>NW_028227264.1:89965000-91340000 GCF_978045245.1 Mus caroli
TCATCAGACTGACTAGATGATTCCCTTTCGTGTAAAGAATGTGATGGAAGCAATTGTTTCCATTCCGGAGCTCAATCTCTGGGACTTCTGAGAGCCTGGAAAGATCCCAGGAAGAAGCCCCTCCACCTTAGAGGAACAAAGAATATGGGACACATGGAAAGAGAAGATTCTGAACCTACAAGAAGACACAGACCGCTGCCTCTGTTACCTCCAGAGATAACACCAGCTAAATATATCCACACCAGTGACCCCAGCCAGACCACCGGAAGTCTTTGGCAGAGCCTTGCCTATTTTGCAATACCAAGAGGAGCAAAAATGTTCATTGTTTTAATCCTCCCAAGCCTTGGCGGTGTTTTAACAAAGGAAGACAGGTACCTGATGACAAAATTCAGGAATAAATGACATCAGTAGTGCAGGCATTCTGTAGTTTAAAAAAAAATGTCTGGCGCTAGAGTGATTATTACGTTTCCATCATCATCTTAATATAACAAGGTGTTCGCAGGGTGGGAAGTTTGGCTAAATTAGACTTTCATATAGAATGGATGCTTTTAAATTGTAGAAGCAAGATTAAAGTAACTGTCCAGTATCGAAATGCTAAAAGGAGAATGGCAGGATACAGAAAATGATACCCAAGCCTCACAAAGCAGCCTAGAAGTGAAGATTCTCCCTGGACTCCTCTAGCCCTCCTCTCACCTCTTAACCTCTCCTGTGGAAGCCAGAGAGCCTGGAAGAATTATGCTCCAAAGTGGAACATAGAAACCAAAACCTGTTTTCCCCCAAGCCATATATATATAAAACCTAAAGCTATTACTTTCTTCCTTCTGTGGAAGAGTTGGCCATAAAAACTACCCTTGATCAATGGTGGTTCATCAGACCTCCATTCTAGGAAAAAAATATTCAGGAAGAAATGCTGTATCTTTGAAAGGCAAAGAAAATGAAACAGTCAGGCCCCTCTGGATTTCCTCCTGTTTCCATTCCCTTATCCTCTTCTGTCCAGTCATATTTCTGCATGGCTGCTCACCCTGGGTCATGGGGTCTTCAGTCTGAAGGCTCCTGTGTCATGGGAAGACTAGAAATAGCCTTGGAATCCTCGGCTGAGCAGGTCATTCAACCATAGCTGCCAAGCTGGAGGGGTCTTGTAAGCAAAAAACATGGAGAGTGCCATCCGTTTACAATAGATGCATTTAAAACAGTGGCTCTCAACATTCCTAATGCTGTGACCCTTTAATGTGGTGGTGTTCCCCAACCATAAAATCATTTTCATTAACAAAACATATTTGTCATGACTTTTCTCCTGCCAATCTATTGACAGTTTATTTCAGCAGATAGAAATGTAGGATCTTCAGAGGCAAAGTTGACTGTCCCTGTAAGAGCCAACCATTGCTTTAGTCACATACACTCCCTCTCTTAACCGAGAATAGGCATTCCCATGACGTAGCCAGCATTGTATGTGGACATACAAATAGCCACAAGGGTTATAGAAGGTAGGCCACTGGAGCAAGCTCCAGCACTTCCCAAGGAGACACCAAAAACAGTCATCTAAATTGTCATTGAGACTTAGACATCTGTCCATTTAATTAGTAACTAGTACATCCATCTATTCCAGTAGGCTTACTGACTACAAGCAAAACCAAAGGCAGTAGAGGAGAATAAACCTCAACATAGGCTAGAGATTAAAAGTCAACAGTGATCATGTGAAAAAAAATATGCTGATCTTAAGCTGGACATGTAGCTCCTTTTGTAAGGTGTTTACCTAGCACACAGGAGGTCCTGTGTTCAGTCCCCAGCACCACACAGAACTGGGCATGGTGGTTCCTACATGTAACCCCAGCATCCAGAGGGTAGAGACTGGTAGATCAGGAGTTCAAATTCATCCTGAGCTACATAATAACTTTTTAAAAAGCCTGGGATACATGACAACTTGTCTCTTAAAAAATGAAAAAAGAAATATTCAGATCTTTTTGTTTACAATTAGAAAATCTGCTATTGTTTTTTTTAATTTTTATTGAACTATAAATTATTTTCTCTTTGCTTTACTTTTTGTCTAAATATAGTAACTCATATATGGTTTATATTTAATTAATGATAGTTGAAATGAATGGATTAAAAAAAAGTAAATGAAGCTCAAAGTTCACAGCCTTCCTATACCTCTTGGAAGTGTGTATCACATATAATAGCCCTTAATAAGTACATGCTTATTCAATAATTGAAAAATTAAGCCCTTTTATTTCTTTCAGACAAAAATAATAATAACTTGAGCATAGGGCTGAGGTTGTAACTCAACCCAGTAGTGGAAGCTTTCTAGCATATGTAAGAGTTCAATTTCTCTTCACACACACACACACACACACACACACACACACACACACACGCACACACACACATATTTTATGAGCTGAAGGCTAAGCTTTCCCGTCATCTTCTCCTTATCAAAGATCTCATGTAATTTAATTTTGATTTCTTGTATTTTATTGTTGTTAACACTACTAAAAAAATATTTATTACTTGGTTTCCTTTGTAGTAACAAAGACTGGTGTGTGTGTGTGTGTGTGTGTGTGTAAGAGGGAGAGGGGAGAGAAAGAAAGAGAGGGGGAGAGAGAGAGTTAACATGCAACCTCCTGCATACCTCAAAGGTCAGCTCAGTGAAGACAGGCATATATTGGCATTGCACTAAAATAACTCCCTAAGGGCTAGGTCTCTGGAAAGTATAATAAATTTATTCAACTTCTCCAGAAAGAATTAAATCAATATCCTTCCTGATAGCTTGAATAATAGCACAGTACATTCCTTATTAGTCATTTTCAAATATATCTACTGACTAGTGAGCTAGGAGTATTTATTCAGCCGTCCTGGGATACTTGACTGTATCTCGAGTTTCTACGGTCTTCTTTTTCTACTGGGAAATAACATTTGTCAGAGACAGCCTGGTGTCCTTGTGAGCTTTGAATACTTACTCTGGCAATCAAACCATCTGGTTTAGTCAATAACATTTTCCTGTCATAATCAGAATAAATCTCACAGTTATTAGAGTGACTGACAGAACACTGAGTGATCGCTTTCCCGGCTATCTCTTCTACCCATTTCCTGTGACTCTTCCTTCTTTTCTCTGCTACACAACAAAAGCCTCCTTATTGCTTTGATAGCAGGCCAAGCTCCCAGCATGCAGCAATTAACCTTCTCTCCTCATGGCTTATAGCATTTTCCCTCCAGGTAGCACTGTGGTTCAACTTCCAGTTAAGGTATAAACTCCTAAATGGCAGTTCATGCAGAGTCTGTCACCCTCTTAATTTCCCATTGAGTGACACTTAACTTTAGGTAGGTCACAGATTCTTCTGAGAATCTCATGGAAACTCAGCAATCTCAGAAAGACACACACAGGATTGTGATAATTTCCTCGTTGCCATGAAAGTGATGGAAGAAGCAACATAAAGAGAGGAAGCATTTGTTTTAGCTTCCAGCTTGAGGGAGAGAATCCAGGGAAGGTAAAATGGCTGTCCTGCCACATCTGTAGGAAGCAGAGTGAGCCAAGTGTTCTCTCTCTGCTTGCGCTTCCATTTATGGCTTCTGGGTCCCCAGCCTGTAGGATGCTGCTGCTGCCCACCTTTGGGGTAGGTCTTCTCTCTCCTGTTAAATCTTTCTGGAAACATACCCAGAGGTGGGTTTCTATGGTGATCGTAAATCCAGTCAAGTTTACAGTTAAAATTAACCATCGCAATGATTATGAATACATATCAAATGTTGCATACAGATTTGAGCCTCCACGGGTTGCCTGAAGGTCATATGGTTTCTTATGTCTTATTTGTTTGATTTTTTGATACTGGGTCTTTCTACATAGCCCAGATTGACCTCAAACTCAGGATTCTCTTGCCTCAGCCTCCTGAGTATAGCTAAATGTTTTCTTGTGACTGACTTCCAAATCCAGAGCAGATCAGGAATCATGGCAAATCAAGAGCGATGGAGCAGCATTCTGGGCTGTTAAAAGTCCCCACCTCTGCAGCTACCACTTCTTCACTTGACTCTGCCTTCCATTGAGCATCTCTTCAGATAGACAACAAACCCTTAGAGTTGATCAAGAAAAGAAAAGGGAACGCTATCTATGTTTGTGAAACTCCTCAGGTTATTGCCTAGTCTTATTAGGTTATGTCTCCTGTGTTCTCCAGTCAACTTTACTGGATTTAGACAAGCTGAAGAGGTGACACTAGTTCTAGCCCAGAACTTCTAAACTTTTCTTCCCTCATGACTCCTTTTGTTTGAGAAACTTTCATGTGGCTTCAAGTATACAGGTATATAAATAAAACACTTACCAATAATAAATCACAAAGAAGTGTGCCTTAAGCAATTCTTGCTGTCATCTTACCATTTGTTAGTGATAAAAGCAAATTTACATACTAATAAAATGGGTGTGCTTGTTTATGTTTTACAGGGCACTAAGCCTTGACTGAATATTTGATACTGCAGGGCATAGAGCATCTTCAGTGTTTTTTAGAGTTGATCAATGTTTTGATTTTATAATCATGAGTGCTGAGAACTCTACTTTGCATAAGTACATAGTATAAAATGGCAGAAGTATATTTAGAGCCTTGTCAGAAATTTTTGGAAATTCTGTCCTAATCTCAAGCCAAAATTCATTTAAGGATTTTTTTTTTTTTTAATGAGACTCGTGTCGGCAACTCAAACAACAATTTTCAAAAATCAAAAATTCTTACATAATGCAATTTAAATATATATTATTTGATTCTTACATGGTGAAAAATAATAGTAGAAAAGCATTAAGTGTTTGTTTTCTCTGATTAAGCCATCATGTTTCTTTAAAAGCAGAAACCTGTCTATGCAGTAAAAGTGCTGCCGTTCATTATATGCAGTGGCCTCAGCTTGGAGCCATGGTGTTTTAAGCAGTGTTCATTGGTGTGCCATGGTGCGGGGATACATCTAATGCAAAGTGTGCAGATAGTGTAATCCAAACCAGAGCTGCAGTGAGCTTACACAATGCAGCACGGGAGAGCACTGTCAGAGGCCTGCTTCCCTCATAATTGACTTTTAATTACTCTGATCACTGGACCTTCACATACTTTTTTTTACCATTGCCAAAATTTAGGCAATCTTAGAAACTGGGGTCTACATTATATCCCAATAATTCGTTTTTTTAATTTATTTTTTTAATTAGGTATTTTCTTCATTTACATTTCAAATGCTATCCCAAAAGTCCCCCAGACCCTCCCCACCACTTCCCTACCCACTCACTCCCACTTCTTGGCCCTGGCATTCCCCTGTACTGAGGCAAGACCAAGGGACCAAGGGACCTCTCTTTCCAATGATGGCCGACTAGGCCATCTTCTGATATATATGCAGCTAGAGACATGAGCTCTAGGGGTACTGGTTAGTTCATATTGTTGTTCCACCTATAGGGTTGCAGACCCCTTTAGCTCCTTGGGTACTTAATTCTTAAATTAATTCTTAAATTCTACAATAATTCTTAATACAACTAATGCAGAGATCCCTAACTTTCCCACTTAATCTATAGAGCATACATACACTCACACTAACACATACACACATATGCACACATACTGATACACACACACATACATACACACACATATAACATATACATACTCATACACACACTCATGCATGTACACTCTCACACAGTCATATACACTCACACACACGCACACATACATTCACACACACTCATGCACACACACACACTCACGCACACTCATATACACTCACACACTTACATGCATGCTTATATTCACACACTCACTCATACACACTCACACCACTCACACACATTCACTCATATACACTCACACACATACACACGCTTCCATGCACACATACACTCACATACACTCATACACACACATAATGTTTTCACAGCCTCACAAGTATTTATAACGTCTGAGGGCTAATGTCATGCTGATAATCATAGGAGACAAAAGACCAACAGCAACATATACCATCCTACCATCCTTGCTTAGAAACACTGGCCTCTGCTCCAGGACTCTATTTCTAAATCTCAGGGTACTAAGGACGACTGTCTAGCCATTCCATCTGCATAGACACAGATCACAAGCATTAAAAGTAAAAGGAGACAAATCAACCAATGGTATTACAACAAAGTAAAGAGCTTCTGTATAGCAAAGAACAAACTGAAGACAGTTACAGAAAAGGGGGGAGAGTGTCTGCAGAGGCCTGGTGTGGTGCTGCAGGCTTGTCATCTCCGCATTTGAGAAGAGGGAGAAAGAATCAGGAGTTCAGGTCACCCTCTACCATAAAGGATTAGAGGCCGCCAGAACTATGTGAGACCCCAGCCCAACAAACTCCCTCAAAAGATGCCCTAAAAGAAAAAAATGCAAACTATAAATCTGATCATTTGTTAATGGGCAAAATATTTAAGATTTTTTTATTTCCCCCTTTATGGTGGGCATGTTTTTTGAGATATGGTCATACTATGTAGCCCCAACTGGCCTCAGATTTAAAGCATTTCTGCTATCTCAGCCCCCTGCATGCTGGGATTATAGGTTTGTCCCGCCATACCCAGTTTATGTGTTTCTGGGGATAAAACGTAGGGGCCCATACACCAACAGAGCTGTATTCCCCTGTACCAACTAAGCTATATCTCTTGTACCAACTGAGCTATATCCCCTGTATACTATATCTCCAGTACCAACTGAGCTATATCCCCTGTATACTATATCTCCTGTACCAACTGAGCTATATCCCCTGTATACTATATCTCCTGTACCAACTAAGATATCCTGTATCAACTGAGCTATAACCTAACCTCACTCGATTCCATTTAGTGGGGGAAAACCCTGATACACAATGATATATAATAGCTTATGTGGACGAATAAACAAATAAATGGCCATGGATAGAGCCATCTGAATGATAGTGGCAAATAACCCCCTTTGTTGGGATGAGTCCCTCCACCAGGCCCTCTCAGCATCCTAGCTATAGAGCTGATGTCTTACTCCAATACATGCTGTTTAAATGACCAATGTGGAAGTATAGCAATGGAATTCATAGACCTAACCTGAAAAATCAGATATTGCTACCATTACCAAGACCCATTCATCACCCCTTGCCCATGGGTATTGGGGGAGGTCATACAAGGGAACAATTCAGAAGCTGTCATGCAGCGCAGATCTTCATACATGTGAATGGTGGAGTCAGGCAATGATCGTTGACTTAATACCATTATAGCAAAGACTACATTTTCCAAGTCTGCATGTGAGTAGGGTTCAATGCCAAACTTTGCCGTATCAAGAAAGTTTGGTTCCATTGAATTTCATATGTGTTGAATTTCATATGTGTAAACTTACCAGTTCAGTCACTGACACAAAAGAATATGTTCAGTAATTTAAATAAGATTTACACACTGTGAAATGTGCCTCTGTCTTCAAGGTATTTGACAACTGATCTAATAATCATTGCCCTCCATTCTTGTGCCGACAGAAGCTAAATCTACAGTGTTATTTTCAATGTTGGACATGTTCCAGTTTCAGACAGTGAAGAAATTCACATTTTCCCTTTGAAGAAATGGTAATTGAGCCTACTAAAACATACAACAGAAAGGTACACAGAATAAAGAGGCCTCCATTTATTGTTGTGCACATTTGTATGAGAACCGCCATACAGTTTTTGAAACTCGAGGTCTGGATAGTTGAAGCAAAATACTCCCTTCATAAGGAAGAAGAAAATGGGAAAGAGAGCCATAGGCTGTCATAGAGGAGCAGGAAGCCATTTTTATGGAGGAGAAATGAGTAAGCCCAGAGAACAGAAAATGACCTGGGACAGAGCTCCTCTGGATTCTGGGAAGGGCGTTTGATTTCTTAGTTCCATGGTCCTCTGTGGTTTGAGTTTAATCTTCCTTGGTTAATGAAATCTCAGTAAGAAGATTTGAAGCCTATTATACTCCTCTTTGACAGACCCTGTCCTTATGTAGGTTAGGGACCTTCAGAGAAAGGCCTTTCCTGCTGTTTGGTGCTCTCTGGGTGTTTGGGATGTGGAAGCTAAACAGGGCATATTTGAAGCCAAGTTTTTCTGAATCCCAACACAATCTGTCCTACTCCTAAGTCTCAAAGTGAGCAACCAATGCAATGAGTTCCCATACATTCTCAAGCAGATATTAAAACTGTGTGATATGACCAATGTTGCTTCACCTTCAATATTCAATGAGTATCAGAATATAATAACCCCTGTTATCAAATGTATTTAAAATCCCATGGGGAAAAGAAGATACCTATTCCAGGATAATTCATGTAGTATCTTAAATGTGATAGAGGGAGATGGCTGCAGTGCTGGGGGACTATGGGATTAGAGGAGCTTCAGAGAGCGGCTGACACTTGAGTTTGAGTTGTATTTTGAACGATGGTGTGATGGTTTGTATATTTTAGCCCAGGGAATGGCATTATTAGGAGGTGTGGCCTTGTTGGAGTACGAGTGTCATGTGGCCATGGGCTTGAAGACCCTTATCCTAGCCTCGTAGAAGTAAGACTTCTCCTAGCAATCTTTAGATAATGATTTAGAATTCTCAGCTCTTCTTGTACCATACCTGCCTGGATGCTGCCATGCTCCTGCCTTGATGATAATGGACTAAACCTCTGGACCTGTAAGCTAGCCCCAATTAAATGTTGTCTCTTCATAGAAGTAAAACCCTAACTAAGATAGATGGTTATAGTGCATCATATTGACTGAAATCAAGTTGGGTAGGTTAGTAAGGGAGAGTTTTAGATGAAACAGCCAGAGTGTAAAAGCCATGAGAGCCAATCAGAGCATGGCACTTGTCCATTGCTGTCTAATAATTATTGGAACTGTAGACATAGAGGCTTAAATATATATTTATCATCCTCTAGTTCTGTAACTTGTCTAAAGGTTCAAGTCTCACCGAGGTAAAATATAAGTCTCTGCCATGTTGCATTATGTTTTGGTAGATATAAGGGAAATCCATTTACTTGCATTTTCTAGTTTATAACCCCTTTTTGTGGCCTTTGATACATGATTCCCTTCCACCATATTCAAAGCCAGCAGGGATGGGTACAGGCCTTCTCACACTGCCATCTCTCCAGCTAGGAGAATGTGGGGGAAAAGAAGGCTTGGCTCTTCAGAATTCCCATGGGTAGAATGCCCCCTACCCCAGGTGATCCAAGATAATCTCCCCATCTCAAAGGCCTCACTCTTAACCACATCTCTGATGGACTGTTTGCCTTTATAAAGCAGCAGAGTCCTGTTCCCTGCACCAGGGCATAGATATCTCTGGAGACTGCTCTTCTGCCTATCACCACTTACTGAGGAAAGATCAAAAAGTGAGCCATACAGTTCTTGGGAGTGAATGGACCAGAGAAGATCTAGAAAGTCAGCCCTGAAAAGTAAGCTCTCCCCACTACATGTCCCACCCCCTTACATCTACTGCTTGCTTTTCAAGGAATCACTTAGACCTTGGCAGCAGTCTGTAGCATGCCTAATGGTGAAGACCCACCATGACCATTGCAAAGCTGTGGTCACCAGCCATAGTTACATTTATTGCTCTTTTTTTTTTTTCTACTGTGACTGAATAGCTGACAAGAAGTAATTCAAATACAATCATCATGGTAGAGGTGACAGCTCGACTGCCACAGAGTACCTACAGTTTTGGTTGTTGGAATTTACAGCCTGGCCTGTTTGCATCTAGGTGCCTACTAAGAACGACAGCATAAGCCCTGAAAGTGTATCACTCAACACTTTTTCCAGCTAGGCCCATAGCCTCCCCTAATAGCATAACTATCTGGAGCTCAAGTGTGTATACAAATAAACCTGTGAGGAACAGTTTTACATCCATACCATAACAATAATCACCAAGTTATTAGATGAGACATTATTAAATTAGAAGAGTCAAGCCAGGTAGGCAGAGAATTTTAACTTGGAGTAGCTGAAATATGTCATAAGCCAGAAATTAAAAGCAAAAGAATTCATTTAATTTAGCAAAGTGATAGTTATTGGTAGCATTAGTATGGCTTATTTAAATGAGCTATTTGGCATTAAACTGTTGGAGGTTTAGGCGTTACACTTTACATATTTCTATTGCTATGTCTGACTATGAAAGTTATTAACTCTGTACAGTATCTCACAAGTGGGTTTTGGGGAGATGGTTCAGTTGGTAGATCATGATAATGATGTCCTGAATTTGGATCCCCAATGCTCACATAAAAAGTTGGTGTGGCGACATGCATTCAAGAGACAGAAGGATCCCTAGGGCTTGCTGGCCCACTAGTCTAGACAGTCAGTGATCTCTGGGTTCAGTGGGAGACCCTATATCAGAAAAAAATTATGTGGAAATGGGTGAAAAAGAGAAAATACCCAACATTGACCTATGAGTATCACATACACTTGGCATAAGCACACATACACACACACACACACACACACACACACACACACACACACACACACATCCAAACATACATGTACACACACAGACATGCTCAGACAAAAATAATAATAATTTTAATAAATTATTATGAAACAAAGGAAAATGGTGCACTTGCATGCAATGGAGGCTTTCTAGCCTCAGGAGGACTTAGCTCAGGCATTTCAGTGCCAGAAGTTGATGGTCATATAAGACAGTGGCTCCACGATTTTGTCTGGAAAATTGGAAAAGTGATTTTCATGATCACAGGGAGAGTGGTGTTTTAGGGGGGGAAAGTTTACTGTAGGTTTGTAAGTAGAAGCTACACAAGCAGAAAGACCTTCTGTATAGCAAGAACTAGTCCAAAGAAATGAGTTGCCACCAAGTAGCCAGTCTGGAGTTTTTTACAGGATGTCCCAGTTAACTTTAACTGTTGACTAGACACTGCCTTAAAATCACCTTAGAAGGGAGCTCAGACGAGGGATTTTCCAGATCAGACTGAACTGTAGATGCGTATGGGGAGGGAAGGAGTACGGGGTGGAAGACAGTTCTGATTGTTGATTGATTTGGGAAGGCTCAGCCCACTAGGGGCAGCACCACTGTCTAGGCCAGTGTTCTGTGCTATGCGACACTAACTAAACATGAGCCTACCTTGGAGCCAGCAAGAAGCATTTCCTATCGTTTCTATTTTACATTCTTTCTTGATTGAGTTTTTGCCCTGGCTTTCCTCAGTGATAGACCATAAACTGGAATAAACCCTTTCCTCCCCAAAATTTGCTTTGGGCATATGGTGGTTATCACAACAGTAGAGAATGAACTTGAAACAGAACTTATGACTGAAACAGGGGTGAAGTAAGGGGGTCAAGTGGTCAGTCCAACTGGTCTACCCATGAGGTATCCAGGTGTCTTTCCATCCTGGTGGCTGGACTGAGGTTCTGACAATATCCAGTGTCTCTGTCTGGAACACTTCTGGCATGTCTGGCTTAGGCTGAAACCAGGACATGAGTCAATGTCTCTGATGGGAATATTTCTGTCTTCCTGGCCAGAGACACTGCTTTCTGGAGTTCTACATGACAGGTTTCTGTCTCCTGTTCTTATCAAATATACAGATGAAGAGGATAAAAATCTCCAAGAATACAAACCAACAACAAAAACTGCAATGAATAATTTGGCTTATTCCATTCCAGACAATAACGTCATTCTGCATTGCTTTATGCCACATTGGTAACAATTTCCCTTGTCATTTAAAAGTCTTAAAAATGTTTTTATTGGCTACATAATACTCTATCATGTGTGAGCTTTACATGTCAATCTCAAGATCAAAATAGTAAGTTATGATATATATATGTATATATATATATGTGTGTGTGTATATATATGTGTGTATGTGTATGTGTGTGTGTGTGTATTCTTTTTACATCCCTTTCATTTCCCAATCAAAGTTATAGTGACCCTACTTCTAGTCCATCTTCATGTCAATGACTATTTAAAATGACTGAAGGCATCATCATTTCTCACTCTCAGGAGCCATCAGCTTTTCCTCTCCTCCTACTGAAGGGGCAAAGTATGTCATTTAGCTTTCTCTTATTCCTGAAATAGTAAATGAATTCTTTTATTTCCCCCCCCCTGTTTCTTAGATGTGGTATCCTGTCTCCTGCTGACCTAACTCCTCCCAGCCTTTGCTGTTGCTCTGTGATCTCCAGAGGAATTTGCCCTACATTCCACTCTCTGCGGCATTTCCTTTCTGTGCTCCATCTCCCTGTGAAGTTCTTTCTTAAGTAACTTCTATAGTCCTTGCCAATCTCAGCTCTCTGCAAATATAACAGATTGTGCAGCTGCTGCACGTCGGGAAGTGGTTTTGCTTGATCTAGCCAGAAGATATAATGTTTGACAAAATCAACGTTTGATGCTATGCATAGGTTTTCTTTTACAAGACTATGTTCAAAACCACCAGGAAGGTAGATTTAGAAACTAGACGTGATTGTTATTGGAGTCCTGTAGATTGTCCAGCTAAATGCTATAGTGGTGAGAATACAGTCATTAAGTAAGTAAAAGGTAAAGTGTTTGGCAAACTAAAGATCATGATTCTACCTCTAATAGATTGACTTATCCAGCATGATATTAAACCATGGTGTGAAAGCATTTGTGGAACAAACTAGGAGAATGCGTTCTGCTTCATCTCTTTCCCTCAGAAGATCACTTCTGTATCCATTCCTCTGTTAAGGGACATCTGGGTTCTTTCCAGCTTCTGGCTATTATAAATAAGGCTGCTATGAACATAGTGGAGCATTTGTCCTTCTTATCAGTTGGAACATCTTCTGGATATATGCCCAGGAGAGGTATTGCGGGATCCTCCGGTAGTACTAGTATCCCCAGAGCTTGTGTCTCTAGCTGCATATGTATCAGAAGATGGCCTAGTCAGCCATCATTGGGAAGAGAAGCCCCTTGGTCTTGCAAACTTTATATGCCTTGGTACGGGGGAACGCCAGGGCCAAGAAGTGGGAGTAGGTGGGTAGGGGAGTGGGGCGGGAGGGTCTGGGGGACTTTTGGGATAGCATTTGAAATGTAAATGAAGAAAATACCTAATTTTTAAAAATAAATAAAAAGAAAGAAAGACAGTAATGGAAAAAATGTTATAATACAAAGAAATGCATTTTAGACTATGATACAGTAATATATATATTAATCATCCTTACTTGAAGTGCAATAGATACACTGAAAATGTTATTTTTTTGATGAATGTAATCTTGGAGCATGTGATATATACATACAATTTTATTAAAGATGTGAAAACACACACACACACACAAAAGATCACTTCATCTCAATGAAAGGTTTCCATATTCAAAGTTGTAAGTATAACAAAAGAAGAGAGAATGGTGCCCTGAACACACACAGGTATCCATGCTCAGTCCCAACCCTCAAGCTTAGCCAGGATGGTTTTGTTCTATGCTAATCATTCCTTCCCTGCATGTATGTACCTGAACTGTAAAGAGAATGCCAGTCATGACACCCTGTCTGCTAATACCTTGTGTATAATCTAAAAAATAACAGCTTCCTCGAAATAATAAAATTCCTATTAGAATATACAAAGGAATATAAAATAATAGTACTATATGTCATAAACCTGATACCTGTTCCCTTTGTCTCAATGTTTTCAACTTTGTGTTTGAGACAGGATGCTAACAATACCAATACATTGCAAGATGTTGAAACATCTCTTCTGACGTGTAATCTATAATCATATTCCATTTTTCTGCTTTGCTCCTTATGAGCATCCTTTTATGAGTGTAAGGCTCTGAAAAAAGTGCCATTTATCAAATAGGAAATTCTGTCTTAAAAATAATCGAATAGTAAAATCCATGTTTTGGAACAATATGAGGAAAAGAGTGGGGTCTACCTTCATTGATAAAACAACATCTATCATGGCCCTTGAAGCCATCAGGAGGTGGTCTATATGCAAAAGGATACCACCCACTCCATTATTAAAAGAATATTTGTTGAATAACTTGAGGTTACATGTTAGATAAATACATGCAGTTATGTTCAATATAAAACCCCAATTTAAATGTAGCTCAGTTTTCAAATACATATAAATATTCCTGTGAATAGATGAATTCTAGTTGAACATATGTTTTTAAAAATGATTCCATCATATTTACAACCTGAAAAAGAATGGAAAATCCATCTTACATGAATTACCCAGAGAGTTGGTGGCTGGATAGGGAAACCAGAAAGATAATCAATGAGCAATTCATTCATCTCTTGTGCATTAGCATTGTAAGGGATAAGAAGTTGTCACTTTCACCACCCATTGTGGGGTTCAAGGCTGATGCTACTGTAACAAAAGAGACTAAACAAGTAAGCTTTAACAAATATATTTAGCAAGAATTTTATGTGACAGAATAGATTACAGAAATAGGAACTCAAAGACCCAGGAGAAAACGGAACATTTTTGTGATTAAGTATCATCAAGATATTTAATAGGCCAGTTCTCACCTACAAGTATGATTACATAACAAAAAGGTATGTGTAAAAGTAACTTTTATTCTCCAGTTGTAATTGTCATCTCAGAGGCTTACTGCTAAATAAGGTCACCCTTTTTAGTTCTTTCTGAACTCTTGCTAGTTGATTCAACTCACTGTTCTGGCTCAGACTCCTCTCCAAACTAAGAGATTCAAATTGGCTTCTCACTGGTTTGCTCTGCTTGGTCTCAAACTAACTCTTGACAATTTGTTCTAATCTTCTGGCTCATTCTCATTCTCTTGATACAGCCTGCTATAGTCCAGCCAGAGGGATTAAAGGTGTGTACTAAGGGCATATCTGTACTCAAACCAGGTCACACAGATCACACAGAAGGTCTTTGGATATGATCCCTTGCCAGAGTAGCCATGTTGCTGGACTAAAATTCTTCTACAGATGTATAACCCAGTGTGATAACTACAGGTAGCTTAGGCAGACTGTTTGCTCAGAGTCTTTTTTGTCCTTGGTTTATAGGTTAGGACCCTTATAGAAGGAGGGTCTTGTGACCTACTTTTAGGCATGGTGCATAGAGAACCCCATTGATCGTTAAGCTTCAGACAAGAGAGACTGGTAAAAGTTAGGATGGCATTCTGCTTGGGTTTTTTTTTTTTTTTTTTTTTTTTTTACTCAGTTGCTGGAGTATTATGTTCTGAGCTATAGCATATGTAGCAATGTACCAATAGTTACAGTCCTTGTGACTATTATATATAAGGAGTGAGGATAGTGAAGCTACCTGTGACTTATTCCAGGGATAAAGTAAGCAATGAAATTCAAAGAGAAACTCAGATCTGAAAAACTAGGTGATAGCAGAATTTGATGACAGATTAGCCAAGCAGAAAGATTTAAAAGGTTAAATCAAAGATTTCTACCTTGTAACAGTGTGAGAATAAACCATCATATGAAACTATTATGCGAAATGTCACATTAAAGATTTCAAAGTACTGTACTTAAATTACATACACTATGCTAAACACTAATGACAGGCAAAACTTTTTAATGATTTGGAGACTAGAACTATTAGAATAATTTGGTAATTTTTCTTTTGCTTGAGAGTAGCTATAATATGTAGCCAGAGAATTTTAAAAGATGCAAGTTATATTATTCACAGATGGTTTGTGTCACGCTTTAGTTTCATCAAAATATGTTTCAATACATTTTCCAATTATTTAAAATGTGACATTAAGAGCACTTCTTATATGATGTCTTGTGCAGTGGTTATCTTTTGTGACTGGAAGTGAGCCCACTTCTATCTGCAAATGCTAAAAAAATTAATTATGCACATAGCACTGGTTTTAATATCGTAATACAACTTTAAAAAGGTATTGAAGGGTCAACAACTGGATAAAGATGCCTACCACCGAGGCTGGCAAACTTTCTTCTATACCAAGGACCACATGGTAGAAACAGAGCCAACCTATACACATTCTCTGAGCTCTGTCTGCATGCACACATGCAGCCCCCATGCACACACAAGAATAAAGTAATTAAAAAGCCACTTAAAAATATTTTACTAGTGTATTTAATAGTACTGAGCACATTTTCTAGATAGTGAAGGTTATTTCATCAAAACAGATCATAAATAACTGATATGCTGCCAAAAGCTTAGTGGTCTGAAACGCAAACAGATTTTCACAATATAATCTGTATATTTTATTGATTTACTGAACCTTCTCTTTCTTAAATAAAAACGCTTCAAAGAGAATAGAGAAACATAACAGACCCTTGAATCATTTTCTTTTTTATTTAGTTAAATACTTATTTTATTTCCATTGTGGTGCTAGAGATTAAGCTCATATTTTAACATTTTAACCTAATAGTCATATCAAAGAACATATACCTCAGAATCCTAGTGTTACCTCAAAGATCTTCCTGTGTACAACCTTCTCACAGAGTCCCAACAGATCATGAAACTGCTTAAGAATTTATAAAGGATACTCTGGTTTGAATGTGTCCCTGACACTCATGTTCAGAAACGTTCATTACAGGAGCAAGTTTATGTTTCAGGAGGGGAATCCATAGGAAGCCTGAGTTCCTGTTTTCCCACTGACAGCACTGTAACTGTCAGTGCTGTGATGTTTTCTCATGAGTGATGATGTAGCAGAAGACCCTCACTAGATGTGGGGCCAGCATCCCTGACTTCTCAGCCTCCTGAACCATCAAACAAATGAACTTCTTTTGCTTATAAGTTTACTTGGGCTGTGACATTTTGTTATAGATATGGAAAATGGACTAAGGCAGTATTATCAAAATTCCTTCTTCAGGTCACTGCCAAGCTATACCTACCACTGGAATGAAAAGTCCAAACTTCTGTTCAATATATTCAGCTCTTTGAGGCTTAATAGGCATTGCGAGCCTCTGTGCTTCTCTTATTTGTGGTTTAATGGTATGATGATCTAAGGTCCTTATGAGTAATCACTTAGAGACTGTTTCTCTCTAGCTTTATACTCTTATGCCATTGTCATACCAAAAGCACCATTTTATAACTACACACTGAACATGCTTCTTCTGTCCTATACTGGTAGCTTTTTATTAACACAATTGTCATACTTTATATCCACTCTCCAATTGTGTAATTTATAAGATATCTGTATAATGAAAAGTATGTGCTGGCTGTTGGGCAAAGCACATTACTGAAATTATTTCAATTTAACCACCAGTGACATACGGTTCTTACTCATAAGGATAATGTTTTAACCCTTTTTATAGAAATAAGAAGCCTGGGCTGGCAGGTGTTGAGGAGATTCTACTCAGATCACAGTGTTTGGTAGTGAATAATGAGATTCAGGTCTCTAACTACATTCATTATTTGTTCAGTCCTTTATGGAAGAAATGTTTACTGAAAGCAATGGTAAATGGCGCTCTGTACTAAATCTTGATGAGTTTGATGAATATGGCTAGGGATACTTCATAGTAACACCATTGTCATGCCAACCATAGGAGTTCCTGTTAAAAGTACCTTAGTTATTATTGGCCATGGTCTTCAAATGAGAAAGCTGAAGCTTCAAGGAAAAGAGAGGTGATTTTCAGAATTGGGATTGGAATCTACAATCCCAATTTAAATAGAACTAAACTGAGTTTCTTAATCCATTGTCATCATGGTGGGACACATGATGGTACACAGGCAGACATGGTGCTGGAGACTTAACTAAGAGTTCTATAACCAGATCAGCAGACAGCAGGAAGAGAGAGCAGCACTGGGCCTGGCTTGAGCATTTTAAACTTCAAAGCCAACCCTCAGTGACACACTTCCTCCTACAAGGTCACACCTACTCCCCAAAGGCCACACCCACTCCCATAAGGCCACACTCATTTCCATAAGGCCACAACTCCTAATAGTGCCACTCCCTATGGGTCTATGGAAGCCATTTTCTTTCAAATGAGTATCATTCCAGCCCTCTAGGTCAGGTTCACATCTCACATCTCTTAGGAAATTATTTCCTTTCTCATATTAGTTTTCCAATATTTTAAGCTTTCATGGTGGAATGATTTATTAATATATGATATTGACATGCCTTAACTATCTTATGAATATACTTTTACAGTCCCATGAAATTGCAACCCAAATGAAAAGATGTATTGTCATCTTAAAGGCTTTTGTTATCTTGTTATTAGACATAGTGCTTTGCCATAAAGAAAGTTAAAACTGAGTATTTGTGTTATGAATGATCAGATTTAAACAACAGACACATTGGTGTCTAATAATCTAGGACCATACCCATTCTTTAGAAGACATCCATTTGAGATGCTTAAACCCCTTTCATCTTACGCCTGTGCTTTTTTGGTTTCATAGGTAAATTATTTATTATATATGATACCATGCTTTGATATTTTAATTTTCCATTGTATTGAGATATGAGTAGTTAGGTATGGCATTTAAAAAAAATATGCTCCATATGTTTTCAGTCCTTCAAGGTGATCTGATAATGGTGTTGGTAGCAAAGGGCTCATTATGGTCCAGCACTCTGGAGAGAGGGAACCTGAGACAAGAGGATAATAAGTTCGAGGTCACCCTTAAAGCCCAGGTTATAAGATCTTAACTTTAAAAAATTTAAACACACAGTAATTCTTGTTTATCCTCCTTGGAGATTCATAATTACAGCTAGGGCTTAAGTTTAAAAGAAAATAAAAAAGGAAGGGAAGGAGGGAGGGAAGGAGGGAGGGAGGGAGGAAGGAAGGAAAAGAAAACTACTTAAACCCTCATGTCTTTATTTTCCAAAGTTCCTTGAACACTGAACTTGATTTTGTATTATTCCTTTCATTATTTCATAGAAATGCTAAAGCTCTGGGAAATTTTCATCAGCCTAAAGCCAACTTTCTATTATCTACATTTTCTTTTATATGCCCCAATGACACCGAAATCATCTAAAACAGCAATAGTAAATGAAGGTCATTGCATTGTCTTTGCCTCCACATTCTTCAGATTCCGATGTAGATATTTTATTCCTTTCTGAATATTTCATATACTCAATGAAAACTTTCTCTTTAAAAGAATTATTTTTCACCCTAGCAGCATTTAATGTGTTAATCTTCCAAATTCAAATTAGTCAATATTATTCTGAGAAAGAATATTTTCTCTTGTGAAGACTATCTTGGTGGTGGTAATGGTGGTAGTGATGGTGGTATAGAGGTGGTTGTGATTTCTCATGTACATTTAAAGGAAGAGCCAAAGGAAAATGCTTTTGCTAATTAACTTACTATTTAAAAAATGTTTTCCTTTGAAGCTTTAAGAATTACTTCTCCTAGGTCATGAAAGCTGAAATCCCTTAGAACAATAAGAACACAGAGTTCATGTTAGTGAGTGGTTGGGTTTCACTAATCTGAAAAATGATAGTCTTCTAAGAGCAAGACACTGAGAATAAACACACACACACACAAACATGATTCCCTTTGTAGGGAAGAAAAAGTAAGAATTTTCTTTTCCTATCACAGGGGCTATAGATGATACATTAATAACAAAGGACCACTTAATAAGGAGAAAAATAAAACATATCTGATGAAGTTTTATGTCACAAATGAACCTTCAAAAATATAGACCCCCAAAAACCAAAGAAAGTTTGTTTGGATGCTTAGATTCAGTGAAGAAGGTTCTGTGAAAATATGGTTAGAGAAAAAGGTTCTGAACTAATACTGATAACTGTGAGCTTTAAGAAGGTCTTTTTAGACTCTCATTCCTCCCTGGGACAGGGTGCCTGGCACATGAAGGAAGGAATGAGATGGCTCAATTAGAGATAGAAAAGGGAAGCAAGGAAGTTAAGGAACCCTTGCCTGGCCCTCCAGCTTCCTTCAGTGTAGAGCCCTCTACATCCCTAAAGACTGCATTTTGGAGTATCATGTTCTGGGTCCTGATACTCTCGTCTCATTTTATATTTCTAATTCTTTTCAAACCATGCCTTCACTCTTTGAAAGTAATAGAGAGATGAAAAGTGATGATTTTCCTTACCTGTTAGATAGAATACCTCATAATTTCAGGCATCAGCCCCTGTCTTGGGAAAATCAAGGAATCCAGTGGTCAGTATGGACCTCTAGGCAGTAAACCCTAGGAGTGAGCCTCTCTGTTCATGTGTTCAGAAAAACAAGCATTGCATGGGCCAGTTGCCTGGGAGGGATTTTGTTTTTGTTTTTGTTTTTGTTTTTAACTGAAGCAAAAACATGACAGATCCCCATAATTATTCGTGTGTTTAAAATATCTGTATTTAAAATGTTCAAGGAATTGCACTTTCTGCTAGGAACTGCATAAGACAGATATGGTAAAGGCATGATCTCCATTGTCTGACTGTGTGGCCTCATGGAAAATATGTGGCATTAACATGAATTTAATGCAGTGTAATATAAAACACAAAGCGAAAAGTCTCATGTAACAGGCACGAAAATAAAAATGTATTTTTATGGGAAGCAGTGACTTATTTGTGAAAATATTCTAGAAAGCATTGCAGAAGAGATGGAAGAACCCATAGGGATTAATAAGATAGAACCATGAGATAGAGCTGGTTGTTTGCTATTTATGGGTTCTTCTTTCCTCCACCCTTCTCCACCCTCTCTCTTCCACCCTTTCAACCCCCTAACACTAGATAGAGGAGGAAAATGGATAGAGAGGAAAGGATGAATAAAGTCAGAGTTCAAAACTCACCTAACATTCCCATTACACTACTTCCTGATGATTAGGGGCACCAAGTTTTTTGGGAGAAGATGGATCTTTGCCATCAGAATATCTAATTTCTTCTTGTTTCTTCTTTGCACACGACCACTTAACAAACCACAACTAACAGCAACTAACAACAACCAACCTCCCCCACCCATCAGGGCCTTGGCATTTATATGCCCTCTGAAAAGCCCCCAGAATTCCTAAGGTTACACAATTGCAGAAACTATCTACAGCTGGCAAAATCATGCCTCTACTAGAGCATGAGACAAATCATAGTTAGTGTCTGTGGACTATCTGAAACAGCCTCATATCCCACACCTGAGATTAATACAGAACCATATTCTTACAATATTTCTGTGTTTTCCAAAGAAATCAAAACTCCAAAATTATCACTACAATGAGAAAAGTGGTGAGATTAGACACAAGTGGTAAGAGAGGTTAGGAGAATATGAGTAGAAACAGGGAGAGGAGAGGTTGTGAGACAGGTAATTGATGTGTGTGGATGGTGTGTGGTGTGTATATAATATGATGTATATGTCTGTGGTATGATGTGTGTGTGTGGGTGTGGTATGGTGTGTATGTGTGTGGTATGGTATGTATGTGTGGTGTGTGTGTGGTGTGATGTGTGTGTATGTGTGGTATTATGTGTGTGGGTGTGTTATGATGTGTATGTGGTGTGGGTGTATGTTTGAATGTGAGGGAGTAGGTGGATGGTATTGTATATGTTTGTGTGTGTGTGTGTGGTATGGTGTGTGTGTGTGTGTGAGATGATGTGTGTGTGGTATGGTATGATGTGTATCTGGTGTGTGTTTGTGTGTAGTGTGTGTGTGCGTGTGTGCGTGTGTAGCCTTTTGTCTTTCTTAGGTAAATTTTTAGGCTATCATAAAAAGTGATAGGCTTTACCATGTCCTATAGAAGGCCTTCTCTTAACCAAGTAGGAATGGACTATGAATGAGTGTGTCCAAATACTGAAGAACTTTTCATGCCAAATGATGGTGTTGATTTAGTAATAACAGTCATCAAGGGTAATGTGGTATGAGCACTGAACCAAATGTTTTTATTGGGGAATTATTATATCTCAAGCACTGTTCTAGTTATTATCCAACCAAGTCACTCAATAACATATAAATGTAGATACTCAGATTGACCCCACAATAGACTAGAAAGCAGTTGTGCTGAGACACTGTCACACAACTAACACCTCACTCTTTTTCACACTGTAACACAGCTAAAGCCTTGCACTTGTAAAGTTCTCAGTCCTAACTTAATGGTCATATGGCCCTAAGCTACTGCCTACTACACAGTGCACCTGAGTCAAGGACAGGAGGAAAACAAATGCATGGTACTCTTCTAGCTTTGCTGTTAGGGCAAATGATATACTGCTTGGCTTCTCACCATTAATTCCTTAAAATAGATGGCTGCCCTGAGGTCTAAGCTAATGTCTACCCTCAAGGCATTCATAATGTGTATTTGACTCAGGATCACTGCTGTCCGGTAGATGAATGTTACAACTTAAGGTTTGCTTTATTGCTAGCCTCCTTTTCTACACAGCCCCCTTAGAATTCTTTTGTCATGCTAATGCACTGTATTTATTATCCTGATATGAGGTTGAGTCCTTGATGGCTAAGAGGAATGAGTTGAAGAGATGCCTGGTTTGGGGTCAATAGTTGAACTAGCACTTGAATGTGACAGGATTTCATAAATCGTTGTGCCTACTATTTTATTCCAAGCATATCTAAAACTACAAAATATCAGCCTTGTTGTTATTTTGCATAGCCGTGGTCTGAATTCCTAATTTCCCTGTCTACAGTCCATCAGGTAGATGATCTGTCCAAAGTTATTTTCAAGTTAGCATGGTCAGTTGAAAAAAGTAAACAGTAAGCAAAGCAGGTAGATATGGCAATAACTGGAGTCACCATTTACAGTGTTAGAGAAATACTCCCTGTATTATATATGCCAATGACTAACTTCATATTACCTTAAATTACACAAGGCAATAAGAATGGCTCTTCATATTTTGGCTAGTAAACAAAATGTGACACATGCATTTTTCATGCCAATTACTATTTTGATAAGAACAATTAATTTTGATAAGAAAAACAGTTCCACATTGGAAGGCCAGCCTTATCAAAAGAAATAAAGAGTAATGCAGAGTGGTTGGAGAGAGATAGTAAAGTGTTTGCCACACAAAACAGGACATGAGTTCAGTCCCTAGGATGTACATAAAAGAGCTAGGCATGGCAGCGTGGACTTGTAATTCCAGCATGGAAAAGATGAGGCAGATGGGTCCCTGGCCCAACAGCCTAGCCCACTAGAGGAAATCCAGAATAGTGAGAGGCATCTGAAAATGAAGTGGACAGTTCTGAAAGAATGCCCTCAAAGGCTGACCTTTGGCCTCCATGCTGACTCTCACATGGGTACACATGCACATAGACAGAAAGAATATAATAGAAGCTCAAGACAAAATAACCCATGCAAAATTCTATTAAATGGGATATACATTTTGAAATTGGAAACATACGCATTTATATACTGTTTTAAACTCCAATAATAATTTTCCCATAGTGCCACCATATTACAATCTATCAAGCCCTCTCTAAATGGTCATGAGAACTTAAAAATGTTATTTGACTGGTTAAATAAATGACCACAGACAGCAAAATGTCAGAAAAAGTATCTGTGTATTATTTTTTGGAACACTGACTCTTTTGTTAAAGATCTTCTTTTTTAATTTTTAATTGCATGAAAGCTGCACTTCGGCATGTGGCTATGTGCATGTTTTTACAAGTGCTTGTAGAAACCAGAGGCATTGGCTCTCCTTGGAGCTAAAATAACAGGCAGTTGTGAACATCCTGATGTGTGGATGCTAGGAACTGAACATAGGCCCTTTGGATGATCAGAACAAGCTCTCAACCACTGAGCCATCTCTCCAACCCTCTGTATATTCTTTTTTTTTAAAGATAGATTTATTTTTTTATTTATATAAGTACACTGTAGCTGTCTTCAGAAGAGGGCATTGGATCCCATTACGGATGGTTGTGAGCCACCATGTGGTTTCTGGGATTTGAACTCAGGACTTCTGGAAGAGCAGTCAGTGCTCTTACCCACCAAGCCATCTCTCTAGCTCCCTGTGTTTTACTTTTAAAACAGAAACATACAATGACCTTAGGGTCTACAGAATCTAAAACAGCATCAGTGCTATGCTGTTCACTCTCAATTAACTTCCTATGTGCTACTGAGTTGATTTTTAATTTTGCTTTTGATTAATTTTAAAGTCAAAGTGGTTCTGAAGTGGAGACTTCCTTTGTTGACCACCAATCCACTTAGAGCTACCAACAATTAATTACCATTTTATACAGAGGTTAAAATGCTGTTTGTAAAGTCAGGATATGAAATGAAATGAAAAGCCATTTAATGATACTTCATGGTCTTCCAACTCAAATGAGTTTATGGGGGAAAAGGTACATTTCAAGTATCTATCTGTATTCATATACTATAAAGAAGGCATACATCTACATATGTCCAAAGGGATTCAGGTTTCCAGGAAAGCCTGTTGCTGAACTCCCTATGATAATCTTGAGGAACCCCATTCCTTTCATCTCTCAGTTCTACAGGAGGAGGGACAATAATACAATTCTCCTGTTTGATGTTTAACTTACTGTTCTTATTTAGGTCATGTGTCAAACACCTAGAAAAATGGCCAGATATATGTCATACATTGCTTTTTAAAACGATGTATCACAAAATTAACATTTTAATATAACACATATTTTTAATTTCCAGGGTCCAGAAATCTAGGCATTGCTTAAGTAGGTTCCTTCTTCAGACTATCTCCTCCAAACAAAATGTTTTAATCAAATGTGTTGGCAGTCACTAGGAGCTCATCTGAAGGCTCCACCGGGGAAAGAACCATTAGCAAGTTCGCTTGAATGCTTGTTGGCAGAACCGAATTCCTTTTAAGCAGTTCAACTGAGGACCACATTTCCCAGGGGCTGTTGGGTGGAAGTTTCCTGAGTCCCTTAGTATGTGGCTCATCGCCCCACATTTCTAAAATCAAGCCAGCAAGAGGAAAGATCTTCTAGAGTGCCAGAAGTCAACATTTTGTGGTCTAATGATGGAAATAACATCTTTATAAGACTGAGGTGTTCTGATGCTTACAAGCAAGGGAGAGAGAGCAAGGATCTGTGGGGCCACCTTCATAAGCCACCTCTTCACCACTTTTGAGCTCTATGTCCACCTCTGAAAATGATGTTCAAAAACCTCTTCCCAAGGGCCAGAGATGAGAGCAAGTGAAGGAAATAAGTCCTCCAAGAAAATTGATACCACAGTCAGGAAAAGGACGGGTAGTGCCAACAACTGTCGATGACAGGGCCCCAGATATGGCACCGAGTTTTAAGAAAAACAGAAAGAAAGCTCTTTTTGTTTTAAAACTCCCATGACTTTGAGTCACTATGAGACCCAATGTTTATTTTAAATTGCTTAATTATATGTTTATGTTATGGAATAGGAATGCTTTGGTGTGTTTATTCAACACTTCTAAGCCAGCTCTAGACTTTTGGGGGTTTTTTTTGTTTTTTTTTTTTAATTTTTAATATATTTTATTACATATTTTCCTCAATTACATTTCCAATGCTATCCCAAAAGTCCTCCATAGCGCCCCCCACTTCCCTACCCACCCATTCCCATTCTTTTGGCCCTGGCATTCCCCTATATTGGGGCATATAAAGTTTGCAAGTCCAATGGGCCTCTCTTTCCAGTGATGGCCGACTAGGCCATCTTTCGATACATATGCAGCTAGAGACAAGAGCTCCGGGGTACTGGTTAGTTCATCATGTTGTTCCAACAATAGGGTTGCAGATCCCTTTAGCTCCTTGGGTACTTTCTCTAGCTTCTCCATTGGGAGCCCTGTGATACATCCAATAGCTGACTGTGAACATCCACTCCTGTGTTTGCTAGGCCCCTGCATAGTCTCACAAGAGACAGCTATATTTGGGTCCTTTCAGCAAAATCTTGCTAGTGTATGCAATGGTGTCCGCGTTTAGAAGCTGATTATGGGATGGATCCCTGGATACGGCAGTCTCTAGATGGTCCAACCTTTCATCACAGCTCCAAACTTTGTCTCTGTAACTCCTTCCATGGGTATTTTGTTCCCAATTCTAAGAAGGGGCACAGTGTCCACATTTTGGTCTTCATTCTTCTTGAGTTTCATGCATTTAGCAAATTGTATCTTATATCTTGGGTATCCTAAGTTTTGGGCTAATATCCACTTATCAGTGAATACATATTGTGTGAGTTCCTTTGTGATTGTGTTACCTCACTCAAGATGATGCCCTCCAGGTCCATCCATTTGGCTAGGAATTTCATAAATTCATTCTTTTTAATAGCTGAGTAGTACTCCATTGTGTAAATGTACCATAATTTCTGTATCCATTCCTCTGTTGAGGGACATCTGGGTTCTTTCCAGCTTCTGGCTATTATAAATAGGGCTGCTATGAACATAGTGGAGCATGTGTCCTTCTTACCGGTTGGGACATCTTCTGGATATATGCCCAGGAGAGGTATTGCTGGATCCTCCGGTAGTACTATGTCCAATATTCTGAGGAACCGCCAGACTGATTTCCAGAGTGGTTGTACAAGCTTGCAATCCCACCAACAATGGAGGAGTGTTCCTCTTTCTCCACATCCTCGCCAGCATCTGCTGTCACTTGAATTTTTGATCTTAGCCATTCTAACTGGTGTGAGGTGGAATCTCAGGATTGTTTTGATTTGCATTTCCCTGATGATTAAGGATGTTGAACATTTTTTCAGGTGCTTCTCTGCCATTCGGTATTCTTCAGGTGAGAATTCTTTGTTCAGTTCTGAGCCCCATTTTTTAATGGGGATATTTGACTTTCTGGAGTCCACCTTCTTGAGTTCCTTATATATATTGGATATTAGACCCTTATCTGATTTAGGATAGGTAAAGATTCTTTCCCAATCTGTTGGTGGTTTTTTTGTCTTATTGATGGTGTCTTTTGCCTTGCAGAAGCTTTGCATTTTCATGAGGTCCCACTTGTCAATTCTCGATCTTACAGCACAAGCCATTGCTGTTCTATTCAAGAATTTTTCCCCTGTGCCCATATCTTCAAGGCTTTTCCCCACTTTCTCCTCTATAAGTTTCAGTGTCTCTGGTTTTATGTGAAGTTCCTTGATCCACTTAGACTTGACTTTAGTACAAGGAGATAGGAATAGATCGATTCGCATTCTTCTACATGATAACAACCAGTTGTGCCAGCACCATTTGTTGAAAATGCTGTCTTTCTTCCACTGGATGGTTTTAGCTCCCTTGTCGAAGATCAAGTGACCGTAGGTGTGTGGGTTCATTTCTGGGTCTTCAATTCTATTTCATTGTTCTATTTGTCTGTCACTATACCAGTACCACGCAGTTTTTATCACAATTGCTCTGTAGTAAAGCTTTAGGTCTGGCATGGTTATTCCACCAGAGGTTCTTTTATCCTTGAGAAGAGTTTTTGCTATCCTAGGTTTTTTGTTATTCCAGATGAATTTGCAGATTGCACTTTCTAATTCGTTGAAGAATTGAGTTGGAATTTTGATGGGGATTGCATTGAATCTGTAGATGGCTTTTGGCAAGATAGCCATTTTTTAAATGTTGATACTGCCAATCCATGAGCATGGGAGGTCTTTCCATCTTCTGAGATCTTCTTTAATTTCTTTCTTCAGGGACTTGAAGTTCTTGTCATACAGATCTTTCACTTCCTTAGTTAGAGTCACGCCAAGATATTTTATATTATTTGTGACTATTGAGAAGGGTGTTGATTCCCTAATTTCTTTCTCAGCCTGTTTATTCTTTGTGTAGAGAAAGGCCATTGATTTGTTTGAGTTAATTTTATATCCAGCTACTTCACCGAAGCTGTTTATCAGGTTTAGGAGTTCTCTGGTGGAATTTTTAGGGTCACTTATATATACTATCATATCATCTGCAAAAAGTGATATTTTGACTTCATCTTTTCCAATTTGTATCCCTTTGATCTCCTTTTGTTGTCGAATTGCTCTGGCTAGGACTTCAAGTACTATGTTGAATAGGTATGGAGAAAGTGGACAGCCTTGTCTAGTCCCTGATTTTAGAGGGATTGCTTCAAGCTTCTCACCATTTACTTTGATGTTGGCTACTGGTTTGCTGTAGATTGCTTTTATCATGTTTAGGTATGGGCCTTGAATTCCTGATCTTTCCAAGACTTTTATCATGAATGGGTGTTGGATCTTGTCAAATGCTTTTTCCGCATCTAACGAGATGACCATGTGGTTTTTGTCTTTGAGTTTGTTTATATACTGGATTATGTTGATGGATTTCCGTATATTGAACCATCCCTGCATCCCTGGGATGAAACCTACTTGGTCAGGATGGATGATTGTTTTGATGTGTTCTTGGATTCGGTTAGCAAGAACTTTATTGAGGATTTTTGCATCAATATTCATAAGGGATATTGGTCTGAAGTTTTCTATCTTTGTTGGGTCTTTTTGTGGTTTAGGTATCAGAGTAATTGTGGCTTCATAGAATGAGTTGGGTAGAGTACCTTCTGTTTCTATTTTGTGGAATAGTTTGTGAAGAACTGGGATTAGATCTTCTTTGAAAGTCTGATAGAACTCAGCACTAAACCCATCTGGTCCTGGGCTTTTTTTGGTTGGGAGACTATTAATGACTGCTTCTATTTCTTTGGGGGGATATAGGGCTGTTTAGATCATTAACCTGATCTTGGTTCAACTTTGGTACCTGGTATCTGTCTAGGAACTTCTCCATTTCATCCAGGTTCTCCAGTTTTGTTGAGTATAGCCTTTGGTAGAAGGATCTGATGGTGTTTTGGATGTCTTCAGGATCTGTTGTTATGTCTCCTTTTTCATTTCTGATTTTGTTAATTAGGATGCTTTCCCTGTGCCCTCTAGTGAGTCTGGCTAAGGGTTTATCTATCTTGTTGATTTTCTCAAAGAACCAGCTCCTTGATTGGTTGATTCTTTGAATAGTTCTTCTTGTTTCCACTTGATTGATTTCGCCCCTGAGTTTGATTATTTCCTGCCGTCTACTCCTCTTGGGTGAATTTGCTTCCTTTTGTTCTAGTGCTTTTAGGTGTGTTGTCAAGCTGCTAATGTGTGCTCTTTCTAGTTTCTTTTTGGAGGCACTCAGAGCTATGAGTTTTCCTCTTAGAAATGCTTTCATTGCGTCCCATAAGTTTGCATATGTTGGCTTCATTTTCATTGAACTCTAAAAAGTCCTTAATTTCTTTCTTTATTCCTTCCTTGACCAAGGTATCATTGAGAAGTGTGTTGTTCAGTTTCCACGTGAATGTTGGCTTTCTATTATTTATTTTGTTATTGAAGATCAGCCTTAGTCCATGGTGATCTGATAGGATGCATGGGACAATTTCAATATTTTTGTATCTGTTGAGGCCTGTTTTGTGACCAATTACGTGGTCAATTTTGGAGAAGGTACCATGAGGTGCTGAGAAGAAGGTATATCCTTTTGTTTTAGGGTAAAATGTTCTGTAGATATCTGCCAGATCCATTTGATTCATAATTTCTGTTAGTTTCACTGTGTCCCTGTTTAGTTTCTGTTTCCATGATCTGTCCATTGGTGAAAGTGGTGTGTTGAAGTCTCCCACTATTATTGTATGAGGTGCAATGTGTGCTTTGAGATTTACTAAAGTTTCTTTAATGAATGAGGCTGCCTTTGTATTTGGAGCATAGATATTCAGGATTGATAGTTCCTCTTGGAGGATTTTACCTTTGATGAGTATGAAGTGCCCCTCCCTGTCTTTTTTGATGACTTTGGGTTGGAAGTCAATCTTATCAGATATTAGAATGGCTACTCCAGCTTGTTTCTTCATACCATTTGCTTGGATAATTGTTTTCCAGCCTTTCATTCTGAGGTAGTGTCTATCTTTTTCTCTGAGATGAGTTTCCTGTAAGCAGCAAAATGTTGGGTCTTGTTTGTGTAGCCAGTTTGTTAGTCTATGTCTTTTTATCGGGGAGTTGAGTCCATTGATATTAAGAGATATTAAGGAAAAGTAATTGTTGTTTCCTGTTATTTTTGTTGTTAAAGTTGGCATTCTGTTCTTGTGGCTGTCTTCTTTTAGGTTTGTTGAGGGATTACCTTCTTGTTGTTTCTAGGGCGTGGTTCCTGTCCTTGTATTGGTTTTTTCCTGTTATTATCCTTTGAAGGGCTGGATTCCTGGAGAGATAATGTGTGAATTTGGTTTTGTCGTGGAATACTTTGGTTTCTCCATCTATGTTAATTGAGAGTTTGGCTGGGTATAGTAGCCTGGGCTGGAATTTGTGTTCTTTTAGTGTCTGTATAACATCTGTCCAGGATCTTCTGGCTTTCATAGTCTCTGGTGAAAAATCTGGTGTAATTCTGATAGGCTTGCCTTTATATGTTACTTGGCCTTTTTCTCTTACTGCTTTTAGTATTCTATCTTTATTTAGTGCATTTGTTGTTCTGATTATTATGTGTTGGGAGGTATTTCTTTTCTGGTCCAGCCTATTTGGAGTTCTGTAGGCTTCTTGTATGTTCATGGGCATCTCTTTCTTTAGATTTGGGAAGTTTTCTTCTATAATTTTGTTGAAGATGATTGCTGGTCCTTTGAGTTGAAAATCTTCATTCTCATCCACTCCTATTATCCGTAGGTTTGGTCTTCTCATTGTGTCCTGTATTTCCTGGATGTTTTGAGTTAGGATCTTTTTGCATTTTCCATTTTCCTTGATTGTTGTGCCGATGTTCTCTATGGAGTCTTCTGCACCTGAGATTCTCTCTTCCATCTCTTGTATTCTGTTGCTGATGCTGGCATCTATGGTTCCAGATTTCTTTCCTAGGGTTTCTATCTCCAGTGTTGCCTCATTTTGGGTTTTCTTTATTGTGTCTACTTCCCTTTTTAGGTCTAGTATGGTTTTGTTCATTTCCATCATATGATTGGATGTGTTTTCCTGTTTTTCTTTAAGGACTTGTAACTCTTTAGCCATGTTCTCCTGTAGTTCTTTAAAGTCCTTCTTGATGTCCTCTACCATCATCATGAGATATGCTTTTAAATCCAGGTGTAGCTTTTCAGGTATGTTGGGGTGCCCTGGACTGGGCGAAGTGGGAGTGCTGGGTCCTGATGATGGTGAGTGGTCTTGGTTTCTGTTAGTAAGATTCTTACGTTTACCTCTCACCATCTGGTAATCTCTGGAGTTGTTATAGTTGTCTCTGTTCAGAGGTTGTTCTTCTGGTGATTCTGAGTACCGTCTGTCAGCAGACCTGGGAGACAGGCTCTCTCCTCTGAGTTTCAGTGGTTAGAGCACTCCCTGCTGACAAGCTTTCCTCTTAAAGGGAAGGTGTACAGATATCTGGCGTTTGGACCTCCTCCTGGCCGAAGAAGAAGGCCGAAAACAGGACCTTTCCCAGATGCTGTGTTGCTTTGGCAGGTCACAGAAGCTGTCAGCTTCTGTGGTGTACACTCTCAGCTGTGCAGACTAAGTTCCTAAGTTCGGTGGAGTCCTGGATCCAAGATGTGCTCCCTGCTCCTGAGGCAGAGGGCTCCTGTGCAGGGCAGACCACTGTCTTCCAGCTGGGAGGGTGCCGGATGTCTGCGGCCCCAAAAGGGTGCTGCCTCAGCGGCTCTGTGGCTCCCGACTGTCCCAGAAGCTGTCTGCCTCTGTGGTCCTCACTCTCACCTGTGCAGACTAAGTTCGGTGGAGTCCCAGAGCCAAGATGGCGCTCCCTGCAGGGCGGACCTCTGTCCTCAGGCTGGGAGGGTGCTGGATGACTGCGGCCCCAAAAGGGTGCTGCCTCAGTAGCTCTGTGGCTCCCGCCTGTCCCAGAAGCTGTCTGCCTCTGTGGTCCTCACTCTCACCTGTGCAGACTAAGTTCAGCGGAGTCCTGGAACCAAGATGGCGCTCTCTGCAGGGCGGATCACTGTCCTCCGGCTCTAGACTTTTGTTATTTGGGGTTCTATATTATAATTTTCAACCATTGCTCAACATGAAAAAGTTAAAATTTCTATGCATGAAGTTGTTGAAATGGTAGGAGATTTGAGGCTATAATGATCTCAACTCTTCTTCTGTACCCAAAGATACCTGAAGATTGATAGGAGGAAATGGAACCAACCATTTACAACTGGTTTTCAAGGATTCCGTAGGAAATCCAAATCAGCATTAGCATTGAGGTGACAGAGAATTTTGAGTCTTTTCTCAATAGAAGACACAGATCTATCAGGTGCCTTTATCAAGCAACTAAACAAAACACCCTTACGTACATTTACTTCAAAACAGGTTCTAATATGAACCTACACATTCAGTGACGGGTCCCTCCAAAATTCAGATTTCCAGTTATCTCAGAAAGATACATATTTGAATTTGTTTATAATTCAGAAAGTGATTATTAATATGAATATATGCATTATAGATTATATATTGATTGTAGTTAAGTACTATAACTGCATTGACTATTGTTATGATAGACTATATTATTTATTATGATTTTCATTAATATCTAGTGTCCACTATATGCTAAGTGCTTTCTTTTTTTTTTTTTTATATTTTTATTACATAATTTCCTCAATTACATTTCCAATACTATCCCAAAAGTCCCCCATAGCGCCCCCCACTTCCCTACCCACCCATTCCCATTCTTTTGGCCCTGGCATTCCCCTATATTGGGGCATATAAAGTTTGCAAGTCCAATGGGCCTCTCTTTCCATTGATGGCCGACTAGGCCATCTTTCGATACATATGCAGCTAGAGACAAGAGCTCCAGGGTTACGGTTAGTACATCATGTTGTTCCAACAATAGGGTTGCAGATCCCTTTAGCTCCTTGGGTACTTTCTCTAGCTTCTCCATTGGGAGCCCTGTGATACATCCAATAGCTGACTGTGAACATCCACTCCTGTGTTTGCTAGGCCCCGGCATCGTCTCACAAGAGACAGCTATATTTGGGTCCTTTCAGCAAGATCTTGCTAGTGTATGCAATGGTGTCAGCGTTTAGAAGCTGATTATGGGACGGATCCCTGGATACAGCAGTCTCTAAATGGTCCATCCTTTCATCACAGCTACGAACTTTGTCTCTGTAGCTCCTTCCCTGGGTGTTTTGTTCCCAATTCTAAGAAGGTGCACAGTGTCCACACTTTGGTCTTCATTCTTCTTGAGTTTCATGCGTTTAGCAAATTGTATCTTATATCTTGGGTATCCTAAGTTTTGGGCTAATATCCACTTATCAATGAATACATATTGTGTGAGTTCTTTTGTGATTGTGTTACTTCACTCAAGATGATGCCCTCCAGGTCCATCCATTTGGCTAGGAATTTCATAAATTCATTCTTTTTAATAGCTGAGTAGTACTCCATTGTGTAAATGTACCATAATTTCTGTATCCATTCCTCTGTTGAGGGACATCTGGGTTCTTTCCAGCTTCTGGCTATTATAAATAGGGCTGCTATGAACATAGTGGAGCATGTGTCCTTTTTACCGGTTGGGACATCTTCTGGATATATGCCCAGGAGAGGTATTGCTGGATCCTCCGGTAGTACTATGTCCAATTTTCTGAGGAACCGCCAGACTGATTTCCAGAGTGGTTGTACAAGCTTGCAATCCCACCAACAATGGAGGAGTGTTCCTCTTTCTCCACATCCTCGCCAGCATCTGCTGTCACCTGAATTTTTGATCTTAGCCATTCTGACTGGTGTGAGGTGGAATCTCAGGGTTGTTTTGATTTGCATTTCCCTGATGATTAAGGATGTTGAACATTTTTTCAGGTGCTTCTCTGCCATTCGGTATTCCTCAGGTGAGAATTCTTTGTTCAGTTCTGAGCCCCATTTTTTAATGGGGTTATTTGACTTTCTGGAGTCCACCTTCTTGAGTTCTTTATATATATTGGATATTAGTCCCTTATCTGATTTAGGATAGGTGAAGATCCTTTCCCAATCTGTTGGTGGTTTTTTTGTCTTATTGATGGTGTCTTTAGCCTTGCAGAAGCTTTGTAGTTTCATGAGGTCCCACTTGTCAATTCTCGATCTTACAGCACAAGCCATTACTGTTCTATTCAGGAATTTTTCCCCTGTGCCCATATCTTCAAGGCTTTTCCCCACTTTCTCCTCTATAAGTTTCAGTGTCTCTGGTTTTATGTGAAGTTCCTTGATCCACTTAGACTTGACCTTAGTACAAGGAGATAGGAATGGATCGATTCGCATTCTTCTACATGTTAACAACCAGTTGTGCCAGCACCATTTGTTGAAAATGCTGTCTTTCTTCCACTGGATGTTTTTAGCTCCCTTGTCGAAGATCAAGTGACCATAGGTGTGTGGGTTCATTTCTGGGTCTTCAATTCTATTCCATTGGTCTATTTGTCTGTCACTATACCAGTACCATGCAGTTTTTATCACAATTGCTCTGTAGTAGAGCTTTAGGTCCGGCATGGTGATTCCACCAGAGGTTCTTTTATCCTTGAGAAGAGTTTTTGCTATCCTAGGTTTTTTGTTATTCCAGATGAATTTGCAGATTGCACTTTCTAATTCGTTGAAGAATTGATTTGGAATTTTGATGGGGATTGCATTGAATCTGTAGATTGCTTTTGGCAAGATAGCCATTTTTACAATGTTGATCCTGCCAATCCATGAGCATGGGAGATCTTTCCATCTTCTGAGATCTTCTATAATTTCTTTCTTCAGAGACTTGAAGTTTTTATTATACAGATCTTTCACTTCCTTAGTTAGAGTCACGCCAAGATATTTTATATTATTTGTGACTATTGAGAAGGGTGTTGTTTCCCTAATTTCTTTCTCAGCCTGTTTATTCTTTGTGTAGAGAAAGGCCATTGATTTGTTTGAGTTAATTTTATATCCAGCTACTTCACCGAAGCTGTTTATCAGGCTTAGGAGTTCTCTGGTGGAATTTTTAGGGTCACTTATATATACTATCATATCATCTGCAAAGAGTGATATTTTGACTTCATCTTTTCCAATTTGTATCCCTTTAATCTCCTTTTGTTGTCGAATTGCTCTGGCTAGGACTTCAAGTACAATGTTGAATAGGTATGGAGAAAGTGGACAGCCTTGTCTAGTCCCTGATTTTAGAGGGATTGCTTCAAGCTTCTCACCATTTACTTTGATGTTGGCTACTGGTTTGCTGTAGATTGCTTTTATAATGTTTAGGTATGGGCCTTGAATTCCTGATCTTTCCAAGACTTTTATCATGAATGGGTGTTGGATCTTGTCAAATGCTTTTTCCGCATCTAAGGAGATGACCATGTGGTTTTTGTCTTTGAGTTTGTTTATATACTGTATTACGTTGATGGATTTCCGTATATTGAACCATCCCTGCATCCCTGGGATGAAACCTACTTGGTCAGGATGGATGATTGTTTTGATGTGTTCTTGGATTCGGTTAGCAAGAACTTTATTGAGGATTTTTGCATCAATATTCATAAGGGATATTGGTCTGAAGTTTTCTATCTTTGTTGGGTCTTTTTGTGGTTTAGGTATCAGAGTAATTGTGGCTTCATAGAATGAGTTGGGTAGAGTACCTTCTGTTTCTATTTTGTGGAATAGTTTGTGAAGAACTGGGATTAGATCTTCTTTGAAGGTCTGATAGAACTCTGCAGTAAACCCATCTGGTCCTGGGCTTTTTTTAGTTGGGAGACTATTAATGACTGCTTCAATTTCTTTGGGGGATATAGGGCTGTTTAGATCATTAACCTGATCTTGATTCAACTTTGGTACCTGGTATCTGTCTAGGAACTTCTCCATTTCATCCAGGTTCTCCAGTTTTGTTGAGTATAGTCTTTGGTAGAAGGATCTGATGGTGTTTTGGATGTCTTCAGGATCTGTTGTTATGTCTCCTTTTTCATTTCTGATTTTGTTAATTAGGATGCTTTCCCTGTGCCCTCTAGTGAGTCTGGCTAAGGGTTTATCTATCTTGTTGATTTTCTCAAAGAACCAGCTCCTTGATTGGTTGATTCTTTGAATAGTTTTTCTTGTTTCCACTTGGTTGATTTCACCCCTGAGTTTGATTATTTCCTGCCGTCTACTCCTCTTGGGTGAATTTGCTTCCTTTTGTTCTAGTGCTTTTAGGTGTGTTGTCAAGCTGCTAATGTGTGCTCTCTCTAGTTTCCTTTTGGAGGCACTCAGAGCTATGAGTTTTCCTCTTAAAAATGCTTTCATTGCGTCCCATAAGTTTGGGTATGTTGTGGCTTCATTTTCATTGAACTCTAAAAAGTCCTTAATTTCTTTCTTTATTCCTTCCTTGACCAAGGTATCATTGAGAAGAGTGTTGTTCAGTTTCCACGTGAAGGTTGGCTTTCTATTATTTATTTTGTTATTGAAGATCAGCCTTAGTCCATGGTGATCTGATAGGATGCATGGGACAATTTCAATATTTTTATATCTGTTGAGGCCTGTTTTGTGACCAATTATGTGGTCAATTTTGGAGAAGGTACCATGAGGTGCTGAGAAGAAGGTATATCCTTTTGTTTTAGGATAGAATGTTCTGTAGATATCTGCCAGATCCATTTGATTCATAATTTCTCTTAGTTTCACTGTGTCCCTGTTTAGTTTCTGTTTCCATGATCTGTCCATTGGTGAAAGTGGTGTGTTGAAGTCTCCCACTATTATTGTATGAGGTGCAATGTGTGCTTTGAGATTTACTAAAGTTTCTTTAATGAATGTGGCTGCCTTTGTATTTGGAGCATAGATATTCAGGATTGATAGTTCCTCTTGGAGGATTTTACCTTTGATGAGTATGAAGTGTCCCTCCCTGTCTTTTTTAATGACTTTGGGTTGGAAGTCAATCTTATCAGATATTAGAATGGCTACTCCAGCTTGTTTCTTCATGCCATTTGCTTGGAGAATTGTTTTCCAGCCTTTCATTCTGAGGTAGTGTCTATCCTTTTCTCTGAGATGAGTTTCCTGTAAGCAGCAAAATGTTGGGTCTTGTTTGTGTAGCCAGTTTGTTAGTCTATGTCTTTTTATCGGGGAGTTGAGTCCATTGATATTAAGAGATATTAAGGAAAAGAAATTGGTGTTTCCTGTTATTTTTGATGTTAAAGTTGGCATTTTGTTCTTGTGGCTGTCTTCTTTTAGGTTTGTTGAGGTATTACCTTCTTGTTGTTTCTAGGGCGTGGTTCCTGTCCTTGTAATGGTTTTTTTCTGTTATTATCCTTCGAAGGGCTGGATTCGTGGAGAGATAATGTGTGAATTTGGTTTTGTCGTGGAATACTTTGGTTTCTCCATCTATGTTAATTGAGAGTTTGGCTGGGTATAGTAGCCTGGGCTGGAATTTGTGTTCTTTTAGTGTCTGTATAACATCTGTCCAGGATCTTCTGGCTTTCATAGTCTCTGGTGAAAAGTCTGGTGTAATTCTGATAGGCTTGCCTTTATATGTTACTTGGCCTTTTTCTCTTACTGCTTTTAGTATTCTATCTTTATTTAGAGCATTTGTTGCTCTGATTATTATGTGTCGGGAGGTATTTCTTTTCTGATCCAGTCTATTTGGAGTTCTGTAGGCTTCTTGTATGTTCATGGGCATCTCTTTCTTTAGATTTGGGAAGTTTTCTTCTATAATTTTGTTGAAGATATTTGCTGGTCCTTTGAGTTGAAAATCTTCATTCTCATCCACTCCTATTATCCGTAGGTTTGGTCTTCTCATTATGTCCTGTATTTCTTGGATGTTTTGAGTTAGGATCTTTTTGCATTTTCCATTTTCCTTGATTGTTGTGCCGATGTTCTCTATGGAATCTTCTGCACCTGAGATTCTCTCTTCCATCTCTTGTATTCTGTTGCTGATGCTCGTATCTATGGTTCCAGATTTCTTTCCTAGGGTTTCTATCTCCAGTGTTGCCTCATTTTGGGTTTTCTTTATTGTGTCTACTTCCCTTTTTAGGTCTAGTATGGTTTTGTTCATTTCCATCATCTGTTTGGATGTGTTTTCCTGTTTTTCTGTAAGGACTTCTACCTGTTTGATTATGTTATCATGTTTTTCTTTAAGGATTTGTAACTCTTTAGCAGTGTTCTCCTGCAATTCTTTAAGGGATTTTTGTGCTTCCTCTTTATTGTCTTCTTCCTTTTTAGCAGTGTTCTCCTGCATTTCTTTAAGTGTGTTATTAACGTCCTTCTTGAAGTCCTCTATCATCATCAGGAGATATGCTTTTAAATCCGTGTCTAGCTTTTCCGGTGTGTTGGGGTGCCCTGGACTGGGTGAAGTGGGGGTGCTGGATTCTGATGATGGTGAGTGGTCTTGGTTTCTGTTAGTAAGATTATTACGCTTACCTTTCGCCATCTGGTAATCTCTGGGGTTAGTTGTTATCGTTGTCACTATTTAAAGATTGGAGCAGAAGCTGTGTTCCACTCACCAGCAGTCTCTAAATCCTGCGGCGGGGGTCGTGGGTAGCTGACGGTACCCCGGTGCTGGTCCAGCCGGAAGAGGCCTGTGGTCCTACTCAGGCCGTTTTTCTGCTTCCCTAACTAATGCAGTCTCTGGTCCCGCGTGCAATTGGATTGGAGCAGAAGCTGTGTTCCACTCTCCAGAAGTCTTAAGATCCTGTGGTGGGTGTTGTGGGTAGCTGGTGAGTGTCAGCCGACCCTGCGCCCCAGCTGCCCCGGTGCTTTTCTGACCGGAAGAGGGTTGTGGCCCTATGTAGGCCGGATTTCTCTCTCCCCAACCAGAGCAGTCTCAGGTCCCGCGTGATTGGACTGGAGCAGAAGCTGTGTTCCACTCACCAGCAGTCCCAAAATCCTGCGGCGGGGGTCGTGGGTAGCTGGCGGGTGTCAGGCAACCCTGCGCTCCCGCTACCCTGGCGCTGATCCGGCTGGGTGAGGCCTGTGGCCCTAATCAGGCCAGTTTCTGCTTCCCTAACTAATGCAGTCTCAGGTCCCGCGCAATTGGATTGGAGCAGAAGCTGTGTTCCACTCACCAGCAGTCCCAAAATCCTGCGGCGGGGGTCGTGGGTAGCTGGCGGGTGTCAGGCAACCCTGCGCTCCCGCTACCCCTGCGCTGATCCAGCCGGATGAGGCCTGTGGTCCTACTCAGGCCGGTTTCTGCTTCCCTAACTAATGCAGTCTCAGGTCCCGCGCAATTGGATTGGAGCAGAAGCTGTGCTCCACTCACCAGAAGTCTTAAGATCCTGTGGAGGGTGTTGTGGGCGGTTGGCGAGTGTCAGCAGACCCTGCGCCCCAGCTGCCCCGGTGCTTTTCTGACCGGAAGAGCTAAGTGCTTTCCATATTTATTAACTTCTTGAATTTCCTTCACAATCGTATTCTATAAACTTGTATACTAAACTCTTTTTCTTCACTTTGCAATTCATGCATAGGATACCTGGACATCTCGGATTTTAGTATTATCCTTCCAACATTCAGCGACTGTCCATTTGCTGTGACTATTGTCTAGGTTTGAACTGATATTAGACAAAATATTCTCTATGGGAAAAATCGACCTTCAGCTTCACTTCTGTAGGGAGTGGGGGCATGACAGACTGGGTACCTTTCACAGCAGATGCAGACACTGTGGAAGCTTTTAAGTGACTGAGGATGTATGGAATCCTCTCTGCTTTAGAGACTTTCCAGTGTTTAGTTAGGTCATCTATAAGTTCTTCATGGAGGAGAACTTGGTAGGTTTCCTCTGCCTACCTATTCCTGGTTTCTTCTCTGTATTATTTGGTCACTCCCATCCTCTGAGTCAGAGGTTCTCAACCTGTGTGTCATGACCCTCAAAGGGATCATATCTTGAATATCTTGCATATCAGATATTTTCACTGTAGCTCACATCAGTAGAAAACTTACAATTATGACGTACTAATGAAATAGTTTTATGGTCACCACAACAAGAGGAACTGTCTTAAAGGGTGGTAGCATCGGGAAGATTGAGAATCAGTGCTCTAAGTGATATTTGCGTGGCAGAAGTTTGATCATATATTTGTTACCAGGAAATAAAATAGCTGCATTTGTCTCAACACACAGGTCTCTGGATTGTGTCCTGTCTGCCTGCCCTGCCAGTTGGGTACCTACATATGCCTCCTCATGCTTGCATGCAAAGCCTTTGAATTCCAGCAACATGGGTCACTTAGTTATTGAAACTACCAACTCATGCAGGTCCCTCTGTGTGAGCACCTAGCATCCTTCTATTGGCCTCACAAATGCCTACTGAGCCCTCCAGTTACAGATCAAATGGAAGGCTCTGGAAACTCTCCATTCAAACCAAACTAAGACCGTTTCTTCATTCCTACACTTCATAAATACCCACTACACCTTTCCATTACTGCATTCTCCACTCTGTATGATAGTTACATTCCTACCATCCTAGAAGAGCCTTAAGGCCAGAACCCATTCCTTTACCCCTTGGCTTTTTAATTCAAGGGTTCCCACCCAGGAGGCCTGGGCACACTGATATTCTAAGCACCTTCTTCTCTTCATGAGTAGACTTTTGAAGATCCCTTAAAAGATGAGAAAACAAAATGAAATCAACTGAATTACTGGGCTTTCTCTCTCTCTCTCTCTCTCTCTCTCTCTCTCTCTCTCTCTCTCTCTCTCTCTCTCTCTCTCTCTCTCTCTTTCTCTCTCCCAGTCAGGTACAGCCTATATGAATAATTTTGTTGTCTTCCAGAAGATTTTAGCATTTTAGGCTTAAATTCCATTTCCTATTTTAGACCATACCCCAGTGCATAAGTTGTCAGATCTGTTTAGTAAAGGCTGGTATTTCTTAAGCATCCTATGAAGTTTTTAGTTCAAATAAAATGTGAGGCCTAAGGGAAAATTAAATCATAGCTCCTGACTCCCCGTTAGCATTTAAACGTCCATGTCTGAGCTCGGAGCTTTCTCCGATGAACGTCTTGGCTTCGGGATCCTGAGTTCTGTTGACCCACAGCATTTCCGAGTAACTAATCTCTCCTCCTGTGACCTCTGACCCTGCTTCTTGTTTCTGTCCCAGGCTATCCCTCCTCCTGTGACCTCTGACCCCTGCTTCTTGTTTCTGTCCCAGGCTATCTCTCCTCCTGTGACCTCTGACCCCCGCTTCTTGTTTCTGTCCCAGGCTATCCTTTCCTCATTAGAAGGAGCGCTATCCTTAAGGCCATCTCTTCTCCCCATGTTAATTCACTGCTAATATTTCTCCAGAAGCAGATATGAGTATGTAGTTTATACATCTCAGCCTGGAGGACATTTAGGATCTGAAAAACCAGAGAGTGCTGTTTTCCAGATTAAAAATAAAAGTGTCGGGCTCGTTCCTACGCCATCGTACAGGGGTGAGCACGGCTCATTCCTAGCTTCCATGCTCGCATTGGGTAATACAAAACAGGAAATCTGGCATGCACAGAGGTCATTGCCTGCTAACCCAACGTGCTGGCTCTCTCCCACATGCAGTCACAGCCTTCATAAAAGTTCAGTGTGCTCTTTTACCAGACTCTAACAAAAAAACAAAAAAAAATTGCCAGGTTGCCAGGCTTTATTTGAAATGTGATGAAACTATTGATCCCTTTTTTGCTAAATGACAAAACTAGGAGATTAAAAATAAATCATCTTTTTATCATCTTTTTCTAGACACTCCCAGTCCCATCCCGTTCCTCGTAGCCACACCTTCAGTCAGATACCAAAGGCTAGTCTGATTGGTGCCGGAGACTTGGCTCTCCGTGTGTGTTCAATAAGACAAAGGCATAGTATCACACATTCAGGCCCTGCGATCAGTTCACCATACAATTAGCTTTCCTCTGTTATTTGGCCTGCCAGCTCACCCCATGCATTTTTGTCTGCTGGAAACAAAGAGAACTAGGCGAAGAAAAGACCTGATGGCTCCAGACCAATCTATTTGTTTGGGGGACTAAATGAAACCCAAGTGTATATTCTCTTGGCCGTAAGGATAATTTATCCCCTGCATTGAAATCATCTTTCTGTATCACGGTGCTTTCTCACACACGTTATTTCATCTCAACTTCAGATATTACGAGATAGATCGGCGACGTGCCCCATTTCATGGTATCAAAAAACAGCCTACCCACAGGGATTTGTCCAAGTGGAATGGTACTTTTTCTATGGCGCTGTCAAAAATAGCAACAGCAAATACTGAAATAGTGGAGAAGAGCCAAGATTGAAATCCAAGTACCTCTGGCTCTGAAGCCTGAGCTCCCAACCTCCATGTTCTCCCAGGTCCCACGGAGGCAGCCATCTCTCTCGACCCCACAGTGTAAGCAGCCATGTGTGGCAAACCTTCCGAGCACCCAGGTTAAGCCCATAGAGCAGCTTCAATCTTAGAGAAACAGCAAAGCCCTTTGTTAGCATCAAACAGAAATAAATACCCAAGGGATAGGACCCTTCTCCAACCTACTTTTGTTTTCATTACTTGATACAGAGGCCAGGAATCGATTAAACGTGATGGGAACAAGAAAAATAAACAAGCTGGCATGCGTGCAAGCGAGGGTCCACTTCTGCAAAAGGATAGGTGTCCCCGCCCCCCTTCCAGTGCCGAGGAGATGAGTGATCACTAAACCCTTCAACCAGGTCCCTAAGGTTCAAGGATAAATAGATGACGTCGGACTATTTATAATGATGCTGTGTCTTATTTCCTTCCCCAAAAAGACCATGATAGAAGTAGGTACCTGTGTAAACAAAGGGAGCCTGTAGATGTGGCAGAACTAGAACGGAGCCTGACCACAGTAAGTGTTCAGCATACGTTTGTAACTTGTCTCACATGATGAGACACGACTTTATCCTAGGATGGTTTATGCTGCCACAGAAAGGCACCTGAACACTGAGTAATTTATAAAAAACAACAATTTATTCTCTCGCAGTTTTGGAAGCAGGGAAGCCCAATTGAAGTGCTGACACCCAGTATCTGAGGAGACCCTCAGCCGATGTCTTCACATGGCAGAAAGCTGACATGGTTTTCTTCCCAAGGCAGAAGAGAGTGAACCCACCCCGCAAGCCTTTCTAATAGCAAAGTCAAGCCAGTCAGCCTGGCAGAGCCATGACCTGACCTCCCAACATTGTTACACTGGAGACTGTGTTCCCGCAAATACATTTGGGGAGCACATTCAGACTATAGCCCATAGATGAGTCTGGACACACAGTAGGTGCTCCCTTCTGTTTCGTATGGCTTAAATTGCTGGAAGGACACATTCTGTGGGACAGAAAAGTCTTCTGTCTGTCACTTCAGCATTTAACCAATATTTATTACATGTTTAAGGAGCCAGCTCCTTTCTTTTCAACCCTTGTCAGAAGCTTTCCAATTCTCTCCCATTCTCCAAGAGCTGTTTTCCAAATGAACAAATACAGCTATTGCCTCTGACAGAGCATTTCCCTACCTTGACTGTTTCATCTTACTCAACAACACCTATTGGTGCAGACCATGTTTTGTCTTAAGATGTTTCTCTTCTCTTTTTGGTCACAATAATAAGTCACGTTTCTGGTTTTAATCCCTCTGCTTTCAAGAGCCTCTTTTCTCAGGGATAAACTGATGCTCTCCTGAGGCTCTAAATTGCCCAAGAGCAGGGGTGTTCAAATGTCTCTCCCCATGTCTTAGCCAAATGCTTGGTACAAGAAGTACTTTGTAAGTATTTGTTGAAAAAAATCAGTGCATGCTGAGGAAGTATATGAAGTATACAGAAAAGAACCTCCCCCCCCGTGCCTAATTAATGAGAAGCTAATTAAAAGATGGCAGAAAATAATCAGAATTCTAGTTGCCTTGTTTAAAAAGTGAAAACTAATTCTAAAAGAGCTACACTGAAATCATGCCTTGATTTTAGTACAGTTGTTAAGTTTCTGGACCAAGGTCTGGAGTGAGAACACAGTCCATCCATCATTTGGATGGGGATGAGGCAGAAAGTGGGACTCCTGTTAAGAGTTTCTTGGCTTTTCCTACTAGGTACCACCCTGGCATTCAGGACAGGATGCTGTTTCTACTGCCTACAACTCTTTTCCTAGAAAACCAGTCTGGCATCTCCTGCACTAAAGTTTTCACAGAAACATCCCCTGACTGCTCTAAGAAACCTTACATTCCCTGGACTTCACACTTCCTTTTCCTATTTTATGTCTATGAAAAAAAATTAAAGCCAACTTATTTATGTATACTCGATCTATAAAAGACTGAGCATTCCATGAGAAGAGGCGTCAGTTGGTAAAGTGTTTGCCACACAATTGAGCCGACTTGAGTTAGCTGACACTAACATAAAGACCCAGGAGCAGGACAGTGAATCTGTGATGCACACATGGGATAAAGATGGAAGGATCCTGGGGTTTGCTAGCTATCAATTCTAGTCAATCACTGAGCTCCGGGTTCAGTGTGAGATCTTGTCTGAAGAAATAAAGGTGAAGATAACTGAGGAAGAAATAAAGGTGAAGGTAATTGAGGAAGCATTGACTCTTGCTCTCCGCATGCACCCATACATATGAATGCACAAGAGACAGCATGTGCTTCAGTATATACTTTGATGCTAGAGAGATGACTATATCTATGAGATCATTCCCACAACCAGGAACATGGGCCAGTATATTACCCACAGTGGTCCTTCATGCCTCAGCTTCATCCATTTGACCTCCCTCCTCCTCCCCCTCCCACTCCCCCTTCTCCTCCTCCTCCTCCCCCTCCCCCCCTCCTCCTCCTTCTCCTCTTCTTCCTCCTTCTCCTCCTCATCTTCCTCCTCCTAGGAACTGTCAATCTATTTGGGTTGTTTGTTTGTTTGTTGGCTTGGTTTGTTTTATCATTATAGAAGAGTTTGCACTGCATAGAACCTTAATAAAAGGAATTGCACAGAATATGTCATTTAGGTGAGGCATCTTTATTGTATTTGCTCTGTAGAATTATTCTATTAGTCACTGCTTCATCTGCTCATTGTTAAAAGATACCCATTGTATAGATACACCACAGTTTGTTTGTTCATCTTTCAGTGGACATTCCAAACTGCTTTCAATTGTTGCCTATTATAGAGAAGACCACTGTGAGTTCTTGGTTCCAAGTATCTGTCTGGCACATGCTTTCATTTCTCTGGGTGGACTCCAGCACTTTGGAATGGCCATGTAAAAGAAACTGTTAGAAACTGTTGTTGTCAGTGGTTGTACCGTTTCACATGTCATCAGCAGTGTCGGAATTCCAATCGATCCATGTCACAATCAACCTATACCATCATCAACACTTGATGTTTTCAGACTCTGTTACTTTAGGCATCTGTATTTTTGAGACATAGTTTGGGCATTCTTTTTTAAAGATTTATTTTATTTTATTTATATGAGTACACTGCAGCTGTCTTCAGATACACCAGAAGAGGGCATCAGATCCCATTACAGATGGTTGTGAGCCACCATGTGGGTGCTGGGAATTGAACTTAGGACCTCTGGAAGAGCAGTCAGTGCTCTTAACCACTGAGGTATCTCTCCAGCCCTGGTTTGGGCATTCTAATCAGTGTGATCTCATTGTAGATTCATTTGGATTCTCCCAGTGATTAATGTTTTCACATGCTTATTGATTATACATCTCTGGTGAAACCCCAGTTTAACTCCTCTATCCATTTAATATCTATTTTATTTTTTAATCACTGTGTTTTGACAGTTCAACTACATACATGTATACATAAATAAAACAAATGCATATGTTTGCTATCAGATATGATTTATGCATAGTCACATATTCTTTTTTTTTTACAGTATATTTTGAAGGGCAGAACTTAAAGGTTTTTGCTGAACTTTGATCATCAAATTCCCTTAAAGCACTATACTTCCACTCTATTTCTTTAGATCCTTTACATTTCACATATAATTCAGCTTCTAATGCCAAATACACCTGCTGGTATTTTTATTAAGATTCAGTTGAGTATATAGAGGCATTTGGGAAACACGAGTATGTTAGTAATGCTGAGTGTTACAATCCATAGAACAGTTTATCTTGGTCCTATGTGATACATCCCAGCCACGTTTTATAGCTGTAAGTATAAAGTCCCTCATATCTTTTGATGTGTTTACTCCTAAGAAATTCATAGTGTCTAGGCATTGTTGTATGTTACGATGATTTTTATTTAAATTTTATTAATTATTTATGGTTAGTTATAAAGAAACATAGCTGGTTTTTGTATATTGGTCCTGTATCCCCAAATCTTGTTAAACTCACTTACTCTAATAAACTTTATGTTAAGTCTCATAAAATTTTACAAATAGAAAATTGTGTCCTATATCAACAGGAACACTGTTATTTTTATTTTCCTTTCTGATCTGGGTATGTTTCACTTTATTTCCCTTTCATGAATCACCAGAGGTGTTTGATTAAACTGTATTAGCTTGAATATTTGTCACGATTTGGTTATGAATCTCTCCACCTATGCCCAGTGGACATTGGTATACACAGTGTTGTTTTCTCATATGGCTCCGGCTTTTGTCTGGTTAAGGAGTTGGATAACATCATTTTTCTGAAATATTTGTGCAGAATTGGCATTATTTCTTATATAGTGGGTAAAATTCCCCTCTCAAGCCATCAAGTCCTTGACTTTCTTTATAGAAAGATTTCTAACTACGAATATAATATATTTAATAAACAGAGAACTCTTCAGTGTGCAGCTCTCCATGAGTGAGGCCCAGTAGTTCATCTCTCAATATATTTGTTCATTTCCCTAGTGGTTGAATTTACAGACATAAACTTATTCAATTTTACTGACCATTTCATCAGAAACTTTTGGTTTCAGTGATTTTTCTCTATTGACTGGTTGTATATTTTATTTATTTCCTTGGTGATCTTTATTTTCTGGCTTTTGTTCTTCTTGAATTTATTTCTTTTTGTTTTGCTCATATTTCCTAAGTACTTGCTGACCTGAAGTTCTTCATTTCTAACACAGACATCCAGTGCTATACATTTCCCCAATGTGACACCTTAGCTGTAGCTCACAAGGTTTGATACATTGGTTTTATTTTTATTCAATTAAAACAGTTTCAGAAAATAGCCTAACAAAGCTACAAGGAAATGAAAATAGAAAGCCCAAGGTAGGAAGGCACATTATTATACAGACTATAGTAAATATAGTGAGGTCAAGTTGAAGAGGATGTGCCAACTTAAGCATGCAACTTAAACATTGAATGATTTGTTAAACAGGAGAAAAACACTACCAGGACATGTTAGAAATCGACTAGGACACAATTATCTTAACAAGTGCCAGCAAATGGTGAGAACTGGTTCACAATAAGGTAGAGAGGTAAGTGAAAAGAATCCAGTGGTTACATTTGGCTATAGGAAAAGGAGAGAAGGAAAAGGTAGAAGGTTACAAAGTTGTAATGTCACCAGAGTTGGGAACACATAGAGTGACTTAGGGGATGTCATATTTTGCTAATGGTATCCTCACTCTGGGAAAAACAGATGGAAATTTAAACAAATTGATTTATCCATGCTGTGAAAAATATACAGTAATCAAAATGTCTATGCTGTTGACGAAGATCATTAGTGTGGGTTTCAAAGGACAGACTGAGTGAGAAAAGCCACTCCCAGAAGATACACTATGTGTATGGTATGTGTCACCCAGGAGTCATTCTTAAAGTCACCACATGATTGACACAGAGAACAGATTAATGCTTGCCAGAAGATGTGGGACACAAGGAGAGGGACGGCTGGGACCATAAAAGAGTATATGAGATTATTGCTCCTGCAATGGTGGTCACATGATTTCACACACAATAAGATCGGATAGGAAGAAACACATAGAAATGTGTGCATGTAAAACTGGTGAAATCTGAATGAAGTCAGTAGAGTTTAACCAGTGTCACTTACCTGCCTATGTTATTGCATGAAAAACTAGGGGTGGATGGGAAAAGTATTAGGTAATCTCTCCTCATGGTAATTTCTTATAAAACTACATGTTGTCTGAAAAAGTTAAAGAAAACAAGCAAATTATCCTAAAGATATCAGAAAAAAAACTGTATGAACTGTGGCATATCCATACTATGGACTACTATGCAGTCATACATATGTAGATGCACATACATATATACATAGTGTTGTGATCATGTAAAGAGAAAGAACTGTAAGAATATGTTCTGGTGGGGTTTGGGTGAAGGGGGGGGCCTCAGCAGGCCCATGCCAAGGCATCCCCTCCCCCTGAGGGACAGACACACACCGGTATTGTATAGAATAAAGTTTATTTAGGGCATGGAGAGAGGAGTTAAGAGAGGAGTAGAGGCAGAGAGAGAGAGAGAGAGAGAGAGAGAGAGAGAGAGAGAGAAGATATGTGGAGGCCAGCCATGACCACGTGGGGAGAGAGGGGTCACAAGGTGGGGAAGAGAGCAAGAGAGCAAGAGAGCAAGAGTGTAATAGAGAGGAGGGGCCCAGCACCCCCTTTTATAGTGGGCCAAGCCTACCTGGCAACTGTAACTGTGTGGGTGGAGTTTAGACAGAATACCAACACACACACACACACACACACACACACATATATATGAACAAAACTTGGGTCCTCTGCAAGAGCACGTAGCCTTAGCTACTAAGCCATCTCTCCTGGCTCATGCAATTATTTTTAAAGGAAAAAAAACACAATAACAATGAATACTAAATTATAATTAATAAGTTCTTTAACAGAATTTGCATAAGACGTTATTGGATCAGAAAAGTAAGGCTCACAAAAGCAAGTGTGATATGACTCCTTTTTTGTAAAACAGTATCAAAATTCCCTACATATTTTATGTATCTCTGAATATACTAGCCTTTGTGTGTGAATATATATATATATATATATATATATATATATATATGCTATTTAACAGTGAGAAAATATATGTGAATTTGCATTCTAACTTGTTAATATGGATATCTTTATAAGGATAATGGATGACACAGACTAAAAGAAGAGATAGGGGAGAGATAACCAAGAAAAATAAAGATGAGAAGAAGATAACAAAGCACCAAAATAGCAGGCTAAATGATATATATCATATATATCATATGTGAAATAATCAAAGTTTATTTATATACAAATGTGTGCTCAATTTTGTTGAACTTAAAAATATCTTTATTTTTACATTTTATTATTAAGTAGCAATAAGCTGTTGAGTCATAATTTATATACTATTCAGTTCACCTACTTAAATATGCAAAGCAGTGGGGATTTTTAATATATTTACAGAAGTTGACAGCCAGCTCTATAAGCAAGTATAAAACATTTCCATCTCTTCCATAAGGAGTCCCAGGTCCATTAATAGTGACTCTACATGCCCCCTCAAATCCCCTTTCCAGTTCTAGGGAACTCCTAGCTGACTTCCTGACTCTGTCTATCTCCTCTGTCATAGGAACAGAAGCATATAGCACCTGATTTTTCTGTCTGGCTTCCTTCACCTAGAATGGCATCTCCAAGTTTGATCTTTATTGTAGCATACTGCCTTGCCTCACTTCTTTTTATCACCAAGTAATATTCCACTTTATGGATGTAACACATTGCATACATCTATTCACAAGTGTTACCTGGTCGGGTGCTGCCATCTGGCCCCCATCTCTGTGTCAATTCTTGTCCCTCATCTGCTACCACAGGTTGATATGTAGCTATGAAGCTTCACTAATCACCAGGTGGTCATGCTATTGGGTTTGGTTTTTTTGTTTGTCTGTTTTTTAATTTGTGTTTTCAGTTCCTTGAGGTATAAATTGTTCTGCAGTCTGGTCCAATTAAATTGAAACAGAAGTTTTTTGAAGCCAGGCAGAGGGCACTTAATACTTCTCTTTCCCTGGTTTTCTGAAAGTGGGATACCATTTGACTTTTTGCCTGAATGAAGTACACTAGCTTCTCCTTAGCTGTTTAGCACCCAAATCGTTTTCTTTATCCCCCCGCCCCACACCTCCACTTTAACACAGACTCTCCCTATGTAACCAGGCTGGCTAAGATTTCAATATCTTCTTGCCTCTGTCTCTGGAGTGCTAGGATTTTCTATTGGTTTTGATAATATCCTTGTTCTCAACTTTTGTTTCAAATGAAATTAACCCCCCACCCCCACCCCAAGGAGAGCTTTAGAACTTTAGATTCTTAATGACTGACTCTTAGACAAAAGCTTTGAGTGATCCTTGTTAGCAGTGGACTGTGGCACGGGCCTTGTCTTCTCTGTTTATCTTTCTAAGCATGGAGCCTGTACCCTGGAAGTGCACAGTACCCCCACTGCTCTTGATCTACCCAAACTGAGGTGGACTCTACCATGTGACTGAGAGCTGGGAGGATGGAGGAAGCTCCTGATTTGTTTAGCTGTTTTCACTGGGAACTTGACCTCCACAACTTCAAGGAGATAGAGAAGGCTGGTCTACCCCTTCTGATGAGATACCATATCTGTGGACTCGGAGCTCAGGAAAGAAGGTGCCCAGTGTCCTGGTTGTGCTTAGACCAAGAGTGTCTGTGGAGAGGACTCTGATGCAAAGGCAGGTGGGAGCCAGCCAGCAACCACCCACCACAGAGTCCTGATCACACTATTTAGAAGAGTTTTAAATAAGCATTTCTTCATCTGTTGTGCAGTCTTAGAATAGTTTGTAGAACCTTCTAATGGTTTGGGGGGGAGGTTAATTGGAATTTGTTTGTTTGTTTGTTTGATTACCCTAGTATTGAGCAATTATACTTGTTTCTGAGAATGGAGCCCTAGGATTCTGTCTTCAGAAGACGGTGCCATCGGAAAGCCCCTAGTCCCATCACATAGCTTGAATATCACTTTCTTTATCATCAATGATGATAATTGACAAGTTGGGACACGTGGCCCTGAGCTCACTCCCTCTTCTCCCTGTTTGAATCTCACTTTGAGAAATTACAGAGGTCCTGGCTGAATAAAGGTGCCTGGCCGGTAATGTGTTGTAAGAATTTCAAGACTCCAGGAAAGTATTTTAAGTAAAATGAAGAATATATTTAGATACAATAAAAATGTGATCTTCAGGCCTAAATCAGGATCCTTTAGAAGTTTGACTCATGAGAAAACACTTAAACAAAATCCGAACCCAGCATGACTCAGGATCTCTGTCCCTCCTCTCCCTCCTTTTCCTGTCTTGCCATCTCCTAATTCACCCCCACCTGCCCACATTTTGCTAACACATGAGAAGTATTAAACAGAAATCAAGGAATTAAAAGTTAAAATAACAGAATTCAGGAATTTCTATATAAAGATTTTTAAAGTGGGCGGCTACCAGTAATCTCTCTGAGCTGTCTTTATACAACAGTCTAAGCCTTCAAATGATTTTCCCTTTTTATTTATTAAGAAACCAAAACCTATTTCCAGAGTCATTCATTCATTCATTTATTCATTCACTTAATGAACATGACTTAATACCTAGGAATCGAATGCTCCTTTTGCTAGGTGCTTGGTTACTGGATTTAAAGAGTGAGCCGATCATCTTAAGCCTTGCCAAACAAAAATATATCCTTCTGTTTACTCAGTGTTTACAGAGCTTGTTTACCTTCTCACGACATGTCCATGAAGAGACACTATATGTGAGACTTACATTGGACTTCACCTGGTAACAGCCTCCGATCTGATCATTCACAAGTCATATATATCTTAGTTTCATCTTCACCTGCAGGTCATGCGGCAGAATTGCAATCTTCTACAGTTGACCCATGCATGTCTATAACTTTTTCAACATTCTAAAAAGATCGAGAGGCAACAAGAGATAAATTATAATCAAGTACAATGTAACTCACCCAGACATGCTTGCTCAATTGAGAGGGTAAAGATGCTGAGCAAAAATCCCGACCTGAATTTTCTATTTAAAAACTAAAATGTCTTCTTTTATTTGAGGGTTGTATGCATCCTTATGCTGCCTTTGAATAAAATCCACCCACCTTTTCCTCCCCTCTGGTCCCCTCCCCCATTTCCCCTACCACTCTGCCTTCCCAAGTTCATGTGCTCTTTGGTTAAGCCCACTTTTTAAAGTCTGTTTAACATGCATGAGTATAAGACTATCTGCTGGGGCATGGGTCGCTCCATCCTTAAAGATAACTGACTCCTCCTCCCCAGTAAGCATCAGTTACCAAAAAGCCCTTAGCAGGTGGCAGGGCTTCATAGACCTTCCTGGATCCATGCTGGGATTTGGGTGGGCTTGATCTTACACAGGTCTTATGCACCTAGTCACAGCCACTGAGAGCTCACACAGATCCTGGGTAACCACAACCTCTGGCTCTTATATTCTTCCTGCTTCTTCTCCTGTGGGCCACAATACTTCCTTTTTATAAAGAAATCAGATACTTGGAGTGCAGTTTTAAAAGAAACTTACCTACTGACTAAAACAAAATGATTTAAATCTGAAAATGAGAGTGCTTTCTGTAGTTCAGACTGTGAGGGTACATCATGTTGATTATCTAATGCAAACTGAACGCATATGGTATACATACAGTATTAGAAAGGCATACGCCCTGCTTTCAAGAAACAAGTCTAGACACAAGTAATAATCATGTAGGTTAAGAAATATTTGTTATTTTAGAAGGTCTAAATGTGCCACTTTAGAGAAAAGAGAGAGATGTGTCCTATCGAGGAATAGAAGAGGTTTCATAAAGGAAACGACAGAGTTGTAGGGTAGTAAGAAAACCTACCCAAGTACACTTCAGCCTTCCTTCAGAGACCAGCAAATAATTGCCCCTGGTTGAGAACTGTGAAGAGCAGGTAGAGCCAGATGAAAACCCCAAACACCATGAAGAGTCCGGAGTTCTTTTAATCCATCAGGAAAACACGGCAGTGTTTCGAAACAAGGCTGAGTTATCAGTGCTGTGTCTTAGATTATTCTGACACTGTTTATAAATTAGATTTAAAAAATAATACCATGGATCCGAGGGCAAGAAAGGGGTCAGGGGGTGAAGGCACTTGCTGTCACACCTAATTAGGTTTAATCCCTGGGACCTACATGATGAAAACAGAAATCAGACTCATGCAGGTTGTCCCCTGACCTTCATATGTGTACACGGTGGTCTACACACACACACACACACACACACACACACACACGGGGATGGGGGAAGAGGAGTTTTTAGTGGTTAAAAATACAGCAGAGACTTAAGAACAATACAATGGCCATTGTTATATTGGGCCAGGTGCCAGGAAACAAAGAAGGCAAAAAATCTAAAGGAGACAACAGGTCCATAAACATAGGGCAGCAGAGAGGGAGAAGGAGTAGAACCCAGGGATTGGTGTCAGCAATAGAAGAAACCTGCACGCTGTCTTGAGAGTCAATATTTATATGCTGAGGAGATTGGCAATGGCCCTAAAATGAGAAAAGAAACTGAGAAAGACGAGACTTGAGGACCAGTGAAGGTTTTGTGTACCCGATCAATATTCGCTGGGCACAGACTGCGTGTTCAGGGCAGAGTCGGGTGGGTAGTGTGAGCGTTATGTTTAATTTTTAAAGTACTTGATGTGGAAAAGACTCTGTTCCCAATCTGTGTGACTCCCAAGGCAAAGCTGGAGCCAGGGAGTGGGAGTTAGGTAGGAAGTAAACTATCTTTCTAATGAACAGAGGCTTGGCTCGGTGGTGAGAGCCCCATCATAGGCGGCATTCAAGCAGAAGCTGCTAGTCTTCCTGGAACCCAAGGACAAGGGTTCTTCCTCGGACTGAGGGCGAGCCTAGCCTTTCTGATAGTTCTCTTCAAGTACTGAGTCTCTCCTCTGATGAGGTAGTTCTGCAGATTCTATTATTAATCTGTGGTTTCTCTGCATTATTAAATAAATTACTCAGTCTGTCTGCCATTCAGTAAAAACTCACACACTTACATCTGTTATTCTTGAATTATTTTTGGTTAGGGCTCTTCTTCTTTATTTAAAAAAAAAAAACTTAGTTATCCAGTTAATGTTACCTTTATAGATATTTTAGAATAGGGCGCTCAGTAGATAGAGTTATAAATACCAGAGTGGGAATGGCTTTTCTTGTGCCTAATAATGTTGTTGTTTAGGACAAACGAGGAATGAATTGTCTTGGCTTGCAGGTTATGATGCAGTTTCTATATGTTGCAGTAATTCAAAAATTAAAAAAAAAAAAAAAAAAAGAAAAAGAAAATCCCCAGAGAGGTTCACTTTGAGACTGCACCGTAAAGAAAAAAAGAATAATTACACTGTGAAGCTTTCAATCAGAAACGGTTCCCTCTGGTACATTTTTAAAGGGAGAAAGGCGAGGAAGGGAAGGGGAAAGGGGACCTGTGGCGAGCCTCCTTAGGAGCTGTAGTTCAAGCTTCACGTTACCTGGTGTCTTTTGAAACGTAAAAAAAAAAAAGAAAAAAAAAATCCCACAACAAATAGCTTGGTAACGTATAACCGGGATGAAGCTTCTTCGATTCCGATTGAGGCGCTTTGGTTTGCTTGAGTCTTGCTATTTTCTGCATTTGTTTTGACTGCTCTCATCATTCAAGATTGACGCTTGGATGGGTGTGTAGGAGGGAGCAGCAGCAGCAGCGGGCTTACAGCTTGCAGACAAAAAAAAAAAAAAAAAAAAAGAATCTGCCTTATCTGATGGCTATTATTGAAAATGCGAGGTGTAGCCTGGGCTGGGTAATGAAGGGGAGCGAGCGAGCGAGGGGGAGCAAGGAGCGTGGAGCTGCATACTGATGAGTGTAGGAGTACTTGATAAAAAGAATTCTGGCTGCTGGCCGTGTGTTGCTCATTGTGGAGTACTCTAGCAGTCACATAGAACGCAGAGCAGCCTAGGCTGACAGCTTGATATGCCTTCTTCTCCTGCCTGGTTCTGGGGGGCTGTATGACGCACTGGTCGGTAGTAAAGATTAATATGTAAAGAAATGTGCAGCTAGGATCAAGTCCTACTCCACAGCCTGCCTGGCAAACTATGGTTTCCTTCTGACTTTGCTCTCTCGCTGAGAACGTTAATCTGTCAAGCTGGCGGGCTCCTTTGATAACAACTTCCCCAGGAGCATGATGTGGCAATGCCACCCCTCAGCCCCGGACTATCGCTATTACCCCGTGGACGGCTACTCCCTGCTAAAGCGCTTCCCTCTTCACCCTCTTACAGGACCCAGATGCCCTGTCCAAACAGTGGGACAATGGCTGGAAAGCATTGGGCTACCTCAGTACGAGAACCACCTGATGGCTAATGGATTTGACAGTGTACAGTTTATGGTAAGATGCTCTCTGTGTCCACGGAGCTACCTTTTGTCTGTCTTTGCTTCTTATGTGTCTTTACATGGCTCAGAGGCAGCCTGGTTTGCACGGAAACGGATCGGCTTAGATATGTAACTGCATCAGAAAAACGGGATGCCTTTTAGGACAGAACTTGTTGTGTGCATACAGACACTGACTAGAAAATGGCATCTATATGCATCCATTAGACATGTGTGTTGTATGAACTGGTGAGAGCTCTATTTATGGGCTCTGAAAGAAGATTAACATTTCTAGTCTCCCTGTCATTCATTGTATGATTTTTTTCCCTTCCTATACATTTGTGATCTTAGCATACAATTAGATTTATACCTCGCTCCAGATAAATCTGGATTCCGGAGACATGTTATTTCCGCGTGAATATCAGTATTTGTAATTAATTAGAGAGTCCACTATGTCGATGGTCTGAAGATCATTTTCCCTGCTAATCATTCAATAGGCTGTTTAAATCCTGTGGATGACCCTTCGTGAGCTAGCTGCTTCAGCCAGTCGCTTAGCTTAGCGAAAGCACATGCTGACTGAAGAGCCATGAAGTATTGTTTGTTACTTTACGTGAAAAACAAACACTTGGGTCAATTAGCTGTCAGGGTATGTATAGAAAGCGGCAGGTGTACCAAATGCATTGGTGTACTTTCGAGTCCTGGTCTGTGTGCAGTCTAAACCGGGCGTGTGCAAACTTCTCAGTGTGCATATAGGTGAAAAGGAGGATGGGAGGCATGCAAACGACAATGTAGTTTTCTAATCATTCCTAGACCTCCCCAGGCACTCATCAGCTCCCCTTGTTAAGCTCCTTCAAGCTACATCACGGTTCTTCTCACCTTCCCTTGCTTTTAAGGTCCCATCGCACATTATCACTGATCCCTAAATTTAGGGAGACCTACATGTCACAAGCATGTAGCACACAAACAACTCATAGGTGTCCTTAATCATTCCTCTGAGATAAAATGCTGAGGCTGGCACCTGCAGCACATTCATAAGCCACTGAGGTCTAGTCGGAGCTTTGCGGTTCCTTTTGCCAGATTGCTTTTCTCCAAAGTTGACTGAATTATTACAGCTTTGAGGGTTATTAAGATGGTTAAACTTCTACTCCTACAAAAAAAAATGTGTATACCTACAAGGTTTTTTAAAATGCATAAATGTGGCCTATCATATGAGTATTAAATAATATATGCATATAACCATTTAGGGGTATCTTGTTGTTTTTTTAAATTAATTAATGAGCTATGCGTTTCTTTTTCTTGTGTCCATCAGACAGTCACTGGTTATACAGTCGAGACTCTGTGGGTGTTGAAATAGGATGGAAGGGGAAGTTGTTGCAGCCCTGGAGAGGTTTAAGACTTACTTAGGGCAATAAACAGATGGTATTAATAATTACCAGAACTAGCAAACAAATTGAATATTGTTTTGACATTACTTATATTGACTACATCTCTCTGCAGCTACTTTTCCCCCCTGTCTCTATCTGAAACGGGGCATGTCATTCCCAAGCCCTGGTCCAAATCTATTCTGGTCGGTGAGAAGTTTAGATTCACTGAGTTAATCGTCCATACTGAAGGACGATTAACTTTCAGCCTAATTTTCCTCTGAGTATTAAACACTTATGAACAAATATAATCCCCCTTTGAACGTATTTAACGAGAAGGTAATCTCTCTGGTTCTAAAGAGAATTTGAGGAAAGAGTGTGCAGAACAGACATGTGTGAATTGTGCACCAAATACAACCAAAAAAAAAAAAACAAAAACAAAAACAAAAACGAGGATCGTAGGAAGATCAAAGTCTAATCCTAAGTTGTGGCTTTATCTGTTTATTTCCAAGTAGTGTAAGGAATCTTCCAGAACATAAGATCACCTTGTTACCTCAGATATGCCAAGGACTTGTACTATGAGACAAAATCAAAACAACAGCTTTGATTTGCCATGTAGAAGGATTAATTAATTGTGAAGATGAAGTAAATCATGAAACGGTGTCATCAATTAGATGGTGTCATCAATTAGTGCATTTCAGGCTTTCATGCACCATTTGTTTGGGGCCAATATTATGAGACAAGATTGTCTACCTTTACGATAATAGTCTGTTGGTTGCCGTAGGCTACTTAATGCTGAACTTAAAGCCCTCTGTGTTTGGCCCACTTTAAGAAACAGATTTCATTAATGTAAAATTCTGTTAGACCTGCTCAGCTTCCATTCGGTGTCATAGTCTAGCTTTTGATTTTTTCTTGTGGCATATTCTGACCTGCATTTATTCATTCTGTTGCCTAAGCAACAAGCACCACACTCCCATTAACCATGATGTGGTGTAGGTCTTTTTAGAAGAAGATAGTAGACATCAAAAGGATATAATTAATGTTGGTTAAAATGTCATAGTATATCCATGCATGCACTTGGTTTTGGAAACATATTCTATTTGTGGGTTAAGTGTAAATGTTTCGTGTAAATAACATTTGAAGAAAGCATTTACTCAAGGCTTAATTTTTTTTTTGCTAAATATATTCTATATACTCTTAAACATAGACATAATATATGGTTAATTTTTATCTAATGACAATCATTAACTTTAGTAAATATGACTTGATACTGATTCCTGAACATGGCTAGAAAAGAAGGAAGTTCCTCCCCCAAATGCTTTTAACTCTTTATTGTCTTTCATCACTTCTCCTCGGGCTCTTAATATTTACCCTTGATTCATAGGTACAAGAATTATAAATTTTTGTTCTATGCCTTCATCCTGGTTTATAGGACATCAAGGACAGAGGTTAGATCCAAAGCATCATTAAGAATATACAAATAAATAGAAATTGGTACAATTCAAGAAGGACTACAACAGAGCCTTAATTAAGCCAGCTAAGACTTTGGGAAAGTCATGTGTGTGTTGACATCACAAGCCCTCTCACCAGTCATGCGTCTGAAGTCTTCCCTAGTCCCGCCCTGCCTGCTCCCTCTAAAGACGTACATCACATCTGCTCCCCGCATAAGCACAATCTCCCTGCTTCTCACCAGACCTGGGAAAGCCGTGGGGGTCCTCTGAGCCTTGTGCATTTCTTCAGCCTTTGCAATGTATGTAACATGACTAAGTTTTAATGTTTTTTATTTTCCCAACAAGGAGTTTAGGGATGTGTTCTTTGTTATGCAGACTTGCTTGTCCCCCCCCCCTTATTGTATTTATTGCTACTGCCATCTTTCCTTTTCTGAGTTAGATGACTGCTCTCTAAGTTGTCCAAGTCACAACCCCTCTATGTCTATGTCTCTGCTCCTTACATCCTCTCCTGCTTCTCGGGGACTGTCATTTCATTTCTCTCCCTTATACTTTTTATTCTCAAAGGTCTCCATGCCTGGTTTACATAACTTCCCTTAAGGACTCTTGTCTTTCCAAACTCGCTTAAAGGTTGGATTTTACAGCCATCGTTCTAGAGTTAGGAATTAAGTTTCCATTCGTCTATATCTTGTCTTCTCTACTAGAAGAGAAACTCAGCAAGTCTGTTTTGTGTGTGATTTCCTTGCCTTTCTCACAGCTCCTAACATAATGCTATATGTTTAGAAATTCACCCGTAAACACCACATATACAACAGATTGACATGACTGGACCTTCAGTCTCGTTTATAAACTAAAAAATCTTTTTGGTCAATGAGAGTATGGAGCATTAGTTGTCTCATTCTGGCATTGAGTCCTCTGTAAATATTTTCCATGTGTTAGGATGTGTTAGTTACTATGGATATGATGAACAAAACATGACCCTTACCTCAGTCAAGGCATACTGTTGTCCTGAGTATTTGCCTACACATCCCACAAACATTCCTTCATGCAGATAGAATATAAGACAGGAATCTTGCCCCTTATCTTTTCTTACAATCAGAATCAATCAGCAGATTTTCCTATATTAAGTTAAATACATAATGGAAAAGGCAAGCAATCTGTTGGAGTTCAAAGTCAAGGCAAATGGAGCTAGTGATAGCATCTATCACTCCTAAGCAATACTACAGCAGATTGGTGGTGTGAAGATCACATTACAAAGGTCTATTACTTGGAGGAGGACTGACTCAGAGACTCTCTGGCCTCACTACCCAACAGTTACATTTGTAAATTCTAAAGGGGAAAAGAATGAAATTGTATAGTACATCATTCCTTCAGCAGCTCCTGTTGACCTGTTGACTTGAGGTGATTTGACCAGTGTTCAGGATGAAGGCTTTATGGAATCGATTATAAAGGTACTACTGGAAACCACACACAAATTGGCATTTCTGGGAACTTGAGCGGATAGCATTCATAAAGCTCAAACTGGAGGTCAAAATGAGAAGTTCCCGTAACACACTGAAAAAGACCCAAGGAGCTATTAGAGGTTATAGAGGTCAACAGAAGATGGAAGCAAGAGAGGCCAATAGGTACATACTTAAATGAAAATTTTCTCCCATCTTTGTGGTGCATGCATGTTACATGCTAATAGACCTACAGATCTGTCCTATGTTCCAGAACTTTGCTGCAGAGCAAAGAGCTCAGTTTGTAGCTGGTCTGGAAAAAAAATGACCTTTTAAGTCTTAGCAAGCCACCATCCAAGTAAGAAGTTAGACCTGTAGACAACAGAAATAACTTGACCGTAATGGCTAAGACTAATCATTCCGTGATGATTTCTTACTTAACAATGTTTTCAGGCAAATCTAGGAAGTTTTTATGATGTGTAAGTATAAGAGAAAAATGTCCATTTCCTCTATCTTCCTGTTTCTGAAGCAGACTGGGCTTTGAATTGAGTGGATGCCCTTATATTATAAAAACATCTATACATTTCCAAACTCATTTAGGACAGACAGCAGTGGTAGACTCATTCTTACAAAAGTGGCTTGTTTTGTTTTTGTTTTTGCTTTCCAACCATTGACATTTAAAATTTGTCAGTATCTAGCAGTCAGTGCCAAAGGGGAGCCATTCTTTATCTGGACAACAGCTAAATTACAAATACAAGAAGCAGCGACAGCAGAGGGGTGGTAGGGGACAGAGAAAGGCTGACTTCTCATCAGCATGGTCTTGTCTCCCTAAAGATTTGCTTTACTCATGGAGTCTGGCAGCAATGCTGTTTGGGGTGATTATGTTAATATTTTGAGCTGTCTAAAGGTACAGGACAAAATGTTGGTGTCATGAAAGCTATTAATTGTTCTTATACATGCCATTAGCCCGGGAAAGGATACTGATTGCTTGTGCAGCACAGCAAGTCAGAAATGAGAGCGTGTGCTAGATTGACCATGCTGAAAGGCTGACTCTCAGGGAGGATGTCAGCCATGGTTCCAATCTGGTGATGGAAAGGAGCCTTTTCCTCCATCTGGAAGTTACTCTGATTAAAATTTTAAGCACTAAAATATGTTGCCCCATTTTCTAATAATCCAGTAATGTAACTCCCATTACTAACTAATGTTCACATGAATTAGCCTCTAATTTAGTCATGGAGCACATTTGCATAATTTGATCTCTAGAATTGCTTCAAATGACCAGATATTTGGGGTGAGGAATTTGCAATCGTGAGTCTAAGAAAGTCCTAAAGCTGCTGAGGTATAGACTTGTTTTAAGAACTCCAGCTAGAACCATGTTCCTCTGTGCCTTAAAAGAGCAGAGCTCCCGGGTAACTTGCTCAAGTGCTGTGACCTCCATTTTCTCATTTCCCCGGCAATGCCTTAACCTCTCCATAATCCAGCCTGTCTCCCAACTTTCCTACAGACTGCACTCCTTCAAGTCAGCCTTGCTCGCATCATTTCTCTCTGGTCTCTCAGTTTGTGACACCCTCTGTCTCCACTCCTTACCTTCAGTTACTCCTCCTGGCCCCGACTATGGGACATCACCCTACCCCTTGCATCACCCTGGTCTCCTTGCTGTCCTTGTATGTCATATGGGATCCTCTACTTTGCAGACATGCTCAGAGAGCCATGTCTGTTTGCCTTGCTTTACCTCTTTCTACCTGGTTTCCACCACTACTCACTGCGCATTTCCATATGCATATATGCATATGAAGCATTTAGCACAAATCTGGCATAAAATAAATGCCCAACAAATGCTAATTGCCCAGAGGGATCCTAAGCACACACTTGCTTTCAGCTTGCTTTCATCTATGGTGCTCTAATCCTTCAGAGGTTCTTACATGTGGGAAATGGTAAGGTATTTCCAAAAATCCATAGTGTAACTCTCATAGTTGGGAACCCTGCTGATCTGGGTCCAGCTAATTCTCCAGCCTTATCTATCTCTTCTTATTTCTTCTCTAGTCAGTAGGGAACTGAATTGCAAGCTTTTCCTCCACTGCCTGGCTGTGCACACACCACTCTCTGCCAAGAGTCATCTTTCTTCTCTCTTAACTTCTTTTTTATCCCTTGGCTCTTAGTTCAGTTGTCACGACTTTTAGCTGTCAATTCTCTTCTGACCCAGGTAGAACTTATGAACACCTCTTCTGCAGGACCCTTCTTTAAAATTTCCTTCTTTGCCTCTATTACTTGTATAGTGTCCATTTATTCCCTATACCCATCTTCTACCACACATAAATATTGGACCAGATTTGGGCCATCTGTGTGAAGGACCATGCGGTAAATCATTTAGCCTTTGCAAGATGTATGGTCTCTGTGGAAAAAAAAAGAAAAAAAAAAAGAAATATATCTTTGTTGCTATAGACAGTATGAATATGAATGAGTGCCATTTTGTTCCAGTAAAATTTTATTTATTAAAACAGGCAGATTAATCATTGGGCCATAGTTTGCTGCCCTGCCCCACAGTTAGAAATTAGCTTTTATCTTGTGTCTCCAGATCTAATGAAAGAACGCAGAAGCAAGCAAGTAAGGAGAAGGATGAAAAGAGAAGAAGGCATGGGCTTGGGGCAGCCAGGCAATAGGCAGATGGCTACAGGAAGGGATTCTGATGGTCTGTTTGTTTTAAAGATAACCTCAGTGTGCTGCTGAGGACAGTCAGAACAGGATCCAGCCTTTAGGACTTTGACAGTGTTTTACAGACGAGAGTATATTTTCAGCAATCGAACTGAAGAGGCATGAGCCAGAGAAAAACACAGCTGTACAGCAAGTCTGTCTTCCCTCTGTGTGGAACTCCTTTCTCTTCCTTCTTCACCTGATTTTTCTCAAATCCACTTAAAAATCATTTCCTCAAAGAAACACTTTCTAACCCTACCCTGTCCCTTGGGGCTGTTTTCTTCCTTCCCAGTTACCTACCGTACATCCACAGTGCCCTGGGTTTAACCCTGTGCTGGTCCTCATGTTTCTTTACCATCATTTTAATCTGTTCAAATCTCTGTTTCTACCCTAGAGAGTGAAGTTCCTAAGGAATAGACTGAGTGTTATTTACCTTTGTATTCCTAAAGCCTAGCATGATGGCTGGCACATAGTAGCTTTTCAACATTGATGAATGGAGTGTTTTAAGTATTATACAGTATGATACAGGTTCCTACAAATTAACCTGCACAATTCATGCATCTATCAGTATGCCCATACTTATAAATGAAGAGAGTGATACTCAACAGGGTTTAAGAAAGCTGTTAGCAGAGCCAGGTTTACAAAACCAGCTCTCTGGGATGAAAATACCCTCTCTGACTTTAGTAAGGGTCTTCACTGTCCCCTTCACCAAATGTTTCAAGGCACCTAGGAACTATTGGCTTCACTCTCAAGCTCTTACTGTCTTCAATACTTTTGCTCTTTTCTTGGACTTTTTTTTTCTCTCTCTTTACACCTTACATCTCTTCCCCACTATTTCCTAAGAAGACCAGTACTTTAACCATGGCAGGGCGTGCATTATCAACAAAGGTATTCACCTTCATTTCTATCCACAGTTGCCTCAGAGTAAGGCAGTAAGTCCAAGCTCAAGGTATCAATAGGGTTGAGTCTACTGAGGACTCTGTGGAAAGGCTATGTTCTGGGCTTGTGGGTGGACTCTACTGAGGACTCTGTGGAAAGGCTATGTTCTGGGCTTGTTGCCTTGAATGTGGCTTCCTTACCCCTGTATTTTGACACTGGCTTCTGTGTCTCCATGTTTCTGTGCTCACAATTCTCTTCTTGTAAGGAGGATAGCCACTTTTGGTGGCAGACCATCCTAATGACCTCATTTGATTTGATTATTTATGTAAAGACCCTATTTCCAAAATAAGGTTACATTCTAAAGTGCTAGGGGTTAGGACTTCCACATATCAACTTGGGAATTACATGATTAAATTAGTAACAACCCTCAATAAATATGTGCATATGAATCCTTTATTATTCCCCAATCACTAAGCATGACTATGATAAACAAATAGTCTGTCAACTAAATTAAAGTCAAAAGTCAAATCCAGGTCAATTTGGGGTCAGTGGGGAAAGTTTCCAATTGTTGTGGGAACATCAGAGATAGGCAAACTCTGAAGGTGTGAATTGGGACAAATTAAAGAGCTGTGAGCACCTCTTGTTCTTGGGGAGATGGTGAATCAGAAGAGTATGAAGAGGAAAGATAACAGAAAGGATGGAGGGAAGGAGGAGGGGCAAGAAGGAAGGAGGGAGGGAGGGAGGGAGAGAAGAAGGAGGGAGGGAGGGAGGGAGGGAGGGAGGGAGGGAGGGAGGGAGGGAGGGAGGGAAAGAAAGAAAGAAAGGAAGGAAGGAAGGAAGGAAGAAGAAAGAAAAAAAGAAAAAAGAAGGAAGGAAGGGAAGAAAGAAAGGAAGGAAGGAAGGAAGAGAAAGAAAGAAAGAAAGAAAGAAAGAAAGAAAGAAAGAAAGAAAGAAAGAAAGAAAAGAAAGAAAAGAAAGAAAAGAAAGAAAAAGGAAGGAAAGGAAGAAAGAAAGGAAGGACAGAATGGGCAGACAGAAAAAAAGAAAGGAGAGAGAGAGTGTGTGTGAGAGAGTGAGTGACTTGGTCCAGACTTAGGACTGCTTCTCACCCTACACAGTGTTACAGAAATATAAGAGAATTGCAAGTCAAGCTTGCCTTGGACTCTGCAGCCTTCTGTGTTGGATGATTCACTTTATGCCTGCTGGGGACAGTGCACCTAGCCGTAGCAGTCTCATGGAAGACAGGATTTGTCCTCCAGTAGCACTTGTTTCTAAGGTGTAATGAGTCACCAGTGGTTATCCACTCTCATCCAGAACAATACCAAGGCAAAAGAGACAAAGTGACAACACCCCATAGATCACTGCAGTCGCCTCCCTGCCCTCTCCTAGATTCTGTAAGCTAGCTGTGTCTGCCATATGCATCGGAAACCATGTAGTTTAAAAGAACACAGAGAAATAAGAGCCCCTAGGATGCTAGTTCTGGATTATAGAGGTGTGTAAGAAGAGAAAGTTAAATGAATGTTTATGACAAGTTCCCAAACATAGTATACTGGTTTTTGTCACTTTGGTCCACAGAGTTAAGTTTCAGGTTCTTTTTGCTTTTATCTTCCTTTTTATTGAGCAAAGTTGATCAGGATATCTACATAAAGACTTGTAGAGCATCTGTGTTTATTGGCCAATGTGTGTTTATATGGTTGGCAAGAAAAAAGGGGGCAGGGGTGTGCTTCTAGATATTTGAAGGTGATCTTGGAATTCAAGTCCTATATCAAGTTTGCTTGATAAAAGTCATATTCCACATCATATAAATTGGAAAAGCCCAGTCCCAAGGCCCATAAAGAGGAAGCTGAACATCTAGGTTTCACCAGATCTGAATGATGGTATAGTCTGTCTGATTATCTGCTGCCCCAGAACAAAATTAGTAAATATGTCCATGTTGGTAACAGCAGTTCCAGATAACCTTCATCTTCTAAAAGGACAAAAGCAAGAGATGATGTTGAGTAATACAACCACTGAAGAGCTGGATCAGTTTCAATGAAGATCTTGTGAGAACAATAGGGTGAATGGTCTGTTACAGAGTCATAAAATGCAGTTCATCGATGTCCTGGTCATTATGACATTATGACATCATACTAAGTCATTATGACATAGCAGAAAGAATAAAGACATTACATTTGCATTGTGCTTTATATATAGTATCTAAATCTGGGTGACAGAAGAAACAGGTTCTGCATTTAGTTGCATCAGAAATGGTTTGGAAATAGGTAAGCCTTCCTCTCTACAATATCTAAACAAGGTCAGATATAACCTATTTCTTTTCAGAATTCTCCTTCAGCCCCCTCCACCCTTGAGTCTGTGCTCTTACTATTTTTCCCTTTGTATAAACGGTTCTTAGAAGAAAGGTCTGTACTCCCTGGCTTGCCTTTCAGTTCAGTAAGTCAGGCCTGATGACATCAGCCTCTGCCCTGATCCTGAAGTTATTTATAAACGATGACCAGCAGTGTATTGCTAACGGCTCAAATCCAATTTCAGCTTTCCAGTCCTTATTAACCTTATCTACCTTGGTCTGTGATTCTCTTAACCACTGTATCTCCTGAGTGTACATCACTTGGGCATCTCTCCTCCCAGTGCTGTACTTCTCGGTCTCCTTTGTAAGCCTCCCTATTCCTGCCTGCATCCATGATGCTCTCTTGTCATTCAACCAGCATGAAGCTTTCTACCTTTCATAGAGTCACACGGCTCCCCAGACTCAATGCCTAAATTGGGGGTGATGACCTTTCCCATAAACTTTCTTTCATGGAAAGTAATTGAGTGGGTAAAATGTTGATGAGAAAGCAAGTCATATGGAACTAGGAAGGGAGCCGCTGGTGTTGGAAGCACAGGAACCTGGGCACGAGCTCATTCCACAAAGCAGAAGCCATGTTCATTGGATGGGACAAGTAGCAGACATCTAGTAAAGGAAGTGCTACAGACCAGATGGTGGAAGCGCAGAAGTAAGCTGGCAGTGAAAGTGGGGAGAGACTGGAGAAGTGTTTGGGTGTTGAATGAACAATGAAGGAGAAGCAAGGTAGGGTATTGGAGGAGAAAGGAGGATTGATTGAAAGAATGGTGGTGGGAAGACATGGGGTTCAGAGACAACTAGGAGGATTTGGTCAGTAGTAGGGACGTCTCTTCTCCAACTGAAGGCAAGACATGGAGGATGGCCACTGGTTTGTATGGGAGCTGGAGAGAAGGTGGAACTGTGTTTCCTCTAATGCTTTCCGTTTTCTGATGAGTTATATCAATACTAAGTGAGATTTGAAGATAGAGAAGTTATTTTAAAAGCTACCTCATGGCTGGAGATGTAGTGTAGTTGGTATAATTCATGCCTGGCCCAAAGCCCTAGGTTCAGTCTCTAGCACTTCATAAAAGTAGCTACACATAATCCCAGCACTCAGGAGGTAGAGCAGGAACATTGGTAGTTCAAAGTCATCCTGTGATACATGAAGATCCACTGAAGGATTGGGGAGCCTATCAGAAAATAGGAAAAAGAGTTTGCCAAGAAAATGAGATGGCACTGGGCAGCGGTGGCACACACCTTTAATCCCTTCACTTGGGAGGCAGAGGCAGGCAGATTTCTAAGTTCGAGGCCAGCACGGTCTACAGAGTGAGCTCCAGGACATCCAGGGCTACACAGAGAAACCCTTTCTCGAAAAAACATAACAACAAAATTAAAAAAAAAAGAAGAAGAAGAGAAGAGAAGAGAAGAGAAGAGAAGAGAAGAGAAGAGAAGAGAAGAGAAGAGAAGAAAAAGAAAATGGGATAGCATTATAGGACCATGGTGAGTGCTTATTTTTAGATCTGTAGTCATTAGGTTATATGGAAAGAGTAGGAATCTGGAAGATATCGTGGCACTTTAAGGCACAGAATTATCTCCATAGCCTGGCTTCCTCATCTACCTGGAGTGAGAATGTGGACTGGTCACATAACCTTTGTGAGCATCATCTCTCCTGTGAAAACTGGAGATGGTCTTAGTCAGGGTTTCTATTCCTGCACAAACATCATGACCAAGAAGCAAGTTGGAGAGGAAAGGGTTTATTCGGCTTACATTTCCACACTGCTGTTCATCATGGAAAGAAGTCAAGACTGGAACTCAAGCAGGTCAGGGAGCAGGAGCTGATGCAGAGGCCATGGAGGGATGTTCTTTACTGGCTTGCTTCCCCTGGCTTGCTCAGCCTGCTCTCTTATAGAACCAAGACTACCAGCCCAGAGATGGTCCCACCTACAAGGGGCCTTTCCCCCTTGATCACTAATTGAGAAAATGCCTTACAGTTGTATCTCATGGAGGCATTTCCTCAACTGAAGCTCCTTTCTCTGGGATAACTCCAGCTGTGTCAAGTTGACACAAAACTAGCCAGTACACCTAGTTTGCAAGGTGATGGTAAGAATGAAATTAAAGCCAGCTGTGTGTGTCTAGCAGGCAGTGCATCACGGTGAGAAGACAGTCTGCTCTTGGTGAGCTGGCCAACCACTTTAGCATCTCTGATGAACTGGTGTAGTGTGCAGTGATGCACACACATTCTCACAGGCCTTTGTTGCTCTCACCCTCGGAGTATACTGGAAGCAAGGAGGAGGGTTACCTGGGTTGTCCTAGAAACACCCAAACATCCATAACCTGCCTGCCTCGGTGACCTCTCACCCAACAACTCTGAAGGCCGCTGGGAAGGTGCAGCACCGCATCCCACTCATTCTCACTGCAGACCTTGATTAAATGGCTGTGTGCACACCTAGAGAAGGAAGCCACTGCACTCACAGCATTATGGTTGTACAAGCCACTGGAAGAGTATTATAGGATACCCACAGAACTGAATCTGATCTGGTTCTGACCCACTCAGGGACCACCCATTCATTATAAAATGTCCTAACTCAGATCATGATAATTTTACTTGAAAATTTTTAAATTTCATTTTATGTGTCTGAGTGTTTGCCTGCCTGCATGTATACACACCAAGTGCATGCCTGCTATCTAACTATATCAGAAGAGGATATCAAATTCCCTGAAACTTGATTTACAGACCGTTGTAAACCATCATGTGGGTTCTAGGAAGAGAACCTAGATCCTTTGAACAACAAGAGCTCTTAACCACTGAGCCATCTCTCCAGCCCCCATAAAAAATTTTATAAGAATATTTGAACACATAAGAATATAGTAGTTCTTTCCCCAAGGATTAATAATGTAAACTTTCACTCAAACTATTCATATACTATATAGCATATTAAACATGTTGTAGCATTTTAAAATATAAATCTGTGTTCCATATCTGCATATTTAATCCTTCAGGGTATATTGACAATCTGAAGTAAAAAAAAAAAATAGAATTATTTTTATGAAATGTTCTTAGGAAAATTTTTAATGGATTCAGAGAAGGTTTATCCATTCATTCATAGGGGAATGGGAAGGCTTATCTATTCATTCACAGGGGAGTGAACTTGGTACATACTCTATTCATCTACCGATGCTAATTGTAGAAGGGACTACAGAGAAGCATAATATAGTTTCTGCTTAAAGACCCTACAGTCCACTCAGGAAGCTAAGTGTAGCATACTTAACTGCTCAATAGCAATACACACTCAAGTAGTAATGAAAGTCAATAGTGTGTTTTTATGGCATACAGTGAAACTATGGGAAGAATGAACGTTGTAAGTCCGTGAATGCCTATGTCTGGGAAGGAAGAGCTGTCTGACATCTGGAGCATTCAGGGAAGGGTCTCTGATGGAAATGGGTGTGAGTAGTGTTTGTGTAGACACAGAAGAATGGGGTGAACACATGGAATCTTGAACAAATGAGGTTAAGATGTCCAGGTGCCTGTAGGATTTGAAAACCAAAGCAGATCCTAGTCAGGCAATGATTCCAGGGTTGTCTATTGCTTCTTTGCATGAAAATGTTCCCTGCCTTGCAAAATCACGGATCAGGTGCTCCACATGGGCCATGTGGAGAGACAGCTTGCTGACCTATCACTGTCCCTAGATAAGCTTACCGGGATGACAGCACACACATGCACTCCACATACCAAGGTAGCAAGAATGATGAGCAAGACAACATCTGTCTAAGGCTGATTAGCTGGCTATTTCTAGCTAGTGCTGATCAAAAAAAAATGAAGTTACCGGTTACATTAGGTGCCTCTCCCAAACAGAAGGTGTCAGTAAATGTTCTCATTACTGTGGCAAAATGCCTGAGGAAGACAGCTTGAGGAAGGAAGCATTTATTTTGGCTCATAGTTTGAGGGTCCAGTCCATCATATAAGGGGGGCGGGGAGGATTATGGCAACGGCCAGCATGAGGTAACTACATACTTTGCATCCGCAATTTGGAAGAAGAGAACAGAGAATGTTCATACTCAGTTTGCTTTCTTCCTTTTGTTAAGTCCAGAGTTCAAGTCCAAGGTATTGTGTCAATCACAGAGCAGGTCTTTCTTTTTCAATTAACCCAGTCTACAAATGCTGTCATATACATGCCTCAAGTCCACAGTATCAACCAGAACACCCACCATCCTACAGACTGAGGTTCTGTCTCAAAGCCAGCAAAAACCTGTTCTCAATAGCTCATGCCTTTAGAATATCCTGTGGTCCCCCTATACTGTTCTTCCTGTCCACCAGACCATGTGTTGTTGTTGTTGTTGTTTGTTTTTTGCAGATAATCACTGAGCCCTAATAACACTAAAGCAAATACCTGCACTGTCTCCCTGCCCCCAGGACCAATGCTTGACTCCTCAGCAATAAAACTAGGTTTCTCCAGAATGTTCCAAGAATGCAAATGAAGGCATAGTGGCTCTATAGCCACTTTCATGAGCCAGATATTGTGGAAGGGCATTTGAATTCGGCCATGGTAGTGACAATAGTGAAAGTCATATCTATCTTCTTCTCCAGGCATTACTGTTCTGTGTACTTTACATGTATTAGCTATTTGGGTTATTTTAGCATGATAACATACATGGTCCATCTTCTCACAGAGCTTACTGTCTACTAGAGAAAAAGACACAAGCATTCGAATCCTTCTGCTCTGGGGCTCGGGCTAAGTTCCACAGCAGGAGTTAGGTGCACGTGAAGTCTTTAAAAAACAAAACAAAAACAAAATAAAAAAACTAGGCATATAAAGCAGTGGTTTTTCAATATGGCATCTTCATACAGCTATACCACTTTGCCCTTGACAGATTGGAAAGAGGCTCAGGCTGACAAGCTAAGCCACAGGGTGGCTTTTCTATCAAGTAGAAATACCTGCAATTAGCATGGAGGTGCAAAATGAAGGTGGGGGTGGTGACACATAGAGGAAAGCCAGGAGATGGATTCAGTCTGGACACGGGAGCAAAAGTGAAAGGAAGCCATGATGAGTTAGTTAGACTCTACCCATGTCACCCCACGCCTGTGTAACGCCAGAGAATGGACATTGCCTCCTGCATACCACCCTGAACATGCCTGATCTTGAAAGCCAAGCAGAGTTTACTAGTCCAGCCTGGTTAGTCCTTAGATGGAGACCAGCAGTGTTTGCCCCTATCCCTCTGTGCCTCTGCTTTCTTCTCCTGTATCCTCTCAGTTCCAGTTAGTTTAGAGAGAGGATGCCGCAGGGGCTTCTCCTCTTTTGTCACCTCTGCAGAACCTCCCAGGAGTGCTGGGTGTCAGCTGACTGACTGGCTAATCATCAGCTGCAGTTGTAGGTGATTATCTGCGTGGCCTGACAAGGGCTACAGTCTAGGGATGATAATTACACTGGTGTCAGTGGGGACTTTTGGTGTCAGGGATTCTGTTAGGAAGCATTTTATTGATACTAGTTCAGAAGACGGCTCTGTAGTGCAGAGAAAACAGTTGCCACTAAAAGCTGTAATCAGCACTTTAGTCTTTCAACAACAGTCTGGAGTTGAAGCCTAGATGGTAAAAATTAAGGCTCCCTTGCTTCCTGTCACCCCACAATGGCAGCCCTAAGTACGGTCTTTCTTGTGTCCATGTTCCCAGAAGACTCTTGGAAAAGAGAAGGCTGAGGGGGGTTGGCAAGAGGGGAATGAATGCCCATGGCTGGCTAATTATCTGATTTATAACTTCAGCCTCTTCCAGAATTGATGCACAGATGCAAGAACAACAGAGGCAAGGACTTTCAGATACAGAGCCCGTTAAAAAATAATAAATAAATAAATAAACTAAAAAGGCTGGAGAGATGGCTCAGCAGTTAAGAGCACTGATTGCTCTTCAAGAGGTCCTGAGTTCGATTCCCAGCAACCACATGGTAGCATCACAATGATCTGGATTGGGATCTGACGCCCTCTTCTGGTTTGTCTGATGACAGCTACAGTATACTCATAGACATAAAATAAATAAATCTTTTTTAAAAAGTAAATAATTCGGAGCTAAAGCATATATAAATTTTAAACAGCAAAACCAGTGTAGAGATAAAAACATAAACATAGCTTGGGGTATCTTCTCCCTATTCCCCACCTTCACCCTTCAGAAGCAATACCTCAAAAATGTCTACACCTTGTTCTTCTGCCAGCTTCTCCATATGGCATGTATCCCCGGAGCTCTTGGCTTACCAGCTTCCGGTGGTATTGACTCACCTCCTGGTATGAGAGATGAGGGCTTCCATTATCTCTTCCCTCGCAGCTGCCTCCATCCACAGTATTGTTGTGGGATGAACCTCAGTGCGCAAATGCAGATGCTACGAGTAGAGAGCCTACTGTGAAATTCTCCTGTCTTCAAGGTTCGCTTCCCCTGTCTTCACAGCATAATAGTCAAGACCCAAGCAATGCCTATTCGTGATGGCTAAATCCTCATTGTCTAGAGTTTCTCTGCCTCTGTGCCACTCATGAAGTAGGGGGAACCCTCGTCAAGAAGAAATGCTCTCTGCTTGCCCCTGTTGAAACCAGGCATTGCCAAAGAAGGCAAACTTTCAGTTGCCTGATCTAGGAACATGGAAAGCACCTTAAAACATGCCTTTTACTTATTTTAATAACTTCATTGTTTGATTTTTCTAGTTCGTTTTCCATCTCTTTCACTTCTCGCCATTATCTCATCCATTAGGTTCCTACAGGCTCCACCATGCCATTTTTCTGGTGACACTTTTGTATAGAGACCCCTCAAGAGACCCTTGTCGGAGGCTGGATTTCTCTGAGCCTGCCAAGGAATGTGATTCTGAAGTTCTCCCTAGCGTTACTCTCTTCAATTGACTTCATCGTTTTTTCATGTTTTTCTTTATTCGTGTGTGTGTGTGTGTGTGTGTGTGTATGTGTATCTTTGTGTATGTGTGTCTTTGTGTGTCAATACTGTGTGTGTATAACAATGGCAAGGATGGTAGAAAGGGTGTTGGATCCCTGCGATCTAGAGTTAAAAATCATTGTGAGCTTCATAATGTGGGTTCAGGGGACTGAGTTTATATGCTGTGGAAGAGAAGCAAGGGGAGATTATGGTATCCCCTTTCCTTCCTTCCTTCCTTCCTTCCTTCCTTCCTTCCTTCCTTCCTTCCTTCCTTCCTTCCTTCTTTCCTTCCTTCCTTCCTTCCTTCCCCACTGAGCCACCTCCTCAGCCCCTTGCTATTTCTTTTTATTTTCATCTTATCTCTTAGGAATTTGCTTATAATCACTTAATTGAATAGGACAAAGGCACTAAGAGAACCAGAAATTTAACAGTAGCCTCAAACCTGTGAGCATAAGATTTCCAGGAAGGAGTAGGTAGAAACCATCCTGACTCTCCTAGAGACGCATCAACCCATGTAACAGCCACCAGCTGCATGTATTACTATTTAAATTCGAGTTAGCTGAAAATTCAATTCCTTTATCACATTTGCCGCATTCATGTGGCATGTGACCTGTGGCAACATAAAACAGAATGTAACTAGCCCAGTGGTGTATATCTATAATGCTAGGATTGAAAAGGCTGGGTTAGAGGATGTCAACTTTGAGGATAACCTTGGCAATGAAGCAAGAACATGTACAGGGGTGTGGGGGTAAGGAGGCAAGGCAGGGAAGAAAAGAGGAGGAGGAGGAAGAAGAGGAGAAGGAGGAGGAGGAGAACAGAGGGGAGAGAAGAGGAGGGGAGGGATGGGGAGGGAGGAAAGGAAGGAAGAAAGAGAGACGAAGGGAAGGGAGGGTAGGAAAGAAGGAAGGGAAAGGGAAGGAATGAAAGAAGGAAGAAAGGGAAGGAGGAAGGGGGAAAGAAGGAAGGAAGAGAGGGACGGAGGGAGGGAGGGAGGGAGGGAGGGAGGGAGGGAGAAAGAAAGGAATATCATAACCTCCAGTTTCACAAAACTCTCTATTTTCTGTTTCTTTCTCTGGACACACTTTTCATTTTCCTGTTGTGAGCCATGAAGCCCTGTAGGCTCTGTGCTTATTGTGAAATTCTTGACTAATTTCTGAAGTTAGTTGTTTCTGTTACGCTTTGCTTCTAACTTTGTTTTGGTCAGTCACGCTCCGTTCTCTGGCAATGAGGGGTTTTCGGTTCATATTTTAGAGTCAATGGAAAAGCAATCTGGAATCTCTATTCATAAGCATGGTTTTGACTTCCAGGTTTCATGGTGCAGAACGCTACATGTCCACAATAACCAGGGCACCTCAGGTCCCACTGCTCTGGAGTGCCCTGCTCAGGGGGACCTTATAACGTGTTTGAGAAAATAAGCTGCTTTTCCATTTTCACAAGTAAAGATAGTTGTCTAGCCTCTATGTGTGTATGTGATTGTGTGTGTATATGCATGTGTGTGTGTGTGTGTGTGTGTGTGTGTGTGTGTGTGTGTGTGTGTGTGTGTGTTTGGAGGGAGATTAGAAGTTAGAGACAGGTAGAAAAGCAACTACTAGAATCACAGACTTTGAAATTTATTTCCATCTTAGCCCCACTTCCCAATTTCTTTCCCCGGCCTGTCTTCATCTTCTCAGACTAAAACCCCAGATGCTCTGGTGGGCAAACCCAGTTGCTTGCACACACCTCAGTTCTGGGTTGCGTCTATCCTGCTGCTTGGGCCAGCATTTCCTCTTTCTTCCTGACTGGAAATGCAGTCAGATCTCTCCTACCCATATTGTCTTTCTACAGCTACCTTCGCTGCTGGAAGATCATGACATCCTTTTTCCACCTTTCTCCAAATCTACACAAGAAAATAATAAACCATTGAGTTCAGTACCCACCTTGAAATAGAGGCTAGGGCTTCTTGTTTCTTTAAATTATACTCTGAAAGGGGAAAACTGCTATTCATGGGAAGCAGTACTAATGTGTTCAAGCCCGGGTTCCTCAAGGGCCCAGATACTATTTTTCTCAAACAGAAGTAGTACAGTGTGATGGCTAAGACATAGATTCCACCGGGATTCAAATCCCAGCCCAGCCTTGACAAGCTTGTTGCCGTGAGTCAGGTATTCCTTATCTCGGTGCCTCCGCTTGTGCATATAAAAAACAGATATGATACAAACCATCCACTTTCCCCTCGCCCACTGGGCTGAAGGGGGGTTTATATGAGTCCATCCCCACAAAGCCTACGGATGTCACTTAAGCAGTGCTCAAGCATTGCTTGCTGACCACCACTGCTACAGGATGCACAAGGGAGGCAGGGGCGCAGTCCAGAGGTCCTTAGGCATCTTCTTAGATAGGTTTCTATCATTTCTTGCTCTGTAGTTCTAAAGGAAGAAGTAGCATAGATTCATTCAGAAAAAGTCCAGAGAACCACTGGTTGTAGACAAGCAACACAGTTTCTGTAGCAACCCCCTCCATCACTGGAAAGTTACAAGACCAGCACTGCTGTGGCCTGAGCAAATACAAGAGGCCTCTATGAAAGCAAGGTGGGATGTTTGCTTGTGGTTCTGTGGGATGACAGGGCAAGCACTGAGTACTGCAGTGAGACCACAGGCTTAGGCATGTGGTAGTAGGGCATCAGGTATGAACCATGGGCTTAAGCAGGACATCACATACTTAGAGCTACGCAAAGCTGAAGACAATGAAAAAGAAAAATGTATAACAATTTGCGATTCTGGGTAAATTTTGAGTGGTAATTTTAGCTCTGAAGCCCATTTGAAATGCCATTCCTCAACTAAAATGTTTTTTTTAAGCATTGTAATCTACCTTACACACTCTGAGTGTCTGTCCCATGTACTGTATTTTCCTTGACCCTCATTCATAGCTTTTTGAAGTAGATATTCATAACTCTGTGAACTCAAAGAAGACATGCCCATCACAAACCAAAGCCTGGTATCATCTTTTTATTTCCCATGTAGATTTATTATTGTTGTTGTTGTTATCATAATTATTATTATTATTATACTCTAAGCACCCCAACTACTTTTTTACCCCTCCACCACTCACCCTTCAAAATGACATCATCTGTTCTCAGTGTTCTGCTTAGCTTAACCTCTCAGTCAACTACTGTATATATAGAATTCTCCATTACTTTTTATAAGTCTTCCCCTTTCTGCCTATTTCAGTTTTCTAACCAAAGCAATTTCCACTTGCCAATGTACCTTCCCCGAACTCCCTCCTATCCTGAGGGCTTCTCACCTGGCATTCTCCCCTCCCCCTCACCACACTTCCCCAAGGTTCTTCCCCTCCCTTCCCTCTGAAGCCTCCAGAGAGGCCCACATTTCACCTCCTCCTCCTCCCAGCCCCAACAGGAGTTGCCGTTCAGCATCTTTGCTTCCCACCAACATTTTCTGTTGCTATGGAAACTGAGCAGCAGTGTTGGAAGGAGGGGGAGTCTTGGAGTGCAGTCACTGCTGGTCTGGGTGTAGGAGGAGATGGTAGGCAGCTGGGGTAGGGGGAGAAGAAGGAGAGAAGAACCTAGAAAACTCAAGAACAGACACCAACAGATAATGCTGGGGAAAAGGGATCTCTCTGTCTCTCTGTCTCTCTGTCTCTCTCTGTCTCTGTCTCTCTGTCTCTCTGTCTCTCTCTCTCTCTGTCTCTCTCTCTCTCTGTCTCTCTCTCTCTCTCTCTGTCTCTCTCTCTCTCTCTCTGTGTGTGTGTGTGTGTGTGTGTGTGTGGTGTGGTATGAGTGCATGCACATCTTTCCTTCTGTCTCTCTGTCTCTCTGCCTCTCAATTCAAGAGAGATGAGGAGAGCAGCCCAGAGCAGCTGCAACTCTCGGGTGGCTGAACAGAAGGAGGCTGAGTGGGCGGCCCCTGTGGTGATGGAGCCTGGTTCCCAGGCTGCTCGTAATCTGTCCTTAATTCGCCACTGAGGAAGTTAACTTTATGTAGCTAAGAAAAAGGAAGGACTCAGGGGAGCCATCATCACAGAAAATAAATATGTTCCCATTACAAATGAAGTAACAGGATAATTTACAGTCTCCAAAGATGAGAAGACAGCAAGACATGGCCTGTTTCTAATAAAAAGTTTAAGCCAAAGACTATGATTAAAAAAAAAAAAAAAAAAAAAAAAAAAAAAGCTTTCCAGCAATGGCGGCCGTGGGGGTAAAAAAAAAGGGGGGGGGGATAGGGAGGGCAGAGGAGTTTGTTTAGCTTAACAAACTAGGAGCTGCAGAGTGTCACATAATAGCGAAGAGAAAGACTTGAGTGTCAGCTATTGCAGGTAGTGTGGAGCCAGAGGGAGGACATGGCTGAAAGCTAGTACCAAATTGTTACATTGTTACCACTTGTGACTGTAACAACTGGTAATAGTCACAACTGGCAGGGAAAAAAAAATTACCTCAGCAAGAAGACAAAAAGCTCAACCTTAGGGACCCATGAAGTCCCACACAATATACCGAATCATCCCAAACAGGAGTTTGTTGACCACTTACTATGTGTTAGAGATGGCGCTACCCCAGATGATTGAAAGCACACTATGAAAGCAAGAATGATGAGCGGTGAATGGTCATTGCTATTGGTTGCATAAATCCTAGGTAGATGGAAGAGACAAATCATCACTAACAACAGAATTAAGCATTGTCAGCACAGGTGTACTTCAAATGCAGGAAGTGGTACCCAAAGGTTTGGCTTTACAAACTGCAGGAATAAAGTCTCTAACCAGTCACTTAAGTGTGTGTTGAAAGTGTTCCAACAGACATGAAGACCATGGCAGATCATTCAGAAGACGCGCCTATTACGGCAGGCTCTGTGTGTGACGGGAATGGGTGGGGCTCAGGAAGTAAAGTTAGAAAGATAATTTTGGACTAGCACCTCAAGTGCTCTCTTAGAAGGTTTGGCTAATTCTATAAAAAATGCTGGGAGTAGCAGAACAGTGGGAGAAGATCTTTCACACTAATATTCTGGCGTTGGGGGATGGGTGGGAGTTGAGGACCGTGAGCAAGAGAGGCCTTTGGTTATGGAGAGCCTTGCCAGCTGTAGGGACAGACAAGAGAAGGAAATCAAAAATCGAGGCTCAGAGATGGATAAAACATGGTGATATTTGTCTGTGAGAGTAAGACAAAGGGAAGTATCAAGGATGGATAAGACTTAACAGCCTAAGCTAGGAAAAATTCCTTTTTACAGAAATATGCATGTTGCCGACTAATCTGGATTCACATGCTACTTCTTCAAGAGCTACAGAGGGGGAAGAAATCAATTAAATTTTACTCTACCTTCCTCCCTAGCACATGCTTCCTAAATATAAAATGTATCGTCTTCCATGTTTCATAAAGCGAAATCATATGTCAAGATAAAAGTGCAGCAAGGCACTAAATATTATTTTTAAAGTTACCAAGCTCATGACAAACATCAGTGTGCCTTGATGTTCCCTTAAAGCCATCGTACTGTAGCAAATGGCAGAGACCATAGAAGTGGACATTGGAATCCCAAAATCAAGGACACAGGATGACCATGTCCCTCTCAAATTCACCGTAAATAGAATTTCAGAGTCAGTAAGGAATCCGCCCATTACTTGTGGCTTATTCACATAATAGATGTGGGAATAAAGGCTAGAAGAACTGTCATCCTGTTATTCTTCAGCACCAGTGATTTTAACAGTTTCACATCTTTTTTTATTTTTGATGTACTTATCCTTTAAAAATTTCGGTGTAATGCAGGACAGCTTTTCTTTGCTGGGAGATAAACAGCCAGGGCAGCAGTATATATGAAAGTCTTCCCTAAGTAAACAGGTGTCCCCATCTCCCTTTCCCAGAGTCATTTACATATTTGCATTTACATCCCATATGCAGAGTCATTTACAAGTCTTACTCTGCTTTGTCAGTCCCGGAAAAATGACAGCAAGGTTGGTCGAAGTATCTTCCTGGCTTCTCCACCCCGGTCTTGGTTCTGAACTTGAGCATAATTCCAACAGTCCATAGCTGGCTCACTGACTCTGAACCTCAGACCTGAGCCTTAGCCTACTCTAAAGATCAAGCCAAACCTGATAAGGTATGTGTCTGTGGCTGCTCATCAAATAATTCCTGCAGCTCACCTGTCCTGCTGTGCTACCCCAGTTCTGTTTAATTGGCAGGTCCTGAATCCTGTCCCAACCTCAGTCTCTCCCTACCCTCCACAGTGCATCACACACAACCTATTACTTTTTAAAGCATTTTTTAATTGAAAAAGTCTTTTTCAAACAATGGATTTTGACCACATTTTCCCCCAATTCCTCGTAGATTCTTCCTATCCACTCACCCAAATTTATAGTTAAAAACAAACAAACAAACAAAAACAAACATAACCAAACAAAACTAAAATAAACAAGACCAGTTTTTTTTTTTAATGCCCAAGCAAAGTAAATTAAGACAAGAAGTTTTCAAAAATACCATTGAGTTGAGTTTGTGTTGACCAACTACTCTTGGGCATTGGTCCAACCTCAAGGTGTGGTTGCTATAACCAGAGAGACTCCATTGGAGAAAACTGATTTTTTTTTCCTTTGCCAGTAGCTATCAATTGCAGATAGCTTCTTGGTTAGGGTAGGAGCCTTCTCTCTGTCCTAGGACCCCCTTCTGGTTTTAACCTGTGCATGTGTATGCTGCCACAGTCTCTGAGTTCACAGAACACCTTACTTTTTAACCAGAGTTTTAACCAATGGTTCACTTTGGGCTAGCTGACTGTGGCCTGATATCTATTGTCAGACTTAGGACCTTCTGACTGCAGGATTGAGGACAGCCTGGCCCGGAACCCCTAGACTGTGTGGGAGGGAGCATGAACCTCATGCACACTTGAGTACTTCTTTATCTTGGAGGGATGCTTCCTGCTGAAGTAGCTGCTTTAACTGTGCCCTGCTTTTGCTCTATGCCTCTTGAGCGCCAATTTACCTCAAAGCATAGCGCCTTCCATCACTATTGCGTTTCTATCTGTTCCTCCGTACTTGTTTCACCCCAGTAGGAGGGAGGCCCACTTTCCTGGCCCTAAAATGGTCCCATCTGTCTCATCCTGCTGCAGCAGCTGATCGTGCCCAGAAGAATTGGACATGGCCTGTTCTGCTCTTTAGCTCTCTCCATGCTCCGAGTCAGAGTGGCCCCGTTCCCTGGGATGGTCTATTTTTGATGTTTCAGTCACCTTTCCTTGAACCTATCGAGACTTGCTACTACCAAATTCTGCTTCTCCGAAGTCTCAGAACCGTTCTAGTCTCCTTGGATTCTGTCTCTATACTCTGTTTCCCTCCACGGTGGCAGGATTGGATTACTTCCACCCAACAGACTGGAAAATTTCTCATAATGCCAGACCATGGGCTGGTGTTGAATAGCTGAGAACCGGGTCAGAAAATCAAGTGCTGGGGATTTATTTCAACTGACTTGAGAGGAATGTACAGATGAACAAGCCAGTTCCTGTTTAATGACTGGAATTCCTGGAGCCATTCAAAGAGGTTCAGATTAGCTGTCAGTGTGACTAAGGTCTCCACCTCAATTCTACATGGGCATAACTGCATCCCAACAGTAAGTAATGAGAACTCAGATGAAGGCTTCCTTCTGCACTGCCTGGAAGTCTGACTCAGAGTCTTGGGCAACTCATTCGTGGTCCTGTGTCCTAATTTCACCAACCATGAAGCCCAAACAGACGCTAAGGATACTGTGTCTTTCTATGGCCAGACGCATGCTATTTATAGAATATTAGACTTTGAAGTAGGCATTTTTGCACTCATTTGTAGTATGTAGATTCTAATTAGTCCCAAGAGACAGGGAAGAATTATGCACATTCGATTGATGAAAAAACTGATACAGAGAAGTTAAGTGACTAGGCCGAGGCCATTCCGCCAGCCCGTTGAAGGACTGAGAATTTCTATATAAATGCTGCTCACTTTCAGTTTTCAACAGATGATTCACTCATAGAATCTTTTATGGTATATCTTACAGTGTCTTTTTCAAATAAGGTGTGTTCATCCCTATCTCAGCAAAAGGTGATTCTGTCTTATGAAAGGAAATATGATCTGTGGAGAGAAATAGAAGCTTTGGTAAAAAGGTAAAGTCCCCTCATTCCCCACTTAGTGAGAGAAGCTCAGAGTAGACTGGGACACCTGCGAGGCACCCAGCACCCCTGAAAGGCACCCAGGACCCCTGCAAGGCACCCACCACCCCTGCAAGGCACCCAGCACCCCTGCGAGGCACCCAGCACCCCTACAAGGCACCCACTGCCATGCCCACAAGGTTTCTAGAGGCAAAGAAAGCAGGTCAACATTTCCAAGATTCTGTGGATCTTAGTATGGCGAGCTTTCTAGGACATGTATTGATTCCGTGTTACCTATGTCACAGAGGGAAAAGATTTCATACTGGAAGCAGCCCTTTCCAAGTGATGTCTTGGTACTGAAAGGAAACACTACAGTTTTATAAGTCTCCACCAGACCAAGCATCACACACTCTTATTCGAAGGTGTTCCTCCCTGGAAACAGAGAGCTACTTGACTTCTTCTTTCTTAAAAACTGAGAAATGATGACAGTCTGTCTGGACCATTGTAACCATCTCAGGATGTGGGAATCCCGGGATCACCGGTGACAGCTGTTATAAAAGAATTTGGCAAGGGAGAAAAGTCGCTGACAATGGGATGGTGTGAGATTTCCCCGGAGAGTCCAGTTGCCTTTACATCTCAATGAGCATCTCCTACAAGCATCCCCTCCTTTCCACATCCACCGCATCCAGCACCCCAATCTCAGTGTGCTATTTCCCAAGCAAATTATTCAGCCTATTGAGGTGGGAGTTTGCCTGTGGGCTTGCTGAAGGTGCTTAGAGAAAGATATACCCTTCAACCAAGAGCTGAAATCCTACCTCAAGAAATAACTTATTATAGCCAATGCCAAGTATATGGGTTCTATGCTCTTATCAACCCCAAAGGTTAGGGGTTTGGTTTGTTGTTTGTTTGTTTGTTAATCATATAACTCTTAAGTTTCCACCATGACTCAAGTATTTCTGTTTTTTTTTTATTTCTGTTTTTTTAATACACAGTCAACTACCATCCCCTAACCTGTTAACATCTCAGGCAGATTGTTAGTCTGTGAGAAGGGAATTAGAGCAGTGTGTAGAATAATCTCCGTGTGTTTATAGATAAAGCAATCAAGAGAAGAGCATTTAAGACTTTCCAGAACATCCACAGCTACCCCAGGCTCCTCTTGGAAATAAGTGGGGTGCAATAAATTCCAAAAGCTAAAGAGTACTGGGCTAGAGGATCCCAGGCCCCCTGTAACTTTATGTTCTTTCTGCTCTTTCTGGTCTCCTCAGTGGCCAAGGGTGTGTTGGAAGGATGCCATCCAACTCTTGAGATCAGCAGCACTGATTGTTCCCGTTCACCCATCTTGAGAGGTTCCTCATGTTAACAACTTGAGTGTTCATGTCACACGCCCTTAGACACAACTACGCCTCAGCTGCCACCTAGGGGCGTGTGTTTTCCTCCCTCTGGGGCTGGGAGCTTCAGACTGGGACAACTTGAAACATGCTGCATGACATTGTGCAGCTTCTTTCTTGGAAGAGAGGACTCAAGAGGAGATGCCTGGACCACCTGTGCTCTATTCTTCTGAACTAGCCCTGAGGTCAGACTCATGAAGTCACGGGCCACTGTGCACTGCTATTGTCTGTTCAGATTGGTTTTCATTGAGTTGCTCCACCTGCTTTATGGTAATATAAGGAAATTAATACCAAGAACTCTGTACCTCCTTCTTCACTTCTTCCTCTTCTTCTTCCACTTCATCCCCATTCTCTTCCTCCTCCTTCTTTGCAAATTTCTTATGTGGTGTCAGAAGGTAGTTCTTGTGTTAGTAACATCATACATAAGGTGTGCCTAGTATTTTATCTTCACCAGCAGAAATATATGATAGCTTTTTAATTCTCAGATAACACTGGGTATTTGCAATACTTTCCTTTTAAAGAGGAAAGGAAAGGCCTTAGGGCTGTGTGTGAGGATCAGTGGCAACATTCTTCTTAACCTGCAAAGGGTCCTAAATTCCCAGAAACACACACGGGAAGAAAGGAAGAAAGGAAGAAAGGAAGAGAGGAAGAGAGAGAAAGAGAGAGAGAGAAAGAGAGAAAGAGAGGAAGAGAGGAAGGAAGAGAGGAAGAGAGGAAGAAAGAGAGAGAGAAAGAAAGAAAGAAAGAAAGAAAGAAAGAAAGAAAGAAAGAAAGAAAGAAAGAAAGAAAGAAAGAAAGAAAGAAAGAAAGAAAGAGAGAGAGAGAAGTGGGTTGGAGATGAGGGGAGTAGATGGACTTTTAAAATGAGGAAAAAGGAGGGGGAAAGAAAAAGAAGAGGAAGAGGGATGGGAAGCTTTAAGAATCAGGGTGTCCTAATAAAATGAGCCCTGGGTGTGTTTCTCTGCCATAATCATGATTACATACACTGAATGTAAATTATTTAAGAAAGTAAACTCTTGTTAATAGAAATGTGTTTTATTCATTTTCAGTACCTGGTACTTAGTTATACACATTATAGGTACTCATTTAACCTTGTTGAATGGATAATTGTAATCTTGTACAAGCCATGGGAATTGCATAGAATAATCTCACTCTCTCCCTTTCCCTCTCCCTCTCCCTCTCCCTCTCCCTCTCCCTCTCCCTCTCCCTCTCCCTCTCCCTCTCCCTCTCCCTCTCCCTCTCCCTCTCCCTCTCCTTCTCCTTCTCCCTCTCCCTCCCTCCCTATACCATCCATTTTCCTTCTCCATTGATTATGTCCATCAATTACACTGATCACAATAATTTCTAACTTGGATTTTCAAACTTTATTTACCCTATATTGCCTCCAAGTTAGCACCCTATCCTCAACTCCTCATTATAACAAAACCTCTGCAAAGCTCTAGCGGGAATCCTCTTTCCTTCCTTAAACAGAAGACATTTTTCTCCCTATCTCTCTGCCAAGAATGGCCTAAACACAGTCAAAGTGACATCCTCATGGACAAATCCAATTGTCAGCTCTTGGCCCTCATTTTATTTGACTTGAATGATGAGTGCCTTCCCCTTGAATCTGTTCTCTTCCAGTGTTGTGGTTTCTCTTGTTTTTCTATATTTCTGGTTATCCCACAGTCTCCCTTATTAGGGGTTCCTCCTCCAAGAACATTGAATATTCCTCATCATTTGGTTGCACTAAGGTTTATTGTGATGGTTTGAATAAGAATGGCCTGCATAGACTCATGTGCTTGAATGCTTGGCTCATAGGGAGTGGCACTATTAGGAGGTGTGGCCTTGTTAGAGTAGGTGTGGCCTCATTGGAGGAAGTGTGTCACTATTCAGGTGGACTGTTAGATCTCATTTATGCTTAAGCTTTACCCAGTATGGTATGCAGTCTCCTTCTGCTACCTGTGGATCAAGATGTAAAACTCTCAGCCCCAGCACCATGTCTGTGTGCATGCTGCCATGCTTCTTGCCATGACAATAAAGGACTGAATCTCTGAAACTGTAAGCCAGCCCCAATGAAATATTTTCCTTTATAAGAGTTACCTTGGTCATGGAGTCTCTTCACAGCAATAGAAACCCCAACTAAGACAATTCTTGGTCTTCTTTTATATTCTCATTCCTAGGTGATCTCATTCAGCCACATGTCCCTATGTTCCATATATACCCTAATGACTTTCGCCATTATATCCTTAGTTCAGACCCCTGTCCCCCTGAGCTCTGGGGTTTGTAAAAGTATTTTATTAGCTCATCCAATTGCCTTCTGGATATGCCCAGTTTATATGTGTCATAGAAATGTCAACATTAACGTATCTAGAACTTCACCCTAAGTTCTCCATTACACACGCATACGCAGAAATACACACACACACACACACACACACACACATATCACAATTATATATACTTTTATTTCTCAGTCTGGCATGATGCTCTCTTCATTTCTCCAGTCCTCAAAGAAAGACCTCAATCATCTTTGGACTCCCTCTTTAATAGTCCACATGCATTCTGTCAGCAGACTTCTACTGACTCTCTCTAAAAATATCCAGATATGGATGGCATCTCCCTCCTTGCCACCTGTACTGAGTGATTACCCACGAATGACTAAAACGGCATCCTCACGGGTTCCTCTTCCTCCTGGACTGTAAAGGTTCCTAAAGGCAAAGTGAGTTTTCTGAGTTATAGGAGAGCTCATCTTACTCCTTTCCTCAGAATCCTGTCTTTACTCTCCTAGCCCACCGAGAATAAAATCTAAAAGCTTTTCAAGGGCACCAGAGATCCTGCACAAACAGGCTCTGTCTTCCTCTCTGAGTTCATTGCATAGCATTCTTGCCTTGAGCATACCGCTCCAGTCATTGCGTCCTTTGTGTCTAGACCCAGTGGGAACCTTCCCTCCCAGCATACCTACAGCACTGGTTGAAATACTATTTCACAGGATGAAGCTTTGTTCTAATGTCTCCACATCAAGACAGTTCTCACATCTTAACACCATGCCTACCACCTTCCTATACACCTGCCTGTGAGCTTGTTTGTTGCTGATTTAGTGGCTAACACCCCTGCCCCCACTACCTCTCACACCAAGTTGAACGCACTGCTAACATTTTTTGGATTTTGGTATTATTTTTGGTTCAGTTACTATTTTAGGTTTTGGAGGCTCAGTGTTTTATTTGTTCTAGATTCAAGTTAAGTTTGGGGTTTGGGGTTTTATAACTTTATCCCTCACAGATAGGACAATACCTGGACAGCTGTTAGTGTGCAGTGATTATTTGTGAATGAGTGAACAAGCCGTCTTGGAAGAGGACCCATGAAGAGAATTTTGTTGCTAATCTGTGCTTTTGAATCTTCTACCACGGCCCTCTTAGTACCATGCTTTAAACAATTGAGCTAGAAGGCTCCGACAAGATAATAATAATTCTCATGAAGGAACTGAGACTAGAGAGTGCCAGGGCTGCTGAGAGGGATGCTGGTTGTTATGGTAACTCTTCAAGTCAGGCAAGTTGGCAGGCAGCATGCACTTATGAAAACATGTTTATGGAGCCTCCTAAACATTTTTTCTAAATGGATTAGACATACATTTTGTTTGTTGCTTTCTGTTAGGGGTTATCAACCATGCATGCGTAGAAAGCTGAGGTACTGCACACCATTCCCTGGAAAAGGATTGTGCTAGTTCTTCTAAATACACACACACATACATACCTGCATTAGCCGACTGAAAGGGGAACAGGAGTTAGGGCATAACTTGCTCATTAAAAATTCCAGAAGATTTCATGTAAAAACATAAAAGCCGTTCCAGATAGAGTTGCTGCAAACTAAGCAAACTGAATAACCTTAAGGAAACCATGCTTCTTAGGGGGGTTCTCCCATCAGCCCTGGGTTAGGTCCTTCTCTGCAGTCTTCCCTTACAACATACTATCAATAAATACTTGGCAGAGACCTCACATATGAAATGGACCTACATGTCTAACGTTGCTGTTCATCTACAGCTCAGAGTTGACAAATATTATTTTACTTGCTAGTTATAAGTCCCCCATGTTTGTCTCAGGTTGAAGAAGACTAAAACATACTTTTCCTCTCTGTCACAGAGGGGTAGAAAGGATACCCTACCCTCATTTGCCCGACTCTAAAGAACGTAGTTTCGCTTTCTTTCACCTAATTTTAAAAGATCTATTTGAGAAATCACCCTGGTTACCTATGAAACCTGAAGAGCCTTGGCTCGATGATTGCTCAAATCTTGCTGTTGAGGGTCAAGAAGGCCAAGGTTAAAGCCGTCATCCCCCGCTCAGCAGTGACTTTCAGGAAGCAAGCCATACTGTAAAACTGTCACCCTTGGGCTTTGTTGCTCATGGTTTGAGCTCACCTCCTTTTTCAGCTTCTCTATTGAGGGAACGCCAGAACAACTCTTCCCATTCACGGCCGTGACCCCTAGCAACCCACTCAGTGAGCGCTCACCCTCCGTCCCTCCCATAACATGGTTATTCTTAACCCACAACTGCTAGAATCAGCGGCATCATGGGGTCCTGAACCTATTTCCACCAGGTTCTCAAGAAATAAACTGGGTCATGCCATACATCAGTGTTTTTCTCACAACACAACATTTTCCTCTTTTACCACCATACAAGCAGAAAGACCTTTATAGAAACAAACTCTCCATGGGAGTACCTTGACACATATAGACACATAATGTTGAAACACTACAGGCCCCACATGCCCCTTATTCGGGATCATCACATTAATGTGCCATCTAGACATTTCCAACAGAGTCCCTCAGTTCTTAAATCCATCCACTACAGTCCCCTGGAATCATCTTATACAGGAGAAATATAATCCCACCAGTCCCCTAACTCAAACCTCTATTATTCAATATGTACTATTTTTTTTTAAAGTCTAAACTCGAGTTACATTTAAGGCCATCTGCAGTGAAGAGACCTTAGTCAGCCTGTGTGTTGCTCCTACAAAATCTCTTGAAACCCCATTGTTATTGTAGTTTCTTTAACATGCCCCACCCTTCATCCATCTTTCGTACCATCTTTCTCTCCCCCAGGTCACAACTCAGTGGTAACTAGATTCTTTCCATTCATAGTCACCCATGTCATCATCACTGAGTCTGTGACTCCACCCTTGGTCTCTCACCTACAGACCACGCCCATTATTCCAGATGGAGAAGCCATAGACACCTTAACCCAGCACCCTCCACAGATCTGCTCTTTCCTGTGTCATAAGAGCGCTGCTAGTTTTTTCATTGCTAAGCCAGAAATCTGAATGGCAGCTGTGTCTTCCCCCTTCTCCTGATGGCATCTTCACACCCTGCTTTTGATTGTCTGTGACTTGATAAATTTCTTCTCCTCTCAGCAAGAATTTAAGTGAGACCGGGGAATGTGTCGCGTTTGTCACTGAATCTCTAGACTTAAAATCTATGCCTTTGCATGTAACAAATCATTATGATTTTTTTCTGACCAAGAGAAGTATATTACTTAGCTATCGATTATAGTCACTGATTTAAAAAGTAGTGGATTCAAACTATAGAGCTGAATGAGATTATGCAAGAATGTGTGGTTCTGTGTTTTGGGAAATCAGAGGAGAGGAAAACAAGCCTTCAAGTCTGAACTTGACTTTATGTCTCAATTCCAACTTGTAAGGAGGCAGGACTAACAAAGGCAGTGGTTTTGCTTAAGTTTCAGCAGGTGATGCCTAACCTTGAAAGATACTTTGGTAGGTTTAGCTTGATCAGCAGCAACAGAACAAAGGAATGAGAATATGAGAGACTTAAAAAGGATAAAGGGAAGCTCCTGTGTGATCGAGAGTATCGGTGTTTGGATGTTTAACTACAGTTCCTATGACAACTGTAACAAATTAGCACACACTAGCTGACTTAGAAAGAAAGAGAGGGGGGAAGGAGGGAGGAAGGAAGGAAGGAAGGAAGGAAGGAAGGAAGGAGCAGATGAGTGATAGAGTGTGTGCCTCCCAAGCATGGGGCTCTGAATTTGATCTCCACTACAAACACACCACACTGTCCCATTTGTCTCTCAAGGTTCTGAAGGCCAGAAGTCAAAAGTCACCATTGGTGGGCCAATAATAACAGTGTTGGCAGCGTATCACCCCCTGAGGACACTTTAAGAAAACTAGGGCCCTGCCCTCCACTAGCATCTAATAGCTGATGGGCGAACCTTGTCTTGGGAGCATTTCACTCTACTCTTTGTCTCTGCAGTCACACTGCCTCCTCCACTGTCTGTCAAATCCCCCTTTGCCTCTGTTTTATCAGATAGAAAGGTCTATATTTAGGGCCCATATAGACAATCCAGGATAATCTTCCCCCTCCCTAAGCCTTTAATTTAAATGTATCTGCAAAGATCTCTTCTCTTAATAAACTAATATTTGTAAATTCCGTGGATCAGGACCCAGTATCTTTGGAACATTGTTCAGTCTGCTGCTGACAATGAAGTTCTGCCCAGGCACTGTCATGAACTGGATATTGGTTGCTGCTACTGTTTTGTAGCCATTTTTGTTGTTACCCTAATATCAAAAGTTGTACCTAATACCTCTACACATACGCTAGGGGATTGTGATAGCTTAAATAGGTATGGCCCCATAGACTCTTGTGTTTGAATTCTAAGCCAATAGGGAATGATAGTATTAGGAGCTGTGGCCTTGGTGGAGGAACGTGTCACCGTGGGGCTGGTTTTAAAGTCTCATATGCTCAGGCTACACCCAGTGTGGCATGCTGTCTCTCCCTGCTGCCTGTGGATCAAGATATAGACCTCTTAGATCCTTCTCCAGCACGTGTCTGCCTACAAGTTGCCATGTTTCCCTGCTATGATAATAATGGAGTAAACCTCTGAAACTGCAAGCCAGCCCCAATTAAATGTTCTTTTCTAAGAGCTGCTGGGGTAATGGTATCTCTTCACAACAATAAAACCCTAACTAAGACAAGAATCCTAGAAAACTTTTTACTCTTGACAACCCTTGAGTCCTAATGGTAGAAGACAAATGATTTCCAAGTCAAATGTATTTTCAAAATGTCTGATCTTCAACTGTTATCTCTAATCATTTTTCACTAGGATATTTGTTTGCCCCTTTTTAAAGAACATTTATTTATTTATTTATTTATTTATTTATTTATTTATTTATTTATTTAGTGTGTGTGTGTATGTGCCACAGTAGGCTTGTCAAGACCAGAAGACAACCTGTGAGAATCAGTATCTCCTTCCACCATGTGGGTCCTCGGGATGCAACGCAGGCCATCTCAAGGCTTGGTGGCAAACACCTTTATCCACTTAGTCATCTTGCCAGCCTTTAATGTGGATTTTGGAAAGAAGTTCTTATATAGTCCAGGCTAGCTTCCAATTTGCTATATAGCTAAGGAAGATTGTCCTGCCTTCATTTCCAGAGTGCTAGGATTACAGGTTTGTGACATCATGCCCCAGTTTATGGACTTGAAGCCAGGGCTTCATTCCTCTCAGACAAGCCCCTTACCAACGGAGCTGTTTCTCCAACTGCAGTCCCTTTTGACAGCGCATTCATTTTCCTCTACCCTTCCCATGTGTTCCTTTTTTTTTTCATTTCTGAGTTTTATTGTGTTGCACTGAAGGAACAGCAGAGAGGTCACACAGTTCTCTCAGTCATTTTCGAAAATCTAAAATACTTGCAAATTCTTAATACCTTGACCACTGGATTAGAACAGTAAGCATTAATATCACCAGTTTCCTAGTAAATAATGTCTTACAAATAAAAACCCATTTAGAATAGCTTTAAATACATTCTTTACAGGTAATTCAGCATGATTATATCACTTACGCTTAAGAATTAAAGCAAGTGTATTACTCTGATGGAATGAGGGAGGCCCCTCTCATGCAATACATAGGGATAATATTCAAGTCAACAGGAATGAGGTCCCTGTCTCCAGCAAGGTCCTGTTTCCAAGAGTAGCCTATGGAATCTGATCAGTTACTTTAAAAAATGACTTCTTATTTTTTTTTAATGTTTCCACATTTTTTGCTTGCGGAAAGACTGTTTTCATATTTCTACTTGGATAAAGAATTTAAATGGAATTACGTATAAATTAATATAAAATGATTACCTCTGGTGTTGACAGGTTGAACTTTCACTCTTAAGGAACAGCCATAACCCTCCAAGTGATTGCATTAATTTCTGACCGCCCTCAGCCCGTTGGAAGCCTGGTTTAGAGGACTTGTTGGGCTCATTTTGGTTTTATTGAGATGCCATCTAAATATAAGTTAGCTGTAGATAGGAGGTGCGTCTGGTGAACTGAAAGTGTCTATCTGACTCGTGAGGAACATTGTAGGTTCCTCACGTATCACTGTAGATGATTATATATGGACACAACAGTAAGAAGGGTGGGACCTTGTCCCTTGTGTTACTTTTATAGGGATTATAGGGAGTGAGAAGCACACACAGTATTTCATTCAAACACATGAATAGCAGCTTCTCTGCAGTCTGGTGGGTGGGTGGGCTTGAGATCTGGTGGGTGGGTGGGCTCACAGCATTGCAGAACATGATATTGAATTTTAATTTGGTAAATAAGATAGCTTCCTCTCTGAAACCTCTTTCTGCAAGTGAAAAGCTGTGAGTTAGCCATTGAGTTTAGCACCAGGGCACTGTACAGTCCCCTTCTCAGGAAAGGGTGCCACACAGAGCTACATAATAGAGGGTATGCTTCATTAAAATGTTCTCACATGAGAGTAACCAAATCTACTTCTTCCTCGCACACACCAATAATCAGAAGGAAGACTTCAAATGCTTTACAGCCATAAAATCATGTATACTCTTGGTTGGCTTGGGGGCAAGGTGATAGAAACTTTTAAATTATTAGTTTTGTGTGTATGGTTGTTCCGCCTGCATGTATGTCTGCGCTGCATTGGTACTGGAGTCACAGGCAGTCATGAGCTACCATGTGACCATATAGATACTTGGAATGGAACCAAGGTCCTGTGTAGCAGCAGACAGTGCTCTTAACCGATTAAGTATCTCTCTAGCCTGAAGATAATAGTTATAATCTAAACCCATTTTATACTCTGTTACATTCATATTTTACAAGCTCTGTATTATATAATAATTATTTTTTAAAGACAGTTTTCCCCAGGGCTATTGAGATTTCTCAGCAAGTAAAAGTGCCTGCCAGCAGGTCTGATGATCTGAGTTTAAACCCTGGAACCTAAATGATGGAAGAAGAGAACTGACTCCCACAGGTGGTCCTCTGACTTCCACAAGTCTTCTATGGAGCTTGTGCACAGACACATACACAAATGTGCACATGTGCTTGCACATGCACATGCATGTGCTTGCACACACACACACACATACACACGTGTGCACACACACTAAAGATAGATAGATAGATAGATAGATAGATAGATAGATAGATAGATAGATAAATGGATATATGATAGATAAGAAATTTTAGCTTTTTCTAAAATTCAATAGTTTTTTTTCAAGTCTCAATAGATATCAACTTAGAATTTTAGAATTTTCTCTACAAATAACATATTTCTACCTAAATGATTTTTATTTAGAAATCCTTGTAACATCAGTGGGAGGAGAGGCCCTTGGTCCTGAGAAGGCTCAATGCCCCAGTGTAGGGGAATCCCAGGACAGGGAAGCAGGATTGGGTTGGTGGGGAGCAGAGGGAGGGGAGATGGGATAGGACATTTGCGGAGGGGAAACCAGGAAAGAGGATAACATTTGAAAATATCTATTAAAAAATAACTGAAAAAGAAAGAGAAAAAGAAATCCTTTGTACCCAGGGTTTATTCTGAAAGCTGAAAATGTGGCTAAGTTACCTCACATTTGGAGCCCTAGGTTTAGTTTCCAACCTCTCAGAGATAAACTCCAGATGTTTATATTTTAAAAACCTACTTTATAAAATAATAAATATTAAAATAATGATAATTTAAAAAGCAAGAAAGTCAAATGTCATGGATGTCCTAGTTGGCTTGAATTGTCAACTTGACACAGCCTAAAGTTATCTCAGAAGAAGGCAGCAATTGAGGAATTGCCTAGATCAGCTTGACCTGTGAGCATATGGGGGCTCTTAATTGTTAATTGTGCAAGAAAGCCTAGCCCACTGTGGGTGGCACCATCCCTAGGCAAGTAGCCCTGGGCTTTATGTGAACGTAACTGTTAAATCTACCTCACGGGAATGTGTGGGTATCCATCTAACAAGTGACAGGGGTTGATGGTGTTTCTGTTATTTACCAAGTACTGTGCCAGGATCTGAGATTTATATTTACTAAGAATGAAAGTCATGATTCCTGCCTTCAAGGAGCTTATGGTGGGAAAGTGAATGCAGCCAGCAACACGCAGGGCTCCGGCTATAGTTGTGGGAAAGGGGAAGAAGCCCCAGTCTGTGCATGTGGTGTCAGGAAAGACTTAAGGAAGGGGGTTAGGTACAGTGGGAGGTGTGAAGAGTCAGAAGCCTCACCCATGTGTAAAGACCTCTGTTTTTGATGTAGTAAATGTTGTTGATCACAAACACGTCAAAATTATTTGAATTCTGACTTTTCAGCATTCACCTTACCCAGCTTGGATCTTTTTCCTCATGTTCTTTAATTCTTTACACTGGCATAGAGATTCCAGAAGGCCCAAATTGAAGTCCCTCAGCATCTAAGTGTTGGTCTGCTATCTTCCACAAGCACATCAGAGGAGCCTTTGTTTCCTCTTCAATAAATTAGAGATAACAGTACCCATCTCAACTCATGGCAATTGACGCAGTTACAGTATCTGAAGGCACTTTACAAATTCTAGAGCACCAGACAACCCGAGATAGAGCTAAAGGGAACTGCTAACCTTCCCAAAAATGCTTTCACTAGCACTCTATAAGTACACAGTATTTCCAGCAATCAATCAAATGCTAATAAATCCTGCATGCATAACTGAAGCCTATTGTCAAAATTATCCTCAAGCATGATGATCTGATGCTATTGACACAAGGCCCATGAGATCAGATTACTGCCACCATGGTCCTGTTGTCATGGTAACCATAGCAGGCTGGCATGAAAGTTCTCTGACAGTTGAATTGGAAAGAAGAGGAAAACTCAGCCCACTTCCTACATTAAATGAATTACAAGTACGTGCAAAGAAAGAAAAGAAAATTGCTAACCCTTAATCAACTGCTTTTATTTTATTTTTCTACTTAATAAGGATTGCAGAGCAAGCAGGAGACCTCTCTTTCCCACATAATTGGGTTGCAGCACCTTTACAAGGTTTGAAGGCAGCATCTAGGTATTGGCTATAGGGAAAAAAAAAATCCTAAAATACAAAATTTTCTTGTATAATCTCTCCAAGGCTTGTGTGGTATTAAGTGGCTAAGTCAAACCTCTTTTTTGTCTTCTAGATTCAGAGCCAAAATAGGAGGGTCCAATAACAAAAGCATCCTTCAATCGTGAGAAGCAGAAAGGATACTTTAAATACCTTTTCACTATTATATAAACCAAATAGGGACAATCTGGGAAATAAATTCTGACCTGGGAGATAATTCACTCTTTCTTTGTTTGTTCTCGGAACCATTAAGTAATGGCATTTGCTATGTAATTGATAAATTTGAAATAGTGACTCTTGTGTAGACAGAAACAACATTTCCCCCCTCTCTATACTTGAGTGGTCATTTTATGATTCAGTGATGATCAGCTAACATTATATATTTTTTGGTGTTCTGGCTGCATGCCAGGTGCCGAAGACATCAGGTGATTGTAAGGCATTATCTTTGTCCTGTTCATCTTCCAAGGGGCACAGTTACACAGCCAGAGAACTTCCCCACAGATACCTGAAGACAATCATAGATGTTGGCTTGTGCAGAATGCTCATGGGCTGAAGAGGAAGGATGTCTTCATTGGAATGCAGGCCAGACAATGCTACCTGGGCAGAAAGGTTGACTGAGTCAAGTCCACAAGGAAGCCTACAGAGTCATCAGAACCCTGAAGCAATGGCCAACTCAGTTGTTCTTATCAGTCTTTCTCCTCTTGAAATATTCAAACTGTGGAAAGTTACCCAGAAATTATAGTCATAACTCATAACCCAATCAGATAAAATCCATCATTCTCATTGATGACAAAGGTCATATTTCAGAAAGAACACTGTGTACTCTAGGATACCTCAGAAATGCTTTTTGTTTTGTTTTTTGTTTAAACCAGGAGATGGAGACGTTTCCTGATTCCCGTCAATATATAAAAACAAAGTCAATTACCAGCCCTTGCTGGTTTCAGCTCAACCTAGTGGCACAAAAGAAATGAGCATTAAAAGGGTAAATGAATAAATGACCTAAAATGATGATAAATATTTTAGAACCCTTCATAATATAATTCTCCAGTCATAGCTTCCACGCATGTCTCCCCAGCAGAAAATGTCAGTTTTTATCCAACAAACTCTTGGCATGGTTTCTTGGCTCTTTCTTTGATATCAGGCAGGATACAGTTCTATGATGGAATTTGTTCCTGACTTTCACAGGCTTATCTGATTTTATAGTGACAGTTGTGTTCCTTCTTAACAATCTAGTTCTCTTTCTTCTAGCCAGTGACAGCAACCAGTAAGAGATACACAGTCCTACAGCAAGAGTTCAAAGCTACTGCTAAACCCACACCCTTACTTCCGGTCTCTCATCAATCTGATGACACATAGCCAGCCAGGCTTGGGGCCTGTTATCAAAGAACTCTAAAAGAAAAGCAAAAAGACCCACCAGACACAGAGAAAAGATGCAGGAACCTGTCCTGAGCCCAAGGCTGGCTTTTTCTCAAGTTTATAACTAGCTCATAAATCCTGCACTTGATCCCAAGTGCTAACTCAGACCAATGAGCTGGCTGAGTTTGGACGGACATCACGGTCTTTGAGTTTTGCTTCTCTGCCCTCAAAGCAGGGAGGACAGTCGTGCACAGAAGTGCAGTGAGGGTTTAATGACATAATAGAGTATTGAAGCATCTCCCCACTGGAAGAAGCTATAAAGGAGGCAAGCATCTGGTCACATACATACCCCCTTGATGGTGTGTGTGTGTGTGTGTGTGTGTGTGTGTGTGTGTGTGTTAAGAACCAGAAGACAACTTCCCAGATGTAAATACCAGCTGTGGAACTTCCTGTCTGGATGGCCTCATCAAACCAACTTACCTCTCTGTTTCATCTCTTCCTTAACTGAACTAAGGCTGAATAGATAAGTAAATGAATGATAAACAGAAGTGACATCAATTATACTGATTCTGAATCTTAAAATCAGCCCCAGGAAGTAGGCAACATTATCTCTGATAGAAAAGGAAACTGTAGTTAGGAAACTTATTCTTCATTCTTAGAAATGAAGAATCCACTGTCTAGAGGAGAGACTCCCCTGAGCTCGAGGCTAGGAGACTACATCAGATCATGTCTGTCTGTTTTCTGAGCTTGTGTACTGCTCTACTGGACTCAGCTGCATTCAGCAGGTCCTGGCCCAATAAGAGCCCATAGGTTCATTCACTCTGTGTTAATTGCACTGCTGATACAGGCTGCCAGCAAGGCAGCCCTTAGCCTGCAAAGCTTGCAATAGGAATTACTTTACTAGAGGAGACCAATTAGCTTCCTTTGTCACTTCATAGAAATGGGTGTCCTGAGAAAATTAGAAAGAGCCCAAGCAAGTTCTGATGGTTGGGTAACAGTACATAAAGCCCCCCGAGGGGCTTAGGAAAGTCACACCGCCCAGTGCAAGTCTCCTGGCTTGTAAGGAAGCAACCCTGAGGGGGCAAGGATCCAAATGAGAGGAAAGAAAGCTGGAGACAGATCCCACTCATGATTTAACATCAACTTCTAGGCATGATAAACACTTCCAGCTTGCTGAAGAAGTAAAAGACTTCTCTTCCACTTCCTGTTTGTCTGTCACCGTGTCTACTCCTCACCTGTACCCTTTGTGCTTCCGGGACCCCTAGAGAAGAGCCTGAATTCCTACAATGTCACACAGAAAGCTTATCTTTTTTTTTCTTTTTCACTTTCCCTGTTAAACGTCTTGACAATTCTTTTCCTTTACCTTCTTCATGTTCTGAATGCGGGTTTTCATTTAATCAACCATTCCTCCAATCGCTTGCCTTCTTATCGATTCCCTTTCTAGATTAAATTCTCAGCCTTAAGAGCAAAAAAAAGAGCAGATAAACCAAACCAGAAAGTGAATGGTTTTTCTACTTATAAACTATCTTACTGCCACAAATCTATTGCCATGTGCCTAATATTAATACCCATTGCGGATCATGATTCTCAACATTGTTCTGCCTTTTTCCATGGGAACGTCCTTATGTTTCCCAGAACCCTGAGCCCAAGGACAGTTTTGTTGTTGTTGTTGTTTTCTTTGTTTGTTTTTTAGATTGGCGCATGCTTTCATTCCTCTGTGGATTAATTCTTCAAGTACTGGCTGGCCACCTATTATTCATTCCTTACTGTGCTAGCTACTGGTAGTGACACTTCATGGACTAAGACCATTTCCATCCTCCAGGCATATAGCAAAGTTGGAAAGGTAGCAAAGGCCCCACCCACCCTCTGGCTGGTATGAGTTGATCACTGTGGAGCCCAGAATGCATTTCCCTTCAGATCTTCTTAATCTCACAACCTTAACCCTTTACAATAATCTACCATGCTGATTCAGTAGGAAAAGCTCATTGGAGTAGAAGACATGGGAACAGCAAGATGCTGTTCTTGAAGTGATTAGCTAGGTCTTCTGCCACTGTAGATATATAAGTCTCATCTTAGGAATGAACTTGCTTGCCCTAGGGAAAGAGTCAATGAAAAACATGCATATAAGCATATAGATATAGATATCCTAGGTCTTAAAGGTTAAGTTGGATGTCTCTACCTTTAAGATAATCTTTTAAAAGAAAAGAAAGCACAGTGTGTTATCATTTCTCTGTTTGCCTAGCACTTCTGCTAGCTAGCTAGCTCTGTTACCTGTCTGCTCAGGTCTCTCTGGGTCTTTTGGTGAATATCCTGTTTGTAGGAGTTCAGTTCTTTATTTCTGCCCTACAGCACAAGGGAACCAAGTTACAAGAACACTCCAGTCTGCAGCCAAATTCTGTCAGGCTCAGATTCAATATCAGGCTAACCCATTAGTTACTGCCTTCCACTGGACTCTTTGCAAATCACGATGTTTAGCTCAGCAAAGGGCATTTTTTGTTATAGTTATTCTCCAATTTTGTCTAGTATTTCAAAAAGGAACGTCAGGCATTCTTTCCATAGGAACAAATATTCCTGAAGATGGTCCTTGTGAAATTACAAGATGCCAAGTATATCTAGCCAACAATTTGTGCTTCCCTTACCAGTCGGAGGCAATGTGGTGGAGGTTCTTGGGTGATCATCTGGTATTCCAACTGGCTTCTATGAGCAGGACTATGTTACACTCCCAATCTCCTCACTTCCACAAGGTCACTGTTACCCAGGGTGTAGCTCCGAACATTCAAAAATAAGAAATGGCTTCTGGGGATTGGAGGCAGGAATAGTGAGACGCAATTGGTCTATGCGTGTTAATTAAATTCATATATGTCACTTTGTTAGCTATATTATTTATATTAATGTGAATTTATATTTATTGTGCATGTATTTCCATAGTCCAGGACTATTGTGCTTACTTCAGCTGCAGCATTCCTCCTTATGATGCTGTAGTCCAGGTAGAGAAGCATCACAGTGAACAGATATTTGTTTTTTGCTCTAACAATTTCTCAGAAGAGAGTTTGTTCTCCCCTGCCCCCCTGAAGCAGAAACCATAAAGGCGTAATATGATCCGGTTCACTCTTAGCTGGCTTATTTTTTTTCATTCATTCATTCATTCATTTATTTACTTTTCATCCCAATCATAACATCCCCTCCTTCCTCTCCTCCTAGTCCCTTCATCTTACCTCTCTTCCCTCTATCCCCTCTACCTTTCTCCTCAGAGAAGGGGAGGCCTCCCTTGGATATCCACCCACCTTGGCAAATCAAGTTAGAGCAGGACTAGGCACATCTCCTACTGAAGCTAGACAAGGCAGCCCAGCTAAAGAAAAGGGATCCAAAGGCAGGCAACAGAGTCAGAGACAGTCCCACAGGAAGACCCAGCTGCACATCTGTTACATATGTGTAGAAGTCATAGGTCTGACTCTACATAGTCATGTGTGCTCTCTGGGTGGTGGTTCAGTCTCTGTGAGCACCTATGGGTCCAGGTTAGTTGATTCTGTAGGTCTTCTTGACTTCTCTAGCTCCTTCAATCCTTTCTCTGCTTCTTCCACATTCCCTAGGCTCTATCTAGTGCTTGACTGTGGGTCTCTGCATCTGTTTCCATCAGCTGCTGGGTAAAGCCTTTCGGATGACAGTTATGCTAGGCCCCTGTCTGCAAGTATAACAGAGTATCATGAACAGTGTCCGGGGCAGGCTCCCTCTCATGGAATGGGTCTCAAGCTGGGTCACTCATTGGTTGGCCCTTCACACAATTTCTACTCCCAATTTATCCCTGCACATCTTGTAGGCAGGACATACTATGAGTGGAAGGTTTTATGGCTGGGTTAGTATCTCCATCCCTCCATTGGAAGTCTTGCCTGGTCACAGGAGGTGGCTATTTTAGGTTGCTAGGAGTTTTAGCTAAGGTCACCATCATAGGTTCCTGGGGAATTTTCACTGTCCTAGGTTTCTAGGTTTCTAGCTTGTCGCAGAGAGGACCCTCTACCAATTTCAGTTCTCATTCTCTCTCTCTCTCTCTCTCTCTCTCTCTCTCTCTCTCTCTCTCTCTCTCTCTCTCTCTCTCTCTCTCCCTTCATCCTTCCCACGTTTGATTCCCCCACCACCATTTCCATTGGCACCCCTTCCCTCCCCAGCTCCCTCCCTGCATCCACCCCTGAAGTCTGTTTCATTTCCTCTTCTCATTGAAATTCAAGCATCCTCCCTTGGTCCTTCTTTGTTACTTAGCTTCTTTGGGTCTGTGTCTTGTAGCATGGTTATCCTGTCCTTTATGGCTAATATCCACTTGTGGGTACCTACCATGTTTGTCTTATCTGAGTCTGGGCTACCTCGCTCTGGATGATCTTTTCTAGTTCCATTCATTTGGCTGCAAATTTCATGATATGTGTGTCTGTATGTGTGTTCATACATGATTGTTTTTAATAGCTGAGTAGTATTACACTGTGTAAATGTATCACTTTTTTTTTTATCCATTCTTTGGTTGAGGGGCATCTGGCTTATTTCCAGTTTGTGGCTATTACAAATAAAGCTGCTATGAGCATAGTTGAGCATATATTCTTGTGGTATGGTGGGGCATCTTTTGTCATTATCAAACTTTGATGTACATCTTATATAATTACCTGGACTCAGAACTTTTTAAATATTTTCTGTTAAGAAGAAATATAAAATATGATTTAGAAATATCCAATATCCATTGCTTTGGGCCACATCAATGTAGAAAGAAAAGAATCCTCTGTCCCTAGATTTTACCAATGAATTTGTAGCCTCTTGGTTACTTCCAGTGTTGTTTTTCTATTGCCTAATGGCATCTATGAACACTTTAAATCCAGGTCTTTTTTGGATATTTCTGAATTTCTCTTCTATTTATACCAGGATAAAGGCTGATGAGGAAGACATGGGCTTGGGCTATAGAGTCATTGTGTGTGTGTGTGTGTGTGTGTGTGTGTGTGTGTGTGTGTGTATGTGTGTGTGTATGTGTGTGTATGTGTGTGTATGTGTGTGTATATGTGTATGTGTGTTTGTGTGTGTATGTGTGTGTGTTTGTGTGTGTGTCTGTATGTCTCTGTATATCTATATGTATATGTGTGTCTGTGTATGTGTACATGCACATGTGTATGAACTTTGCTATAATGTTTGCTTTCTGACTCTAAAATCCAAAACTGTTCATACCCCACAAGGACTTACAAGCCAGAGATAGCACACATAAGAAAATAAACACACAAACAGATATTTCCCATGCTCAGAGAAGACAAAATGGGAAAAAATTTTGAACAGTTCTCATGTTCTTGATCTAGCATTTTAATTGCATGAAAGTTTTCAAATATATAAAACTAATTTTATGCTCAAAAGGCAGAGAGTGCAATATTTTCCTAGGTGGTCATTGGTTTCTTTTATCCACAAAGTACACCCAGGGCTTACTATCCAGATGTCTAAAGATTCAGATCTCAAAATGTTAAGGTTTGCAAACACAAACCCCACAAACACACATTAAACTAAAAAAGTCAGGTCCCATTTTAAAGAGTCTTGCATGAAGGGAGAGTGCAAGACTCTCCATAGGCACAGACAATTCTCTCTGAGTATCCACAGAACACTCACCGTCCCTCAGGCACCACACTCAAATTGGAGACAAAACCATAAACCAACTACTGCCATGGAGCTTAAAAATTAAGTAAGCAATCTTTAGCTTAGGGAGCAAAAACACCTCACTCAGTGAAGGGGCAGCAAGAAAGAATTCCAAGAAGCGGTGAAAAGATGCTAGCCAAGTCACAGCTAGATAAGGATAGTGGAGCAGGTAGAGAGAGGGGCAGGGTACAGTTATTGAGGAATCACTACTACACCTCAGGAGTAAGATGGGGCATAGTTTTTCAAGGCACCTCAGGTGATAGCCTGCAATTCAAGTAAACAAGTATCTATCTGATAGCTACTCTTATTACGCTCTACCACTCGCTATGCAAAGCATAGAACACGGTTCATAGCATGGATCTTTCTCTAAAAGCTGTATGAACTGAGAGGACATGCAAAACATATGGCCTGAGACAACATGAGAGCATGTGATCCTATGGAGCAGAGGGCAAGCTCCCCCGTACACAACGAGGTGAGAATGAAAAGCCATCAATCAGTATTGCTTTGGAATGGACACACAGATCCATGTTTGCAGAGTGGGCAAGACATAATCGCTGTGGTTTTTGCTGCTTAATGTCTTTCAGAAAATTAGAGCAGCAAGCATTTCTGCACATGGAACTTTACCACTTTCTACCTGCAACAAGTTCACAGATGCAAACCCATTTTGGGAGACAGGGTTTCTCTGTGCAGCCCCCTGGCTGTCCTAGAACTCACTCTGTAGACCAGACTGGCCTCAAACTCAGAAATCCTCCTGCCTCTGCCTCCCAAGTGCTGGAATTAAAGGTGTGCACCCCCACTGCCCAGCTGCAAAAACTTCTTAACAGACCTATCTACCCCAAGTCTTATTTCTTTACAAGTTCATCCTCCATTCCGCCACCAAGCTTCATCTTTTAAAGACATGCATCTGCTAATATCCTCTGCCTTGAAAGTTTGAGGATGGTCAGATTTCCTGCACAGAATTTCATCACCATGCCATTTGGTTCCTCTTGGAGTCTGCTTTCAAGAGTAGTTCCAGTTTCAACATCTCGCTCTTCTCTGTCTTGCATGCATGGAATCTACGCTTATAGATTTGCCTGTCTGAACCTTTGATCATGCCAAACCTTCTGCTTGGTAAACACTGACACACATTAGAAGACCACTCTCAGATATTAGAACTTCTATCCTACTGGGATATACGTATGTATGAGAATACTCCCCGCTGAGTTTCACACCTTCAGGAGACAAAGGTCATGTTTTGTTTGCTTGTGTTTTATTCTTTGAACTGCTAGCAAGTATGCATACATCAAGCATTACGTTAAAATCATTTACTGAATGATGTAAATATAGCCAGTCATTCCTGTCTGTGCTTCTAACTACTGGCCCTGCATGACTATAGGATCAACCCATTCATTATAGTAGCAGGTACTATGTACAGTGTATTGCCATTACTAGGACGCGTGCATCCAACATTCACTAGCCCTTAAGAGCTTTAATACCTTGTATGGGGATGATATGGGTCACAGAGAGAGAGAGGAAGAAAGAGAAAAGGAAAGAAACCCTGCTGCTTAACTGGCTGGTTGATTGTATCCCTTTCTTATTCTGGAAAGTATTTAAAATAATTTAAAAGATAACATAAACGACACCAAATAATTTCAAAGCATATATATATGTATCTATGTGTGTATATATATATATATATATGTATATATGTATATATATGTATATATGTATATATATACATATACATATACACACACACATATATATATACATATATATATACATATACATATACATATATATATATGAATGAAAGCAAAGGATGTCACTGGAGGTGAGCTATGAAAGGTCAGTAGAACTTTAGCTACATCACGAAGCAAAGTGGAGACCCAGGCAAGGGCAAAAGAAACGGAGATAGGCAGGGAAGTTCTTGGAGGAGTTCACGGCAGGTAACCTCAAACGACTCAAAATAGCAAGTGAGGAACCTTATGAGATTGAAGGCTATAAAGATAAGATTAGAGACTTAGGGAATTGTTGCTGGGGAATTTTTATGAGGAACTCCGGAGAAAAAGAAGTGTCATGAAAAATGTATTCCTTCAGTAGTCAGGTGATGGGAATCTGAAGAATATGCTCCCAGCTCCAGTCTCAGGGATGAAGATGGAGGTGCTGGGCTGGCCATGCCTGAGGAATTAATGCACGGATGGCAGAGGCAGCAGTAGCTTGGTACTGTGGGGCACAGCAGAGGATTCTACACTCATCTGTCCTAACGCTCCAAGGCGGATCTTTCCCCTCTACAGTTTGCCTTTTCCTCTGTGGAATCTGCAACTGTCCTTCTCTCCTGGTTCCTGACTGTCTGTATTCTGGCTCAAGTATCTCCTTAAGAGCAAATGATGAGAGGGAAGGGGTGGACGTGGGGGAGGAAGGGGGAGGGGATCCGAGACAGCAAAGGAAGAAGAGAGAGAGAAACCAAACCGATCCATCCCTAGACATCTTTACATTTCTTTATTCTCCTCTCTGACGGCTTAAGCAGTAAATTGCATTCACTACCTCTTTTCTTCTACTTTACAGCCTTTATTTTTTTCTATTTCAAATAGTATTTAATATAAAAAAATAGGAATAAAACATATATGGTATATAAGATATGAGATAAATTATTAAGACACAAAGATATTACAAGAACAAGATGAACTATAAAATTTTAGAATAGTTCTTATGTAAAATATTATTCAAACATTTAATATACTAGAACTGATGCTGTTGTTAATGTTTGAATAATATTATGCATGATTGTTTCTGATCTGGTTTTCTCCTCCCAATTTTCCTGGGAAGAACTGTGTTCTACACACAGAGCTTCACCAGCTGATCTGTATTACCAAAATCAAAGGACCTCTTCTGCTTTTTAAATTTTAACTTTCTACCTGTGACTGTTTCTTATTGGTATATAATATTTTGTGATTGGTCATGCTTCCCCCATGACCTATCTCATTCCTCCCCCGACCCCTGCTTACCCCTGCTTCTCAAATGGTCCTGCTTTTGCTTTCCTGTCTCTTTTTGATGTGCGTGTACAAGTTTAGTGCAGCTACTGGGTGTCTGTCGTAAGGGCCAGGTGATAACCAGAAGGCAATATTTCATTTCCCCTTCCTCTTTCACAGGCTTTCTACCCCGATCTTCTGTGACATGTCCTGAGCCACAGAGTGAGTAATTGGTAGAGATGTCTCATCTAGAGCCCAGCACTCAGGGCTCCCCTGTCCCCATACATCCATTCTGCTCTGACCACTGCCAGATGCCAAGAGAGGTTCCTCTAAGTCTCAGGGCTGCAGGAGTGACGTCAGCTGCTTAACTCCATCTCCATTTATCAGAGCATCACAGTAGAGTCCCTGAGAGGGCCTGCTAGCTCTCCAGCCAGAAGCTTTTAATCACGCTGGCAGAGGGTTCTTCTGCCACATTTACCACCTGGTTCATGCTCCCTCTTCATGAAAACCATTTCCTCTTGGCTCCTAAGACAGCGTACTCTCTTTCTCTCTCCCTTGGCTCATTTTCTCCTTTCCCTTTCCTCTGTCATGGAATTCCCCAGGTCTTTTTCTCCATAGGCCCTTCATTCATTCTATTTCAATGACAGCTACCAACCACCTAGATACTGGTCACCCACAAATTTACAGCTCCAACTTGAACCTCTCCTTAAACTTTAGCCTCCTCTAATTTCATGCTAAAATTTCCCACCAGTCCATAGCCACTGCCCAAGGAAGGCACGATATTCTTCCTTCACAGCTCCAAAAGCTCTGCCACCTTCTGTAGTCTGCGTCTCACCTGACCCCCTAACAGTCACAGCCACCGTTGACTCCTGCCTTCCACTCAAGCTAACCTTGAGCAGTAAGCAAATCTAGCCTGTTGTAACTGTTGCTGTTATTTTTATGTCACTATTCTGGCTGCAACTATCTAGACATCAGTGACTCCTGCATCATTTCTACAAGGGTTCTCTAAATGGGCCTCAATATCCAGCTTTATCCCTTCAAATTGCATTTCGAAGCACCACCAGGGTATATTCTCTAGACTGTGAATCCAGTTATCTCTTCCCTGCAGAAATGGCAAGCTGACTGCCAGAGCTACAGGGTACCTCTTATGTTCTGCTGATGTTTTAAAACAAAACAAAACAAAACAAAACAAAACAAAACAAAACAAAACAAAACAAAACAAAACAAACTTCACTGGCTCTCTTCCCTTCCCTCCCCTATCCCCTCCCCTCCCCTCCCCTTCTCTCCCCCTCTCCCTCCCTCTCTCTTTTCCCTCCCCTCCCTCCCCTCCCCTTCTCTCCCCCTCTCCCTCCCTCTCTCTTTTCCCTCCCCTCCCTCCCCCTCCCTTCCCCCCCCTCACTCACTCTCTGGTTTGATTAAGATTGTGGATTTTTAACTCTCAGGACACTCTTTCTTTTCTCAATGCCCTTTTGTCTGAACTGTAATTGATTCTCATGATGCTCTCTCCATTCTCTGAATTCTGATTAATTTGTACACATCACTTAGTAAGTATTATAGTCTCCCTGCCCAAAATGCCTTTCTTAATCGAGGCTGGTGTGCTTCAGGAATCTCTTCTCTGTACAGATAATCATTGATCTTGTTGCATGAAAAAGCAATCTATTAATGTGCTCGCCTTCTGCTCCTACCTCAGCTTTAGCCACTTCCATTGGCTTTGAGCTTCTTTAGGAGAGAGAATGTCTTCATTGCTTCTGAATTCTCAAGCTTCGCCAAGTCGATGTACCATGGTCTATACTAAATAAAGGTTGTGAACTGATGCAGTGAATGAATGAATGAATGAATGAATGAATGTGTGATGAAACTCCAACTTCAATGTCTCTCATCCTTATCATTTTTAATAAACTCTAGAAGCAAAACTGGAAGTTACATCTGTTTAGTTAATGGGCAGGGAAGAGCACCTCTGTTAGAGTTATATGACTCTCATGGTTTCCTTTTCTCCTTTTCTACCTATTTAAAAGGGTAAGGAAAAAGGTGCAGATCTCTAGTAATGAGTGGTGCTTGAATCAGTCCACCCAACCCGTGCTCCCTAACTAAGCTCAGACTACAAACAGAATTACAGAATGTCTCCCCGTGGCACAGTGGGCCAGAAACCAGGCAGTTCTGCAAAGCTTACACCTGGGAACATAGCCAGCTATATAATTTGCCAGTGTAAAATGAAACTATAGGACCCCTTATTCAAAAACAGAAGGGAGGGAGCCATTGGAACCCCTGTAAAGCTTTTTCTGTGGTCAGTATCTGGATTGCCATGGTAGTTCATTTATTTTATTTGCTGCTTAATCTTCTAAAAAAAATTAGAATTTTAACATGAAATTCACCACTTGTTTTTACATTGTGCAGTGCTACTTTCAAATGCAGACATTTAAATAAGCATCTAACTCTTATGTAATATCGCCAGAATTATAGTTATATTCTGGTTCTTATCCCAGGATGCCTTGATTTAGCCCAAAAAAGGAAGGGCAGAAACCTAGGAAGGTTAGAAGGAGGAAGGCCCCAGGCATGGAGAGTTGGCCTGGCAAACAAACTCAAACATCAGATACTTGTAGGGAGAATATAGCCCCTGAGGCACTTTGGACCGTGCCTCCTGATGCCAGGCCCAGGTGACAGCCTCCTCTGAACCCTACATCTTTCTGACAGATGCAGTACCTTGTGGGGGCAGGATCTGTGGAAGTCTCACCAAATATATCTCTTGCCCAGAAATGTATCACCCAAACCTAGAGCAGACAGGGAATCCATGTACTAAGATGATATCTGTGATTCTGGGTAGCACCCTGCTGCCAGTCTATCAGGTGCAAAGAGGGCCCAACACAAACCCTGTCTGGACCAATCCCCAGCTTTCTTCTGGGATGAAGAATGTAGCATTTTCATGACCTGGCATGCCTGCAGGAGAACAGGCAGAGTCCAAGGCACCAGAGAGCAGCAAAAAGGTTTCTGCTAGAATCATACTGGGGAAGTGCAGGAAGAGGAACCTCTCGTGGCATGAGATGGCGAGTCCCCAGACACACTCCATTGTCCCATCAGACTTCACTTACAAAACACAAGTTCAAAAGAAAAAAAAAAATAGGAAGAATTTCAAGGTAGTTATCACAGAGCATAAGCCCTAAGCGTGAGGCCCTGAGGGCCTGGGATTCCATGAAATACCCAACTAAATGCCTCACACAAGGCCACAAAGCAAGGTAAATGGCAGCGCTAGGAATAAGTCTACTTTTTTTCCCACCACACATGCTGCTTCTTTTAGAATAGACTATTTCTAGCAAAAACAACATGAAACTACAAGATTTACAGTGCTCTGCTTTTGAAAGGGAGGGAGGGAGGGAGAGAGGGAGAGGGGGAGGGGAGGAGGAGGGAGAGGGAGAGAGAGAGAAGGAGAGGGAGAGGGAGAAAGGGAGAGGGAGAGGGAGAGGGAGAGAGAGAGAGAGAGAGAAGAAAAGGAAAGCAGTTCCTGTGGGCATCCTTTATTTTTATCAATGTTACTTTATGGTGTATAAAGCAACTCATTGTATCACCATATTGCTAAAATGTTACCCCATTTTACAGATGGGGGAAACATTCGTGGATCCCGAGGACAGCTGTGCATGAGACCAAGACTGAATCCTTACCATTTTATTATTAATCCATAGTCCCTAGAATGAAATCATGGGGAATATGACAGTGAAGGCCACCAAGCTGGTAGAGCAAACCCCACCATCAGACCCCACTGAAACAATGGCATGTGAGTAACACTTGTCTCGACACCACAGGCAGCAGAGTTGGGAAGACTGTTCCAACATTTATGTCCCTGCAACCTAGGCAGCCACAGTAGCTCTGCCACTTCTTGGGTCATTTCCCTCAAGCTATGGCTTACCTCTGTGCTTCTGTCTTCTCTACAGTTGGGGTGATGGTGATAATATCTGTTTTATAAAATTGTTCTGATAATGGCAGTGCAGTTGACTCTCGGGGATTAACAGTTGTTGCCATATTATCAGCCGAATTTCAGTCGATGTGAATATTTTGGAGCCCCTCTCTCAAACTGACCAGCCATTTGAGGAAAGTGGCTCTCCCTACACCCCAAATAAGAAGAATCAATTAGTCTTTGAACAGTGTGAGTATATGAGTACTCATACACTAGAACCTCCAGATGTGTTTGGAAGGAACATCTGGTTCAACCCTCTTAATATTCAGTTGAGAAAAATTAAGACCTAAGGAAGTTGAATGATTTTTTTCCATGTTTATACAATTAGTTTTTTTTTTTCAAATAAGCCAGCACTCTTAATTTGGTGCCCATTTCTAAGAAATATTATTCTGTTAGATAAAACATAACCTCATTATTGCCTTTATTTTGAAATACTGATTTTTTTCATAATGTGGAATGATTATGAAGAACAGCAGATCCAGTATATTTTGAGTTGTTCTAATTAATCCTGATGATCATTATCGTTATTCCGTGAAAAATGATTTCAGTTCATTTGCTCTCCCTGTACACGTACATTGAAGAATATACTGGTATTATTCTCACAGTATGTTCTCTTTCTTCTGCCGGATAGGAAATATTTTTTGAGCCATATGGGATCCTAATTCTCTGAATGCTTTTAGATTATCAGATGTCTCAACTGACAGTCCTGGATAGAAATCAAATCATGAGAATTTGCAAAACTTGGGGGGAGAAAAAGATTGAGAACATGTTGGTGTTATGGTGTACCAGCAATTCCATTGTTATCTTTCCTTCAGTTAGAGGAGAAAAACCACACATCGGGCATCCTGCATATTGGAGTTTGCTGCTGGAGCTTTTCAATGCACACTCGTGTATGCCAGTGAGCCTTCAGCTGCATTCTGTTATGAGCCTATACTTCATGCTTGCACATCCATTCAATGAAGCATGTGTGCTATTTGGTTCTTAGACAACAAGAACTAAGGGAGAGGCAACAATAATGAATCACGTTCCTTTCTCCCAAAAAGCTTGCTGACCAGCAAAGGAGACAAGAAATCTAATACCCAGGAGAAAGAAACCAAGGATTCTGTAACTGGTTACCACTTCTTCAACCTAATCATGATGTGCCTATGTTTAAACAATGTATACTTTAAGTTAATATGAAGAATTTCATGATGGTTTAGATACCAGTTGAATATTATAGAACTTTTTCTCTAGCTCCAAGTCTAGTTTTTCCTTTTTTTGGAAAAAAAATTATTTATTTTATGTATGTGAGTATACTGTTGAACTCTTCAGACACACCAAAACAGGGCATCGGATCCCTCCCATTACAGATGGTTGTGAGTCACCATGTGGTTGCTGGGAATTGAACTCAGGACCTCTGGAAAAGCAATCAGTGCTCTTAACCACTGAGCCATCTCACCAGCTCATCCAAGTCTGTTTTGTGTTGGCCAAGAACTCTTGAACATGGAGTGTGTTCATGCCCTGGGGTGTGGTTGATATGCACAGTGACTCTCCATTGGAGAAGAATGATTCTATCTTTCCCAGAAAGTATCAACTGCAAGTAACGTCTTCCATTCTTTTGTTTGTTTGGTTGGTTTGGTTTTGTTTTTTAGAGAAAGATAGAGAACATGAAATTGGGTGTGGAGGATAGTGGGGAAGAGCTAGAAGGTGTTGGGGGAGAAGAAAAACTATGATCAAAATATATTAAATATAAATAAATAAATAAAATTAAAAAGAAAAATTAAACAAGGGAACCTTTGATGATATTTATTATAGGAAAGGGTTTCCTTCTTTTTCTTTCTCTAGACAGGTTGATTGATGCTAGGCAAGAAAGGGTATAAGATAAAACAAAGAGTACTCTATATGTTATAGACATACACTCTATATGGCGTGTGTGCCTTGAAGGGACCTTCCTTTTGTCTTCAGCCTTGAGTCAAAAGTGTGATCATTCAGTCCCTAAACAGTTCTAAGGGCTTTTCTTGTCTGTGACCTTACCTCACTGTTGTGATCACTGCTCTAGTAGATCACCCTGCTTTCTGTACTTTGCTGGGACACACCATCTCCTCACAATCAGTCGAGGGCTACAGGGTGAGCATTTTCCCACCACCACGTCTTAAAACTGAAATGAGTCAAGGCAAAGTTTTCATGAAGAAAAAATATTTTCTTTTTTTTTAATCCAAAAGACATCTCAGGAAAAATAGCTTAAATACCAAACCCAAAAATAAGTATAGGGAAAAGTCAGGAATATTCATTCCACCAGCCAACTCTTTCTAAAGTATCAGCACCATTTATCTCTCACCAAAGGTGTCCTGGATCACAAAGGATCTAAACATGCCCTTTGACATCTCAAGAGCTCAGGGCACAGCCACACCTAAGGCCAGCCTAACCTACCAGCAAATGTTCTTACTGTTTCTGCCTGATATGTATAATGTGTGAACATCTCAAGAGTGGGTTTTTTTCTTAGTCTATGCTTCATGTATTGTATTTACAGAACACAATGATTATGTAGAAATATGCTTCCAGCTGAGCTCTGACTTTCTACAACCTCTGGATACCTGCGGTGGCAATGCTCAAAGCTACTCCCAGATATATATAAAAAAAAATAAAAAATAAAACTACTTAGTGCACATGTGGTGACATTGTATCCAGTAATTGTTAACTGAAACTGGAATTGAAAGGAAAAGGCTCCCACAAAAGTCTTTGCATAAGATTTCATTATTTCAAGCCAAAATGAGATGAAACCATGAAAAGAAAAAAATCCAGTACACATACATACATACACATATAGACACATGCACACACTCATACACACATACTTACACACATATACATACATACACATACACACATACTTGCATACACACATACATATGCACACATATACACACACATACACACAAATATACACATACCTACACACACACACACATCCTTGATTCTGACAACTTTCTTTTTTTATTCTAACACCCCTTGTTTGCTGCGCTTGTGTTAATCTATCCCAGTCTGAATACAATAAAATAAGGCAAACAGTACGTACCCATTGCCTCCTTCTCACCTGTTGCATGCCATGATCCATGTTCCTATCATTATTTTTACCAACATATAAAACTGTCCAGAGAAACACAGATTTTTTTAAAAAACGGAGAGAGCTTATATATTCAAGAATCGTTACCTCTTCCACAGCCCAGGCTTGCCTGCTTGTAGACATCCAATGAAACTATTCACAATGAGCAGTCAGTGCTGTAATGGGCACTCTCTCTTCATGGGCCTCTCTCTGTTCTCGTCTGACTTACCCTGAGGACAGTCCTTAGTACATCCGCATCAGCACAGAAACTCACAGAAAGTGAGGTTCTTCCTTTTCCCAGTGGGTAGAACAGCCCGTGTACAAACACAGTTCCAAATAGGCTCAGAACTAGAGCAGAATCAGCTGTGAAGTAGGAGGTAGCAAGGGAGAAGGGACTCAAATAGTGCTCACCACAAGGTAGAAATAAAATTGCTAGGACCATCAAGTATGTATAGGCATAAACTTTTTGCAACCCACCTTTAATAAGGGTTCAACTTCTCCTCTAGTCCACCATCCAGCAGAGTTATTGGGAGAGAAAAGTTATTAAGATGTGGGAGAAGTGGAGCTGTGTAACAATAGTTCTTTGGGGTCAAGCTCAATCTTCTTTTGATCTACAGTTCAGTCCTGTAGCAAACACTAAATATGACTCAGTAGCTGAAGACCAGTCCTCTGGGAAGCCAGACACCAAACAGGAATTGACAGCTACAAACCAGTCCTTTAAACAGGCAGACACCACACAGGAACTGACAGCTATAGACCAGTCCTTTCAGCAGACAGACACTAGGCACAAACCCGAAGCTGTAGTTCAATCCTGAATAAACCACAAGGCTCACCAACCAGCCTGAGGTGAGGCCTTGGGAACCTCACTAGTAGTTCATGGGCAAGCTTCTCTCAATGTCAGCCTCATCACAGTGGAGCTCAACAATGCTATGTAAGGTGAACTAATACATGAGTGTTGTTGGCAAAGGAGAGGCAGTGGAAACCAAACCAAGGCTCAGTGTTCATCTCCCTCTGTCTGTGGAGGTCATATCTATACTTCTTCATCACAGGTCCTTACATGTGTTCGCTATATCAAAACACCCTTTCACCTGTGTCTGCTCCAGCAAAACATTCTTTCCCATGTCTGCTCCAGCAAAACATCCTTTTACCTGTGTGCCCCCTCAAGTATGAATGTTTTCTACCTAATTGTTGCTAAGTCTTTGCCCATAATTTGTCAATTTAGAATCTTTGTCAAATACCATTCTGATTACTATACATATATGCAATGTGTTTTGACCAAATTCACTTCCTAGTTCCTCCCCCATCCCTTCCCAGATTCCTCCCATCAGGTCTTCCTCCCAACTTCATGTCTTCCTTTATTGCTATCACTGAGTCCAGTCGATGATGGTAGCATGAACATGGTGTAAGACTTGCCCACTGGAGCACAGGCAACCTACCTGGGGCTGAATCCCTGAAGAAAACAGACTCTCCTTCCTTCAGCAGCCAATAGCTCTTCAGCTAATGTGGAGCCTCAGGAGCCCCTCCCCAGTCCATGCTGGTATTTTGTCTGGCTCGATCTTATGCAGGTCTTGTACAGGCAGCCAAAGCCACTATGAGTTCATGGGTGCAACAGGTCTGCCGTGTTCAGATAACACTGTTTTTCCAGAGTCCTCCACAATCTCCAGTTCTTACAATCTTCCCGTCTCCTCTTCCAGGATGATCCCTGAGCCATGGGTTGTGGGGTGGGGCATGATAAAAATGTTTCATTTAGGCTAAGCACTTCACAGTCTCTTCTCTGCAGTTTGACCAGTTGTGGGTGTCTATTTTAAGCTCTGTCCACAACAAAAAGAAGCTTCTCTGAGGAACGTTGAGAGCCACATTAATCTATGGGTATTAAGCTGAGTATTTAGGGAACAGAGCCATGTGATACTATATCCATTTAGCAACATAATGATAATAGGTTCTGCCCCTAGGGCCTATGACCTACTGTGATGTTTGTCTTTACCACCTGGCTTTTCCCATTGGTTCAAATGGAAACTTATATTTGCCATGGGAATTTGATTCCCCCAGAGAAACCAATCCACATTGTTCTCTGAAAGGTCAGCTTTTGTCTCTTTTCCTTTAGATAGTTGATGTTTGTAAGGCATGTTTCAATTCGGGTTGTTGAGTTCAATATGTCACCCCATTGCTTCATGTGTTCAGTACACCATGGCCAGATTATCTGATTCCAAGTTTGTTGATATCTTCCAATTCTTCTTATTATAGTTTAATTATAATTGAAGTTATTGAGTATGACAAATCCCTGCATCACTCAGGCCTTTTCCTGCTTTCTACTCCAAAGTCTCTTCTTCATTGAGTAGACTTCTGTCTGTTCCTACGTATTTGGCACTGTTCCCACCCTGGTGCCTTTGTGCCTACTGTTGCTTCTGTCAGTGATGTACTTCTAATGGCTCTTCTCACCCATTCCTCAGTCCTTCTAATCATTTAAAATGCTTACTCAAGCTTTCCTGCCCAGTCTTTCCAACACAGGTCCTCTGTGTTCAGTCTTGTTTTATCCCAGTACTCTATTAAGTTCCTTTAGAGCAGCTCGGCTTTCTGTGTGAGCTTGAACACATCATCAGATTATTTGTGCATTACATTTTTACATTTTTGTAAGAAGGTTAATTGTAACAACTTTCAAAGTTGTTAGGGACAATAAAAAGGCAGAGTGCCAATCAGTGGTGGCACACGCCTTTAATCCCAGCACTTGGGAGGCAGAGGCAGGTGGATTTCTGAGTTCGAGGCCAGCCTGGTCTACAGAGTGAGTTCAGGACAGCCAGGGCTACACAGAGAAACCCTGTCTCAAAAAAAAAAAAAAAAAAAAAAAAAAAAAAAAAAAAAAAAAAAAAGGCAGAGTGCTTAATGACATATAGTAAACATTAGAGTGCTAATTCACAACTTGCATGTTTTTATTCAATTATTTTCCTGTTTTATCCATTAGACTTTAACTTCTAATGGAAAAGGATCTTGTCTCTCATAGAAGAGTGTCCTGAAAACCCTGGGAACATGCCTGACACAGAAGAATTGCTCAAAAACTGAGTTGAATAAATTTGTGTTGACTAAATGAATGACTGCCCATTCTTGCTCTCTTGACATCTCTAGATTGGACTCTTGGTTCATCCTCAGCTTTCTATGACTTCATCCCCAAGGCTATCCAACTAAAAGCATGGTGTCAACTTAAGTTTCAATTGATGTATTTTTCCCCAGCAACCATATTTCCCGCAATACCACCTTTACACTTCAGAACAACTCATTTCTCCTCCTGCCTGTTTCCCTCCCTCCCTATCCTTCCTCGTCCTTTCATCCTGAATTTCTTTAAAATGTATCTGAACATATTTCTGTGTCAGAAAACCCCATCACCTTTGAATCTGGAGATGTGTATTTCCTGGGGACTGCCATCTCTGTGAGTTAATGAGTAAGTTATTAATGATTAGATTATCAACATTAGGAGCACACAATTGTCCATCCTCATGGTCACACTTCCCTTGGCTTAGATCACCCTTCGTGGAGTCCATAACTCACACCCTTTTTTTCTAGATTCTTAACCTAGTAACAAGCAACACAACCTCCTTGACTTTCTCCCAGATGCACCCCACCTTCCTTCATTCCAACACACTGTCCTTCTTCATTCTGGCTGGGAAGCGACCTAAAGGAGTCATGCAGACATGCCCCTGACCTGAAAACTTCTCCTCATCTGAACAGTTAAACTTCTGACAAGGGTTTACACACACAAGAGCTGGAGCCCTCATATCCACCTGTTGCCAAACTGATGCTCCAACATCCTGTGTGGACCCTGTTCAATTTCTGTAGTACTTTAGCCACAAGGACCCTCAGTCACATTTACTAAGTGGCTTGGCTTTGGATGATAATAATATGAAAGAACTAACTACTTGATCTTTCAGGGGGTATGTAATTTATCAGAAGTGTGTTAAAGAATATATAAAGAATAATATGGGAATTAATCCTGAACAATGTTACACATCTGTTGACTGAAGAAAACACCTGTTCCTAGACACCTGGTTCTCTTTCAGTAGAAAGTGAGGTCCTATCTTAGAGTCTGATAGAATAAAACACAGATCACAGATTCATCAGATGCTGTGCAAACTTTGAATGGTTTTGCATGCCCAAGACTATTCCCTCATCTATAAAATGAGGGTAATGCCAACTAGCTTACAAGATTCTTACAAGATTTATAATTGAATGGGCAATGTAGCGAATACCATGAACATGAACATCAGCTCTTAGTATTCCTCCACACCACTAGCCAAAGGAGTGTGTAAGAGGAGCCCGCTGGAAATATCAAAGCATTGTGTTCCTCCCCAAGCAAGAGCAGAATGTCCACACTAAGCTAGATGTTGCCCACCTTTCTCTTGAGAGGCACCAGGAAATAAATGTTCAGCATATTTGATAGAAGAATAAAACTCAGTACCTGCCAAGATTATGTACAGCCTACTCAAGGAAAAAAAATTAACTTCACAGCTTGTAATTGGAAAAGGACATGGGACAGCTGCTAACTGTTTTCCTTTCTCTGCTTTTGGCTTGTTCTTCTAATAGCTCGCCTTTAACACTCTGCATTGCAATGAGAGCAGAACAAGTAGATCTGGGGTGTCCTCTCCAACCCCAACCCCACAGTCAGACTCGGCATCGGGAAAGACCGTTTAAAGTATCTAATATCCCAGCAACCCCTTTGGGATGGTGTAAAACCAGCTAGACACCATGCTGCAAAAGAGAAGTTAACGCGCCATGCTTAGTTAGGGAACACTTAAGCCAGAAAAGCCTACAGGTCCCTGCCAGCCTGATTCCATGATTCAGTGAACAGAAAGGACCAGAGTGCGGGGGAGGGATGGGTCAGACAGCTTTCTAAATGATCTTCCACAGAGAGGGAGTCAGCTGCTTAAATGCCATGAAGCCAGACATCAAATACACTGGGGCACCTACTTTTATGTAATTTCATATGCCTCCTAAGTAAAATATATAAATGGCTTAAGCCAGGGCATGTTTTGTTTTGTTAAGCTGAATCTTTCCTTGCCTGCCTTAGTCACAGCGGAGGTGAGATGAGGTTAAGAATGAGACCAATTCACTGCCTGCTGTACGGGGAGGATGACTATCTGGGGTAATTTATGAGAACTGTGCCTCAGCTCCAAGTTAAGTAGGGTTGCTAGAAGAAAGAAATGCGAGAACATGCGTAAAGCGATCGGGATGGTGCCTAGCTAGCACATAGAAAGAATTCAGTAAAGTATGTAGTTTAGCTTGCCTCAACTACCACTTGTATAAGCGTTGAAGGAATCCAGTTCCTATTGATTAGATGGGTAACATCTTTGAAGCTGTCTTTTGAAGTGTTTTGTGTAGCTGGGTTTTCATCAACCCTGAAGAGGCAAGGGACTGGGAAATAGATGAAATGATCTTTCCTGTAGGTGAATCTGAGCCTGGATGAGAATGGGGTGTGGAGGACTCTCCCAGGGCAGTCTGTCTGTACCGTCTTTCTGTGTTTATGCATGTAACTGGAAAAAAAGTAAGACCACTCAGATAAATTTTGTTCACATCAACTTTTCTTCTTACCTCAAGAAGCTGTGAACTGGCGGCTTTCAAAGTGAAGACTAGGGGCTGGAGAGATGGCCCAGCAGTAAGAGCACTGTCTGTTCTTCCAGAGGTCCTGAGTTCAATCGCCAGCAATCACATGGTGGCTCACAACCATCTGTAATGGAATCTCTTGTGATCCTGAGCTGATCATAGACATGTGGGAAGGGTTATGATTATGTGTTGCCTATAACGTCTTAATTTTCTACTTTATCTATTGGATTAAACATAAAGTCTTCGTGGCATGCCAGGCAGGTGTCATCTTTCATATATGATATCTGGAGAATAAAATTCTAATTCCAGCTTCAAACAAAATTTTCACATGACCTTAAATCCCAGAAAACTTTTCATAAGCTAAAAGTATAGGTAGTCAGTTAAGCATATATAGAAATTCTGCGGCAATCAAGAGAGTACGTTATGGAGGCCTAAGATAGAGAGGCTTTGAAAGGGCTGCAAATGCTTCTAATGCTGTTCCTTTAGCATAAGTTAGAGAATTACACATGGAGGGAGCATGGAGGCTGCATGGTGGGGCAGCAGGTGAAACACTTGCCACAGAGGCCTGGCGACAGACACCGAGTTTCATCTCCACAACCCACAGTGAATGGAAAGTAACTCCTGAAAGTTGCCCCTGACCTCCACATGTGTGTCATGGCACACACAAGCACACATCACACACACTCACACCACTATACATCATCATCATCACCATCATAATAATAATACATAAAAATTGGAGCACACTCATCATATATGAGCATGAAATCTGTCACTTATGGCAATAGCTACTATCACAATCACTCAGAAAAGCCATGCACTGTATTTCTCTATAAACTGACACCAAGTTGGCTCAAAGCTGTAAGGAAAGAAGCTAAGATGTAGCATTTTATTCGAAGAAATATGATGTACACTGCTCTCTCCTCTAGTTGGGTTGTTGTCACCATAGATCCTCCCACCCCGCAAGCAAAACAATCAGAAAGCACTTCATTTCCTGTTAAGAAGAGAAATATTTGCATTTTAATTCATGAAAGGTGCAAGACCATAACATTTCTTTGCTGTAACATTTCTGTATGCTGTAAAGAAATAAAATACGTATGCTTTTCCAGTGGAAGTTTGTGAGAGATCAATGTTGTTGCACCGTATATGTACCCTGTCTTAAATATCCCATTGAAGTAAGGCCACACAAAATGTGAGAAGAATCTGACTGACCCAGTTATAAAGCAGACGCCATTTTCCCCCACCAACATTATCTCTCGATGTCTTCATCTTGAACCTGCCTGAAAAGAATAGAAACATTTCCTACCCCAGCGTGCATTAAAGAAGCCAGCCTTCCTGGGGTCCTCAAAGGTGGTTCCCCAGCACTTGATTTAATACGGAATGTGAAGTCAAAGATTCTAAATGAATGCAATATGTATCAAAGTTATGAAACCGCACGAACGAACTTCTCATGCTGTTCTGAGAGCTGGGGCCATCAGTGCGGACATCCCTGAGATATGATTTCAATAAATAGTTGTTGTATCTCTAATGGGCCATTAAGCACGAAACGCAACTACTCATTTCTGGTTGGTCATCTCAGTGGTCTATCTGAGCTGAAAACCTCCATACAGAACAGTCTCCCCATGGTCAGAGAAGCTTTGGCTTCAGCTACCGTGCATAGGATATTAGGTGACTTCTCTTCATTCTGTGATTTAGGAAGGTAATAAAGAGCCCCGGATCTGTCAGTTCTCATCAGGAAAAGGGCAGCAGCTGGAAAAACACCCCCTTTGATCGTGCTAATAAGTTGTTTAGTTACTGACTAGCAAATCCACTTTCTCTATGATTGCTTTCTCTATGATTGCCCCAAAACCACCTGTGCGATGTTCGGTGCTGCACTCAATAGCTTGTCTGTCTCGTCTGCACTTGTCATTCCATGGCACAGCTTTCTAACATCATCATGAACTAACACCACCCCAAGTGTGACAACTTCATAATTAATTGTGACCACAAAAATATTGGGAGGTAATTTGCTGAAGACACTATACTTAATATCCACGGACTATGACCAAATGGTATATAGCTAACTACATCCCGAGAATGATGAATATGTTTTACTCCTGGTCTCGTTTGCCCCATCTATGTGATTTGACTATGGTTTCACTGTCAGTAAGTTAGAGAAAACCTGACTAACAGAACTTGCTTCAGTGACAGACATGCTGGAAATCGGGTATTATCCAATACTGCAGTCACCAGCCAAGTTAGCCAGAAAGTTCTTGGGGTCAGGGTCGAAAAGAACCAACTGGATTTGGCAAGGAGGGGTCAGTCTTAACATTTGGTAGAGAAGTCTATGGTGCTCCTGCTCATTATGGGGGCGGAAAAGAATGGTGTCATGGGATGGTGAAGAGAGGGAATGTACTGGACTAGGAGGTTTAAGCAGAGGACTAGCAAGGAGCTCTGCTCACCAAACCAGTGATCGAGCGGTGATATGCAACCTGGATGAAGGAATGCAGAGCTAGGTTTATATTCAGCTTTTGTTAGGGGAAAAGAGTTAAGTTAAGCTGAAATTCTCTGTGTTAACAAATACAAGCAATAGAGTGAGCGTACACTGTGAGCTCCTTGGGCACAATGGGAATGCCTGTGGTCTGGACAGTGTAACTGTTACCCAAATGTAAAAGCAAATCATGAGAGTTGTAAAATCTTACTTTACTCTAAAAAGCTGTAAGAATTCATAGCACTACAAAGAAGGTATCCTGATAGCTAAGATTGCTCTGTCAAAAACAAGCAAACAAACAAGCAAACATTTTTTGAACTTCTTGGTAGTCATTTCTTTTTTTTTTTAAGATTTATTTATTTATTTATTTATTATATTTAAGTACACTGTAGCTGACCCTCAGACACTCCAGAAGAGGGCACCAGATCTCGTTACGGATGGTTGTGAGCCACCATGTGGTTGCTGGGATTTGAACTCTGGACCTCTGGAAGAGCAGTCGGGTGCTCTTACCCACTGAGCCATCTCACCAGCCCTTGGTAGTCATTTCTTAAAGCCAACTTTAGGTAGGTTCTAGATTCTAAAACACTAAAATGACATTTCAAAATACACACTCTATATTTATATATAATGATACCTATCAAAAGTTAAACATGGCTGAAATCATATTTTAATACATATTGATTAGTCTGCTTCATTTTGCAGGTAAGAGCCAAGAAATCTAAAAAAATATTATATAAAACTTAACTAGGTTTGCCTAACCGTACTCCAAATAGGTTCAAGCCACCTTACATTTTAAGCAAAAGAAAAATTGAAGATATATCAGGATATTGGGGGAGAGAGGTTATTCTTTGAATTATAGAAACAAGGAAAAGAAAACATTTTCTTTTTATTAGTATTTTTCATGACACAAAATAATTGTACATATTTGCCACTCACAGTATGATGTTTCTATTAGTGTGTACATTTGTCTAGCGAACAAAGAAGAATAATTGGCAAAATGAAAAATTCTAATAGTATGCCTCATTAGGGACATTGAGTCCTTTTCTTTGTATTTTCCAATTCATAAGGTACATTCTTATTGTTAGTATTACAATTCTCAACTTTCCATGTACTTTTAAAAGTATTTTGTGAGTATCCTATATGCTAGAAAATCTGACCCAAAGCATAGAAGGTTACTGTGTATTTAACACTCTTAAAATCTCAGACTTCTGTACAACTGTTCCAAAAGTCTCCTCCCTTATTGAAAATAGAAAGGACAGTATATGAATGCTGTCAAGGAAAGACAGTGGACTTTTGGGACTTAATTGTTGAAACCATCAAATTATTCAAATATTGCTGCCAAATTTTTAGGATTAACTGTAGACCATAGGCCCTACAAACCATAAAATCTTAATGATATGCTTGCTGATATACAAAGAAACTAGACCCCACATTTTGTGTGAGCTGAATGTATGGACTGGTAGTTCAGTCCATGGAAATCATGACAGTGGTCTAGCATGTTAGTGGCCAGTGTTGTGATTGTTGTTCTAATGTCCTCAAAGATGAAAAGTCAGACCGAGCTTCATATATTCCACTCAAGTTCCTTGAGTCTGTTTCTAGAAGCGATAATGACTTCTCAAAATGAAGTCGTTTCTATGCTCAGCCAGGCTCTATCGAGTGCACGTGGTGGTTTCTTAAGAGCAGTATTTCCTGTGGCACAGGGCCAAGACTGGCTTTACTTGCTTTTCATTAGCCTTTCCATTATCATGCTGCTATACACCGGGATCACTCTACCTCCGCAGAGATGGCTGGCTTAAGCATTGACACATCACTATGAGTAGGTGGACCACTTTTGTTCCATGAATGCCCATCTTAAATCCCTAACCGTGATACTGTTCAGATGGCTTTAATCTGCTAACAACAGTCAATTATCCATTTGTAACATAGTCTGATATTAGACTGTTTACATCATCTCTTCTACCCTTCCTCAGTTCCTATCTGGGGGAAAGAACTATCTGGGAAAACATCTAGCCCATCTCCTGCCCCCACTCTGAGTTTCCCATCTCTTCGTTCTGCAGGTCTGACCTTCAACTAAAACTGCTTGATGGTTTTCCATAGTTTTCTGCCTTCCATACAGATTACCTAAGCCAGGCCCATCCCATCCCTAAAACAACCATAACACCCTCTTAATGGTCTGCTGGACCCCAGGACTGCCCTTTCTAGTTTATTTTCTGTCACTCTGAGCCTCTCTAAGTACCTGGTTTTCTCCATGTTTTTCTGTCATTTCTCATGCTATGTATTTATAGGATGAAAGTTGGCCATTCAGACAAACAGCAATGCAAACTCTTGAATTTCCACCCAACCCTCAAGTCTTCAATCTTATATTTTTGTTTTAATGGAGTATAATCCCTGTGCTTGTGTATGGAGCATGTATGTGATACATGTATATAGTGGATAATGACCAAATTTGATTAATTAACATTTCATCTTCTTAAATATCATCCCCACAATTTATAAAATATTATATTCTTATAATAATTTTAGAATCTATAAAACTGTTATAGAATATAGCTAGTCTACTGTGTGATGCAACATTTTAATGAATTTCTCCCAGCTATCCCTTCATCCAATCTCCCAGCTACTTTTCATAGCCTTACAACCTCTTTTCTACTTCTGGCTTCTACCAATGAGTGAGAAAATGTGGTTGCCTTAGTTCATTTAGAATATTCAAGTCTTCAATCTAAAGTGAAACTCTATCCTGTGAACCCTGAAAGCCCGGAGCCCTTTAAGAGGCACCAAATGAGCAGTCTCTACTTTTCTGTTTCAAACACTGATCAGGGGCTTAAAATACTCACTTGAGAGGCATTTGGGAGTAGACTGCTCCTTGCAGAATGGGAGTTTCATTCAGCCTTTTCATCTTGTAGGGAGGGAAACTGAGGCCCGGTGGTAAAAATCAAAATGATCTTTCTAAATTTAGACTTCTATCATGTAACTCCCTTTTAAGGCTGCCCAGAGCTTTCCATGGTGGCCAGAGTGAAGATGAATTCATTGTGCCATACAGTGTTCATTTAGCCTAGCCTAGACTTACTTTTCCAACCTTGCCTTTTTTTTTTCCTCTCCATTTTAGTCCCATATACATGTGTTTTTTCTACAGGTTATTGCACGTGGTTTCTCTTTTGTCCTTCTTGTTTGGGGTCTTAAGCATAGTTCAGATATCTGGTTATACATCACCTTCTCTAAAAGTGTGCCCTTAATCCCCTCAGGATTTCCAAGCAAGTATCACATGGCACCTATTTGCAGTATGCAAGCATCGCATGATACCTGTTTGCAGTATGCAAATGGAGGGAGCAACTATCATCATTTGCAGACACTTGCATCTTCTTCATTGTTCCATCTCGGTGTTTTTAAGAATTTGACATTTGATATTCTAAAATGAATTATTTTTACTTTTAACCTGCCACGTACCTGTCAATTTTCCCATCAGCCCTCCTCACAAAATCTATTTTCAGATTAGTTTTTTAAAAATAAATGGATTCATTCACATCCTTCTAGAAGTCACTGGAAATCTTGAATGATGACTCTTCCTGGAAGCCCTTATACTTTTACAGGAATGGAATTCTAAGTCATAGGAATGACTCTTCGATGCAGAGAAGTTAACCATAATAGAAAGTCATGAGAGATGTACGGGAGGGAAGGTCGGCTCCCATACCCCCCCCACCCCGAGAGTCCCACAGATGACTTACTCTTCACACACACAAAGTTCAATAACTCTGTTTTTGTTTATAGAACTCAGAGAACTTGTCTAACTCTATGGAAAGTAAATTCTTATTGTAGCATAAATGGCTGGATCTATCACATGACCTTTCTGGTTTTATTTCAGGGAAGCAATGTTATGGAAGATCAGGATTTGTTGGAAATTGGAATCCTTAACTCTGGCCACAGACAGAGAATTCTACAAGCGATCCAGCTCCTTCCAAAGGTATGGGATGCTTCATTGGACTCACTCATAAGTAGCTTCTAATTGATGTATGGTCAAAGCATATAACGGTATAGGCATGGGTATACAGTACAAGCTGCTGCAGCCCATAAGAACAGTCTCAGATCCCACTTTAATCAGACACAAAAGACTGCCACAAGCTTCACTTGGTTTTAAACTGACCTGCAAGAATGCCATATGGCCACCACTACAGAGCAGTGGGACAGATTCAGAATATCTCTTCTGTGTGAGTCCTAACTCAGGTCTAATGACAACTTAAGGAATCATGTTGATTGCATTTAGAAAAGCTTCGTGAATGGTTTCCTTTTGCTGGCTATACATCTGACAGGATTAATATCAAGAATGTATATTTTAAAACTAAACAAACAAACAAACAAAACCCTAAACTCCCCCCACAAACCAAATAACCCAATCAATAGATGGGTTAATAGAATAGAGAGGTAGTTCTCAAAAGATGCCAGGCGTGGTGGCGTGCTCCTTTAATCCCAGCACTCGGGAGGCAGAGATGGGCAGATTTCTGAGTTCGAGGCCAGCCTGGTCTACAGAGTGAGTTCCAGGACAGCCAGGGCTATACAGAGAAACCCTGTCTGGAAAAACCAAAAAAAAAAAAAAAAAAAAAAAAGAGAGAGAAAAAAGATGAAGAGTAGATAGCCAACAAGTATGCAAAAAGTGTTGAGCGTCCTTCTTCATTGTGCTGGATAGTTTGATGTCAGCTTGACACAGGTTAGAGCCTTTGAAGAGGGAACCTCAATTAAGAGGGAGCATCAATTTAAAATGTACCCTGACTAACATACAGCCATAAAGAAGGCGCAGTTTAAAAGTAGATCATGAATCCATCTCATCCCACTGTGGATGGCTAGCATTAGGGAAACAAGCAACAACCAACGCTGGAGAGGATTCAGGGAAAGAAAAAATATGTATATACTAGAGATGTCTGAAGAACTCTAAGTCAGTATACTGTACAGATTCCTACATGCTGCAGCTATGGAGTCAGCCTAGGTGTCCATTGGCATGTGAATCAATTTGTTTTTGGTGTTGTATATAGATAGTATATATGCATAATAGAGTTTTGTTCACCATAACAAGAGATGAAAATTTATCATGATATGGAATGAATATAAAGGTAACTGAGATCATAATAAGCCAAATGAAATGTAGAAAGAAAAGTATTGCGTATTTTCTTTCATTTGAGGGTCCTAGAATTCTTTGTAAACTAAGAAGAAACTTACACCCACTCATACATCTGTGCAACATGAAAACGGAAGGGAATTATTGGAGTGGAAGAGACGATCAGCAGAAACAACAGGAAAGTGTGGTCAAAGTGCAGGATATTCTCAAAGAATTTGTCTGTACAAGAATGAACACTGTGTGCAATGAATATACACCAATAAGAATGTTGGGGTGAAAGAACATCATGTTCCATACGAAGCAATTCCAAGACTTAGCCTCTAGAGTCCCTACAAAGGACTTGCCTAATAACAAAAGACATAATTTGGAGAAGTCCACAGAGCCCCATGCCATCACATATTTGAAGTTGATAAGTTGGTTTTCCAGTCTAGATGTGATTTGTCAGACAGGTATCATTTTTTAGTGGAAACTGTGTATCCTAGCAACAGAGCTGACCTTATGTTTTCAGACCAGGTTTTAAAGGAAGAGGTAGGATGTAAGTACCAGGCTTACAAGGTAGGTAGGTAGGATTTTAATTGGGAAGGGAAGGGAAAGGCACTTCAGGAGGCAAGAAGGAACTGGGTAATTGCAGGTGTTACCCAGGTAATCACTTTCTGGGAGCATTTGGGAAATAATTAGTCATTTAGAATCCGGTGGGATCAGCACAACAATGGGAGTGTTCTTGATGCCAGTGAACAATATGGTGAAAATATTTAAGTTGGTTTTATGTGCATTTGCCATGGTTTCTAAATTCATCAGAATAGAAGAAAATGCAATGTGCTTAAAATAAGTGAAAAGTGTGGCCTATAGCCATAGATAAAGCTTGAAGAGTAGGTTTCTTCTGTTTGTATAAGGCTAAGGAATTTGAATGTTTTGTGGGCATTGGGGAATGCCTATCTCTGGAATACTCTATTCTGCTTACTTCTGGAGGCAATTTACCAGAGGAACTGAAGGAGAGAGAGTTGAAATGGAGTCCGCGGCTGAGAAAAGATGAAGGGAGGAAAGACTGGAGCAGATGAACTGTAATGGGGCACCTACAATCACGAAGCGATTGCTGGGTCTTCTCCCCTGTTTATCTCTCTTCCTGTCTAGGGAGGATATAGTTTCCCCTCAGACAGGAAAAGAGAAATATTAATCACAGTTTCTTAGCAAGCAATCTGATGAAATTTGCCCACTGACAGTGAACTAAGTTTCTGCTGATGGGAAGTTAACACATTAACAGATTCAAGGAGAGTCAGACACACTGAAGAGCTTAATCATACAAGTTTCTATATTAAAAAGGAAAGAATGAAAAATGCCTTTAGACTTAATTCTCGAAATAATTCCCACAGGCATGTTATTCACTTTGCTACTTAAAGTATTATTTCCTTAATAAATGTCCACTTGCCCTCAGCAAGGGCTTGTACAAAGCTGTGTACAACTCCCAATGCCATCCCCACCCTTTAAAACGAGTAGGAGTGAATTCATGCATATCAATGAATGGCCTATGTGCCATTATTTAATGTTCAATCCAGACAGTATCATCTCACTTCTCCTAAGAAACTTGGTCTAACCTGGAAGCACTTCTTACTAAATTATAGCAGTTAGAAATCTAACACAAGTACTTAGTAAGCCCGCCAATGAATATTCTTTTCTATTATCATGGTTAGGCCACCTGAACCAATAATTCATTGATCCTCTCCACCCTGAACCATTCATCTACCTCCATTTCTCCCTCCTGCTTGCTCTCCACCTCAGCAAATGGATTTTCATGCTGTCTTTCTCCACCAAGTCTTCCAAACTGTGAATCAAATCCTATCGCTGTAGGCTGAAGCTCACTAGTGTGATTCTCTAAGCCTTTGGAATTAGCAGAAAGCCCTTACCTTGGCCTACAGAAGACAGTAAGATCTGTCCCTTTCCTACTGCATGGCCATATGTATCATTCTCATCTACACTCAAGTCACTGGCTTTCTCTTTGTGACAAGCTCATCTCTGCCTTGGGTGCTTTGTTGATCCTTCAGATCCCCATACATTAGCAAGGCTTGGACTCAGATCCCCACTCCACAGAGGCATTCCTGACTGAACAGCCTCCCTTCAGTATCCACCACTCTCTTTGATAGTGCCTGCTTTATTTTCCCCATAGCACCTATGGCTACCTGAAGTTATATTGTTTATGTCCTCATTATTTTTCATCTTGCCACGAGGTAGCCAGTCCCAGAAGTTCAAGAACCTTGACTCATTTGCTCCTTTCTATAAAGCCAACCCCTTGACAGTTGCTGGCACCAAGCAGCTATGCAAGAAATATTTGTGGAATGAGAACATGTAGTAATCTCTGATTTATTTGAGAATTTTGCATCTTTATGCTAGCTCTCATCTGAAGATACTGATGTTAGTCTGCTCATAAGCATCCCAGTAGCAGAGATCACTCAGTGCCTTGAAATTTCCTTGTACTTCATCCCATAATATGACCATTAAAAGAATGAATGAATGAGTAAATAAAAGTTGCCTTATACATCACTCAGATATGTTTAAAACTCAAAATACTTCGATTTTAAGATAATTCTGTAGTTATCCATGTACAATTTCATGAGGAATGCAAAGGAACCTTAACCTAGAATTATTTCGAGAATACATAAAGTCTTTATTTTGAAGACAGGGCATTATCCCCATTGTAGCAAGCAATGTTATAGAAACAAGGCAGAATTAAGCGAATGCACTCAAGAATCTGGTGAGGACGTTCCTACTGCACTCACACAAATGAGAAGAGAATGCATAAGAATGGCCAGATTCATCCTCCACAGCACAACAGACCGTTGCAATGTTCAAATTGATGCTTTGCCTTTTGAGGTAATGAGCCCAATCTTCAGAGGGCTAATGGCGTGGAATTAGTGATGGAGCATTCAGCTGTATTCACTGAGGCCTTGCATTGCTAGAATACTTAACAGAATGTCTCTTGGGTTTTTTTTTTCCACACAATTTCTGGCCTTCAGAATGTTTGTACTCCTCATCTGTCATGGGAAGCATTTCATAATCACTATCTGAGATGCCTTCACAGCACACTGTATTTGGGATTTGGTGAGGTTACTCCCGAACAGAGACAAGACAGTCTTCAAAGCACAGCCCTGATCTGCTGGCTTGTTTCAAAGCATGCTTTATTTATGTTCTGTTGAGTCAAATTTCGAAGACAAATAACTCTTTTGGCAAGACCATTCCTCTCATTTGTCTGTTTTAATATTGAAATATACACCAGTGCAAAGACCCACATGTTTTTAAACACAGTTGGTATATTCATGGAGTAGAGTATACTACATGTATAATAGTTATCTGGCTGAGTCAGCTCCTTCTCCCATTAATTTGCCTCTGTCTTTTGTGTTGTATGGCCTCCAGCAGTAAACTGTCAATAACTATCAATTCTCACACAGCACCCCCTTCTCCCACCAGTTCCAAATTGGGCTTTATTCATGTCTAAAGTTTCTCTAAGCTTTTGAAGATCAAACTTCATCCTCTTCCCTTTATGGGAAGGAAACCATGTCAATATTTTCATAAGTTCTGTTCAGTCTTAAATACTAGACATGTACTTTTTCTGTCTCTTAGACACAGGGACACAGAGAAATTATCTGCTCACTTACTTGTAACATATTACCCTTTATTATTACCAGAGAAGAACCCCACAAATAAATCTTTGAATAAGCCTTTAATATGTTTTCCTTTTAAAGGGGTATAAGTGTCCTTGTCCTTTGATAATAGAACACCTGAAGTTCAGCTATTCAAAGGACTTTCATTTTATGAAGGTTTAGAGTGCTTTGCATCAAGACCCATATTATATCTTCTTAATATCTCTCAACCTTAATTGAAAATGTAGCCAATCAAATCCATGCCTGTCATGTCCTGGTTTCCCCTGTTTCCCTGTTTCATCTGCAAAGGCTTCCCACTTTGCTGTGGCTTTTGGAGTTACTCAGCAGCAGTCTGCCAATACCATCCATCCCACAGTTCTCTGGGGTCTGACTCAGCCCTGTGCTTTATCACCCAGGCCGTGTTTCTGGTCACCAGCAGCCACCAGAACATAGTCACTGAGCCCCTTTCCATCCTCAACTGCCTTCAGTAGCTCTGATCTGATGACAGCCTGTTGACATTCTGCTCTGTGATTCCACTTCCTAGCACTCTGCTCTGCCCCTCCTTTGCCTATTCTTGTCCTATAACTCAAGTTCAAAACTCTCTAATAGCTAGTGTGTGTCACCATGGAACTCTTGACCATAATACAGTTCCCTACACTCACTGACTGTTGCCTGGTAAAGATGATATTACTTCACCTTTACCAAATAATGAAAACCCAAGTTTGATTTACCCTTCCCATCCGAATCCAGTTTATTCACCATTTGTTATAGTGACATTTCTACATTCCAATTATTTATTTTACTGAACGGTACTTTCTTAGTCCGGGTTTTATTGCTGTAAAGAAATACCATGATCCCAGCAACTCTTACTAAGGAAAACGTTTAAGTGGGGCTGCCTTGCAGGTTCAGAGATTTAGTCGCCATGGGGGAAAGCATGATGGCACAAAGGCAGACATGGTGCTGGAGAAGTAGCTGAGAGTTCTACATCTAGATAGGTGGACACCAAGAAGAGAGAGTTACACTGGGTCTGGCTTGAACTTCTGAAACCTCTAAGCCCACCCCCCAGTGACACCCTCCCTCCAACAAGGCCACACTACCTCAACAGGGCCACACCTCCAAAATGCTGCTTCCTGTGAATCTGTAGTGGTCATTTTCATGCAAACCACCACATTCTACTCCCTGGCCCCCATGGACTTGTGGCCAAATCATGATGCAAAATGCATTTAGTCCAACTTCAAAAGTCCCCATAGCCTAAAAGAGCCTCGATCAGCCCTGTTTAAAAGTTCAAAGTCTACTCAGCTATTAAAAAGAATGAATTTATGAAATTCCTAGGCAAATGGATGGACCTGGAGGGCATCATCCTGAGTGAGGTAACCCAATAACAAAGGAACTCACACAATATGTACTCACTGATAAGTGGATATTAGCCCAGAAACTTAGGATACCCAAGAGATAAGATACAATTTGCTAAACGCATGAAACTCAAGAAGAATGAAGACCAAAGTGTGGACACTTTGCCCCTTCTTAGAAATGGGAACAAAACACCCATGTAAGGAGTTACAGGGACAAAGTTTGGAGCTGTGTCGAAAGGATGGACCATCTAGAGACTGCCATATCCAGGGTTTCATCCCATAATCAGCTTCCAAACACTGACACCACTGCATATACTAGCAAGATTTTGCTGAAAGGACCCAGATATAGCTGTCTCTTGTGAGACTATGCCGGGGCCTAGCAAACACAGAAGTGGATGCTCACAGTCAGCTATTGGATGGATCACAGGGCCCCCAATGGAGGAGCTAGAGAAAGTACCCAAGGAGCTAAAGGGATCTGCAACACTATAGGTGGAACAACATTATGAACTAACCTGTACCCCAGAGCTCTTGACTCTAGCTGCATATGTATCAAAAGATGGCCTAGTCGGCCATCACTGGAAAGAGGCCCATTGGACTTGCAAACTTTATAAGCCCCAGTACAGGGGAATGCCTGGGCCAAAACGTGGGGATGGGTGGGTAGGGGAGGGGGGAGGGTATGGGGGACTTTTGGGATAGCATTGGAAATGTAAATGAGGAAAATACCTAATAAAAAATATAAAAAATAAAAATAAAAAAAAATAAAAGTTCAAAGTCTCTTAGAGACTCTTGAATCTCTTAATGACAATCTCTTCCCAGTAACACCTGTGACATCAAATTTAAAAAGCAGATCACATATTGTCAACATACAATGATATAGAATATACATTACCATTCCAAAGGGGAGGGAAGGGACCATAGTGAGGAAATACTGACTAAAACAAAACCCAAAAAAACAGATGGACAAACTCCAAACTCTGCATCTCCATGTCTGATGTCAAAGTATCCTTTATATCTCCAACCCCTCTCATCTTTGCTGTCTGCAACCCACTTCTTTCTTTTGGGCTATCTGCACTTCCTATTCTCAGCATTCCTTAGGTATTCCACAACTTTGGCGTGTTTACCAACTTGGGATCTGCAAGGCAACCAGGCTTCGCCTTCACACAGTGGCTTTCCTATGGCCTCCGTGCATGGACGTCCCTGACGCATCAGGACCCAGCAGCTTTCCTTAGTCGTGGAGGGAAATTCTATAACCCTTTTCTTGTATCCTTGACGCTAAACCAAGAACTGCATGGCCAAAGCTGCTAAGTTCTACTGCTTTCTAGGGCTGGAATGTGGCTCCTTGTTCAATTACATTTCTGTTTTCTATGATTTACTAAAAGTCTGGCTGGCCTGGAACTCCCTCGATAGACCAGCCTGGCCTCAGACTCGGAGACCCACCTGCCTCTGCCCCCACATGCTGCACATACAGCACCATGCCTGGTCCTACGCTCTTCTTTAATTCCTTTTCACAAGTTGGAAACTTAGCTGGGTGAAGTCTTAACTCTAAAATCACCACTCCCTTTATTTCACTTAGCATCAGGCTTGTCTTTAATCTGTTTAAACCTCGCAGTACCCCTTTTCCTTCAAACTGTACATTTTGTAGTTTTCTCTTGTGCAGCTTGCTTCTTTACATTATAGATCTGCTGGCTACCAATAACCATGTGACACAATCAGTCAACACTGGGCTGTTTTGAAATCTCTGCAAACTCAATCCAGTCTCACGAGAACAATCTCTAGGCTACACACTAATATTCTTCTCCTCTGAAACCTCTTGAGCCAGGCCCTAAACAGTTCAAATCTCCCTCAGCATAACTGTCTCCCATAGTCCTACGAGGATGACCCATTAAAGCCCCACTTAAAGTGTCCCATTGCTTTTTCAGTCCAAAATTCCAAAGTGTTTCATAGTCTTCCAAGCAAATACGTGGTCCATCTTAACACAGCAATACCCCACTCTCAGTACCAACTCTGTCTTGGTTAGTTTTCTATTACTGTGAGGAGACACCATGCCCACAGCAACTCTTATAAGGAAAGCATTTAATTGAGACTGGCTAACAATTTCAGAGGTTCAGTCTATTATCATCATGGCAAGAAGCACGGCAGTGTGTGGGCAGACAGGAAGCTGGAGAAGGAGCTGAGAGTTCTACATCTGAATTGTCAGGCAGGAGAGAGGGAGGGAAGGAGGGAGGGAGAGGGGGGGGGAGAGAAAGAGAGAGAGAGAGAGAGAGAGAGAGAGAGAGAGAGAACCTGGCTTGAGCTTCTGAAACATCAAATCCCACCCCAGTGACACACTTCCTCCAACAAGGTCACACCTCCAATAATGTCACTCCACATTTGTCTATGGGGGAGGGGGATTTTCATTTAAACAACCACAGGTATCAAACACGTTTGATTGAATTAAATCATTCCCTTTTCTAACCTCACTATAAGGCTCAGTTTAAAAACAAACAAACAAACAAATCTATTCCTATTTCAAGAGAAACATAAAATTCTATATAGCTACATAACAAATTTCCCACAAAGTACCAAGTTACAACTTTTGTTGATCAGGGATCCCAGTGTCCCATGAGATCTTCCATCCTAAGGTCTCTCCCAGGAATACAGTCATCTCTAGACTCAGCTGGGAAGGGTGTACTTCCTAGATCACACGTGTGCTTATAGGCAGGGTTTGGCTCTTGCAGGGGTGGAGTGGGGGTAGGGTATCTATGTGTGGACCAGACCTTCCTTAGTTCCTTTGTATAGGCCTCTCTATAGAGCATCTTACTCAGGGAGTGCTGGCAAGATGGAACTCACAGTCACCTTAAATAATCACAAAAGTGGCATCCCATGCTTTTGCCACATCCTCTTCATCAGGAGCCAGCCACTAGAAAATGTTCATATCAGTCGTGAGACACTGATAGAAAGCAAACATTTTTTTTTCCAAAAGTTGTATTGGTGGACATTGATTGATATGTATCAGATCAGTGAGCTTCAGACTGCAAAGTCAGCATACGCAGATCTACGGTTGAATTTCTGGATTGCAGTACCATGCTATGTCACATCACCATCCACACTGACATGAGCTATATGTCTCACATTCTTCATAAATATGGCTTCTAAATCACCTAATGTGAACACGGTGATGGTCTGGGGAAATTAGAGATGACTTTTCTTGTTGATGCTAAGTTTTTCCATTTTAATCCCAGTTATATAGGCAGGAGAACTGGACCAAAAATTACATCATTATAAAGTATGTCTAGGAGAGGCGGATTTCTAAGACACCTCCCGCCCCCTCTCTCCCGAGTCTGAACATCCTTGTGTAAACATTACCTTTTCCTGGCTGTCCTGTGGAACCATGGTCAAACTCTGTTAGGACTTAAAGATGTTAGAAACAAAAATACATTTTTGGAAAGATAGTGAAACTAGACATCCTTTAATTTTTTTATGCCTGATTGAAGGGAATAAACCGAAGTGACAGTTGATGAGAAAATCAACAACAGTGAGACACTCACATGTGGACAGCCATGGAGATACTCAAGAGTCTGGGCTCAAACCACTTTAAGGACAGGACAACACAGTCTGGTGGGAACCGTGGTGAGAAACCAAATTAAAGCACTCTGCTACTCTGGGTACCCAGGAGGAAAAGAGGAATCTGCCTGTGATGAAATCACCCATTGTGTGCGGAGTGCAATGGAGAACTACACAAGTGGCATTATCCCACTTAAGCCTCACCACGCCCCTACTCTTGAAGACTCTTTTTCCCCCCCAAGGACTTTAAGTCTCAAATGTTTCTTAGCTGTAATCTCGATAGCTCACACAGACACATATCAGCTTTAGGGAAACGCATTCAACCAATGTAATTCCTTTAAAAGTCTGGAAAGTCAGGCTCAGCCTTATTCCCCTGTCACTTAGAAAAATGACAGAAACTTGTCCCTATTTCTTCTACAATTTTTTCAGAAGAACGATGACAAAGCACAGGCCATGGACACAGACAGTCCCATGGTACCTTTTGTCAGGGCTACTTTTCATCCTCCCTTCCCATCACCCATTCTCTGTGTGCCCTCATCTTTCTACTTCTACTTCCCTTCCCCCTCCCCTCCTGTTGCTGTCCTAAATTTTGTGACACCCTGATTGACCTGAACATCAATTAAAAAGACACTGTGAAACAGAATCTCTCTTATAAGCATATACACCACTTTAGTGTGGGGGTCCCAACCTAAAGAAGATGCACAGGGCTCAAGTCTGAGTTCATAGAGTATTCTGCTTTCTGTAGTTTCTGGCTTTTGGGGTGACAGGGTCTGTGTGGCTCCATGCAGTCTTAAAAATGCTTTATTGTTCCAGAACAAGCAAGTATGCTCTCTCATACCAGGGGTTGGCAAGCTTTTTCTTGAAAAAGTCAGACTACAGTCTACCAGCCATATATCTTCCCTTGCAACCATTCAACTCTGTTACAGAGTAAAAGCAGCAACAGGAAACTCAGAAAGAATGAGTGTGTGTAATGTGTGTGTGCATTTTAATAAAACTTTATTGACAAGAACAGGCAATGGGCAGGATTTGACTTGTGAAACAGAGTTTACATACACCTAACTTACGTTAGCAATAAGTCTCCAGCTAGATGGTTTTTCTATGCTTCTAAGAATCTTTTAGGGCTGCAGAGATGGCTCAGCAGCTAAAAGTACTGACTGCTTCTCCCAGAGGTCCTGAGTTCAATTCCCAGCAACCACATGGTGGCTCACAGCCATCTGTAAGGGTTCTGATGTTGTATCTTCTTCTGGTGTATCTGAAGACAGATACAGTGTATTCACATATATAAAATAAATAAATATTTTTTAAACAAAGAAGAAGAATCTTTTAGTTGAGAAAGAAATTCAGATCAGAAATACTGCCTACTGTGTCAGACAAATATAAGACCCCAGGATGGCCAGCAGCCTCCATACATTATCCCCAAAACTCTGAGTGATAAAGTCATTTTGTAGTAATTGACAAGAACACTAGCTATATATATCTGTTGGGAAAGATGTCACTTTTTTGGCCATCCTTGTGGGAACGCTTCAGGGCCCCACTCTTATCAGTCAATAAATAGATGTTCATTTAGTGCTTCCTTAAGATCTGGCCTGGGCTACCCCTCTTGCACAGTTCCCTCACACAGCTCTACCTCGTACACACAGGGACACAAAGAACTCCAAAGCTTCCAGCCTTGACGTGTGCTAGTTTCTTATGCCTCCTCTCTTTCACACACTCTGCAGAATTTGGGGTTTTACATTCTTCTCCTCTTCCTGCCCATATTATCCCTTAGCGCCTTCACCTGTCTCCCTACCCCCCACCCCAGGGTTTCTGCTATCTCCTACACATGAGTGGCCAACAAACCTCTGCCTCTGAATTTATAGATCTGTTTCCCCACCCCCCCTGCCCCCAGGAAACCCACATAAGACATCAAATTAACTTGTCCAAAGAGAACCCATGTTCAAACACAAGTGGCCTGCATCTTGTTTAATTTATCGTTATTCATTATGCAAAATCTAAGAGGGTCTCTGCACACCAGATCTTTTCTTTAGCACAGGTTTAGGATACAGAACAACATAAAAATAACCCATAGCTCTTGACTTCACAAAAACATGTATTTTATTAAGAAAAATCATATATATATGAATATATATATACATATGTATATATATGAATATTTTATACATATATGTGTATGTTTTCAGTGGCATTCCTTTATTTATACAATAAATAATATATGTAACATGTTACATATATTGTAGTATATAACTGGCATGGTTTTACTACTTTACAAATACAATAATATACTTTATTATATTATATAGTATATTACATATATACCCATGCAGAATACATGTTATTTTATAGTGTCTATTATAAAGAAACTCAAATGATAGGCAGGGAACACTGGGAATAGATAAAGAAAAAGCAGCCAACTTGCTGTAAGGCTGTAAAACTCAGTCTTTGCTCAGGAAAAGGAGTTGGTGCCACTGGAGACTAGGGAAGGAAGAAAGAATAATTGCCTTCAAGGTCAAAAACTTAAGTAATTTGATGTCTATAAATTTTGAAGTAACAGCAAGCCACTGGGCTCCTTCTCATTACTCCTTAGCCTGGCACGCCACATAAGCTGGGAAATGAACTGTTGCCAGCATGGAGATCAAAAGTGTCAGGTGGTTTAACACTTGACACTTATTGCTCATTTGTAGAAGGTCTGCCATCACAGCCTTTTCTCCTCGAGGTTAGGAACCTGGGTCACTTTGGCCATGTGTCCCATCTTGCTGTTCTCTAACAGCCCCCAAAAGCAGGAGAGCTGGGAGCCTGGAAGGTCACCCGGGATGCTCTGGAATGTCAGGCCTGGAATCGGATCACTCACGTTAGACCAGATTGGATTCCCCTGGAGTAAAGTTCGTGCCACTCAGGAAACTGCAAAGGAGAGCAAGAAGCATAGACTCCGTGTGCTGGAAACGACGACAGAATCCTTGAGATTCAGGCCATTCTGTGCCCAGAACACCATTTTTTCTCTGCCCCTCACCTGCCGCCACTTCTTCAGTTCATTCCCCAGGACACATTACTTAAGACACATGGCAGGACAGCTTTTCTCTGAGCAAGATGGGCCATTTGACCTCTCTATGGTGCCACTGTATCCTACTGCCTAGTTTTTCTCTGCCACTCAAGACCAGTGTCTTTACTATGCTGCCTTCATTATAAAGCATGGAGCATCCAATTCTGGACCATAATAATGCGCACTTTGTGATTACTACAGTGAAGGAAGCCACGTAATAGAGCAGATTAGAGATCCATCCTGATGGGAAAGGAAGCTGCTTTTAAAGATATTTCCTGCCACGGTGCCTTTTCTTTCCGGTGCTTTACAAAGCAGCAGGGCAGCTCCTTTGTGGACAAATCACCCTTAACAGTAGTGGCCTTAATTTCCTAGAGACTTCCTCTCTCATCCTTCACACCTTCTGTTTACAGGTGAGGATCAAAAACTAGTTGGTTATTTAGAAATGTGTTTGGAGGAGCAATGGCCCAGGTTCCTTAAAATTCTTTCTTTCTCTTTGAAATGACAAGTCTCACTACTTACAGAGTACAAAAATAGCCACAGCAGTTGTTGTCAGCTAATAGTCAAAGAACTGTTAGCTGGAAAGAGAGTTGTACAGTCAAATATTCACCTGTTTGGTTTTTGTTGTTGTTGCTGTTGTTGTTGTTGTTGTTGTTGTTCATTTGGAGCAGGATAGGGAAAGGAGCCCCATCCAGTGCTATCCACCCGGGGCTGCCCACCTCCAACTTTGAGTGGTTCACTTCTGTTATCGAAAGAGCACTGGGTGCCTTGGACTTAGGCTATAGGCACTGGCAAGGATGAAGCAGATGTAGTTGTCTGAGCATGTTGTCCTTCTTGTATATACGTTCAAAGAACAGTCACAGTTTAGAGCTGGAAGAGACTTTAAATACCCTGCGTGGCCTCTTTCTTACCTGTGTCCTTTTCCAGAAAGGGAAACCAGAACTCAGTTCTATTCCCTCCTACTTGTGACCTCTTAGGTGAATACTGTGCTATTTAACAGGCCCAGGGCTGGGGGATGAGTGTGAGTGAGAGAAACAGAAGAGGACAAGACAGCAGAGGACCCAAAGATGAAAGCAAGAACAAGAGTGTTTCTAAAATTGGGCTTCATCTTAGGATTCAGGCTTAAAAGGCAGCCTCTGAAGCCTGCACACATCTCTCAACTCTGTTCTTGAGGCTGGGCAGGAGAGACTGTGGCGGGGATCCAAAAGACCTGAAAAGGCAGGAAAGAGACAGACAGGAGAATGAAGGCTCACGTAGGTCAGGTCAACTGTCCAGCAGCCTCCAGGGTCCTGCTTATCTTTAGAGGCAGCCCCAGACATGACATCACTGACAACAGACATCATTCCCAGGAAAGAAAGCATCACAGAAGAGAGAGAAATAAGTAAAATAATCTTATTCGTGTCTTCTTTGATCTGGGTGGAGAAGAGGGGGAACTGAGCAAGCTGGGAGGGAATTCTCCAGAAGAGAGTGGGACCCATCTTGACAGCGTTAAACTCCATGGAGATGGCATTTTTATAGGATTAAGCCAGAGAGCAGCATGCTGTAATGGTTGGGAACGCGGCCAGATTCCGAATTTGATTCTTGGCTGTACTGTGCCCAATTGTGCAACCATGGGCAAGTTTCTAAACTTTTCTCTGCCTGTTTTCACCTTTAAATGGAGGTAATGATTTCCTTACCCTGTAGGCATGTTGTGCCAATTAAGCACCTCCGTAGTGTAAGTGAGGCACTGAAAATGGAGCCTGGGTTAGTATATGTTCTCTACTTCGATCTATTAAATGTAGTTTTTAAAAGAAGGTTGAAGGTGAACCAAGATATTTGTGAGATTCCTCGGTGTATTAATGATTCTTAAAATTACTACTCTGGGCGTAAAAAATAAATAAAAGTGCCTGGATTATTTATTCATAAAATAGACACTTAAGAGTTGCCTGCCACATGCTAGGTGCTGTTCTATCTAGCTTTTGAGCATTTGGTAGGTGTGATGGTTTTTATATGTTCTGCCCAGGGAGTGTGGCACTATTAGAAGGTGTGGTCCTGGTACAGTAGGTGTGGCCTTGTTAGAGTAGGTGTGTTACTGTGGGTGTGAGCTTTAAGACCTTCATCCTAACTGCCTGGAAGTCAGTATTCTGCTAGCAGCCTTCAGATGAAGAGATAGAGCTCTCAGCTCCTCCGGAACCATGCCTGCCTGGATGTTGTCACGTTCCTACCTTAATGATAATGGACTAAACCTCTGAACCTATAAGCCAGCCCCAATTAAATGTTGTCCTCATAAGAGTTGCCTTGAGCTGGTCGTGGTGGCGCACACCTTTAATCCCAGCACTTGGGAGGCAGAGGCAGGTGGATTTCTGAGTTTGAGGCCAGCCTGATCTACAGAGTGAGTTCCAGGACAGCCAGGGCTATACAGAGAAACCCTGTCTCGAAAAACCAAAAAACAAAAAAACAAACAAACAAACAAACAAACAAAAAGAGTTGCCTTGGTCATGGTGTCTGTTCACAGCAGTAAAACACTAATAAGTAGGAAACAAGGCTTACAAGGTCACTGTCCTCATGCAGATTATATTATGCCCATAAAAGGCAATAAACACATAGAATGTGGGGTAGTGACATATGAAACTCTTGTCAGGGAATGAAGTGGGTATGTGAATGGTGTTGTTGCAGATAATCTGAACCTCACCCAAAGCCATTTAACTGAGGTCCTTAACAACCTCTCTTTATTGTCTAAACACTGTACTTCAAACCAAAATAGGAATGCGAAGGGGACAGGGTGTTGGGGGGGAACACTGAGGTGAGTAAGCTAAATAATCCACTCATAGTGTCTTACAGAACTTGCAGTTTTTCAGGGGCTCAAAAACATGATTTCCTCAAACCCAATTTAATGCCAGTCTAGCCACCTCCCATTTATGTCACCTTGGGCACGTTACTTACATTGTCTAATCCCCAATTTCCATTTGTTAAATGAAGAGTGTGGCAGAAACTACTACACCAAATTTTGGTTGAGTTACAAACGTAACAGTGCAAATGAAGGTCCCGGCTGGCACTTAGACCTAGTTAATGTTAGAACCTCCTGCTAGTGTTCAACACATCCTCAATTACAAATATCAGTAGATTAATAATGGTATTCTTCCTTTAGGACAAAAGTAACCCAAAGGAGATGCCTTTGCAGACATCACAGTACCAGACTGGCACATCACAGTGCTAGGGTCTCACCAAGAGCTTACCATTCTCTACTGGTAGATTTTACATACTTTGATTCCTCACTACCTGTAAAGGAAAGGAAGAAGATTGCAAATTCCCTTGTCATCATCTGCTAACTTGACTGTGTTGGAATATATGTGGGATGATTGCATCACCCATCACAGCTAGGAAAGACAAGGTTTAAAGCTCTAACTAGAGCCTCCCTGTGTGACTAAATGAACCAGCATAATGCTGAAAGAACTGTATGTCTTTGTATTGCAGAGGTAATGCAACTTGGACCAAGGGAGGAGTGTGAATAGCTTTCAGAGCAAATGTTTAATGTATGTGGCATGGAAGGAAATAGAAGTAGACTAAGAAGCTGAGTTAAACCTTGACACTGTGACTCCTGAGCATCAGTAATGGCATTTTGATGCCATAGAAACACACAAGGATGTGAATGTACTCAAAGGTTATACTTTACTGGTTTGCACAAGCTATTGTCAAGCCATGGATGCCTAACCATATACGTCTGTTTGACAGTTGAATACAGTTTGACCATGTTCTTATTTTTAATCTATAGAATTCAAGGGAAATGAGTGTTCTGTGGGACTGCACACGCATTGGGCATGTGCACAGATCCTAGATACAGTGCCAGGGAGAAAACGCAAAAAGGACGAACTGAACAGTGCAGCCAGGGGCAAGGCATGGTGTGAGTCGGGATGGAGTAAAATCATGGTCTATGGATGCTGCATGGAAGGTTAGGGTGAAGCCCCTAATCCCGGGGACTAGAAGAGGGTTTCTAGAGGAGGAAGCAGTTGATTCCTGTGTTGTACCTTGAGAGCATTGTTGCTGTGGGATTTTTGAAACAGCTCACAATTCTCGAGGCAAAAAAAAAAATGACCAAAGCATTTGTTTAGATGGCTTACCCAGATGGGTGTGCTATTTTTTTCTCTCATTTGTAATAAACATCCCCTGACATGTAGCTAGTCCCATTAATCCTGTCATGAAATTCATTCGTCGCATCAGCCTTCCAGGGAGAACAAGTCAAACACAGCAGTCTCAGACAAGCACCCGCAAGTCAGCTGTGGCACAGTTAACATCTTTCCACCCCAAGCTAAACACCCTCTCCTTGCATGTTATTTATTTGTGCTTGTTTTTGTTGGTGAGAATGGTGGTCAGCAGGACCTTTTGATTTCAAGACTGCAAGTCCTCCCATCCATCATTTGCCTTTGGATTCTGTCCTGGTGGTTGAACTCCTGCAAACTCAGAATAGAAGTCAACTTGAGAATCCACGTGTCCTAAGACAATCCTATCCAAGCCAGAAAGTTACTGCAGAGTGAATCCTTGTATGGATAACAAACATGTAATTAGACTTTTTACATATGCCAGGCACTCCTAAATGCCATCAGATTAATTCTCAATTAACAGTTAAGTTTCCCTGTCATAGGTAAAGAACTTGAAGTCCAGAAACGTTAAGTAATCTGCCTAAGTAACCAAGTGGCAAAGTTCAGATGAAAGCCATTCTGCCTGGTCCAGAGTCTATACTCTTACCTGCTTTCCTCCACAGCCTCTGCCTGCACAGTAGCAGGCTTCTGTGCTATGTGGAATCAAGCCTCACATTTCTATACCCTGTGGACCAGAATGCCATGTCTCTTGTGCTCTCTGGACCTGATTATCATGACTCTGTGCTCTCTGGACCCTAATGGCATGTCTCTGTGTTCTCTGGACCCTAATGGCATGTCTCTGTGTTCTCTGGACCCTAATGGCATGTCTCTGTGTTCTCTGGACCCTAATGGCATGTCTCTGTGCTCTCTGGACCCTAATGGCATGTCTTTGTGCTCTCTGGACCCTAATGGCATGTCTCTGTGCTCTGTTGACCTGACTATCGTGACTCTGTGCCCTCTGGGCACAAGTGGCATGTCTCTGCTCTCCAGGATCATGTCCCAGTTCATCTGCCATTGGGAAAAGTCCAGTGGTCATTTTTATTATCTCCCACTTTTGTTATCTTTGTTTTCTACTGACCCCAGTTTCAATAATCAGAACTTCCACTTTTTCTTTTGTAATACTAGCAGATAACAGCTGCTCTTAGAGAGTCTGAAGCTCCAGAGGCTGCCAGAGTCTTTCAGAGGGAACACATTTTAGCCTTACTTGTTAGTCTCAGAATCCATGATGGAATAAATGCCAAACAGATGCACTTTAAATAATTTTTAGGGTTACAATTTATGAATCGTGGGAGTTCTGACAGGTTAAAAGCCTTCCTTTAAATGCATGTTCAGTTCTAACCCTTGTATCTTTCTTTATTTAGAAGCCACTGCTTGGTGGCAAGGGCATGTATTTTCTGATTTTTCTAAATACTCAGAAGTAAATGTATTACAGAAACTTTGGAATGTGAAATTTTCCCCCACAAGTGTATAAAGATGATTACAGGAAATGTAGAAAAGATTGATCCCCTTGCCTCTTGCCTCTGGGAGTCAATTACACCATCATCTGTCAACATTTACTGGCATCCACTTGGACAGAACACTTTTTCTCAATGTAACATGATGTAGTCACAAAGTAACAAGCACCAAAGAACTAGGACCTTAGCATCCCGGGCTCAAATCCAGGGAGGAGAGCCAGTGCAGCTAGCTACAAGTATGGAGACCACAACATCCATCAGTCAGCTGTCATCCATCCAGCCATTCAATTATATCATGATTCTTGTTGGCCCTGTGTGAGGTTCTGAGATAAGAATAGAAAAACAGATAAAGCTTGGTCTATTCCTCAAGGAGCTTTACCCTACATGTAGACAGAGATGGCTGGCTGTATCCAGAGCTAAAACATTATGTGAAAAAATACTGTGAGAGAGAAAACTAAATGCATGGGATCAGGGAAGGACTTCTGGATGCAAGGATGGATGATTCTTGAACTCAATCTCAAAGAATTAATGGATATTTTAGGACACTGAAGAAGCCACTTGAGGCAGATGCTGCTGTCTGAGAGGACTGGGCATGGTAAGAAGAAAGGGCTGGCTGGCTGAGTGTTCTCTCTTTGTGTTCTCATTCTCTCTCTCTCTCTCTCTCTCTCTCTCTCTCTCTCTCTGTCTCTCTCTCTCTGTCTCTCTCTCTCTGTCTCTCTCTCTCTCTGTCTCTCTCTCTCTGTCTCTCTGTCTCTCTGTGTCTCTCTGTGTCTCTCTGTCTCTCTGTTTCTCCATCTCTCTCCCTACCTATCCCCCCCCCATATATTAACCCCAAGACAGGATATAAAAGGAACTCTCAAATTTTCCCAGCTCAATCGAATCTTTCTTTCTCTAAAACGTATTGAAATTCTAGATTTTACTTTTTTAATATTTTTTAATGTATACTAAGGAAAATTACTTATTCCTGAAGGTAGGGGCCTTGCAATCTTTTGCTTTTAGACAGCACCTAGGGATTTGCTAACTATCTATTCCTTATGTTAGCATTCTCACTGAATTAAATAAGTTACAGCTTTTAAGATGGCTTTGATAACTAACTCTCTGGTAGTGATTCCATAACTAGAGCTGAAGATTCTCAGTCACTCCACTGACTGAAGTCATTAAATATTCTGAACTGACAAAACAAGCAAAGACTGTAAGGCTCAAGTGTATGCCCAACAATGAAGCTGTCTCCTCCAGACCACTGTTTCCACACCAGGCAGAGGAACTTTTCTAGCTCATGCTTGAAGTGGAGATACAAAGACATTCTTTTGGGGGTTTCTCTCTGTGTCTGGAGCTGATTCTGTGCCACAGCACTCCATACCCAAAGACTGCCTGGACAGAGCCGGACTCCCAAGACTGCCTACACACCTGTGAGCACCACCACTTCTGCTCAAATTCCTGGTGCAAGAGGGACCCACCCAGAGCCATCAGAACATGGGAACCAAGGAACATCTGTGTCAGGATCCTTTTGGTTTCCATCTACACCCTGGTGCTAACTCTGTACTACAGCTCTCCATACCCAAATTTCTCTTGGAGACAACTGGTCTCCCAGGAGTACTGACATACAGGCTTGCAGGAGGGACAAGTCACAGTCAGAGACAGCAAGACCATCTAACACCAGAGATAACCAGATGGCAAGAGGCAAGGGCAAGAATGTAAGCAACAGAAACCAAGGCTACTTGCCATCATCAGAAACCAGTTCTCCCACCACAGCAAGCCCTGGATACCCCAACACACCAGAAAAGTAAGACTCTGATTTAAAATCACATCTATTGATGATGAAAGAGGACTTTAAGTAAGACATAAATAACACCCTTAAAGAAATATAAGAGAACACAGGTAAACAGCTAGTAGCTTAAAGAGGAAACACAAAAATCCCTAAAAGAATTACAGGAAAACACAACCAAACAGGTGAAGTAATTAAATAAAACCTTCCAGAATCTAAAAATGGAAATAGAAACAATAAAGAAATCACAAGGGCAGACAACCCTGGAGATAGAAAACCTAGGAAAGAGATCAGGAGTCATAGATGCAAACATCACCAACAGAATACAAGAAATAGAAGAGAGAATCTCAGGTGCAGAAGATAACATAGAAAACATTGACACAACAGTCAAAGAAAATGCCAACTACAAAAAGCTCCTAACCCAAAACATCCAGGAAATACAGGACACAATGAAAAGACCTAAAGATAATAGGTTTACATTGCATACACTAGCAAGATTTTGCTGAAAGGACCCAAAGATAGCGGTCTCTTGTGAGACTATGCAGGGGCCTAGCAAACACAGGAGTGGATGCTCACAGTCAGCTATTGGATGGATCACAGGGCTCCCAATGGAGAAGCTAGAGAAAGTACCCAAGGAGCTAAAGGGATCTGCAACCCTATAGTTGGAACAACATGATGAACTAACCAGTACCCCGGAGCTCTTGTCTCTAGCTGCATATGTATCGAAAGATGGCCTAGTCGGCCATCACTGGAAAGAGAGGCCCATTGGACTTGCAAACTTTATATGCCCCAATATAGGGGAATGCCAGGGCCAAAAGAATGGGAATGGGAGGGTAGGGAAGTGGGGGGCGGTATGGGGGACTTTTGGGATAGCATTGGAAATGTAATTGAGGAAAATATGTAATAAAAAAAAACAGAAAAAAAAAAAGAGGACACATGTACATGTGGAATAAAAGTTAGTGAGAAGATTAAAAAAAAAAAAAAGATAATAGGTTTAGAAGAAAGTGAAGATTCCCAACTTAAAGGGCCAGTAAATGTCTAACAAAATTATAGAAGAAAACTTCCCTAACCCAAAGAAAGAGATGCCCATAATGATGCAAGAGGTGTACAGAATTCCAAATAGATTGGACCAGAAAAGAAATTACTCCCATCACATAATAGTCAAAAACACTAAATGCACAAATCAAACGAATATTAAAAGCAGGAAGGGAAAAATGTCAAGTAACATATAAAGGAAGACCTATCAGAATTATACCAGACTTCTTACCAGAGACTATGAAAGCTAGAAGATCCTGGGAAGATGTTATACAGACCCTAAGAGAACACAAATGCAAGTCTAGGCTACTATACCCAGCAAAACTCTCAATTCCCATAGATGGAGAAACCAAGATATTCCATGACAAAAACAAATTTACACAATCTATTTCCACAATCCATCCCTACAAAGGATAATAGATGGAAAATGCCAACACAAGGAGGAAAACTACACTCTAGAAAAAGCAAGAAAGTAATCTTTCAACAAACCCAAAAGAAGATAGCCACACAAACATGAAAAATAACATCACAAATAACAGGAAGCAGCAATCTCTATTCCTTAATATCTCTTAGCATCAATGGACTCAATTCCCCAGTTAAAAAAAAAAAAAAACAAAAAAACATAGAGTAACAGACTGGATACTTAAATAGGACCCAGCATTTTGCTACATACAGGAAATGCACCTCAGTGTCAAAGACAGACACTATCTCAGAATAAAGGACTGGAAAACAATTTTCCAAGCAAATGGTACCAAGAAACAAGCTTAAGTAGCATTCTAATATCGAATAAAATCAACTTTCAACCAAAAGTTATCAAAAAGAATAAGGAAGGACACTTCATATTCATCAAAGGAAAAATCTACCAAGAAGAACTCTCAATCCTGAACATCTTTACTCCAAATACAAGGGCACCTACATTCATAAAATAAACTTTACTAAAGCTCAAAGCACACATTGCACCTCACACAGTAAAAGTGGGAGACTTCAACACCCTACTCTCATTAATGGACAGATCATGGAAATACAAACTAAACAGAGACCCAGTGAAACTAACAGAAGTTATGGACCAAATGGATTTAACAGACATCTATAAAACATTTCATCCTAAAACAAAAGAATTACCTTCTTCTCAGCACCTCATGGTTTCTCCTCCAAAACTGACCATATAATTGGTCACAAAACAGGCCTTTACAGATACAAGAAGATTGAAATAATTCCATGTGCCCTATCTGATCACCACAGACTAAGGCTGGTCTTCAATGGCAACACAAACAACAGAAAGCCCACATACACATGGAAGCTGAACAACACTCTACTCAGTGAAAACTTGGTCAAAGAAGAAATAAAGAAATAAATTAAAGAATTTTTAGAATTTAATGAAAATGAAGACACAACATACCCAAACTTATGGAATACAATGAAAGCAGTGCTAAGAGGAAAACTCAGCTCTGAGTGCCTCCAAAATGAAACTGGAGAGAGTATACACTACCAGCTTAACAGTATACCTGAAAGCTCTAGAACAAAAAGAAGCAAATATACCCAAGAGGAGGAGATGGCAGGAAATAATCAAACTCAGGCCTGAAATAAACCAAGTAGAAACAAAAATAACTACACAAAGAATCAACAAAACCAGGAGCTGGTTCTTTGAGAAAATCAACAAGATAGATAAACCCTTAGCCAGATTAACCAGAGGGCACACAGACAGTATCCAAATTAACAAAATCAGAAATGAAAAGGGAGATATAACAACAGAAACTAAGGAAATTCAAAAAAGTCATCAGATCCTACTACAAAAGCCTATATTCAACAGAACTGGAAAACCTGGATGAAATGGACAATTTTCTAGACAGATACCAAATACCTAAGTTAAATCAGGATCAGATAAATCATCTAAACAGTCCCATAATCTCTAAAGAAATAGAAGCAGTCATTAAAAGTCTCCCAACCGCCTAGCAAACACAGAAGTGGAAGCTCACAGTCAGCTATTGGATGGATCACAGGGCCCCCAATGGAGGAGCTAGAGAAAGTACCCAAGGAGCTAAAGAGAACTGCAACCCTATAGGTGCAACAACATTATGAACTAACCAGTACCCCGGAGCTCTTGTCTCTAGCTGCATATGTATCAAAAGATGGCCTAGTTGGCCATCACTGGAAAGAGAGGCCCATTGGACTTGCAAACTTTATATGCCCCAGTACAGGGGAAAGCCAGGGCCAAAAAGGGGGAGTGGGTGGGTAGGGGAGTGGGGGTGGGTGGGTTTGGGGAACTTTTGGGATAGCATTGGAAATGTAAACGACAAAAATACCTAATAAAAATTTAAAAAGAAAAAGTCTTCCAACCAAAAAAAGCCCAGGACCAGATGAGTTTAGTGCAGAATTCTATCAGACCTTCAATGAAGACCTAATACCAATACTCTTCAAATTATTGCACAAAATAGAAACAGAAGGAACACTACACAATTCATTCTAGGAAGCCATAGTTACATGGTGTATTCTCCTTTGGAGATGGAATGTTTTCCGTCTAATCAGGAACCTGTCACAATTTCCTTTCATAGAGAACTTCATAAGAGATTTTTTTTCTACTTCTATCATATTTAATGTTCCAAATAGATTTTAAAAACTGAATGAGTGCACTTTACTTTCAGCCTCAGAAGATATCATGAATATTTAAGAGGCCTTTAACTATTATAAATTATTTTGATGACTTAAAAAATGACAATACTGAGTTGTACATTTAAAAATAAATTTCATTAGTTTAATAAAATTTAAAAAAAGATGTTCCTTTGGTTGGTTTGTTGGTTGGTTGTGTATGTGCACGTATAGATATGAGAGCATGCATTGGGGCAGGGCATATGCCTGTGTTCGAATTTGGTTTTGTTTGGTTTTGGAGGTAGCTTGTTCTCTTTGCTTTTGTAATGCTAAGACATGAGACTAGGACCTTAGATATGTTAGTCAAGTACTTTACCTTGGAACTGCATCTCTAGCCCTTGGTGTTCTGTTTGTTTGTTTGTTTGTTTTTGTTTGTTTGTTTAGGGGGACAGGGTCTCACTACATATCCCAGGCTATCCTGGAACTCCTGCTTTTATGATGGGCTGACAGACATCTGCCACCATTCCTGGCATAAAGGAGATACTTGGGAACTTCACAAAGGGTTTTGAGTCCTGACCACAGAGCCACACTTTCCCATATGGTCTGGATCTTCAGAACCTCCCACTAAGGCTCAGCTGCCTTGAGTATATGTACACCATTAACTAGAACACTGGCTGGCCACAGACACCTGTGCTATTTGGCCTCTCTTGTACTAGCTTATTATGGTGATGGCTCTTGTCACCAAAGCTTAAAATCAGGCCACCAGGACTTATGCAGAAGTCATGCCAAACGACTTCTAATTACATACAAAAACTGCTTCAGAGCTACAGGTACCCAATGTGTTGAAGGTCCTAGTATCTGTTCTCCTGGAGCAGTGCTCAGTGTCTTCTCACCAAGGGCACCTTGACCAATGCCAAGTGGATGTTCTGCCAATGCCATTGAAGCCTGCCAAGACGGGTATCATTGCCAACTGCCAATGCCCAGAGTTGAGAGCACCAATGTCTGATATGACATCATCTCTGCTTACTGATAATGTTTCTGAAGCCAACAGCACTAGCTCCTTTTGTTCTCAGGCCCTCTCTCACCCCTTCCCAGAACACTTTGATGATATAGACCTCTTCATCTTAACCCCTGGTCTATGGGAGAAGGACCAGGGCCCCATGAGAGTGCCAGAACATGAAACACATTCAGAAGTGCCATCCCTCCACATGTGTATCTTTTGTTCCTGGAATCAAGTGCATCGATGCCTTAGCTTCCATTTTGGAACAGAGATTTTTGGTGTTCCTGGATCCCTCGTTTGAAATGGAACCCTTCAAGACTAATCCTGACAGTCATCCATAAATTCCCACACAGGATCGGCAAGCACAGTTGTGTTCAAGGTGAAAGCTGCATCACACAGCTCTAATCAGCAAGCTGGCAAGCTCCATGTCCATGTGAGAGAACAAAGAACATTCTATTTTGTGTTTCAGGAGATCATGCTGACCTACCTTCAAAATACATCCTGAATCTAACCATTTTCTGCTACCTTTTTTCTGGCCTCCTGTTCAAGATACCATCTTCTTTCCTCTGAATGACTTATACTTCCTCTAAAATGGCCTCTTTACTAGCTATTCTCCACCCAGGAACCAGATTGATTCCTCTGAAACATAGGCCAGAGCATTGTCCGACCTCTGTTCATATGCATGCAATGGCTTTCTGCTTCCCTCGGGCTCAAAGTGAGCTTTTGCAGGAACCTTCTAGACACTAAGCCACCTATTACCCCACTGACCTGAACCCCATTTTGCAGCTACACACTGAACTCATCCATTGGTCTTGTTATTCCTTGGAGAAAGCTCACTGGGCTTTTCTCTTCCTTGGGGGAACCTTTGTGCTAGATGCTCTCTCTACCTGAGTCTTCCCCTCACTGTCTTCAGACTCTTCAAATCTTCCGAATGAAACCTCCCTTGACCACCTGTTGCTCCTCCTTAGGGTTCCCAGTTCCATGTTGTACTTCTATTTTCTGACATAATACACAATGTGGTTTGCCTCCAACCACTAGCTGTATCCCTTTCTTAAAATACAAGGACTGGTAATATTGGAATTCTGTTTACTGAGGCCACCAAAAGAGCTCCTTGAGTACATACAGTGGGCACAGTTAGTAGTTGAAGAATGAAAATGGCAATGGATGGATGGATGGATGGATGGATGGATGGATGGATAGAAGGAAGAATGGATGGATCGATGGATAGATCAATGGATGGAAGGAAAGATGGATGGATAGATGGAGGGTAGGTCTGGGGTTTGAATGTGTTAAGTGAATGCTTAGTTTTAACAACCATACAAATGATATCCTCTGTACTGCTTGACTCAGGCAGAATATAAGTTATTCATTTGTAAACCACTAACTTTGACTTTATGGCACAGTTATCTGTTTGAAGTACTTCTGTGAATAAAGTTATGTACATGCCTAGAGGTTCTGAGAAAGGACATGGTTTTGAAATATCAAATAAATAGAACTGACATTCAAAGTATTCATTATCTCCTGAAAATGGAGGTTTGAGGAATTTTTTCCCACTAAGACTAAAAACATGCAAAAAAAAAAAAAAAAAGAATCATTCTGATTGATAGCAGCATTTAAAGTTTCTGTTTTAAGAGGAGAGCAGTGAGCTATATTAACAACCAGACAGCTACATGAATGTCAGAAAACATGTACTTGCAGAATGAGGAGGTCACGTGTCTTTTTCTAAATATAATTCACATCACTGGGAGAGCTGGAAAACGTGAATGTTAGCGAGTGCTGTTCAGCAGCTTATTCTGGCTGCAGCAGATCCTCTGTTCATCTTTAATCCAAGCCCTTGCTTCATAAAATAGCTTTGCACCAAGGAAATAAAACAGGTAGAGATGTTTAGCACAGGGCTCTAGGGTCAACATGATCTCAATAGGGTTTGTAAATTAAAAGATGGTAGAAAACACATTTCCTTTTATTGAATTTTTTTAAACATATTTTTTAACCCAAAACTTCAGGGAACCGTACAATACAGTCATTCAATAAAATCGCCCAATCCCTGGACCGTGTTTATTTGCATTCTGTGTAAACTCTTTATGGGTCATTCCATCCATAACCCACACAGCCTCCCAGAACAGGTAACTGTTCTCAAGTGGGACCATGGAGTTACTTTCTGTGTATCACAGATGAAGCTGAAAAGGCCAAAGGCTGGCTACAGAGCATTCACACAGTTGCAGATAATAGATTCTCTTGCAATAATCGCTATTGTTGGTGATATCCTTCTCCAACCATGATTTAAAGTTTTGGTGTTGACAATCCTATTCTTTTAAATTGTGGTCCAACCAATGCTTATGACTAAAAAGTATCTTTCCTATTCTCAAGGACACGTAGCTGAAGTTTCTCTGTATTCTCTGATATTAGGGTTTGGTCACCCACGAGTTTTGTAAACATTTCTTACTATACACTCTTTTCTGTCCTTGTTTCACCATTATTTACTCCATGATTTATTACATCAGTATTTGAAATATATCATTTTTTCTCTGGGCTAAATCCTAATTCATTTCTCTTATTTCTTGGGACATGAAGAGACACCATCTAATGCAAAGCACTTTTCTTTATTTTCTCCCCACCAATAGATAGATGGATAGATGGATAGATAGATAGATTGATTGATTGATTGATTGATTTATAGGTGATAGATAGATAGATAGGTATTGTAACAAAAATATATAAAGATATGAACTCTTCAGTGTCTCCCCAATGCCAAAAGCTGGGAAATATAATTGAAGATTCCAAGAGCCCAAAGTCAGTGAGTTAGTTGGTGGCATGGCCAATGGCTGTCTGCACTCCATTGGCAACATACAGACACAATTCTCTTACCTTAGGGGGCTTATGTGCTTCCTTATTCTTTCATAGAATTTGTACCTTCAGCACAGTCTGAACTTAAACACAGGGGCTTCAGCAGCAGAGCCTTTTATGCTTGGGTCGTCCCTCTTGCTGTAGCTGTACAACACAGAGAACCTACCATGCTTTCCTTCCCAGCCAGAGTCTGAGCAAATTCACCTCCAGCTCCCGCAGAAGAAAGAGTATAACTCAGGTTCATAGCCTCCACAAAGGGCATTTTCTATACATCACCTTAAGCCCTTGACAAATGAGATGACAAATGTGAAATGACTCCGGGCTTTTTAGAGTACCATATAGCTTCCAGGTGATTTGTTGATGGTGATAGTGCTGTTTGTCTTGTAGACATGTCTATCCAGCAGAGCTTCCGTATCCAACCTCTTGGGTATTGGACCTTTCTCCAGAGCCCGGTGGCCAGTGGCTCAGCTTTTGTCTTTCATGTTCATTCATTCTTTTAAGAGTCATGGATGAGAGAAATACATTGATCTCCAAGCCCAGGATTCACTGAATGGGGAAAATTTGATCCTCACCCTCCCTCACAGATCTGCCTTTACACTTGGCAACACACTGTCTGCCTGCACTGTCTGTCCTGGTTTATTTTTCTGGGCCACTAACATTCTGAGTCTTGGGTAGCAACAGTACAGATTCCCAAGAGGCTAGAACAAGGAACCAGAACAGAGGGGAACACAGCCCTGTCAAGCAGTGAGAGAACTCAGAGCATACCCAGGTAGCAAAAGAGAGGCTCCAGTTCATCACAGCAGCACAGACAAGTTTAGCAGCTGACCTTGGCACACCAGTGCTCTATACACAGATGTTCTATTAAGTCATAGGTTTGTATGTTTTTACCTGGGCAGTGGCATACCACACATATGAGAACCCTTGCCTATATAAGAGTCTACCCCAAGTCTAATCCACGTAGCTTCCATATATGTACACTGCTTTCACAGAAAGATTATCCATCTCAAAGTTAGCTCCAACTGTCCTTGACGCCTTAATTTTCAAGAAAGGCAATCAAAGTTACCAAGCAGGCCAGCAAGATGGCTCAGCAGGTAAAAGTTCTACTACCAAGCTTGACAACAGCCTGAGCTTGATCCCTGAGTCCTACATGGTGGGAGGAAAAAACAGATTCCACAAAGTTGAACTCTGACCTCCACATGCATACTTGCATCCATGCATAACACACTGACACACACACACACACACACACACACACACACACACACACACACACACACACACAATGTAAATAAACTTAACCACCAAGCAAGTCTTCTCCCCCACCCTCCTCCAGGGCATGTTCAGATTCATTCCTAAAGGATACTTGGAGCTGCAGGTGGACTGCACTACAAGCCCTGCTCAGGTTCCCTCACATCCACTGATGAAACACACACACACACACACACACACACACACACACACATTAGCATATTTTTGATATGCTTTAGTTCAATGGCCAGGCTCTTCTAAGTCTTCCTCAGCTATCATGCCCTTCTTTTCACTCCCAGCTCAGCACCCTAAAACTGCCCTCAACTGTCGTTGTTCAGTCCTAGCTCAGCACTCTAAATCTGCCCTCGTGCTACCACCCCATGCCCAGTCAGGGAAGCAGCCAATAGCCACTCTGCCTGAGATCTCACATGGCTGATGGCTCTTTCTCCCTCCGAAGTGTGGCAAAATAGCTCTCTCCTCCCTTACCTGCAGGAAACCTGGAAGTCCCGCCTACTCCTCTTAGCTCATTGGCCACTAGCATCTTTATTGATTGATCAAGAACCAATTGGAGAACAGGACCTTCAGTGTACACCCGCAGATTCCTGATCAAAACATCAGAACCACCCCCTATAGACACTGACTATCCTTGACCCTGAGTTCTTATTCTTCCTGCTTTCCGTACGTGTTTCTCTTGTTTCCAAAGTCCTTCATCTCTGTATATTCTGCCTGCTCAGAGCTAACTCCCTCCCCACCCAGGTGCAGCCAGGATTCTGTGCTTTTTCTCCGTGAGATCCCTCATGACCTATATGCCAGATCCCCCTGCCCTCTCCTCCTCTTCATTTTTCTCACTAGCTCTGCAGCATCCTTCCTTAAAACTTTCCCCACATCTCTTCCTGTCGGGACCATCTTTGCTTTGCCTCCTCAGTATGGTCCTTATCTTTCCCACATCCAGTGGAAGTGGTTCATGCTCAGCTCACACCTCTTCACACCCTTCGGCATCCCCGTGCAGTCTCACTTACACAGGCCACCAGATCTCCATGATAAAATCTATGGCACTCCTGTGTGCGGTGAGTATTGCATTAAGCTCTCCTTGCATTGTCTCTGTGGCTATATATGACAATTCTCAGCCATTCTTTTCATCTCTCACCTTAATAATCAGATGGTGGGCACTTGGCAAGGATGAGAAGTTTACTCAAGGTCACATTGTTAGTAGCTGTGGCAGCCAGGACTCCCATCTGTACTGCTCATGATGCCAAGGTCATGTGACTCCCTGGAATTCTTCCCCAAATTTCAGGTGCTAGTCTACAGTATGTATGTTTCTTGTGTCACAGAATTATCCGTGTCATTCTGCTATATGGTGCTTTTTCCTGTGGCTATTAAAGCCACCACAAAGCTAAATGTCTAAATTAGAAGCTTGAGATATTCTCCTACAGATTCCCATTCTCATCTCTACATAACTATGACAACTGGATGATGATGTGTTTGACAGGAAGATGCCCACAGATGCAGTTAAGGGAAAGAGAAAATTTTTTTGATGTCAATAAATGTGAACACTTATGAATGCACAGAGCAAAAGGCAGTGCAGTATGCTGCCAAATGAAGGTACTAATTCCGTATGAATGTTCCTATGACTACCTTATTTCCACTTATACTTATATGCAAATAAAAGCTATGCTACCAAAAACAAAGAGCTTCATAATACAACAGTTTGGAGAACACAACATTGGTCTCTAGCACATAACAGTTCTGAAATGAGCAGTCTGGGTTTATAAATTGGCTCTTAATTCTACAATTCTAGAAGGAATCAAGACCTTTGCTCTGTCCCTCTGTCATCCTCTAAATCATGTCTACTCTAGGTGACCCATGGACTGGCAGTGTTAGCATCACCATACTGCTTGTGGAAAGTTCAGTACCTCAGAGAGTCCCTCCAGCCCACCTCAACGAGACTCACAAGTCAGCAGGCTGCCATGAGATTCCAACACAGTGAGGACTCCGATGTACTGTCTTTCCCATGTGGTCAGCACTATCCTGTGGGCATTGACATTCCAGAACATGGAAAGATTTTAAAAAGAACTAAAAACTCCAAAGCAAAGATGGTTACATGACAAATTTTCATTAGGCTCCTGTTAGATATAAACCTATCTCATAATATCAGCCCCCAAAAGCTGATGTGTCTTGTGGTCTAATTGAGCAATCATAAGCCCACCCTTTAGATAGAGGAACATCTGTCTCTAATTGTGTGACACATCCTGACAGCAGCAGCTACCTGATCCATTATTGGCGTTAGGGTGTTCCTTATCCCTTGATCTAATTTTCATGCTAGTATCATAGTTCCATTTTAGTAACTTGCTGCAAACTGCTTTTATATTCCTTTAACCACAAATATGATATATACCATCCTTCATTTTCCTTTGTCTGTTATTAGTTGGTTAGTTGATTTTTCTGGGGGTTGTTGTTGTTGTTGTTTGGGGAGCATTCTGGGGTTGGTGTTGTTTTTTGAGATAGTGTTCCATGTAGATCATTCTGACCTCTAATGTACTATGTGCCGAGGCCAGCCTTGAACCCTTGATCCTCCTGCCTCTATCTCCCAGTTGCTGAAATTGCAGATAGCCCACCACTATTCGTAGTTTGTTATCAGTTTTTATTACCTTCCATCTTCCCCTCTGTCCCTTGTCTATGCCGACCAAGCTCCTGAGAAGCAGATAAGAAGAGTGAGAGACTAGATACAAGGTCATCCTGTGCAATCTCACTCATACCTGACTTCAGCCCTCAGCACTTGTTATAACGTGACTGCAATTGTTTAAATGGCCCTGTGAGGAAAGAACTGTGCTAAATTCCACTCATATCATTTCCCTGAATGCCTGACCGTGTTCAAGGATATTCTCGTATCTCTCATGTTACTGCAAATATATATAAATACACTAATAGGTACCAGACCTGAGAATTTCAAACAAAGAGAGATTGAAAAGGAAAAAAAGGCTATAGAGACCATTTAAACCCTTAAGTTGTCTGCTTCACTGGTTTTAAACATTTCTTTTCAAAGCCAGCAAGGCATTTCTTCCTTTTCATACCTACACAGAACATTTAAAATGTGAGTGGCTGGCTGAAGTGGAGCAGGCAACCTTAGAGCCAGGGATGTTTCAGAGCTGAACCCCGGAAGGTCAGGAGTCCACGGAGCCCTTTCCTATAGTCCCTATGCTCAGCCTGTCTCTCTGATGGGTACAGTACAATCTGAGGCTAGACATATTCCAAGCAACTTTCGAAGGACATGCAGGCAGAACGCAGCAACCAGGAAGGCATGTGGTAAATGCTTTAGCATATCTGAATTTAGTGAAGACTAAAGTTTGGCTGCTATTTCCATTTTTGGTCCCAGCTAAGGTTTTCCCCAGGCTTTGGAATTCAGCGAGTCAAATCCTGCCTTGCTGTGAACCAGAGTTAGGAATGCCTGCTGTCCGCCCACGACTCTGCTTCTCACATCAGACTGTGCCCGACTCCTGCGCATGCTCCACAGTACTGCTGGCCTGGCAGACCCTGGGGCTGTCTCTTCCTAACTGGGTCTCACCAGATGTTCCTGCTAGAAAAAAAGCGCTTAACCAACGCTAATTTGAGCAGCAGTTACGCTACTACCTGAGGGGGTTGCCAAAGAGCCAGCAAAGAAGCCTGGGTGCTGTCTGACCTGTAGTCAGCGTTTCTCCTCGGTTTTACTCTCCTTTGTGTAGTTTTGTAATTGGGCTTATTTGTTTTGGAGTTTTGTTTTTAAACTGGGTAAATATATCAGACACTAACTTACAAGTAATTTACAAATCATGGAATCATAAAATTTGGAGGTTTCTGTAAAATAGAGCTTTGAAGTCATTGGTCCAACCCCTTGACTCCGTAGATACAACACTAAAGCTAGAGAGGGCAGTGTGGCTTGCCCAGGGTCCCGCAGCAGAATCAAGAAGATAGAATTAATTAAAATAGCATTTTATAGTACAGCCTACTACCTGGAATTGGGTATTGATACATGAAAGTTTAAAATGTTACCAGTGTTAGATCATGATGCGAAACCCTTAATTCTTATGGCACAGAGTACAAAATGTAAGACTCCCACAAATGCGTACCAACGACAATAAATGAGATAGTCGTTTGTTCTCGTCATTTGTCTTCCATGTGTGGCTTCAGTAATCCAATCATCTGATTAGCAAGTGCCTGCCATGTGTGAGGCGTTCCGATGGAGGCCTTAGAGACCACAAAAGTTCCCAAGACCTTATTTCTTCACCAGAGGCAGGGAATCCGGTGAAGTTAATATACCATTGGTGCTCCCTTGAAAGGGAGGCGGGATTAGAGAGATCTTGGGAGAGCAGGAAGAAATGGAGTTCCTGCTAAAGAAACCAGGAGACAGAGAAGTATATAGGTGCTAGCTACGCAGAGGACTGTGCCCCGCCCCCCTAGACAACCTCATGCAATCATCATGCACAATAGAGACCGACTTAACTCATGCCTGGGTTAAGATGGTGCACAGTAAGCTAAGAAGGATGCTGCTGCTGCTGCCTTAGACAGCTTCCTTCATCTTCCTCAGTCCTGCCCCAACCAATTGCCCATGGACTCATGAATTAAAGAGTAGGAGTTAGATTCCACAGGTGCAATTTATAAACACCAAAGGCTTTCAAATAAGCGGTAACTCTATGCAGTCCCTCCTTCCCCATATATCAAAAATTCAGTTGTTGACAACAGTATAACAAAAATGTCTCGTTTTTCTTTTTTTAAGATTTATTTATTTTATTTTTATGTATCTGAGTATGCTGTAGCTGTACAGATGGTTGTGAGCCTTCATGTGGTTGTTGGGTATTTTGGACCTTTGCAGGCCCAAAGATTTATTTATTATTATAAATTAGTACACTGTAGCTGACTTCAGACACACCGGAAGAGGGCATCAGATCTCATTACGGGTGGTTGTGAGCCACCATGTAGTTGCTGGGATCTGAACTCAGGAAGAGGAATCATTGTTCTTACCCACTGAGCCATCTCAACAGCCCATGTCTTATTTTTCTAACTCCTGAATCTATAGGTCAGCTCTAGTTAGACCTGATTAGACCTTCCTGGGATCCAAATTTAATTCCAACCTTTGGGTTGAGTTTAACTTGTAAGTCTTTATTTATCTCCTAGCACCAGCAGTTATAAAGTACTCAGCAGGCATGCGTCTTGCAGTAATAATTAATGTAAGAATAGACGTGTATACCTACAGGGTAGGAAGAACGCAAAAGAATGGGTGGAACAGGAGTGGAGAGACTGCTAACCACCCATACCATAGGCCAGCATCAATGGAACTGGAAAGTACCTCCAACCACAGCCAGACTCAATGTGGTTCCCCTGGCATAGGGTGCAGAAGCATAATTCCAATACAGGAGGAGAGCAAAGAACTTGGAAGAATAATTCCGTATCCTTGGGTTACCTTGTCACACAAATGTCTAAAAACAGAGCTGTGAGCTCAAAGGGAGAGAAGCAAAGATGTTAGTAGAAGGGAGAAAGGGAGGAAAGAAGACAGGAGAATTGTAATTTGAAGTGAAAAGCTAAGCAGCCAAGGGCAAAAACAGATGCAATTTCAAACTGTAGGTGGGTTCCATTTAAAGCAATGGAACGGGAAGAGGGCTTAAGAGTCATCAGATGGCTCGGGATCCAAATCGTCATGTTAGGCAACTTACACACTATTTCACAAAATATCACAATACTTGGGAGGGGTGTCAATATTACTGTACTTATTTTAGAAAAAGAGGGATGTGAGTCTCAAACAGCTCTGTAACTTGCCAAAGATGGACCAAAAACATTAGTAACATTTCTGGGTCTATCAGATTCCAAAGTGCACTTTTGGAAGACAGGCTGAATTGAAAGCCATGTTGGAAACACAATCAATAGGTCGTGTTGCTCTAAGGAATTATAATGACTCTTTCCTAAGCTCAAAAATCTACTTGGGCAAAGGAGTGAAATCTCCTCACTAGCTAAGAACCATGAGAAACGCTGCTAAGAGCCATGTTCTCAGCTGAAGGTTATAAATTGGTTGTTTTACTTACGTTGATGCTAGCTGTAAGACCTGAGATGGCCTATACTTTTTACTTTAAATAATGTGTTTTATAATTCATGAAGATTTCAGTCCTTGAAAAATAAGTCTAGAAATAACCCAAGAGCATTGCAGGCACAGAAAATTGTATCTGTCACAAGTATCAACAGTGCCTCGTGTAATTCACGTTTTGGGATTAGCTAATAACTCAATGTCTGTTGACACGTGCGTGTGCTCAGTCACATCACTAGGGTGTATAGCAGGGTAGTGAGAGACTGAGTTAGTTTCAGTTGGCTTTGGATGGTGAACTAGGACCTTTAGCCTTTTCTAATAACAGAATCACTGTATGATCTGGCCCAGGGGTAGATTTCTGAATCTGGCTAAGGTATTACTGAGAATAAACTGAGCCAAAGGTGGGGGGCAGGGGGAAAGCGGAAGGATTTTGCATTCATTTGTATAAGTGGCAATGAGAAGCTAAGCCGGGTAGTAACAGTAGAAGCAGAAATAAAGGAACAGATGGGACACCTTCTTTGGAAGAAGTTTTTGTGCAGCACAGTAACCACTCTGCATACGATTAAAGATGTGTCAAGTTCATTTCGCAACTTCATTGGGCTATGTAGGCTTCCTCCCTTCAGGGATATAGAGTCTCCATAATTTATTGGTCATCTGGGCACACACACACACACACACACACACACACACACACACATATATATATATATATATATATATATATATATATATATATATATATTTAGACTTACAATTACCATGAGGGAGGGATTCTAAGAGATTTGTTCTTTGCTGTTTGCATAGCATCTGTCAAAATTAGTGCTGAGTACTTGAAGAATAAGCAACTTGTATGGATGCTGCCCTCCAGATGCACACACACACCCCTGCACATGCACGCGTGCGCACACACACACACACACACCTGCACATTCACACACAAACCCCTTTCCAGAGAACCTTCTCCTTTCCATTCTACCCAACTCATCTGTCACCCCACCAAAATCTCTTTCATTCTTGCCTCTTTAAGGTAGGTTTTGCGTTACAGGAGGAACCAGATTACCAAGCAGTCTATGAGATTTTAGTGTTATGTTTCCCAGACGCTGCCTTTAATCAAGTTCAGTTGATTCTCTTTGGTACTTCTTAGTGTGGATTTAGATTTATCCAATAATGTTCTCGTTGGGTAAAATACTGAAAATTCAGTTCTAATTCATTTTAAACCTCTAGCTTTACGTCCATCCCTTACACACACACACACACACACACACACACACACACACACGATCCAATTTTCTTCCAAGAGACTCCCCCTTTCTTATTCTCAATTGTTCGATATCAGGACAAAAAGAAAGCTACTGGAGAAGAGATGGACTTCCTTGGTCTCCATTAGGCTCACTTTGCAGTTGTCTGGAGGGTAGCCCTGGTTACTCGTCTGGCAGTGACCATCAAGTAACCTAAGTGGGACAGGTGCTCAATGACTGACCTTTCCAAGGAACTGTATGTGAGCGCTTGGGGGACAACTCGTGAAGAACCTTAACACAGTTCTCTGGGAAAAAAAACAACTGATTCTTTAAATTTATCAAGGCTCCTTAAGCCTGTCAGTAGTAACCACTGCTGGGTTTGTTGCCTTCTTGGGTGGACTATCAACAGGATGTCTCTGCTAGGCTATTCATTTCAACTCCAGTGTTCCTCTGTCTTCTCTTTCTCCACATATTCCATAAGAGAAGTCTCCCTTGTCTTGGGCAAGCGTTTAGATTAGTTCACCCACTTGCTACCAAGCTAATGAGCATGTGCCCTACCCCTATAGTTTATAATCTACCAAATAGGAAAGTGTAGTAGGTGGTTCTTGTGTCAACTTGACACAAACTGGAGCTATCACAGAGAAAGGAAACTTCCTTGGGAAATGCCTCCATGAGATCCAGCTGTAAGGCATTTTCTCAATTGGTGATCAAGGGGGGAGGGCCCAGTCCATTGTGGGTGGTGCCATCCCTAGGCTGGTAGTCTTAGGTTCTATAAGGAAGCAAACTGAGCAAGCCAGGGGAAGCAAGCCAGTAAGCAGCATTCCTCCATGGCCTCTGCACCAGCTCCTGCCTCCAAGTTCCTGCCCTGTGTGAGTTCCTGTCCTGACTTCCTTTGGTGATGAACAGCAGTGTGGAAGTGTAAGCTGAATAAACCCTTTCCTCCCCCACTTGCTTCTTGGTCATGATGTTTTGTACAGGAATAGAAACCCTGACTAAGAGAGAAAATACTCAGTACATCTGAGCATCCACTTGGGGTCCTAGTCTCTAGTTTCATATACAACATTCATTTACTTGTAGAAGCCACTAAACTTCATTTTTGCAAACTCTGACTCCATGCAATAAATAGTGAGCAAGGGCCACATGTGTGCACATGGGTGAATAGCTAAAAGCGGGGGGAATCAATCAATAGAAAAGCAAACTACAAACATCTGAGGCAACTGAATAATAATGAGTCACACTATAACTTTGATATAGTGGACATTTAAATCTGAGCGTGTTTTTAAGTTAGATTGAGGAGCAGAAGAGCAGGAAGGAGTGGAAGGGAGAAAGGCAAGGAGAATCTCAATGGAGGATTCTGTGTGTGACAGAAAGCTCATGACACCGAGACTAAATATCTGAATCCTGGGTGCCTGAACAAATCTTTCTCTGCTCACAAACCAGACTCATATAGATTTCCATTAATATTTAATCTCCTTAAATTTGATGGAAGAGGAAAGCCCATTCTGCATCTTGCCTTGAGGGATACTCCCAGCAGCCATCTCACTGTTGGCTGACGTCAGCTGATGAGGGGGCAGGCTCTCCTGAGGAACCCCAGTACCAGACCTTGCCTTAGCATGCAGGCAGCATAAGTTTCAGAAGTGAGTCACGTCAAAGCCAAGAACCATGAATTCAACTCAGATTTCAAATAAAGAATAAAGGACTTAGAGGACTCTATATAAAATTTTTCAACCCAGAAGTTCTTCCTGCTTAAATTATTTTCACATTCCAATTTAGACTCAGAAACATTATGTTGTTGTCACACTTCTTTGTTCCCCTGAAGTATTAAAAAAAAATCTGTATATAGCTGACAAAAAATAGAAGCTTGTCTGCCAGCAAGTTCCCTATTCATGTCTAACATACTGTAGAGCTGAGGCAGAACACATGGTCTTAAAACACTCAGGGCCTCTTTTTAACTGTTCACCACAGCACTGTGTTTCTCCAGCGTGTGTGCACCACCTACAATACATGTCTTGCATAAGCATGAATCCCTTTGGAACGTTTAAGTCATGCAGTATTTTCACACACTTTGATGTTGTGCATATGAGAATTACCATCTCTATTTTGAACATGCCGTCCCTCCAGCCTTCCGCGCATGGAACCCTGGTAAATCAACTGACATCCCTTGAAATTCCATTCCAACAGAATACCAATAAAATCTTTAACGGGGGTTTGACATATCTCATCCTCTCCAACACAGAGCTAATTTAGCAGCTAAATTGGAAATTTCTGGGTGTGTTTTTCGAAAACTAATTCAGCGTGAAAATTACTGATGACTTAGAATTGTTCATGGAGCATTTTCTTTTCTTCCTTACTTCTCCATCCAGAAATATCTGAGGCTTCATATCAGATTAATTTGCAAGTGGCAGGATGCTTCCTGTTATTGGAACAGAAGGGAACTGGTCTAAATAATTCCTAATGTGGTATTCTTCATTACAGATGAGGCCCATTGGCCATGATGGCTACCATCCCACCTCTGTAGCCGAATGGCTGGATTCCATTGAGCTGGGTGATTACACCAAAGCCTTTCTCATCAATGGCTACACGTCCATGGACCTGTTGAAAAAAATCTGGGAGCTTGAACTTATTAACGTAAGTTGGTCTCTTTCTGACACCTTCACTGTTCAACTTTTGATAAGATTTTATTGCAGGTAAAGAATTCCTCTTTTTTTCTTTGTAACTATTTGGACATCTAATAAGGATTTACAGATTAAATGTGTGTGTGTGTGTGTGTGTGTGTGTGTGTGTGTGTGTGTGTGGTGTGTGTGAGCACGTGCGAGAGTTAAGTCTGAGGTCATTGTCTTTTGACATTTTGAGACGGTGAAGTAAGACATGAACAGCGGAAGGACCCTTGGGGTTTTTTCTGTTATCACTATGGATAGGGTGGTAAAATAAACTCCTGTTGTGACCTTTGCCCTTGTTCACTATTAAAAGCCAGAATTACTTCATCACTTTCTTTTCAGGGCTTTGTCGAGTTTCCTCATCTTTATTCCTTAATTAGAATTCAAACCCCCATGCTTGAAGGGACTGCTTCTGCTCTTGCTAAACAAGTTGCTGTAAATCATCAAAATGTTATCTTCTGGAGTTGGCATCCAATCGTATGTTGTCTCCGTTTTATTCAGACACTTGGCATAAATTTTCTATAAATGCTGACCAGCATATGTCACCATATATTCAAGCCCAAAGCAGTCAACTCCATCTTTCTAAGTGACTCTGATTCTTCCTCACTTCCGTTTTACTCTCTTTTTTTTTTTTTTTTCCTAATGCAATAAAAGTGAAGGAATGAAATAAAAAGGTAACAGAAAATGCCCAAGTGCATTGGTGCTATGGTTTGGTGTTGTAAATACTTTGGGTTTTTTGTTGTTTGTGTGTTTGTTTTTTAAGGACAGTAATAAATCATTCTTTCAGAGGTTTGTTTGGCTTTATATGATAATGACTGGGGGAGGGGAGGCATTTGGAAATAGAAATAAAGCTAACAGGTATCACTGCTTCTGCTGAGCTCTCTCCTGCTTTTTTATGTTGCAAGAGTCTGGTTGCTACATATTCTGTGCCATTAATTATTTTAATGGGTCTTATTACTATTAGCTAATTGTCCTTTGCTTTTTTTCAATGTATCTTTAAAAATAACATCTTTCCTAGAGCTTATTACAGAAATTGTTCCCGAGACTAAAAACTCACATGACATTGATAGAATCTTGGCTTCTGGCTTGCCATTCGTAACTCCTTTTGCTTTTTAATCCCCCTCACACAAGCTATCATTACCAGAAGAAAGCCACTGTCTGAAGCTCTGGTTAGCATTGTTCTTGAGTCTGTGTGGCAAAAGAACAAACTGAAGTTGCCTTGGGTTTTGCTCCGGCCAGGCACAGACTTCAGTTCTGTGTGAGACTTGACCCTCTGCTCATAGCACCTTGTAGGAACTTGTTAACGAGGCCACCTTTCAGAGATTAGCTGAATCAGTTTTCAAGTTGAAATGTGTCTCGCTTAGTGGTAGAACTTGAAAACTAATCCTACATAATACCCTCAGAATACAGTTGTTCCCTACTGAAGAGTTGACAGGAAGTAACATGTTGGCATAGGCAGTATCCGGGTGAACAGGGTGGATTCTGGGAGAATTCTATAGTAACGGTCCTATTGGGTGATGGCGAGGTTGGTAATGTTGGAAAGATTTCTTTGCTGCCTGGGCTTAAAGACTACTCACAAACACCATTGAATTCGGACAGGAAAAATAAAATGCCTTTCTTTTTTTTTTTTTTTTTTTTTTTGGTTTTTCGAGACAGGGTTTCTCTGTATAGCCCTGGCTGTCCTGGAACTCACTTTGTAGACCAGGCTGGCCTCGAACTCAGAAATCCGCCTGCCTCCGCCTCCCAAGTGCTGGGATTAAAGGCGTGCGCCACCACCGCCCGGCATAAAATGCCTTTCTGCCTCTGCTGATTCTTTCCCAGTTTCTCTTCTAGTTGCACTTGCTAAATTCCAGGTTGCCTTGGAAAATCTAGGGGGAAGTTGCTTTAAAATTTGAAAGCAGGGTTGCTGTGTTCAAGACCTCCTCTAACCTGGGCATCTACCACCAACCCAATATTTTTTTTCCTTAAAGTAAACTCATTGGATTTAAGTTTCTGTGACATCTGTATGGGAAGTTCACACTCTAAATGGAAAGGCTTTGCAAGACTTAGCTCAATAGACGTGCTACTGTGGGGGAAAAAACTGAGTCTTTAGACAGAATTAGAAAACAGAACTTTCATAGCACCAAGAGCTGGGAGGGGCTGGGTGGTTAGAATTTGCTTGCTTGCTTTTGTTTGTTGGTTAGTTAATGTGAGAAGGTCTTTCAAAGCTTTTGAGTAATCTCAAATTCAAGACTGTTTGATGTCATCAAAAGGGAGAAGACAAAGTTATGACCTTTGTTTATCTGAACTAATGAAGACAGGTGTAGAGTGGTCCCTTATGTGATATAGGGCCAACTAATAGTTGTACTGAGTACACATAATTTGTTGTTTCCTGGCTGATAAAGGGAACGTTTGGTGATCCGGATATAAAGTAAAGGCATCTAGGGAACTCATATCATGGATCAATGTAGAGTGGCTGATTGCCATCCTTGATCACTACAGTAACTGGCTGGTTCCCATCACAGATCCTTATAGCTAGTTGATGATCCCCTTCCCACGTCACTGTGGGGCGGATGGTTCGCAGCCGGGATCACGGATATGGGTAGCTGATTTTAAGGGAGCCAGACTTCTCTGCTGGTGACTTTCTCCTTGTAAAGTGAGAGCAGAAATGCAAATCCAAGCTGTCAGAGGGGCAGAGGTAAGCTATGGAGAAGGGAGAAGAGAGAACAAACAGGATAGCTGTTGGTAGGACTGTAAATAACGGCAGGTATCATCAGGCACTAGAGGCGACACACCCAGAGCACGTAGTAACATGCTCTCGGTTGTTCGCATAAGTATAATAAGTTTGTGCAACCTAATTTTTGGAGGAAATGAAAACAGTCAAAGTTTTTGATTTGAACATTAAAAATGCTTATTTGAAATTATAATCTTTGGAAAGTCCCTAAAGACTTTTCCATGATAGTCTATATTGTTTTTGGAGATTATTTGAGTAGACAAATATGGGATTTGGTCACAGAGCTACCCAAAATGTTGGGCAGAGACAAAAGAATGGACATCTTACCATTATCAGGGAGAAAGTTTTAAAGCAGGAAGCACTGTTGGTTTTGTGGGCCCAGTCCTGTCTCAAGTTGGAACCTGAAATAGAGGCCAACCATTGACCCTTTTAGCTCTCAATCTGAGCTTCATGTTCATATCCTGACATTGGCTGATTTATTCCCATCTGGGCCACTATTGGTGATGACATCACAATCCTACCTTCCTATCGGCATTTTAGTGTTAAAGTGTGAACATGTTAGGAGTGACTGCAGGGAAAATTGTTCCCTCTGCAGATGCTACCTCTGTGAACATCTGCTTTGAGTTATTGTCCCTCCGAAGGCTTGTTAAGGGAATTAATGACTAGTTAGCCATTCGAAGGTCCATTACTTTTTTTCTCCTCTCAGAGGTTACTCAGGCCTGACATATGGTATTAGCCACTTTGACTAATGTTTCTACTGCTATCCACAACCTCAACAGCTCACACATATTAGACAGAATGGACTCTATGTTCTCCATGAAATATGTATAGATTAATTGTGAATTTCAAAATAATAAGCTAAGTCTCATGTAAATAACTTGTTTATTCATTTTTTTCTGGACAATAAACTTTTTTTTAAAACTTATTTTTAAAAAAAAAACAATGTTAATTTTTTTTTATCCCTGTGTGTCTACTAAAGGGACTTGGGTACACCCAAATACCTTGGAACACTGTGCAATCCATTAACTTGTGAATCTCATTGTAGAACCTGTGATTAATTTCTTCCCATTGACTTTTCTATTATTTACGAAGGAAATCATTCTAACCCAGGATTAGTGTATCCTGCAATACTAATAATGACAAATGTTCCTATGGAATGGGCAAAAAAAAAAAAAAATCAGGTTTCGGTGCATTCTTAAATCCTTGCTCATAATAATACAGAATTGCTTTAAAAAAAAAAAAAAACCTCTAATGCAGTGTTTGGTTTTTAATACCTCTGGGTAGAAGTTAATAAAGTAGCTAAGGCAGCAATACCCCCATGCATCCTGTGAAAGCTGTTTCTCATCTCCCACAGATAGCATTTGGGATTATGTTTGCAGCAGCACATTGATTCGTTTGTCATTTGCTTCTCACCCAGCTCCTTCTGGAACTGTGTGCTTGCATTGATGAAGGACCAGTGCATTGCTCCTCTAGTTTCCTCAGTGTTAATGATTTAATTTCTGCGGCCATTCCATGATAACCTAACACCATAAGGACGTGGTGGGACAGCCCAGAAGGGGATAGCAACTCCACAGCAAGACCAACAGTCATCTAACCTGGACCCTTGGGGCTCCCAGAGTCTGAACCACCAACCAGAGAACAAACACAGGCTACACCCAGACCTCCTTGTACATATGTAGCCGATATCATGAGGGACCTGAACAGTGGGAGCCAGGGCTATCCCAAAAGCTGTTTCCCATATGTAGGATATGTTCTACTAGCTGGGCTGCCTTGTCTGGCCTCAGTGGGAAAGGAAAAGCCTAGCCTTGCAGAGACTTGAAGTGCCAGGGTGGGGGGATACGCAGGGGGTTGCCAGCTCAGAGGAGAAGGGGAGGGGAGATGGAGGAAGGGCTGTGGGAGGAGGTGACTGGGAAGGGGGCAGTGAGTGGAGTGTAGAGCTAATAAGTTAAAAAAAAATAATTTTAAAAAAGCAAAACAAAAGAATGTTTTAGAAAGGAAACTTTCTAATTTCACACCCATTCTTTGATAATATTTGCTCCATTGTTTTAAATGCTGTAGGTATAAAGCTCCTTGTTTGAAAAAATATTTTTAAAATGTGACGATAGTGACCACTGTGCATGACCGGAAGCACAGAGTGTCTCAGAGACCAGCAGCCTGTATACCAAACCTACGTCGGTCCCATACCCTGGAAGTCAACTCCACTCTCCACTCTTCTGTGTGGATTCTTATTTCTATGGGTATCATTTTTCTGCCTACCTAAAGGACTTCCTCTAACATTTAAATAACATGAGGTTGCTAGTGGCAACTTCTGTCAGCTTCTGTACCTCTGGAACAGACTTTTATTTTGCCTTCATTTCTGAAAAATACTCTCCTAGGGTATTTTTGGGGAATACCCTAGGGAAATGCAGGCATGTCGGGCCCATTATACATTATTACTATTGGTTATTATTTGTATACTGAGGTAATTATATTCATATTTCTTATGTATTAAGATTTTTTTAGCTTCTTAGATATGAGGCCAATGGTTTTAATGACCCTTATAATTTTTATGGTCTTTATTTTCCTTTTTGTTTCTTTTTTTTAATGATTTGTTTATTTTTGTTAGATATTTTCTTTATTTACATTTCAAATGTTAGCCCCTTTCCCAGTCCCCAACCCCAAACCCCTGCCGAAACCCCCTAGCCCATCCCCCTCCTCCTGTTTCTAAGAGGATGCTCCCCAACCCACCCACCCACTCCGACCTCCCTGCCCTGGCATTTCCCTACTCTGGGGCATAGAGCCTTCACAGGACCAAGGTCTCCCCTCCCATTGATACCTGACAAGGCCATCCTCTGCTACATATGCAGCTGTAGCCATAAGTTCCTCCATGTGTACTCATTGGTTAGTGGTTTAGTCCGTGGGAGTTCTGGGGTGTCTGGTTGGTTGATATTGTTATTCTTCCTATGGGGTTACAAACCCCTTCAGCTCCTTCAGTCCTTTCTCTAATTCCTCCATTGGGAACCCTGTGCTCAGTCTAATGGTTGGCTGTGAGCATCCTCCTCTGTATTTGTCAGGCTCTGGCAAAGCCTCTCAGGAGACAGCTATCAGCAAGCACTTCTCGGCATCCACAATAGCATCCAGGTTTGGTGACTGTATATGGGATGGATCCCCAGGTGGGACAGTCTCTGGATGGCCTTTCCTTCAGTCTCTGCTCCACACTTGGCTCTATATTTCCTCCTGTGAGTATTTTGTTCCCCTCTTCTAAGAAGGACCAAAGCAACCACACTTTGTCTTCCTTCTTCTTGAGCTTCATGTGGTCTGTGAATTGTATCTTTAGTATTCCAAGCGTTGTAGCTAATATCCACTTATCAGTGAGTGCACACCATATGTGTTCTTTTGTGATTGAGTTACCTCACTCAGGATGATATTTTAACAAGGACACATGCTCCACTATGTTCCTAGCAGCCTTATTTATAATAGCAAGAGGCTGGGAAGAACCCAGATGTCCTTCAACAGAGAAATGGATACAGAAAATGTGGTACATTTACACAATGGAGTACTACGCAGCTATTAAAAATGATGAATTCATGAAATTCTTGGGCAAATGATTTGTTTATTTTATGTATATGAGTGCACTGTCTTCAGACACACTGGAAGAGGGCATCAGATGGTTGTGAGACACCATATGGGTGCTGGGAATTGAACTCAGGACCTCTGGAAGAAGAGTCAGTGCTCTTCACCGCTGAGCCATCTCTCCAGCCCCTCATTTTTTCTTAAAATAGTTTTCAGGCTCCCCACCTCAACCCCATTTCTTTGATTCCTTTGGATAGTTTCTACTGATGTGTCTTTGAGTTCACTACTCTTTTCTTCTTGCGACTAATTGCTCTGTCTCTATCCATTACATTTTCATGTCTGAGACTCCAGAACTCAGACTTGAGTCTTTGCCCGTTCCTCAAACCTCTCTTTAACATCTCCAATCCTTCTTCTAAACTTGTTAAACGTGCAGGGGGGCAGTTGTAATAATCCCTTTAATACCCTTACGACTCTAACATCTACACCGGCTCAACGTTGATTAGGGTCTGCTGATTTTCTCCTCGTTCTTTGCATGCTAGGGTAGTTTTTATTTGCACACATTTTGCCTTTGACCCTGCTGAGGGATGGATAATCTCCCTATTATATCTCCATCAATATCGCTTCAGAGGTGCTCTAGAGAAGAAGGGCGGTCCTCGTCTTGTGCTTAAGCTTTATCAGGTAAGACTAGAACGCCGTTTGCTTGGAGACAGGTGCAAAGTACTTGAACCAAACTGTATCCTTGAAATCCCGGAGTTTTCCCGCCTGAATAGCACGGAAACTATTACCAGCCTGATTCTGGCTCTAAAGGTTTTCTTCACCAGTCTTTCGGGGCGCTTCATTGTCTGCCCTCCGGAAGGTTTTTCACAAGCATGAGCTGCTCAGCAGTCTCTCCCCACGGCCCAGCAAATTCTCACCATGCTGGCCTCTCTAGACGGCCTCTCTAGCGGCTTTCCTCTCGCAAGGCAGCCCAGCTGCTTCTGAGGCCCTCTCTCCTGCAGATGAGTGTGCGTGTACCCTTGTTTGGTGCCACTGTCCTGGGCTTCGTGGTCCTTGTTCTCTTGTCTCTCATAGTATGAAAGCCAGAGCTTCCTGCAGGTTTATGGTTGCTTGTTTCAGGCAGGAAAGTCAGCGTGATCCCCCGACCTCCCTTCCCCCACCCCCTCCTGCTCTGGGATTCCACCTTGAGCAAAACTTGGATTCCATGCTCCTTCAGATCCCCTAAGCGTGGACCCCACATCCAAACAGCTGCGTCAGGGGCTCGTTCACATGAGGCACCTGGGCGTGAAGCCCTTGAAAGCATCCCAAGTGATTTCAATGTATAGTCTCTGTCACCAGTGGGGAACCATTCAAAGGATTTTAACCAGGGGCCTGGCATGATCAAAAAAAAAAAAAAAAAAACCCAGTAAGTATGCGAGAAAGTGGCTTAGGGAGAAGTAGCTGAGTCAGCAACTCTGTTATATAGCCATTTCCAGCTATGTCTATATCAGGCACGGAGGCCATGGTGGTCGTGATGATGATGATGATGATGATGATAAAAATGATAAAAACATCATTGGCTGCCTCTAGCATTGAGGGCATGCCTAAATTAGAAGTCAGTAAATAGAGTCGGTTTTCACAATCGCAACCCCATGTTTCAAAAGGACGGTAAATTATAGTCAGTATTCAAGGGAACAAGATAATATTAGACATTCCACGGAAGCTTTTGATGGTGGCTATCGCGGCTTCAGTTTGACCCCTCGGAGGCTAAGCTTCTGTCAGATGGAAATTTTTCTTACTGTTTATAAAGAGAAAGACACACCGTGCAGCCAGGTTTCAAATGTGCCCTCTTTCCTTTCATCTTTATTTTGGAATCGGGTCACTTTGCTTTGAAGCCTATATCCACCACTCAGTATGTGGCCTTAAGTCACTTCCCTCTCTGGGACTTGGTTTCTGGTGTATAAATAGAGGACAATAATATCTGGCCTGCTGGTTGCTAGGCTTCCTGGGAGGCTCAAATGACAGCTTGCTATTACCCATCCCATTCTCTTCTCTCTGGTTTTATTTTTCTTTTGCCTTTTCTAGGCGACTTCCCCAGATCACTTTCCCAGAGTTCGGCTGGAAACCTGTCCCTTGGGGCACATCTTCATAGCTAGCAGTGTGTTCGCTTCTTCCGCCCACAGCTCACAGGGCGGTGCGTGGGGGCTGGGGGAGCACAGGTTACCCCACCTGACGTATAAACACCAGTCTGCAGGAATGAGGTCTCTCTGTCTGTCCTTTCCTATCCACAACTCCAGTCTCTGAGGGTCTCCCGCCCAACCCCCTTTTCTTCGATGTTGATTTTTAGGTACAAAATTGCTAGAGCTTTTACCTGCAGCTATGTACGCACCGACATTTGACCCTCAGCATCGACCTGGTGACACCCAGATCTTTGTTCTTGAAACGGAGGGCAGAATAGTGCCTTTACCCAGAGGCCTTGGATTCTTCATTCAGCCACGAGTTATGAACCTAACAAATCTAAACTTGGTCTGGAATTTGCCCCAAATTTTAAATGTAATGACCCATAATGGTGGGAACCTCTACTTTCCAAAGCAGCTCGGTGGTCCCTATTCTCTGAGACTGTACTTTTGCATCACATAATAAAGAGCATTGTAGTGAAGCCAGTGAGGTTTGTGGTTGTTTTGTTGTTGTTGTTGTTGTTTTGCTGGTTTTTTCACATTTCTAATACAAAAGATAATTTTTTGTTTGTTTGTTTCTTGAAGAGACTTTTTTCTTTTTCAAGACATTTAGGACAGAACTTGTTACTAAAGAAATTCGGCTGTATCGCTGGTAAATTGTGACAAACTGCGCGTGCTCCCGGGAGATTCGAGAGACATACCTAATGAAATACCCTATAGAGTATAGAAAATAAAAAGGAGCCGTCCTCCGTACACGCAAATGCATATAAATGCAAATAACCCCTCTTGCATGTTGATCCGCTGGAGAAATCGTTCCGTTTCTATTTTAAGAGACAATCCGATATTATGCTAAAAGGACAAAGAAAGCCAGAAAAACTATTAAGAATTTTGAAACCTATAATGCATGCTATCCTGCCAGAGACGGGCAGTAAGTAATGTGCCAGAGAAACGGGGGAGGTCAACACAGCCATCAAGGTAGGGTACAAGGTTCCTATTCGCCATTATGGAAATCAGTGGAAACCGTGAACGAATAATAATGAGCTCGGTGATTCTGTGGCTTAGAATTCATATCTGTTTTAAAGATGTGTAAGGATTGCCAGGAGTTTAATTTTAAGCTATTTTGGTTTTTAAAGAATGTATTATGTTAAACTGCAAAATGTGGTCTCAAATGCTTTTTGATCTCAGGCAAAGAGCTTGTTAGCTTGAACCTCAGAATCGGAAGCAGTCTTACTGTACAGACTTTTGTCTGGCGCTCTACCGCCACCTGGTGGCAATGTACCTAAAGTACAGGACAGGGTACTAAATGAAAAACCAATTTTTTTTTTTTTTTTTTTTTTTTTTGGTTTTTCGAGTAGAACTGAAGTTTATTCTGTGTTAGTTTTATACCATTCCCTATTCCTGACTCTTTGTCACTCATTATACTCTTATTTTTTTGTAGACATTCGAACACAAATTTCAAATACCACGTGATTAAAATTGTTTTTACCAAAATGGAAACAGTGCAGTCCACAGATTAGATTAATCTGAGTGACAGGGCTCCTTTAAATATGCATATATTACTCACCAGCACACTTTTTTTTAACCTGTTTATAGGTGCCTTAAAATAGAATACGGAAGGGGAATGGTTAGTAACTGTGCTTAAAAAAAAAATCACAGTTTCACAAAGAATTCTTCAAGGCTTTGGATCCCAGCTCCTCCACAAAACTTCCCCGGGCAAGTCACTTAACCCTGAACCCTCCATTTCCAAGACCCTGAAATCTAAATTAATAACCTTCTCTACGCCCCTGATGATACCGCTCACAGGTTTGAAGAAATAACCCAGTAACATATGATCACGGTGCTTTGCACTCAGGTTCTTTCCTTTAAAGAAGGCTAAGCAACCGTCCAGCTTCCAAGTTCCCAAGATTGACAGAAGCACTGTGATTGCCACAAAATGTGCAAAAATACACACCCTAAAACAGCTGGCAGTTGTTTGGTTTATGAGCCAGACTGGGCTGGAAATTTCTCCCAATTTCATCTGACCACACACACACACACACACACACTTGTAGCTGGCTCTGATCTACTAGGGTAGAAAAGTCAGGGTTTTGGATGCTCACAGCTGACATGACCAGGATTTCCCTGTCCAGTCCTCTAGCATGTGTCCTTACAACAGAAGAGAAACGACAAAAAGCAGGTGTGCACTGAGATGTGTTGAAGGTGTTTTGTTGTATTGTGTATATGTGTAATATGTGTATATGTGTGGGCATATGTGCATAGGAATGCAGGTGCGTGAGGACCAGAGGCCTCAGAGGCAGGTGTGCCCAACAAGTTTTCGGCACGAGCAGTATGCACTCTTATTCCCTGAGCCATCTCTCCAGCCCTGGGCATGCTCTGTGCTGAACCTCTACTTGTAGCTCATCTCCTAACAAATGGCCGACAGGAACTATTTTGAATACCCAAATCAACATGGGAGGAGAGGATCTGACCTGTCTCTTCACAGAACAAGCTGTAAATTTACGTAGGCACAGAGACGGATGGAGAATACGGGCCAATCAGTCTACCACAACAGTTCTGATGAGCAAACAGAGGAGAATGGCGCTTGGAATTATGGGTAGTCAGATCATTCTTTGTAAGCCCTGACTCGGGGTTTTTATTTTTAATTTTAAATCTGCTTTATTTGTTTTTTTATTTATTAAATTTTATTTAATGTACGAGTGCTCTGCTGCATATATATGTGTATGTATATATATATGTATATATATATATGTATATATATATATGTGTGTGTGTGTATATATATATATATATATACATCTGCCTGCCTGAAGAGGACATCAGATTCCCCTATAGATGGTTGTGAGCCACCATATGGTTGCTAGGAATTGAACTCATAGCCTCTGGAAGAGCAGCCAGTGCTCTTAGCCATTGAGCCATGTCGCCAGCCCCCCTGACTCGGGATTTTTTTTTTTTAATGAAAATCATCTTTAAGAACATGAGACATAAGAAGTAAAAGGTCCAGACAGGAAACTATATCAGAGTCTTAAATGTTTGGGATCAAGAATGTCAAAATCAACGTACAGTGACTTGGATGATAAACGGGCTGCACGATAGTGGAGTCACCAGACCTGTGAGACTCTGAGAGTTTATTTATTAGGTCCATTGGCCATCAGACTAGCCTACTTTAGAAGATGAAATCCTGACGTCTCCTCTCATGGAGAATCAATTCTGTGCTCATTCAACTATGTGATGCAGACTCTGCGCAAAGTGGAGGTGCAGCCAGCGGGTTCTCGGTGGAATTGGGTTCTAGGGGCTAACTGAATCTTCTGGGCATGTTCCAGGGAACACGCCGAATAGAGCATTAAGAGAAACACCTCATCTCTGCCTGTCTCTCTTCACTGACGAGCTTCTCCTCTAGAATTTGTCCCTAGACTGTTCCCTCTCCTCCACCTGCAATGTCAGTATGGTGACACCACCACATAGGGCAAGTCCCCAAGCAGCCTTTTCACCTCTGAGCAGAATGCGGCCAAGAGTGAGTGAGCGTTTGGCTTTCTTCCTGAAATCTGTATTCAGACTATGGATAAACCTTAGCATCTCCAAAACCATCCTGGACCTATTGAGGAAGCTGGGCTCTAGAGTCAGACTGCTAGAATTTGAACCCTGACTGCCTTGGTTTGGTTTTGTTTCATTTTGCTTACTGTGGTTTGGTTTGGTTTGGTTTAATGTGGTTTGGTTTGGTTTGTGGTGTGGTGTGATTTTGTGTGGTTTGACTTTGTTTGGTTTGATGTAGTTTGGTATGGATTGGTGTAGTGTGGTGTGATTTGGTGTGGTTTGGCTTGGTTTGGTGTGCTGTGGTTTTGATTGGTATGGAGTGGTTGTAGTGTGGTGTGATTTGGTATGGTTTGGTGTGGTGTGGTGTGGTTTGGTTTGGTTTGGTTTGGTATGGTTTACCGTGGTTTGGTTTGGTGTGCTTTGCTTTGATTTTTGACAGTTGAAGGTAATCATTACTGCTAAGCCATTGGTGACTCCATCAGGGTCAGGATGTGTGTGTTCCATTCTGTTACTTGCCCCAGCTCCCAGAATAACACATCGAAAGTACCAAGCAATAATTTCTAACTGACCTAGGGATGTTTGTGGGAGAGACACAGTTCCCAGGGCTTCTCCATCAGCCTCATAGTTCAGGACTCCTCATTCCTGGGAGATGGGCTCTGTTGTGCTGCTCCCTTTACAGATGGAGAGGGCTGGTTATGTTCTGAGGAGAAAAGCCAAGGGGCATACATCCCTGATGGCATATATCCCTGGATATCTTATGTTGTGAAAAGAGAGAGATGCACCAGGCTGGTCTTGAAACAGAGACACACGGCAGGGTCAACATCCATGAGCCTTACAGAGAAACTATTTAGCAGTGCTGGCTGGGGTGGCTGCCATGCATAGATATTGCCATCTTCAGGTGGCCACTAGGTAACATGGTGAATGCAGGTGGGATTTAAGAGGAACATTGCTATTACATGATCACAGGTATACCTGTGTGCGTGTGTGCATACGTCTGTCCATCCTTCCGTCCGTCCGTGTGTGTGTGTGTGTGTGTGTGTGTGTGTGTGTGTGTGTGTGTGTAAGGGAGACAGAGAGAGAGAGAGAGAGCAAGATACAAGACAAGACATATCTTGACCTGCAGATGCCAAAGGCCTTGGAAGTCTGAAGAGTCAGGTTAAGTGGAAAACCTCAGAGCAGAATGAGCAGAAGCCGGGTAGTCGGGTAATATGCTTCCTCCCACATCCCCTAAATAAATACGTAAATCCTTAGATGCGGCTCCTTTGTACTGCCCCAGCCTGAAAGAGCAAGTGACAGCCTGCAGGCACCTGCGTGAGCTAAGTCACTATGCAGTGGACTGTTTGTACCTCGATGCTGAGTGAAGGGTTAGGTCCTGTGAGGGTAGAGAATGGCAGTGTCTTAGTCAGGGTTTCTATTCCTGACAAACATCACCACCAAGAAGCAAGATTGGGGAGGAAAGGGTTTATTCAGCTTACACTTCCACATTGCTGATCATCACCAAAGGAAGTCAGGACTGGAACTCAAGCAGGTTAGGAAGCAGGAGCTGATGCAGAAGCTATGGAGGGATGTTACTGGCTTGCTTCCCCTGGCTTGCTCGGCTCGATTTCTTGTAGAACCCAAGACTGCCAGTCCAGGGATGGCACCACCCACAAGGGGCCCTCCCACCCTTGATCACTAATTGAGAAAATGCCTTACAGCTGGATCTCATGGAGGCATTTTTCTCAACTGAAGCTCCTTTCTCTGTGATAACGCCAGCCTGTGTCAAGTTGACATAAAACCAGCCATTACAGGCAGGAAAGATTCAGGACAAATCCAGGAATACAGAGAGACATGAACAGGAAGCAGACGGTGGTGGCTTGCAGGGAAGCAGAGTGAAAACGAGGCTGGACGCAGTTAGGTGAGCCAAAACCAAGTTCTGGTTCCATACATGGCCTAGAGCAAGACACCTGAGCACCATAGCAACCTTCCTGTCTATTTGTGTTCTTCGGCTTCTGCCAGACCTCAGACTGCCTAAGGATCTGGTTGCGAAGGCTAAGCTAGATGTTCACCCCAGGGTGCTTTTCCTACGGAGTCTCTGGGTGACCTGCTGCCAGGGGGAGAGTGGAAAAGGAAGACACAGAAGGAGCCGTAGGAAGTAAGATCGTCAGAGACGAACTATACCCATTTAGCAGCAGAGGGGACAGGAAGAGCAGCCACTTACCTGACTCATATCCTCATGCCACCTCCGGGTACTGCTATCGCCAGGGTGCCTGGAATGCTGGGTAAAATTCTTACCATTGAAAGGCAGACCAGACGCACGAGGGTGTTTGTGAGGGCCTTTCAGGACTCAGAAAGTGCTTGGGAGACTGAGACAGAAGGATCACAAGTTCAAAGCCAGTCTGAGCAACATAGTGAGACACTGTCCCAAAATAAACAATCAAAGGGGTGGGGGTGGGGGGTGGGAACTAATAGGGGTGGGGGTGGGGGGCGGGAAGGGGAGAGGGAGGATAGCCCACATCCAGCCAGAGTTCCACCTATGCTCTGGACAGGTAGACCCAGGAGGGCTGCCAGACGCTTTCCACTCAGCCCCAGGTGGGCATCCAAGCCTCTGACCCACCTGATGGGGGGTGGACAAGGGGTGTCCCCCAAAACCAAAAGGGGCCCCGGGGTTATACCCTGTAGCCCTGGGGTTATGGGAGAGATGGCATAGGGAAGAGAGGTTCCCATACAGGCAAGAGTGAGCGCAGCGAACTTTGGCTGGATCACAGGAAAGCCTATCCCATCCTCCAAGAGCAGTGGGCCTTGATGAGCAGAGACTGTCTATGGTTTTAGAGCTTTATTGTAGAAATGCAGGGGGAAAGAAAGAAGGTAGAAAAAGAGAGAGAGGGAAGAAAGGCTAGAGAGAGAGAGTAACAGAGGAAGAGGAGAGGAGGGGAGGGGAGTGGAGGGGAGGGGAGGAGAGGAGAGGAGAGGGGAGGGGAGGGGAGGGGAGGGGAGGAGAGGAGAAAAGGGGAGTGAGGAGTAAAAGAGTGAGGAGGGGCCAAATAGCCCCTCTTATGGTGTGCTGTTATCTTTACTGTTGCTAGGTAACTGGGGAGGAGTTTAGCCTGAAGGTCAGAAGCTTTGGACATTGCCTACATGACTTCCAGCCATGCTTCTCTTGTGGGGCTGAGGGGGGTGGTAACTTAGACAGGAGCCAGAGTTCCAGGGGCATGAGAGAACTCCTTCCGTCCTATGTAGGTGAATTATCACTACGGGTCCCAGGGTTCAGACCTCAGCTCGACTGAAAACCAGACTGTGTAGAGCCCAACGGGGGTAGGGGATGGGGCAGCTTGTGAGATGGCTCAGTGGATAAAAGTGCTCACTGCCAAGTCTGGTCACATGGTGGAAGGAGAGAGATTTCTCCTGAACATTGTCTTCTCATCCTTTGAGCTGTGGCACATGCATGTGCATGTGTGTTCTTACACACAGCACACATGCCCATACACAGAGAGAGAGGGAGAGAGAAAGATTAGCTCCTTGATATAAAGTACTTACCTAGCATATGTGAAGCCCTGGGTTCAATCTCCAGAACTGCTAAAAAACAAAACAAACAAACAAACAAAAAAATACATTGGAATAATGTTCTAAAGAGAAAGACAATCAGTAGGCAGGAGCTAATGTAATATCAGATAGGAAAATATAAAACATGTTTTGTGTTTTATAATGTTTTAATCTCTAACAAATAGATCAGGTCTTAAGAAAAGTTGTCATGGACATCATTAAGGAGATGACATCTCTGGGCCATCTCTGAAGAAAATATGGGCTTGAAGAGCCTTCCAGGCTGTGGGAGTGGATGGTGCATGCAAATACCCTGTGGTCACTGAAGAGGAAGGGAAAGAGGACGATCATGAGCTACAGGTTAGGCTCATCACGAATGATGTCAGAGAGATAGCCAAGGACCAGGCCCGGAAGGATGCAGAGACTGGGCTGTATTCCGAGTAGGAGTCTAAGCACCAGAGGGATTTGGAATGGCTTGGAGTATCTGTGAGTACTGGGCGTGGCTACTACAGAAGGAACAGATGCTGAATGTGGGCAAGGTGGTAAAGCCAGTCCTAAAGGCATTTGTGGGGAGAGGTGGGAATATTTGGTCCAGGCTTTACAATGAAGCCAGGCTTGCTGAATTAGAAACTAGCTACAAGGGAAATGAAAGGGGGTGAGTACTGGTTTATGTAGCCTAAACTATTTCCCCGAGGTTGAGATGGAAAGTAGGGGAATTAGAATCGGAAGCTGCAGGGAGATGTAGTAAGCAGAGGTACCTACCAAGCCTTTCCGATACAAAGTACAGAAGCAATTGTCTGTAGGAGCATGTAACCATTCAACTCCTCTCTACCTTAGAAACAATGATGCTACCAACAGGCACTGTGGTCCAAGGCTGGAAAAAAAAAAAAGACACTGTGAGGCCAGCACCGATCTCTGTGCCCTGCAACTTGCGGGAGGCCATCTTTGCTAGCAGAAGCTCTTTGTTTTTACAACCAGGTATTAGAGCAGTCAGCCTGGGGCTCGGAGCACAGGAGCTGCCCTTTCTCCTCCGCCACACACTGGGCAGCTCATCCTCAGCTATTGACCTGCTATTTGTAGAGCCCCTTGACTCCATCATTAAGACGATATCCTGAGCAGATAGAAGCGAATGACTGTTAACCCTGAGGGAAAACAAGGCTGGACTTCACACACAGTGATTGACAACTTGTCCACAGCAGGAGTGTGAATTATTTCATCCTGTTCCAGCTGGCTGGCTTCCCAAACTATTCTCTCACGTGGATCTGAGAGCCAGGTACAGGGAGGGAAGGGGGTGGGGAGACCCCAGGGTCACTCGTCCTGATTTTTCAAACTCAAAACGTTCAAACATAACTTCCTTCAGTTGAATTTAAAATTTATTGCCCCAGATAAGCTATTTTATTTATTTACCAAGACCATTTAGGGCTAGCAAGATGGCTCAGCAGATAAAGGCACCTGTCCCTAAATCTGAGAAGTTCAATTCTCAGTTGCCAGTGTGGAAGGAGAGGACTGATCAGCAAAGCCAGTCTCCTCTAACTTCACATATGTGCTCTGGCACTATACACACACACACACACACACACACACACACACACACACACACACACACGGGGCATGGGGGAGGCACATGCATGCACAATAATTTTTATTTTATTCTATTTTATTTTAAGTCCACTCATTTCCCAATCTTCTACCTGTGTTCCACAGTGGGGAGCGTATTTAGATGTGTTTGCCTGCATTCACTCACCACTCAGTGATTATCTCAGTCTGACCCAGGCTGGAGACAATTGATGGATGTGAGTTTCCAAGTAATCCAGTCGCCGAGAACCCATAAAGGGACAGCAGGGCCCTTCGGATGTAATGAAATAAGCAGGATCTAGTGTTTGCATGGTCATCTAAAGACAAAAGCTGCAGTTGGCTCCACTGGGCTTCATGGAGTCCAAAGGGTGTCTATTCTAAGTTGTGCTGGCTGTGATTTTACATAGCCCTGAGAAGGACAAATAATAGTGCTGTCCGTGGTAAGTCCGTTCAGCACACACACACACCTTCCAGCAGCCATTGCTGTTTCTCCCACATAAAGATCCATGTGGATTTTTTTCCTGCTTCTCTTAAGGTCTTTGGCATCTATATTATGTCATTTTTTTTCATGCACTGTAGGAACAGAGCACTCGTTATATGCTGCCTATTACTATGAATCTCTTCATTCGGCCTCAATGCATAGGGTCCCTGCTTTTAAAAAGAAAAAAAAAATGTATGTCTGGAACAGCAATATCTTGGTGATACTTTGTGAGCATCAACTGAGCCTCATGGGGTCTTGTACATTTTGTGGTTTGCTTGCTTGGGGGGAAGAGGTTGTTTGTTTTTTGAGCTAGGATCTCATGTAGCCTAGACGGGCTTTGAACTTCCTGTGTAGCTGAGAGTAGCCTTGAACTCCTTATCTTCCTGATTCTAGATCTCAAGTGTAGGGATCGCAAGCATGATCCACACCTGGCTTAAATACAGCTTCGATGTCAGTTATACCCAACCCATGATAGCTAGAACTGAGTTTATGTGTACAGACTACATAAGCAGGCTACAAGCAATCACGAGGCAGCGCTGATATGACACGTTAGCTTTTCTTAAGGAAAAACATACGCTTTATAATCAGTAAAATACCATATAAGCAAAGCACCATGAGAGGGAACAAATGGAGAGTCTCATCAGGGGTTAATGTCTTCCTTCTATTACAAAAAGAAAATCCTCCCCGCCTTTGTTTCCATTGATCAGGATGATATTGCGTCGCATACAGCAAGAGAGACCTCAGATTCTGTCGGGATGCAGCATCAAAAGTGAAGTCTCTTCAGAGATCTGACTTTTGCCGTCACAGTCCTTTGTCAGGTGCTGGCAATTGCGAGTTATGCTGCTGGGGTCCCTTATCCATCTCCCACTTTAAAATCACTGTGCACCTAGCAAAACTATGAAAAACCCCTGTGGGGACGGATGTGTAGGCCTGCATGATTGGAATATTCCGAAGATGTCGACACAGAGAGTCATTGGAGCTGAAAGAATCAAAGAGACTCTGTCTGAAATGACAGGCTGCCTGTGCCAGGATGCATCCCGAACAGCTCAGCCAGGGGAACCGTGGTCCCTTTGACATGGGAATGGAAAATCCTGAAAACCCTGAGGAAGCTCAGGCACTGGCATCGGCCCTGGTTGTCTCTTCTGCTTCCTCCTGGCATGTCCTTGCTGATTCTTAGCAAACTCCAAACATGGCCTGTGATGGTTTAAATGAGAATGGTCCCCACAGGTACCTATGTTTAAGTGCTTGGTCCCCAGTTGGTGGAACAGTTTCAAAAGGATTAAGAGGTGTGGCCTTGTTGGAGGAGGTGTGCCACTGGGCCTAGGGCTTGGAGTTTCAAAAGCTCTCTGTCTCTCCCTCCCCCGCCCCCCATCTCTCTCTCTCTGCCTCCTGCTTGTTGGTCAGATGTAAGCGCTTGGCTACTGCTTCAGCACTAATCTTGCTTGCCTGCCTTCTTTCTGCTTTGCTCCCCACCACGACTGTTAATGACTCGCCCTGTAAGCAAGCCTTCAATGAAATGCTTTCTTTTATGAGTTTCCTTGACCACAGTTTCTCTTCACAGCAACAGAAGAGTCAGACATGCCCTTTCCTTAGGGCCATTAAACTCGCTGTCCCACTGACAGGGTCACTCCACCCACAACTTAACTCTTCTCCTTCTACATTACTTCAGCTCAGTGGTCATGAGCCTTTGACCATGGCTCCCTTGTCATGCAGACTAATTAATGTCTCTGCATACTTCCTGTTACCCTGGCGGGTATTTGCTTCTAGAGCCCTGAGTCTCCTTTGTAGGAGAATATTGACTTCCAGGCAGCTAGGGTAAGGGTCTTAAGCTCACACCTGCAGTGGCACATCTATTCCAACAAGGCCACACCTCCTAATAGTGCCACTTCCTAGGTCAAGCATATACAAACCATCACAGTAGTCAAAAAACAAACAAACAAACAAAAAAAAAGAACAACAAAAAGGTCTTTGTAAACCTAATTAGGTTATAGACTCAGAAGAAAATTAACCTGGATTATTTAGACCATCAGTCCTCAATCTATGGATCTTGACCCCTGAGAGAGTACATATCAGATATTTATATGTAGTAGTGATGAAACAATTGTATGGCTGGGGTCACCACGACATGAGGAGCTGTATTAAAGGGTTGCAGCATTAGGGAGGTTGAGAGTTCTCCTAGATAGACCTGAAATCCCACTTGTGTCTGTAAAAGAAGCAAGATTGCTGTGAGATGCTGTGACTAGTGAGATGCTGAACGTGTGAAAAGGCAGACTGGAGTGGTCTTGCCATAGATACTGGGGTAACCCAGGGCTGAAAGAAGCAAGGAAGGACTCTCCCCTAGGGCCTTCTGAGGGGCACAGCCCTCCTGATACCTTAACTCCTGACTTCTGACAATCAGTATTATATGAGATTAAGCTCCTCACCCCCACCTGTTTTTTAGTTTGATAGATTATACAGCAACCTATGGGAGCCATACAGTGATATTCTAGAACCAGTATCTATGGAACCAGTTTTAATGTTATGGTCTCATGGTTGTTAAAGGAATCTCAGTTTGGATACTGTATATTAAATGAAAGTAGTCCTCAGTCAGCCATAAGCCTCAGTCAGGTCATAAGCTTCCATGACCTCTATGGAGGATTGGAAGAACCATCGTCCTCCACCTAGAGGTAACTACAATAGTTCACGTTTAAAGGATGCAGAAGCAGGCAGATGTGATGCAAAAAGACAACTGCTGAGGATTACCTCAGGGAGGATGGGAACTGTTTCATTAGAACAGTGTTGTTGTTTACAGAACTAAACCCTGACCAGTTGGCATGAATAGTGTTGGGCAACAAGAAGTTGAGAAGTGCTTCGTATCAGCCAGCAAGATGGCTCAGCTGATAAAGGTGCTTGCCCTGGAGGCCTGAGGCTTATCTTGCAGATCCCACGGTGGAAAAAGAGAACCAACTCTCTCAAAAGTTATCTTCTGATTTACACACACAGTGTAGCATGTGCAGACACACACACACACAAATAATAATAGTTATAATGATAATAAATGTTAATTTTAAGAGAGGAAGTACATACTTGTTAATGGTTAGAGCCTCGCCCTCGCGTGTGTTAGGCAAGTACCCTGCCATTAAGCTTCCTTCTAACCCAGGCCTCTCTGTCTTTGCTTCACTCTCTGTTGCATCATGGTGCCTTGTCTTTGCACCATAAGCCTTTTGACAACAGGGTATCTTCAGCAGCTTCAGCAGTCACAGGTAGAGGAAGAGGTTTGGGGTCAACAGCCAGAGGAAATCCAAACCTTTTCATCACGACTTCCAGGAACACCTCTTTGACCATATGTCAACCACTGTCTAACTTCAGGAAGATGGGAGAATGGATCTGAGCCTTCCCCAACCTCTCCAGGGACAAGCAGGCAGCAGAGGGGATGTTGGAATGGATCTTGCGGTGGGCAATTGATAGTATCAGTCACAGCACTCTGAAAGCAGTGCCCAGAAGACAGTACATCCTCTGGCAAGATCTTATACTGTTGTCAATAATATTGAGTGAGAAGATCCTTAGACTCTCAATTCCTAGGCACGCTATGTAAAGCTAAGAAGAAAACAGATTTCTTCAATCTCATGTCTGCAAAGTATAGAACAGTTTCAAAAATTTTTACTGATAACCTCATCAATCTTTTAATTATCCAATTCTTTTATCCATAGCACATTTCTGGCTATGGATAAAAGAATTGGATAATTAAAAGGTTAAGGGTACCAGGAAAACAGCCAGTCATGAGGTTATTTTTAAGGGTCAAGTTATAAATGAAAAGAGAATTCAGTGTGTGGTGGGCTTTATTCTCTCTTGGGCCCTTCTCACCTGCAGATGGAGGAACAGGGAAGAGGGATCAGAAAGAGAGGAGTCAGGTGTTCATCTTGCTTACATCATGGAATGACCTTTCCTTGTGTGAGTAAATCAGTGGGTGCCAGTTGAGGTCCCAGTCCACCCCATTTAGGGGCCATTTGCCACCAGCCTGCCTTGTGCTAGGCTCTGCACCAATTGCTGGGGAATGGTCGGTGAATAGACTTAGATCTCTCTGTATTGAAGAGCTCACAGTCTAGTGAGAATGAGAACAGCATGGTGTGATGCTAGTCATGTTTGAGAGTCGCATAGGGACACTCTGACAGGGACCTTAAAGTAAGCCTTTCAGAAAGATTATAAAAGCCAGAGGCTTCCGGAAGGCAGACCCAAACAGTGTCATCTGGAGATGATGGTATAGTGAGCTTTTGTATTGCAGTGCCTATTGGTGCCTGAGTAAGATCTACACAAGATCAAGTGAGTTAGCATAGAAAGTGGAGGAGCACATGACCCCACCCTAGCTGGGGAGCTGTGGCTTTGGGGAGGAGGAGGGCCTTGTTTTTCTAAGGGTGTGAACCCCTGGTTAAGTCAACAACACTCTAATGTGTGGACCCAAGACTGAATATATGGGTAGCACAAATTGGAATCAGCTAAAAAAAAAAAAAAAAAAAATTCAAAAGACAAAAAGTTAGGAGAGGGTGGGGCTGGAGGCTGTGGGGTGGGGGTAAATCTGGAAGTAGTTAGGAAGAGAAGCAAGAGACAAATTGTAAAAATACATAGCTGCATTTATGAAATTCTCAAAACACTAATGAAGCTATTATAACTAATGAATATAACATAATTTTTGAGTGAGTCTTGGTGGGTTGGTCGTGGTGGCACATGCCTTTAATTCCAGCAATGGATAGGCAGAAGCTGGCACACCTCTGTGTGGTTAAACATAGCCTGGTCTGATGCGTTCTGGGCCATCCAGGGCAACATCATGAAACCCAGTCTCAAAAAAAAAAAAAAAAAAAAAACAGAAAAAGGTGAGCCCTGGAGGGAAGGAAGCAGGACCAACTTCATGGAGGAAGCTTACATACATGGTGGAAAGGAAGGCTTTGCAGACTCTGCTTGGAGGAAGAAGCTGCGCAGGAGTGGATAGGGGTGGATACTGGGCTCACAATCTTACTCCTCACACACAGAAAAGAAGGAAAGGAGCCAGGAGCTCCAAGAAGATGCAGAGTAGAGAAATGGGCATTAGGGATGCACTGGACTATTGGTCCAATGTTGACCCACAAATAGAGGTCAGGAATAAGATATATCAAAGGTCCAGACATCTCCAAGATGATCACCAAAGCCACTGTCGAGGGAGGTAGCCATATCCCCTGTTCCCAAGGACTGCAGCTGCCCTCCACCCTGCCCACTTGCAAGTGAAGGCTGCAATCCCTGGGGCATCCTTGATTGGCAACCATATGGACCTGATAGTGGGCTGTAGAGTGGACTCATGTCAACAACCTGGCCAATTGCATAACAGGATAGAGGCCGAAATGGGGAGACCCAGTGTTTCTTTAGTGATGGGGACCAGGGCTGAATTCCACTTCCTTGACTGCTCCCGGAGGAGAAGTGACCAGGATAAGGTCCCTGCTACTTTCCCAAAGCGTTCTCATTAGCTCTGTAACTTGACAAAGCATTTCTATCCCTTGGAGGTCTGATGACGTAGGCGTTATCCTTCCTCCGGATTTCACAGCAGAAGGGCTGGAGACCAACGAATGTTCAGCACACCCAGGGGATGTGGTACATGGCTGGGCTAGGACTCAAGCCTGAGTTTGTTGGACTCCATGTCTCTTTCCAGAGTGCTCCCCCCACCCTACCCCTCCGGCATGTTTCAGCCGATCTTTTTATAACTTAGCTACATCATGTTCAACGCTGCCATCTCCCAGAATATCTGTTAAAACACACAGTGCGCCTCACGCTTCTGGGTTTCTTGCCAGTTACTGGAGAAATGATGAGTCTCGAATGTGCTTCTCGGAGACTGTTAGGTTTCTCTAGAAGAGCCTGCCTCTGCCCAGGGGTTTATTAACTCCCTGCTATGCATGATGAGATTTTCCCCCAATGCATCTTCGGAAAAGCATGCCACATGGGTTGCGCTGTTAGTCGAGAAAACGAGGAAGAGGGGAAGGTGGACGGTAGCGTGACTGATCCAGCCTACTCACAGAGAACCCGTGGACCACTATGCAACATCAGAACCCTGAGCAGCCTCCCTCCTCTCCATCACATTCCCTCCCTCCCCTGCTACCATGAGGAGTGACAGGGACCAGGTGAGTGGCAGTGTCCTAAACACATCAAGCACTTTCATATACAGCAGGTAACTCAGGAGGAGCAGTGGAAAGTAGGGTGCCTTTATTGGATATTTACCAGGCTAATGATGGCTCTGTGTCTTATCCAATCTATACCTTGCTGGGGAGACAGAGAGATAATCCTACCCTAGAAGAGAAGCAGCAGGAATCAGTACAAAAAAAGCCTACTTTACCTGCAGTTGGTTATTCCAGCAAAATCTGTGTTTTTCTTTTTACTAAAAGAAATAAGAATTATGCATATTTATAAGCAGGCTTGATTTACTGAGCACAGATGATAGCTACAATCCCCAGTCTGGATTTTCCTCTGAATTCTTTCTATATTGTTTTGTGTATGAAAATGTTTATTTTAATAAAGGTGGTTATAATCAAGGGTACCCACGGTCCCTTTCGAAGATAAAATGTCATTTAGCGTTCATTATAAAAACGTTATAAGAATCCCATGGCTGAACCTTTTCTGCTCATTTTTTGAAAAAACAAGTGACATTCATACAGAAGCAGCTAAATGGCATGTAAAAAAAATGGCTGCCGTGACCAGGAAGTGAGTCCTTTCTGGGCTGCCTTGGATAAGGGGCAAGCAAGCTGCGGATACAATACAGACGTGTAGCATCCTCGAGTCTACAGCCCTTCTGTATGGATGAAGTGCCCATTCTCATCTACGCATTCTCTCTCCTGAGAGAAACCAACCTTCATGAGTTACCATAAGAATTCAGCAGGGAAAGGCTTTCAGACTTTGTGATGGGAGAGTTCTCCCTAACAGGTGGTCGCAACATCTCCCCACCATCTAGATTTCTAAAGAGAATAAAGCCTTTAAAAAAAAATGTCTTGGGATTTTTGTGACAAAAGCCAAGTGGGAAAAGATGTGTAACATGTGCATGTATTATAAACCAAACCGCTCTTTGAAGCTGAAATTGTTACCAACACCTCTGCAAAGACTCACGCCTGCAAGCAACACCTCCATGTCCCTAGTGAGTACAAACACCGTTTGAGCTGATGTTGGTGACCCATGATCCTTGGAGTTTCAAACAATCAAGAAAGTGATGTCCAGGAGAATTACGTTTTGCTTTCACAGAGGAGAACAGGTAGAAAAGTCCGAGGATATACTCATAATGTCAGTAATGGTAGCCTTATGTCCACTGTGTACAAAACAGTGTGCTAATTGCTTTAAATAGACAGATCACTTCAAGTGTGTTTAAGTAACACACATTCATATGGATGCTTACAAATGGTGCTGCAAACTGAAATAACTATAACACGTATAAAATGTGGTCACTGCGACTATGAAATGGGCACGGACTCTTCCTCCTGAATTGAGTAAGGATCAAGTGGAGGAGGGTCCATCAAAGAGAGACTATGGGGCAGGAGACGTAAATTATGTCTAGATGCTTCCTCTTCGTGGCTACTAAACAAGTTGTTAACAATACACTGCTCGATTAATCTGTAAAACATTTATGAAAGCCCATAAAGGCTTTTGAAATATGCATTTTCTAGAGTAGTTGCGGCAGTGGTGGTAACACCTGGCCTTCTTAAAGCACCTCGGAGATCTCACAGTGTATACCTTCCTATGCTCGTACTCAGCTAACAACACTCTTAGGATGAGCATTCGTTTTCTGCTTCGCATCTAGGGAAACTGCAGTTCAGGAAAGTTAAAGAAATTGCCTAAGGCTGGTAGGTGAAGTGAAGCCCTGAGCCTGTCTGATGTCTCTGCTCTCTGCACCATGCCTCGGACCCATCTAGCATCCTCCGAGCCGAGTCATGGTTCCTTGTGTGAGTTTTTCATCCATGAAGTTGACAACCTTTTTAATTTAGTGGGATGCCCCGTTCTATTAAACCAAGCAATATGATACGCTGAAAGTTTCATGCAGTCTCTTGAGCAGCCATGAAATTATCCAGCCAGTCATTTGACCTCATGAGTTCCCTCGTCTGGAAAATGAACAGTCTGGATACTCGCCACCTAAGGAGGAACTCTAACTCTGATCAGTGCCACACAAGGCCCCCAGATAAGTGTTTACTTATCGCTGAATTACTCCTGACAGCTTCCTGATTAAATTCTTGGATGTATCTGCCTAATGATGGACTCAGTGGGGGATGGAGGTCCAAAGTGGATTTGTATGTACCCACGTGTATGTTCTTCTACATCCGTATGTGTATGTTGCTGTTCTGTATGTGTTCTTATATATATGTATGGAGGCAGAGGTCAATGTTGGGTATCTCTCTCGGTCATGACAGGCTCTCTCAAGGAAGCTCAGTAATTCAGCTAGAGCCGTGAACCAGCTAGGACCAGCAATCCTGCTACCTTCTCAGTACTGGGGCCACAGAGGCATACTGACACCTAACCTTTCTGAGCTGTATGCGTCGCATACAGCAAGAGAGACCTGATGCTTGTGTGAGAAGCATTTTACTGGCTAAACCATCTCCCCAGGCTCCTGGAGTGGTTTTAAAAGACAAATTGCAAGGGCTGGGAAGATGAAGAATGGCTCAGTAGTTAAAAGCGCTGGCTGCTCTTCCAGGGGACCTAGGTTCGATTCCCAGTATTCACATGGCAGTTTACAACTGTCTATAACCCCAATCCCAGGGGATCTGATGCCCCCTTCTGGTCTCCAAAGGCCATGAATGCATCTGATGCATAGACATATGTGCAGGAAGAACACCCATACACATAATATAAAAGAATGGATTTGGTTTAAAAGTCAATTTGCCGTATCAGACATAAAGGTGGAGGATAGTTAGAAACAGCTAGCTGCATATAATATATCATGTACTATAACATGATAAAGGAATGCTAAGCTTTCAATATAGCTTAAACCTAAAGATATGTAGAGTCTGGTGCTTATGAGGGAGGAGACACCAACCAGCGCACCTTCTATGACCAGCCTTCCCTTTCAAGGGCCTAACTTAGAACAGTGAGGGGCCTCAACTTCTTCTCAAGATTGCAGTTTCCACTAGCGGATAAGATGAATATATTTGATTACCACGTTGAGACTAGTTTTCTGTCTAAAATGATCACAGTTTTTTGTTTTTGTTTTTGTTTTTTTAACTTTGAACAGTGAGTAAGACTGGCTAAGTTTGATTCAGAGGCAAGGAGAAACTAAATGAGTACCATTGAATAAATTTGAAGTAATAGATAGGGGAAGAGAGAGTTGCCTTGGGATATTATAACCATCAACCACCCACATCCAATATACTTGTTTTATATCAGTCTATACATACACCCAACTATCAGTACACCAAGACACTGTTGTGTCTTTTTAATTAAAATTAACTCTTGTTTTCTCCATGATGGATGCAAGAGAGGTAAACAGAGAAAGACACACTTAACCCCGTTTCCTCAATGACAGATTCTTTCTTCACCCTATTCTATTGAGAACTATGAATCAGAAGCTTAGGCCATGTGGGCCCTCTCTTCCTAGAGAAGAATCAGGGTTAGCTACCCAGAGCTTTTTCCCATGGTTGCTTTTCTCTTTCAGAAACAGAACGTGGTCCCGCAGCCCTGCCCATCCTTCCTCTTCCCCAGGGTCAGTTGGTTGAGGCTTCTGAGTAAGTGACTAATTGAGATCTGACTAAAGATGCTCAGGTCTTAATGCAGGCTACACGTTCAAATGTCCACTGTCAGACTCGCCCCAGACGAATTAAATCAAAATCTTGAGAGTAGGAGCCAGGCATTGGAATTATTGGGAGCTCTGCAGAGACTCCAATATGCAAGCCAGACTGAGAATCAGATTTTGTTCAACAGCACAGCAGCAGTGAATACTTGCTTCCTGTTTCCTTCAGAACACACGCGTTCACATCCTACTCTATTAAAATATTTAATGATGTATCAGAATGGAACTCAGGGAGCAGATTGTAGAGATAATGAGATAAGCTTTCTAATCATCATTGTTTGCTCTAGAGGGAAGAAAAATATTTCTGTTCTATTCAGTGCTTAGAGTACTGGCCTTCGACAAAGTAATGAACGAGTCTGTGTGTGTGCACCCTGTAATACTGACAGTAATTTCATCACTAATGTTGAGCACAATGAATGAACAATTATGGTCTGGTAAAGATGTTGTTTGTTGTGTGCTTAAGTAAACGTATCCAAAGAAATAAATCATTGAATGGGAAATGTCTTGGACAGATTTCAATTAACAAGACCCATGGGAAATGATGTGGAAATGCACATATTCAATATTTGAAAGATCTCATTACTCCACCCTTTAGATATGCAGATTGTTTGGATTATCTAATGTCAAAATACAAAAGCATACTCAGGAGACTTAATTCTATACTCTCTATAAAGGACTTTTATCTAGATGCCTATTACTGAAGCCAAATGACAAAACTTAGATATACAAGGGCCCAAACTCACAAACTGGCAAATTAAAGAGTGATCATTCACATGTAAGAAGGATTCTCTGCTTTACAAAAGGATCCTTACCAGCGGCTCTCTAACCACAGACCACAAAGATTCACACAATAGACTGTCTCCCAGATGCTCCAGGCACACTGTGGGATCCTCGCTATTTTAAGCAGTCCTGTGGTGAAACCTTTTGTTATGCAAATTCCTCCCACTAATTGATCTGTTTGTTTATGTATACTTTTTATCCCGTAGATCCGAGTTTGCTAAGCCCCCTTTATTTTTTTAAGTTTTTAGCTGGGAAAGCAATCACTTCCTGTTCAGGCAACATTCAGAATAACTTGTTAGCCTAAAAATACCTATTAGAGACAGCTGGGAAAATCTAGATAAAATTTAAAAAATAATAATAATGATCTTCTGAGCCAAAGGGGACCGAGAAGGGAAATCATTTTGCAAAGCATCAACCCCGAAGTGGTTCCACATTAAATGACCATACGGATTTGGACAAATAGCCACAGGACAAATCTACTCATATGCAAAAGGAAATATCAGGGTAGGTTACCTTCTCAATCTAAAGTGAGAGTGAGGGAGTACAGATTCTTCCCAAGAGCTGTGACCCCGAGGGCCAGCAAATGCTTCCTGTCAGTTTGCGTTACGTATCTGGGAAGCTCTAGACTGAAGATTTCACATGAAAATTCATCTCAGCCTAGAGATGCCTCCAGGATGCCATTTCCAAATCCCGAATCAGCCTTAGACACTCGGTGTGCCTGGAGCAGCACACAGCCAAGCCTGGAGAGTGTAGAAGACACCGACCGAGAAGATGAGGACAAACCCAAAATCAGTTTTCCCTAGTGCGGTGGCTAATCTTGGTTGTCAACTTGACTCCCTCTAGAATCCATGAACACCCAAGCCGCTGAAGACATCATGATGGACATTCTTGATCTTACCATTTGAATTGAGAAGCACCCTAACTCGGGCCACACCTGCTGGCACCTCCATACAAGGACTTGGAAGAAGGAAGCCTTTACACTCTTCCCTCGATGTTACTGACAAACTCATCTGTGCTGATGCTCAGGTGTTTCTTTGCTGGTATTAGAACTTGCTTCTTCAGGATTCCTTTATATGCTGAAGATTAGCAGCTCTCTAGGAATGCTCTAGAACTCCAGCACTACACACACACGCTCGCGCGCGCGTGTATGTGTGTATGTATGTATGTATATAGGTATATACATAATAAGAGAGGGTTTACCAGAAATCTATGATGATTTACTATGAGAAAGCTCTATTATGTTATCTATTACATTGAAAGATTAAAGATCAAAAATATATGATACTGATAGTAAAAGAAGTAGGTGAGCTTTGGACAAAATTCAAAACGTATTCATAAGAAAATACTTGTATTAGGTTAGGAATGTAAAGGTAATTTATTCACCTAACTAAAATGTTTATGTATGTCTGTGGGCATATATGTATGTATGTATATTGGTATTTATATATGACGCTTACTCTATAAAGAATCTTCAATATCCCTTGAAATCTGTAAAGGACCAAGAAGGCCACTATCCAAATTTTATTGAGCATTGAATCAGTTCCCAGGTGGTTCCCTAATAAGATAAAAGTAAACAATATTAAATATTATAAAAGAAGATATAGGATAGTAATTCACAAATAATATGTTAATATATAATTAGTGATAACTTTAGCTACAATGGAAGATAAAATTTCAGTTTGCAGTAGATTATTAACCCAACAGATTAATTTCTCCATCAAATGATAGCCTAGTATTGAAGCTCATATTATAGACGTGTAGCCTTTCATGGGGTTACCGAAAACCGAAGCATCCTCCTGTCTTATCCAGGACCCCTAGAAGATCTTCATAGACTTCCCTTAATGAGCCAGAAAATAATGAAAGAAAGCAGATAAGTTTCATGGACCTATTGCACCATCTTCATCCACATTACACATTTAGAATTTGATCAGTCACGTGATCAAACCTCCTGGGAGGAAGACTGGGAAATCTGGTCTATCTGCAGACTTGGGAAGAAAAGGAAACAAGGTTTTGTAAGTGTCTCTGTCTCTCCCATGTTGTCTGGGTAGAAACTTCAAAAGAATCTCCAAACTTTTCCATCTATTAAAAAACTTCAATCAGGTTAAATGCTGAGGGCTGGCTATTTACATAAGATACGAACTGTCAGCTCACAGGAGAGGGGACCCAGATGACTGATGAGCATATGAAAGGACGCTCGATGTCAGTCGTTAGAAAACTGTAAATGGAGATAACAGCGCTGGATGATTGCTTACTCTTTAGGTTATGAGCCGTGCAGACGGCACATAATACCAACTCAGAATGTGCTAAAGCAGGAACTCTCATACATTACTTTTGAATGACACATTATTTATTTTTGTTATATACATATGTGCAATCAAGCTACAACTATGTTGTGTCTTTAAAGAAACCCATGGTACTCTACTCGGATCGATTTTGGCTGATTATAAGACGAATTGGTTGGGCAATTTGATTTTCCTTATTTCTGAATTCTTTTTTTTTTCATTTCTCTCCTTATTTATTTGTTTATTTTGGGGTTTTTCGAGACAAGGTTTCTTTGTGTAACAGCTCTGGTTGTCCTGGAACTTGCTCTGTAGACCAGGCTGGCCTAGGCTCAGAGATCAACCTGTGTCTGCCTCCTGAGTGCTGGGATTAAAGGCCTATGCCGCCATGACGAACTTCTTATTTCAGAATTCTCAGCTGTGAAAGTAGTGGTCCCACCTTATGGCTCAGATTATCTGACTTCATTCATTGTTTTCTATTGGCCCTTATTTTAAGTGACTCCAGTTGTAAACTACTGGTGCTTCTAAGTGTGTCTCTAAGTGAGTTCTGTCCTCAGATGATTCTTGTCATCCTAAGAAAACTGTCTTCTGTAGTGCCCCTAGGATGGTTCTTGAATGCAGAAAATAAAAATAAATAAATAAAAGGAAGAGGACATGATTACTCCTGACATATGGAGAAGATTTTTACTGTAGTTGTAAGGGAGAAAGCAGGCAGAAGAAAGAGTCCAGGCTGAACTTGACTGGCAGACTAAGCAGGACCAGGAGAGGAGAGATGGGGGTGGAGGGAGGAGCAGCTGACCAAGAGAGGCAGCCTGATCCAGGAGTCCAGTGTAGCCAAAAGGCTCTGATTTATAGGAATCAGGCTGGGACAGGGGAAGTGAAGCCCAGCCCCTTGGAGGGAGGGGTTTAGGGTAGGGGGCGGGGCGAGAAGCGCTGTGAGAAATCATGGATACTGGGTGAGACTTGTCCATGAGTTGAGACCTAATAGTTCTCAACTTCCCTTGTTTCAAAAACATGATTTTGAACTATATCCTCAAAATACATTTTATTAATCTCTGGTACCAATAAGTTTGGCTAAAATTTTACTGGTGTAGTATTATTATCTTAGTCAGGGTTTCTATTCCTGCACAGACATCATGACCAAGAAGCAAGTTGGGGAGGAAAGGGTTTATTCAGCTTACACTTTCTACATTGCTGTTCATCACCAAAGGAAGTCAGGACTGGAACCAGGAGCTGATGCAGAGGCCATGGAGGGATGTTACTTACTGGCTTGCTTCCTCTGGATTGATCAGCTTGCTTTCTTATAGAACCCAAGACTACCAGCCCAGGGATGGCACCACCCACAAGAGACCCTCCCTGCTTGATCACCAATTGAGAAAATAGAACCCAGGACTACCAGCCCAGAGATGGCACCACCCACAAGAGGCCCTCCCACCCTTGATCACTAATTGAGAAAATGCCCCACAGCTGGATCTCATGGAGGCATTTCCTCAAGGGAGGCTCCTATCTCTGTGGTAACTCCAACTTGTGTCAAGTTGACACAAAACCAGCCAGTACAATTGTTAAGGAAAAGTTCTTCAGAGGAAACATGAGTTACAATTAGATGTAATGAGAAGCACATGGGCTCCAGAATGTTACAGACATGACGTTGAAATCTGGCATGTCGCTCACTAGTTTGGGCATCTTAGACAAGTTTCTTAATATTTCTACCTTTTGCTTTGACATCTTTGAGAAGGAAAGAAAATGTGACTTTCAGAGAACTGTTGTAGGAATTAGTGCTTCTGCATTGTGGACATTGTGAGTTCACAGCACCTCTTCACAGTCCAGACTGCCACTCTTACAGGAGTCGAATACTGTGTTCCTGAGCTTTCTGATGTTGCTCCCTTATTGCTGTAATAAACACCATGAGCAAAAGTAACTTAGGGGAAGAAAGGGTTTATTTCCCCTTCTTAGAGATGGTACAGACCACCTATAGCAAATAGGAATCAAGAAAATGTCCCACAGATATTTGCCCATGGGCCAATTTGATGTAGGCAATCACCCAACTGAGACTTCCTCAGATACCTCTGGGTTATGTCCAGTTGACAGCTGAAGATGACTAGGCGACTCCACCTCTTGTCCACTTGATACACAACTACATCACCTAACTTATAACTGTCCACAATATAGCACATTGATACGATACATATATAAAATTTATACATTGATAGTATAAATTTTTAAACCGCAGTCTTCAGCAAATTCCAATGATTTTAAAAGTCTAAGTTCTCTTTTAAAATCCGGTCTCTTACCTATGGGCTCCTCTAAAATAAAAAACAAGTTTCATGTTTTCTTATTTCAAGAGAGAAGAATAAGGGCATAGTTATAATCCAATCAAAGCAAAACCAAGATCCAGCTGAGTAAATCTAGATCACGTAGTTCAGTGTCTGGCATTGGGATTCATGAAGAACCCCCAAAGGATTCTTCCAAAAGGATTAGGTAATTCCACCTCTTCAGCTCTGCAACATACACAGCTTTTGTAACAGGCTCCTGCCTTCACTCCACACCTAATGCTGGCCTTCACAGTTGCCCCTCAGTTCTGGCATCTCCAGTATCCTGGGGCATACACCAAAACTGAGGCTGCATTTTAACCAGTGGCCTGTCCTGGTCTCTCCACACAGTGCCAAGCTTCATCCACTCTCCATGATCCACATGATCACTCTTGCATCTCTCATGCCTTTAAAACCAGTATCCCATGTTCTAGCTAACCAGGTTGAGGTTCAGTCTTGGCCCACTTGGATCACAGGCTCTGTGTGCTGACACTAAAGAAATTTTTCAGCTGAATGATACTGATGTCTTATTCATCATGCTGATTCTTTGGTACCAGCTTAACCAGCAGCATCCATTGTTCCAGTGAATCATAAGCTTCACTTCCAAATATTCTTAATGCATAATATCACACAAACAGCCATGACTGAGTCTTCCTTTAACTCTGAAACTTCATAGCTAACCTCCACAGGATACCTATTCTTTCTGCAGTTTTATCTTTCAGGCTCCTATACTGCTCGTTAGTCTCTGAGCACTTGATGCCTTCTCAAGGTTCCAGATTCTTTCATGATCATCCCTAAAACAACAGGCTCAAGTCCACCACAGCAACAACCCCACTTCTGGTACCAACTTCTGTTTTAATAGCTTTTCTATTGCTGGGATAAATAGAATAACCAAAAGAAATGAATGGGGAGGAAAGAGTTTATTTTATCTTATATTTCTGGGTTACAATCCATCATTAAAGTAAGAGCAGGAACTCAAGGCAGGAACCTGGAGCAGAAGCTATAGAATAATGTTGCCTATTGGCCCACTCTCTAACCCCTGAATAGCTAGTAGTCTTCTTATAAGACCCAGGATCCACAGCCTAGGAATTGGACTGCCTACAATTAACTGAACACTTGTCTTAGTTGGGGTTTCCATTGCTGAGAAGAAACACCATGGCCAAGGTAACTCTTATAAGGGACAACATTTAATTGGGGCTGGCTTTAGAGATTTAGTCCATTATTTCATGGCATGGAGTATGGCAGTATCCAGGCAGACACAGTGCTGGAGAAGGAGCCAAGAGTTCTACATCATAATCCAAAGGCAGTCAGGAAAAGAATGTCTTCCAGACAGCTAGAAGGAAAGTCTCAAAGCCCAGTCCCACAGTGACTTCTTCCAACCAGGCCACACCTCCCAATAGTGCTACTCTCTAGGCCAAGCCTATTCAAACCACACCACATCAATTATTAATCAAGGGGATGCTCACTGGATAATCTGACTGAGGCAGACTTTCAGCTGGGAATTGTCAGATAGCTGTGAGCCACACCAAGTTAGTGGCCGCAGCTAGCAGAGTGGGCCTGACCCTCACTATTCACTGATGATGCACACCCTGCACTCTTAGATTTTACTTCTTGGTTTTTCCAGTCTTCCAAATTCAGATGAAAGAAATCAGGTTGTTATAAATCTGTTAAACCTCCCGGTAAATTTTTCTGTGATATGCCTGTAGGATAGTCATAGACTATTTTAGTATACATTTTAATCCATGTGCTAAATACTAAAAATAATGAGGATCATTTCTTCTTTAGATGAAAAACAATAGATTTAACATAAATTAATTTAAAATCGTTAATAAATACATTTTAACCACTGACTGTGGGGAAAACGTTACAGAAAACGTTAAGGTTTATTGCATCATCTTTATCGGGTTTTTAATTCTGAATATCCTGTCTCATTTAAATAAATGACTTATATTTGAGCAGAGGTTTGTCAACTGCCGCGTGACTTAATTAGCTAAACATCTGTCAATGTCTCAGGCTTCTAACCAGGTCTAATTAATAAAAGACAAAAAAGCTTTTATGTTAATAAAGAGGAGTTAGTTGCAAAAAGACAAATATTGCACAATTTAACTTCTATGAAGTAATTAATTGTCAAATTTATAAGGACAAAAAGTGAAATGGCAGCTGCCAAGGGCTGGATAGGAAGTTGATGAGAAGCATTCAAGAAGATGAGAAAGTTCTACCTCAGAGGTTCTGAATGCCATGAGCCTTTGAGAGAGTTCCTCATGTTGTGGTGATGCCCAACCATAACATTATTTGTGTTGCTACATTTTAACTGTAATCTTGCCACTGTTGCAGATAGTAATGTAAACGTCTGTGTTTTCTGATGGTCTTAGGCGACCCCAGTTACAGGGTCATTCAGCCCCTGCCACATGTTGACAGCTGTGTAACTATGTGGATATTCTCAGCACCACAGAACTACTCAGCTTCCGATAGCTCGAATGGGAAACATGGTGGTGTATATTTTCCCACACAGGCAGAAGACGATGGTGGTGCTCACAACGAGAAAGCAGGGGCTGTAAAACAACAGACATCAGTACATTTCCTGACACTCTCAGCAAATATTTCGGTTTGATAACACTTTCTAAAAGCTTTACTTTCGTTTTCTCCCACTATTTCTTGAAGTGACAATTCTTACTTTTCTGCACTTTTCAGGAGATAAATTTGGGCAGCCTAGAATCCGTTGTTACACCCCCTAATCCTAGCCCTCTTGCATTAATCCAGTGATAGACTCCAGGAAAGCTGCACTGAGATTATTTCAGTCACACCTGGCTGTCATGTGAAAATGTCAGCTCTTCCAACTCAAACAGGTCCATCTTTCCTTTATGCAACACCTCTGTAACAATTTGGAACCCGACTCTTTAGGTGGGTGTCTCAGGTTTAATTTCTGTATAACAAGTTACTACAAACTTAGCAGCTTAAAGCCACATGACTTTGAGTCCCAGTTCCCGTGGGTCAGTTCTCAGGGGAGTTAGAACACAACTGAGGGCCCCATTGAGGTAGCTTTTCCACCCAAGGTCGAGCTTGTGGCTGAGCCCCCCATCCCCTCCAGCCCCCGGGTCATGCTCTGCTTCCCGACTCCAGCAGCACTGTCAGAACTAAGTTTCCATGGGACTCTAGGACTGAGCCGACAACCCTATCCATTCCTTTCTATCTAAATTACTACATTTTCTCATCAAGTCCCATAGTAGCCTCCCTTGTCCGCTTAAATGAATCACCCAAGCTGATTAAGTAAATCAACTGACTAGAGACCTTTACTTATTATATATGCAAGCCTTTCCGCCTTTGTCTCATGACCCCATCAAAAGAGTGAAGATCATCTCATAGCCACAGATCCTGCCCACACCTCCGTAGACAAGGTTCTACAAGATACACAATCCCTTCTAAAGACAACCTCGTAAAAAGCATCATGGGATACCTTTTCAGATGTTCAATATTCTCAACTAGCAAACTAAGGGTGAGAAGACCCATTTCATAAGGACAGGATGCTTAAATGATTTTGCATTTTACACACAATATCTAGGAGCACGGGTCTTTTGTATACAACATCCTGGAGCACAGATATTCAGAATACCCTGGCTCTCACTTTTTACCCAGCAGACGTCTCTCTGTGAAGCAGAGAACATACAAGAATGACTAGGCTCTGTGGCTGCCACAGACAGGCTCTCACCCTTCCTTGTGCTGCCTCACTTAAGCCTCACAACAGCCCTCTGGGGCAGGGGCTGGCGAGTGAAGAAACTAGGACACGGAGGAGTTAAATTACTCCCTCTTCCTGAGCTAGGAAGAGGCGGAGCCGGCTCGCCCATCCTCCAACCTCCAGAAGCCTTGCTGTGGAGTTCAAGCTCTCCTCAGCGCCCTCCCCTGCATCCCCCAGGTGTGACAGAACATCCGAGGGCAGGTCAGAGCCCCACTCACAGTTCTCAACAGGCAGAGAGTCTCGGGGAGCCTCCTACCTGCTAAGTTTTTGGCCCCTTCCGTGCCATTACCTCCGACATGGCACGTCCTTATCCTACACACGTTCCCGGTGAGCTCTGCACTCATTGAAATGGTGCAGCAGCGTTATTGCTTTTGAGGCAGTAGCTCATAAAGACGTCTGGTTTTAATTCACTCAGTATTTCTTTTGAATAGTTGATGACTCAACTCTTAAAAAAAAAAAAAAGAGTGATATAATCCTCTAAAAACCAAGGGGGCTGATTACCTAATGGCGGAATCGCATGGGGGAGGAAATTTAATTTTGATGGATTTTTTTTTTCCTGCGCCCTTCAGTTCTCTTCATTTATTTCAAGTTCAGCCTAGTTTCCCACAACTTTCCACGTGCCCGATTTCCCCTTCAGGAAAGAGTTCTGCAGGAGATAGAACCTGGGGAAGGACTCCGCAACTCTTGACCACAGAAGACGGACGACCATCTAGAGAGCCGCGTTATGTAAAATGTCTTTCACCTCTCTTCCAAGAGGCCTCAAAGAGTAAGGGAGGGGAGCTGAAGAATTGTCTCAGTGCTTACTTGCTGCTGTGACAAAGGACCAAGAACCCACATCGTAGGTCACAAACTGTAGGTAACTCCAGTTCCAGGAGATCCAGCGCCCTCTTCTGGCCTCCACAGGCACCAGGCACGCGCATGGTACATAAATACATACACGGTCAAAACACACAGACACACAAAATAAAACATATTTAGAAGGAGGAGGAGGAGTCTGAAGAAAGCGCTGAGTGTGCAGGAGACCACAGGGAAGGGAGTGTGCAGAACAAAGCTCCACGAGTTCCTACTGGTCCTCTGCCCTGAGCTAAACCATTTCACGTGCCCAGCCATTTCTACATACTTGTCCTTGCAGGAATTCGGGTACTTCAAAGTGACTCTATGGGGAGATAGTGCTCAAAACTCTTAGGCCCAAATGAAAGAAGGGAAAGGCTTATATCTCACTTTCTTTACCCCTGGATAACTTAAGAGGCACAGGGTGACTATCTTTTTCTCAAAACGTTTGGACCATTATATCAATATACATAATAACATACATAATAATATACATAATAAGGTAATGTTAGAGATAGGACCCAAATCTAAACACAAAACTCACGTGTGTGTGTGGGTGTGGGTGTGGGTGTGTGTGTGTATGTATGAATACATGTATTTAAGGTAATTTTATACAATGTGTTAAATGATTTTGTTCATTTAAACTGTGGGTTTTTTTTTTTCATACAAAGTCAACTGTAGATTTTTTCATGTTAGCACTCAAAAAATTTTTTTTTAATTTTGGAGCGTTTCAGATTTGGGATATTTTTAATTATGAGGATTGACCAGCATCTGGGTTGTTAAACAGCTGAACAGGGTGAAACTAACAAACGCTTGCTGTTGCTTTGCAAAGTAAACTCAGTGGTGTCCTCATAAGGAACGGCTGCCAGCACTAATCTTAGCCACACACACTCTCCACACATTGCTTAATGCCTCATCCTTGCTGTAGGTAAGAAACCACTACACTGGTGTCGTCTCCCTCTGCAGGCAGGCCCTAGCAACTGTGTGGTCCTCGGGGTCCAAACAGGACAGACTGTTTTTGCCACCATCTTTTCTGGTGCTATCCCTCACCTTTGGCCCTGCCAGTGGATTTCTGCAGGGGTCCTGCTTGGGTAATAAAGTTCTCCGGCTTGGGTAATAAACACAGGTCAAGCTTGCTTTGCACTCTCTCAGCCTTCTGCATGAAAGATACAAAAACCCCTTCATGTGTCTAGCATAGGAATATCACGTTTTCCTTAGTTCCTTTAGGTTGTTTGTTTGTTTGTTTGCTGTTTTAACCTTTGGAACATTTCAGTGGCCTTTGTAAGAAAGTCATGAGTTCAGCATTCTTGAACCAGGCACTTGCAACTGGCAAGCTCAGAACAGAAGGGCAAGCCGAGCTTGGAGTCCCCAGTGGCTGGTTTCAGTATTGGTTGGGCTGAAAGCCCTGGACATGGGGAAGCACAACTCCAGTTTCTTAGGAAACAAATGGTTTCCTATAATTCCTCTGCTCTGCTAACATTGTCTCATTGGAATTAAGACAATGACAATTTGCTGGGCCTTTTATTCCTCAAATTTTAGCTCTTATTGGAGAGAGGAGAAAGAAAATGAGGGATGGGAGAATGAGCAAAGGAAGGAAGAAGGGAAGGAAGGAAGGAAGGTAGGAAGGAAGGAAGGAAGGAAGGAAGGAAGGAAGGAAGGAAGGAAGGAAGGAAGGAAGGGGAGAGAAGGAAGGAGGGAGAGAGGGAGAGAAGGACAAAGAGGGATGGAAGAAGGAGGGAAGGAGGAAGGAAGGGAAGGACAAAGGGAAGAAGGGAGGGAGGAAGGAGGGGGATGGAGAAAGGAAGAAAAGAAAGAAGGAAAGGATGAAGGAAGGAAAGAGGAAGAGAGGGAGGGAGGGAGGGAAGGAAGGAGTCCTTTATGGTATTCAGAAAAACACCATAATATTTATATATCCCTGTGGGTTTGATTAGTTTAACATCTAGTACGGTATAAAAAGAGACTGCTTCCTGTCTGAACATAGGACCCAACGATGGGGGAAAGAGGCTTCAGCATCTCACATCACAAACTGGGCACTTAGAGGACTCCCTCAATAGCATGTACTAAGAAGGAACAAGGCTCTTTCTGCTGCCTTGACAGGCTTCCTTCGGTTACCTTATGAGGCGGTCAGGTAAGGCAGGCTGATAGGATGGTGGCGGCAGCTTGGAAGCTGAACCATTTGAGCTGTAGACACTAAGGAAGGCGGGCCCATCTCATCTCTCCTAATACTTCAGCCGTTAAAGGGATTGTGTCATGTAGAAGACAGCCTAGAACCAGAACAGCCCACAGTGCCACTCCAAGGTGACAGAGTCACCCTTGCAGCTCCCCAGATCAGGTCCTGGAGCCACAGCTCGGGTCATCAGTGAAACAGTGGAGAACTTTGGTTGAATGGAAGACTATAGAGAATACAGCGTGGAGGGTCAGAGAGAAGGCTATGTGGATGGAAGCACGGGCTTCTCATTCAGAAGTCTGGACCTGCATTCCTAGCGCCCCTGTCAGATGCTCACGACTGCCTGCAGCTCTGGTCCCAAAGCGTCTGACTTCTTGGGCCTCTGCAGTCACCCACACACACATGCACACACACACAGAGACACGTTTTCATAAATAAAAAATAAGTCTTTAAAACCAAGGAAAGGCAAGGTTTAATGACTAAGATCTGGCACCTGGACAAGACGTCACCAAGAGATAGTTTCCTGGAAGAGTTGGCACCTTCCGGGGCAGTGACTGAGAGGAAGCATGTTTCTACCTTCCCCCTGGCTGTGATCAGCCTCCACGATAAACGGTTTATAGAAAAGCAAGCCACGCAAGCACAACCTATTGTTTCTTCGTGAAAACCTAACAGGCCTACCATTTACTTGGATCTTCACATCTGTTTCCATAGAGACATCACCTCTGCCTACCTAGTTTCCAACTCACCAAGTCTATTGTTTCTCAAGTTCTGCGGCATCAGGTTAAATAATATGATTCTTTCATAACTAGCTCCTCAGCCTACCTCAGAAATAGCTAATGGGTAGGCAGGCGGCCCCAGCTCCCATGGCACAGCCTCATGATGATTAATGGAGTTTAAAACTGGGGATCGTTTGGAGAAAAGCATTAACGCAGGACCAATAACAAGGGGAGAGTCCTGATTTTTTTATGCTGTATCATGTCATAGTTTTATATTAATAACAGAACTAGTCATGTAGTTTTTAGCAGAGTGGTCACAACGTAGCGTGGATCAATGTATAAGGCTGGAAGGATAGATAGCTCAGTAGGTAGAGTGCCTATCATGTAAACAGGGGGCCTGAGTTTGAATCTCTGAAAAACACACAGAGCTGGGCTCAGCAGCGCCCATCTATAGTCCCAGGGCTCCTATGACCAGATAGGACGTGGAGACTGGAGGATCTCCCAGAGGCTCACAAGCCAGATATCCTGAGTGACACAGCCACAAGCCACAGACACCCTGTCACAAACAAGGTGGACCATGAGAAGTAACACCTGAGGATGTCCTCTGACCTCCGTATACATGCCATGGCACAATCACACACATGACTGCATATGCACACATGTGCAGACATTAAATGCACAAAAAATAGTGTATGTGGCCTATGGGAATAACTCAACTGACAGACAAATAGTTGCACGTGAGTGACTTTAACCCAGTGCCTCACTTTTCTCATATAGATGGGAAATGATAATGGTGTTTCCAGGAAATGATATAAGAGTATGAGAAGACAGTCAGATGCATAGAACAGTGTCTGAGACATAGTAAACACATGGTATTGGCTTTGTGGGTTTGTAAATAGCATCCTTATCCATTTTCTAGTAGTAGCATCTAAGAGATACTAATTACTCTCTTGGCAAATTGAAACTCTCAGGTTTCTCTTGCTTCTGAGACCTTAGAAGCAACTTGGGGATGAGACCACTTAAGGCGGGATTCGTAGCTAGAGAGAAGAGGTCTGTTTCTGACCTCGAGTCTCTGACTATTTGAATAGGACATTTTTGCCCTTTAGCATCGCACCCAGTACAATCTCTGTACGGACGGACTTACAATAGATGTTTACAGAAATGAGGACATAGAGGTAGTGAGCTTCTCCTACGCATCAGTCAAATCCAAACCATCTAACCAATAACAGCTTTCTAATGAGGGGTGGATCCTGCCCAGCAGGAACCATGGGCCCATTGCTAGTACCAGACACTCAGTGTCACTGAGGCGAATCAATATGTTAAGTTCTCAAAGTGCCAGTTCTACACCATATATTCTAGCCACCTTGAGTTAATCTGCAGCTGGCATAGTCTTAAAGTGAGAAAGGCTTTGGCCCAAGCTCCGTGCTTTTGAATGTTTATCTATTCTACCTCCTCAGCCCCAAGGACTCTGTCACTAAGCTGGAGTCTGCCCTATAGAGCCACATGAAACTCTCACTGAGATGATCATAAGCCCCAACCAGCAGCTCTGTTGGGAGGCTGGGGGTGGGGGGAAGATACTAATTTCTCTCGCCTTCTCCAGTCACTGGAAGACTTTCAGCACTGGGTTTTATTCCAGCTCTTTGTTCCCATGAACAAGTACCATGCCAAACCCTTCAGCTGTGCCGAGTGGGCTCACTACTCAAAATGTCATCAGCAGATTCAGTTATCAGCATATGCCTTTAACTCCTATCTGGGGTGTGTGTGTGTGTGTGTGTGTGTGTGTGTACACATGTGTATGTCACTCATGGAAGACGTTTATGGGCCTCATTTCTTAGAACAGGGGTGCAAATGTGTGTGCCCAAATCACATCAGAATGCAGAACTGCTTTCAATTTATTGCCACACTTAAAGTACACACAAGATAAAGCCGAAATAATCCAAAGAGATGAGATACTCGGGAAAGGGACAGCCGGTAAAATAGCGAGCCTTCATGCTAAGTTCTGATATAAATAATTCTCAGCAACATGGCTATCGGAGCTGGTCCCCTCATGGAGGCATCTGCCTCTTCCTCCCATGACTAAGCCTTTTTATAGGTCTCAGATTCCCATGGCTGTTCAGACATGATTTATACAGTGAGGATTAGAAACATGCCAGGGTCATAGCAGGGTAAGGTGGGAACAGATGAAAAGGAGCGGATTGTTCAGTGCGATTCCGACGACCACCCCGCTGTCACTCATGGCCACAGCAATGAAAGCGAGCCGCCTTTCTGTCCATACTACAATCCCAGCACCAGCCCACAGAATAGAGGAGAGGGCGGCCATGCTGGCTCCTGCGTTTGTTCCTCGTGTAATGAGCAGCCTGCTCCTGGTGGGAAACTCTGGCAATCTCCCTCTATTAGGAGGCATCTGCCGCTCTGCTGTAGGGTCTCCTCTTCTTGTCATAGCAAGGAACTTTTCCCCCCTCATGAAAACAGAACATTTTACTCTGTGGGAAATCTGTTCCTTCTGCCTCTGCTTCTGCCCCCACCGGATGTTCTTATCTGCTCCTCGCAAGGGCACAGGCAATTATAGAGCGCTGCATCTTCACCCACACGATTCCAGGCAAATATTATAAAAAGCGTACAGATGGCTCTGGAGAGAAGTCTTCCTGCCGCTTCCAGCTCTTCCGCCTTAAGGAAGAGATAGCAGTTTCTTTTCAGTTAATACCCTCACTGTTCATTCAGTTAATCAGTCAACCAACAAACGTCTATTCAGTGTCTTGATGCTGGCACACCTGGGACCACAGGTGCGGCTCAGCACCCACACGCCGGTCCTTCACCAAGAGAGGTTTCTCGTGGGCCACTGTGCCCCGACCCAGAGCCCACATGACCCCTCTATAGCCTTGCCTCTTGCCTCTGGCTACCTTATCTTTTTTTCCCCCCGTTTTTCTAAAAGCATCAGCATTGTTTTGCTGCCTTGGGTTGAGCCTGTATCTTTTAACTGTGACCTACTCATTCAACCATGATTTACTTACAAAGGCCGCCATCACCAAAAAATAGAAATAAACATGACAATTAACTCCTATGGTTTTTTGTATATATTTTGTGTCCTGTACATGTGTATGTATATGTACATAGAAACAATCTCATGAGGAAGATCTTGCTATGATCCCATTTTAACACTAAGTAAAATAACTAAGCTCAAAATCACTTTTGCCTAAAAGTCACCCAATTACTTACAGCTGAAACCGTCATTTAACCCTTCTCCCATAACACTCAGCTGAGCAGTTACTAACTCCTAGTATTTCTGTAGCTAGCACCTCTGAGAAACCAGCTTCCCTTTGTCTCATGGGCAGTAATGGCTGCCCAGCATCGAGGAGTCATGTCCACATTTAGGTTAAGGAAAGAAGAGCGGTGCTATCATCCTGCTTGTGTCCCTCTCAGTGAGAATTCAGAACATTCCCAGAATCCTCTGCCAGTTTTCCCGTTACCTTTCATTAACCAAATCGTATCACATGGCCTCCACCAGCAGCAAGAGAAATTGGAAGGGAAAAAAGGCAATTTTTAAAAAAGTCTCTATAATGAAGGCAGCAAGCTCAATGGAATCCTAGAATGCTTGTCATGCCAGTCAGATGTCAGTGTGTGTGCCACAGGTCATAATTGGTTAGACAGGATGGGAACCCATGCAAGAGCTCTAACCATTATGCTTTCCTGTGCTGCAGTGATACTGGTCATTCCTTGATGAGTAAGGGGGATATGGCTCTGCATCCGTAGACACACACGCACACACACACACACAAACCATCCACAAAACACAGGATTTCAAACTCCCCTAAGTGCTAAAAGGTAGAATAGCAGATCTTCAAAATGTTTAAAATGGCTAGCAATTGCTTGATATTATTTTTATGGGCTGCAAGAACTCCTGCAGCCAATGTATGGAATTAGTCTTCACTTGGTTTAAAGATTAGAAGACTTAGCAATACAATTATTATATTACTTATATTGTTATATTCCCTGTTAAAATATCAATGGTTTTTATTTTTTTAAAGAAGTAGACAAATATAGTTGTAAAATTCACAAGTTATCAAGATGGTTTTTTTTAAGAAATAAAAAACTGGAAGCATTGTACTTTCTGATCTTCAGATAGGTTGCAGAGCAATGGCGATTCAATCTGTGTGTTGCTAACGTGGCCAGCGGTGCAACCCTGTAACCCTAGCATGCAAGAGGTAGAGATGGAAGGATCAGATGTCCATTGTCATCCTTGGCTATACAATGAGTTCACGGCCATCTTTGGCTGCATGAGACCTTGACCCCCCCCCCAACAAAGTCAAATAATCAGGTATAGTGATAGTTAACTTTTAGAGATCTAATGTATAACAGTGAGCTATAGTAAAAACACAGCATCCTTTGCTTGATCTGTGCTAAGACAGTGGATCTTGTGCATTCTTCATTTTAAAGGGAGATTAACGTGTGCTGTGGTGTTCTGGCTTGGTTGTAGAAGTCATTCCCCATTGTATAGCAAATTAATCACACTGTGGGCCTCGGATGTAGCTTTTATTTGTCCACTCTATTGATAAAACCAGAAAACAAATGCATGGGGCTAGAGCTAGCACATGATTCGATAATCCAACTTTAGAATATTTATCCAAAATCATTGAAATCCAAATCTTAGAGAAATACATGAACAGGCTCCATTTATTTCCTGTGACTGTGAAAAAAAAAAAAGTGCCAAGTGCAAGTTAGAGGAGGGAGGGTTTATTTTCCCTCACATTTCCAGGCTACAGTCCATCTAAGTGGGGACATCACAGCATCAGGAGCCTGAAACCACTGATCACATCACATCCACAGCCAAGAGAAGAGAGAGATGAATCCATGCCCCCTCCCAAACCAGTGCCCAGCTCACCCTCTCCACTCACATCATTCAGGGTCCCCTGCCCAAGGAATAATACTACCTACGTGGCTGACTTCCCACATCAACTGATATAATTAAGACAACTTCCTACAGACATGTCTATAGATCTATACAGTCCCTCCCCGAGAATGTCACAATGAAATGCTTCTCAGTGAATGTATGCATAAAGTGTCTGTGTGTGTGTGCGCGCATGTGTGTGTGCGCGTGCGTGCGCCGCGCATGGGTGTGTGCGCATGAGCATGCTCATGCACACATACCACATATGTAATGAAATATTAGTAGGTCTTGGAAAAGAAGGAATCCCTTTTTTACCATCTATGGAAAGACATGACATAGATGAGCCTCGAAGACAATGCAAAGTGGAATAAGCCATAGAAAGGATTCAATCATATGTGGTTCTGCCTTTGTGAGATTATCTGAGATAGTTTAATGCACACAGTTGTTCAATGGTGGCTGCTGGGCTATGGAGTAAGGCAGTAGAAAACTGCTGGTCAACAGGAATAAAATTTCAATTATTTAGAGGAATGAACTCTAGAAATCCTCTGCACGTGTTGGGACCCTCATTAGCAATACTGTCCTGGATGCTTAAGAAGGTTTTAAGAAAGTAAATCGGACAAGGAGTGTCCTATGCTGTGACGGTTTGTATATGCTTGGCACAGGGAGTGGCACTATTAGGAGGTGTGGCCTTGTTGGAGGAAGCTTGTCACTGTAGGGGTAGGCTTTTGAGACCCTCTTCCTAGCCACATGGAGACAGTCTGCTCCTGACTTCCTTTGGATTGAAGACATAGAACTTTCAGCTCCTTCTCCAGCGCCATACCTGCCTGGAAGCTGCTATTCTCCCACCTTGATGATAATGGACTGAACCTCTGAACCTGTAAGCCAGCCCCAATTAAATGTTGTCCTTTATAAGAGTTGCCTTGGTCATGGTGTCTCCTCACAGCATTGGAAACCCTAACTAAAACATATGCTATGATAATACTAAATATTATTTTAAAGAAGCCCTTTGGCCCCACCACTTGCTCCAAAAAGTGATTGCTCATTGTTTCTGGGTCTTGCTCTGTGCTGGCTGCAGCCACCTTTTTGCCGGCTCCTCCTCTGCAGTGGACTACAGCAGCTTTCTAGCTAGAGTCTAGATTTCTTTCTCACTGGCTGCCCTACCATGTCAGATGCAGCCATAGACATGGAAGAGGAGGAGGAGGAAGGGAGGGAGGGTGGAAGGAGGGACAAAGAGGAAAGAAAGAGGAAAAGAAAGAGGAAAAGAAAGAGGAAACGGAAGAAGGAAGCTGTTGAGGATGTTGAAGATGGACGAGATGAGCTGAAGATGGAAATACTAATGAGAAAAATGGGGAGTAGGGGGCAGACAATAAGATTGACGGGGAAGAGGATGGGTGGGATGGAAGAGCAGGGACTGTTAGTAAACTCAGGAGCAACAGTTTGCACATCACATGCTTCTAATGACAGACCACCAGGTCCATCCACGTGCCCTTCTCAGGCAGTGCTAGCCACAGAGCACACTCCTAGCCTGAAGCCACCATCTGCCAACTATTTCAACTACCCACAGGTCAGGACAGAAACATCTCTCTGCACCCCTTATGTCCGGCCTTTTCTTCTGATGCCTAATAATAAATAAATCATGTGTAGAAGGATGTCACCTTTGACCTACCAGCTGAATTTGCTAAAATGTTGTACTTTATAACCTTTTGTATTTCACCAAAGTCCGTTCTCCCAGAACACTTATTTCTCTGACCCAAATTACAATCTAATATATGTAACATCTGCCATGACTACCAAGATACAGAGGCCCAGCTGGCTCAGTGACAGGACAGTGGGTACAATGTAGCCACATGAGCTACTCTGTTCCAAAAAGTGAAATTGAATGTAAACCCAGTTTGTGTGTCCAGGGATTCGCGTAAAGGTCACAGTGTAATCCATCAGCTGGGCTCTGTAGAGTTCACCCTGCTCACCAAAAGGCTGGGCTCTGCGGTGGATACAGCTGCCAAGCTGTTCACCTTGCTCATTGACTTTCCTGGAAAATTGAAAGCTTCCAGATGCCTACGGGTGTCTTGTCTCTGCAGCCAACTGACTATTGGTGCTTCCTTCTGCTTGCAGCAGTATGCTGGGGGCTTGGGAGGGGGGGACTGGCAGGGGTGGAAGACAGGGCTTCCCTTCAGGAGCCAGAGACAGCTTTATCTGTTGGAGATTAACTATTACAATTTCTGCTATGACCCACAAGGAGACCACAACCAATGATCTCACTTCAGGGCTTCTGTCAGCAGCGGCGGCCTAAGGTAAAAGTTGTGTGCAGTAATTGAAATGTCCACTAGGTGGGTCTGGTGTTCTTCCAACCAGAAAGCAGGTGGCACCAGGAAGGCTGGCTCCATCTTTCTTATTGCAAAGGTTTAAAAAGGGGGGACCAGGGGACGGGGGGAGGAAGGGGAGTAGGAAAATGTGTCTGGAGCTGTGGTTTTAATATTCATCTAGATTACATGGGATGGATTATTGTTGGTAGCCATTCGTCTGAGCCCATGAAGATCATTCCCTGCCTCCTTTTTACATAGACACATGTGAAGCCTACATCTATATTTTAACCTTATTTTTTTATGATTAAGAAACCATATTAATTGATGTCCCTGTGTTCAGATGGCGTGCACACTGCCATTTTCTCATCGCTGCCTTGACAAGTCCCTTCACCACCAAAGGCACAAGTTTCCAGTAAAATGATATATTTTTCTTTTGTGAAGCTTTTCTTCCATTCAAAGCTCCACAGTTGTGTTTAACATTCCCAGTAGCTGTTTTCAGTGTGATCTTCAGTAACCTCTGAAAAACATGATCCAGGTTTACAGACTCCACTCTTAATCCTTGTCAGAAAACCTTCTCTTACACTTTAGGGTATAATAGTCAATAAAGCGGATTTTTAAACTATCCCGGGTCACCCCGGCTTAAGAAACCACTTCAAATTCTTAATCTGTTTTCCAGTTTCGCATTACTTCCTCCAGCTCGTGTCGAGCTTATGTTTAAGTATCATCATGAAATGTCAGATGTTTTCCTGCAAAGCACTGTGGGAAAATTCCCATGGTGCCAAACACAGTGCTGAGTTCTCAGAACAGACAGGACAGATGACAGCTGTTCCCTTCCCACCCTACCGGAAACAGGCATAAGAACAGGTTCCATACAGAACACCAGACGCAGAATCCACCTGCCCTTGAAAACACCAACCAGGAGCAGCTAAGAGGTGTTGGTGAGCATCAACAGAGATCATTTAAAAGTCTGACTCCTTTTTCCTTTTCCTTCATTTTAAGTGAAAAGAAGCATGGTCAAATCTCAAATGAATATTGAGATGAACCGTTTCAGCATAGACGCTTAGGTGCCTTTTGGTGCTAATTATATGACAACATCTGAATGGCAAAAGGCCAAACAAGATGTAGCTCTCTGAGGCAGCAGGGACAGCCAGCCCTAAGCATTTTCTAACATAAGCCAACAACCTTGAAAAAGCTGATAACAGGAAACTTATCACTGTTAATACTTGATTTTTAGTGACAGGGTATACTTAGTTGTTTTTATTAGTTCAAACAATTCAGAGTAGTCTAGAATGGGGGATTCTTTGTAATTTTGTTGCCATCTTCTTCCCACATAGTCCGTGAATAAAGAGGTAACAGGTAACCTTGTAAGAATAGATGGATGGTCTATGCCTTCCAGTAATTCTAAATGGCTGTTTATTCTAAATATTCTAAAAATTCTAACTGTTTAGGTCATGCTTCGTATACTGGTAAGAATGCATTTAGTAAGATGTCATGTGTTTCTTTTTAAATAATGAACACAACATCTCTATTGTGCTAGCCTTTGTATATATGCAGTTCTTACTAAACATCTACCAGCTCTGTCAATTCGTATCCCTATTAAAGTTGATCCAGGCAGCATACCAAGAGATATGACAAGCAAACCCTGCTTAGCAACCAAGCCATAGTTCCCAAGTATATCAAGGTCTTTACTTGCATATTGCTTAATATCATTTGTCTCAGCTGGTCTGGTTGACAGAGCCCTCTGAGCTGGTGGAGATGTGGTAAGAGTAGAACATAGACTTTTGGTACCACCTTCCTGAGATTCTGTCTGAGTATTTAGCCTAGACAGTAAAACGGACCAATTGTGTGGCTTCTGATTCCTGGGGATTGCTGATCCTCATTTTGTAAAGTGCAGTATCCATTTCTTCATATATGTCTGGATTTTCCAGTTGTTCTCTGACCCCAGTTACTCCATCTGTGCAGAAACTCTATAGCACATAGGAGATCCACAGAGTAAAAACACTGATGCAGTTGGAGTCCATTTCAGCTATTCTAGTTAATAGCCATAAAACCTTGAGCAGGTCATTTAGCTCCTTTGTGTTTTGCTTCCTAATTTTATAATAGTTGGGATATTCATATATATTATTAGAAACTCTAGAACATAGTAAACTCAATATATGTTAGCAGTATCTTCAACATAGTGATGGTCATAACATTACTAAAAATTAGATAAATAAGAAAATGTATTCAAGGGATTTTTATATTTAAAATTTTAAAATATAAGCCATATGTGCTGGGGAATCAGTTTCGTGACTAATATAGCAATTACTATTTCATATAACCTCTTTGATCCACTTACTTAGAAAATAAAAGACATGCTATATATTAATTACCATTTTCTTTGTAATTTCCCTAAGCACTGTGGATCAAATTGCATTTTTCCAAAGCTCTAAGGCCTAGAACCCCAGAATGTGGTTGTGCTTGGAGATAAGATCTTTAAACAGGCAGTGAGTTCAAATGAGGCCATTAGGGGTCGGCTCTACTCCAACATGACAGGCATCCTTCTAAAAAGGAGAGATTAGAGAAAAATCCAAAATCACAGAGGGAAGGGTTTGTGGGGACAAGAGAGTAATAAACATCTGTACATGCAGGAGAGGAGACCACCCCTGTTTGTCACCTGCTAAGTACCCTTACTCTGCATTACCACACACACACACACACCATACACACACACACACACACACCATATACACACACCACACACACACACCATATACACGCACACACACACACATCATATACACACACCACACACACACACCATATACACACACCATACACACACACCATATACATACCACACACACACACACACACACACCATATACACACACCACACACACACACACCATATACACACACACACACCATATACACACACCACACACACCACACACACACCATATACACACACCACACACACACACACACACACACACACCATACACACACACACACACACCACTAATCACTGGGACAATTTTAATAAGGCAAAAGTTCCAATCGTCATAGCTGCTAGCCTTCTGTATTAAAGCAGATTTTTAAACCTCAGGAAGCCTCCACTATATCTATAACGAGAACACTAATAACAATCTTGTCTGTCTTCTAGGATATTCTGAGACTTCACCAGCCATATGCGCGTGGTCATGTATCACTTAACGATGGGAGTTCGTTCTGAGAAGTGTGTCATCGTTGTACAATAGTCACAGTGCACTTAACACAAAGGAAAGCAACTGTGACATCACTGTGATATGTGATCTTCTGGGACCACTGTTGCACACATAAGTCATCACTGACTTGTGCAGTGCTCAACTATGTAGACCCAATTAAGTGATACACAGCTATGTGCATGTGTGTACCCATGAATCCCCATAATATCCTGCAGTGCAGGCAGAATCATCATCATTATTTGCCCCCATTGTAAAAATGATGGAAGCTTCATGTGGTTTATAGTCAAATAATGAAGTTTAAAAGTGTGCTGTAAGCCGGGCCTGGTGGCACACACCTTTAATCCCAGCACTCTGCAGGCAGAGGCAGGCAGATTTCTGAGTTCGAGGCCAGCCTGGTCTACAAAGTGAGTTCCAGGACAGCCTGGAACTCACAGAGAAGCCCTGTCTCAACCACCCCCCCCAAGTGTACTATATACAATCAAAGGATGCAGCTGTAACCTAGCCACCCAAGCACACACCCCCACACAAAAGCACTTTAAAAGCAGGAGCATTATATAAAGCAGGAAAGTAGTTTAATTAATTATAATGTGATAGCTAATAAAGTAGCCTTGAATAAAAATTACTCGATAATTGAAAACCAATATTATTTCAGTGCAACTATGACTTACTTCACCATTTTAGATCATGTTCCTTTGAACAGGGCTGAAATGAATATGCCAGACGTTCAGGAGGAAGATTAAAGATCATTTTATATGTGTTTATTTCACAGAGCAAATTAATGAAGTAAAAATTAATGTAAATCAGATTTTTAAAACAGAGTTGAAAGTAGCCTATAAATCACAGCTTTATGCTACACACTATTCATCATTTCGCTCTCAGCACTTAGCCCAGAAGTCAACTCTTTAAATGTCTAAATATATTATAAATGAAGAATAAAACTGTCCCTGAAGCTCACTGCTTCCTTGGAGTCTTTTCAGAAGCCTGGCACACTCATGTATGTTTCCAGCCCCATGACAGCTGATGGATGATGGGAAAGGATGTGTGAAGGTCACGCCAGTGGTGACCCATGAAGCAGGGGGAACCTTTGAAAGGAGCTCAGTTGCAAAAAGCCAAGTTCACTGTTACTCACCAGTAACTCCCAAGGGAGAGGACCACAAACCACAAAGACTCACGAGCCCAAGCATGCCACTGGGTTCACTGTGCATTCTGAAGATGAAAAGAAGAAGAAGGGAAAAAAAACCCCTAAATGCTTTCCTCTTATGAACAAAATCATAGGCTACAGACCTAAAAACAGGCCAAAGAGAGACACCCTATCACAGCTATTAAACTTGGAAAGATTCTTCAGATGAGACCGAAACTGTTTGAAGGACCTAAGACAGAAGCAGAGACAAGACACAAAGGCCAATTCTTGCTGTGGGGCCCTCTAGTTAGGAGAGATGGACCATAAGCAGGTCAGAAAATACCTTCAGACAAGGACAAGACTCATAAGAAACATGGAACAAGCCAGTGGGCACAGTGGTGGTGAAGCACTCCTTTGAGGAAGGCACCTTTGACCTGAGTAGTGAATGGAAAAGGAACAGTCTTGCTACCAGTTACCATAAGTGTGAAGACCCACAGGCAGAAGGAAGTGCGATTGATGAGGGACAAGGGTGCTTGTGTGTCTTGGTGCTGAATGTCAGGACAAGTTTAGAGAGGTGCATGAGAGCCAGGCTTCATAGGCAGGTCCTACTGCTGAATCATGCCCATGACTGCCAGGGCAGAGAGGGCATGATTGTGTAGTCTATGTATATCTCATGTTTATTCATTGTATTCTTTCTTCCTCTTTCTTTCTTTCTTTCTTTCTTTCTTTCTTTCTTTCTTTCTTTCTTTCTTTCTTTCTTTCTTTCTTTTTTTCTTTCTTTCTTTCTTTCAGATTTATTTATTATGAATACAGTATTCGTGCATGTATGCCATCAGGCCAGAAGAGGGCACCAGATCTCTCATTACAGATGGTTGTGAGCCTCCGTGTACTTGCTAGTTGCTGGGAATTGAACTCAGGACCTCTGGAACACCAATCAGTGCTCTTAACCACTGAGCCATCTCCAGCCCCCGTGTGCACTGTCTTCTAATGCTATCCTTTTACATAGAAACAGTCTGTATGCCCCCTATGCTGTAAGTCCCCTACCAACCCAATGGCTGTCCTTAATGGAAAATCTCACAGAATTTTGTTTACAGGTGTTGTGTTCCTGAGATTGTGTGTGTATGTGCATATGACAACATATGTGGAATGCAACTGATAAAGATGAAGATCAGTGGATACACATTTGAGCTCTGGAGCCAAGCTGCCTAGAATTAAATATTGTCTTTTATTACTTAATGGCTATCGCTGACCAGCTTATTAGCTCTCAGCAAGCTCATTTCCCGGTGATTTGGCTTTCTCATTAGTAAATGAGCGGACAGATTGTACCTGCTTCTCAAGGCAGTTGTGAGAATTAAATAGTTTACTAATTTGCATGGCACTTAATGCTCACACACAACACTATGCATTATCATTATTATTACATTATTAATTGATACACAGTTAAGTTATAAGAATCAAAATTGCATGCTACATAGTTATATTCATCTTTAAAATTCACTGAATCAGCTGGGCGTGGTGGTATACGCCTTTAATCCCAGCACTCGGGAAGCAGAGGCAGACGGATTTCTGAGTTCGAGGCTAGCCTGATCTACAAAGTGAGTTCCAGGACAGCCAGGGCTATATAGAGAAACCCTGTCTCGAAAAAAAAAATTCACTGAATCTTTATATTATTCCTATTAATACAGATTAATAATTTAATTTAAATGTAGGTATTTTATTATACTAACACATAGAATTTCCCTAATTTATGTGACAAACAGCTCTAGGTATCAAAAATGAAACAACAAAATTCTCCTTCTAAGTACCTTCCCTATAGGGAGTTAATATCTAAAGGATAAATTCCCTGTGAAAACAAACAAACTAGGGGCTATTGCTATGCCTTGACTGGTCTGTGAGCCTCTCAAATACATCATTCATTTTTGCATTCAAAGTCTACCACAACAAGGAGGCAAAGTATGTGTCAAATAAATACTAAATGAAACAGCTGATAGCTTCAATAAAACATCTAATTCTTCATCGGTCAGCTTGATTGGTCTGAAAAAAAATAAAAGAGTGGATTAGTGGGGGATACTTTGGGGTGTGTCTGTTAGGGCTTTTACAGAGAATTGGCTGAGGAAAGAGGACACACTCTGTGTGTAAGTGGTGCTATCCCATTGGGTAGGGTCTTGCACTGAATAAAAAGGAAGAGATGGAGAATGTCAGCAGAGGACTGGCACCCTCCTTCACATTCCTCCCACATGTGAGCAAGCTATTTTCTCCTGCTGTCACAGCACAGACCTTCCCACCCCACCATGTTAGACTAGCCCTTCCTCTCTTGAGCTGCTTCCTTGGTGACAGCTACTACCTGTGGCAGTGCATGGAAGAGATTTCTCCTAAGCCTTTTGTAAGACGCTCTGTAACTGTGAGGTGTTACCGTTGTTTTACTACTATTTCAGGGGGAAAAGAAATCAAAATCTGTTCATATGCCTTGTAAATATCATAACTGTGTCTCTAAAATATTCAGTGTGATCAAGTACTTCAGGAACATTTGTCTCTGAATTATTCTTACTTTTATTTCAGAAGTTACTTAATTCTAATTAAGTTCATCAGCATACTGAGACCTTCACTTTATTATGTAAACTTCTTCTTCCCACAAACTCTGTATATCTCATTTCTAAGAAAAAAAGTGATCATTTTTTTGTTGTTGCACAATATTCAGACCATTTACCTGACATAAGAACAAGTGTAGCCATTTCTTTTTTTTTTTTTTTATTGTGTTTTTTTTTCTTAGTTAGTTAACCACCACATTCTAGTACCTGGTCCCCATTGGCTTGTTCAAACATATGAGTCTATGTAAGCTTTACTTAGACATAACATAATGCAAAGTACATTTAGTCCAAATGTGTTAGATTCTCTGTGAATTTTGTCCAAATTTCATTGTATCTTCAGGATGAGAAACTTAGCTTCTACCATTGGAGGTCATAGCCTATAATGTTTTATGAATCACCTGAACAGTCCTGAAGAAAAACTCAAAGGAGGCAGACCCATGCTTGCTATTGATTTTTTTTTCTATTTTAGATAACCTATTGCTTTTGAGGGAGGAGGCATTGTTGGTCTTCATAAACAATTTACTTTTAATGATTTTTTAAATTCCAGCATATATATATGATTCCTAGATCCTACATCAAGGGGGAATGGAGAATACTGGCCATCCATGAAGTAAACTTGCAACTAGACCATATGGAATGACACAGCTTCACGCAAAGTGAAATTCTCTCCTCAATAGTTAACCTAGAAGATATTGAAAGAGAGTTCCTCAATGTCACTCCATGTCTCTATGTGCATGTGCCCATGCTGGCACATATGGAAACATGAAATTATTCATGGATACTACATACATATATTAGCAATAATACAACAGAAAGAAAAAAAAACAATTGCTTTCATTCTCAGGACTAAGAGAGTCAGAGACATGACTAGGTTACAGGAAAGCAAGTCTATCATGCCCTGCCCTTCTCTCCTTTTAAAAGCATATTTCATCCTCTGGCCATCTTCTGTGGTGTCACCAAGGTGTGACTACATGTCAGGAGCATCAATAATGCTTAGAAGAGAACAAAGCTCCACCATCTTGTCAGGCCTTGCTCCAAAGTCATTATCCTGTTGGCCATTGTGTTTATAAAGCATAGTTATGTTGCAATTTTATTTTTTTTTATTTTTTTTTTTAATATTTTTATTACATATTTTCCTCAATTACGTTTCCAATGCTATCCCAAAAGTCCCCCATAGCGCCCCCCACTTCCCTACCCACCCATTCCCATTCTTTTGGCCCTGGCATTCCCCTATATTGGGGCATATAAAGTTTGCGAGTCCAATGGGCCTCTCTTTCCATTGATGGCTGACTAGGCCATCTTTCGATACATATGCAGCTAGAGACAAGAGCTCCGGGGTTCTGGTTAGTACATCATGTTGTTCCAACAATAGGGTTGCAGATCCCTTTAGCTCCTTGGGTACTTTCTCTAGCTTCTCCATTGGGAGCCCTGTGATACATCCAATAGCTGACTGTGAACATCCACTCCTGTGTTTGCTAGGCCCCGGCATCGTCTCACAAGAGACAGCTATATTTGGGTCCTTTCAGCAAAATCTTGCTAGTGTATGCAATGGTGTCAGCGTTTAGAAGCTGCTTATGGGAAGGATCCCTGGATACGGCAGTCTCTAAATGGTCCATCCTTTCATCACAGCTACAAACTTTGTCTCTGTAACTCCTTCCCTGGGTGTTTTGTTCCCAATTCTAAGAAGGTGCACAGTGTCCACACTTTGGTCTTCATTCTTCTTGAGTTTCATGCGTTTAGCAAATTGTATCTTAAATCTTGGGTATCCTAAGTTTTGGGCTAATATCCACTTATCAGTGAATACATATTGTGTGAGTTCTTTTGTGATTGTGTTACTTCACTCAAGATGATGCCCTCCAGGTCCATCCATTTGGCTAGGAATTTCATAAATTCATTCTTTTTAATAGCTGAGTAGTACTCCATTGTGTAAATGTACCATAATTTCTGTATCCATTCCTCTGTTGAGGGACATCTGGGTTCTTTCCAGCTTCTGGCTATTATAAATAGGGCTGCTATGAACATAGTGGAACATGTGTCCTTTTTACCGGTTGGGACATCTTCTGGATATATGCCCAGGAGAGGTATTGCTGGATCCTCCGGTAGTACTATGTCCAATTTTCTGAGGAACCGCCAGACTGATTTCCAGAGTGGTTGTACAAGCTTGCAATCCCACCAACAATGGAGGAGTGTTCCTCTTTCTCCACATCCTCGCCAGCAACTGCTGTCACCTGAATTTTTGATCTTAGCCATTCTGACTGGTGTGAGGTGGAATCTCAGGGTTGTTTTGATTTGCATTTCCCTGATGATTAAGGATGTTGAACATTTTTTCAGGTGTTTCTCTGCCATTCGGTATTCCTCAGGTGAGAATTCTTTGTTCAGTTCTGAGCCCCATTTTTTAATGGGGTTATTTGACTTTCTGGAGTCCACCTTCTTGAGTTCTTTATATATATTGGATATTAGTCCCTTATCTAATTTAGGATAGGTGAAGATCCTTTCCCAATCTGTTGGTGGTTTTTTTGTCTTATTGATGGTGTCTTTAGCCTTGCAGAAGCTTTGTAGTTTCATGAGGTCCCACTTGTCAATTCTCGATCTTACAGCACAAGCCATTACTGTTCTATTCAGGAATTTTTCCCCTGTGCCCATATCTTCAAGGCTTTTCCCCACTTTCTCCTCTATAAGTTTCAGTGTCTCTGGTTTTATGTGAAGTTCCTTGATCCACTTAGACTTGACCTTAGTACAAGGAGATAGGAATGGATCGATTCGCATTCTTCTACATGTTAACAACCAGTTGTGCCAGCACCATTTGTTGAAAATGCTGTCTTTCTTCCACTGGATGTTTTTAGCTCCCTTGTCGAAGATCAAGTGACCATAGGTGTGTGGGTTCATTTCTGGGTCTTCAATTCTATTCCATTGCTCTATTTGTCTGTCACTATACCAGTACCATGCAGTTTTTATCACAATTGCTCTGTAGTAGAGTTTTAGGTCCGGCATGGTGATTCCACCAGAGGTTCTTTTATCCTTGAGAAGAGTTTTTGCTATCCTAGGTTTTTTGTTATTCCAGATGAATTTGCAGATTGCACTTTCTAATTCGTTGAAGAATTGATTTGGAATTTTGATGGGGATTGCATTGAATCTGTAGATTGCTTTTGGCAAGATAGCCATTTTTACAATGTTGATCCTGCCAATCCATGAGCATGGGAGATCTTTCCATCTTCTGAGATCTTCTATAATTTCTTTCTTCAGAGACTTGAAGTTTTTATCATACAGATCTTTCACTTCCTTAGTTAGAGTCACGCCAAGATATTTTATATTATTTGTGACTATTGTGAAGGGTGTTGTTTCCCTAATTTCTTTCTCAGCCTGTTTATTCTTTGTGTAGAGAAAGGCCATTGATTTGTTTGAGTTAATTTTATATCCAGCTACTTCACCGAAGCTGTTTATCAGGCTTAGGAGTTCTCTGGTGGAATTTTTAGGGTCACTTATATATACTATCATATCATCTGCAAAGAGTGATATTTTGACTTCATCTTTTCCAATTTGTATCCCTTTGATCTCCTTTTGTTGTCGAATTGCTCTGGCTAGGACTTCAAGTACAATGTTGAATAGGTATGGAGAAAGTGGACAGCCTTGTCTAGTCCCTGATTTTAGAGGGATTGCTTCAAGCTTCTCACCATTTACTTTGATGTTGGCTACTGGTTTGCTGTAGATTGCTTTTATCATGTTTAGGTATGGGCCTTGAATTCCTGATCTTTCCAAGACTTTTATCATGAATGGGTGTTGGATCTTGTCAAATGCTTTTTCCGCATCTAACGAGATGACCATGTGGTTTTTGTCTTTGAGTTTGTTTATATACTGGATTACGTTGATGGATTTCCGTATATTGAACCATCCCTGCATCCCTGGGATGAAACCTACTTGGTCAGGATGGATGATTGTTTTGATGTGTTCTTGGATTCGGTTAGCAAGAATTTTATTGAGGATTTTTGCATCAATATTCATAAGGGATATTGGTCTGAAGTTTTCTATCTTTGTTGGGTCTTTTTGTGGTTTAGGTATCAGAGTAATTGTGGCTTCATAGAATGAGTTGGGTAGAGTACCTTCTGTTTCTATTTTGTGGAATAGTTTGTGAAGAACTGGGATTAGATCTTCTTTGAAGGTCTGATAGAACTCTGCACTAAACCCATCTGGTCCTGGGCTTTTTTTGGTTGGGAGACTATTAATGACTGCTTCTATTTCTTTGGGGGATATAGGGCTGTTTAGATCATTAACCTGATCTTGATTCAACTTTGGTACCTGGTATCTGTCTAGGAACTTCTCCATTTCATCCAGGTTCTCCAGTTTTGTTGAGTATAGCCTTTGGTAGAAGGATCTGATGGTGTTTTGGATGTCTTCAGGATCTGTTGTTATGTCTCCTTTTTCATTTCTGATTTTGTTAATTAGGATGCTTTCCCTGTGCCCTCTAGTGAGTCTGGCTAAGGGTTTATCTATCTTGTTGATTTTCTCAAAGAACCAGCTCCTTGATTGGTTGATTCTTTGAATAGTTTTTCTTGTTTCCACTTGGTTGATTTCACCCCTGAGTTTGATTATTTCCTGCCGTCTACTCCTCTTGGGTGAATTTGCTTCCTTTTGTTCTAGTGCTTTTAGGTGTGTTGTCAAGCTGCTAATGTGTGCTCTCTCTAGTTTCCTTTTGGAGGCACTCAGAGCTATGAGTTTTCCTCTTAGAAATGCTTTCATTGCGTCCCATAAGTTTGGGTATGTTGTGGCTTCATTTTCATTGAACTCTAAAAAGTCCTTAATTTCTTTCTTTATTCCTTCCTTGACCAAGGTATCATTGAGAAGAGTGTTGTTCAGTTTCCACGTGAAGGTTGGCTTTCTATTATTTATTTTGTTATTGAAGATCAGCTTTAGTCCATGGTGATCTGATAGGATGCATGGGACAATTTCAATGTTTTTGTATCTGTTGAGTCCTGTTTTGTGCCCAATTACGTGGTCAATTTTGGAGAAGGTACCATGAGGTGCTGAGAAGAAGGTGTATCCTTTTGTTTTAGGGTAAAATGTTCTGTAGATATCTGCCAGATCCATTTGATCCATAACTTCTGTTAGTTTCACTGTGTCCCTGTTTAGTTTCTGTTTCCATGATCTGTCCATTGGTGAGAGTGGTGTGTTGAAGTCTCCCACTATTATTGTATGAGGTGCAATGTGTGCTTTGAGATTTACTAAAGTTTCTTTAATGAATGAGGCTGCCTTTGTATTTGGAGCATAGATATTCAGGATTGATAGTTCCTCTTGGAGGATTTTACCTTTGATGAGTATGAAGTGCCCCTCCCTGTCTTTTTTGATGACTTTGGGTTGGAAGTCAATCTTATCTGATATTAGAATGGCTACTCCAGCTTGTTTCTTCAGACCATTTGCTTGGAAAATTGTTTTCCAGCCTTTCATTCTGAGGTAGTGTCTATCTTTTTCTCTGAGATGAGTTTCTTGTAAGCAGCAAAATGTTGGGTCTTGTTTGTGTAGCCAGTTTGTTAGTCTATGTCTTTTTATCGGGGAGTTGAGTCCATTGATATTAAGAGATATTAAGGAAAAGTAATTGTTGTTTCCTGTTATTTTTGTTGTTAAAGTTGGCATTCTGTTCTTGTGGCTGTCTTCTTTTAGGTTTGTTGAGGGATTACCTTCTTGTTGTTTCTAGGGCGTGGTTCCTGTCCTTGTATTGGTTTTTTTCTGTTATTATCCTTTGAAGGGCTGGATTCGTGGAGAGATAATGTGTGAATTTGGTTTTGTCGTGGAATACTTTGGTTTCTCCATCTATGTTAATTGAGAGTTTGGCTGGGTATAGTAGCCTGGGCTGGAATTTGTGTTCTTTTAGTGTCTGTATAACATCTGTCCAGGATCTTCTGGCTTTCATAGTCTCTGGTGAAAAATCTGGTGTAATTCTGATAGGCTTGCCTTTATATGTTACTTGGCCTTTTTGTCTTACTGCTTTTAGTATTCTATCTTTATTTAGTGCATTTGTTGTTCTGATTATTATGTGTTGGGAGGTATTTCTTTTCTGGTCCAGCCTATTTGGAGTTCTGTAGGCTTCTTGTATGTTCATGGGCATCTCTTTCTTTAGATTTGGGAAGTTTTCTTCTATAATTTTGTTGAAGATGTTTGCTGGTCCTTTGAGTTGAAAATCTTCATTCTCATCCACTCCTATTATCCGTAGGTTTGGTCTTCTCATTGTGTCCTGTATTTCCTGGATGTTTTGAGTTAGGATCTTTTTGCATTTTCCATTTTCCTTGATTGTTGTGCCCATGTTCTCTATGGAATCTTCTGCACCCGAGATTCTCTCTTCCATCTCTTGTATTCTGTTGCTGATGCTTGCATCTATGGTTCCAGATTTCTTTCCTAGGGTTTCTATCTCCAGTGTTGCCTCATTTTGGGTTTTCTTTATTGTGTCTACTTCCCTTTTTAGGTCTAGTATGGTTTTGTTCATTTCCATCATCTGATTGGATGTGTTTTCCTGTTTCTCTTTAAGGACTTCTACCAGTTTGGTTGTGTTTTCCTGTTTTTCTTTAAGGACTTGTAACTCTTTAGCCATGTTCTCCTGTAGTTCTTTAAAGTCCTTCTTGATGTCCTCTACCATCATCATGAGATATGCTTTTAAATCCAGGTCTAGTTTTTCAGGTGTGTTGGGGTGCCCTGGACTGGGCGTAGTGGGAGTGCTGGGTCCTGATGATGGTGAGTGGTCTTGGTTTCTGTTAGTAAGATTCTTACCTTTACCTCTCGCCATCTGGTAATTTCTGGAGTTGTTATAGTTGTCTCTGTTCAGAGGTTGTTCTTCTGGGGATTCTGAGTATCCTCTGTCAGCAGACCTGGGAGACAGGCTCTCTCCTCTGAGTTTCAGTGGTTAGAGCACTCCCTGCTGACAAGCTTTCCTCTTAAAGGGAAGGTGTACAGATATCTGGGGTTTGGACCTCCTCCTGGCCGAAGAAGAAGGCGGAAAACAGGACCTTTCCCAGATGCTGTGTTGCTTTGGCAGGTCACAGAAGCTGTAGGCTTCTGTGGTACACACTCTCAGCTGTGCAGACTAAGTTCCTAAGTTCAGTGGAGTCCTGGATCCAAGATGTGCTCCCTGCTCCTGAGGCAGAGGGCTCCTGTGCAGGGCAGACCACTGTCTTCCAGCTAGGAGGGTGCTGGATGTCTGTGGCCCCAAAAGGGTGCTGCCTCAGGAGCTCTGTGGCTCCCGCCTGTCCCAGAAGCTGTCTGCCTCTGTGGTCCTCACTCTAACCTGTACAGACTAAGTTTGGCGGAATCCCGGAGCCAAGATGGCGCTCCCTGCAGGGCAGGTCACTGTTCTCCGGCTGGGAGGGTGTCGGATGTCTGCGGCCCCAAAAGGGTGCTGCCTCAGCAGCTCTGTGGCTCCCGCCTGTCCCAGAAGCCGTCTGCCCCCGTGGTCCTCACTCTGACCTGTACAGACTAAGCTCGGCGGAGTCCCGGAGCCAAGATGGCGCTCCCTGCAGGGCAGGTCACTGTCCTCCGACTGGGAGGGTGCCGGATGTCTGCGGCCCCTAAAGGGTGCTGCCTCAGCAGCTCTGTGGCTCCCGCCTGTCCCAGAAGCCGTCTGCCCCCGTGGTCCCCTCTCTGACCTGTCAGTGTAGCCATTTCTAAGTGAAAATGCCTTTATCTTCCCCCCTCCTGTTCTTTTATATCCAATATCCAATCTAGCATTCTTTTAAAAACTGTGATACAATTTCCAAAGCAAAAAAAAATATATATATATATATATATATATATATATATATATATTAAAGGATAAAAAGATTAACACATTACATCTGGGTATAGCACACATAAAAATATTGGACAGGGTCTTTCAAACAACTGTGGTTCAAATGTTAGAAGATCCAGTAGGAAAAAACAGGCAATTACAAAACTGGGACATTGTGTTAGGGATGAGGGAACATGGGCATGCACTAAGGGAAAAGCATCAGACAACAATGAAGAGTTCTTCAGATGCTCTTAAGGTCAGACTTCACACAGCAGAGGAGCGGGTCGGAAGCCTTGAAAGGAAATCAACCAAAATTACCTAAAGTAAATCACCGAGGCACTCGAGAGTCAGAGAGGAAGAAGCAAAACCTGCAAAGGTGTAGGTAAGGGTCAAGTCGGTTAAGGATTGGCTTGTCTGCAAAAGAACGGAAACAAAGTCACGGAGGAAATACCTGAAGGAATAGTACTGTGAATTTCTTTTGTAAAAGTAACTTTTAGTCACCAGATGCAGTTGTTGTCTCAGAGGCTTACTTGTGAATAAGCTCACTGTTTCTAGCTCTTTCCAAAGGCTGCTTGGCTGCCTTACACCAGCTGTTCTGGTGCAAACTCCTCTGTAAGCTGACTGATTCAAACTTGCTTCTCTTGGCTTCTGGGTGAATTGCTCTGCTTGGAAAACCTGCCTCTGAATTCCACGAACTGATACACACTTACTGCACAAACTGAACAGAACTGAAAGGAAGGAACTACACAAACTCAACTGCATTTAACTGATCTACACCGAACTTCACTGCATCGCCTGAACTCAACTGAACTGACCTCTTACTCACTCACTCTTCATTGCTCTTAAGTAGCCTCTCCTTCCTATCTGTTTCATGAGAGTTGGGTGCATCCTATCCCTGACTCACTCTGTCAAATCTTTCTCTGATTCATCACTTTGTTTCCCCCTCAATTAGACATCACTTTCAAACATGGCTGTTGGCTTCTACAAACTAACCTTTCCTATACTGTTATTACAGGCATGTATTAAAGACATGTCTGTATTCCAGCCAGAGGATTAAAGGTGTATCATTTCTGCTGCATCACCTAGACACATAGAAGGTCTTCAGATGTGATCCCTTGCCAGAGCAGCCCTGTTGCTGGATTAAAATTCCTCTACACTCTTTAAAATGTTTTAAACTTTATTATTGTGTTTCCACATGTAATGAATGGGTACCTACCACCATGCACACATGGACAGCAGAGGACAACTTCATAGAGTTGGTTCCCTTCTCACACTCTTATTGGAGATTCCAAGTGTCAAAGTCAGGCCAGTGTGCTCACCCAGAATCATCTCACTGGCTCTGAATTTCTAAAATTAATAGAAGATAAGTCATAGATTCAATAATCCTAGAAAACACCAAAATTAATGAAAAGAGACATGCTGTGTAACACAATGTAGATATATAGAGATTGACTTCGAACTTCAAGGATGCCTGGAACTTCTGGTCTTGATGCCTCCGTCTTCCATATGCTGGGGTTGTAGGTGTCATACAACATGCATAATCTTCCTTTGTTTCTCTGCTTCACCCTTTGCTGAACAGGAAGCCAAACCCTGGGCCTGGTACATGCACAAACACGGTGCCACTAGGCTACATCTCATTGCAGAGAAATTAAAATCAACACGAAAGAGAAAATCTTAGGAGCAGTCAGAAATATATACACAGAACAACAACACTAACAAAAAAAATTCAGTGTTTCATATTAAAAATAGAGGAGTCAGACAGTGGTGCATGCCTTTAATCCCAGCACTTGGGAGACAGAGGTGGGTAGATCTCTGTGAGTTTGAGGCCAGCCTGGTCTTCATAGTAAGTTCCAGGACAGCCAAGGCTATATAGAGAGAGACTCTGTCTCAAAAAAGCAAGCAAGCAAGCAAACAAACAAAAATTGGGATCCAAGACCAATGGAAGAACATCTTTCAAGTGCTGAAAGAAAAGAAGGCTACGAGGAGCCTTATAACCTGCTAAAGCTAGGAAAGGTAAAGGCATAATGGAGACCATTTCACACAAAGGGAAAATTTGCTGAAACCTGTGCTGCTGAGAGAAACACCAAAGTTCTTTGGGCAAGAGAAATATGACACCAGATAGAAATTGATATCTTTTAAAAAATGCAAGAAATATTAAATCTGATAAATTTGGGACATGTTTCTTGATTTACTGCTTTTAAAAGATAATTGAATGTCTAAAGCAAAATTGTAAACAATTCAAGAAGTCTGTAATGCATTAGAAGAAAGCTATATAACAATATGACAAGAAACAGAAAAGGAAGTGGAAAATTAATGTTACAAGAATTTTATACTGTATATGAAATAACATGATTTGGAACTAGACTTAAAGTCAAGATGAATAATGTAAGCCGTAGGGCAATTACTAAAAATAATAAAACATTTCTTCAAATATGGAGATTAAATTCACAAAGTTATTTCTCAAAGAAGTTAGAAAAAAGGGGGAAGCAAAAACTAAATTGGGAGATTGACAGATTTTTTTTTAAAAAGTAAGTCATAATTATATTAAATATAGTGGCCAAATATCCTTTTAAAAATCTGAGTTTCCCTTTGTAAAAGTAAGACCTAACTATACTTATCTACATGAAAGTAAGTAAAAATTGAAAGGACTGGTATTGTCACAAGGTATAACAATATCACTTTCTCAGCACAAAGGAGATTTATTGGCCCAGAGGGACAGAGGGCAGGGAATAAGTGAAAAACAAAATCAAAAGCCAGGAGATGAAGCATGAAGAAGAAGAAGGGTAAGGGAACAAGGCAGGAGGAACAAGGAATATTTGCCCTGGAAGGACAAAAGACCATCTCTGGATAGAGAAGAGACAGATGTGGGCCATAGGTAAATGGCAGTTTATAAAAGAACAAGAAGAAACCCTGTGTTAGGATGAGGTGTTTAATTTTGATTGTGCATGTTAATTAGGTGAGCCAAAAGGGGACTTTTGATTGCGGGATTTCAGTACATTGATAGCTGAACCTTAATAGCCCCAAGAGGATGAAGTGGCCAAATAAGGGAATAGACCTTGGTATCTAGCTTTAGGAATCTTATCTAACAGTTTAGCAAGGCAGAGGGAATGAGGGAAGGGCAAGGCCTGCCAGAACCACGTTTGCCATGCTTGGGCCTTCTAGGGCCCCTCAAAAGTTAGACCTAACCATATTTACCTACACAAAACACCACCCAAACATAATGATACTGAGTAAGAAGCTAGACGTTAAGAATATTGGCAGTAGAGTTCTTTGGATTTGCCTAAGAGTGGTCTAGCTGGATCTTGCAGTAAATCTATTCCCATCTTCCCAAAGAACTGCCACACTGATTTCCACAGTGGCTATGCAAGTGTGCACACTAGCAAGCAATGGATGAGGGCCTCCCTTATTTCACATACTCACCAGCGTGGCCTGTCACTTGTATTATTCACTTGGCCACTCTGACTGGTGTAAGATAAAATCTCAAAGTGGTTGTTTTTTTGTTTTTTTGTTTTTTTGTTTTTTTGTTTTTTGTTTTTTGTTTTTGCATTTCCTGGATGACTAAGGATATATAGAATATCTCTCTAAGTGCTTCTCTGCCATTTGTGTTTCATCTTTTGAGAGTTCTGTTTAGATCTCTACCCCATTTTTTTAATTGAGTTATTTGTTTTCTTGATGTCCATTTTTTTCTTAGCTCTTAGTATATTTTAGATATCATCCCTCTATTGGATATAGGGTTGGTAAAAAAAAGAAAACCGTTTCTCTATTCTGTGGGCTGCCTCTGGTTGACAGTGCCCTTTGCCTTTCAAAATCTTCTTAGTTTTATGAGGTGTCTTTTATCAATGGTTGATCTTAGTGTCTAAATTAACTGTGTTCAGGTCAGGAAGGTATCTTCTGTGCCAATGAGTTCAAGAATATTCTCCACTTTCTCTTCTATCAGATTTAGTGTTTCTTGTTTTATGTTGAAGCCTTTGATCCATTTGGAGTTGAGTTTTCTGCAGTGATAGATATGGATCTATTTGCATTCTTCTATGACATCCAGTTTGACCAGTGTCATTTGATGAAGATGTTGTCTTTATTTTTTCCCAGTGTGTATTTCTGACCTCTTTTTTAAAAATCAGGTGTCTATAGGTATGTGGATTTATATCTGGGTTGGTCTTCAATTAGATTCCATTGATCAGTAGGTCTGCTTTATGTCAATATCAGGCTGTTTTTATTACCATAGCACTGCAGTACATCGAAGATGGTGATCCCTCCAGCTCTTTTTCTGGTTTGTTTGCTTTTATCTTATTAATTTTTATATGCCTGTTTGTATTCTAATAAGGGAGAGAAAGGGGGGAAATGGTGTAGATTTGGGTGGGAGGGGAAGTGTGAAGGATCTGAGAGGAGTTGGGGAGGGGAAACTGTAATCAGAGTAGACTGTATAAAAAATCTATTTTTAACAATAAAATAAAATAAAAAGAATGCTAGCAGGGAGGAGTGAAAAAGAGCCAGGAACCTGCTGTTGGAAACAGACAAGTCCAGGTCAACAGAGTCATTCTTTGAAATGTACCTTAAGCAATGAGCTGTGCTTTGATCCATAGCTAAGGAGCTTTCCAGGAAAACTATTGAAGCTGAGATCTGTCTTCTGCTGCTTACAGTAAACTGTGGGAGGAGAGAAATAAATAGGGGAGGGGGGGGCTTAAAATAAAAGCAACCCAGGATAAATGATTTTGAAAAATTTCCCCCAGGTGGCAAAAGGATTCAAAAAGTCAGAAATAAATGCTAAGGCAGCAAGAAAAGTCTGAATGTGTTCTGCAGACATCTGCTAAAAACTCTCTGAGTGAAAAGTTCCAGAACACACTGCCAGGAGATTAGGTGATTCTTCTAGATCTTTCCAATCATCCTTGAAGTCCTTTAGAAAGTGTTCATGGCTGTAGATTGGCAGAGGGCAAAAATGTGATAGCACTGCTTGAAAACTGTACTCATGTTCCTCGGTATAGTTTAGTGAACCCCTGTGACATCCACAGGAGATCCCAAAGGCTTTTGAGGAAATTATATTGGCAGACACACTCTACCCACAAGACCGATGAAAGGGGGGCGGGCGGTCTGCAGACCTTCCAGACTCTGCTGCAGAAAGACTGAGAAGCAGGGAGATGTTTCAGCTAGTAAAAGTGTTTCCCACAGATAAGCCCAATGATCTGAGCCGGGTCTCTGGAATGCTCATAAAGGCATAAGAGGAGAACTGACTGGTTCTTGAGAGATGGATCAGAACTTAAGTGCACTTATCGTGCAATCATGAGCACAGAGTATCACAGATCCCACCTAACAACTATATCCGTATCTCCAGCTCTGCCTGCAACTCCAGCTATGAGGGATCCTGCCCCCTCTTCTGACTTCCACAAGTATACCAGACACATTCACTCATGCGCACACAGGGGACATTCTTGTAAACATGTATGAATTAATTAACTAATTAATTAATTAAACTTTCTTAAAAAGAAGGCAAATAAAACTATTCCAATACTATGAGAAAGGAAAGGCCACTCCGATGAAGCCTGGAGCCTAGAGAGGAGAGCTGGATCCTGGTGGTTCTGACTCCAGGGTCTGAAAGGAATCAATTTCCCCTGGCTGGGGACTGCTTTCAACACTACTTTGAATCAGAAAGTATTACATTTTGGATGAGAAATGCCGCCACACCTATAGGCTCATTCATTTAGACATCTGGTCCCATATTGGCAGTGCCATTGAGAGGTTCAAAACCCTTGGCAGTAAAAAATTTCAGCTGCCCCAGCCAGGGAAGCAAACGGGGTTCCTCAGAGGAGGCCAGCGATGATGGATCATTAGTCCATAGTGACCCTGATTTATGAAGCATACCTCTGGGGCTCAGTCAGCTCCCGGGACATCTAGCCAAAGGCTATAAGGAGCCCAGAGTTGGGTTGGATTCTGAAGTTCTTTAAGGTCTCACCCAATATAATGAAAGTAACATAGCAAATCAATCAAAATTATACTGTCAATGCTTTGTCCCTACCGATCATATTAGAGGCTACCTAACCCTTCAGGAAAATTCCCCTAGCCTTGCATAAAAGGGAACCTGTGAGTGCCTCTGGTCACCATTTTGATGAGTGGTTGACCCCCGCATGCTGGTGATTTCTGCAGAATAAACATTCTTTGCCTTTGCATACTATTTGAATTTGGGGGTCTTCCTTCAGTGATTCTTAGGCCCTAACACTGTTTAGAAAAGTTAACCTTGCTTGAGAAAAGACAACACTGGGGGCAGACTTTGAGGTTTTTCAGCATGGTCTACTTCCGGGTTCTCCCTCTCTGCTTCCTGTTCGTGACTAAAATGTAGTTAGTTTCATGCCTGCTAGGCGAGCCTCGCTCCTGGTGTCATGCCTTCCCCACCCGGGTGGACTGTATCCCTTTTGGAGCAGTAAGCCGAAATAAGTCTTCTCTGCCCTAAGTTGCTTTCCGTTAGGGTATCCTAGCACAGCAACAGAAAAGGACCTAATACGCTTACCTCTCGTCTTTGTTTACCACCTGGCTTAGACTATTTGGATTATTGTGATGTGAGGTTTCGATAGGGTTCTGAGCTGCAAACGGAGGCTGTGACCTGGAGAAGTGGTGAATGCATTTTGCGGTGCAGATGGGGTCTGGTGAATTATTGAGGCCAGTTTGGCTACCCGTGGATTTTGGTAGGCAGGATTCCCTGGGTGCGTTCTGTTACCTTCGTCCCTAGTGTTTTTCCTGTGATTACAGCATACTAAATGTCAAAGGAAAGACTACCTGAGGATGCCTAAACTAATCATACAAACACGTTTGAAGCTCAGAGTTTTCTCTAGTTCAGAGGGAATTGAAATGTTAAGAGGAATGTCATGCATTTAAATTCTCCACGGATGACTAAAGGGCTATTTAGGATAATGATGTGAACATGTCCGCTGATTTTTTTAGAGTAGGCGCTAGCTTAACTAACAGGTCACAAGAAAATGAGTGATCAGGTAACTGAGAATTATCAGATTTTGCCAACAATCTGATTGGTTTGGAGGCAGAATCTCCTACAGAGCTACAAAGTGACAGTCAACATTGGCCTGGTGGACCCTAAGCTAAGAACGCAGACAAACCTGCTTGGATATCTGATCTACAGAACCACAACATGCAATGCACTTGTAGATTTAAGCCACTGAGCATGTGACAGTTTCTTTTGCAGCAATATAAAACAACACAGATGAGAGCAAACAGATCCGCACAGTTGGTGGCAGTAGAAAGCAGTCAGCCACTGTGTAGATAGTTCGGCAGCAGAACCGGCACTAAAGTGGGAAATGTGTGTATCATGAGGAACAGTGAGTGATTCAACATCTATGTGTATAGTATGATTAGGTCTGAATATGTGCATCGGGAATTTGAACAGGAATTTTCCTGACCATATGAAACTGAAACTTCAAAGCTTATCAGCTAGAAAACAGGCATGTGTGTGTGTGTGTGTTCATAGAGAAGAATTCCATATAGCAATGAAAATGATCAAACTAAGGTTGCACATAAGAATATGAATAAAAATGGGAAGAAAGGAATATGAACGAACCTCAGGACATAATGAATGAATGAATGAATGCTTATATACAAGTGATTCCATTGATCCTTACATGTAAATAACTTGGGGAGATAACCATGTATAGTAAAATGTTTCATAAAAGCAATATGATAGTGAATACATAATCAAGAGACAGAGGGAGGGAAAGGGCAGTATCAGGAAGGGAAGGGTATACAGGGCCCATCAGTGATAGTCTGGGGGTTTCCACAGGTAGAGGTTGTTTTTGTTTGGTTGGTTGGTTTTTTTGGTTTTTTCGTGACAGGGTTTCTCTGTGTAGCCCTGGCTGTCCTGGAACTCACTCTGTAGACCAGGCTGGCCTCGAACTCAGAAATCCGCCTGCCTCTGCCTCCCAAGTGCTGGGATTAAAGGTGTGTGCCACCACGCCCAGCTACAGGTAGAGGTTGTATTAACTCTGCCTTTATTCTTGTAACTCAAAGGCTAGGTGGCACTGCAAAGCAGGAATATGAGATTTTGTTGGATACACGGGAGCCCATCCGCCTCATCTGAGTCAGAATCTATAATTTTAACAAGATCCCAGGGGGTTTGTTTGCACATTAAAATTTTAAGAGTAGTACTCTAAAATTTACATATATTTTGTGAATATTCTTTTGTACCAAATAAATATTTAATAGTCATGTTTGACATCACATTCCAGTTGTATAAGTGGCTAGGCCCTTTAAACACCCTGCTTTCTTTTCTTACAGTTATCTCAAAACCTTACCTATCAAGAATCAGAAGAAAAATTACTGCCAATACTTAATCCAGAACAGAAGAGAGAAAGGGGACAAGTAAAAACAAATGACAAAATAATAGATGTAAACTCAGCTTATAAATAACTACATTAATATAAATTAAAATACAGATCTTGGGGGCTCAGGGTCTAGCTGCATAGAAGAACACATACCCAGCAAAACAAATCCATGGGTTTGAGCCTGAACACAGAAAACAAACATTTAATTAAAGCAATTTAAAGGAATATCCAGCTCTATGCAATGGGGAAAACCTACTTTAAATGTGAGATATCTGTGAATTAGTGGAGTTGAATGTTTCAGGGCATGGGTATTAAGCTCTTTATAAGTATTTGATAGCTCTCTCACGTTCTGTAGTATAACCTAACTGATAAGCTTCTCAATTACAACTTAAATATTACTGAATCTAAGTCGCTCTATATCAGCTGTGGGATGTGACCCCTTATAGGTGAAATGACCCTTTCACGGGCACCTAAGATCATAGGAAAGCACAGATTTTACATCACAATTCATAACAGTAGAAAAATTATAGTTATGTAGTAGCAACAGAAATAATTTTATGGTTGGTGGCCACTGCATGAGGAACTGTATTGAAGGGTCCCAGCATTAGGAAGTCTGAGAACCACTGAGCCAGACGACCACCGAGGCAGTTCTTTCCTAAGCTATCAAACAAGGCCTACTGACTACTAATACAAAGAACAAACTTTCTGCTCAAATTTTTAAATTTTATTTTGAAAATTCGAAGCTTAAGGCTGTCATGAAAACTTTCTGCATTTGGATTCTCTAATCTCTCCTGGCCTAGAATACCAGGTAAGAATTATATCCCGGGCTGGTGAGATGGCTCAGTGGGTAAGAGCACCCGACTGCTCTTCCGAAGGTCAGGAGTTCAAATCCCAGCAACCACATGGTGGCTCACAACCATCCGTAACAAGATCTGACTCCCTCTTCTGGAGTGTCTGAAGACAGCTACAGTGTACTTACATATAATAAATAAATAAACCTTTAAAAAAAAAAAAGAATTATATCCCTACTTATCCTTAAAGAAAAGTTCTTTTTCCCTAACAACCATTTTATTTGGTTGTTTTGCTAATTATAAACCACGGACTTCTTTTGGTATTTGGTTTTGAAATGTGAAATCCAAATCCAGTGATCCTACCTCTTAGGATTTCCATGATAATATGTGACATTTAAGCACCATAGTGAAGCTCACAGTCCCATGCCTACATATGAATAGAGAGATGCCTTCGGTTTATTTCTGGCTAAATTTAAACTTTCTAGAATTGTTCCTTTTGGGATGTGCTAATCATGTTCCACAAAATGTTGCTGACTTTCGTAACTCAGCCAAGGATATTGTGTTCCATCTTTGCATAGAAATGCAAATTTCTTCAAAGATTGAGCAAGATTTTTTTTTTCCTGATAAATGCAATTTGAAAATTTAGATCTAAGATGCTAAACACATACCAACAATTTTGTGGTATCCTGGAATTTTGAAGTATTTACAACTAAACTCATTCATACCCCATTTCTACCACTAGAATTTGATAATATATTAGTGCAGATAGATTGAGAATAACCAACATTGCTGTGTCTTTTGCTTGCATCAGCTCCGTTGTATTATCATCAGCTGAACATGTCATACAGGCTACTGCATTTTATTTTCATTGATTGCTTGAGAAATGTCAATATTTCCCATCAGCGGCATTTGTTATTTGTCTCCCAGAAATCCCTGACTTGACCATAATTTAACAGATCTTGTCATTAATTCAGAAAAAGAAAGGGAGAGAAGAGAAGGAAAAGAAACACAGTAGTCTCTAACTACATATCAGCAAGTATTTTCTGGTTGAAAAGTTGATCAACTTGTGCTCTGCTGTTTTTAACCCCAGAACTGTGATGGAACCTCTTGTAACTTATTCCATTTCCATTCTAACACTAACTGTTTTCCTGAGTTGTCAACTAGTGAGATTTCATAGTGTTCTGGTCTTTATCTGATGTGTGTCTCCTGGCCTTAGTTTTTGCTATTTGTTTGTTTGTTTTTTACCTAAAGGTGTCAGAGAAGTCTTTCTTCTCAAATGGGTATAGATTGGTGGGTGTGTCAGCTGATTAACTTTCCCAGTAGAAAACATCTGGGTTTTTGTTTTGTTTTGTTTTGTTTTGTTTTGTTTTGTTTTCTGTCTTGCACACAATCTTCCTTTGACATAGAATGCCTAGTATTTTTCTGTGATTTGGTTACTGGTGGTTGGAGGTCTGGGCCCCTTGTTTCTAGGTTCTTGATTTTTTAGTCAAGGAAGTAAAATAATGACTAGATGCAGATTTGCAAGCCAACAAAGAAACAATTCAAGTGTGAAGCATTGAATCTTGAAGAAATTGTCTGTTATACTGTTGAGAGAGACAGTGGGCCACATGAGTAAGGGAACTCAAGGGCCCCAATTATTGCATGAGGTTTTCTTTCATGTGGCTCAAAGGAAGATCTTTGGTTGCTAAAAATATCAGTGTAATGAGAATAGTTCTCAATTTTGACTTGTGCTCTTCAACTAACATAATCTCTTTTTAATTGTACATGGCCCTTACCACAATGTGCCTGATTTTAATCATATACATGTCCAATTGTGCATAAGGCATAAGATGGTAAACAGAAGATTGATGGTAAACCCTGAAAGTACAATCAGGATAGTACACGTATCATCAAGAAGGTTTGAAATGGATTGATCATTATCATAAGGTTGCTATGGGAAGTAACTTATTTCTATTGGTTAAAGTAGGTATACATGCAGCTTGATGCAGATCAGGTCTTAAGTTTCCAACAAGTTATTAAGTGAATTATTTGGAGAGGTGTGTGTGTATGTGTGTGTGTGTGTGTGTGTGTGTGTGTGTGTGTGTGTGTGTGTGTGTGTGTGTGAATGTGTACACTTAGTGAAGTGAGGGTCTCAGGCTACTGAGTTCATTATTAGAAGAGGGGTGTGTGCATAGCCCAAATCAAGTGGAGTCCCAGCCTGCTAAGCTATTCCCTATGCTTTACTTGACTCAACTATCTTTCACTTCTAGAAGGTTTAGCCTAAGCATCTTCTTCTGAAGCCAAGTGGGAAAAAAACAAAAACAAACAAACAAACAAACAAACAAACAAAAACCATGAGATTCCCCCAGGACCTACAGAATCTAGGTTTGATTCTCCAGTCCCAGTCCCACCAACTGTGCCTCTGGGCAGTAACTGTCTAAAGTTCCCTGTCTACGTCCCTTCCTACTCCCACCACCAGGCTTTGCTTAAGGAATAAGCTCCTCAGCCTGAATTAAATCCTGACCAATACTATGTTTAACCATGTTATTAACATGATACAAATCCATGCACATGAAGCATATCAAGTATATTTTCTCCTTTTATCAGAGTCACAGTGATTTTTTTCACCTTAAGAATGCAAGAGTTAGGCAGGCATAGTGGCGCACGCCTTTAATCCCAGCACTTGGGAGGCAGAGGCAGGCAGATTTCTGAGTTCGAGGCCAGCCTGGTCTACAGAGTGAGTTCCAGGACAGCCAGGGTGATACAGAGAAACCCTGTCTCAAAAACAAACAAACAAAAAAAGAATGCAAGAGTTGACTAACCTGCATTTTTCTAACTCTGTCCTTCATTTACTCGTACTGAGATATAGTTGTCAAGGGCATTGTCAAGGCAGATGGCCCAGTGTAACCTCAACTGCGCATGGCTTTGGACTCATGAAGCTTCCTTCTGTTGGACCCAAATCTCACCTCATGAGTGTCATGTGACCAGTCCCTGCCAGCTCTCCCTGTAAGGTCATTCCAACCACACTAGACTTTGTCATAGCCTTCTATCCACTTCTCTCCCGATGTAGGTTGGTGTCTGTCTCTGCTTAGAATATTATTTCTCTGGATAATCACAGGGCTGATTCCTTCATCTTGCTTGGGTCTCTGTTCAAGTACCACCTCCTCAGAGCCAAGACACTACTTTCTCTAAAAAAATAAAATAAAATAATTTCTTCGTTAAAGGTATAACAATAGTATATATTTATGTCTCCTCCATACCTTTACCATAGAGTAGAGCACACAGTAGTGATTCCGAAAGTGTTTGGTGAGTATGAGACAGGAAGGCAGAAGGATAAATTGCCCTGATTTGGAGTAGAATGTTCCCTTCTATCAATCCTATAGAGTGACTGGTTTTTCCATGACTTCTTTTATCCAACATTAGCCTATGCTGGTCTCCTCTAGCCCCCATAGTTTCTTGAGTCTCTGTGGGACTTGATTTTAACTATGTTCTACTCCATATTATCTCTAAAGAGAAAGGAGCTCACAGTTCTTTTAAATGTTACCTTTCTATGTTATTTATAGTAATTCTTCAATTCATCTCTCTGGAAGTTCCTACATTGGACTTGGGTCTCAAAAAGCATTGTGGGAACAAGAATACCTACTCATCAAGTATTTATTATGGGGCAATCATGGCTCTGAGCCCTTTGCAAGTATTAACTTATTTAGTCAACCTTATCACATACTATTATCTTCATTTAAGGTCTGACAAAATCAAGTTCTAGAGAAGTGAGGCAATTTCATCTCAGTCATACAGACAGAATGGGAAGATGGATAGAGTAGCTCTAGTGCCCATGTTTCTAATGCCCACATCAGTACCTACTGGACAGAAATAGTTCTGAGGTGACATTTTGGAGGCATGGATGCTTGTCTTTGTTCTGTTGCTAGCTCTGAGGCCTGAGATGAGTTTCCTAAATCAAACTATATGTGGTGGCAAGTCCTGCAATCCCAGCACTTAGAAGGCTGATGCAGGAGAATCAAAAATCAAGGCCAACCTGGACGTCATAAGGAAGCTCAAGCCAGATTAGGCTATATAACAAGATGATCTACAAATTTTTGTTTGACAAAGCCCCAGGATTAAAGTGTACTTTCTTCAAATAAAAACACTGGTCAAAGACTCTGTTATACCAGCATGGTAGTACTGGTTTATCATGAGTTGCCTCAAGAAAAATGCAAGTGGAAATATCTTCAAATGTAGCTATGGATTTCCTATGCTACTTGTATCTCCTGCCAGCCAGCTCCTGTCTTCTGTTGTGGCAGCTTCAAAGGGGAAAAAAAAGGAAAGAAGGACTAAAAGAGCTTTCTCAAAGAGTTAAAGAGGTTTGAAAAAAGCATGTGGACAATGACCAGCAAAAGTTGTTTCACTTACTTTTGCTAGATATAAGTTTTAAATGCCTTACAGACATTCATGTTATCAACTAAAAAGAATAGGTGTCAAGAAATGTGGAGGTCTGTTTCCAACTTTTACTACCACGCATTTCCTTTCGAAGCTAAAACAAGAAATTCCAAGTTCTTCTGTAATTGTGCTACCATAGTGTGGGATATGCAACAGCTATCCTTCATCGTGACATATGCTTAAAAGGACATGCAGTCACCAGAGATCACCTGATCATGTTACAAATGGAATCTCTGGCTGCATGCCAGAACCCTGTCCTATCAACTTGTATTAAGTGAGGTATCCATCCGATGTTCCTTGTATTAAGAGAGGTATCCATCCAATGTTCCTTGTATTAAGTGAGGTATCCATCCGATGTTCCTGTTTCTTTGTGTGTATACTTCCTCCTCTGTGACATTAGAGACATTCATTGGCAAGTCTAGATTGCCATTTATAATATTGTTGTCTTGGGTCCTTGTCTTTGTCACCTTCAGGCAACCAGAATGCTGTTTTCTTTTTCTTTTTTTTTAAATTTTATTTATTTTTATTAGATATTTTCTTTATATACATTTTAAATGCTATCCCAAAAGTTCCCTATACCCTCCCTCCACCCTGCTCCCCTACCCACCCACTCCCACTTCTTGGCCCTGACATTCCCCTGTACTGGGGCATATACAATTTGCAATACCAAGGGACCACTCTTCCCAGTGATGGCCAATTAGGCCATCTTCTGCTACATATGCAGCTAGACACACGAGCTCTGGGAGTACTGGTTAGTTCATATTGTTGTTCCACCTATAGGGTTGCAGACCCCTTCAGCTCCTTGGGTGCTTTCTCTAGCTTCTCCATTGGGGGCCCTGTATTCCATCTTATAGATGACTGTGAGCATCCATTTCTGTATTTGCCAGGCACTGGTATAGCCTCATACAAGACAGCTATAACAGGATCTCTTCAGTAAAATCTTTCTGGCATATGCAAAAGTGTCTGGGTTTGGTGACTGATTATGGGATGGATCCCTGGGTGGGGTAGTCTCTGGATAGTCCATCCTTTCATCTTAGCTCCAAACTTTGTCTCTGTATCTCCTTTCATGGGTATTTTGTTCCCTCTTCTAAGGAGGAAGTATCCACCCATTGGTCTTCCCTCTTCTTGATTTTCTTGTGTTTTGCAAATTGTATCTTGGATATTCTATGTCTCTGGGCTAATATCCACTTATCCATGAGTGCATACCTAATGACTTCTTTTGTGAATGGGTTACCTCACTAAGGATGACATCCTCCAGATCCATCCATTTGTCCAAGAATTTCATAAATCCATTGTTTTTAATAGCTGAGTAGTACTCTATTGTGTAAATATACCACATTTTCTGTATCCATTCTTCTGTTGAGGGGCATCTGGGTTCTTTCCAGCTTCTGGCTATTATAAATAAGGCTGCTATAAACATAGTGGAGTATGTGCTCTTATTACCAGTTGGAACATCTTCTGGGTATATGCCCAGGAGAGGTATTGCTGGATCTTCTGGTAGTACTATGTCCAATTTTCTGAGGAACCTCCAGACTGACTTCCAGAGTGGTAGTACAAGCTTGCAATCCCACCAGCAGTAGAAGAGTGTTTCTCTTTCTCCACATCCTTGCCAGCATCTACTGTCATCTGAATTTTTGATCTTCAGAATGCTGTTTTCAAAATACTTTCTTCTTTCATGAATGTGTAGCAGAGTTAACACAGACTAGCATGTAAAACCAGAAACAACAGACTTGTGTCTCAGGCCAACTTGACATCTCTCACCAGCAATGTTCTCACCTTAGAGTTAACTCAGAGCCTGTGTATCCTTATCTGATAAATGAACATCATGATACAGTCAACCTTGTTGTTGAAGCCAACCGCACATCACCTGAGATGTTTTATGGGATGGAATGCTCTCTTGATGTAATCTTGTCAGATATGACTCTAAGGAACACAGATCACTCTTTTTCCAGACCAATGAATAAGTTCTCTTAACCCATAAAAAAAAGTCTAAGTTGAAAGCAGAAACATAATAACATCATCATTCCAGTGTAATCCAACTTAACTCCTGTCTTACCCCTTTTCGAGGAGCAATACAGTGAGTCAGCTAATACCTCTTCTATAGATGTATTCATACTGACAGTGAAACTGCTAGAAAGAGCTAGGCAGGCCTCCTCTGCACTGAGTCATGAAATTACTCTATGAAAATGGACAGCACCAGGACTGTCACATTCCATGAAGATTTTCCAGTCTTCTTCTTCTTTTTTTTTTAAGATTTTTTAATTTATTTTTATTATATGTAAGTACACTGTAGCTGTCTTCAGACACCCCAGAAGAGGGAGTCAAGATTTCATTACAGATGGTTGTGAGCCACCATGTGGTTGCTGGAATTTGAACTTCGGACCTTCGGAAGAGCAGTCGGGTGCTCTTACCCACTGAGCCATCTCACCAGCCCAATTTTCTAGTCTTCTATTCCAGCCTTATAACAAACAAAACTCCCACTGAGTGCTAGCAGACTGAGAACCTTCAGTGTCCACTTAAAGCTCGTTGCTCAGCCTCCTCCGAGAGCTGAAGAGCCACACTGCCCTCTGTCTGAATGTCAGGTGAGCCTAGTCCCTGCCCAACCCATGTCACCAGCTCACCCCGACTCTCTAAAATCCCTATTCAATCTTCATAGCTGTTTGTATCTTCTCTCTCCCCAATTTCTGGCATTGATTTTGCAATCACAATAGCAATTTTGAATTTGAACATTCTTTAGGAAACAAAGAGAATTTCTAGGGTGGTTTTCTTATTTTTTTGTTTGTTTTTTTTGTTTTTGTTTTGGGGTTTTTATTGGTTTTTGTGTTTGTTTGTTTGTTTGTTCCAAATTATTCTATTTATTCCTTATCTATAGTTAATGATATAAGAGGGGTCAAAAAGCTTACAGGCTACACAATTTCACAAGATGCTTTGCAGGGACAAAGAAGGTCTAATATTTATCAAGTGTATCTTAGGGTCTTGATGGATGCATTCCTGGGGGAGGTGGGCCTCTAATTCCTGGTGAGAGCATCCCATTCCTGGAGGGGGGATGCCTATTGGTATCCAGCAGGGGTAGGCCAATTGGTGGGCCCATGGATGGTCTCATAGCAGGTGGAGGAGCCATAAAACTTAGAGGTGGGGTTGCTCTGCCTTTAAGTGGAGGTGGAGTTCCAAGTCCTGGTGAGTACTGAGTTGGGGCTCTGGCAATGTTAGCAGTAGCAAGAGCAGCAGCTATTGCTACAGTGCCTCCTCCTCCCTGTGGAGTCATGATCCACTGGGATGAGCCTCCAGCTCCTCAGACAGGGCCTGCTAATCCAGCAGGAGCTTGGGGAATAGGTACATCAGCTGGTACTCCTCTGCCAGCTGCCCTTCCAACCCCAGGGCCACCTGCAACACCAACAATTGGCACATGAATAATGCCAGCATCTTTAGGAGGTGAACTCTCCACAATCACAGAAACCAAGTTCTCCCCACATAATAAGACCAGACCCCAAACCCGTTTTTTCTTCACATTCTAGCTGTTTTGCATTCTTTGGCAGAGAACCAAATACATATTATCAAAAGCCTTAAAGGTGCCATTGAAGATTCTTCCGTCTTACAGGATACATCTCATTGTATAGTCAATGGGCCGCAGCATCTTGCTGCTGTGTCCCACAGTCGTGATTGCTGTTCCACCATAGCTGTTCTCAATGGTAAAATCTCAAGACCCTTAATACTTGGGGGAGGGCTATAAATAAGGGTTCAATGCAGGTTATTCGCACACAGTGTAAGCTTGACCAGTGTCTCACAGTGATGGGTCTGCTTTCCTAGCCGTTCACCACCTTGGTGTTCTAATACTGCTTTAGCCACCTCTTGGTGTCTCAGCCAAGAGTGCCTGTCTTGGTTTTGCCTGGAAATCCACTGCAGGAACTTGCTGTTGCTGAGAACATCGTGGGTACAAGTGATACTCTTGGCTCAGTGAGGCCGTCCTTCAACATTTGAACTGGACTTCAACCTCTGGCACGTGCTGTTCAGTAGTTCTTCTCAGGTGTAAGCAACCCCCATAAATGTGAAGGAAAAGAATATATGCATACATACATATACATAGACACAAGCACATAAAAAATCATGGAAAAAAACATTGACAGTAAAATCCACACATAGGAGCATGTCACACATGAGGTTTCAAGGACTAGAGAAGGGACAAGGGGCCCTCCTTGTTATTGTTGTTGTTGGTGGTGGTGGTGTTTTACATACATGTTTTTGATGCTGCTTTAACAATATTTTCTCCATGTCAAGCATTTTTGTACTGATTATCTCATCTCATCATGGGAAGATAATAGTTATTGTGAGCCTGAGCTTCAGAGCCAGGAACTTTGGCTTTAATTCAGGCTCTACCATCAATATCCTCATCACCATCACCCTTGGTATCTAATACAGAGCTGAGGTTTAGAGACACTTTTAAGTCTTAGCCAGTCTCATCCAGACCGATAGTGGCAGAGGTGGGCTTTCAGACCTAATCTCCCTTACCGAAGCCCCAGTTTTTCAGGGCTTTCTTAAAGAACCCTTGATGATGGGCATTTGTCACACTGTTCAAAAGACACCATTCTTAATAACCAGCCTTTCAAGGTAGAAAGGGTAGAATAAAGGATTGTGAGCTGCAATTAGAAGGGACTCTGTTACCAGCCACTCCATGATATGCTGAGCACAACCTATCCAGGATCCAATCAAGCATTAGAGCATAAGATGTCAAAATGGGGAGCATCTTTCATCTACATAGTGTATGTCATGTGACCCAGTTCTCTCTCTCTCTCTCTCTCTCTCTCTCTCTCTCTCTCTCTCTCTCTCTCTCTCTCTCTCTTCCTTTCTTCTTTAAGGCAATTAAAGAAAAATTAAGTTGCATACAATGAAAGGGGTGGACATTATTTGTTTATAATTTTGTCTAAGATTATACCAAAATTATTAGGCTCATTCATTTTCATTCATTTGGGCAGATATTATTCATATTCCTATTAAACAGATATTGATTGAGGGTCTGCTGCGTGCCAGGTGCCAGAGAAACCAGAGCAGCCTGTCATTGGCAAGACTCACAGCCCTTCTGTGCTGTGTAAATAAAAGAGGCAGAGAGGCGCTCGGCAGTATTCTGGAGTGAGCAGGGGTGTCACAGAGGAATTAAGATCCAGAGTAGAATGCGTGAAAATATTACCAACAACAAAATGAACGACATCATTAGAGAACAATCTAGTGAAGAACAAAGAAAGAAATGATGGAGCTTACCTGGGGGAGTAAATATATCTCACCAAGATGTGTTCCTAGCGTGGAAAGCAAAAGTCTACAGTGGAACAGAGGGCCATAATTGAACATAGCGGCCACTGGACAGGAAAGAATAACAAGTAGTCCCTGAGGACTCTCAGAGGCTAGCAAAAGAGAAAATGTAAAGACCAAATGATCCCAGCAGCAGCTTCAAATTGCTAGTTATGTGTCTGCGAGTGACTCCCTGCTTCTCATTTTCCTTCTCAGCATCTCATCTTTGTAAACCCAGAGAATCTAGCTCTGTGGTTAGGCTGAGGCTGGGTCACCGAGCACCTCAGTTTAATAATAGGTACACTGAGTGTGTGGAGATCTCATTTCCCCCTGAGCCTGCTGATGTCTGCTCAAGTATTGGCAGTGGGTCTCAGCACACAATAATTCACAGAAATGCATTTCACAGCCTTGAGTCAGGTAGAATCAGTGGCTAACTTACAACCCAGAGGCTTTACTGTCTGTTAAGTGCAATTTGTGTTTAAAATAATAATCTCATATGGTATTTGTTTTCTGAAATGAAGGTAGGCAGGGAGAGAGAGAGAGAAAGAGAGAGAGAGAGAGAGAGAGAGAGAGAGAGAGAGAGAGTTCTGTTCCACAAAATTAACTATCTTAGACTTTGTAGACAATCTTTATTTAGTTGTATATATATAAATCACATACATGTAGGAATTTATTTGGTTTGATGATTAGCATAAGGATATTTGTACAGAGTCTGTGAGTATGAGGGGATTGATTGAAGATAGGTTTTAAAAACGCCCATAAAGTGTTTGGCCCACAAACAGCAATTCACCTTCAACGGGTTTCAGCCTTGTTCATCCTGCCCACTGGCCAGAAGGCGACACAGTAAACCTGTGTAGAGTAACCCAGTGAGCCTCCTCTTCTGCTTGGCTATGGCTCCTGGCCCTCTTCCCAGTCTTACACAGACCACTGTGACATTCCAGTTCATCTGGCTGAAGCCAAAAGACGTCCTCTAACACCATCCTGAGTCGGCAGACTCCAGCTAGTCACAAGCATATCCCTCGGCACCAGCACCCGGAGGAGGCTCCTGTGCCTGCCAGTCTCCTTCCAAGTTTATTCCCTCGCACAGGAGAGTGTGGGTGCTGCCAGAGAATGTTCTGGGGGCTGGATGGTACTGCGAGAAAACCAACGCAACATTAGAATATGTTCTTATGCTGTTCTCCTTTCATACTGAATACTAACTACTAAGGACCTCTATTCCTCTATCAGCATATCCGAAACAGGCCCCCAAAAGCCACTGTTTTCTCAAAGTAAAAAGGAAAATGAAATTTTACTTTGTCATTTTCTGTTCTTTTTATTTTTAGGGATTTCTCCCTCTCCAGTATAGAAAGCCTTTTTCCCCTCTAATAATAACCTCCGTGCATCTGTCTCTTCTGGTGGTCTCAGTGACTTCCAGGATCACCCTCTGCAAACAAGTCCCAGTTGGAATGCAGAAGTCTGTCATTGCTTGGCTCTATGATTCCTCCTACAAAGTTTAATGGAGGAAAGATAACAGTGGAAGGTTAGACTCCTTCTCCTCTAAGGAGATGCTGTGGGGGGTGAGCTTCATGTGTTTTAGTTTTTTTCCTATAATGCAGAAGGGAATCATAAAGGGCTTCCAGCCTGAATGGGAGTGTCTGATATGACTTATCTCAAATAATGATTCTCCTAGTAAGCACACAGCAGGATCACATGCAGAGCTTTTAAACCTGCATGTTTCACCCTGGTCTGTCTGGGTGGGACCTTGAACCTTCATTTCCAAAGCTGTCAAAGGGACCATGGTCTGAGGAACGCACTTGAGAACTGTTGGCCCAGGCAGTAGTTTTCCCTCCCTGGCAATACAGAATCCAATCCCTGTCAGCCTTCAACCCTAGAGACACCTACTTAGTGGGTCTGCGACTACAACATAGAGAAGGACATTGTAAACTCCTCAGAGAACAAGGTCCGGGGATGAATGCAGACACAATACACTATATATTCATATGAAAGTGACTTTATGAAACTCACCATTGCGTAAATAAATACACACCAATTACAGTACATATTTGGAAAAATAGAGCAAGAACTCTTTCCGGGCAGTTCTCTTGATTGTGTTCTAAACTCCCTGGCATCTGTTAGGTCTCCCATTTTTAATGAGTTCCCTTGTCTGTGAAGGCAGCTTAAGCTCACTTCCTCTGACTTCCACTGTGGTCTCTCATACTACCCTGAGTACCCACCCTAACCACAGTTCATAGCCAGCATAACCTCTCCTGCCTGCCCTTCAGGTGACTCCTAACAGTTAAGAGATGAAAACAAACCATCATTCACTGGGATGGTATGATGTTAATGCAGTCTAGACAAATTTATGGACATTTTGATAAAGGAGTGTATAATTCAGGTGATCAATTTAGGACCTTCATTTCAACACTTGAAAGCACCTCATGCTTTTTGATGCAACAGATTCGATTATTAGGGAACATCACACCGCTCGATAGTTAATTAGGCTTTTACACAAACCGGATTCTTAACTTCTCCTAAAGGTTTTCTAACGACAAAATAAAAATGAAATGTCTTCAAACAAAAGAAAAGGCCTATTAGTTAAACATCCCTGATCCGAGGGTTCTAATGCAACAGCATTGATATTTTAAAAAGTGCATGTTGTCTGGAATTTGGGGAATTTTCCAATATGTTTGAATCTCGAATAGTTTGTGCATGACTCTCAAAAGAGAGACAGAGAGAGAGAGAGAGAGAAAGAGAGAGAGAGAGAGAGGAAAAGGTCAACTATTCTTATTCTCAGTACCCTAAAGGGAAAGACACTTGGCTGTTCATCTCATATGCATCATCTGAGAAAGCAAAACATGAGGAAAGCAGGCAGTGGTATTTCTATTGTCAGGTGCTCATAACTATGTGGTAAATAAATGATACCCAGATTTGACTAAAAGCATTGAAGTTGGAGGCATTTCAACTAATAGATTACATTCATCGCCACTTGAACTTATGGCATAAATATGGCTTGCATTTGATTTTTTTTTGCCCAGTATTAAAGATGATATTTAGAGTAGCAGGAATAATGTCTGTTTTATGTGCATCCCTACAGTTGATCCTTCCAACAGACATAAATCTGGTACGTATCAGAAGACTGGAGCTCTGTCAGTAACCATATTTTTTTTAATTTTTAATATTTTTATTACATATTTTCCTCAGTTACATTTCCAATGCTATCCCAAAAGTCCCCCATAGCGCCCCCCACTTCCCTACCCACCCATTCCCATTCTTTTGGCCCTGGCATTCCCCTATACTGGGGCACATAAAGTTTGCAAGTCCAATGGGCCTCTCCTTCCAATGATGCCCGACTAGGCCATCTTTCGATACATATGCAGCTAGAGACAAGAGCTCCGGGGTTCTGGTCAGTACACCATGTTGTTCCGACAATAGGGTTGCAGATCCCTTTAGCTCCTTGGGCACTTTCTCTAGCTTCTCCATTGGGAGCCCTGTGATACATCCAATAGCTAACTGTGAACATCCACTCCTGTGTTTGCTAGGCCCCGGCATCGTCTCACAAGAGACAGCTATATTTGGGTCCTTTCAGCAAAATCTTGCTAGTGTATGCAATGGTGTCAGCGTTTAGAAGCTGCTTATGGGAAGGATCCCTGGATACGGCAGTCTCTAAATGGTCCATCCTTTCATCACAGCTACGAACTTTGTCTCTGTAACTCCTTCCCTGGGTGTTTTGTTCCCAATTCTAAGAAGGGGCACAGTGTCCACACTTTGGTCTTCATTCTTCTTGAGTTTCATGCGTTTAGTAAATTGTATCTTATATCTTGGGTATCCTAAGTTTTGGGCTAATATCCACTTATCAGTGAATACATATTGTGTGAGTTCTTTTGTGATTGTGTTACTTCACTCAAGATGATGCCCTCCAGGTCCATCCATTTGGCTAGGAATTTCATAAATTCATTCTTTTTAATAGCTGAGTAGTACTCCATTGTGTAAATGTACCATAATTTCTGTATCCATTCCTCTGTTGAGGGACATCTGGGTTCTTTCCAGCTTCTGGCTATTATAAATAGGGCTGCTATGAACATAGTGGAGCATGTGTCCTTTTTACCGGTTGGGACATCTTCTGGATATATGCCCAGGAGAGGTATTGCTGGATCCTCCGGTAGTACTATGTCCAATTTTCTGAGGAACCGCCAGACTGATTTCCAGAGTGGTTGTACAAGCTTGCAATCCCACCAACAATGGAGGAGTGTTCCTCTTTCTCCACATCCTCGCCAGCATCTGCTGTCACCTGAATTTTTGATCTTAGCCATTCTGACTGGTGTGAGATGGAATCTCAGGGTTGTTTTGATTTGCATTTCCCTGATGATTAAGGATGTTGAACATTTTTTCAGGTGCTTCTCTGCCATTCGGTATTCCTCAGGTGAGAATTCTTTGTTCAGTTCTGAGCCCCATTTTTTAATGGGGTTATTTGACTTTCTGGAGTCCACCTTCTTGAGTTCCTTATATATATTGGATATTAGTCCCTTATCTGATGATTTAGGATAGGTGAAGATCCTTTCCCAATCTGTTGGTGGTTTTTTTGTCTTATTGATGGTGTCTTTTGCCTTGCAGAAGCTTTGCAGTTTCATGAGGTCCCACTTGTCAATTCTCGATCTTACAGCACAAGCCATTACTGTTCTATTCAAGAATTTTTCCCCTGTGCCCATATCTTCAAGGCTTTTCCCCACTTTCTCCTCTATAAGTTTCAGTGTCTCTGGTTTTATGTGAAGTTCCTTGATCCACTTAGACTTGACCTTAGTACAAGGAGATAGGAATGGATCGATTCGCATTCTTCTACATGTTAACAACCAGTTGTGCCAGCACCATTTGTTGAAAATGCTGTCTTTCTTCCACTGGATGTTTTTAGCTCCCTTGTCGAAGATCAAGTGACCGTAGGTGTGTGGGTTCATTTCTGGGTCTTCAATTCTATTCCATTGCTCTATTTGTCTGTCACTATACCAGTACCATGCAGTTTTTATCACAATTGCTCTGTAGTAAAGCTTTAGGTCCGGCATGGTGATTCCACCAGAGGTTCTTTTATCCTTGAGAAGAGTTTTTGCTATCCTAGGTTTTTTGTTATTCCAGATGGATTTGCAGATTGCACTTTCTAATTCGTTGAAGAATTGACTTGGAATTTTGATGGGGATTGCATTGAATCTGTAGATTGCTTTTGGCAAGATAGCCATTTTTACAATGTTGATCCTGCCAATCCATGAGCATGGGAGATCTTTCCATCTTCTGAGATCTTCTAGAATTTCTTTCTTCAGAGACTTGAAGTTTTTATTATACAGATCTTTCACTTCCTTAGTTAGAGTCACGCCAAGATATTTTATATTATTTGTGACTATTGAGAAGGGTGTTGTTTCCCTAATTTCTTTCTCAGCCTGTTTATTCCTTGTGTAGAGAAAGGCCATTGATTTGTTTGAGTTAATTTTATATCCAGCTACTTCACCGAAGCTGTTTATCAGGCTTAGGAGTTCTCTGGTGGAAATTTTAGGGTCACTTATATATACTATCATATCATCTGCAAAAAGTGATATTTTGACTTCGTCTTTTCCAATTTGTATCCCTTTGATATCCTTTTGTTGTCGAATTGCTCTGGCTAGGACTTCAAGTACAATGTTGAATAGGTATGGAGAAAGTGGACAGCCTTGTCTAGTCCCTGATTTTAGAGGGATTGCTTCAAGCTTCTCACCATTTACTTTGATGTTGGCTACTGGTTTGCTGTAGATTGCTTTTATCATGTTTAGGTATGGGCCTTGAATTCCTGATCTTTCCAAGACTTTTATCATGAATGGGTGTTGGATCTTGTCAAATGCTTTTTCCGCATCTAACGAGATGACCATGTGGTTTTTGTCTTTGAGTTTGTTTATATACTGGATTACGTTGATGGATTTCCGTATATTGAACCATCCCTGCATCCCTGGGATGAAACCTACTTGGTCAGGATGGATGATTGTTTTGATGTGTTCTTGGATTCGGTTAGCAAGAACTTTATTGAGGATTTTTGCATCAATATTCATAAGGGATATTGGTCTGAAGTTTTCTATCTTTGTTGGGTCTTTTTGTGGTTTAGGTATCAGAGTAATTGTGGCTTCATAGAATGAGTTGGGTAGAGTACCTTCTGTTTCTATTTTGTGGAATAGTTTGTGAAGAACTGGGATTAGATCTTCTTTGAAGGTCTGATAGAACTCTGCACTAAACCCATCTGGTCCTGGGCTTTTTTTAGTTGGGAGACTATTAATGACTGCTTCTATTTCTTTGGGGGATATAGGGCTGTTTAGATCATTAACCTGATCTTGATTCAACTTTGGTACCTGGTATCTGTCTAGGAACTTCTCCATTTCATCCAGGTTCTCCAGTTTTGTTGAGTATAGCCTTTGGTAGAAGGATCTGATGGTGTTTTGGATGTCTTCAGGATCTGTTGTTATGTCTCCTTTTTCATTTCTGATTTTGTTAATTAGGATGCTTTCCCTGTGCCCTCTAGTGAGTCTGGCTAAGGGTTTATCTATCTTGTTGATTTTCTCAAAGAACCAGCTCCTTGATTGGTTGATTCTTTGAATAGTTCTTCTTGTTTCCACTTGGTTGATTTCGCCCCTGAGTTTGATTATTTCCTGCCGTCTACTCCTCTTGGGTGAATTTGCTTCCTTTTGTTCTAGTGCTTTTAGGTATGTTGTCAAGCTGCTAATGTGTGCTCTCTCTAGTTTCCTTTTGGAGGCACTCAGAGCTATGAGTTTTCCTCTTAGAAATGCTTTCATTGCGTCCCATAAGTTTGGGTATGTTGTGGCTTCATTTTCATTGAACTCTAAAAAGTCCTTAATTTCTTTCTTTATTCCTTCCTTGACCAAGGTATCATTGAGAAGAGTGTTGTTCAGTTTCCACGTGAAGGTTGGCTTTCTATTATTTATTTTGTTATTGAAGATCAGCTTTAGTCCATGGTGATCTGATAGGATGCATGGGACAATTTCAATATTTTTGTATCTGTTGAGGCCTGTTTTGTGACCAATTATGTGGTCAATTTTGGAGAAGGTGCCATGAGGTGCTGAGAAGAAGGTATATCCTTTTGTTTTAGGATAGTATGTTCTGTAGATATCTGCCAGATCCATTTGATTCATAATTTCTGTCATTTTCACTGTGTCCCTGTTTAGTTTCTGTTTCCACGATCTGTCCATTGGTGAAAGTGGTGTGTTGAAGTCTCCCACTATTATTGTATGAGGTGCAATGTGTGCTTTGAGATTTACTAAAGTTTCTTTAATGAATGTGGCTGCCTTTGTATTTGGAGCATAGATATTCAGGATTGATAGTTCCTCTTGGAGGATTTTACCTTTGATGAGTATGAAGTGTCCCTCCCTGTCTTTTTTAATGACTTTGGGTTGGAAGTCAATCTTATCAGATATTAGAATGGCTACTCCAGCTTGTTTCTTCATACCATTTGCTTGGAAAATTGTTTTCCAGCCTTTCATTCTGAGGTAGTGTCTATCTTTTTCTCTGAGATGAGTTTCCTGTAAGCAGCAAAATGTTGGGTCTTGTTTGTGTAGCCAGTTTGTTAGTCTATGTCTTTTTATCGGGGAGTTGAGTCCATTGATATTAAGAGATATTAAGGAAAAGTAATTGTTGTTTCCTGTTATTTTTGTTGTTAAAGTTGGCATTTTGTTCTTGTGGCTGTCTACTTTTAGGTTTGTTGAGGGATTACCTTCTTGTTGTTTCTAGGGCGTGGTTCCCGTCCTTGTATTGGTTTTTTTCTGTTATTATCCTTTGAAGGGCTGGATTCGTGGAGAGATAATGTGTGAATTTGGTTTTGTCGTGGAATACTTTGGTTTCTCCATCTATGTTAATTGAGAGTTTGGCTGGGTATAGTAGCCTGGGCTGGAATTTGTGTTCTTTTAGTGTCTGTATAACATCCGTCCAGGATCTTCTGGCTTTCATAGTCTCTGGTGAAAAATCTGGTGTTATTCTGATAGGCTTGCCTTTATATGTTACTTGGCCTTTTTCTCTTACTGCTTTTAGTATTCTATCTTTATTTAGAGCATTTGTTGTTCTGATTATTATGTGTCGGGAGGTATTTCTTTTCTGGTCCAGTCTATTTGGAGTTCTGTAGGCTTCTTGTATGTTCATGGGCATCTCTTTCTTTAGATTTGGGAAGTTTTCTTCTATAATTTTGTTGAAGATGTTTGCTGGTCCTTTGAGTTGAAAATCTTCATTCTCATCCACTCCTATTATCCGTAGGTTTGGTCTTCTCATTGTGTCCTGTATTTCTTGGATGTTTTGAGTTAGGATCTTTTTGCATTTTACATTTTCCTTGATTGTTGTGCCGATGTTCTCTATGGAATCTTCTGCACCTGAGATTCTCTCTTCCATCTCTTGTATTCTGTTGCTGATGCTCGTATCTATGGTTCCAGATTTCTTTCCTAGGGTTTCTATCTCCAGTGTTGCCTCATTTTGGGTTTTCTTTATTGTGTCTACTTCCCTTTTTAGGTCTAGTATGGTTTTGTTCATTTCCATCATCTGTTTGGATGTGTTTTCCTGTTTTTCTGTAAGGACTTCTACCCGTTTGATTATGTTATCCTGTTTTTCTTCAAGGATTTGTAACTCTTTAGCAGTGTTCTCCTGCAATTCTTTAAGGGATTTTTGTGCTTCCTCTTTACTGTCTTCTACCTGTTTACCAGTGTTCCTTTGTATTTCTTTAAGTGTGTTATTAAAGTTCTTCTTGAAGTCCTCTACCATCATCATGAGATATGCTTTTAGATCCGTGTCTAGCTTTTCCAGTGTGTTGGGGTGCCCTGGACTGGGCGAAGTGGGAGTGCTGGGTTCTGATGATGGTGAGTGGTCTTGGTTTCTGTTAGTAAGATTATTAAGTTTACCTTTCGCCATCTGGTAATCTCTGGGGTTAGTTGTTGTCGTTGTCATTGTTTAAAGATTGGAGCAGAAGCTGTGTTCCACTCACCAGCAGTCTCAAAATCCTGTGGCGGCGGTCGTGGGTAGCTGGCGGGTGTCAGCCGACCCTGCGCTCTAGCTACCCAGGTGCTGGTCCGGCCGGAAGAGGCCTGTTGTCCTACTCAGGCCGGTTTTCTGCTTCCCTAACTAATGCAGTCTCAGGTCCCGTGCGCAATTTGATTGGAGCAGAAGCTGTGTTCCACTCACCAGAAGTCTTAAGATCCTGTGGAGGGTGTTGTGGGTAGCTGGCGAGTGTCAGCCGACCCTGCGCCCTAGCTACCCCGGCGCTTTTCTGACCGGAGAGGCTTGTGGCCCTACTGAGGCCGGATTTCTGCCTCCCCAACCAAAGCAGTCTCCACCATCTTAATCAAGATGATATGGTAATTAGGATTTGAACATGAGCAGTCATTAGAATGGAAGTCTATGAAGCCATTACTAATCTCAGTTTTCCCAGCACCTCCTAGGATGCTTTGTGCTCAACAAATCTGTTTTCAATAAAAGAATCAATGAGCCTAACTCTAGAGGCCCTCATATTATACTCTTGATAGAATGTGGTTTTGAGCCAGATATGGTGACACATGCCTGTAATTCTAGCACTTGAGAGTTATGGGGGAGGGGAAAGGTCAGGAGTTCAAGACCAGCTTTGGCTGGATATAGTAAGTTAGATGGCAACCTGGGATGTTTGAGACTCTATCTCAAAACAACAGCAACAACAACAGCAACAACAACAACAAATGTCCCTGCCCAAATGACTGCCTAGGGCAGATATCTAAATCGGGGGTAAGGGGCTGTGGGTTTACATATCCTCAGCTATCCTCTACCAGACAGCAGGCAGGATCACCCCACCTTTGACTCATGCATGGGTGAAGTATGTGCAGAAATCTTCAGCTCAGCCTCCTGACCAGAGATGGGACAAAGGTAGGCAAGGACCTTGCCATCTCCAGTAGTAATTCAAAGTTATCAGTGGGACTCTGGATAGCCCCAGGCTCTGGCATTTAATTTGCCTACTGTACACAGCCAAAAAAAAAAAAATTGCTGACATGTGCAATAGAAGCTGAGCACCATGAAACACTTACAGCAATGAAACTCTCATTCATTAGATCAATAGGAATCGAATTTAAAGCTTCAGAATCAATACTTTTCAACCTGCCTGCGTGCCATATACCATCCTTACCTGTATTAGCAAGTGTGTGGCTTTTGTTGTAAAGAATAAGCACAGGAGTTATTAAACTATTATAATTGGAAGGCACTTATAATCATACATAATAAGGCTTCACAATCAACACAAGTCCCCTTGGTTGATGTGATTTTAATTTACAAAATGTCTCATTGAGACATCTAAATGCTGTGGCAAATTAATACGTAATCACACTCGCGTAGATGTCACTACATTTTAAGTACTAACAGAGAAGGCATCTCTCTAAATAAATTAAGCACATTAACAGTGGCTGTGTTGGCTCATGTCTGCAGTTAAGCTGTGCCCTTTGTAAGTCAGTGTGTTTACAGTTTAGAGACACTGCCAGTCACTGATGCAATTTCAGTTTTAAATCTTAGTAGAAGAGGAAAGGGTTAACCCTGCTACAGTGTTCGGGATGCGTGTTCATTTGCGCACTTGCATGGAGCTATGTGAACAAGCCCATGCGAAGAAGCATCCCAGCAGGTTCGCCCGTATGACCAATCTGAAGACTGGACTTTTATCCTAACCAGAGTGATTTTGAACCATCCCCAAAACTCTTCAGTGGCAGCTGAGTTGTTAACTGCCTAATTGTATCAGAGGCAAGACAAGGATCGCGTCCATCTTAACAGCCCCAGTATAAGATATGCCGCACGCACACTGTAAATATCAAAAGGCAGGGACCAAGAGGTTTACTCGGGCTTTTTGGTTTTGACTGTAATATTTAATAAACGCAGTTGGTCTCCAAAGGAGTATATGTAAATCTGAATGTATATACGTGTATGTATCTGAGCGTGGAGACAGGTGTAGAGACACAAGAAAAACAGTGAGAGAGAGAGCAGACAGAAACAGAAATTGAGACTATATAAATGATACACAAGATTTCTCTGCCTGCCTGCTTACCACGTGAGTAAGACCTTGCTTGTGCATGCATTGCACAGATACGCACCCGGTATTCATGCACAGTCCTTATGTGAGGTGAATGACAAATGAGGAAGGGTGTTACTTCCTTGATTCCCGTCCCCATTAGATGGGTGCATCTAATTCGAGTACAGAGCCATTCTACATTTTCTGTCAGAAGCTGTGTGCCTGCTCTGAGCTGTGGCTCAGGACATATCAGGAAGGAGGGTCAAGTGTACATACAGGAATTCATCTGCCAACGTTCTGTACAGTGGTAGCATTAGGGGTTGGGTTTGGGGTTATTTTTTTTTAGCCCCTATCTTTTTCCTATCCCCCTTACTCTCCCTTTTCTTTTCCTATCTTCTCTCTCATTTGTCTCCTTTCCTCTGCTGAACAATTTCATGTCTACTTTCATTTCAAATGAACATCCATGATTTGATGTGACCAAATAAAATCTAGGAAGCATAAATGAGAGGGAAGGTTGTGACATTTGTCTTTCTGAGACTGGATTAATTTGCCTAATATGATTAGATATCACATTTGTTTGCCAATTCCTCTGTTGTTGGGCATGCTTGGGTGTTATGAATAGTGATACAGCGGGTATTTATGAGCAAGTATCTCTGTGATAAGCTGACTTCAAGCCCTTCAAATAAGTTACCAGGACTGGTATAGTGGATCGTGCAGTAGGTTTATTTTACAGCGTTTTGAGAAACCTCCATGTTGATTCCCAGTGAGTCTAGACTAGTTTGCATTCCTGGCAGTAGTATAGAAGGCAATGGTTCCCAAACTGTGAGTCACGTCCCCTTTGGAGGCCGCCTGTCGGATATCTCACGAATCAGATATTTACGTTATGATTCACAACAAGAGCAATATTACTGTTATGGAGTACAAGAAAATAATTTTATTATTGGGGTCACCACAACATGAACTGTAGTTAAAGGTCGAAGCATTGGGACAGGTTGAGAATCACTGATACACGGGTTCCATTTTGTCCACCTCTGTAATTCACAGCAGTGCTAGCATTTTGCTGTTGCTTGTTTTCACCCTAGCCGCCATTCTGATGGGGTTCAGGTGGAATCACATTTCTCGGATGCCTAGTCAAGTTAAACAGCTTTCCCCTGTGTATTGGCTTTTTGTGTTTCATAATTTGTGAACTGTCTGCTTTGCTAATCATTTATTTGGTTCTCTGTGGATTTCAACATTGCTGTTGTTGTTGTTGTTGTTTGTTTGTTTGTTTGTTTTCTCTTTTTAAGTAACCTCTATTGTTTCCATGGTGCTAGAGCCTTGTACATGGTAGGCATTCATTCTACTGTCAAGATTCTCTTCAGCTTAACAATTTCCTTTACAACTTCCCACCAAACTCTCGGAAATATAAGGACATTAATATATGTGAAAATTGCAAACCTGCTATGACTCAGCTTTAAGGTAAATTTCCTAGTTTCGGCATGAGTGCCACCGTTAGACCCTGTTTCCTATGGGAAAGCCCTGTGGTACCAACTGTCAGTACAGCCGGGTGTAATGGTGCTTAGTCACTCCGAAACCAGTTAGCATGTCTTGTCCTACATGTGGACAATACAGGGAGCAGATCCAGAGAAAACAGGCTTTCTCCCTCCAAAACTCAAGAAAGAAATTCTATACCTTGAGCTGTAACCTCCTGCTTTGGAACACTACCCCATATTCTGAGCAGACGCTGGAGTGTGTTTAGAGTTAGCCTCACCTGCAGAGCTAGTAAATTCAATCATGCCATTTGAGGGAAGGAACATTTTTAGATGTGTGAGGGAGATTAAGGAAAGTGCTAATGTAAGGTGATGGGTGAGCTGACTCCTCAGAGGTGAGTTGGTGTTCTCTAAGTGGCTGGTGGGGGGCTGGGGAGGGGAGTGTGGACGGAGTAGAGGGAGGAGCAGGTGGTGGCAAATTGAAGGCAAGTGGTTTTTGTTTTTGTTTTTGTTTTTTTAATCAAAGCTATAGAAGTCGAAAAAGTGTGATTACACTGAAGCAAGAACTGAGCATGCCCTGTCCAGCCTTGGACCCTGTGCTCACCGCATGCCAAGCACTCTATTTATAGCTGGGAATGGAGATCAGCCAATCACAGGCAGCTCAATATGGCCAGTGAATAGGTGTGGTGTGTGTAGAATAATCTCAATAAAAAAAAAAAATAGAGCTGGGCAGTGGGCGCACGCCTTTAGTCCCAGCACTTGGGAGGCAGAGGCAGGCGGATTTCTGAGTTCGGGGCCAGCCTGGTCTACAGAGTGAGTTCCAGGACAGCCAGGACTACACAGAGAAACCCTGCCTCGAAAAAAAAAATTAGAAAAAATCTTTGAAGGGAAAAAAATACGTATAAGAATAGCATGGATACACTTACTTAAAAACGAGAACAAAAACAAAACATTGCAGTACCCATGTGAAGGATGTATTTGAAACAGAAACCAAAAGGAAAAGGTTACCGTATACATCCAGGTGAGGAATGAATTCTAGACGTGGTACAAGTAGGGCTTGCCTGGTAACCAGTAGATATGCGGGGCGGGGGATGGGGGAATGAGACAATGGAAGAATGCTGCAATTCTTGTTTACTTGTCTGCTGCAGCATTCATTCACTGCCCTCACAAAGATTCAGAAGACAGAGGCAAGTTCCAGGGGCATGGCCCACAGGCTAGTCAGAGCTCCAGGCCTGGAGTTCAAGTCTTGGTCACAAAGGTCTGTCCTCCAGGGTCACATTTGTAGGTGCTTTGCATCGTGGGAAAGTAAATGAAAAGTGCTGAATTCTATTCAGAGGCTAAAGTCCAGGATATGATCCTGCTTATTCCTTCATACCATATTCAGCTCCTATATTCCATAGTCACCTACATCCTCATCCTTGCCACCCATCTAAAAGATGTGACAGTTCAGATTGCCAGAACTAAGTTCCTTATCGTTCCTAAAAACCTCACCCTGCAGCTTGTTCTCATCTAGACGCACGGCAGCTCCAGCTCCCTGATTGCTAATCTTGAATGCCTGAATCCTGAGCCTCCCTGTCTCCTATATTCATTCCCAATCTAGCCTGTCAGCAAATCCTGTTGGCTTTGTCCCTAGGATGCATTTAGAATCTACCACCTCTGAACCCTTCCATTGCTGCTTTGCTAGCTCAAGCCACCATCAACACACACACACACACACATGCACATACAAGTGCCTGCGCACAAATACACACGTGTTCATACATACATACACATGCATGCATGCACCTGCATATTCATGCACACATACACTCATTCACATACACACATACATGCATGAGCTCTCGAGCACATGCACACTCACACACATGCTCGTACACACACACACACACACACACACACACACACACACACACACACAGGTCTTTTTTCATTGTAGCAGGCAGAAATACCTATGGTATAATATCTGACCTCGTCTTTGCTCTCATTTCCCAAAGCTCCTACTTCAGCTCTAGAAAGCTCTCTTTCTATTCCCTGTTATTCCAGCACATATTGACCCCCATGGCTCTTGATTCCACTCCCTGGGGTTCTCTTTCCCTAGCCAGTAAAAGCTCTATCTTCCAATCTTTCATCCTTGTCAGATTTCTCCTTAAATTTCACCCTCTCAAAGGGGGAACATTTTAAACTCCTTACAATCCCTTTCTCTGACTTTTTTCCTACACTATATACCATAATCAAACTATGGAATTCACATATTCTTTTGTGTGATATTGTTTTCTCCAGTTTTTTTTTTCTCTCTACTAAAATGCCTATGGTAAGAAGGATTTTGTTTGTTTGTTTGTTTTTGAGATAGGGTCTCATGTAATCCAGACTGGCCTTGGACTTCTGCTCCTCCTTCGTCACTTACCAGGTGCTGGAATTTCAGACACAACCACTGCAACCAGGTTTGTGTGGTGCTTGGAGTAGAACCTAAGGCTTCCTGAAATCTAGGCAAGCTTTCCACCAACTGAGCCACATCCTCAGCCCAAGAGAAGAGTTTTTATTTCACTAAGTGATGTATGACCAACATGTGTAATCGCACTAGAATATTCTAGCCTGTGGATGGAATATCTCAATATTTTATTTCAATCATTCCATACACACAGGAAGAAAAAGCTAAAAGTAAGGAAGAAAGCTGTATATATTGAGTATTATCAATTATGTATAAAATTATACAACACATGTTCCTGCCCTCTTTGCTGGGGTTGACAGAAATAAGCCATATCCTGAGGAGGAAGGAATTAATAAAGGTTAAAGAGATTTCTCAGTGCTTGGCTTGCAAGCCTGAAGACCTGAATGTCATTCCCAGAGCCTATGTCTAGTAGGCCAGGAATGTTGGCAAACACATTTCCAATAGTAGGGAGGCAAGGGCAGGTGGATCCTTGAGGCTAGATAGTCATGTATAATTTCTAAACTCTGTATAAAATAAGCTGACTGGTGCCTGAAGGTTGTCGTCTGCCCCACCCCCACATACAAATGTGCGCACGCGCGCACACACACACACACACACACAAACACAGACCAAATACATTCTTTCCTTCAACCCCTTGAGGTCCAAGGCTGATGACCTATTTCTCTGGCAAGGTGCCATTCTGAATGGCATCTCCTCCTTTAGTTTTTTGGTTTTTTTAAACTTAGATTAATGAAAGAATAAGGTGGCACCATCAGTCCCACATGGCCACACACAAGTCACCTTCCTCTGAGGCCATCAAAGCCATGTGTTTGCCAGACAGGGCAAACTGTGAGATAACGTATACCACCAAGCTACATAAACCCTGCTTTGTTCTAGCATGCTTTACCGAGAGCACTCATTTTGTTGGATGAATTTGTCAGTAGTAAACACTCTGTAATGTAAATAGGCTGAAAACCCCAGCTTGATATGGAGGCCCACACATTTTAATCTCAGCATTTATTTTAGAGGCATAGGCAAGCAGACCTCTGTGAGTCCAAGGTCAGCCTGGGATTTGTAGCTAGATCCAAAGCAGCTAAGGCTACAAAGTGAGACCCTGTCTCAAGAAAATTTTTTAAAAATTGAGATTTTAAAATGTTTTTTATTTTTGTTTTTATTATTTATATGAGTACACGGTAGCTGTCTTCAGGCACACCAGAAGAGGGCATCAGACCCCACTGCAGATGGTTGTGAGCCACCATGTGCCTGCTGGGAATTGAACTGAGGACCTCTGGAAGAATAGTCAGTGCTCTCAACTGCTGAACCATCTCTCCAGCCCCCAAATTTGAGATGTTTATAGCTGAAAATATTCTTTTTATTTTAGGCTTTATGCCATGGCCATTTCAATGTTCTCCTATGATTTTTGCATTGTGTTCTCTTTCTCTCAACTTTGACCTTTGACCTTTAAAATTGGCGTGTGCTGTCAATAGGGTGAACACAGGAGTGTATCTCTAGCTTGAGAATCATCTCAGTTTACCTATTATGTGATACAGTGATAATTATGGGATGCAATGATAAATATACACGGGTTGACTAGAGTAAGAAGTGCCCATCCAAGGCTTAGGTTTAATCTCTCTAGTTCATTCACATAAGTGATCCCTTGGTTTATGTATAAATCCAACTAGTGAATACTTAACTAAGGTCTTTATTCAGGGTAGGGTATTGTTTCATTCAAACCTGACTGTGGCATAGTGTCTGCCCTTAGGAGCTCCTTGTCTTAGTGGAGTGCATGCAACTGTACTAGAAACAAAGACCTGCTCTCAACGAGATCTGTGTGTGAGCAAGCTGTCCCTGCTTCCTTTGTCACCTGTTATAGTGCGTTGACTTGCTTCTCACCAAACCAACAGCCAGGGTCTGATCTGTTCTGTGCTATAACAAAGTGGGTGATTTATGAAGAACAGAAACCCATTCCTCTTTATTCTAAGAGGTCAGAAATTTGAAGATCAGTGTACTGGCAGATTCGGTTACCTAAGAGGGCTCTAGCTACAAAGGAGAAAAATTCTGCATGGAGAAACAAGCTGTGCAGCTGCCTGAAGCCTCCTGTCAGCTTTCTATTGCTGTGACATAACCCCAGAGAAAACAACTTGAAAGAAGAACCTGTATATTTTGGTTCACAGTTTCAAAGCCATGGCTACTGGGTTCTACTGTGTCTGGGAAGTGAGGAGACAGAATATCATGGCAGGGAGCATGTGAACAAACCTGTCCACCTCCCAGCAACGAGAAACAGCTAGAGCAAAAGAGGGGTGTGAGGACAGGGCACAACGCTAATGATCCTCTTCCTCTAAGCAGGCTCTGCCCTCTGATGGCCTGTTGAACTTTGAAGGGATCCCTGGCTTAATCCATTGATGAGGTTAGCACCCTGCAATGATATCACCTTCCTATAGCACCACCAACTGTGACGATTTGATGGGAAGTGAATCTGAATGAAGGTAAAGGTTGACCACGATGAATCCTCTCCATATGCAGCCATATTGACTGCCAAGGATGTGATCCAGAGGTGCAAGGAGCTGGGTACCACTATCATTTTGATAGATATTCCCTATCTAAACCATCAACACACCTTTTGTTGGGGCTTCCATCTCATTAGGTCATGAGCAGTAGAGCCTAAACTCCTCATCAGTGTCCTATCCTCTTAATGCTATCACATTAGCAACAATTGATTATACAGTGGCTTGATTCATTTTCTAGAAGCCTTTAAGTTCGTTTTCTAAACAGGGGTGGTGGGAGGGTTGCTAAGGAATGCGTACTGAAGCCTATCCTTGAAGCATGTATTTTGTTACAAAATTATATCCAGGAGATAGAAGCAAAACATAAAACAGCTTCCCACACTGCAAGAAGCTTGAGGGGTACAGCTAGGTGTGTAAATTAGAGTTTGTACTAAGTGAGGTAGACTGGGGCTCTTCTACCTTCATGAATCACTGCTGTGATTGAACTGAAATGTAGATTTGGATTCACGGGTCTAGCCTGTGAGTTTCTGTCTTTCTCAGCAGCTTGAAGGCTTGCTGATCCTCAGATGACACCCTGATTAGCAACTATGTAGGCATGGAAGGGTCTTTAGATGTGGATTTAAATGGAATAGGACCTGACTGGGATCTTGAACCCTAAGGAGAATCTGGGGAAAGGAAGGGTACATGCCAGATCAAGGCAGCCAGATATGGGACAGAGAAAGGCAGAGCCCTCCTGAGATAAAAGGATTGCCATAGCGAAGCATTAGACTTTAAAGCCAGGGGGTCCATTGTTCAGACTATGAGAAGTGCTGTTTTCCAGACTGAAGACTATGGATGTGATCCTTAGGTGGGTGACCCATAGAATTAGTGAAGGGTATTGAGAAATAGCATTTCAAAATGTATATCTCAGAAATAGTTAGCAAACACTTGTTGCAGGGATTTAAGGGCAAGGCAACAGACATCCAGACTAGAGTGAGGAAGTTGAAATACCAAGGAACCCATGAGGTTATGGGCTCTGAAGGATGTAGTCTTTGGCAGACAAGTGTCTACATGAGCCTTTAGTGAACATGATAGACTTCTTGAATGAAGAATCAATAAAATATAGCAAATAAGGTAGGTCTGGTGGTACAAACCCATGATTCTACCTTCTTAGAAGGTTGATGTTGTGAGGATCACAAGTTCAAGGTCAGCCTGGACAACTTGATGAAACCCTGTCTCAAAATAGAGAGTAAAGGCTGGGCAGTGGTGGTATTTGCTTTTAGTCTCAGCACTCAGGAGGCAGAGACTGGCAGATCTGTGAGTTCAAGGTCAGCCTTGTCTACATAGTGAGTTCCAGAACAGCCAGAACTACACAGATAAATGCTGTCTTTATATATATATATATATATATATATATATATATATATATATATATACACACACACACATACATACATATATATTTAATTTAAGAATGAGAAGGAGTCTGGGCTGGTGCTACAGCTCAGTAAGAACACTTACTATGTACAGACTCTAAGTTAATCCCTAGTCCCACAAATAGCAGAGGCAGAAATGCTACATAAAGAAGCTAAAGACAAGAATTATTGTGAACTTGGATGACGAGGTGAATGGTGTTTGAAAACCAGAGGTTGAGAAAGGAATGAGTGAGTCGGATCAGATGGTGACAACAACTATCTGGAGTTTGAAGGGAAGGCAGAAGTTCACGTGGAAACCTCTGAAAGACTAGAAGAGATCTCAGGTGGAGTAGCACATTACCGTAGACAAGCCACAAGCAACTGAGTCAGCACAATGGTGATAAACCTGGAGATGAAGTGGATCGCTAGGGGCCTGGACACCAGAGGTCAGAGACAGAAGGCTCAGGACTAGATTCACAGACATGTCCTTACTTAGGGAACAGAAAGAAATTATCCTGGGTACCAAACAGGCTGAGAAAAAGAGAAAAAAAAATGAACCTCTCCTTTTAATGTATCTAAGTCAGACATTTTAACCTGTGTGATCATCTTTAGTGGCTTTGGCAAATGCTTGGTTGGGTTTGTTCTTCATTCTTGGTACTTCACCCATTGAGAATTTGTCCTCTGAAGGCCAGACTTGTGGTCCCTCTCTGGTTCCATGCTACAAGTCTCCTGAGGATAGCATGCAAAATGAAAGCACTTTAAAACTACAGAGCCGGGGGTCTGGAGAAATGGCTCAGTGGTTAAGAGCACTGAGCACTCGGGAGGCAGAGGCAGGCGGATTTCTGAGTTCGAGGCCAGCCTGGTCTACAGAGTGAGTGCCAGGACAGCCAGGGCTACACAGAGAAACCCTGTCTCAAAAAACCAAAAAAAAAAAAAAAAAAAAAAAAAAAAAAAAGAGCACTGACTGCTCTTACAGAGGGCCTGAGTTCAATTCCCAGCAACCACATGGTGGCTCACAACCACCTGTAATAAGATCTGATGCCCTCTTCTGGTATGTCTGAAGACAGCTACAATGTACTCATGTTAAATAAATAAATCTTTAAAAAAACTACAGAGCCATCGGGCGGTGGTGGTGCATGCCTTTAATCCCAGCACTTGGGAGGCAGAGGTAGGCGGATTTCCGAGTTCAAGGCCAGCCTGGTCTACAAAGTGAGTTCCAGGACAGCCAGGGCTACACAAAGAAACCCTGTCTTGAAAAACCAAAAAAAAAAAAAAAAAAAAAGTTAAAGCTACAGAGCCAACGAGTCATCTGAAAACTTTCTGAGCCACGAAGAACACAGTAGTTAAGCTAAGCCAACTTAACTGGAGAAGAAGAAAAACAGAATTGTTTTTCTGAATTAAAATAGCCAGGTTTTAAAATATTTTAAAATATTCTTCAGATATTATAAGGTTTTTCTATGCTTTGTTCTGTGATAGACAATCTACAAGATGCAGAGGTGTGTCAAGGGCTTTGTCAAAAACAGGTTTAGAATCTAGTAAGAAAGAAGAGAAATGAGAGTCAAGAATAATAAATCAATACGTGACATGGTGACAAGGCCATGTTAACCAAATACAACTGACGCTCTGACAAGAGGAATTTGTGGCTAAGGGATAGACAGGAAGAAGGCCTTGAACAAGGATAAAGTGTGACAGATGGGGAGGAGAGGGAGGGAATGCCACGCGGGCCCTGGGGGAAGAGGACACTACAGGACTTGAGGAACACAGTTAGCTTGGAACATGGAACAATTAAGGGAGCCACAGGAGGCCGTCAGATTGTAAAGGGCACAGATGCCACATTAAGGAGCCAAGGCCTTATTCTATGGACTGTGAGCAAGAACAGGTCAGCAAATGCCAGACAAGCAGGTGAGGTGACAGATCCCTGCTTAAGAGCTACTGGCTAAGAAGGAAGCTTCTAGGGTAACTTGGAGATAACAGCATTTAGTGAAACAGATAAAGTTCAAATTTCTCATTAGGATGAGAGAGCAGTGCTTTGTGAAAAGTGTTACAGGCATATCCCTCTGAAGAAATTAAGTTTAAGAGAAGCATGGAAGAGATTGCCTCTTTTCTGAGTTAACATGTCTCATGGTTAAATGTTAAGTTTCTAAGAACGGAGTGTCTCTGGTAGAAAGGAAGACTGGGTGGGACAGTTGAAGTGGCCATCTTAAACCCCCCTGAGGACCACAGGTACCTTTGAGACTGTTCACAGAGCACAGTCTCATGGGAATTTTCACATATAGGCTATTATTATTATTATTGTTGTTGTTGTTGTTGTTTAGACCCTCTAGCAGGAATGTCTAACTCAAGTCCATAGACCACATGTATCTGAGAACACCTGTGAAAGAGACTAGGCCCTTTCTATCCATTAAGCCCCAGGTACTCAAATCAAGATCTCTGGAAGGAGAGAGAGGGAGAGGGAGAGGGGGAGGGGGAGGGGGAGGGGGAGAGGGAGAGGGAGAGGGACTTCATAAACATTGCAGAACTATCAAATAGATACTCATAAATTACATACTCAGGGTTTCCTGTCCCCTGTGTTCCCTCTGAGGTTTCTATAAGGCATTACCTGGAGAGATTCCCTTTGGTGAGTCAGGCAGGGTTTTGAAGCAGGACTCACAAATCTGAAATTTTCATTAACCAGGATTATTCTGATTAGAGACCATGACTTGCAGCTATGTATCCACATTCTTTCAGACGGTGGCAGGTAGACCAGATGTTCCAACATGTGAATGTAGTGCAGAACATTTAGGATAAAACACTTGAAGCTGACCTTACGGGGCTAAGCCATCATTTATCCAATCCTTTCACTCTGCTCCTCACCCAGCATGGCCAAGATGGCCTTTTGGAAGACACTCCCTCCTTCCTTCAGTTTTTCCCAGCCTCAACCTTTCCTATGGTCTTGTTCTAGTTCCTCATCACATGCAAGACTCCTCATTTCTAGGGCCTCGTTCCTCAAAGGCCTTCTCTTGAGATTGAGGCATACTGGTTTCTAATGGATGCTCTCTCATTGTTTGAAGAATGCATGCATAGAATGCCCCACACTTCAGAAAATTGGTGGATATTCTTGGCTGAACTTTAACCTCCATATCACTTGACCCTTCAACCAATCTCTAGGGATTCGCAACCAGAAGGCAGTCATTCAATTCACATCCCTGAGCCCAGCATTGTTGTTTAAGGAAGATAAGCCATTGCACAGTCAAATTTTTATTTACCTACAGGCAACCCAAGCTAGGATCCTTTTCATTATCTATAGAATGCATCTTTCCTTTCTTAATTCATCCATCCTCTACACCTCCTCGCCGTGGTTGTCTTCATCATCATCATTGTCGTAATCTTTGTTCTCTTCCTTCCCTTCCACTTTCCTTCCCCCCCCCCTCCTCCTCTTCCTTTTCCTCCTATCAATTTTAGGCACAACAAGGCCCAGTACAATCACAAAGCATCAAAACTGATCATTTGAATATTGACCATTGAACAAACTTTTTTCTATGGTCAGTCTACTACAGGTAGCCAGAGAGACAGTATCAGGCAGTAAGTGAATAAATTCACCCTTTAGACCAAAATAGGAAGAAGGGTTGTCAACTGTGCTGTTAAGGCCAACAGGGCAGCAGGCTAGGCAAAAAACTAGCATCCCACCTGCAGTGCAGGGATGTGGGCTTCGGGGCTTTCTACTTTGGAGAAGAAACTGTTTAGTTACCCCCAGTGGCTTTATGTGCATTCTCCAGGCATGTAAATCATAACATGTGGATGAATACGGTCCAAAGTGGTCAGCGTACAATCTGGGGGAGTCAGCACCAGCACTGTGCATGGAATCTCCAGTGAAGCAACCTCTGCCTTACAAAGGACCTCAAAGACTGAACTGGATGCCTAAGGCAGTTCTGGTTGGTTCCAGTTCAGCCACAGCAAAGGCTCAGGTCACAAGTCTGAACCCCTGTGATATCAGGGTGTAGCGCTCTGCAGCTATCCGTCTGGAATTTTTAGACCAGTCTTGTGAAAGTTCCCTAACAGAGGGCAGAACCTAATGTCATCTCTCTCTGTCTTTCTGTCTCTGCCTCTCACTCTCTTCCTCTCTTGCTTTCTCAATCTTGCTCTCCTGTTGTTTTATTTTTGTGAGGTTATAATATAATTAAGTTTCTCCCTTCTCTTCACCCTAAACCCTCCCACATACCCCTCCTTGCTCTCAAATCCATGCCCTCTTTTTCATTAGTTGTTTTTACATGCATATATGTGAATGTATAACCTGCTACATATAACCTGCTCAGTCTAACTAACATTACTTGTATGTCTTTTGAGACTGACCGTTTGGTATTGCACAGCCATGTGCTATGTTCTTCTCTGGGGAAGGCTATGTCTCCCACTTTCAGTAATTTCTTTAGATGTCTGTAGATCTTGATGTGGGGTTGAGTCCCCATGAGGTTTTCCTGTCCGCTTTGGCATAGCTATTGGAGCTATCCATGTGCATCTCATGGTTACATAGACATGTTAGTGAGACTTTATGAGAGTCTAGCTTCTTTTCTTTGTTTCCATGGATGGAACTCAGGAACACAGGCCTGCTAACCAGCTACTCCACCCTTGAGCTACCACCACTCTAGCTAGCTCCTTGTGGTGTGACTTTTCTTGGGGAGATATGAGGAGATACCTATTCGCATCTCCATAGGAGATCTACCATAGTTCAAAGAAACAATTTCGTGCACGTGTGACTTGGCAAAGCAATGACGATATTGGACTTACTTGTACACAACGTGAGTGAGGCGTTCCATACAGGGACATGAGTGACAGACTTAACGACACCTGTACTCACAAAAGCTATGCCAGCATGGGTAGCAGCAGCATCACCTCGTGCAGAAACTGCATCCATGAAGCTCCTTGCACAACTGGCAGGCAGCTCCACCAAAAAAGGTGTCTGGTGCCCTTGAGCCACGTGACTCTTGTAACACTGAGCTTCCTGGTCCTCTATCTCCACTTCCTGAGTCTGATGAGCCTCCCTCCTTCCTCTAGAAATGGATGCTTCAGTTGAGAGGAAATAACTAAGTGATGGGCTTCCATTTCCGAGTTTTAAGGGTTTTTTGTTTGTTTGTTTGTTTGGTTGGTTGGTTGGTTGGTTGGTTGGTTTTACTCAGAGTGAAAGGAAAGTAGACAATGGCTCAGAACCCTGAGGAGATGTCAGTTGCTATGAGGCCAGGACTATTGACACCTTTGCAAATTCTTTCACTTCACAGCTGCAGGCATTAAAAGCCGCATTAAAAGTCCCTAATGCGGGCAGGGCATGGTGGCACACGCCTTTAATCCCAGCACTTGGGAGGCAGAGGCAGGCGGATTTCTGAGTCCGAGGCCAGCCTGGTCTATACAGAGAAACCCTGTCTTAAAAAACAAACAAACAAACAAACAAACAAACAAACCCCTAATGCTCACAGCTCACTTGCTCTAGAAAATTATTATTATTTTCCTAATTGGTAGAGAAAATGGGAAGTTAAACACTCCTCCCCCCACCCTCCCCCCCACCTCGTGTGGTGTGTGTGTGTGATAGATACAGATACAGCTAGAGATTGTGTTCATCAGGTGGTCTATGATGCATTGCTCCTGCCTCAGAACAAGCAGTCACTGGTCACTTCCCATGCCCAGCCTTGTTATCCAAGTCACTGGTTAATCAGGTTAAACTGCAAGTTCTAGTTAGCACTTAAAAGGATTGATTCCAGAAGGTTTGCCCATACGCCGCGTTCAGGGTGCAATTTGTCGCGATAAGCATCCAGACAGTCAAGAGCAATTCAGTTAGCCACCCAGCACTTCAGCTGCTTCATCCATAAATGGAGCTGCCTCCATAGCTCCTGCCAGCTTTCACCTTTGTTGGCTTCAGGCAGAACATAAACCCACTGCCGCCGCGCCCCCCCCCCCCCCCCAGATACTGCAAAGCAACAAGCTGCAGGGATTTTGTTGGCTGTAAACACTAAAAAAAAGCATCCCAGAGGGATTCAGAATGAATGGAAAGTATTTAAAAATAAACAGCAGGGGGCCTAAGAGGTACAACCAGATACAGAAGAGCCAGATAATGTTAAATTACAACTGAAGAGAGGTAGAAATTACATAAAAACAAGGCCAGCAATGGTGGTTAAAGGGCGGGTTCTGCAGTGTGAGACAAGATGTCACTTCCCAAGGCTTTTAATAATCATGCTTCTGCTAGAAGATCCGTAGTTACAAACATGAATAATCCACAGCACATATCCTTTCTAAAGATAGAGGCTGCGATCCTGTTCCAGATGAAAAAACCAAAGAATGAATATGCTCCACCAGTTGGCAAGTGACAGACAAGTCCACCCAGACATTTGCAGTGATGCATCAGCAAAATTAGAGTCGGAATATCCTGTATACAGATGTTGAGACCATCGACCAGAAAGAGAAAGAAGATGCTGCGGGTAACAGGAAACTGCGGGAAACTGCATCACACTAAGAGAAATAGAGGGGGTATGTTTGTACAGGCTATGACAAGACAGCTGCCACTCTAAGTCACAGCTGTGCTGATGCTCAAAGGCCTCGGAAAACAACTTCACTCTATGGACAGCCAGGAAGTGGAGAGATACAGTTGGCGAAGACAAAAATCCTCCACAGTGAATTTCTGGTTTGCAAGTGAACATTTTCATGGCTTGTAACATCCATTAGTTATAAATAGGTTATAGGTGGGCCAGGTCCGTTTGAGAGTGACTGAGTCAACTCATCCTTGACCCTTTCTGTCCCTCACAACCCACGTAATCTCTATCAGGGCATGCTGCCGGGTCCGCCTTCAGAACACATCCTGAATCCCAACTGCTTCTCACAGCTCCATGACTACCCTGGACAGCAACAACTGAAGCTCAACCCAGGTTAGCCTCGGGCTGCTAAATTGACTTCCTGCATTTTCCTCTGCCGATCTGACATCTGCTGCCCGTGCTGTCTCCAGACTGGTGGGTCTCACTACTCTGCTGCAGAGCCTTCAGGAGCTCCCCGTTGTACTTAGTCATGGGTGCACAATCCTGTGCACTGGCCTTGAACTTACCCAGGATTCGCTGCTACCCCCTTAACTACCACCCCACACCACCCCCACCACACTGGCATCCTATCTTCTCTCTCTCTCTCTCTCTCTCTCTCTCTCTCTCTCTCTCTCTCTCTCTCTCTCTCTCTCTCTCTCTCTCTCTCTCTCTCTCTCTCCAGATGGAGAATTTGCCTAGGCAGTTTCCCCACCTGCAAAGCCTTCCCCAATTATGCAAATCACACATTTTCATTGAGGTGAAACCTGACCGTTCTATTAAAATGATAATCAGCTTACTCCCATCTTTCTCCCTAGTCCTTACCTTAGGATCCTTTGTCCCGCTCCATGTCTCTCTTGCTGACCTGACTCATTTAGTTTTTGATTTAGTGTGTGTGCATGTGCGCACACACACATAGATAGATGATAGATAGATATCCTACATATATAGATATATAGCTATACATAGATATGTATTGGTTTGGGTGGTTTATTTTTGAGATTATTTTTGGATCCTTTTCCCCCCCAGAGAGCACAGGAATTAAACCCAGAATCATTTGCAAGCTTTCCAAGTACCCTGAGCTACATCCTGGCCCCTGGTGTTTTTAAAACAAGCACTCACTTTGTAGCAAGGGCCAGCCTGGAACTGGCAGTCTGTGTGGCTCACTGGTCCTGTTACTGGAATTCCAGTTATGTGCTACCACAACTAGCAGCAATTCGGGTATATTTACTATTTGCTTTTTGTAATTCTTCCTTCCAGAAGAATTCCAGTGAGTGCAGAGAACTGGGGTTCCCTGTGGGAGTTTTTAGTCTCACTTATAAAAGAATTTGAGCATGGGCTCAAATGAAAGCTTGAGGAAACTTTCATCAGAGTTTAAAAGAATAACTTGAAGCCAAGCGAGCTATAAATCTCGGCATCTAGAGGAGGAGGATGCGGAGGGGAAAACCAGAGGCCGTGGCATTGAGTTAAGTCAGCACGGGGTCAGCCGTGTAGCAAAAGGCAGCCACATGGCTAGGATGTGACCCCTCAAAGAGGAGTAAGGAAGCCAAAAGTATCAAGGAACGAATGCTTAGACTTTGGTCCGCATCAGAGAGGGGGGAGAGAGAGGAGAAGGGAGAGAGGGAAGAAGGGAGGGAGGAAAGAAAGGAAAATTACACCTTTCTGAATCAGGACTTGGAAAGGCATGCAAACCCAGCTGTAATTCACAGCTCTCAGGGACTAGGCGAGAGGGTGGGAATTCTTGGAAGAAAGGTATATTATCTCATTAACGTAGTAATCATTTCTCTTCTCTCTTTAGCTTAGCTTAAGGTGGACCTTCTTTCCTAAGGGTGGGTGGTCCCTTGGCCAGGTGATTGACCTACTCAATTGACTAACTCTTAAGGGAGGAGACAATGGCCTGTCTTCACCCACAGACAGGTATCCTACTCTGCTATAACAATAGGGCACTCTTTGACCCCAAGCAATGCCTCAAATGCCTGCAGTAGTAGTTGGTACTTAGCAAACATCTCTATGTGTAGAACAGAATTAAAAAATCTTTGCACTCAAACAGGCTTAAGCAAAAGGAACATATTATCCCATGTAACAGAATCCAAAGGTGGGACGTTAGGGGCTGAGTTCTGCACCCCTCAGTTTTAGGCCGGTGTCTTCATCAGTAATTACAAGACATCCTCAAAAATCTGTGATGGTTGAAGATGAATCTCTGAATCTCTTCCTTGAATTGAAGACACTGCCTAGGAGCTCCATCAAAGTCTACCACCACCTTAGTGTCCCAAATTGAGCCAGTCTTTATTGCCCTGGAAAATAGCGTTATCATACTTTGTCTCAGAGAGAAGAGGGATAGAGAAGACAAGATGAACCTTGGCTGCATTTATCACTTTCACCTCACTCACAGGATTACTTCACAGTTGGGGAGGGCATAAACCCAATGTCCTTGATTCAGCATTAGCCAGGTGAAATGGACGGGCAAAGAAGAACTAGGGGATGGGGGGATGGGAGGCAGGGCTGAGGGGTGGGGGGAGGTTAAGGCATTGTTCAAGAATTGAAACAGGAAAGCAGAAAGCCCTGAAAATGTCCTAATGATTTTGCTGATGGTAGAAGCCCGAGTTCAGAAGCACTTGAGACCTGTGATTTATTGGGCTTGCTGAGAGATATTGGAAGCCTTGACGCGGATTGCACAGACGGCCAGCTCCAGTGTGGCTGTCTCACACCATCCCTGCTGATCCATATTCACACAGTAAATATATTTAGGAATGACGGCAAAACAAATTTGCTATTGATTCTGGTTCCGCTCAAAAGCAAACAGAACAAAAGTCGCATATTCTTGCAGTAAGATGGAGCAGGGAGGCTGGTATGTGGAACCCTGCAGGTTCTGTTACTGTCTGTTAAGTGTGTGGTGTGGGGTAGACTGGGGGTGTATGGATCCAGGGATCTGATATTCCTCCTTCTGCAGTGTTTTGACTTTGCATAAAGGACACTGGGAGGCAGAGAGGCTTATCACCCCTGCAGAGTTCTATTCAATAAGCAGTCAGCCTGAGAGGGTCTTAACTCTCACTTCTGTGCTGTTGAAAAAGCAAGACTAGGGGATAGGAAAGTGTTGCCTAATCAAATTAGAGAGATAAGCAAGATTCCTGAGAGAGAAATGATGCCAAAGAAGCAAAGATTTTAAAGCCAATCTGTATATCCAAGCTCGGGCCAGCAGTGGACAGGTTTTAGCATGCTCATCGCTGCTCACACTATGGGGGAGGCTTCAAGAACACAAGCTATGGGCGGGTATTTTCCCACGTGAGAGATGCTTGGAGGTGATGTTCTTAAATCAATATAGAAAGAGGAGCTTTGTGTAGTTTTAACTTAGCAATTATTTCATTCTTGTGCTTTAACCTTGGGGTAATTTTTTTTCTCTTTCTTTTGTTTAGGGGGAGGGGAGATATTTGAGCTAGTGACATGGTTTCTTATGTGTGGAGTGTGTGTGTGTTTTCATGGCTGTGTGTATTTGTGTGTGTGTGTGTGTGTGTGTGTGTATGTGTGTGTGTGTACTTATATGTATTTGTATTATGTATACGTGTGTATGTATGCATGTGTATTATGTATGTATGTGTATGTTATATATGTATGTATATGTATTATGTGTGTATGTGTGTGTATTTTTATTTGTGTATATGTATGTGTGTGTATTATGTGTATATGTATGTATGTATGTACATGTATGCTATGTGTGTATGTATATGTATGTATGTTATGTGTGTATAGGTATATGTATGTATATATATGTATGTTTGTATGTGTATGTGGTGTATGTGTATGTATGTATATATGTATGTATATGTGCATGTGTATGTATGTATGCATGGATGTGGAGAACAAAGGTTTTTGAATTGCTGTTCACCAATTTAAAAAAAAAAAAAAACAAAACCTAGCAGACGAGTTTGGCTAGCCAGTGAGCTCAGGGCTGTACTTCTCTCTACTGCCCATGCACTGAGATTAGAAGCATGCACAAGGACACCTGGCGTTTATAAAACATGGGTTCTGGGGATTCACCTTAGTGTCCTGTGCTTGAAAGATAAGCACCTAAGATACGATTAAAAGATAAGACATCTCCCAGACCCCAGAGACACAGTTTCTAAAGTGACGTGCTGCACTGTTGTGGCTGCAGAGGATGTCTATGACCTCCTATGAATCCGTGCACTCTGTGAGTGTGTCTGTAGTGAAGGTAAAGTGAGATTACAGATGGAGACTAATAATATCAGCAGAAACCCTTAAAATACTTTTCTTTTTTTAAATTCTGATTTGCCCCAGGGAATCCAGTATAGTCACAAAATTTCCTTAAAAATAAGTAAGAGAGGAGGTAGGGGCCAGGGAGATGAATTAGCAATTTAAAATGCTTGTTGCCAGGCCTATTCACCTAGGTTGGATCTCCAAGACCCCTAAGTTGTCCTCTGTTTTCCACATGCATGCTATGTCATACACACAGAAACACACACACACACACAAACACACACACCAAAGAACCAGAGGGATGGTAGTTTGAAAATAACTCAAGTTTTGAAGATGAGGGATGATGGCCCTTAGCTCTGGAAGACAGGCAGCCTCTAGAGACTACAAGGATGTGGCTTCTCGTTTTCAAACTTCTGGAGTAGTGTGTGCCCTGCTAATACCTTGATCTTTGCCCAGTGAGATCTGTGTCAGGTTTCTGATGGACAGAGCTGCAAGATTAAAGTTGTATGGTTTTCAGCCATTCAGCTGTGGCAGTTTGCTGTAACAGCTACGGATAATTAAGACAGTTCTCATTGTATAGAATCATACCCTGCAATGGAACCTCCTAAGATCCGTAAAGAAGTCGATTCAAGGCTGAATCCAATCCACCTTACCGATTTCAGAAATTGAGCTTTCTGTGTATGGCCACTTCAGGAAATTGCTATGAACTGCCCTGTTATCATAAGCCAGGAGGATCACCCAGCCGTGTGTGCAACTTTAAGAACTGTGTTTCTTTTCAGACATAGCCAGCTTCTTACTTCTATTATCTTTATTCACCTGACTATAAAACAAAACAAAACAAAACTTGTCCTTGAATTAAGACTGAAGAAACTTTCTCATCTTTGTGCTTGTGCATGTGTGCATGAGGTTCGATGTTATATGAGGTTTGGCTTCCAGTTTACTGACAACCTTTCTAACAGAGGCTGTTCTCTGTTGAGATGTTCGGTGCGTGACGGTGCCATATGTGTTCAGCAAATACTTACTTGACTCTCCCTGTGTAACAAGCAATACCATACACAGCGCAACTCAAGAGTAAACAGGCAACACTGAGTCCTTGACTTTCCAGAGTTTAAAATCAAGATGGGGATGTGTTCTTCATCACTTGTGGGCATGTGCGTACACAGAGCCATGGGAGCACAACTGGCCAATGTTCACCTTCCCAGTGGAGATTAAAGAAGGTGGCACTGCCTTGTTTCTCCTCTGATGCTGGAAGGGTGTCTTTCTTGGGGTCCACTTAGTGCCATCCTGTCCCCTTCTTTGTGGAACTTGTTCATTATTTCACTCATTAAAATGGCACTCAAAGACAGCGCTGGCATGTTAACTAGTGTCCCCAAGCATAAAAGGGCTGGGGTGTTTCTTAAAGAGAAATATATCTGTGGTGTAAGTGAGAATTATACAGCTGTTGCCTGAGCTCAATGCTAATGGATCAAATATATATATATATATATATGTGTGTGTGTGTGTGTGTGTGTACATATATTATATAAGATGCTTAAACAGAAATGCACATAAAATGAGATAATGAGTACTTGAGGTATAACTCAATGGTGAGCCCTTATCTAGCATGTGTGAGGACCTAGGGCTGAACACAAGGAATAAAAAGAAAGCCAGTATTGATTGATTGATTGATTGCCAGAAATATTGTGGCAAAAGGCTCACAGGTACCTAAGCCTGAATTCCTTGTATTTGCTATATGTGCAGTGACTCAGCAATGACCAACTCAGGTGTCTACAGGGACATTCTAGATTCTATGGACTGGTTTTGCTTTACCCCGGGGGAGCTATCCTACCTCTGTTTATTTTTAGTGTCTTAATCTTTTCACTTAGCCATGCTCTTTGAACAGCTGTGTATGTCCTTAAATATTTAAGATATGGTTTTAAAAATGATTCATTCCACTGAGTGGATCTCTGTGATCTGTCTATCTCTTGATAGTAGATGTTAAATTGTTACCAAAGACCATTCTTGCTCATGCATTTCCATGTATCCAATTCATTCGTACATTTAACAAGTATTTATTGAGCCTGAAGGAAGATTTCTCATGTAGGCACCTAGTGAACATGGAACTTGAATATACTCAACTCCAAGGTGAGAGGCAGAAGAAAAGAGAGACTTCTCTTCCTCGTCCCCTGTCCATCTCCCCACAGTAGATCTCCCCATGCCAACACACACATCAGTAACCTAAGGACCAGAGTCCTGTCTAGCTGCAAGCACATAGCCCAACCCCCAGGGATTCTGGCAGGATTGAAGGGTGAACCATTAGGCTGAAGAATACCTGCCTGAATGCAATCCAGTCCTTTGCATTCCGTAGACCCTCTGGAGACCAGGTAGCAGAAGAGAGGGATCAAACGTAACTGTAGACCTGCTCAGGGTTGACCACCACAAGCACTACTAGATTCTCCCATGTGTCTTTTCCAGATACAGCAGTTCCCAAACTTGCTTTTCATTACTGTTTCCAAGATCAAACTCAGAGACCAGTGACTACTGAGACATCCGTGTGCAATGTTAGAACAAGGTGGTAGCATGAAAGTTAAGAACTGGTTGGAAGCATTCAGTGAAATCAGTTAAGGTGGCCATGTCTGTAGTTTCAGGCTACCCACAAGGCTAGAGTGATAGGATTACTTCAGTCCAGGAGTTGGAGTCCAGCCTGGGCAACATAGCAAAGCTCTGTTTCTAATTGATTGATTGGTTGGTTGATTGATTATTCAATCAATTAGTTAATTGGCTGATTAGTTAATTGATTGATTTTTTGGTGGTCTTAATCTATTCCTTATGGGCAGCATTACTTTAAGATGTCTGTGTCAGTCAGCTTTACATTATTGTGACAAAATGCCTGAGGTAAACAACCCTAAAAGGAGGAAAGGTTTCTTGTGGCTTAAGGTTTCAACTGTTTCTGTGCTGTAGTTGGCTCCCTTGCTCTGGGACCTGTGACAAAGAAGCACATGACAGTGGGAGGTTGTGGTAGAACAGAGCAGCCCATTCATAGCATCAGGAAAGCCCAGGAGAGGGGGCAGGGGGAGGGTTGGGCTTTCAGCATCTGCTTCAAAGACACACCCCCTAGCATATCTTTATTCCACTAGGAGCTACCTCATAAAGAGTCCACCACCTCCCAACAGAGCCACAGGCTGGCACACAGTACGTAGGCCTTTGTGGGTACACTCTAAATCCAAAGGAAAGCCAAGTCTCAAGTGTCCAATTAGCAGAGGTGAGTGGGAAGTGATTCTCTGTGAGTGTTCTAAGAAACGAGTACACAGATCGAACATGTGGCAACTTGAACATCAGAAGCTTGGGCTGCACGAAGCTTGGCTCTTTGGGAACTACTGCAGGTAGTTTCTAGCTGCATGTACATAGCCCAAGGTTCTTCAAAGGTGAATTGTATCAACCACTCTTTGAGAGAAGTGCAATGTGTAACGCTGCTGACTGCTGACTAGCCATTGCCACTAGAGGTCCCGCCTGCCTGACTCCAGTAAACATGGAAGACTGTTGCGCGCTGAGGTGTAGGATTGTAGCACAGGGTACTGAGATGGTTTGAAATTCTGTTTTAGAAAGATTAACTGCAGTGACCTTTGGCTCACTATGCATCTGCTCAGCAAATTCTTTCCTAACACAAAAGAAGCCCCGGCTACTGTGGAGGCGAAAAGTTAGGAAGCCTAGGAGGGCAACGCCTGCATTTGTATGCCTTGTGGACAGGTAATTCCCACTCAGGAGGAATCTTGTGGACAGGTAATTCCCACTCAGGAGGAATTGAGGTTCAGAATGGGAAATTAATATTGTCTTATTTAGCCGCTATTCATTGTGATTCTCTGGAAATTTTAATGCTGGTAACATATGCCTGATCCTAACAAGGTTTCTCAAAGACATTCTTGTAGAAAGTGCAAATTCAGTATACTCTAGGTCATCATTAGCCAGCGATCACTCACAGCTCTCATCCAGAGATGCAGTTTGAATCCAATTTGGAATTGCTCAACAATTTAACAGCCCCAAGGTGAAAAGGGGGTGGGGGTCAGCTGTGAAAAGTCAGGATCAGGAAAGTTGTGCCTTTCCATTAACCACATAATCCAACTAAGACCCACTGCTTACCCATGAGTATTTTGAAGAAAGTCCACCTCACGCTGACTATATATGTACTATTGTTCACAGTTCTAAGAATGCTTTCTTGCAGCCACTGGGTTAAAACTCAAACATGATATTATTATTATTATTATATTTAAATTTTTATTCTTTCATATATTGCATCCCAACTGCATTCCCCCTTCCTTCCCCCTAGTCTCTCCCTCTCACCTCCCCTCTTTCCCAGATCTACTACCCTCACCTCCACTTCCTACCCCTGGTACCCCTTAGAAAAGAGCAGTCTCCCAAGGACAGCAACCAAATGGTAAAACAAGAAGACCAGACACATACCATCAGACCAAAGGCTAGACAAGGCATCCCAGTAGGAGAAAGAGGGTCCTACATGATGTATTTATAAAAAGATGAAGAGAAGAATATGTTCTATGGAGGTGTGGTGAGGTACAGGGAAGGGGATGTCTCAGCGGGTCCATGCCGAGGCATCCTTTCCCCCTGAGGGACCAGCCATGGTATAATATAGAATAGAGTTTATTCAGAGCATTGGGGGTGGGGGGTTAAGAGGGTATCAGAGGCAGAGAAAGGCAGAGAGAAAGAGAGTAGAGAAATAGAGGCAGGCCATGAGCACATGGAGAGATGGGGGGGAGGTGAGGAGAGAGCGGGAAAGAGAGAGCAAGGGAGCAAGAGCCCAAGAGAGCAAGAAAGGAACAAGAGAACGAGAGGGAGGAGGGGCAAGCAGCCCCTTTTATAGTGGGTCAGGCCTACCTGGCTGTTACCAGGTAATTGTGGGGTAGAGTTTAGACAGAATGCTAACACTACAAGCAGGCAAAAGAGTTAGAGACACTCAGCTCTTCGTTGCTAAGAATCTCACAAGAACACCACGCTACACAACCATAACATAGATGCAGAGGACCCAAGTCAGACTCACATGGACTCCCTGATCTCGGTGAATCCTCTTGAGTCCTGGTCAGTTGATTTTGTGGGCTGTTTTCTTGTGTTGTCACTGACCACTCTGTCAAACTAGACTTCTTACAGTTAACCTCCACGATTGGTCTTTCCACCAAGATGTTCTCCACTTCAATACTCATGGGCAATGAATTTTCCTCTCTCCTAACCATCAAACTCCTTAAAAGTGCATCTCCTGCTCTGCCTTTGTCAATATCCTCAACTTTTCCTTCCAGGAAATTTTCAGGTTTCTGTGGCATGTTCTATTCTTGGTAAACCCGTGCTAGGGAATCTTAGATGCTCATATATTCACTTAAGGGACCCAGTATAATAATAATAATAATAATAATAATGATAATAATCATAATCATCATCATCATAGTAATAATAATACCTCTCTCTGCATGTGTATATGTGTGTATGTGTGCATATGTGTATATATGTATCTTTGTGTATGTATGTGTATGTATGTGTGTGTGTGTAATGTGTGTGTGTGTGTGTGTGTGTGTGTGTGTGTGTGTTTCTCCCAAGACTTCAATCCTCAGGAAACAGAGAACTAGAGAATCTTTCACAATTCCACGTACAGTCTCAAATTCTCAGGTATTCTCAGATTTCCCCAGACACCATTCTCTTTCTGTCCATGGGTCCCACAGAGTCCTGAATCTCATCCCATTCTAGTGGAGTCCAGCTTCCCTCAAGTGACGCTCGACCACACCTCATTAGACAGTTCCCAGGGGAGACAGGTTGCCAGTTGAGAAGCAGCTCCTATCAGTGTCAGTCAGGACTGTTTTGCTCCTGTCACTTGATTAAGATTTTAAAAGATTCTGCTGACACCCATCGGAATTCAACATATGCTGGTAATAATGATTCTAATGTACAGCACTCTCAAAGCTGATTTTCTGTTTGCATAATTAATCAGTATTTATGCAGCACATAGCAGGAGACACTGTAGGTGGGAAAACAAAAAAGAAAATCTAGGCATATAAAGCCATTGCACCTCGGAGACATACGGACTAGAAAGTGAAGCCAGATTCACCATAAACTTACTGTAAATAGAGCTAGCTAGCGAGCTCAGGATGAAAATGCTTACCACACAAGCATTAAGACCTGAGTTCGATTCTGAGTATCTATACCAAAAAGCTAGGCACAATGGCACATACAGGTAATCCCAGCTCTGAGGAGTTGAAGAAAGGAGGATCCCTGGAGGCTTGCTGACTGCCTAGCCTGGCCTAGCCCAGGTGGTGAACCCAGACCAATAAGAAAGCCTATCTTAAGACATAAGGCAAAAAGCTGTCTGAGAAATAATATCCAAGGTTGACCTGACATTTTCACACATGGAGACACACACACACACATACACACACACACACATGCACACACAACTATAAATGGAAATTCAGTATTCTTCACCTCAGTGAATCATTTTGCTTATTGCTAGTCTGTACATTCTACTTCAGTGCTACAACTGCAGCTGTAGAGAGCCAATAAGATATTGAATTCTATCTTTCACAGAGTCCATGAAGGAGAAGGAGGCTGGTCAAATACAAATGTGCCTCAACTTATTATGAGATTCCAGCCCATTAAGCCCATTACAGGCTGAAAATATCATAGGTCAAACATGTATCTGAATATGCCTACCTACAGCACATCACAGCTCAGCAACTCAGTGCACTGCCAGGCATTGTTGTTTCCTGTAGGAATCATGGGGCTGACTGAGAGCTGCAGCATCTTCCCACTGCCCAGCATCTCCAGAGAGTATTTCATTTCATATGGCCAGCTAGGGAAAAGATCAAAATTGGAACTGAAGTTTCTACTGGAAGGGTGTCCCTTGCACACTACCATAAATTTAAAAGTCAAAAATCATTCAGTAAAATTGTTAAGGGCCACCCAGAACAGAAAAACTCAATCCTGCAATACCGTGTCTTGTCATGGAGTGAGTGACAGCTCAGAGCCTGTTTGTTAGGGCTTTTAACTAGAACTCAAGCCAGTGCCTCACCAATATTGCCTTCCCTTACTGCAACCTGGTGTGAAAAGGATTTGGGCAAAATATAGCTTGGCTTTCAACTATGTAATCTTTTCTTGTATCTGAAGGTGAGAGAAATTCTATCAAAGAGACCACTGAGGTAAGATTGAATTAAGGCCACTGCATTGAGTAGGCAAATTGCTTATTAAAAATGGACAAGAGATGAAATACTCTCAATAGAGAACTGTCGGTGGGTACACATGAGAAGGAGCTTCTAAGTTGGAAAGACGGCAGCATGGGTAGTATAGACTGAACACCAGTGTTAGAGTTGGGCCACTTGAGTTTGAACCCTAGTTCTGCCATTCCATATGCCTTGCATGAACTTGGAGGATTCCCTTAAGCTCACTCATCAATTAAATGGAGTTGGGTAATTTCTACTTCATAAGGCTAATGAATACTGTATGAACCCTTGAGAGATTTTCTTTTCCCATTCCCTACCTCAACAATTAGAATATAAAAACCCTGCTAGACATTAAAATTGGACTGAATGTTGCATATAGGTTCATCTTTCCTAGATCATCTAGAAGACATTGCTGACTTAACCAGAAGTTAAAATAAAACATGCTTGCTTGATATTTGAAAAAGAGTGACTAAATTATCTCTTTTTTCTATAAACAAGTGTAGGTAGCATTTATTGTAGCCTAGGATTCTGTTAGTGTGGAGATAACATCCCACCTAACCTTCCCAATGTCACTTGCAGCAAGAATATTTCTTCTAATTGTCTAAGTGAAATAAATTTGTAGATGAGCAACAAATAGATACGAGCCCTACTTATTGAGTTTTCTCTCTTAAATGTTATAGTAGGTCACACAAGATGAATCTAAAACTCCAGTTCACAAATTCTTTCACAAAACACTAGACTACACTCCTGAGATACAGGTAGCATCTATAAAGATGCTAGTGATATATCTATTTTTAACACAAGTAGACAAAACAATTCTAAAACCCATAGTCAATGAAAAAGAAGTATAAAAATGAAGGCTTTATATTCCCTGGTGTCAAGATATGTCACAAAGTTACAGCAAGCAAAACAGTATGATTCTAGAATAAAGGCAGAAATAGAAACTAATAAAACCGAATAAAAGGCCGTTAAATAAGTCCATACATCATAAGATGATCTAGCCGGCCATCACTGGAAAGAGAGGCCCATTGGACATGCAAACTTTATATGCCCCAGTACAGGGGAACGCCAGGGCCAAAAAAATGGGAATGGGTGGGTAGGGAAGTGGGGGGAGGGTATGGGGGACTTTTGGGATAGCATTGGAAATGTAATTGAGGAAAATACGTAATAAAAAAATATTAAAAATTTAAAAAATAAGTCCATACATATATAGTCAACTGATCTTTACCAAGTATGTCAAGAAATACTTAATACGGTAATATACAATACAACAAAAAAAAAGTGATCTCTTCAGGAAAAGGCACTGAGATATGCAAAAGAACAAAACTGACTCTTGCCACCCAGACACCAACATCACATCAAAACAATTATTTTATGTTTAAAGACTTAAAAATATGTGTAAAACTCAATAGAAGAAGACATGGGGTAAGGAGCTGCCTGAGAGTCGTGCTGGCGATGATTTCATGGCTGCAACAGCAAAGTCATGGGTGAGCGAAGCAAAACTCCATGCCTAATACATCAAACAAAGAGCTTATCCACAGCCAAGGAAGCAGGAGAGCTTATTCCCAGCCAAGAAAGCAGGCAGCCAATGAAGGCAGCCAGCTGAGCAAGCAAGGGGCATGTAGAAAACCACCCATCAGAGGAGGGGTTGATCTCAGAAAACACAGATAGAGCTCCCACATCTTAGTGTTTTTAAATGCATAATACAGTTCTTAAAAGGGGTAAGGATTTGGCTGGACATTTCTCCAGAAAAAGTGTACAAATGACCACAGTATGAAAAAAAAAATGTTCAGTGTCACTAACCATCAAGGAAATGCAAATCAAAACCACATGAGCTATCACCTCACCCCTGCCAGGATGCCTCCTTCCAAAGGGGGGAAAAAAACAGCGAGTACTGTCAGGGAGGAGGAAAACATTCGAACCTTGCACACACTTTTGATGGAAATGACAGAAATGTTTCAGCCTCTGTAGAAACAACCTGACAGTCCCCCGAAACTTAAACATGGAAATACAATATGTTCCAGCCATCCCAATTCCAGGTACTTATGCCATAGGTAGCTGTCATCAAAATCTAAAAAGCTCTTGTCTCCGTTTGTAGCAGTCCTGTTCTCGATAGGCACGGCAGGTAAATCATCTACACCTGTCATCAACAGATGCAAGGGTAAAGTGTGGCGTGGACAGCATTCAGGCTCTTAAAAGATCTGTCTCAGAGTCTGCAATCTGGGACAACACAGAGGAGTGGTGAGGACATTTCACTGAAGGAAACAAGGCAGTCAAAAAGGCAAGTAGGCAAGATTCCAAACCTGCATGAGGTTATCTACAATAGTCCAATGCACAGAATCCGAGTAAGCAAAGGTGGTTGGTTACCAGGGCTGCCAGGAGGCAAAACAGCAGCGACTAGTCAGCAGGCCAAAGTTCCAGTCATACAAGATGAGCAGGGCTTAGAAATCCACTACTCATAATACCTGTGGGCAGCAGGGATATGTTACATGCTTCAAAACCTGCTGATTGGTGGAACTCATGCTAGATCCCATACCACAATAAGCTGAAATTTAAAAATATACTATGTTGGGTAGGTACACACAGAAAAGAAGTTAATTAAAGCAATTTTTAGGTTACTAAATAAAACAAATATAAATTTTAAAAAAGCAACAAGGTGGTCTACCACAATCTGTTAAGAAGAATATCAAACCACATTAGCATTATTGAAGGTTCTAGGAAGCCCTGCAGGAGAAAAGGCAGTTTGTTTTGATCCCAGATTTCTCAGATGTCTTTAACCATGCAAACTTTTGCAGCTTTCAAGAAGACATATCAACATCACAGAGGAATACATATTGTGAAAAAGATAGTTTGAGAAATTTTTATCAAAAGTAATAGTAATAATAGTAACATGACTTCCATTTGGTATGCTCTGTGGTATTATCAGAAAGCTACGGGCAGATGATCATGTCTTCCAGCCCCGTGGACTTTGCTGGCACAGACCAGGGAAGATTATACAGACAGTTCTGTGGCAGTGATTTCAAATAGCCTTTGGGTTTTGTCACTTGCCGCTTCTCAAACTTGATGCCTTTCACAAATTTAAAATTGGTTTGGGGAAGACAAAAAAAAACCCAAAGGTATTATTGAGCGGTCGAGCATCTGGGAATGAAATGATCCCATTTAGTTGTGTGCTCTCGGAGCAGACAGGATGACTGTACAGCATACCAAACAACTTCCCTTCTTACTCCAGTGACTGACTGAAGACAACATGATCCTCAAAACGGATTCTCCGAGTGCCAGCGCAGGTTGACTGGGTAGCACAGTCTGTCTAGAGTCAGGGTACTGCAAAGAAAACTGCAGTCAAAGACCAGGAGGAGCAAATCCTGGAGCTGGATGGTATAGGAGGACTTTGTAGTGAGGAGAAGGCAGAGAAGTTGTAGCCAATATGGGTCCAGAAGGCTGAGGTCGGTGGTGTATGTTAAACTGGTGGACTGAGCGAGCTTTTTGGAGCAACCACTGAGGAACAATATGTAGATTTAGACTTACTAAGATCAAATGTAAAGATGTACCTCTTCCTGAGAGTGCACGGAACACTTTGAGAGTATAACCAACCCCTTCCAGGGGACAGGAACTCCTTGTGCTTTTAAAGAAATATTGCTGTGACTTAAAAAACTTGAGAAAACAATCAGAAACTGGGAGGTGAAGCTAGAGGAGGAACAAGCACAGTGATGGAGAGTAATGTCTCAAAAAGGCAGTAGTAATGAGGTTTTACACACACACACACACACACACACAAGCATCTAGAAAACATTTAACAACGTGAGTTTGGGTCTTTTCTTCTCCTCCAAGGGCAAAAACATAATTCAAACAAGGCACCAGCACAAACATAGTAATAGGAGATGTTCTGCCTCAAATCTTCAAGGCTGGTTTATCTCTGAAGTCTACTGAGCTGTGCCTGGCTAGGGCTCAGCCCTAAACTCCAATCCTAATAGGAAACAGGAGAAGTGTCTACCTGGTTGCTGCTAAGTATTTACCCAGAACCTCAAATTTGTTGTTTTGCTTTCCCTTTCTTCTCTGTTGCAAAATCATTTCCAAATCATTTCCAGGTCACGCATACAGACATTGGAGTTCTGCTTTTGCCGGTGAGCAGAAGACCTCAAATTCTTCTGATTTTCAAGTTTTCCTTTAGGAATGTTCAAACTATGAGTCTGCGAGCTGCTGTTGATTGGACTGAATCCTGAAAGGGTAGCAGGGGATGCTAAGCTTTATAGAACATTCGTCAACAACTTAAGTCGCTGGGGTCCATGATGGACAGAATCAGGTTGGCTTCCCTTCCCAGGATAAGAGAGTAACCTAACAACTCATTATCCTCAGGCTATTGCTCCTGGTCCCTTAAAAGCCATTCCTGAAATGTCACTTGCTGTCACCATCATTTTCTGGCAGAGCTACCAGTAGCACAGAACCTTCTGAATTATCCAAATAGACAAGGATAAGAAAGGGGAGAGCCACCTATGCTCAAAGTCCACCATGTTGTTTTCCATAAACACTTTGGTGAAATAGAATCCACTAACCATTAAATGAAAAGGCATGTCACCGTGGAATAGTCCTTCAGAATTGTGAATCCTATCACCTGACTTTAGACCATTCCACATCCTAAAAAAGAGCTTCATACCCCCTATTAAAACAATTCTCCATTCCCTGTCTCCTATACATAAAAATAGAATCATTTGATAGCTGCTCTTCCTGTTTTCTTTCATACCATAATTTTTCAAAGTACATCCACATTAGAGTGTACCATAAGCACTTCTCTTAATGTTATTGGCAGGCTTCTATTCCTTGTACAGACACAATACTATTTACCTACTCTGTGATTCATTTGCTTGCCAGTGGATGAGTGTCCTGGCTATTAACATTCTTTGCCTCTTAATGCTGCTTGGAACACTTATGAATTATTTTGTGAATGTTGCTTGCAGTTCTCCTGGTGATGTGCCTAAGAGTAGAAATGTTGGTTCCTGTGGTCGTGCTAAATTTAACTTTCTGAAGAACAGCCATAAAGTGTTCTCAAAGTGGCTTCACTCAGTTGCAGTCTAACATGTGGGGCTTAAAATTTCTCTATTTCTTTGGACAACACTTGTTATTGTCTTTCATCTCAGTTGTTTCAGTGGAAATCAAGTATTATTTCTTTGTGCCTTTTCTTTGGTCTTTCTTTAATGTTGAGTGATGGTGAGCCTTTATAGATTCACAGGTCATTTGCATATCTTTTGGGAGAATAATTTGTCTAAATTCTTATCCTATTTAAAAATCAGATTGCCTTTTTATTGTTGGGCAATAATAATTAACTATATATATAGTTATAACTATATATATATGTATATATATTAGTCAAAATATTTTGTCAGATAATTTTGCTTACATATATTTTCTTCATTTCTAGTCTTCACTTTCTTAATCCTGTCCTTTGACTCTTGAAACTTTCTAGTTTTGATTAGATCCAGTTCTGGACTTCTTAATCATTTGTTACTTGTTCCTTTGATCATCTGAAAGAAACAGTTGCCCCAATCTATGTCCTAATGATTTACTTCTGTGTTTTCTATGACTTGTTTTAATTTTGGAATATCTTAGGAAGCAAGGGTTCATTTTGTCCTTCTGAACTGACCATCCATTTGTCACAGATGATTTCTTTGAATGTGTGCACATGTGTGTGTGTATGTGTGTGCATGTGCGTGTGGTATGTGTGTGTGTGCAAATGCATTTACCCATGTGGATACATGTAGGGTATCTCGCTGAACCTGTAGCTTACTGTTTCGTCCGGGCTTGCTGGCCAGTGAATCCTAGAATACTCCTGTCTCCACCGTGTTGTTACTCTAGGACAACATGCATGATGCCTGGATTTAAGTGGATTCTGGAAATCTAGATTCAGATCCTGTGTGCACAGCAAACATTGGATGCACTGAGTCACTTATCCACCCCACATTTTAAAATGTAGTGAATATTTCATGCATGTCTGCATATGCATGCATGCTATGCTCTTGTTATAGTCACTTTCTTATTGCTCTTTATTTAACTCAATTCCTCTTTCCTGGATGCATCTCTAGTATTTCCCCTTTTAATTTCATGGCCTTCTTGTTTCCCCCATACCTTTAACCTGTGAAAGAAAATGTGCAATATTTATCTGTTACTGTATGGCTTACCAGTTAACATGATTATCTCTAGTTCCATTCCTTTTTCTGCAAATAGTAAAATTTTATTCTTATTGGGGAGTAAAATCTCAGTGTGTGTGTGTGTGTGTGTGTGTGTGTGTGTTGGCTTTTCTTGTTCATGATCCTACATAGTTTTGCATTTCACTAACAGCTCAGCCATTCAACACTTTCCATGTGTTTATTGTATATTTGTACTCCTCTTGAAAATTTTGCTTATTACCATTATTCATTTATTGATTGTAGTATCTCTTCTTGTTGCTTAATTAATTTTTGTTTGTTTTGTTTTTTGGGTTTTTTTTTTTTTTGAGACAGGGTTTCTCTGAAGCCCTGGCTGTCCTGGAACTCACTCTGTAGACCAGGCTGGCTTCGAACTTAGAGATCCACCTGCCTCTGCCTTCCCTGTGCTGGGATTGAAGGTGTGTGCCACCACTACCTGGCACTATATAGCTATATGTGTACCAGTACACATTCTAATTAATGTGTCTTTGTAATAAATTTAAAGATTAGAAAGTTTGAGTTCTCCACTTTTTTCAAAGTTTTTTTTTAACTATCCTGAATTATTTACATTTTTATGTGTATTTTAAGAATTACTTGTAAATTTTTACAAATAAAGACAACTGAGATTTTTGCCGAGGGGAATGCATTTAATTTACAGATAAATCTGAGGACCATTACTATTCTAACAATATGTAGGCTTCTCCTCACACATTAAAAATAAACTCATTCTCTCTGATTAGGCATTATTTAATTTCTTGAAATGATGTTCAATAATTTTCAATATGAAAGATTTTAAAAAAAAACTATTCCTAGGTATTCTATTCATGGTACTATTAGATAAGTATTTTATTTAAAATTTCATTCCCAAATTGATCATTATTAGTGTAGTATAACTAATGTTTGCCCACAATCTGTCCCTCATGTTTTATGAGTTCCACACCCACAAGTGCACCCAGCCAGGACGGTAAATATTTGAGTATTTTTCATCTGTGAATATGGGCAGATGATTTTCTATTGTTTTCTAAGCAACAGAGGACAAAACTCTGTGTGTGTGTGTGTGTGTGTAGCATGTACACTGTATTTGAGTATTAGCGATAATCTTCAGATTATTTAAATTATACGGGATGATGTTCATAGGATACACACAAACTTTCCATTTATATGTGGGATTCTGGGATCTGTAGGAAGTTCTGGACTCAGTCTCCTGAAGCTACTGATGGATGGCTAGAGTGGTCCCACAATGACCTCATTAGCTGGTTTAATAGACAAGACTTCGTTATGATCCAGTTCTTTATTTATGATGCTATTTTTCTTCATTCTTTTCCACTTTGTTCCTCAAACTCTTCCTTCTCAGATGGACTGTATTTGAGTTTTCTCATCCTTCCTCCTCTGTTGGGTGCAACAGGGACACTTTCCGGCAGGTGTTATTCTGCTCAACTCCAGGACTTCTGTTCTACTGTTTGTACAGCTTTTAACTCTTTATAAGACATGGTTTACCAAGGGTTTCCTTTAGTCACATGAGTATAAGTGCAATAGCTGGTTTAAAGCCTTGGTCTAGCAAGCCCATCTTCTGGGACAGTTACTGGTAATGCCTTCTTTCCTGATATATGAGCCATACTTTATTTTTTATAGTATATTTCCAGTCTCTTATTGAACTCTATACATTTTTAATATGAAGCATGGTAATTTTCACAGTTCTCTCTCCCTCCTCCCCTTTCCTCTTTTTCCTTTCTCCTCTCTGCTCTCTCTTTTCTCCTCTCTGTTTTAGAGATTGAACCTATGGCTCAGTAGATGCTAGGCTAGCCCCATCCATGCCTTACTTGTCTTGAACCAAGAAGTCTCTGCCCCACTGCAAGCAGCTCTTTGTGTATTGGTGTATACCGTCAATGCTCTAGTGACTGTTTGCAGTCAGCCTTTTCACCAAGCTTGCAAAGAACCTCAAAGTCAACCAGAGCCAAGTGATTAGGGCTTGCTAGGTCCCTGGACCCTTGCATAGCCCTGCACATGTGCATGGCCACCCCAGTTACCATAAATATGTCAGAGCTTCTCAAAGCCCGTGTAGACATCTCTTGTGACAAAATCCCACATATAAATTGAGTTTTTCCTCTGTGTGTGTGTGTGTGTGTGTTATTTTATTACGCCCTCTAAGCCTTCAACAATATCACTTCTAGAAGTTCTGATGCAAAACAGTTGCTGCTGCTGTTTCCACAAATGTCCTAAGGAGAGGCTTGCTCCTACCCAGCAAACTCGGAGTTGAGGCCAAACCTGGGAGTGCAGCTTTCACGGAACCCCAGACTGGTTAACTACCAAGCATTCTCTTGGAATGGGGCTTCTGGGGGTGCTCCAAACCTGTTCTGCCCTCTCCCATGGCTGCCAGGATGCCGGTTCTCACAGCTGCCACGGAGGCAAAGCTGAGAGTTTTCAGGGAAGCCCTGGAGCTGAGGCGAGTTAAAACGCCCTCCAACTCACTGCTCCAAAGTTCCAAAGAAGTGAGTTTTGACAGTTTTATTTGTTTTATGTGTATGGATGTTTTTGTCTGCTGTACATCTTTGTACCAGGTCATGTCTGGTACCCATGAATGGCAAAGAAAGCATTGAATCTTGATGGATTATGTTGCAGGAATTATTAAAAACGACCGGCAAGTTCCCGAGCTACTGCTGGCAACTCTCTGCCCTGTGGGCCATCTCTGTCTCTAGTTAGCACCCCCTCCCCCACCCCCTCCCCCGCCCCCCAGCGACGGGTCACGGTATTCCCAGCTCTGGTTCGCTTGTCTCTGGAGCTGCTAGTACCTTCTCAGCCATAAACCCCTGTGGACAGCAGTCCCACATTCCAGTAACCCAGTGAAACAGAACTCTATGAGCTTTAACAGTCAGATTTATGTATCAATACATTCTCAGTTCACAAAATGCCCATGCAATAATTTCAGAGCCAATTGATAGTGATAAAAGCTGCCTACCTAGACAGGTCATCTGAATTATTCTACCCCTATATGATATTCATAACTACCTGTGGCTATTTAAAGCCATGCAGGATCAGGATTTTCCCGTCTGTCCTACATCTTGTTTCCTTCTCATATCTCTCTCTCTCTCTCTCTCTCTCTCTCTCTCTCTCTCTCTCTCTCTCTCTCTCTCTCTCTCTCTCTCTTTCTCTCCTCCATCCCCATCTCTGCAACTCCTAACTCTGCCTCCCTTTTCGCTGTCCAATCACAGGCCTACTGCTGCACTAATATTTAAACTAATTGAACAGGGAAAAATCCTGCCACAGGATTAGAGCCATAGACAGTTGTGAGCCACTATGTGGGTGCTGACAATCAAACCTTGTTCCTCTGGAATAGCAATAAGTAAATACTCTTAACCACGGAGCCACCTTCCAAGCCCCTAATTTTGACAATTTTGCTAGTGTCCTTGCTTTATAGAAAGGAGTAAGCTCTTGGAGGTCTTTCCATTCTGAAAGTGTTTCTCTCAACCGTATTGTTTCTACGTTAAAATCTTCCAGATAGTCTTAGAGAACAAGATTTTTCAGTTTAATGTCTAAGGAGGGAATGATAGGGGAAGGTTGAAGAAAATAATGAACAGAAGAAGTCTATTTGTTTATGAAGTGTTAACTCAGTGATAACTGTAGGTCAGTCACTGTTGTAGGTATTAGGAGCAAACACAAACTGGATGGGTAAAATATCCTACAAGGACCCACACCCTACCAATGAAAACAGAAAATAAGTAGCCAAATACAATATAATGGGGGAATTTATCCTAATAAATGGCAGAATTTGGTGGGAGACATTAAGTCAGCGTGAAGAATGTGAGGAGGGGGATAAAGTGCAGAACGTGGCACATGGGTTGTAGCTTGCCAGAGAAGAGAGGCAAACAGTCAGACAAATATAAAAGCACATGAGTAGAACCCCGAAATGGTTAGGATATGGAAGAGTGGGGTGGCTGATTCCTGGAGGAAGATGCAGCTGGAGAGAGCATAAAGTGGGACTGGGAGGGCAAGTAATGACGATTGAGAGAGGGAGAGTTAGCTTCTCCTAGTTCTTGTCTAGGAATTGGACCCAATGAGATTTCTCTCCCATTCACATTATCGTATCTATGGATATTAGCATTGTGCAAGTATTCTGTAGGCCACCATTTTGAGGAGACATAGTCTCACATCAGACTTTGTGGTCCTCTGGCTCTCCCTACCCTCTCTTTCTGAGCTCTTCCCTGAGCCTTGGGTGCAGGAGATATACCGTTGCTGTATCCACTAGGGCTATGCTTCCCACAATCCTTTGGCCACTGCCTGGGTCCAGGTGTGGTGTTCTGTGATGGTCTCCATTTGTTGTAAAGAGAGGCTTCATTGATGATGAATGAGAGCTGCGCTTATCTGTGGGTATGAGTTTTAGCCTGTAGTTAGGAATGGTGCTGGTCTAGTAATGTGATGGTCATAGGTCCTCTTCTAAGACCTGTGACCTATGAGCCCCATGGCTATGGCTAAGTTTCTAGAACCAGCAATGATTTCACTCCCATAGAGTGAGCCTTAAACCCAGTGAGTTACAGCCAACATCCAAGTGCCACTTGATGCACCTTTGAGGATATCTTGCCATGCTAGTCATTGCTATGGTTCCTAGGCATCACAGCTGATGAATGCTATTGGCTTCTGATGGATGCTATTGGCTTCTGATGGATGCTATTGATTGTTTCTATCCCCCTACAGCTTGCATTCTACTTTCTGGTACTGTGGACGCTAGACATGAGACTTTCAGGTTAGATCCACCTAGAATCACCTGAGTCCTGTGTTCTAAGTGCGTGGAGTCTTTAGCAATAGGGCCTTACTGTCAACTCAGAGAGCCAACAAAGAGCAACAGCCACAGCCTACATTATCTTGGGAGTTACTTGGACTACCCTGACCAACAACTCAAATGGAGATGTCTCCTGTTTAGTACTGGGGTTTTTGGTTTTTTTTCTGTCACTCTTGTGGGGACATTGTTTGGCATATGTTTAAATATGTATGTATACATACATATATATGAAATAGGATTCAAGAGGCTTTATCAAACAATCTTGATGATATTTGTCTCTCCATCCTCCTCTTTCTTCTATATTGACCCCCCCTTCCAGTTAGAGCCTCCCTGATTTTTCTCATTTGCTTCTTCATATCACATGTATCCTGCTATTCCCCACTCCCCTGGCCCCTTTATGCTTTCATGGCTTCTGTGATTACTCCATGTGACATACTCACTTCAGAAGATTTGGAACTGGGAACCATGAGAGTATTTGTCTTAGAATAAACTTAAGCTTCAATTCTTCATATAATGGAAAACCACGCCAAATTTTTAAGTAGAAAGGTCATGAAGTTACTCTGTTATTTAAAAAATATTCTGTCTGGGGCTGGAGAGATGGCTCAGAGGTTAAGATCACTGTCTGTTCTTCCAGAGGTCCAGAGTTCAATCCCCAGCAACCACATGGTGGCTCACAACCATCTATAATGAGATCTGGTGCCTTCTTCTGGACTGCAGGCATACATACAGTCAGAACAGTGTATATATAATAAATAAATACATCTTTTTAAAAAATACATTCTGTCTGTTATACAGTAGGCACTGTTCTAGGCACTGGGCTATAGCTGTAAACAAGACAATGGTCCTAATTTCTTGGGACTTATGTTCTTTGCAGCAAAAGCACAATGAGGAAAAACAATGTAAAATGTAACATCGATGTGTGTTGGAATGAACACAATGAAGTAAAGCGTGGGGAAGCAAGAAAGGAATGGGGAGAGCTTTAGAACTAAGAAGGAACCTGTGCAGGAAGAGTCAAGGGACAAGGAGTCAGTCACTGACGTCAGAGAGCAAGTCATCAAAACCTGTGCCCCTATGGATCCAGGAAGGAACTACAACACATTTGGATGATCCTGAGACAGGACAGCATGGAAGGCAGTTCCAAGCATCAGAGCAGGCTCTGTGGGTGGAGCCTGGAGGTGGGGAATTGAACAGGGTGAGGTCTAATGAAGAATCTTGGGCCAGAAAATGGGCAGGGCAAAGGAAGTCACTGGAGAAGCTGTTAAGTGGGGAAGGCTACAATCTAATTTACATGCCCAGGAAACCATCAATTGGCTGGATGTTAGCAGGTAGTAGCTGGACAAGAGTGTAAGAAAAGGACACTGTCTCAGGCTTTTATTGCTATGAAGAGACGCCATGACCACAGCAACTCTTACAAAGGACAACATTTAACTGGGGCTGGCTTACAGTTTCAGAGGTTCAGTCCGTTATCATCATGGTGGGAAGCATGGTAACATGCATTCAGACACGGTGCTGGAGGAGCTGAGAGTTCTACATCTTGATCTATAGGTATCAGAAGGAGACTGGGTCACTAAATGTAGCTTGAGCATAGGAAACCTCAAAGCCCGTTCTCACAGTGACACTTCCTCCAACAAGACTACACCTCCTCCAACAAGGCCATTCCTCCTAATAGAGCAATGACCTATGAGCCAAGCATTCAAACATATTAGTCTATGGGGGCTACTCATATTCAAATCACTACAGACACATTGGAGAGATTCCCAGAGACGTAAATCAGTGTGGTCAGTGAGTTAGTGATGCGTGCTTGGTTTAAGATATGTGTTTAAAAGCGAATCAGTAGAACATACATATTACAGGAAACCAAAGAATCAAGACCAATTCCTATGCTACAAGCCTGGTCATCTCAGTGAATGACCATGTTGACAACCAAAAAGGCAGAGATAACAGAAGCAGTGGGGGAGGGAAGTAGAGGCAAAACCAAGGATTTTGTCTGGGTCACACCGCCTGACATGCCTGCTGGCTCTATAAACACAGTCGTTGTTAAGTGGGAAGGTGAGTGTTTTGGACCGAACTGGGTGTAAAAAAACTGAGCCATGGGTTTCAAAGTTTGATTTGATGTGCCATCTAGTAAATACATGTAGTGTGCAAGGGTGTCATTATGAATCACTACAAAGTCTGAAGCTAATAGTGCAGGGACAGAGTACTGGCCTCCCAGGTGTGACACCCCCTCGTTCAGTCCCCAATGCTGCCCCAACATGAATAGAATATCAAGATTAAGCTACATTCGTTGTCACTTTGGTGAAACCCAAGTTCCATTATTTTAGCTCTCTCTTTCTACTCCAATCTCAGCAGCAGTATTATCAACCGGTTCATTATAAACCAATTAACTTCAGATGGTTACTATTAACGGTAATAGCCATTAAGTGCTTCCTCGAGGCAAGCGGTAGACACAGAACTGTATAAGAAATGTCTCTTTCTGTTCTTATGCGAAGAGCCTATCAGCTCTGAGGGGCCACACTCTACCATTCTGCCTATGTTCCTTACTCTTAACAAAGAAAGCGTCAGAGGACATAACAGAACTGTGCTTTGTGTGTCGCAGGTCACTTTGGTTTAGGAAACTGTCTAAGCAGATTTTTTTCCTTCTTGTCTCATCTGGAACTTCAATATTGAAATCTTTGGAACAAGCTCAGAGCTGGCATTAGCAAATAATGTAGTTTGTCTTCCTAATCATTGGACTACGAAAATTGTAATCTTCTCCACTATTTGATAATGTGCTTCAAAAATGACGTCTCGGTTTGAGGGTGGGGAGATTGGTTTCCCTGTGTGATGGAGGCTACCTGAGAACGGACTAAGGAAAAAATAATCTAGCCTTGATTCTGAATTAATTCTTTTCTAAAAATCCTGAAAGCCTTCTTACATATGGAAATTTTCTCTTGACACCATAAAAGACTTTAATAGTCATCAGAGGAACTGTCCGACCTTAGTACAAAGCAACCAAATCAGTTCGGTGTGTGAATCCCTCATGCAGTGTGTCCCTGAATTGGTGCAATGACTATATGGACAAGATAAAATCAATCAATGGGGTACAAAATAGCAGGAATTAAAGAACGCTACTTTGTTGCAAACGTCAAGTACAGGGAAGCACTTGGAGTTAAAATATGTTTCGAAGAATACAATGGATGGTTGTGGTGATTAATTTTGATTCTCATTTTGGTTTGTTTGGCTTTAGTGAGGCATTTGTGCTTGGGACATGTCCATAGAGGGTTTCCAGAGGGAAAAGACCTGCACTAGACATGGATGGTATCATCCATTCCCTGCACTGGGGTCCCAAACTGAATAAAAACATAAAGGAGACCGCCAGTGAAATGCTGGAGTTCTTCTTTCTCAGCTGATCCACCAGATGTGAGCAAGTAGCCTCTGACTCTCACTGCCACCCATTTGTCCTAGGAGCCTGACCTTCTTCATTGTGCTGGACTGTGCCCTCAAATCAAGAGGCAGAATAAATCCTTGTTCACTTGAATCTCCTCTTGTCAGGTATTTGATGGCAACAACAAAGAAACTAAGTAACCCAAGAGAGAAAAGGGAAAGGAGTATCTGGAGGAAAGAGATGAGCCTTCTCAAAGCCTTTATCATCAACACTGTTGAACAGACCATGAGGATAACAACAACATTGGCATTTTGTTTAGACATTGAAGGTCACTCTCCTGCAGTATGGAAAGTAACAATCCAGAGGGGATATTGGCAGTTTAATCTCCAGATAACTTGGTGAGCTTCCCTGTGTGTTGTAGGCATACAATCCCAGCCCTGCAGCAATGGCTCTGTGGCTGGCTTCTGTTTTAATTAGGCTCTGTCTACCTTTTCTTCCTTTCCTAGGGAAGAATGGGAGAAATGGAGAGTGTCGAGGCCTCTATCACAGCCTCCACAACTAGGGCTCGCTCTGCCTCAGTCTCCATTTCCTATGACACTTGTCTCCTGCTTCCAGCCTGAGTGGAAATGGAACAGGAAGGGGGGAGCACAAACCTGTTTTTACTGAACGTAGAAAGAAACGACTTCTTTGGTGTTCCCCCAAGAGGCATTAAACACAAAACAGGACAAGGTATTAGAAGAAAATAAATGGTCTTGAGAAAAGTCAGAAAGACAAATTTTTAAAAAATTTAAAAAAAGAAAGAAAGAAAGAAAATAGGGACTGGCTGTGACTCCAGGAACTAAGGAAGTCTAGAGGGCCGTGCTTTCCCTTGATGCTAAAATGGTGTGCTGTTTCTCCTCCAGTCCCCCAGGTAAATGGGAATCGGTTTTGTGTTTAAAATATCAGTCAGTAGATAGAAGCAATGATGGAGTGATTGGCAGCCAATGTGTGATCAGTTATCCCCAGAGTGGTTTTGGCATACTCTGAATTTATTGTGTTCCTATTCCATGCAGGAAACTTTGGGTTTACTGACTATAGTTGTTCTGCATCAAGCAGATCAAAGCCTTTCTTCACCACATCAGATGCATACATATATATATATATATACACCTTCCCACACTCTATGGAAGACAAAGAAGCAGCTGGAAATCAATTATTTTGCACACAATAACAAGTGACATGTTTTTCTAGAGATATCTAAATTTTGCACAGAAGTCTACAAATAAATATGACTTATTTCTGATGTGCATAGATGGAATGTTCACGTTAACGTCTTAAGAAGGTGTTCCACCAATTTAACCATTTTTCTTGTATAGTAGCCGATAAGTAATTAACAACCGTGGGGTTGGGGGGGAGTCATGTTCTCAAAGGGAAGTCTGCTTGTGAGAACTAGTTAGGAATCAGAGAGCAGAACCCTCCCTGAATAACATAGGAATTCTCTTATACTCAAATGTTCCGGATACTAGAGGCAGAAAGGGTTAAAACTGTAAAAGAGAGAGAGGAGAGAGAGGTGGGGGCATAACAAAATATGAGCATTTTAAAGTTGCACAAAGATGCCTCTGGGGCTGTGGTAGTATTAAATATTAACGTCACACAATAAAATTACAGAAAACTCTAAATAATGAAAAATATCACTGAGAAGCAGAGCTGCCACTTGAGGGTGAGATGGGCATGGAGCGATCGCAGCATGATGTAGGATGTGTGCGAGACGCGAGGGCTAACTCAATCAGAGCCTCCGTGTTGCTATTGTGAAGTAATGGAAGTTGTAAGAGTGACAGCTCTTGCACTGCTTGAGGTCATAGGAGGAAAATATTTCTGTGCTGTACATGTGTTTTCCTTTAAGATCTGTCTTGAACGGACTTTAAAAGTTAGCAAAGACTGTAATTTATTAAAATTTAAGACTCGAAACAATGTAGAAAGCAGGATCTTTCCTTAGTGCCCCCAAATCCCTTCAAGTTAATCCTGATAGAGATGGATTCCATCTTCATTTATAATCGCTTCCTTTCAAATGATTTCCTTGGACAACACATACATTATAATCAAAGCATGGCAAAGCAGACAAACAGTCACAGCAGCGGCCATCTAAGCACCCCTTAGCTCCTTGTTCATCCCTTCTACCTTTTATACAGAGACAGGCATGTGGGTGGGTGGTACCTCTTACATAACTAAATGCCCTCCGAAAGGATCGGGGAATTTTCTTTAAAGCCTCATTAGAACATTGAGATTGTGGCAGTAACAGAAACCACGCTGAACTGCTTGGGTGAGTCCTGTTAACATGGTGACCATTAAAATGAATTCCAGACGGGTAAGGATGACAGAAGAGAGGGACAATCATGGAAGGCACGGAAGACATCTGAGAGATGAGTCCTTTGAACCAGATATGGTAGATAGTTAACAGTGGTTGGTTTTGATACTTTCCTCACTGTTGAAACAAAGTATTGGAAAAAACAAAAACTAACAACAGCAACAACAACAACAAAAAACCCAACCAACCAAACAAAAAACCAGCCCATGGAAAGAAGGCTTTATTTTGGCTCACAGTTATTTTGGAAGCTGGTCTTAGTGGGGAAGGTAAGTTAACAAAGAGAATGAGGTGGCTAATGGATTGCATTTGCCTTCCCCAAGCAGTTGCACTAACTGCTATTGCTCATCCACTTTCCTTTTTAGTTAAGTCCTGGAGGATGGGTCTTCCCACCTTAATTAACTTAATCTAGATAATCCTTAGATTAGCCCAGAGACCAACCTAATCTAGATAATCCCTCCCAGGCATACCTAAAGGCTTATCCCCTACAGGTGATCCTAGAACCTGACAAGATGATAATTAACATTACCCTTCCCGATAATAAAAGTAACGTTTGCAGTTCCCTTAGATGGGGAGTTGAGGGGACTTCTCATTTATTGTCCCAGCTTTCGTGGTGTGTGTTTGTTCTAAGCTATGTGTGTGACATGTGACAAATGTTCTCCAGATGACTGTTGAATACGTGAAAAATAGGAAGAGAGAGAAGGAAGGGGGGAGGTAGGGACTTTCAGAAGGAAGGGCGAAAGGAAAGACAACAGGGGAGATGAGAAAGAAATACTTTCAACAAAAGCTAGAAATTATTTTTTTCTCCCCGAGACTGGCGAGTCTTGGCTCTCATGTGAAAACTGCAGTTTTTGTTAACTTGTTTCTATCAGTGACTTTTATCACCCGATAGAATGTTTTCTAGTTCTTACAGAATCTAATAGACGTAGCATTTAGGAAAACATCACATTTTCAGCTCTAAGCTGTGTGGAGATGGGTGGCTGGAACTCTTCATGTCAGGAGAGGGCACTGTCAGTCAACCAGCTGTGTCTGGCTATCAGTGGAGGATGGTGTAGGTGGAGCCGAACTTTTTTGGGTGCCGTTTGCTTACCGATCCTCCTGGCTTTTGAAGTAGTTTCATTCCCCCCCCCCACCCTCCGCCAATAGCTGGCAGGGCTATACCCAACTGCAGCTGCCAAGCCTAGAAGTGCTTCCTTCAAACAATCTGAAAGGACAGAGTGCTGTTAACCCTCTCTTCTGCAGGATGCAAAGCTTGCAGGGCAGCTAAGAGAGAGAAAGATACAGGCATCCTGTAAGATGCTACATCTCCACCTGATGCATCATGTAACTTTTACTGAGCCATGTGGCACTTGGGCCAAGTTATCACATAATATTAAAACTTATGGACCACAGAGCATTAAACTCATAAGAAAAAAAAAAAGTGTGCTCAAATGCCTGGCTAGAGGCCAAGCAGATGTCCTGAAATCTGTACCTCTGAAATCTGCTGTCTTCTGAGTACAGATCCCTCCCACTAACCAGTGTTGCTTTGAGTAGTTGAGATAAACTGACACAAAGAAATGGCTCGAAGATGACAGGATCGAATTTGAGCCAGGCCCTACCACTGCTACAAGTGAGCTATGTCACTTTGGGAACGTTCCTTGATTTCCCCCAAGACTCTGTCACCTCAGCTGAAAATGTAAAAGTGAAGATGGAAACACAATACAATAGAAATACAAGAAAAACTAGTAAAAGTCGAAATACAATCTTCCTGTCCACGCATTGAACAAGCGCTTGTATTCTATGTACTTGGCGAGCGCCCCATTACATAAACTCTATGAGAAAAAGTACTTTCTCTAATAAGCAACTATCTAAAGTACCCAGAACAGTGCCCGGCACAAGGGGATCCTTCCAAAAAGCATCAAATGATGTCCTATACTATAGAAGGAAGACATGCTTCATGGCTTTGAACCTTCTGCTTCTCAGTGTCCTGTGTGAGTGGCTCCACCTCTCTGTGCCGGGGTTCTTATTTGTGAAAAGAGAGGCTGCTAATTCAAGAGACCTCCTTGAATTGTGTGAAGATGGAATTGCGTGCAAACATAGAACTGCTCAGACAGCAAGTGCTCCGGATATGCTAATGGCTATTCAAACAGTAAAGGCCTTGATCATGCTAGCAAAATGCTGGATTAAGCCCAGGGAGATGTAAAAATGGAGTAGGCATAGTCCCCCATCCTCGGTCTGGAGACAGGATACAGAAGCAGTGACAGGTAACTATAAAAGTAAAAGCAGGCACCTCCCAGGACAGTCTGTGATGTCAAAGATTAACATCGCCACCTGAACTCTCTCTCTCTCTCTCTGCAGTTTCTCAGACTAACTCCTTCCTCCCTGATGGGAAAGAAACCTGTACGTGGTCATCAAAATGCTGCTAGGCACTGCAGGTGAATCACGAGACTTATGTACCAATGTGGTTGCCTTTCTCTTCTTTGAAAGTCACTTCCTGTCCTTCCTGCTTCCCACTGGGCTGAACCATAGAGGCCTGCAGAGCAAAAAGCCTTTGCTTCCTCTGCAGGGCAAGCTCTAAACACAGCCGCTTTCCCTTTCCAGTTCCAGTGAGCACTGTCATTCTGCAGAACTAAGGAGGCATTTCCAGAGCTTCCAGCCAGAACCAGAAGTATAAAGATTTGTGTGGGGTTCCTTTAGGAATGAATGCTGACAATGTTATTTTTCTTTTTAACCAACCACCTTAGAAATTGCTCCAGACGGTCCTTCAGGGAAGATCATGATTGTCTGCCCTCGGGAAGAGCAAATGCCCGAGAAGCACTTTTGAGAGGCATCTGACGATGTATATCCGCAGCCTATCATGGAGAACAAAGATATTTCATTTCCTTGCAATATTGCAGGGAAAGTGGGCTAGTGAATAAAACATCAAATTTAGTGAACAGAAATAATACAGATCTTCTTAAAGTATTGATTCGTAGTTTTTTGTTGGTTTGAACTTGCTCACATATTCTCAAGAGTAAGTGTAAATGACATAAACAGATAGCAGTTACAGCTGCATTTATACTAAGGAGAAACTATGATCCATCCATTGAATATACTCTGTTATAATTATGTTACCTGTCTTGAGCTACTTTTAAAGATCTTTTAAATCTGAAGAGTCGCTAAGTATTGAAGCGTAACAAGAGACCCAGCCTCTATCTCTTTACAATAAACTGAAACTGAATATGGTCCCAATTCTGAAATAGCTCCAAAGCATATCAAATGTGATAGCTCTAACATAAATATGGAACTAGACCCCGATATGAGAGCTATTAAATAAAACTCTCCCATTTGTTAGTAATATTTAAGTTAGTGGTATTTTAATATTCCTGAGTATTTTAATGCTATATGTATGTCCAGGTACAAAAAAGGGCAACACATGCTAGGCACTACACATGTAGCTGACCCTAGGAGCATAGTCACTTGTTGAGTTGATGGGTAACTTTGTACCATAACTACCTATCTCCTTTTTGCAGTTGAAGAAGCAGACTGTCTTAGTTAGGATTTCCATTGCTATGAAGAGACAACATGACCATGGCAACTCTTATAAAGGAAGAGAGAGAGAGAGAGAGAGAGAACCATTTTCTTTCCAAACTTTCCAACATACTTTCATCCAGGGTTCCTAGCTTCCAGAGCAGTTAAGATGTTCCTGTGTTTAAAGGATGCTCTTGGTCCTTGCTCTGGGATCCCTCACAAGTAAATCTGTCACCAGCTTCTGGTAACTGGGTAGTAACTTTCCCCAATCCCTCAAGTTACTGAAATGGAAGATAAGAGTATAGTCTCCCTTTAGAGTGTGGTGTGCCCCTGCCTTTTAGGTTCCTCTGGTACTTGATCTACATACCAATTACTCTGGCCTTAGACAATTAATTCACCAGCTACACAGCTTTCACTCAGCCAGTGCACCTTGAAGCAGACCATACAGAAGCACAAGGCTGGCATTTCCCTGGCTTTTCAATGAGTATAAAGTAGAAGAGAAGAGAAAAATTCTCCCAATGACACAATGTTCTCTTTTTAAAGAAGTCTACTCCATTTTGAAAGACAGGCAATTGGGAAGTGGGTGTTGGGGTCAGGGAGGCACAGTATGTTTAAGTAGTCCCATTGTAAAGCAGCCAGCTCCAGCTAGGAATTGAGGAGTTTAGGTATATTGAATTATTCAGCAGTGATAATTTCCATTTAGCGAGAGCATGTTCTGTACAGAGCACACAAATGACAGCATCCCCACCCATGAGTATTTGTGCTCCCGCCTTATGTGCCTAAATGGATCTGTGTGTGCCTAGCTAACTCTCTGTAGTGGTTATTGGAAGTCACTAGTGGCTGTTTCTGCAGGGAACAAGCTTGAACATAGATTAGATATTTCTAAAATAGAATCACATAATCCTAGTTTTTATCTTGTACAAAATCTTCCTTCCTAAAGATTAAAATGCATCATAGTACATACCGAGTGAATAGGAGAGTTGAATCTAAAATCTCTTTTAAATTACTGAACCAAGTTGGGGGTGGGCAACCAAATATTTTTTTTCTGATCTACAAAGAACAGAATTTATTTCCTAGGAAATCACAAAGCGGGAAAATCATCGATATATTAGAAAAGAGGATTCCTATTCCTCAAATAAAAATCCAAAAGCAAAATGTCATATTTTGAAGGAATATTTGTAAAATAAGCCAGCGAGCATTGCTCTTGTTATGTAATAGTTGTAGATAAATCAGTGAGAAACATAGAAAGAACCCAGGAGCCAACTGGACAAAAGATGTTCTCTATTCACAGAACAAGCACAGATGTCCCACAACGTATAAAAAAAAACACACAAGCAATTAAAGTGATAGCTTCTATTTTCACCTTTTTTTCTAAGATTTCCTTATTTTATGTATGAGTACATTGTTGCTGTCTTCAGATACACACCAGAAGAGGGTGTCAGATCCCAATCCGGATCACTGTGATGCCACCATGTCGTTGCTGAGAATTGAACTCAGGGCCTCTGGAAAACCAGCCAGTGAGTGCTCTTAACTAGTGAGCCATTTCTCTAGCCCCTTTCTTTTTACCTTTTAAACTGACCAAGACATGGTATTATTACATGTGCTAAAACACACACTCTTATATAATACTGAAGGGAGCAGAAAACCAATGCTATTCACCAGGAGATGGAGATGCATATTTTCCTCAGGAAGCTTAAGGGGACAACACCCTATACCCAAGGACTCATTGAGAGACTGATTAGAAATGCCACAAAGGTTGGCATGTGAGGATATTCATTATGGTATTCATTTTAATGCAGAGGAAAACTAAAATGATCTACCGACAGGATCCTTTTAAATACACTGTGGTACGTCGAGTACCTCCTCATTTCACACACTTGTCTTCCTTAGCATCCCTCGGGCATTCTTCGATGTTTTCTGTGACTATAACCATCTGCTCATAGCTCCTGCTGACTGGTCCTGTCTGCTTGTACGTGGTCCAATTCTCCCTCCGCCCCAGTTCATCTCTCTCTTTGGAGCACCTTCTAGGTTTCTACCCCTGTAACCAACTGCCCAATTTTTTCCTCTCCTTAAATGTAAACTCCTAAGAAGAAGACTCACTCATGAAGCACAGTCACAACTGGCTCTGTGAAGGGACTCCAGGACTCTCCATGAGGGAGTAGTGGCGGTATTGTTTGGTGCAGGACGCAGCTGCCCAGGCAGGATATAGCCTTGTGTGTGGGAGTCACAGACTCGGCAGGTACCATCTTAGCAATTACAGCACAATTCCTAAATTCCTATCTGTGTATTCTCAACAAACTACCACGCTGGTCCCAGATTGCTTCTCTGCTTTTCTTTACTGCTTCCCTTTGCTTTGCTTGAGATTCAGAAACCATGATTTATTTCACTTTGTACCCCCAATATCTCTCACAGCACCTGGTATCAAGGCATTTACTTGTCTTTGAAGCAAAGGTTTCACTTTGTAGCCCAGGCTGGCCTGGCACTCATTGAGATCCTACTGTCTCTGCTTCCTGGGTGCTAGGATTATAAGGTATGCACCACCACACCTGGTCAGAAAGTATTTGTTAAATAATTGGGTTTCTACAAGAACTAAAGGAAGTAGTGAAGCCCAGACACCTACATCTAGCTTGAAGTAGGTATTCAACAAATGTTAGTTTTTGTCTCCATCCCTCCATAGCCTCCCGAATTCCATTCTGTCTTCACTCATGCAGTATTTCCTCACTAAATGATCAGCAGACAAGGGTTCATAACTATTCACCAAGCAGGAGGGCCTCTTTGTTATCATGAGATTCATTAGCTGGGATAAGCAATTCTCCATGGATGAGCTCAGCTGATACTAAATTTGTTTAAAGCCGCAATGTGATAAGAAGAACAAGTTCTGGTGTCTCGTAGCGTAGGGTGACTGTGTAGTTCACAGTGGTCTATTGTGTGTTTTATTAAGAAACAGAAGAGAGGCACTTGACAGCTGAAAACACAAGAAGATAAGGAGACGTAAGTCCCAGTGTTCGTGGTTTGGCCGGTTTGCAGCTTATACAGGCATTAAAATGCCACACTGTACTCCTTAAGTGCACACAATTACTATGTGTTAATTAAGAGAACAAATAAGAGACAAGTCTTCTGAACTTGTGATGTCACCTTTTTCTATTGGTTTTTCCTTCTCTCTTCATGCAGGTGACACTTAAACTGAAATTGAAAGTGCTCAGTCCCTGAGAACCAGTGACCTCATTGCCTCCATCCTTTAACTCAAACTGTGAGGAAGAACTGTTGAGCATGCAGGGACACTAGCTCTCTGGCTCCTGGAGGCAGGGGTGCACATGTTGGTGTGTGCATATGTGTGTGTGTGTGTGTGTGTGTGTGAGAGAGAGAGAGAGAGAGAGAATGATAACCTGTCCTATTGTAGAGAGGGAACCTAACCATTGTAATCCACACCTCCTGAATCTTCTTGTGGTCTAGTTTGGCTCATGTTAGCTGTGTGACACTGAGAAAATTGCTTAACATCTCTCTCCATTAGTATATTCAGTTGGTTTACTTTTTTTTTTTTTTTTTTTTAGTAAAATGGTAGCAACCATAGTTAAATTTAGTTGTCGTAATGGCTAAAAAAGAAACATAGGCAATAGTGGCATATAAACGTTTATGTTATCATGAGAACCGTAGCCACAAGCACTCACTGATCTCCTCACACTTGCGTGAAAGGTGAAGTGGTGCTCTCTAATGAAGAAACGAAAATCAAGAGTCAGGGAGGTGAAATACATCTCTGACTCTAGCCAAGCGACTTGCTCTCCCTCCCCCAGCCTCATACACGCCTCACTGTCCTGTTTCGGTATTTGATGGCCCATGCTGTCATATTTTTAAAGTATTATGAGTGTCAGCCATGATGGCTGTTAGTCTCATGTGCACCACATTGCTCTATAACTCCATTCTGAAGAGAAAACTCTAGTCTTGACCTGTTGGGTGGGTGTCTGAATCTTCTAGATTCTTGAACATGTTTTTGTCATGTTTGCTGACTAGGTAGCAATTTGAAAACCCTTCCCTTCTGCATGAAGCCTGTGGGTAGACTGCTGCTCCCTGCCACGCCCCTTTATCACCTCTCAATAGGGCTGTCAAGATGGGGAGCAGCTCCTTACAGATGCAGACGGGATGTGCAGCAGTGAGCTGACTTAATTGTGCTATTCTTTCAGATCAGACCACTGAGGCATTTGTCAGTTCCACTGTGACATCATCATGACTTATCTTAGCTGATCGGCTGCTTTCAACCTTAGATTGCTCCCCAGGGCTCTATGGCTCAGCAGTGAATCACTCTTTTCTTCCTATATATTATGACTACAGCTTCTATTACTTCCGGAATAACAGGAGAGTCTTACACAGAGCTTTCCTCTGAGAGAAGGTAGGAACATCAGCAAACATGCATGAGTAATGTCAGGGCTGTGTGACTATTTGGGGGATGCTCGGTAAAAAGGTAGAGCCTCCAAGGCCCCCTGGACATGCAGACCTCTTGGGCACTGTTGTATGCCCCGTGGTGGCTGAGAGCCAGGTTGGGGAGGGAGGGAAGCAGGATTTAAAGCTTGGCTCTGCTAACTCACCGAATGTTTCTGGCAAGCTTCTCGTGTTCCCGAGGGTTCACTGGGAAAATTAATCCTCACTCCTTATCCATACATTTTTCTTGAGAATGTTTCTGAGCACTATGTTAATTTGCCAAGGCTGTCAAAACAAATTGCCACAGAGAAGCAAAACGTAACCTCACAGTTGCAGAAGGTAGAAGTTCTAAAACCAAGGTATCAGCAGAATTGGTGCTCTGAATGCCTCTCCGTGGCCTGTACATGACTGCTTCATCTTGTGTCTCTTCCTGTCTCTTCCCCTCTATACATGCATCTTTCTCTTTCTAAATACTCTGATTTTGTTCTACTTCAGTATCACCCATGAGACCTACAGAATATGGTCTTGAGCCCTGAGGGTCTTGGGTCAAATGAGGAACTAGATTTAGCAAGAGGACTGGCCATCTTGCCACTGCAGAGAGTGAGATAAGGATCTTTATTACTGAGGGTTTTACTGCAATGAACAGACACCATGACCAAGGCAACTCTTATAAAAGGAAGACATTTAATTGGGCCTGGTTCAGAGGTTCAGTCCATTATCATCAAGGTGAGGCAGGCATGGTGCAGGAGGAGCTGAGAGTTCTACATCTTCATCTGAAGACTGCTAGGAGAATACTGACTTCCAGGAACTAGGATGGGGGTCCTAAAGCCTACACCCAGTGACACACCTACTCCAACAGGGCCATGCCTTCTAATAGGGCCACTCCCTGAGCCAAACATATAGAAACCATCACAGTATCTAAGAGGAATAAGTTAACGAGGAAGGTGGAGACCCCTCTATATGGAGCTTTGCTGTGTAGAAGGCAAAGTGTGGGTTGTATTAAATTATACTGAACACCTTGATTATCTGAGTGAGTGAAATGTACTTAGGATAAGACATGATATGGAATGTGGAGGAATGAAAGCATGCCCCAGCCAAAGGAGTCCTAATTAAAAAAAAAAAAAAAGTAGGAACGAATAATGATGTGTGAAATAAAGAAGTACCTCTAAGGCCAACAGTTAGCAATGCCTGGACTAAGTGATCTCCAAGGATACTTTCATCTGAGCCATGAAGACCAGTGAATTTCATGTCATTTTGTGTTGACCCCCTGAGCTGGAAAGAGCCTGCCTTCTCTCTGAACCAGAGCTAAGTGTCTGTTGGGATTTCCCCCAGGGATTTCCGGCGGACCTCTTAATTTACTTGTAGAAGCTGGAGAGGCCACAAGACTCCAGAGATGGCTCAGCTGTTAAGACTGTCTGCTGCTCTTGCAGAAGACCTGAATTCAGTTCCTCACACTCACTCACACAATAGCCTGTTAGTGCCAGCTCCAGGGGATTTAGTACTCTCTTCTGGCCTCTGAGGGCACTCACATAATCGCACATAGACACATATGCATACACATAGATTACAATAAAATAAATCTTTAAACGCTGGAAGCCAGAGCTATACAATGAAAATGTGTTACCAGCCACAGCCATCCATTTATTGTCCAATGAAAATGCCTTACCAGCCATATCCATCCATCTATTGTCCAGGACAATTACTTGCTAAGCAGTGTCTCCATGGCCAGATGCTGCTGTGCATACTAACAGATGAGGCTGTCTATGACTCTCCCAAGAGTTCAGAGACTGAACAGCAGAAAAACAAGCAAGCGTGTGGTTGGACAAGCATTCTACAGCAGAGGATCCACATGTACCCTAATCTGGGGCATGGTGGAATCAGGAAAGCTTAATTGGAGCAAAACTAATGCCTGGGCTGAGTGCTGTAGGATTGGTTGAAGTTAGAGAGCAGGGAAAGGAGGAGTTACAATGGGACTGTGGTGTGCAGTATGCAGGCAGCCTGTTCTCTGGTGGTCTACGCTCAGTCCACTGTGGTGTACCTAGGTTCCCTGTGCTCAGAGGAGTGGAGAGCAGACATACTGGAGCCAGGCTGCCCCCAGGTCTGCTAACTTATCTGTGACTGTAAAGAAGTTTCTCACCACCCCATCTTTAAATGTCTCTATTTCTAAAATGGAGACCACGACAGCCCTTCACTCGCCGAGTTTCCCTCACAGAGCTTCATCAAGAAGCAAATGTATCCAATAGAGCATCTACCAGGCACCAACAGGTGCAGTGTTTGATTGAGTTGTCAAGAAACACTTCCAGGAGAGGGGTGACAGGAAGATCAGGTTTCCAGGCAGAGGATTGGTTAAAGGCAGAGAGTGTCTCATAGGCAAGGTGTACAGTTAAGGCATCCCAAGCTAGCAAGGTAGATCAGAACAGGATCGTGCCATGTGGTTATTCCTCCCCTTGCTAATCATAAATGAGTTGTTTTGGAAGCCCTCACAGGGTTAGCTCAGACTAACCACAGACAGACTGTTTGCAGGGGTGAGGAAAAATAGAGATGCTAAGTTGATAGAGTCGGACAGCCCTGCTATGTCATGGCCTTAGAATAGACTTGTGCTTTGGCGGCATTGCATTCACAATAGTGCAGGATGTATTATTTGGAATTATCATTTGGCATGAATCCAGTAGTGTATTGACCCCAAATCACCTGCCACAGTCTATTTAAAAGATCACAGTCTCTAAATTGATTACAGTCAGGGTAGTGCATTAATTTCTTACAGCAAAAGTAATCCCACTCCTGGCCCTGTTCTCCCTAAGGAAACACTCCATAAGATTTTACTTAGTAAATATTTGGGGAAAGATTTGTGCCTGTAATCTCAACATGTCGATTAATTTCTCTGTGGCAGAATTGACACAGCCACCAGTAGACCCTAACCTCCTCCAACTATATAATGCTTTCTTCGGGTCCTTGAAGAGGCTGGAAGCATCTCAATTCTATCACCTTTGTTATTTAATTCTACAAACACAATGGCATCTGTTCCCCATCAAAGCATAACTGCATTTTTAATCCCAGCATCAAGCCGCAAACCATTGGATTATGAGTAGCTCAGGAAAACTTTGGCCGCTATCTTGTCATTAGTAGAAAGTACATCAGGAAGATATCACAGGTTGTTTTAATCTATCACAGAATTTCTCTCCAGATGGTGGTGTTAGGGGTGCCTCTGAAAACCCTGCTTCCATTGAATCCCTTCCCCAGTTCTCCATATGTTGACTCAGAGCCCATGCAGACCTCTCTGGAAACGTTAATACTGTCTGAAGGCTTCTGCCAGCATCCTGCCTTCCATTTCCTCAGATGTTCCTGTCTGGCTACCTCAAGGACTGGGATACTTCATTATCTCATGTGTCTTTAGATCATGGGGTTGGAACAGTTCCATTGGAGATTATTGGATCTATGGTAAACAAAACCTCACTAAAGTCATAAATATTGAACAAATTAGCTGCAGAATGTTTCCCTTGTATCCATGAAGATATTTGGAGCCGTGTTAGCTTGACTGCTAATTCTGTACCGTTATCTCATGACAATAAAACTAATTCTAAATGTACAATTTAGTACATTCCTACAAATTTGTAAAGCAGGCTGTATTCTCTCTGGATCTACACACCGGGTAGATTTGCAAGGTCTGGGCGATTTGCAGTGACACTTTTCCTAGGGTATTGAATCACCGTCCTCCCCAGGTCAAAGACAGTCTTCCACTTTCTGAACTCCCAACGTGTCCTCTCAGTTTGCAATAGAAGCTGATTCTGTTGCCTCTGCTCTTTGGGGAACCAGATGACTAGACACATTTTAAGTGCTAACAAGCTACATCTCTTGCTCCTTTGCAACTCTGTCGCATTTTCTCCTTGTTTATTATTTGTTTCAATATCACCATATCATTAAACCGAATAGTTGCCTACTAGCCATTCTATGGTAACGGACAGGTGTTCTAAGTAAAGGGAGTAAATATATAATGTTATGTGCGCATATATGTGTCTATTTTTGTGAATCACCGCTTATTTCTTTTACTACTCTGTCTCACTGAAAGAAAACATGTATTTCCTTTTAACCTCCCTCCTTTTGAATTCTGCATGCTTGCTTCTTTGTGGGCCCACTGACGGAACATTGTTCAGAACGCACAGAGTCTGTCAGAAAAGAGTTAAAAAAAAAAAAAAACCTGTACCTTTCCAGCTAACTGTAGCCCACAGGCTGCTAATTAGTTTGATGGATCAGCACCTGGTCTGGTTATGAATGCTCGCAAGCCCATTGGCTCCTGGCAGCTGATTCGAGGCTCCCTGAGGTTTGGAGATGTATCAACCTGAACAGAGAGAACTGGCACTTGCTTAAAGGGTAGCTGCAGCCAATTATTCATGTGCTCCTTTGAACTTGACTTGGCTAAAGAAAGAACTGAGCTTTCAGACACACTGGAGGCAGCTTTTCCTTGTACCGTGGGTTGCAACTACCTGGCACACTTTCCTTTTTCCGTGCCATTACAGTCCAGCCACTAATACTAATTTGATTCTACAGTCATCTAAGGTGTGGCTGGGTTGTGCTAGGTATGTTTGCTTCAGTTCTTACTCTTCCTTCCATTCCTCTACCCTTCGTTCTGGAGGAAGGCTCACTCTCTGTGTCACCTTTCTTATTTTAGTGGCATTTTAAAACACACATATATAGGTAATGGCAAAACTCAAAAAAAGTATGCTAAAGTAGCAGAGAAGCAATGTCTATTGAACAGTTTTGTGTAATTGTTTAGCTATTTTAGTAGATGCCAGCCAAGTGTCTCAGCCTCTGTGAGCTCCCTAAAGCTCATCAGTAAGTGGGAGAGGCTGGTCCCTGCGTCACAGGGTCATTGAAATGATTTCACAGAACTGAGTTAGTTTCTTTCCATGAATATGCATTCCTCATATTGATTGGCATTAGCATTTAGGTGTCCATTGTGCCTGATGGAGGAGCTTGTAAGAGAATATAAAGGAAGTAGAACATGTTGAGTTGGTATTAGGACACCCCCCCTCCAATCCTAAATGCAGAGATCACTGAGAGGAAATGGTCCAGGATCGAGGCTAACACTCAGCATATCAGCTCCACACTTATCTTCCAGCACATGCTGTCTGTTTCCATTTGAGCCAACACGGATGTGCATCTCAGCATCTCTCCGAGACATCGACCTCCTTCCCCTGTGGTAATCTAATCTCACACACACACACACACACACACACACACACACACAGAGAGAGAGAGAGAGAGAGAGAGAGAGAGAGAGAGAGAGAGAGAGTCAGCTTCTTTGCCTTTCCTGAAGGTTTTGTGAAGGTGGCCAGGTGGGATTGTTCAACATAAACTCTATGCTCACAATTCATTTAAAGCTCCACTCAATATTTCCATTCACAAAAACAACCCCACATCATCATTACTACCTTCTCCCCCGACAAAGACCTTGCCCTCACTGATGCTTCCTTCATCTTGGAACAAATCTTATGTGAGATGTGCACAAGAGAAGCAATCCTCTGTGTCATCCCAAACTCTCATTCCCTGCTTCAAACATGCATCAAGCTATTTCTTCCAAACAAATACAATGATGGACTGACACAGGCAAGCAAGACTCCTTCTTCCTCACACCACCAGATCTCATTCTCACACTGTCTTCGTGAGAATGCATTACTGTGCCAGGTTTGCAGCTGAGGAAACAGAGATACGGAGCAGTTAAGGCACCATCTCACTGTAAAAGCTACGCCTTGAATAGTTGTTGTAGAGATTAGACAACAGCGTGTGAGCTGCTGGTCCTAATACAAGAGACATATAAGGCAATGGCAGCTTCCTCTAGAAGTGATAACAGAAATAAACATAATACCAACAACATCCTCAGCCTATCTGTTGCACACAGACAACATATGTCAACCGTAGCACCAGCTATATAGTTTGCAAGGTCCAGTGAAAACACTGACCAGGGGTAGGAGAGCTAGTTTCTCCTTCCCACAGCCCTATCTCTCTGACCTACAGTAGACAACTAGCTACCTATGGGGGTTGCGATCTCTACACTGCATATGCATGACACTTGGATCAGGAATGGGTGAGAGGTCTGTGCTGAGCTGCCTAGTGAGCAAATCAAGATGCTGAAATTATGGGCAAAGATAGCCACTACCCAGCCAAGAAGCCACAGGGTGGGGGCTCCCTCCATGTAAAGAATATGTACTCGCACCAAGGCAAGAGTCAGGAAAGGGACTGAATGCAGGTCCAATCCCTCCCTAACTCCCATTAATGCCAACTCAGTACTACCTAGGCAAGAAGCAGTGATGGTTCTGGAACGAGCTAGAGAGAAGAGGCCACAAATGGAGCACAAGCTGGAAAACTGGCAACCAGAACCTCATCCCAAGACCACATAGGCCTTGAGACTCCACGCACCAACAGGTGGCTCCAAGTCCCATCAGACTTCACTTACAAAACACAAATTCAAAGTTGAAATTACTCAGAATAAATGGACCCTGACTCCAGGGCATTAATCTGAACACTGGGTCCTGTATCTCTACAGTAGCAGATTGAATGTGTATTTAATATAAAAGGGTACTTATTTGGTTGGCTTACATGATAAGAGATTAAGAAATCCAGTAATAGCTCACTGAAAGGACAGAACCCATTGGGAATGCCTCCATGGTCCAAGCCAGAGCTGAAGGTCTGAAAGTTCTCTAAACAACTGCTGGCATCGCATCTACAATGGAAGGCCAGCTAAGCTGGATTCTAATGGCAGCTGAGGACGGCAGCAGCAGGAACAGACAGCTCAGGGAGGAGGAACTATAGCAGGCAGGTACACTCTGATTTCTCCTCAGACCTCCTTAAGAGCAGGCCTCCCTGCCATCCCTAATGAATCTCTGGAAACACTCTCCGAGAAATGCCCAGAAATGAGTCTTCTAGGTAATTCTCAATCCCGTAGCACTGATGATCAAGACCAGCCATTATAGGCCCTCTGAGATAACCGCAGAGCATGGCCATAGAGCCAGCCTGATCAACCATGAATACACAAATACGATGTTGGTCTACGAGAACAAACTCAATGGTACAGGATGAATAAGGGAGCTGGGAAATGGGAAGTGGGCAAGAGCACTTGCTGTAAATCAAGAAGATCTGAGTTCAAATCCCCAGAACCTATGACAGGTGGATACCTGGAGCTTGAACGTGACTCTCCTGTACTGGGAGCTTCTGGGACATGGAGAGACCTTGTGTCAGAAACTAAGGTGGAGAGTGATGGAGGATTCCTGGCCTCCTCTGGCCTTCTCATGCACACACATAGGCGTGTGTACCTGCACACACATGTGTTGCCAGACACATACAAGATATGCACACACACACAAAAATGATGAATAGATTTGGAGACCTAATTAATACACAGCATAATAACTCAATAATAACATATCACACACTTGAACTTCACTGTGTCGTTAGTATTCAAGAGAGAAGGAAGAAATACTATGCAGGATGATGGGTGTTTGTTTATGGCAGTCATTTCTCCATATACACCTTGGCAAGTTTTATTTGCCAATTATATCCCAATAAAGTTGGGGAGGGGGAAATAAAACAAATTCAGAAATAACCAATATGCAAGTGCTTCCAAATGTTTTAATGCTGCATAAATGCAAAGTATCATCGCTATCGCCATCATTACAGAATAATGCTGGTCCCTAGCACGTTTATAGGGCTTTTACTTAGTAGCCCCAGATTTACAAGTGCAAAGGAGAGTGCCAGCGCTTTCATCTCCCCACCAGGGAGGAGAATTGCTCTCAGTTCAGTGTGTTGACAGTGCCCGTGTATTGCGAGTGACAGGGTGAAGCCAGTCTTCAGGGAACACCCTGCCCTTCAAATGCATCTCCCATGAAAGGCACCTGGGAGAGAAGCCGAATTCTCAGACCAAAACCATCTCTTCCCTTCTAAACCATCTCTTCCCTTCTAAAAAGGGAGAAAGGAAGTCCTGCCTCTGGGCTTCTGGCAGCATCTGCTCCTCTCCGCCCACCCCAGCTGGAAAAGGTTCTTCATCTTACACATCCACTATGCCAGATTGCTAAAGCACCCTGACCACTTCTTAGAAGAAACCCCCAGCCCCTTGCACCTTACATAAAGGTTTGACTCCACACATTTCAATAGAGCGGGGTGTTTTTCCTATGCCTGTGCTCAATGATTCAGAATAGTTATTGAACAGCTTCTAGAGCTCTATCATAATTGGAGGGCGCAGCTGAGAGATGGAAGAGGCAAATTAGGACATTCTCACCCTTCATACCCACTAGGAACCATTTAGAGGGAAGTAGTAATTTACTAAATGATGGGCTAATGGCCTGAAAGAGTTAATAGGCTTCCCCTTGTTACTTCTGCTCAGAGAGCCATTATTGTCCTGAAGGGCCTTAGGCTCATTTCATCCAGAAACCTGATGATGTATGGACCGAGGAGATTAAATAGATTCTCATACCCTGAATGGCAGATCACACTCTGCTGTTCAATAGGAAGGGCGGTGTTATCCCTTAAGAATCACCCCCTCCACCTGCAGTCAGAAACCTCCAGGGATGCAGACCTATGTTTTCTTTTCTGTTGGAGTCCTTGTGCTCCGAGACAATGAAGGAGAAAGCAGCCATTATCAAGCATCAGACTGAGTGATAGATCAGGGGAGGGTAGTTTTACAGCCAAGCTAATACTGCCCTTGCTTGGGCAAAGACCAGCTTTTAACAGTTTGCCCCAGCAAGGAGTTATGGGAAAACACATGACACTCAGAACTGGAAGTCTTTTAGCTCTCTCTCTGGTTCTGGTTACCTGGTGTGACCTTGAGCCAATGGCATTCTTTTTTTTTTTTTTTTTAAGATTTATTTATTTTAGGTATGTGAGTACATTGCCACTCTCTTTAGAAGAGGGCATCAGATCCCATTATAGATGGTTGTGAACCACCATGTGGTTGCTGGGAATTGAACTCAGGACCTCTGGAAGAGCAATCAGTGCTCTTAACCACTGAGCCATCTCTCCAGCCCCTGAGCCAATGACATTCTTAGCACCCAATTCTCTCATCTGTGTAACAGGAGTACGATTATGACCCCCGACTTCCTAGATTATTTCAAAGATTGGGTGCACACTTGTGTATTTGTGCATTGGAAAAAAAATCTCTCAATACAGTAGTAATCCCTCCCTTATGGTTTCAGTTCCCCATCAGTCAGCTGCGCTCCAGATATATTAAGTGGAAAATTCCATAAATAAGCAATCAGTAAGTTTTAAATAACTTTCGTTGTCGCATATTTTACTGTTATTGTTGTTAATCTCTTGCTGTGCTCAATTAGTACATTTACATATGGAGGAGAGCAAACAGTTCATACGGGGCTGGTATGAGCTTTCATTCCAGGCATCCACTGGGGCTTGGAATGTACTCCAAGATGGAATCTACCCCCAGTAGATCAGGAGGAGCCACCGTAGCTGATGATTATGTAGGGACAGGACTCTTACTTCATCTGGAAAGAAACAGCAGTAAAATAGTGGCATCGGCTCTGTAGGATCATTGAAGCAAGGCATATGAAGGGCCTGGTATATAACACAAGAAACATATTCCATCCTTGAGTAACTCCTTCCCACATCAGAAACATCTTCCACCAGTACACACTTCCCTGGGGCTCCTGGACCTGTGGTGTAGGAGAACTGGGCTGCATTCTCAGGCTGAGCTTTCTGCTCTCTCCTCTGCTTCCTGGGATACAGGAAGGAGATGCAAAGAGCGAAGGACATCAGCGTGTTATTCTGACTTGCCCTGTGACTGAAGACCTCGGCATAAACTGTCCTTTGAAAATCTATGTTCTGTTGCACATCCGATTCTGTTATTGATGGTTTCCTTATATGGAATGAGTCTCAGTTCAACTCTTCGTGTCATGTATAAGGTTATTAAGTGCCCTTGAAATTATTGACCCTATCTTTCACTTTACCGTGGTAATCAGAGCGTTCATCTTTACCTGCTCAAGTTGCTTCTTGCTGTTCCTACGCCATATGGCTCATATGGAGGATTCATTTGAATGCACCCTTCTGCTCTTGCCCCCGCCTCCCCGTCCGTCACTCATATGCACTTCCATTTATAGGAATTTATCCTCCTTCGTTCATCTTCAGCCCCTGATAGTCCCTCAGAAGCTGACCATGGATGGAGGGGATCTGTGATCCACCGGCAAGTGAGAGGGGCTCTGTCACTCACTCATAGGAGTTCATTCAGGGAGGTTGAGAACAGGGATTCTTCTGGGACTCCTGGGAAAGAGGAAGGCTCTTTCTACTGCATTCTCTGCACTGGGGAGCTGGCATTGCCAGGGGTTGTTGAGGGCCATGTTGGAGAGGGGTCTTCACAGTCCTAATGCTGGTATAGAATTGAGGGAAAGATTTTCGCAATGGCGTCCAAATCAGTATTTTTACACTAAGGTGGTTTTTGAGAATAATGAGATAATTTTGTACTGGTTATTATAACACAGGATATAGCATCTGATGGATAGCATCTGGTGTATGGAATAAGTGGTACCTTCAGAAAAGAAAGATTCACCTAGCACACAAATTTGTTGTGGTTAAAGTCCCAACACCCTAATAGATTTCTTCAATGGGCAGTAAGCTCTCTATTGCTGGAAGGATCCAAGCTTTGATTGTATGTATACACTGCCAACCAGAAAAGACTATCACAATTATATTGAAGTATTTTTTTCTTCTGAGTCAGTCAGGACACTTGCAGTTTGAGAAACCATAGTCAGTATGGCCCAAGCAAGGTGAGAGACATATAAGCTCATGTATGAGACGGGAGCCTGGAGGTTTGGAGCATCAACATATCCTGAGCCTCGAACACTATGACTGGAATTCCCTTGGTCTTCCTGTTCATATCGGAAGGGGTTGGAGCACACACGCAGACGCCAAGGTCAATGGTGGATGCCTTCATCTGTTACTCTCTGCATTGTATTTTGAGAGAGGGTTTCTCGCTGAGCCTGGAGCTCATAGATTTCAGCTAGACTGGCAGACCAGCGGTCCCACCAAGGACTCTACCTCTGCCTCTGCAGTGCTGGGATCACATCACACACTGCCATACCCGATTGGTTCTAGAGATCAGATTTGAAGTCCTCATGCTTGCTTGGCCAAGCACTTTACTGACTGAACTGTCTACCCTGCCTCACCCCCATCTCTTTTTTTTTTTTCTTTCATTTTGCTTGTCTGTTTGTTAACTTGGAATTTGTGGTTCTCCTTCCTCAGTCTCCCTGATTCTAGAACCATGGGCATGCACAATCACACCTAGTCTCTCACTCTCTCTTTGTTTTGTTTGTTTGTTTTTCCTGGACTCTGCACTAGTTTCACCCAAAGGAAGACACTCCCAATGACAGTGTCCTCAACAATACCCTGGCAAGGCCAGGTCCATCAATCCTGAAAATCCAGTGGAAGAAGGGCTCCTCTTTCTCAATTGCCTCAAGAGAATCTCTGTCCTGACCCTTCCCAAATGAACCAACGTAGTAGACAGAATAGACAATAGAACCCACTGACCTGACAGTGGACTAGAGATTGACTCCTTGCTCATATCTATTTACTACTTATAGTTATTTTGTAACTCTTCTTTCCTTTGTTCTTCTAACATATCTCAACATACTTAATATACATCGTTAGATAATTATAATGCTGTATATAATAACAAACAAATATTGAAACTGTTTTATCCCCTGCCAGATCCCATTGGTGGGGGGAAAAAACTGAGATTCTGTTGTCTGTAGTACAGAGGATTTCCAAGGTGTTTGTGGCTCTTCTTGTTTGCCCAGCTGATGAGCATGGGAGAAGGAGAGGATACATTAATTCTCTGGATGGGTAACTGCTGAGCTGTAGGCATGGTACAGAGTGTCGCACTCGTGCACACATTTCATTCTTAAACGACATCCTTAAAGAGCAACCGCCCTTATTTTATAGATGCAGGGGCTAGGAGTGCATCAAGGTTACACTACTGCCCAAGGTTCATAGCAGTGGGGACAATCAAGCCGAACTGGAATGCAGTGCAGAGACTGAGGGACTTTTCTGTATTGTGTGCCATCTGTAGGAATTCCCCAAATGAGTCTCTGGGATGCCTCAGACTGTGTTTCCCTACCTACCGCAAAGCAGACCATAGAGTCTGACCCATTTAACAAGGAATAATATCCTTAGGTAATCAGGGTGTGTGGTCACTTAGTGAAAGAGTTTACCTGAAGCTTGGTCTCACTGCTAGCCTTGGAAGTAGCAGTGTCTATTGTGCATGGCTGGCTGCTTTGTTTGTTAAAGGTGTTTTAAAAGGTGGGGTATTTACCACCTGTGTTTTGCAGCTGAAACTAAATCCCAGGAGTTGATTGTGAGCAACCACTGCAAGCAGAGGGCTTAGCTATGGCTCATTGGAGCTGCATGTTGTTCTGGCCCTGGATGTAGTTAACATGGAAAAAAAACAAAAACAAAAACAAAAGTCCCTAGGTCTTAATTCAGGAAACTGGGCCAGAACATTTCCAGCAGATGGGCCTTAGTGTCTACATTCATTCCCCCTGGATTCCAAGCCTGCTTGCCTTCAGGAAAAAGTGCAGGTCCCGTCTGCTCACTCTGGCTTGTTTCAGCTTGGTAGTGAGATCTGTAAATATACCACAGTTAATAGGCAGGTCTGTAAGTTGTTTTTAAATTGCCACCTAAACAAAGGGATTTTTCCCACAGCGAAAGAGCATGATAGAGCAATAAAGATAACATCTACGCATGTAGGAGTCAGTCTGCGCCTTACTTGTCTCATTGCACATAAACAAATCTTGCATTTAAGAAAGCACATTGATGCTTCTATGGTGAGCCCACATCACTAAGGACCACTGTTGAACACCAAAGCCTTCCCCAATGCCTGACTCTCCTGAACACTTTCATTTTGTTGCATCCTTGTTGCACAGTCTCCACCCCCCAAGCTCCCACTCCTTTTTCTTTGAGTTTCCTTCTTCTTCTCTTATTTGTATCCCATGCCCTCTGTCAAAACCTAACACAACCCCAAGTCCCGCTTTCTCCATACCAGGAGACAAAACTCCACAGTGCAAAGATTCTAAATCCATATTGATTGTATGCTTATCTCTGCAGTGGTGTAGTTCTGGAATATCTGTCCCCTGAAAATGTATCCAGGTTGTTGAAAAAAAAAATGTGGATGGGATTTCCCACAACTTTTCTAATCTACTGAGATTTTTTTTTTTTAATCTACACTGCAAAAGAGGGACTCCATGGTTGCTGTCCAGAGTACTGACCACAAACATTTGTTCCTGACTTCATTGAACAGGCAACTGTGGCAGCTGATAATCCACTCACAGGGTTTCCAACTACCAGAATCAGCTGATAGGAGATTTATATCTCTCTTCTGAGCTCCATGTTTCTATTGTCTGATTTCCGCCTTATTTCTAGCTGGATAGCAACTAGAATTCATTGTGTCCTAAGCTTTCTTTCACTTGTTCAGTAAATTTCTCAGTGCCCATTTATCAAAAGACCTGCACATAAATACAAAACCACACAAGCAGGGCACTACACCCCACACATTCTTACAAGGAGATTTATAACTTAAATAGTGATTTTTAAATGATGAACGCAATATTAAAGGGCGAAATTTTACCATGTCAGCAAAAAGGCACTTCCTAGGCCAATGCAAAGGGAAAAAATATAAAATTATTCCTAAGGAAAGTTACATGTTAGCTGGAATTCAATAGGATGAATTGTAAATGTTCCACAAGATCAGAGCCTCGCCCTGACTTAACCTACCATCACTGAACAGCCACCTCATCATTTGAATCATAAACAAGTAAGCGTGCCTTTAATCACTATCTTTGAGAAAAGTCACCAATGAGAATCCTGGGACAGTCACCTGGGCTTCACGCACACAAATGCACATGCATGAACACACTATTAAAAACATACATTTGTAAGACTGGATCTGGTTTTGCTACAAAGCTGAAAGCTACCATCTTTTTCTTGGCGCTCTCACTTTTTAATCCTATTTCTGAGGCTACCTGGATAATGTTGGATTGTTTATCTGATGCATTTCCAGGCTTGTTTTCACAAACTTTGCATTATAATTCTGAAGGACAGATACAGTTCTGAATATATACGTTTGTGCCATGCATGTTTTTCAGTGATATTCTGGAAATGTTTCCCCCTTACTTAGAAATGCTCAAAACAAATGACAAGAATCTAAGATGCAAATATGTTAAGTCCAAGGACAGGCTAACATTGAGATAAGAAATATTTGTACTACAATACTTATATGCAAGTATATCTATAAGACCTCAAAGCCATTCTCCTGGGTATATAATACTAGCTGACTGAAGACTAGATAGTGTATGAGTCTGTGTTATCTCCCAGAATCCCATATTTGATTCATGAAAACCAGTCCTCCCTTTTCAGGCAGTAAACTGACAGGGTGTGTTGGGAGAGGAGTGACTACCCCTCTGTTCATTGCCTTCCTCCCCCAGGAAGCTCACACTGCGCTTATACAATCTCCCCCTACACACAGTTCCAGATGGTATCTCCACTGGCACAATCCTACTGGCACTTTTTCCATGTTCTGGAAATTAGACTAAAACTTTAAATCCATTTCTGATTGGCCTAACTCTCTCTGACACTAATAGGGAAATACTCCTGTGCCATCCAAAGCTCTTCTTAAGGGGTTTATAAATGTTTATTGGTGTTTTGCCAACATGAAGGTCTGTGCACCGACTGCATGCATGCAGTGCCTGCAGAGGTCAAAAAGGGGGCATCAGATCCCCTGACACTGGAATTACAGATGGCTGTGAGCCACAGTGTGGGTGCTGGGAATCAATCCTAGGTCCTCTGCAAAAGCAGCCAGTGTTCTTAACCATTGAGCTACCTAAAAATAAAAATAAAAATAAAAAAAAACAAAACTCAACTCAGTACTGTGAGAAATGCTTAGTAAAATTTTAAAAAAGAATTAATTTAGCTAATTTTTCCAGTTTTTCTTTTATTGTAGACACTTTTGTTACTTTTTTTGTAACCATTTGTGGTGTCTCAATTAGGGTCCAATCAGAAAATAGTCCAGTGGGATGCTTATTCTAAAAGACATATTGCAAAGGGTCCACTTATGTGAAGAGGGCTCACCAAGGAAGTCCGAAGTCTAGAACAGGGCAGTCAGAAAGGGTACTGAACTCTTGGGAACAGGTTCCAATAGTTTCATTCCTTCTTTGGGGTATCTCCAGGGTTTAGAGTTCTGATTGAGTCAGATAATCTGAGATGGTCTCCTTAAAGTCAATGGACTTTAATTACAATCTATGAAACACCTCTGCAGTGTCTATGCTAGTGTTTAAATAACTGGGAATTTTCAGCCAGCCAAGTTACCACACCAAAAAGACCATTACACATAATTACTTTCCTTTCCTTGTAGCTACTGCTCTGTGAGGTAGCTTCCATTATTGTCACATCCGTCTTACAAATTGGAATGGCGAGGCTCAGACACGTTAGGTAGAGTATGTCGGATCACAGAGCGTTTAAGTGGAATACCCCTAACTTGAATCCACACATACAATTCCACATTTTGGTGTCAAACTGTGCAGTCTGCTGCCACTAAATACATAAGGTATTAGACACTGTTCCTCTAAATGTCTACAAAGGCACCTCAGATCAATGTTTTATACGCTTCTTGGAAAAGTTATCACTACCTCTAGAATCATCTATTTGGTCCTCTGGGTACCTTTTTAACAGGAAGAAAGAATTTAGGACGTTAACATCTCTAATGTTAGCCTGTCTGCTAGAAACCGACTGCTCTTAAATAATCAGTTTATGTTGAGAAGGTCATGTTGATGAACTATATTGAAGCAACTGCCATGTTTTCCTCTAAGGAGACTCACAGGCTGAGTTTTAGTATCATGAGGGTTTCTTTTTTCTTCCTAAATTGAGTCACTTTGCAAGGAACACTATACTACTTAAAAGCCTAGAATATTTTAAAAGTGAGGAACATGAGGCTTTATAGTGTCCAAATTTCAAATGACATAAACAAGAAGTTGAATGACTTTTTAGCAGGGGGAAAAAATGACAGAAGGAATTCTGACACTGAGTTTCTTTGGAGTGTCATAATACCATAACAAATGTCTGGGACAAGTGACAAGGTCTGTGGTTTTGTGCTGCCTACAGTAAGGATTGTCCTTAGTCAAGAGACTTGGCCTCTCTGGGCTTTGGGACCTAGGACTCATATCTTGAAGCTTTTCTGGAATATAAAAATTTCCAAAATTTCAACGAGTAGGATCTATTTGAGTTTAGAGCAAAACATCTTTTCTTCTGTGAATTATTTAATATTTCCCCTCAAGTAATGGGGGAATATGTTGATATTTATATTTTTTTATTTCATGTGTATGAGTGCTTTGCCTTGTGTGCATATACACATATGCATCAAATGAATGCCTGGTGCCTGAAGAGACCAGAGGCCAGAGGCCAGAAAACAGCATCAAATGCCCTGGATCTGGAGTGAGGCACCACTCGAGTGCTGGGAACCAAATCTCGGTCCTCTGTGAGAGCAGCAAGCGCTGTCATAACTGCTGAGCCATCTCTAGCCACCCCCTGTTCCATACCTTTATATTTTAGTGTGCATACCTGGGGGTTCCTACCAGATTCCATTAGTATCGTGCTGAAGTTAATTCACAGACATCTAGCATTCAGGATGTGAATCCTACTGAATAGACCCGGTAAATGGCCACCATGGACAGCAACTTCCCCATCTGGCTGCCTTTCAGAGTGGTTTCCACCTGCTGGCACAAAGGCTGACAGGGAATTAAGTTTTCATTCATTCTCTAGAGGTGGTGCAGTCATAAAATGACCTAGAGGTCTCAAATGTTTCCAGAGTGCAGAGCACTCGGCTCGGGGGTTGGGGGGGGGGGACAATAGTTCACGTCCCTCCTAAATAGCCTGCAGTTCATTCCTAGCAGATGGTATCTCTAGATTGCCTTATATTGAGAACCTGAAAATAATATCCACAAGAGAGCAATACTCTGGAAAACAGTATTCCTCAGTCATTTTCGTGACTGCAAAACCAAGAAGACACATTTACCTCAGCACATAGGTATCTCAGCTCCAGAATGGAAAAAACTAAAGGAAATGACCTACCTTCAAAGCCACTGAGAGTTTGCTAATCTCAAAAGAAGCTACCCAAAACATGCCCCGCCTCTCCCCTCCTCTCCTCCCAAAATTCAGGTGCCGTTCATTAGAGTACAGATAACATGCAGACTGATTCTTTCTTTACCTGTGTAAAATATAGAAGCAGAAGCTTTGGGGTGTTGGTGTAGCTCTGCCATACAGAGTGCATCAGGACCTGTCTTTACTCCCCAGTGCTGGGGGTTTCGGGAACTTTCTTTCCTGATGTAAATGAGAATATGTCTGAATTTCATATGATTAGATGCCCCTAGTTCACACGCCTGGAATGCCCAGCTTTATGACCCGGGGCCTGTGTCTTGCTAATAGAAGAACCCTGGGAACTATGTGAATCCCACAGAAGTAGGCAGTGACATAGCAGCAGACAAGAAACAGTGTCTGGTGTTGCTGAAAGAACTGGCTACACCACCCTTTTGAGACTTTTTCTTTATCTGCAAAGGGAGAGTAATGACAAGACTTAAGTCACAGGGTTGTGAGGATGAAAGGAAGGATACACAGATCTCTGGGAAATTGTAGGTGCTCATTAAACTTCACCTCTTACAAGAGAAAAGCGTTACATTTTTGTTTCAGTCTTTTGAGATTTTGCAGCTGACCAGAACCTTTGCTTGCCTTGGCTTTAAAGCAATAAATAAAGTGGATCGCCCTGCACAAGTACTGTTAGGGATTTACCATGTTAGCCATTTCCTTAAATATTCTGTTATAATCTTTACAGAGATCCCGAGGTGATGTTTATTTTGCCATCAGACCTCAGCTCTTCTCCGTGAGACTCTGTGGCTCCCACAGGAGCCTATGTGGGCAACTTAAAACACTTGCAGATGCAACGTTGAAGAGCCTGAGGACCAAGATGTATGGGTTGGCAGATGTGTTGTTCATGGGACCAGTAAGGCATTGTGCAGGCTAAGACAAAATGATTTCTGTTTATTTATGTTAAGGAAAACCATACTGGGATTTTCAAAATAGCAAAGTCTTGTTTAAGATCAGTTATAGGAGCACTTCCTTTAATTGCCATAATTTTGAAAACAGCCTTGGCCAAAGTGAACGTTTCTACAGATGTTGGTAGTAGTTACCAACTATTACTGGTAGAAACGGAGGAGGGCAGATGATTTGAGCTTTATCAAATCTTAACTGAGACCCTTTAATCTACTGAGCCAAGGTTAGGCCGGCAAACGTTGCAGGAACCCAAGTCACACAGGATGGACCAGATCCACACAAGTTGAGTTTTACACTGCGGGTGGCTTCTGTGGTGCAAACACAAAGCAGCTTGCTTAGTGGGAGGAAACACTGGAGTGGCCTCGAGTGAAGCAGGACCCGCCTTCGCCCCCTCCAGTCCACTACCACCTCATCCCCAGGGCAGTGACAGCCAGCCGTAGTGACCGTGGCTCTTGCCACCCCTGCTGCCGCCACCGAGCTGGTTGGTGGTCACCTGGGCGCCGGCGGAGCTGCCGCCCCAGCGGTGTCTCCAAGCGCAAGAAGGGGGCGGCGGAGGCGCGAGATATCCATAGTAACCGAGGATGCTAGGGGCGCGGAGCGCGGGCGAGCGGGAGCACCGAGCCCCCGCGCGCGCCAGCCGGCCCAGCTAGGCACCCCGCGGCCCGGCGCCCTGCGTTTGGCGGGACCGCAACGGTAAGCCTGGGCGGCCCAGGCACGGACACCTCCCACTGCCCACGCCCTCCGCGGCCGCAGAACAATGGAGAGCGCCGCCCGCTGCCAGGAGACGCCGCCAGGGGGGCGGACGGAGTGGGGGGGGGGGGGCGAGGATGCGCTGCCGCCCGCGCTGCTGGCGCGCGCCGCGAGGAACCAGAGCACTAGCGAGGGCGCGCGGCGGGGAGGGGGACGGGGGCGGGGGTGCGCGGCGTGGAAGGGGCGAGGGGGGGGAGCGCGCGGGTCCCGGAGCTCGTGGGGATCCGGCGCCTCTCCCACCACCCTCGCCGGCGCGCTCCCTCCTTTCCCTCGCTTGCTCACGTTCACTGGAGGGGGCTCCGCGGGGAGGAGGGGGAAGATGCTTAGAGGCGACGGCTAAGGGGCGGCAAGAGGCGTGAGCCGCGCGTCCGTGTCCTTGGGGCGGGAGCCCGGCAGCCCTCTCAGATCCCGGATCCCGGCCAGCCCACAGCCATCGCTAGTGTCGCGCGGCTAGGGTGAGTGGCGCGCGCGGCGGCGGCGGCGGCGGCGGCGGGCGGGCAGCGCGGGCGGGCGAGCGAGCGAGCGAAGGAGCAAGGTTCGGTTTCTTCCCTCCCCCTTCCCCCCCCCCCCCCCCCCCCCCCCCCCGTGCGTGGCCCCTGCTGGCGAAGATGCGCCTCTGAGAAGTGCGACTGCAGCCCGGGCAGAAGCCGAGGGCGTCCGGCAGGAAAGCCGCGAAGGGCTGCGGAGACGGTTTGCGGGGCGTTTGTGGCAGCCTTGGCTAGCGGTCTCTACTGTGTGGGGGTTTCTTTTTTTCTTTTCTTTTCTTTTTGTTTTTCTTTTTCTTTTTGTAACCCGTTTTGGTTATTGGTTGTTTGTTTGTTTGTTTCCCCCCATTACCATCCGGAGCTGGGCTTATTCTCCATTTCCTTTTCCTCAACCTTGGGGTTCTGAAGAGTTTGAAAAGGTAAAGTGCCGGGCGTCTTTCCGAATGGTTTGACTTTCAGGAGCCTGTCTTTTACAAAGGTCATTTGTCTTCGTTGTTTAAAAACAAAAAACAAACAACAACAAAACCAAAAAATACCATGAGATTGTCAGGTGTGTTTTGAGTCTCCTGGACTCAGTAGCAGAAAAAGCGGCCAGCCGGATCGGCAATGAAATGAGCTTGCTGTCTCTCCGTGTGTGTGTTTGTGTGTGTGTGTGTGTGTGTACGTTGGTCAGTCCGAGAGGGAAGTGGGCATGGACCCTCCAAGCTACGCCTTGGAGAGCAGCAACGGAGCAGCAGAGACTGCAGTTTACTGCTTTCAGGAAGGTCGGGTCAGCATTTCCATTAAAACCCAAAATTCTGTGCTTGTAACTTACTCCAGGCTGAAAGTTGCTCAAGCCCGTCAAGGGCTCCTTTTTATAAGAAGGCTGGCACTGCCGCTTATTTATCTGTTCATTTATTTCCCCATGAAAATCCGCCGTTTATAAACACCGAGTCCCTCAAACAAATGGGAGGCTTGGGAAAGCCTTGCATTTTCAGCGCTTGGCCAGGAAGGCTAGATCACCGCAGTTGGTTTTCCTTCCTGAACACTGAGATGTTAGTTTGAGGGTGAAAATTCCTGCATATATGCACAGGGCTGAAAGCAAATGAACCTCGGGATCCTTAACTATTCTTAAACACTTACCAGTATTCCGATGCTGGCTGTATGGAAAAATTGCTTCTGGAAAGACAGACTGTGGGACATAGTAATGATACGACCGCATGGAGACCTGGAGTCCAGGGTAAAAGGCATCTAAATGTTGGCACGAGTTGCCAAAGGACCTATGCTCTTCTCTCTAGGAGTCTTTAATTAAGGTAGGTTTCTCCCCCCACCCCCACCCCCACCCTCCGAAGTTCCCAGCCTAATGGAAGAGAGGAGCGATTGGGAAAACCCCAGCGGTTCCTCCCAAAGCTTGTTCTTAGTGTTCTGCAGAGGAGATTGTGCGACGAGATGCCAGTAGTGTCTGGGTTATTTGAGTCCATAGTGTTGACGGTTCTGTGACAAAATGGGCTGCAGTGACTAGTGCTGGCGTTAAGCCACCGCAAAGGGCTTTCTTATGAAGTGTTCGGTTCTGTCTTGTCGGACCTAGTCCTGAGAACTGCTTGGTGCAGATCTGATGGCAGGGATTCTCTTGGGCTGAGGTGTGGGGGGCCCAGGGGGCAGGAAGGAGTAAGACTTACAAATGAAATTAAAACAGATGTATGCTAACTGGTGGTCTGGGCAATGCTTAAGACAAACACAAGCCCAACTTCACAATGCAGGAGAAACACAATGTGTGTGGGGGGAGGGGGAAGTACAGATCCATCTTATCGCTATTGGAAGATGGGAGCTTTGCCCTGCACCTGCTAATTACCAAACTTAATTCTACTGGGTTGGTTTTCTTTGCTTGGTGGACCTCTGTGCTTTTCCTAGAAGCAAATACTTTTTTTCCCCCTCATTATTTGCAACAATGACAATTAGATTGACTTATTGAAAACATTGCTACATAATGCTGCATTCCCTACTGGAGACCAGAGAGAGTAGCGCTATTTACCTCTGTTTGCAGATGGAAATTGACATTAAGACAGTTTAAAAATACAGATCCAGTAAGGCACAATATTGAGTGATGTTCTTCTCCAAGACTAGGAGTGTACTCGTTGGTCAGCAATCTAAAACAATCGCTGAACAGTTGGTGATTAACAGTCTCAAAGCTTGCAGGTTTAACCAAATTCCTACACAGTAATCAGTGATAGCCTCCCTTGTCTGTTTACGGCTTTAAATACATTTGATGAGAAAGATTAGAGAACTGCTTTTGTTAAAATAGTATTTGCTTAAAGTGCTCTGTGTATCCTAATATAGGATAGCATGCAGACATGTGCTGGTGCATACAGGAGAGACATGTATGATGCTGCTGTCCTCCTGAAGATGCTCACAGGTGTTTTTCAGCTCCCCATTCATTAAATACTTAATTTTGAGTCCTATTCATTTGGAATCATGTTTATCCTTTCTCTCTCTCTCTCTCTGAAAGGCAGACACGGTCTCCAAACACTAAATTGAAATTCTGTGTTTTGGGCACTCATACAATCAATGGGAAGACCAGGTACAGTTCACTGAGGTCCCTGTCTCCTAGCAGATGTTGGTGTCCACACAGGTGGTAGGTAAAGCCATCATTCCAGAAACTGTCTTGGGAGGATTGGACAATTGGCAAAATTAAATAGGAGATCTGCTTGGCGAGAATCATTAATGATCATGAGTAAAACATTTGCTCTTCCATAGTGTTTTCTGTCCCCACACACTGGCTATTATAACAGTGAAGGAAGAGTGACCTCCACAAGTGCCACTACCAGCAATCAAAGTCTGAGATCTGCTGTAGGCCATCAGCAATTAACAGGCACCAGGCACTTGCACAGAATCCAGGTGTAACACTACCTGGATTGTTTGGGGGGGGGTTGTTTTTTGTTTTTGTTTATTTATTTTTTTCTTCCTTCTGTGGACCGTGACAACAACAAAGCATACATGTTTGTTGTTAGATTTAATTGTAGCATGCATCAGTAAGTACACTTCCGGGTGGGGAAAAAAAAATTGTCACATGCACATTGCTTCGAGTGACAGTGTTTCTCCGCTGCTATGGCTTTACTCTTGTGTTAACATGTGGTTTCTGTGAAATGGCCGTTTTCAAAGGACAGCATAGGCAATGGATTTAATAAATTGCTTGAGAAAGAACATTTTCATGGACCTGCTCATCCTCCCGGGTAACTGTCAGTAACATTGCTGCAGAGGTCTATTTTTGTGTGGTTCTAATTTTCATGTAAAAATTAACCTTTGTTATAATTCCCCTGTGAGCAGTAAGCCACTCCTGATCATCTGACTTCTGCTCTTCCCTCGTTGAAGTCATGGTGGGTTTCTTTCTTTCTGTCTTTTTTAGATGTCAAAATATGATTAAGCTGAGTCATGTTTTTTTTTCTTTTCTTCTTCTTTTTTTTTTTTTAAAGTGAAAGCCTATTGGCTTGTTTAGATGAGAATCTGAAATTAGTTCTCAAAAAAAAATTTTTTTTTATGTCTGTCTGATAAATCTCTCAATTTTTACTGAGCAGAGGAGGCTTGCCTGTGGTTTTCTGATGTGAGGCCTGAAGGACTTGCAGAGAGGACCAAAATGAAATTCTTCGAAGCACAGGAAGCAGAAATGCATGTGCTCTTCTCCCCAGTTGTTAAAGACTTTGTAACATTTGTCAACAGAACTGTCATCTTAATGAGTGTTAAGAATACCTCCAGCCGGGCGTGGTGGCGCACACCTTTAATCCCAGCACTTGGGAGGCAGAGACAGGCGGATTTCTGAGTTCTAGGCCAGCCTGGTCTACAAAGTGAGTTCCAGGACAGCCAGGGCTACACAGAGAAACCCTGTCTCGAAAAACCAAAAAAAAAAAAAAAAGAAAGAAAGAATACCTCCCTGTGGGAATTTGGCAATAGTGTAACTCAACCGAAGCTCTCGAGCCCAGATGATGGACTCCAAGAACTCGCTCTGAAAATCAGAAACTACACTGGGCTTCTCCTAGATACCCAAGTGAGCCGAATGGAGGAATCTCTGAGCTATAAAGGAAGATGTTGGAATTATTGGGTTCTCTCAGCACAGTTTGGCCATACTTCTAGATGAATCTCATGCCTATAACTCCATTAGCATTGGACAGGGCTAGGTTTTGTAGCCATTTGAAAACCAAGCCGTTTTGTTGGCTATAGAAAATTGTGTTTTGGGAATATTTAAGAGCGTATTTCAGTTAGAATAATGTATTTCATAACTGTATTTTATGACTTCTTTCATTTCAGTTAGGGCTTGAGAATGACTTGTGTATAACCATACCTACAACAGACCATGGTGTGTTTTGTGCTGCTTAGAAATCAGTAGCGTGTTATAGTTATTTTCTAGAAACATGGAGTTTAACTAGGGAGATGGCTCAGTGTTTAAGGACATTGGCTGCCCTTTCAGAGAACCTGGGTTCAATTCCCAGCACCCATATGGGTGTCTTACAACCACCTCTAACTCCAGCTCTGAGGGATCTGACTCCCTCTTCTGGTTTCCAGGGTGCACTTTCATACATGCAGGCAAACTGCTCATGCACATAAAATAAAAATTAGGAAGTTGTAAACATGTACCTATAAAATATAAAAATGTCCTCTCCATCCTCATTATCCATTTACCCAGGGGAGGGGGGAACCCTATAGTGTTTCTGGACTGTTAGTACTATTTTGTGTGTCTGGTTTTTTTTTTTTTTTTTTTCTACACTCTAGCAGACCTTCTCAAATGGGAGGCCCAGCTAGGCATTGTCTGCCCAGCTTCTCCCAGAGAGTGGTTGGTTGGTACTCTTCATGTGAATGATGCTATTTCTCCATACTGGCAGATTAGTCATAAAAGCTCATGCCAAACCAAATTTGGGACAAAGCCTTAAATTAGAAATTCAGGGTCCCTCCACTCCCAAGTTTCAACATTATTTACAAACCAACTCTCCCTCCTTGTACCCACTCACAGCTACTCCAGACAAGAGCCAGTCTGTCTGGGAAGATGAAATTTTCCAGTGGGTGGCAGGAAGAGTTCTTCAGTTTTCCCATGGCCACATATCACCAGCGGCTTCTTCCTTGCCACTTCCTGGCTTTAGCCCTGGTAGCTTTTACACAGCACATTTCCTGACTCCACCCACCGTCTCCTACTCCCTAGAGCTACAACACACATCCCCTGACTCCCTGACTCTAGCAGTGTTCTGCCCCCCTCCGCCCCCCCCCCAGAGCTGCAACAGAGACCTTTCCTCCTCCTTGCCCTCCTATCCAATTTTATGCAAGGACTGTGGCTGAGAAACACTGGCAGTGGTACTAGGGATGGGTCTGTGATGAGAGAGCCAAAACGTGTGAGTTTCGAAATGAACTTACACCCAGGGGGAAAAAAAACCAAACAAACAACCCAAGATGAAGAACTTCAGTCACCCTTAAAAATGCCCCAAAGTCTCCTTTAGACCACCTGCCAAAGTCCGCACATTATGAAAGATAATGATAATTTGTTCGCGTAAGTTGATCTGTTTCTTTCAGACTCTGTTTTTCCTAGTGGTGATTCATCATGTTGATTTTTTTTTCTCGTATTTTGTTGCTGACATGCATAATTGGAGCCTGTTGTGGATCTGGTAGATTTCTGTGGGCTAAATTTGATGGTTACTATTTGTTCCGGGACTTATTAGAAAGAATATATGTTCTGAATTCTAAACACCATTGCAAAAGATAGCTTTCCAAAGGACAGCCCTCCTCTTCAAGCTGAGAAACTGTGTGTGTGTGTGTGTGTGTGTGTGTGTGTGTGTGTGTGTGCGTATGTGTTCCCTGAAAGCCAAGTAGTGAGATGAAGTGTTCTAGTGGGGTGTGGTGGGGAAAGATGCCATGTTTAGAAAGCTGTTCAGAGACTGGCCATGAGAAAGGGCCCTTCAGAGCCCTCCAGAAACACCTGCTCTTGCAGAGACCTGGGGAAAGAGCACTCCAGGCCAAGGACAAAGGTCACAGTGAAGCCCTTGCAGGGAACAAGTGCAGTGTGTTTGGAGACCGAGGGCAATTCAGTGTGGTTGGATCATGGTCAACTCAGGTCAGCTTTGCCAACCACTGCAAACAGTCTGGTCTTTATTGCAGAAACGATGAGGCAGACAGTGTAAAGCAGAGATGTTGATAGCATTTCCTTTGGAAAGGATACCCTGGTTGTGGTGTGAAAAGTAGATCATGCCAGGGCAAGAACAGACCCAGGGACGTGATGTGGAAGACCACGGAAGCAGCCCTGTGAAGAACAGCAGTGGCCTCGTGGTCACAAAATGAGAAGAGATGTGGGAAATCTCAGAAGAAGATATCTTGAAAAACTTTTGAAAACTATTGAAAACACAATGAGGAAAATAATGCTCTACTAGTAGATGCTAATATATTGGCATTTTCAAAGGAAAATTCGCTATTATCTTTGAAATATTTGGAACATGACAATAATCAATATTTAGGAAATTCACATAATGAAAAATGGTTTAAACAATTATCCTAAGGAACATGAAAAATGGCTTGACAGTTGAGAACTCTTGAAGTTCTTCCAGAGGACCTAATTCAGTTGCCATCTTGGGACACCCCCTTCTGGCTTCTATGGGCACCTATACACAAGACCTGCCATACTTAGACCCTCACACTTACATACAAAATAAAATAAACAAATCCTTCTTTAAATATCTTTACATTTTACCACTTAGGAATGAGCATCTAAGCGTCATTTCTCCACACATAATTCATATTTATAGATGAATTCCCAGATAGAATCCTGCTCTAGACACTGTCTTTTTAAATTAAAAAGAAAAAAAAGCATCAAAATTAGTTTCTTGTGTTTAGAAAAATGGACATAAGAAAAAATTTATGTAAATGTTATCTTTACTGTAAGAGTTATTTCCTGAAATATTTATCCTTATGTTTAAAAAACTGTGGTCGAAAGGAGGTTTGAGCAGGGGTAGACTAAGATTTCAATAGACAAGTGATGCAAATTGTGAACCTTGTCGGGAAAATGGAGTATATGTTACAACTCCACAAAAATAACAGCAGTGTGAACCCTTCCAGAGACTACAAAACAAGCTGAGGGGTTGCGGGTGGGGCACCTGTATGATTAAAGTGTTTGCCATGCAAGCCTAAGTACCCAAGTTCAAATCCTTAGCACCCACAGAAAAAGCAGGATACAACAGCTGGTGCCTGTATTCCCAGTATGGGGGGAAATGGTAAGGACAAGTGGATCCCTAGAGGGAGGGCTGTTTTGACCAGCCAGCCTATCCCAGTCAATGAATGCTATGTTCAGTGAGAGAACTGGTCTCAAAAAGTAAGGTAGGAATGAGTAGGGGAAGACACACAACTTTGATTGACCACACTCGCATGCACACACAGACACACACCACCCTTGTAAGTAACGAGCCTCACTAGCTAAGCTTTGTTAGATTTGTAGTAAACACACTTTATGATTGAAGGTATTTCATTACAAATACCACACATCCCAATTTTAAACACATTACATGGGTTCTTTGGTTTGAATGTCTTATTACTGTCTATCTCCCTTCCTGGCTGACAAGTACATTTACATTAACTTACGTTCACCATGTTTGCAACAGTTACTTTGTAATCTGTAGTCGTGACTACAGTGGTACAGACTTGGAAATGGTGTGTAAATGATGAAAAACACACAGATATTGAAGATGGAAATATGACGGAATGGCAGGGGAGCTGGTGCAGAGACCCTCCTGTGAGTCTAGGTGCCTCTTTAGCCTACTGAACCCTCTTCATTCCAACCAAGTTCTATGGTTCATCTCTTAATTGCCTCAATGTCATCATTAACTGGGAGTTTTGTATCAGTGTCAAGGGAAAATCATGGATACTGCATTTCTGAATTGTGTGTTTCCTAACAGTCTGAGGATGTCCTCCGGGTGCTTTTATTATTGAACAATAGTGTGCCTGAGGGTAAGGTTTTCCTGCCATGTTCCCTTTCCCTTGTAATTTTGCAGTCATCAGGCCAGTGATCAACAATATTTAATACTGACCAGTTCGAGGTCGCCCTTTGTAAATAGTGGAGTTTTCTGCCCGAGATCTAGAAGGTTCTCTGAGTAGAGTCTAGTAGTGTGGTTGAGTGTCTAGCAGTTTTAGGTTCTGTGTCACCACCTACAATACGGCATGCCCTTTAAGCTTGGTGCAGCCGTGACCATGTCTTTGAACGTAGGTTATAATCCATTCATATTGCTGCCTCCCTTGGGGCCATAATTCTCTTCCTCTTACCTTTTGTCTCTATCTCTTCCTCATTGGTTGATCCTTTATTGCCTACTCTTTCGTCATCCTCATCTCTGTCCATTGTATGTCAGTCAGTGCTTTTTTCTGTCAGCAAGTCAGTTTTCAGAAGTGTCTACTCTAATTTCTTGATGCTTCTAAGTAACTTATGGATTCTAAAATCATACCGCTTGCTCCTTCACTGTATCCTGGGGTCTGGAATAGCCCTTTTCATCACATTCAAATCGTTTCATTCTTCTGCCTTTAAGGTTCAGTTCTTTGTTGAACGCATTCTTTTGTGGTGGGAAGTTTGTGCAAGAATTTCCTTCTGTGTAGCTGCACAAAGTTCTAAGCTTTACCTTTATGCTGTATTTTCTTTCCTTCCCTCCCTCCTTCTTCTCATCTCTGCCCCTCCCCTCCCTGCTTCCCCTCATCCACCTTCTCTTTCAAACACTGATGAATCTGCCCTGCTATTTCTTTTGGTCTCCCTGGTGCCTGGGCAGCTGTGCCTACTAAACATGGTGTGAGCAACTTCTTATATCTCCCCCAACCTTTTGGGGAAACCCATTTAGTTGTGGTTTCTTGCCCAGCTACTTTGCAGTCCAAAGAAATTGCAGCAATGGTTCAGCTCAAGCTGTATGCAGCCCTGCTTGGATGCCCTGTGCTTTTCTTAGGTTCTGTTAAATGCCTCTGTTACCAGCTTTCGTCTCTCCACTTTGGGAGTGTGGGGAGGAGATGCCAGGAATATCTTTTGGATACTTAGATGAAGGTTTCTAAGCCTAGGACTTGATGAATTTCCCCCCGAGTAGAGTGGGCAGCCCTGAAGTCTTCAGTTGCACTGAGGGGGCTTCTTTGAGGTTTTCTTTTTCCCCTCTTTGTATAGAAAACTTTGTGTTTCTATTGCTCCTTGGTAGAAAGTAGAAATGGGTAAAGATATTCACTGAGTGTACTTTTCTCTAAATTTAGGATTATTAGTGAGAATTCTCAGAATTGTGTTGACTCACCTCTCTAGGGAGTATGAACAGGGTTAAGAAGAAAACAGGATACAGCACAGAGCCACTTCATCCTCTATGGAACCTTCTGCCTCTTTCCTTACCTGCCAATGTGGATGGTGGTTGTGTCTGACTGGTTCCTGTTTGTCTCTCTCCCTCTCTCATGCCATAGCCCCCTCCTCTTTCCCACCTTCCCTCCCTCCCTTTCTCAAACACTATTTTTCTCATCTTTGCTAGAAATTTAAGAAAAAAAAAGTTCTGTGAAGTAATCCGATAACATCATGCATTTTGGAGCTGACTTTAACAGGTCTTGCTGTTGGGTTGCTTTGAAAGAAGGGCAAAGTTCCCAATGGATCTTCTGTCTTTCAAAGACCTGAGCAACTGAATGGGTGATAGCAGACTGTGCTTTGGGGCGGGAGGGAAATCAAGAGTTCTGGGTTAAGCTTTTAAGTTTGAGAAACTTAGAATCAATGTGAAAAATGTCAAGCAGGTGGTTGGATCTACCAGTCATGAAACTCAGGAATGCTAGATACACATTTACTCTATAACCCTGTACCCAGGGACGTGTATGGCAAACCTACATTATTCAGAAATACCCGTTTTTATGGACTATTTAGCCCTAAGAGTAAACTTATTTATAATCTAACAAGTGTCTGACATCTTTTAATATAAATGAATCAGGTTAATGGTTGGTATGAATTAGCAAAATTTCCTCCTCACTTTAAAGTTCAAGATAATTTCTCTTAAATTGTACATATTCACCAAGAAGTCCAAAAAGGTCTTAATTGTGGTACTTACTAAAGCAAATGGAAATAGAACCTCTCTGGTTGTGGAAGGGTAAAGAACGCATTGCATGACAGGGCATGGGATGTAAACAGTGGAGAGGCTGGACCACTTCGACTGGGGGGCGGGGGGCACACGCCCTTGCTCAAGCTTTTCTCACAGTGTTTTCAAATCCTTCCCATTCTCCAATCACTCAGAGGGTAACTATGGACCTATTCCCAGCCCTTCTCTGGAAACCCTCAGGGTTTTGTACCTTTGTTCTGGTCGATGCACAGCTGTGTTGTATTTTCCATGAGACCATCAGCTACTTCAGGGCAGATGTTGCAACTTTTATGACCGTGCCATCATCTGCAAGTGCTCAAAACATAAAGAATCAAGAACGTGCTGTGGTGTGTTACCAGTTTGTGATATGTTCGTTTATGACTCCTTTGAATGGTCACTGAGATAACAACGAACTGCGGTTGTATTTTTGTGTACCGGTGTGTGCATTCTAGCAAATGATATGCAGACTTCTATATGTTAATTGAAATGATTTCCCTCAAATCTGAAAGCATACCATTTTGTAAATTGAAGTGAAAATCACTCCTTGCTTCCTTTCAGTTACTTACCAGTAGGTGTGGCTTTTGGCAAACAACCTGCTAATGGCTGTTGTTTCCTGTCAGCCAAATGCCCCTGCTTCTGTGTGTATTTTACCTGGGCTGCATACAGAGCTAGAAGCCAAATGAGATACGTTATATACAGTCCTTGTTTAAAAAACAACAACACATATGTATAGCTGAACCTGTAGACTCTGCACTTGAGAGGAAGAGACAAAGGGATCATAAGTTCAAGACAAACATGGGCTACATAATACTGGACTGGATTTCAGTTCAGCCTAATATGAACCTGTCTCTAGAAATACTAAATAAGTAAATAAAGGTAGGTTTTACAGCCATAGAAAACATTTCCATTCTTCTTATATTAAAAGGAAGACACACAACTGTTTATCTTCAAGATGAGAATACTGGGGTTTGTCAATTGTTAACCCTCTCACAAAACCCACATCAAACTCAGATGATTTTTTTAATTCTCCTTTTGGTCAATAAATCTGACTTATTTACCCCACTTAATATAATACTTCTAATCAAGAAGAGTAAGCTTGGTAGTAATTTCAGAGGAACTCAAAAACCAATGAGAAGTGGACAGATTAAATGCTTTCTGTCTGGCTTAGTTCAAATATATATATATATATATATATATATATATATATATATATATATATATATATATATATTCCATGCAGTATCTTAAAACACATTTTCCCTGAAATGGGGTCTCACTGCACAGCCCTGGCTGGCCTGAAACTTAGCAGAGAGAGCAGTCTGGCATTGAAAGCACAGAGATCCACCTGCCTCTGCCTCCTGAGTGCTGGGATTAAAGGTGTGAGCCATCATGTCAGGCCTTGCAAAGCATCCCTAAACTGTGTCTTTGCACTGTAATGAGCACAAATAAAGCACCATGCATTGTGACAGAAGTGTCACAAGGCTTGTAGGACCGGATGCCTTGGAAGTCAAGAGCAGCCCTTACTGCCACCCACAGAGCAGTCTTTCCTTGTGGTAGCACATTTCCTTAACTGTGTATCACAAACCTGTAAAAGTAACTTTTATTCACCACATGTAAATGTCACCTGGGAGGCTTACTAAGCTCACTAAGCTCACCCTTTCTAGTTCTTTCTGAACTCTGGCTGGCTGGTTCAGTTCAGATGTTCTGACTCAAGCTCCTCTCCAAGCTGACTGATTCAATCTGGCTTCTCTGGGCTTCTCACTGAATTGCTCTGCTTGGCCTCAAACTAACTCTGGCAGTCCATTCTAATCTTCTGTCTCCTTTTCATTCCCTGGCTAATTCTATGTGTGCTAAGGGCCTGTCTGTTCCAGACAGGTCACACAGACCTGGAAGGTTTTTGGATGTAAGCCCTTGCCATGTTGCTAGATTAGGGAGTCCAGACTGAGACTGCAAGACTAGCTTTGAGTGACTTTTAGATTGCAAAAGCCCTGTCACTAAGCCCATTTCTCTTCTGGAGAAATGTTATACACAATCTTACAATTCAGATTTGCAGCAAAACAGAAACAGAACTTAGATCAGCTACTGAGTCAGATCCCTTTAGATATTATGAATTTAATACACATTAGTCTATTGTATGAAATATAATGGTTTGGGATCCCTTACAATGAACTAATTACAATTGCATTTTTACATAAGCAAGAGTCGTGCTTTTAATAGAAGTCAGCTTGCTAGTTGTTGGGAAGCCTTTGTCCACGAGGCACTGAGAGTGAGAAGTCAATCGTGATGGTGAGAGGATCTCTTAACAAATGACAAAACATTATTGTTTGCTGCCAGTTCAAATCCTAAATCTAAATGTTTACAGTCTCAATGCCTCCTGGTATTTAAAAACATAAACCATAGGTAGAGATGACTTCTTATAATCAGCACTAGGGTATATACTTTGGCTTAATTAACACCTTCCTGGGCAGTTTTACGAATATTCTACCTGAAAAATAAGGATTTTTTTTCCCTCTGCAGTATGGCAGTTACTTGCCCAGTTGCTAGGTAACGAGGCAGATCTCTATAGCTTTTTCAGAACATGAGGTGGATGGTTTTTCAGTGACAATTATTTATATCCAATATTAATGCATTCCATATTGATAATGATTCAACAGACCACAGGTGTATTTATTGTGCTCTTACAGGAAAGTGTGTGGCAATTCACATAGACAGCCTTGTCCTAATCCTTTCTAAAAGCGATTATTAATCTTTGCCACCGTATATGCTCATTTTCCTCGCACAGCAGCAACGGCTAGATTGTTTATTTGATCATCCTTCCAGCTGGCTGACCACCATCAAAAGCCTCGCCATACCTGCGCAGCACACAGAACGGCTCCTGTTCAAGAGAGAGAGAGAGATGTTCTCTTTGCTGTGCCATCCATTCAGATGTCAGGAAGTTGTCTGAGTGGGAAAAAAAAAACAGTATTATTTTGTATATCACCTATCATCCCCAGTAGCATAATTGCTCAGAAACCGTAGCTGACATCTGGAAGTTGCTGGCGATTTTGAAAACATTCTTTAAAGGCATTCACAGAATGTATTGGTTACACACACACACACACACACACACAAAACCCCTATTGGTTCAGAGCTGAGGAATCTTTGCAACACAGCACAGTGTTACATAAGTAGCAGTGGTGTCTTCTTTAAGGTCTTTTTTTAAAAGTTACAATTGAAGAGAAATCTGCCATTTATATTACAACCAGTGAATTTCTACAAAAGGGAAGGGAAACTGTCTTGCTGTCGGTCCTGGCTTTCCTCCTTAATAATTCTTTGGATCTCATAGATTCCTTGGCTTGGATGCTTCATGATATATGGAAGGGATCCCGTGAAATGCTTCAGATTCATTTTCTGCCCATCATAACACCGCTGAAGCTCACACGGGATAGAATTTACATGGTGGATCAAAGTACCATCTTTTTTACATAAAAGGTCAAAACAGCATTTTGTGCTCTCGTGTCAAAAGGTGTCTGTTGACCCTTGCCCGTTTGAAGCATGTCTGAAATTAGTCCATGAACTGTATGGTGTTAGGTAGTGCGATATAATTCCCCTTTTAAAACAAGAGCTATCACAATGGGTAACATTCGCATTCAAGGTAGTCTTTAAAAGACTTCACTTACAGGAGAATCATGTATGAGAAAAAGGTGGAAAATATTTGTTTAGCTGCCTTTTTCCAGTGATACCAGAGAGAATGTCCTGGAGAATCAGACAAGCTCCTACCCATCTGTTGGCTGAACTCAAGATAACCCCGAAATTACAAGTCAGCACACCAGAAAGCTAGCTTATGTAGAAAACAGTTTAATATGGAAAATTGCATTTTAATAATACCTACTAATTAAGTGTCTACAGTCAATAAAAACATAACTCCTTCTGCCCGGGAAGCTGTAAATGCCACCCGCATTGATTGATTGCTTTGAATTTCTGCAGTCTTGAGTAAAGCACAGAAAGGTGCGGATCTTCCTGGATGTGGACCATGAGGCTGGGAAATACGCAGAACGGTTTAACAGTTGGCGCTGTGATTCTCTGTGTCACCTGTTTAGCTACCAGGGCAGTGTTTAAATGCTAAGCATGGAGTGACTTTGCCTCCGTTTTCATTTTTAATAAATTGAAAAAAAAGCCTTCTGGGGTGTAGAGTCAAAGCAGATATCTGTTTTCCATTTAAGATAATCTCCCTCTTGTTATAATTTAGAGTTTACTGTTCCATTTAAGATAATCTCCCTCTTGTTATAATTTAGAATTTACTGTAAGTCTTCACTGGGTTTTTCTCCCCTTCAGTAATTCAAGAGAAAACATTTATACAGGATTTCGTAGGAACCTAGCCATTTTCTAAAGCTGGTTACACTTGTGTGTTCTTGTTAAGGGTCTCTGTCTCTTTGTGTGTGTGTGTGTGTGTGTGTGTGTGTGTGTACGTACACGAGCGCACGCGTGCACACAGGTATGCTTGTGCATGTGTGCGTCTCCCTCCCCCTCTCCTCTTAAAAGCAAAATCTCAGTCTCACAATGACCACACTCACACCATGACCACACTCACACCATGACCACACTCACACCATGACCACACTCACACCATGACCACACTCACACCATGACCACACTCACACCATGACCATACTCACACAGGCCCTGCACTCACAAGAACCAATCCTGCCCTGAACCCCCCGAATCCTGAGTTGCTAGGATCACAGGCATGTGCCACCATATTTCTGTTTCCAACTGGAATGCCATTACCAAACACTAGCTCTGGGCGACTGCTGGCTTCCTTTGTATGAGCATTCTTGTATTAGGTGCTTTGTATTTGAATGGGCTGTCAGCACCCTGTGTGTCTTCTGCTGTTCTCTTTGTTGCTCTTCTTTAAAATGGGAACTTTCTGTTTTCCTTTTCTGTCTTTTAATTTTATTTTTGAAAATTCTTTCTTTCCTGTTTTGAGGTTGGTTATAATTATATCATATCTGCCTTCTCTTCCCTCCTTCCGGGCCCTTCCTTCTACCTCTTCTTGCTGTCTTTCAAATTCGTGGTCTCTTTTTTCATTAGTTTTTGTTATACTTACACATACACACACACATGCACATGCGCACACACACAGGTATACGCACTTACATACATACATGTAATTGCATTTATTTTTAAATACATAAATACAACCTGCCCAGTCTGGATAATGTTACTTGTATATTATCCAGGCTGACCATTTGGTATTGGATAACCAGTTGGTGTGCTCTTCCTAAATAAAGTACACTTTCTCTGGCTCTCAGTATCCCTTAGTTGCAGGTTGTTCTTTGTGTAGGGTCAAGGCCTCCTGAGCTTCCTCACCCATCCACATTAGCATCCCCCTTGTTGATGTCTGTGTTCTCTCATGTTTATGCAATCAAATTAGTGATACCTGATGGGTTTTTTTTTAATTAATGGTGGTCTTCTTTTTCTCCCTTGGTCTGTCTCTGGAAAAGAAGCTAGAAAATTCTGAATACAGGGAGCTTTTGTCTCACTTTGAGCTTTAATACTTGTAATAATAAGGGCTCTGTGGTCAAAGAAGAGGAAAAATCTGAGTCTGGTTTCTAGCTGGGAGAAGGCCAGCCTCTCAGGCACAGACAGGCCACATTTGCACAGCAGTGGCTGTAGTTGATTTTTTGTGCATTAGTAACTTATATTTTAACCCCCTTTTCATGGCTGAAAAAAGGCCATCGAGGGTCAGTATGTAGCTCTCCTTGTTGTCTAGTCAGGTACTGTGAAAATCATGACTGGAGGTGAGAGAAATGCTAAATAATAATTTTAAGAGTAAAGGACATTTTAGATCGAAAAAAATTGTGGATGTGTGTGTGTGTGTGTGTGTGTGTGTGTCAGGGGAAGAGAGGGGGGAGAGAAAGAAAGTAGGAAAATTCTGAGAGAGTTTATCTATCCAATACCGAAAGCGTAAGCACGCTCTGTGATCTTTTATTTAAATATTGTTTGTATGGCATTTGTTCTCAGAAGACCTGCAGATATTACAAAGGAGTCTTCGGCAGAGATTTCTTAAATGCCACAAAAACACATGAGAATGGGGGACTGAGGGTGGAGGTAGGAGGAAGAGCAAGGTGCTAAAGAGCAGGCTGAAGGGTTGCGTTTCCTAAATAATCGTGTCAACAGAACACCGGGTGCAGGTGGCTGCCATTCTGCAGAGGAAAGGGAGGAGCGAGGAGGCCTCCCTCTACAGCCTTTGAGATGTACCCAGCTCCATGCCTTTCCGACTAGACATGCTGAACAGAACCTTTCTGAGGCCTAGTTTGCTCATCTATGAGACAGTGAGAATGTCTGCCTTCCGCTTATTCTGAGAACTAACAGCTACATAGGTGGACAGACAGCTCTCTGACACACAGTAGGTGCTCAGAAAATACTAGGTTAGGCCCAGCATGATGGCTCGGCAGGTTAAGTTAAGGCACTAGCCACCAAACCATTGATGGCCTGTGTTCCACCCCTAGAACCCACTTGGTGGAAGGAGGCAAATGACTCTTACAAGCTGTCCTTTGACCTACACACACCCTACACACACACACACACACACACACACACACCAGGACATGTGTGCTTTCCCCAGTCCCAGCCCCACCCCACTCCCACCCCCGCACACATGTGCATATGCACAAAATAAACAAATAAATAAATGCAATGGCTTAAAGTTCCTAAAAGCTATTATTTTAAGAGGATCCCTAATCTATCACAGGCCTTTTCCCCCTAGTCCCCAGAGGAAAATATATCCTCCAAGTTAAGACCATGTAGATCTGCAAAATTACCATCTGAACAAGAAGTTAATGTCTGAAGCAAACCTAGAGAGGCTGAATACTGTTCCACAGCACCAGTGGGCACCTCTCTCAGATGCTGGGTGAACCCATGCCCCATTTGTTAGAACTGCTTTCTTACTGTCTGCATTTAAGAAGCTTCAATAATGAGTCTGTTGACTTTTTTTTTCCATTTTAAATACTTAGGTCCCTAAATTTTTCTTCTGGGCTGCCTAGATTTGTGTCAACTTGACACAAACTAGAGTCATTTGAGAGGAGGGAACCTCAATTGAGAAAATGCCTCCATATGATCAGCCTGAAGAGACAAGGTTATGGCACATTTCCTCTGATTAATGATTGGTGCAGAAGGGCCCAGCCCACTGTGGGCAGGTGCAATCTGGGAAGGTGGGCGAGAAACTAAATAAGAAAGCAAACTGAGCAAGCCGTGAGGAGCGAGTGAGCAAGCAGCATTCCTTCATGGTCTCTGCTTCAACTCCTGGCCTGACTTCCTTTTATGCTGGACCTCAGCTGTAAGCTGATAGAACTCCGTTCATCCTGGAGTTGCTTTGTGGCCATAGTGCTTGATCGCAGCAATAGGATCCCTAACACCCCATATATGAAAACTGAAGTGTAGACTAGATTTATCGATGGGTCATTGATACAAGCACCATTTCTGGTAAGAGGCATTCTGTCCAACAGGAATTGCTGAGTGAAGTTACTGGTTACTGTATCAATCACCTCATCTCTGTGCCTCCGGCCTCCTTAACTTTGTTCACTGAAATGATGACATTATTTTCCATCAAAAGTCTCAGAACTCTGTGTGCCTGCAGCCTCCCATCCCCTCATCCAGAACTCTTGCTCTCTCTTTCTGAATACTAACCGCACACAGGCAGGATGGCCGGACCCCGTTACACATTGAGTTCTAGCACCAGGCAGGACAAAGACGCCCCGCTCCGGGGGCTTCCTCACAGATGAGTTGACCACCAGTTATAATAGACTTTGCTTTCTGCAGAGCCCTTGGGTGGGCCTTTTTGGAGTTCAGGCTGACAGTCTCTTTAAGGATTCAAAAAAAGAGGAGCTATCAGCCTACCCAGTGTAGCCAGACTTTGGCTACAACCCAGAACAAGGATTTTCCATCTTTTATGACTAAAATACCTTTCTCTTCCTTATAAACAGATCATGCATCCGCATTATAGGAAATAGAAAGCAAAAAAGAATAATTTGTATTCTGCTGCCAGATAATGTATTAATAAGTACCCTTTTGTTCAGTATTCAGAGTGCCTGAAGCCTATCTTTAATTTCTCAGTCTATGAGCTGGTATATTTAAATATTTCTGTGGCCCATCTTCTCAGACAGCTTGCAGATACCCTGATGGAATTTTCAACCAAGGTTTCTCACATTGCTAGAAAAAAATTTTTAAATGGTGATTGAAACTGGAGATAGGAGAAAAATACATGTATATTTATTTATGTTTACAGTGTATGAAATAACTATTACCTAAAGCATCAGAGTAAATCGTATACACTAGAGACATTATGAAGAAGGGAATGAAGAATGAGTAAGAGTTTAATCCCCCTGGCAGACTGGAAACTATTTAAAGGCACGTAGGGTCTTCTGTGCCTTGGTACTTCCAATGAGCCTGGGTCAGGGAGTAAGGAATCAATATATAATTAAGAGGAGAAATTGGGTTGTTCCCCCCCCCCTCAATATTTTAAGATAAAAAGGATCATTTCCTTACTTGGTTTGCTTCAGCACTAATCCCAATGGCCGTGTTATGGAATCGGCCGAGGCACCTGTCAGCAGATGAATGGGTAAAGAAAATGTGGCAAACAATGGAGTTTTCTTTCACCATAAGCAATGAGAGAGGCAGCCAGAGACCATCATACCAAGCAAAACCAGTCAGATGCTGATGGACACACATCATGGATTCTCTCATTTGTGGGTCCTAGAATTCTCTGCAGACACACGAAAGGCTGAGGGGCTAGAGGAGAGGAGCATGAGGGAGGAGGGGGAAGCATCGTGGTAACTGAGCAGTTCCTAAAGGATGTCTTCTTATCCATATCTGGGGTCCTTTCCAAGGTGGAGTGAGTTCATGTCTTACCGGAGCAAACAAAATCAGTGACCCCGGAAAACAAAACAAAACTACGACTACAAACATCAGGCCTTACAAAAGTCCCAGCAACCCTGAGCTGCATTTGTTCCTGCTTCTCAGGTTTTAGTCATTGGAGGAAAAGGAAGAACAACGCTAATTTGGACAGCGGGCACTTACCAAAATTCAACCTGCTACACTGCCCAGAGTCATCACCTTCTTTGGTGATAGATTTAAAATAAGCTTTACTGATGTTACTCTCTCGTTCTTGGCTTGGGGTCAGCCAGAGTGTTGGCTGTGCTGTGTTTGAAGAGGTTTCCAGTCTTGTTGGAAGATTTGGATAATTAGAATCAAGATGCACTTCGGTTCCTCCTTGGGCAGAATTTGCATAGACATTGCCCCGTCTCTGAGACCTTGTTCTGTTCTCTCTTTAGTCACACAAGAGACTAGTTAGACTGTGGGTCACCTGCAATTCAGTGTCCTTGTGGTTGGCTTAGCACTTAACTACAGAATGTTTTTATGAGTCATTCAGACCCTAACTGTCCCCCTCAGATTGCCTGTGTTGCGATTCTGGTTAATTACATGTCATCTAATTGCATAATTTAGCTATATATGCATAGTGACCTGAAGCCAAGTGCTTTTCTTTATTGTGCAATTACTCTGAATAAACTCACAGTGAAGGTAGGGTTTAAATACCTGGTGCAAAATGCCACTTCTAAAAGGTTGCTTATGCTTTTTACAACGCTTCGGTGAACATTTAAGAAAATGATCTACAAATACCATGTGACTCATACCTATACCCTAAGATCACCAGATAATTATTTTCTGTGGTTGTTCTTTCTGTTTATTTACCTAAAAAATTTTGGTACCTTTGTAGCTACTGATTATTATAAAGCTACTGATTTCTGCACAGTTATGATCATTTTAATTCCTCCTAGGGATGTCTCACTGTCAGAGCAAACCAAAGATCAGTTTAACCTTTTAGGTTTTGAGGAAGCGTTCTCTTCCATGTGAATTCAACAACCTCATACAAAATTTGAATTCTTAGCATGGACCAGGTATTATACTGAGATCTCGGGGTACCATGTCATAGAAGACCTGTTGTGTGAGAAAGAATCACACCAGAAAGAAAGTGACAGATATCAATGTACCTATGTTCTGCCCTGTGACCAAATGGATCACAAAGTACATCGGTGGCACTGAGCAGGGATATCAGCTTTATAGAAGAGTGATCTCAGGAGAGGTCCCCCAGGGGACGTGGGGGTTATGACATGTACTCAAGAGTGAGTACATGTCCAAGAGTTCACTTGGGAAACTTAAGGGAAGGATGAAGGATTGGGGTGAGCTTCATTGAGAACTGCAGCTGGAGGCACGAAGCCCACTCAGTGCTGTAGCAGTGAGAGGTAACGATGATGTAGTGCGGCTGACTGAGTGTGAGAACCGGGTGAGAACTGAGGCTCTTGGATTCCTGTCTCCTGGTCATGGGAAATGATTCAAGAGACAAAGTGGAAGAGGGTGTGGATGCATCTGTCATTGGCAAGAGTCGGTTTGGTTCTGTTTCCTCATCCTGTGCTGTTATTTTTATTTAATACAGTCCCTCCTTTGACTTCTATGATGTCTTATAAAGTTTGACCTAAGCCAACACAGTTTCCAGGCCACATGAACTACAGAAGCAGAGTTGAAGTTCCACAAGCCACCAGGTTGCCTTTTGCAATAATAACAGTTCCTTAGCTTGTTGTGGCAAGGTGTACGTAATGTTATCACTGCCTTCCTTTTATAGGCCGTTTTCGTCTCTTATTTGCTGATCACAAAACAAGTCTAATTTTTTTTTATCACAAGCCCAGGTTGGCCTTTAGAGTAGATGCAGTCCCTCCAAGTTTAAGTGGTCCTGTATACCCAAGGGCCTATGATGTGCCCCAGGCCATCAACAGAGAGAAGGAACACCCTATCCTTCCCAACTGTTCATAGATGTGTACAGTTCCATTGAAGTATGCTAACAGCCAGAATAGAGAGATGAATGAAGCAGAAGGAAAAGCAGAGAGGGGACCAGGAAGGCTTCCTTCTAGATGTACAGGACTTGGGGTCCTAGGCAGAAGTAAGGAAGAGGGTGGGAGACACGTGTCTTAAAACATAAACATCCGGACAGAGACATTCCTGAGAGCCGGTAGTACTTCAGGGCAGAGTGGAAAAATGGGGAGCTGTTGAGGTCAGAAGGGGTTAAATCTTCAAAGGCCAATGCCTGTGCCATGGCCTGTTTCAAAGGGCACGGGAAACATGAGTTGGGGAGGGGGAGGGGGCTAAAGAGAATTTACGAAGCCAGCTCTGCAGAAAGATTATTGTGACACCAGAGGAGCAGATTGAAAAGGGACAAGGTGGGGAGGAGCGGGTCCCTCTCCTCCTGAGGTTGGATGGAACTCCAGCAAGGACTATACCTGAGTTGGCTTATGCAGAAGGAAGCTGTGAACACGGATCTGAAAGAGAGATGAGGACAGGATTGCCAGAGGCTGGTGACTCACATATGTGGAGATGAGCAAGGTCGGAGGCTAGAAGAAGGACAGGAGGCCTGAGGTCCACAAATGGTGGAGTTATCCAGGGGACTCCTTTGTGATTCTGTGGAGTTACACACAGGTCTGAAGGTCGCGCCGCTGTCGCCATAAGGAATGCTTATCATAACTCTTAACGTTCCTTTTTAAGGTCTGTGTAGCCTTGCGAATTTATTTTTAAAAATCTCTTTCATACCATTTTTTCTACAAATGCTATAAGGCTACATACATGGAAGCATCCTTACCCTGTAGCCACAGAGCCACTGTGCACAAAAGCACACAGCTAAGGAGATAGATCAGGATTAGAATCATCTCCCTATCTTAGACGTTTAGACTTCATGTTCTGCTTTGGAGGCTCATCCTTCCATTATGTAATCTGAATGAAATGAAATTCATTTTTTTTTTTTGGTTTTGAGTGCACAGTCATTGATGAGCAACCAGGGCTATATATAAAATTTTTATTTTCTCTGAAATTTATCCCTCAAATTTGTTGGCTACTCACAGGGAGTCTATTTCGGATAGCGAGTATTTATAGACAGCTCTCTGTGAGCTTTACATAATATTAACTCGTAGTCCTATGAGGTAGACGCTAACGTTATCCCTCTTAAGACAGGGATTTGGGGCACTGAAATGTGAAGTAACTGGAATAAGTTCCCTTGGAACTGGCCCCAGGCCACTGCTCCATCACTTCAGGTAGAACGACTACAACTTTACCCCAGATTCATGAACCGATGAGCGGTCAAGTCTGGAAGAAGTCATCTTTCTCCAGAACCTGCGAAACCAGAACCGTTGATTTAAGTGATGTTAAATTGAATATTGAGGAGAGACTTCTGTAGTAGTAACAGCAGCAGATCTCTACACGGATGCCCAAAGAACTCTTCAAGGCTGCCGTGTCTGCGCCAAAGAGGGCCCATTTACCCAGAAGTCAGTGCAGCAGAACCCAATTCAAAGTGCAGACCGCATCTCGGAGGACCTGTAGACCTCTTGTCTCCGCCCCTGAATGGTTCATTTAAACTCTGAAAGTTGTGTTGCCAAACCTATTTAAGAAGCACGATGATTAGACCCAAAGATGAATAAAACTTGCCCCTCTGATCCCAAAAGCCTACTTGAGAGGCCGAATAGATATACTGCATCTTCATCAGCATGTGGCACAGATTATTAAGACCTCCTCCAGTTTGAGTTCACAGAAAACTGCTTCTCCTGGGTTCTTTTTAGTTATTCATTTCATTTATATTTACTTAAATATCCTCCCAAATATATTTACTCTCCTGGCTAAGCAGTTAGGTCTCATTTTTTTTTCTCCAAGCATGGGTTTTTTTTTTAAACAAGTTTCCACTCCCTGTCCAATAAATCTTCACACTTCCTGTCTGATACTCTTACTGTTTCTTCACAGACCATTAAGAAAAGCTGTTCAGTCCACCCCAAACGCGAACCCCGTCACCTCTGTAGGACCTTCCCTCGAGGGAGGCTGGCGGTGCTGTTGTTTCCCTTCATTTATTATGCCCTCGGTCTGTGTGCAAGCCAAAGTCACTGTGTTTTGTGAAGGAAATTGTGTGAGACGTTCTTCTGAACGCTCTAATAAAATTCAAATATATCACATCTGCTCCTCTCTCTTAAAACAGCCATCTTGTAATTCTATCTGAAAAGCAATCAAATTTGGTGTGCCTTTTTTTTTTCCTTCATAAAAGCTCAGCTTTTTATTACTTTTGGGTTTATTACCGCTAGATGTTACACTTTTTTTTCTCTCTCTCTCTCTCTTTTTTTATTGCTCTCGGTATTGCAAACTTGCCAAATTGTGATTGCCAGGGTCTCTTTCATTGTTTGAACATGGGAGTTCTCTTCTTGCCTCTTGTTCTGCAGTGACTAAATATTTGGGTTCCTACTGACTATGTTTCTTAGCTAGTTTCGTCCCCCCGCCCCCCAGAGGACAAGCATGTAAGGTCAGGGTAGTACGGTATGAGAAGCAGAAGCTGTCTCCCGTCGCCTGTCACCTGGCATCTCATAGTAAGCCACGGGGCTCTCCTGTGTCCCAGTGCCCTGTGACTGCTGGTCTTTTCCCACCTTCCACAAACTGTAAATCCCAAAGATGGGAGGTGGAAGACCACTGACTCAAATCATCATGGCCAAATTAAAGCAAGCAATTTTATTCAGAGTCTGAGCGATCAGCTTTGGATGTGAGGAAGACAAGGCTTCTATGGCTCAGGGGTAGCGGGGTTCCAAATAGGGGATGTACTGGCTGGTTTTGTGTGTCAACATGACACAAGCTGAAGTTATCACAGAGATAGGAGCCTCCCCTGAGGAAATGCCACCATGAGATTCAGCTGTAAGGCATTTTCTCAGTTAGTGATCAAAAGTGGAGGGCCTAGCCCATTGTGGGTACCATCCCTGAACTGGTGGTCCTGAATTCTACAAGAGAGCAAGCTGAGCAAGCCACAGGAAGCAAGCCAGTAAGCAGCATCCCTTCTATGGCCTCTACAGCAGCTCCTGCCTCCAGGTTCCTGCCCTTTGTGAGTTTCAGTCCTGACTTCCTTTGGTGATGTACAGCAATGTGGAAGTGTAAGCTGAATGGACCCTTTCCTCCCCAACTTGCTTCTTGGTCCTGATGTTTTGTGCAGGAACAGAAACCCTGACTAAGACAGGGGGATCTGGGGTGAAAATAAGTGAGATCATCACAAGTTAGTCCTTACAGCCTCCGAAAACAAAGATATGTTTGCAAATCAGATATGACAAGTTAACCATAACAACAGGCGATCGTAACAAGGTCATCCCAGGTAGTCATGTGACCTTTTGAAACAAAGGTAGGGTTGCAAGATGGTTATTAACAACTTTTTGAAACAAAGACATGATTGCCATTCCTGGAACAGGCAGTACAGAACCATTGGTAGTTATGGTTACAGGTGGGGCATAGCAAAATCCTTAAGAAACAGAGGGCTAGCCATCAACAGGAATGGACCTTAGTTTGTCTTTACTATAAGATGGCTTTTAAGCCGAAGATAGAGGCAGGCTGGTTCTTCAAAACCACTAACATTAGCTCCTGGGTTTTGCTGCCCCTGAGAAGCCAGGACACACTAGGCCATGTCTGGTTGCCTGTTCCCATTTTCTCACGCTTCTGTTTATTGATGAGTAGTTACATTTGCATCTCAGACTGTGCACTTTTCTCAGCAGCATATGAAGTATTCTTTGAGTCTTTGAGTTCCTGAGCTTCATGAGGAGGGCATTGTTTTGAGGCCGGGCACTAACAATTGCCCCCTGATGCCTTCCCCCAAGTGAGCATTTGCCTAACCAAGTCTGCGTCAAGATGCAGCCCTCTCCACTTGGAAAGGGCTCTGCTTCTACATTTTCTACTTCTTCCCCAATAATAAACTTAGGAATAAATATTCATTTCTTCCCACAGATTTTATGATTTGTTTTAATTGTTTTTATTTTTGTGTCACTGTGTTTCTTACTCAACAAATTGAGTAGATCCTACGTGCCAAATTCTGGGCCACAGTGTGAGTCCTACCTTTTATGCCATCCATGGGCTTTTGTGAAGAAGTCAACAATGGAAACAGTTCTAACATGGTGTGACTGTATGTGAGAGGGAGGATTTGTAAGCCAAGGCAGGGATCCATCCCTAGGAGATTGAAGCTCTGATGACTCCAATCATAGGATTAGGGGAATCAGGATGAGTTTCCTGTGCAGACTAGAAAGAGATACACACGGGAAGGTGTATTTGTACAAAACAGATACTTATCCTAAGACCTAGATGGTCTTGCACCTGCAGTACTAGCAGATTAAGAAGAAACTACGTCCGGGAAACAGAGGCACAGAAGTCGAAGGGAGAGAGCAAGTGTTGGTTAGTGAAGTGTGTTAGTTTACTAGTGCTGCCATGACCATGACCAAGACACAGATAGTAGGTGTGCATGCTCACCATTCTGGAAGCTGAAGTCCAGACCTTAGCATGTTGTCTTCTCTGAGGCAGGTCTCCCTGGTTTTCAGATGGTCACCTGCATTGTGTCCTCCCAAGGTCAGTGCCCAGCCACTGGCATTCATGGGCTCATATGCTTGATGGGGACACTGGTCGTACTGTAGTTGATCTCATTATAGCTTAGTAATTGCTTCTAAGATGCTGTTTCCAAATACTCTCCCATTCAGAGGAACTGGGGAAAGTTAGGGACTTCAATATATATAATTTTAAGAAAAGAGTTTAACACTGTTTTATTCAGCCTTTGGAAGTATTTTGGATCGTGGAATAATCTTTGGAAGTATTATATCACTGGCTTAACAGGATGTGTGATGGGCTCTTATGTCCAGTGCTAAATCCAGAGTGTACTTAAACTAAATAGTGTTGTAAACATCCTAGAATTCCCTCTACATCTCTATGCAGAATTAAAATATTACAGAACTCATCTTTCATGAAATCCTTAACATTGGCGGCTGGAAAGATAGCTTAGTGGTTAAAAACAAGCTCTTTCAAAGGATTCATGTTAAATTCCAAGCATGTCAAGTTTCTCACAAGGGCCTGTCACTCCAGTTCCAGGGAGACCAGCAGCCTGCCATAGCCTCTACAGACACTTTCATTCACACACACACAAGCTCACACTCACACACATATACCCGTGGTTTTTTTTTTTTAAGTTTTAATCTTGTAAAGCAAAAACAGAAAACAACAAACCTAACTTTGCTCCTTAAAGACCCAGAATATGTGACAGAAGATGATGAATCATTTAGCATTGCAAAGAAAACTACCTCACATAAATTACCACTTATAAATGATCAGGGTTTAAATTGCTTCAATTCCAGGAATATATTCCCACTGAAGAGATAAGTTCGCTTATCTTCATTTAGATTGATTGTACAAAGTTTATAGATAAAGAATGTACTTTGGGGTATTTGGGGGGAAGGGGTTGTTTTGTTTTGTTTTTTCATAATCTAGTCCCTCGAACTAGGGCTGTTTTCAGCGATAGTGTCTGTCTGGCGTGCACCAAGGCCTGAGCTTTATCCCCGACCTGGAAACAAACAGAGAATCTATTGTTCTTTAGAATGTCTAACTGCTTCTTGGCTACCCTTTCTGGGGAAACTTTTGTTTTTAAATATGAGAGTTTGAAATGTTTGCGTGCTTAAATGTCCCTAATTTTTCTCGTGTGGCTCTTAGTGGTCCTCACTGAACAACTGGGGTAATGATCAGACGTTGACTGTAATTTCAACTGGGCCTCACATTTCCTCGTGACATGTGCAAGACTTTTTCATTGCAGTGCGCTTCTGTTCCTCACTGCTTCAATACTGATATCATATCTATCAACTTTTCTTCTATCAGCTTTTATATGCTTGTGTATTTTGCCTTTGTAAGAACCGTAAGTGAATTAATATGCAAAATTAGTACTTATACTTTAAATATCCTGCTTTTTTTTTTTTTTTTTTTTTTTTTTTTTTTTTTTGGTTTTTCAAGACAGGGTTTCTCCGTATAGCCCTGGCTGTCCTGGAACCTGGAACTCACTCTGTAGACCATGCTGGCCTCGAACTCAGAAATCTGCCTGCCTCTGCCTCCCGAGTACTGGGATTAAAGGCATGCGCCACCACCGCCTGGCTATATCCTGCTTTTTAAAATATCAATATAAGCCATATTTTATGGTGGACAAGAGAAAACTTTGGGTGACAGTATTTATATGGAAGAAAGTAATGTCTTTCCAAGATGCAATTGATTTGGAAAAAAAAAAGAAATTTGAAATTCAAAACTGTACTCTGTAAAGAGCCTCGCAGATCACTTAGGTTCCCCGAGAAGGGAGCTAAAATGCAGACTTTTAAAGTTGCTCCTAACAGAAAGGAAAGGACGTCTCTGAGGCAGATTTTCTTTCCTATTCTATATTTATTTATTTTTCCTTATTCACTTTACATCCAGCACACTAACCCACTCCTGGTTACCCCCATCACAATCTTTCCCTCTTCCACTCCCACCACCCCCTACACCTCCCACTTCTCTGAGGCAGATTTTTAAGAAAGAGTCAGACCTAAGACCCAGTTAGTTCAAGAGGTCCCAGGAAACTTCAATTAGTTGAGAAAGAACAAAATGAAACTATGGCACTTTGCCACCCCTGTCCCCAACACTGTCATCAGAGGGCTGGCATGGCCCTGCACCAAACTGTAAAGCCACTCACCCACGAGGGACTTGTCTTGTTATTGTGATGCAAAAGCATCTTGTAGAGCCTGGTACCCATTGAGCGTAGCACAGAGGAGGCTTGTCCTAAGGGCCCTGCTCCCTGGGTGCAAGCACAGATGCAGAGGGTGATCTGGGAGATGGATGCCAAGCCACTTGTGTGCTTGCATTTGTTGTAGGAGCAATCACTGGCAGAAAGAGAATGTGACTGGACACCACCCCTCCGGCCCCATCATTCCACTTAACTGGAGAGGACTAAGGGGTTGGGTGGGATAAGCAGCCCTCCCTGCCCCTGTGTCCTTCCTAGTTCCCAGCAAGGCTCCCAGAGGCCCTCAGGTCTTCCCCCAGGCCATCCTGAATGAAATGGCTCATCTATTAGGAAAGAAAGAAGTGAAGAGAGGATGAGTGGAAGGAGAAAGGACAGACACACATTCCCCAGAACTCTGTTTCGGGTTCTTCATCTGGCCAAAACACTCTCTGCAGGCACCATTGATGCTGGAGACCCCCAGCTCCACACACTGCGTGTAGTATGGAGGACCGATGCTCTAAGACCCTTTTGCTCTGGCTATACACCAGTGACCAGAATCTAGCTCTCTATATACTAACCCTGCAAGCAGGGTGGCGCCCATAGCAAGCATTCTTGTGCCGGCCTCTTTAAGTGCATCTCAGGCCTCGAATTGATAAATTCTCATTGAATCAACCTGATACCTGGGTATATCTTCACTCTGTTGAGACACGGGCTCCCTTAAATTCCTTATGGCTGGCCCAAGGCTGAGACCCAGCATATAACCTTTAGCCACATTATACAAAAGTAAAGAGGGCAAGCAAGACTCTCTGGATAACAACACTTTGGTTTTCAAGACTTGGGCATAATTTCATCACTAACTCTTCCTGTGAAGGTTTCAAATGAAGGCTATTGGTTGCATAAGAAAGTTATTATGGAGCCGGGCATGGTGGCGCACGCCTTTAATCCCAGCACTTGGGAGGCAGAGGCAGGTGGATTTCTGAATTTGAAGCCAGCCTGGTCTACAAAGTGAGTTCCAGGACAGCCAGGGCTATACAGAGAAACCGTCTCAGAAAACGAAAAAAAAGAAAGAAAGAAAGAAAGAAAGAAAGAAAGAAAGAAAGAAAGAAAGAAAGAAAGAAAGAAAGAAAGACAAGACAAGACAAGACAAGACAAGACAAGACAAGACAAGACAAGACAAGACAAGACAAGACAAGAAAGTTATTATGGAAGTGTTAGTGGATATGATTTCATTGTGTTTTAAAACTCCACTTGCCCCCAAGACAAGGGTTGGGGGAGTGGGAGGCAGGCCAAATTAAACCAGTGTAAATTTTACCTTTTTAGCTCAAATTTTAAAACGCTATAAAATTTAATTTGAAAACTGACTACTAGAGATAGCTGCTGCAACTCTCTGATGACACCCCTAGAGTTAAGGAATCAAGTTGTTTGCATTTTCATGAGAATTGACAATTCCAAGACTAAAAAAGCCCTGCCCCCCACCCCTAGCCGTGTGTCCAGGTCACAGCCCCATCCAGACTCTCACAGTCCCTTTGTTACCTAGGTCAGGACAGTTTTGCTCTGACTCAGGAGCCCTGACTCCCAACCAGAAGTCTCCTTCCATCCCAGGAGTGACAGCACATGTCTGGTCCACCCCAGAACAGATTATCACCTGAGTGGAAAGTAGTCCTAAAGGCAGAAACTCCTTCTAGGGCCCTCAATATTTATTTATTATTTATTCACTTTATATCCCAATATCAGCCCCCCTCCAGTTTTCCCTCAGAAGATCCTCCCCCACTCCCCTTCCTCTTCTCCTCTGAAAAGAGGGACCACCCCCACCCCTACCCTCACCCCCACCCCCTAGTATCACCAGGACTTTTGGCACATCAAGTCACTCATGTACTGGGTGCTTCCTCTCCCACTGAGGCCAGACAAGGCAGCCAATTAGGGGACCAAGATTCACAGGCAGGCAATAGAGTCAGGGGTAGTTCCTCCATTCCAGTTGTTGGGGGACCTGCATGAAGGCCAAGCTGCACCTCTGCTACAGATGTAAGGAGTTGGGTGGGTGGGGAGCAGGGAACTAGGTCGAACCCATGCTCACTCTTTAGTTGGTGGTTTAATCTCTGGTAGCTCCCAAAGGTCCAGGTTAGTGGATTCTCTTGGTCTTCCTGTGGAGTCGTTGTCCTCTTCGGGTCCCCCACTCCTTCCCCCAACTCTTCCTCAAGACCCCTAGAGTTCCATCTCATGTTTGGCTGTGGCTCTCTGGATCCTGCATCTGTTTCCATGAGCTTCAGGGTGGAGCCTCTCAGAGAACAGTAACTCGAGGCTCCTGTCTGCAAGCATAAGAAAGTATCATCAATAGTGTCAGGGATTGGTTCTTGCCCATTGGGATGTCGAGATGAGATGGGTCTCAGTTTGGGCCAGTCACTGATTGTCCATTCTCTCCATCTCTGCTATGCAGAGCATCAAGTATCCACTGAGCTCCATGGAAGGCAGAAAGGAAATACCAAATTTCTCCCCTAGTAGAGCTTGCAGAAATCACCTTTAGGAACGCACTCTCAGAGACAAGGAAGGCTTGAGGAAGCTTCAAGAGCTGATGGACCCGTGGAGGTGGCTTCTGCCCTGCTGATGGATTTTGCTGCTGGGCACTGCCAACCACACTTCTTCCCCAACACTTACCTTCATGTGCTTGGTCATGCCCTTAGCATCTTCAGAGCCTTTGGAGGTGTCCTTCTACCAAATGGGTATAATACCTTTTCCCAGGCCTCACATACAGTGTATGTCCACACTGTCTGTCCCTGTTAGTGATTTCAGCTCTCCTCAGCCCTTGCTTCTTTTCCATACAAGAAAGTTCGTTTTCTACGTATTTGGTACGTTTTATACAAGTAGGCATTTAGTCGCATCATCAATATTTAAGATAATTTGGGAAATGCCTCACCTACATAGTCCTGGATTCGAATACTGCAGTGCTCCCATGACATTGTTTAGAGGTTTCTTGTCCAACGTGTGCATCCTGCTGACGGTTTTGAAGCAATATGCACCATCCACCTCCAGACAGCTGGATTCTTAGTCTGTAACATGAGGCAAGCTGCGCCTGGGACGTTCCCAGCAGCCCACACCTAACACCAGTGTTCCCGTTCAGCGTGCTGCCCACACTTGGCACCTCTCCCATGGCCCCCCTCAGGTCCAAATGTGCTCTAATTTAAATCACAGCTTCGTGGATCTGAGTCTAGGCCTTTCTCCTCTTCTAGACCCTAACTAAGCACCTGGAGCCGCTGAAGCCCATTTCTCATTCTATCAGTGTGTGTTAAGCAGGGGTGGCGGGAGACAAAAGGAGGTATCAGATGGAGCTGCTGGAGAGTCTGCTAAGAGGGGGCAGACTCCGATGAATAATCCAGGAGTAGCTTTGGCTGTGGAGGATACAAAGAAGGCTTTGCCTCCCATTCACCACGGCAGAAGCGTTAAGAAGTAATATGCAGACAGAGAACTGACTTTTATTCTTCTGGACGTAATTTTCTTTAAGAAGTGTAGGAAAGAAATGAAAAAAAAAATGACCGCCACTTCCCTGTTCTTATCCACTAATTGCATCTGGTCTCATTTCATCTTGGTTCTGCTTTTTCCTGCCTGTATAATAATAATTATGTTCTCATGCCCTCTTACGTTGTTTCTCTTGTTGTCAGAGGCAGGAAGTAGATTACATCCTCCTTGTCTCTAAAACTATTGAGATTGTTTTTGTTTTGGAGCCGGTCTCACCTCCTGTGCACTAAAGAGTTCAAATGACATCAGAGTAGTGTCCCCTTGAGATGAGATTCACCAACGCCTCTAGAGAGGGATCCAGGTAATCCAGTGGACCTGAAAATGTATCCTAACCCACAGTGATGGAACAGCACAAATGGTTATTGGCTGGCTTCCACAAGAAATTCTTTAGAGGCGGTTACATGCAGTTTCAAACATGTATTTTCCCCACCCACCCCGCTCTTCTTCCCCTCAACTTTTACGTATGTTCATTTGGTCAAGCAGTATTTATGGATCACTCCTGTGCATGGAAGTGCTAGATGCTGGCAGATCTGAAAAGCGTGACTCCCCATCCTTGCTTAGAATCATCCTTAGGATGAGGAAGTTGCCGTGAGTGATGAGGCAGCTGGGGTTTTGTTCCCAGAGAGGGAGTGTCATTCACACAGGCACAAGAATCAGAGGGAAGTCTGTGCAGTCAGAGTCTCAGACAGGTTCTCCAGCTATGCACCCAAGATGGGAGAGAAGAGGTTAGAGCAGAGAACAAGAGCCAGGGAGGTGAGAGCTAAACCCAGGTACATGGAAATATTGATAGGTAGAGGGGAGGCTTGGGTGCCCTCTAACATGGTTACACCTGTGTTTTTGATAACTCTTTCTACCTAAGTGTAGGAAATAGATGGAGATAAGACCAGAAAAGACCCAGTGAATCACCTTGTTCCTAGGGATCGGTTGGAGATGGCAGTGGGACTCAAATGCTGTACCTCAAGGACACAGGGACAGCACCTGTTCTTTGTTCCAGAAATAGCAGAGGCTCCTACCCTGTGGCCTGCAGGCAGTCTGAATGGTTATGCCCCTATTCATATATTAAAATCATAATTCCCAGACTGTAAACTGATCCTATTGAGAGAACCCTTGAAAGGTGATTCCCTGAAAGCAAGGGAATATTCCAGAGATGATTAAAGACTGCCTGCTGTGAGAAGCTACCATTCCTCAGATGCTAGACATGGTCACCATCTTGATCTTGGATTTTCAGCCTCCAGAACCATGAGAAATATATATATATATATTGTTTAAAGTCTACAGCATTTTGCTATTATCTCCCCAAAGGACTAAGATTAACTAAATACCCTTGTTGTTACCTCAACTTAAAGATGATTTTTGCCTCCATATACCTGTGTGATCTCCCCCTTAGAAGCTTTGGCTCCAAGGATACCTTCCACTGAAGCTGTTGGGGGCTGCACGCCATGCTTGCCTTCCACACACCTGAATCCTTTCTCATTCCTTTCGAAATCTGGTTTTTAGTCCTTTATATTCACCTCAGGGACCCAGCAAATCTGTTTTGTATGCCCGCTCCCCTCTTTTTTCCTTCTCCCTTATAAAGTACAAGCTCCGTGATGACACGAGAAGACTTCTCCCAAGAAAGACTTTTGGAAAAGCGTTTTTGAGCAATTTGGGGACCCAGCTATGGTTAGCCACCATAATATAGAGTGGCAGAGAAACAACAGGGTCTGGGTAGGAAGATGCCTGATTTGGTTCAAGATGCTTGGTTGGATCAGAGGAAAGACAAAGGTAGGGATGTGCTTGAGACCCAAGCGGCACCCCGCAGCTTATCTGGACCAGGAAGGGAATGGGTAAATAGCAGGTAAAGAAGGGCTTGGCGCATGGGGGTCTGGGGAAGTTATAAAGCAGGATGCAGAGGTCCTGGGTAAGCGCGGAAGGCCTGGAAGGAAGTGTGCAGCCACGGTTGGTCAGCAGACTTTGACTGGGGCCATATTTGCTCCAGACAATCAGAACTAATGGACGGCGACTAAATAAATGACCAAGGTGGATTCTTTTTAATACAGTGGTTCTCAACCTTCCTCATGCTGTGACCCTTTAATACAGTTCCTCATGTTGGGGTGATGCCCCCCCAGCCATAAAATTATTTTCCTTGCTACTGTAACAAAAAAGTAATTTGGCTTCTGTTATGAACCATAATGTAAGTATCTGTGCTTTTCTATGGTCTTAGGCCACCCGTTGTGAAGGACCCTCCCAAAGGGGTCGAGACCCACAGGTTGAGAACCTCTGTGTTAAGGCATCTGTCTATGGTGTTATAAAAGCTAGATAGTCCAAAATTTTTGCAGGTCACTCCCAGAGTCTGGCTGATGGCAGAATTTCTCTTACTCAAAGATCAGTCTTCTGATTTATTCCAGTCTCCAGCTGATTGCATGAAGCCCACACATGTTCAGAAGGCCTTTACTCAAAATCTAGTAATACGAATGTTCATCTCAGTCAAAAACACCCTCAGAGAGCCGTCCTCATAGCTTCTGACCACATACCTGGATGCCATGTACCAAGTAAACTGACATATAAACTTAACCAGCACAGATGTCTATAAAGAGCCAGCTCTCTATAGGGAAGTAGCAAAAACAGGCAAGCTCCTCCCACTTAGGAATATAGGGGGTGTTTGGGGGGTGAGGGTGGGAGAGACAGCCATCCCCCGTGGGTATTGAAGCAGACAATACTAGTGTTGTGATCAGCATGATGTAGGCCACTTCCAAAAATTATAAAGTCATTTTTATCTTCAGGATAAAGTTGATATCATGGAGATGTGTAAGTAACATAAAATATCACCAACAATAGGGAACGTGGAAGGAAAGCTCAGCCCGTAAATTGCTGGCCGTGCAAGCAGAAGCTCAGCCCCCCGGCAGCCCCAGACATGACTGGGCATAATGGAAGGCACCTGTGACCTCAGTACTGGGGAACCAGAGACAGGCTGGTGCTGGAGACACGCTGGCCAGTCAGGTTAACAAGCCCCTCGGGTCCCAGAGAGAGACCCTGTTGTAAACAAACAAACAGACAAGCAAACAAACAAAAAAGGAAGTGGATCTCAAGCCTTCATACACACACATGCTTACACACACACACATGCCTACACACACACACCTGAATGCATAAAATATTACCAAAATTTAACACAAGTGTTAAGCCATCATACTAGGGTCACTTCTGTTAAGATGACTGTTATAGTGACCATGGAGAAAGAACTTCCTGGTATCTGTGGACTGTTTGGCAACCTCCAGAGTTTTTCCAGTTACCTTTGTTGGCATTTCCTTCCTCACTGCCTGCCTACATATTTTGCTTTTCCAGCTACCTGCCAGTGTGACCTGTTTTGAGAACAACAAACAAAAAAAAAATCCTTTTTTGTTTAATATCTATGAACCGAACTAACTTGAGACTTATAAATTTAATTTTTTAGGTATAACACCCTCCTCTGTTAAGTGTTGAGCATACATAAAAACACACTTAGTACTCCTATAGAAAGCAAATAATTGTCATGCCTCCCTAAGAGGAGTTAAAAGATTAATGTCATAACCATGATCAAGGTCGCCACCTAGCCAGGCGTGGAGCACAAAGTCTCACGAGGGTTGCGTTCAGGGTCCTGTGAGTCCTGCAGCTGACAGGGAACAGCCTTGCTCTAATTTGCATCGCTGATGCCTCCTGCTCACCCGCCTGTGGAGAGCCAGTTAGCAACAGAGGTCACCACAGCCAGGGTCCAGCTGAGCTGCAAAAACACCCGCTGTTTGGTTCTTCTCAGACAACAGAGGCCAAAACCTCTTCATTATTAGTCATTATGGTTAATACGCATTTACTAACAAGATGGGGGTGGGGGGGGAGTAAAGTCCACACTTGGTACAGACTGGAATTGTGGGTATACCTGAAAGTCCTCCCCCACCGCCTAAAGCATGTCATGTGACACGGGTACCTCTGTTACAGGGAAGCCAGCCCTAAGGATAAATGGTATGGGGAGTGTGTCTCTCTACAAATACTCAATGCTTACAGATGCTCACTGCCCATGCCACATTTCAGAATTCTATGTCCTAAATTTATGTAACATATAAACTGGGGTTCTCCTGCAGACCTATTCGCCAATGAAAGGCTCAGAGAGACTGCTCGTCCTTGGCCTGTGCTTGGGAATAAGAGCATATTAACACGCTTGGATTATTTATTTAGCAAATTTTTAGAACGTCAGGCTCATTTCTAATAACTCACTTCCTATTAATTCCTAAAAACTCATACATTACTCAAGCAAAGAATGTTGTATGAGAAAGTCTCTTCAGATTTAGAGGTGACGTCTCATATACCCATCGCATTGTGAAGCTGAGTCCCACTAGTGGAAACAGCAATCATATAGAGTTACTTCTCCATTCCCTCTGATAACCTCACCAGTTCTGGCTGCTGACAGGCCTGAGGGCAGACTCTGCACCAGTCCTTGTGTGACTTCAAATCCAACCCCAGCCACTCTGAGAGAGAGAGGTCTTAGTGTTCTCACCTAATAGGTGAGGAAACGCTGAGAAATGGTTGGAGGATGGATTCTGAGCTCAAGCTAGCTGACCTCCTGGCCTGCACCCTTCTGCTGCTGTAGCAAGGGCATTAGTTTCACTTTAAGGGAAAGAAACTTGAATGTCAGCATAACCAGACCAAAATCTTATTACATCGAAGCATGGCTGCACACAATATAGATAAAGAAACCTGAACTTAAACTCCTACCTTCAGAAAGTGATATAGCAAGTCTGACTCTCAAAAAAAAAAAAAATCACTAAAAGACAGAAAAGAACATTAGATTTGAAGTGTTAATTGCATTTTTAAACACGTGAAATCAAGAAAGTCCTTTTTATTTAAAGAAAGAAAGAAAAAAAGAAAAACATCATATCATAAGAAAAGGCTGATCCCAAAAGAAATGGCGGCATTACTTTGCCAATCTTCTTCAAAGCGTGATTCTCAGAGGCTCCGATTTGCATTGGGGGAAGGAATAGCCTACTGGAACTCAAGAGTCCCAGATTTGGTGCCAGTTTTTCTGTGAATTCCAAGTGACCTTGAACAAACACCTCATTTTCTTGTGTCTCTGTTTGAATACTCAAAAGTCTTTTCTTCACGAGAGGAGACCAGCTACTGAGGTGGCGGAGCTCTCTCCAGTTCTGATGAGCATCTTCATCATCTTGAGTATCTTCCGAGCAGAGACAGGTGTGGAGCATCCTGGTGCTATCTCAGAATCAGAACTGATCACGCTCTTTTACAAGATGATTATTGTGGGCTTCCTTGGATGTGTGTGTGTGTGTGTGTGTGTGTGTGTGTGTGTGTGTGTTTGTGTGTTTTCACTTCTTTCCTGATGAGGCCAATAGCTGGACAAGCATCACTTACCTTGAAGCGCTGGTAACTTATCACAGCAGCCCCATCATCATGGGGCAGCTCTTTGGTCATTAGCTGAGACTGTTGAATGTCACTTCTCACGTGATGGCACTGTCATGTCTGACCCACAGTCTGGAACAATATGGAACATCAAACTGGCAGATAGGATGCTAAGTGAGCCACCTCATCTCTCCTTCCCGTATCCTGCTCCCTCTTCTCAGTGGCACTAAATTGATTTTTTTTATCAGAAATTGGACTCCAAGAGCCTCCTTCTGGAAATGAGATAAGAGAAATGCTAATGGTCAGGATAGGGAGCCCCATCCATCCCTCCTAGCAGTAACACCTTCAGGAGGGAGTGGTAAAGGCACATAAACTCCAAAGGAGATGCTGCGTGCACTCCACCCAAAGAGAACTTGGCGTGAGAATCTGGGATCCTTTCCCACTGCCTCTCTCTGAGAGGGAAGGAGCCTGATCCTTCAGATCGCCACAGATCCATTGCCCATCCTTTTATTTCTGGTTTAAAATCCACTAACAGACTTAGGTCGATGGAGGAGAAACGAAAGCAGGCTTTGCTCTAGAGCTGCATCACAGCTCATGTTTCTTTGTTATCTGATAGGGCCTGCAACATCATGGGCTCCTCACTGCTTCTAATTTTGTGCATTTGTGGTGGGGGAATGTCATGTCCGTGTCCATGTCCGTGTCCGTGTGTGTGTGTGTGTGTGTGTGTGTGTGTGTGTGTGTGTGTGTGTGTGCATGTGCATGCATGCACATGCAAGCATGCACATGCAAGCATATGTACGTGGAGACCAGAGGTTTCCCTTGAAGTGTCATAAGTGTCATTCTTCAGGAGCCATCCATCCTAGTTTTTGAGACAAGGTCTCTCAGTGGAACCTGGGGCTCAATCCTTAGGCTAGAGCGGCTCCCAACAAGCCCTGGGGACCTGACTCTTTTCATGGTCAAGCATAGGCTTATAAACACGCACCAACATATCTTGCTTTTTCACTTAGGTTCTGGAGCTCAGACTCGGGCCTTGGTGCTTATTTACCAACTGAACTATCTCCCCAGCCCCTGAATTCTTCTGTTCATCTTGAAAGTGCAGGCTGTGCTATGCTTCTCTATGAGGGCTTAATGAAGATATTAGTATTCATTCAGTAAGCATGAAGCATGCTTGTGTATCTAAAGAGCAGAGACAGACCACAAAAGGTGAAGCTTACTGAAACACATCCTTAAAATTCAGAGGACTTTGTTCCAGTTGGCCTTTCCTCAAGGAGCTGGCAAAGAAGAGCTTAGGCTTGCAACTAAAACAGGAGCCCATGGTCCCTCTCAAACCCCTTTGTTCATGGAAAGGGTTTCACTGTCTGTGTTTAGCATCCAGGTATGAAAATGCTGCCCATTTGTCTATTCAGGACTGTGGGACTGCATAGGTTTGTTTTTTTTTTTTTAATCTTTTAAGATTGCAGAATCACATATGTACATTAACAGAATGGTTTTGAAAAGCATCTCAGGTTGGGAGGAAACGTGAAGGGCCTACGTGAAACATATGGTGAGAACTGTTCGTTCCGTTTGTATTTGTTTCAAGGAGCTGTTCTTATTGCAGCTTGTAAAATTGATTCAGTTCAGTGGCTGTGTCTCTGGGCAATAAAGCAATAAAGCAAATATGCGACAAAGAAAATATAAGCTGCAAATGAGGGTGTGAGAATTCAGCACAAATCAAAAAGCCAGCAGGTAGACCCAAGCGTAACCAACATTAAAAGTCCTCCCTCCCCATCAAAAGCCCTGATCTTAGCCTGTTCTATTTTGCCTGAAAGGACCTTAAAATGCACACCTATATTATATATGTATATATTGATATACATAATATCAATTTGTTTTAAAGATGACACCAGCCCATGTTTTTATACCTCCTAAGCTACAATTAAGCTAAATGTCTCATAATTAGCAATTTGACCAACTCAATTTCACTGTGTGAAAGATAATTTACTTTTCTTATTGTTAGCATCCAGGACATCCAATTAACATCCAAATAACAGTGTCATGATAAGATTCTTAACCTAACGAGTCCTTCCTGTGGGCCGCCATTCATAGCTTTGCTTGTGATTCATTATTAATCATGTGTTCAGTCACAATAAACTGTTCGTCATGGCTTGTTTGCAGCTCTTGGGTTTCCCTTAATCTCCCCGTGGTGAGTTACAGTGGAACTCAACTCATTGGTTGGCTTTTATTAAATAGTTGCTTAATGCCCAGGTTTTAAAATTGTTAGTCTTTTGTTGTTGTTTTTGTAAAGAACTGAAAGATCAAGATTTTCTACTCTTGCCAAAAATCAGTGAGAATTTTCAAAATATTTCTCTTTGAAGACTGGGACTCTGAGGCCGCCACATATGTGATGGTTGTAGCTGAGTCTTTTTTGGGAGCTTGAGCTACCATTCCCATCTGTTCTTAGTTGTAGGGTCAGAAGTCCTGGTACCCCCTCCACCCCCATCCCATCCCCCCCCCCAAAAAAAAACACCATCACCAACAAAACTCTTCTGAAATGCAGGCCTAATTTTATTGAAGAGCCAAATGAGTTCACAATAACCAGAGACTTCTGTGTGTGCAGTGTATTCCAGCACTCCCTACCCCAGCAGATAGAAAATGCAGGAAAGTCAGCCTTTGCTCACTCGGCTGAGTTCTCAGAAAGTAACAACAACCTTGAGAGCAACCAGAAGTCTTCGTGTGAGTAGCAGCGTGCGCCCCTATCTCGTCTCACAGGGAAAAGATGGCTTACGAGATCTATGGCTGTATGGAAAACAGGTCCATGCTAAGGTTGTATTTAGTAAGTCTTCTAATGCGTCTAAGCCAATCCCCACGATTTTCATCAGTGCCAGTAAAGGCCCCATCCCTGCTCCAGGGCTCCCTCTTATCCATGGAGTAAGGATCTTTGGGAAAGCATTGCATCATAGTCTAACCCCAACTACCCCTTCCAGCTTTATCTCGAAGATTAGCTGGAACGGGCCAGCTCTTCCTCGGAATCTTGGTGCCTTTCGCCTGTGCACTCAGCTGTACTTTTTCATCAATTCCAGAATTTTCTCATATGAACAACAGAGGCGATGAATGTAGCCGTGTGATAGTAAATGCATGTGTGGTGGAAATACCACATTCTTACTCTGTGTAATTAATTTACGCTACTAAAAAACAATCTTTCTTTTCAGAGCTACGACCTAGTACTGACTTACTGAAATCACCCCGACTTATTCTTGGGATCAGTAGAGTGTACCCATCTTATGCCCTGAAGAGCCTAGGGATGGGGGACTGGAGTGGGAGCACATACACGGCCTTCTAAAACCATGACACAAATTTGCCTGCGTGCCAAACGTTCTCAGTGATGGGAATAAAACAGAAAATTTAACTGTGGTCACATAAGCAGCTATGATAAAAAACATTTTAAACATGTAACTAAAAACTCAATATACCATAGTGTGTTATATAAAAGGTAGCTATAAATTTCTTTCACAAGCATTTCATAATCATACTTTTCCTCCTCCCAACACTCTTGTGTTATGAGCCATTGATTTAACATTCTCTATGTTGAAAAGAAAATGTGTGACGGCCCTCCTACTAGCTTGGAAATGCATGCCTTGTGTTCAGAAACCCTCACCCACTCCATTTCCATAGTCCTGTAGACAATTTATGTTATACTTATACCTCTGCCCTAATGCCCATTGCCGCTTACCACACCAAGGGTATGAAGATGTAGACATCTTTTCTTCAAATCTACTTTCTCCTCTACACTAGATTTGCTCAAGTACTATCTGAGCTTACCCTCTCACAAAAGTATCCATCCCTCCTCTCTAGAACTGGTGATTCTTATGCTCTCTGAATGTTCCCATTCCCCCTTCCCAAATGCTAGAGGTTCTTTCTTCCAGCCTCACAACCCTATAATATAGCCACAACCCTGGTCCCTGAGATCCCCGTACCCAGTAATGGCAGTCCAAGCTTTGCTCACCATGCCCTACCCATGCAGATATGTAGGCCTCTGATGTCTTTGTCCCCTGCCCTATTTGACATGAGAGCATCCTCTGTCTTCTTGAAAACCTTGCTAAAAAGCATCATGCCCTTGAAGAAGCCCCACCTCCCTCAGAATCCTTCCTTTTCTGTGATCTCCCGATCTGTGGTCTCGGTGCTGAGGCAGGGCAGTTTCTTGGGTCCATTCATGTTTCCTTATTTGCAACTCATGAGGTGCAGGGAGTACATTTTAGGAATCGTTTTATCTCCTTTGTGTGGCTGCCTAGCTGATATTTTAACAAATGTTTGGGCTGTGATTCTGTTTTCCTTCCTGTCAACAGCTACAACTTAATGAAAGTAAACTCTTGTGTTCTGTCTCACATAGATAGAAACCTGCTTTAGACGATGCTCTTTCTAGCAAGTTCTTCCATCTATAGAAGAAAATATGCTTTTAAAAACATTTGTCCCTAGTTAGTTGGGCTCATCAGTCCTCCTAGGCTCATAAAGATTACTCAGGATCTGCCTGTGGTTGCCCTCCCCACCCCCATCCCATCCTCATTTTATATCTCCTTATAAGGAGCCTCTAAAAGGAAAAGCAAGTGATACCACCGACCACATTCTGCACTGCCACATTAAATAATAAATCATAATGGGAGGGAACAGGAATGTTTAGGAAGGCCATACTAGACATGTACATACAAAGACATTTATAAGATTATCTTATTTTATTAACATTGATTAGCATATTTTCTCCCCTCCCCTCACTTAGTCCATTTGTTGTTGTTGTAACAAAACACCTGAGGCTAGATTGTTTATAAGTAATGGAGATTTATTTAGCATTCAGTTCTGGAGCCTGGGAAGGCTAAGAGAGTAGCATGGAGATCTAGAGAGGGTGTTCAGCCAGCATCATAATGTGGCAGAAAAGCACCAAGGGGCAACATAAGCAGACTTAACAGAAAAATCACTTCTACACCAAAGCTACTCTCATGATAACCCTTTAGGTTGGAGTAGGCTAATCCATTCATGAGGGTAGAGTCCTTGTGACTCATTCAAAGGTCCTACCTCCAAATACCAGTAACCTATTGGGAGATTAAGTTCTCAGCATAAGCTTGGAATGGTACAAGCCACAGTAGTGGAGAATCCGTGCATTATGTGCTTTTTGTATATCCACAACATTGGTTTTATCATCCTCACAAGTTCACAGATGAATAAATAAAGCCAAGGAAGGTGAACAACGCCTTCCCAACAACCCAACCTCTAAGCCATTCGTCTTGAGTCTGCCTCACATCAAAGCCAATGGACATAACTACTTCAAAAACAAGGAGAATTGATTAACATAGCTGATTGCACTCCTAAGTATAGCTTGTGGTAGATTATTTATAACTACACTGTATATGCATCATAAAAATACAAGTAGCTTACTAAGCTGCAGTTTCTACCTAACCACCTTATATACATGCATCAGGCAGAACATTATTCATTGCACATTTACTTAACTTGTGTATTCAGCCTTCTCCCTGAGGACATGGACACCCTGAGACTCAGATGACAAGACCAAAGAATAATAGACACACCTAAAAAAATCAGATCCAGTCAGGCAGTGGTGGCACACGCCTTTAATCCCATCACTTGGGAGGCAGAGACAGGCTGATTTCTGAGTTCAAGGCCAGCCTGGTCTACAGAGTGAGTTCCAAGATAGCCAGGGCTACACAGAGAAACCCTGTCTTGGAAAAACAAAAATCAAAACAAAACAAATCAGATCCAAAGCACAACCCTACCACAGATCTTCAAATACAAATATATATATATACACACACACACATATAGTCTTATCACATATTGTGAGCGCCTGACTCGCCAGCAAGAAAGACGCCACAACAGGATCCTTCTGCACATGTTTATTGGGAGAGCTTGATTGCAGAGGCGAAAAGACTCTGAGCCCCAGAACTGGTGTTGCTTATATAGGCCTAGGAGAGGCGTGTCCACACCCGATTGGTTATGCTTTCAGTACCTCATTTGCATGTCCACACCTGATTGGTTGTGCTTTCAGTACTCTTTCAGTACCTCATTTACATGCCCCGGGCCAGGTAGTGACTCAGCAAAAAACTCTACTGCACATGCACACATTGGTTGTTTACCCAAACTTATGGGTAGTGGCCAGCTGTAGCCAGCACCACCTTGTAATGGCGTATGTGGCTTCCCACAACATATATGATATATATCATATATAATATCATATATATATAGTCTTAACAATCATATATATATATGATATCATATATATCATATATATGTGTGTGTATATATGTATGTGTGTGTGTATATATATATATACATATATATATATATATATATATATATATATATATATATATATATACATATATATATATAGTCTTAACAACCTGTGGCTTCTGAGAAAGATGATCAAGTGTCTTATGAGAGCAGGCATCCTCTACTGAAGAATCCAGAATGACTGACTGGTGTGGGTGCACAGGGCAGTGCAAGTTATGAAGCAGAAACGGGAAAGATAGTGGAAGCATTTTGGCATCTAACAAGTCCTTGAAGACCTTGTCTTAAAAATAAATAAAAATAAATAAATAATTGACCAAGATCCAGTTTTGAATTTTGGGCCCCCTTTTACTCAGCTTCTCTCATTAGCTCTGTTTATTTTGTAGACTTTTAAGGCAGAGCATCCATACAAGTTGAACACTGTTAGAATTATGAGAGGGATTTTTTTTTCAGTCTACATTTATTGTCTTCATTTAGTGCTGTGCTTACTGGTCACCTGTGCTGTGCATGCTTTTGACTCCAGGCAGTTTCGGTGATGAGCTGTAAGTGATCTTTTCAACATGAGAAGATTAAGTAGGTGGCAAGATATGCTTCTATTTTCAAAAATTGATGACTAGGCACATTAAGCAACCATACATACACTGAAGCTCTCCTGCATGAACAGATCAGCAAAATTCAGCGCCGGGAGGGAGTGTGAAGCTGTAAATATGGCAACTTCGGCCATCATTCAAGAACCTTTCTTCAGATGTCAACCAATATATTTGCTGTGGAACAAGAGAGTGTTTGTAAAGTGGCCAATAGTTTTTAAAGAGACTATATCAAACAAAATCCTATTTGTTTGGAATCAAATTGCTCAGTAGGGTATCAGTGAACCTTAAGTGATGGCTATTCTAGGTGACACGATCAAGTCAAGCCACCCGCCCAGAGTGACAATATTGGGATGCTGGTTTCTTTAGAAATGCAGAAATATTATAAGAATGTGTTTTCATTTTGATCCCAGGTGTAGGAGTGTGGGGCTTCTCCAACTGTCCACAGCAGCTGACTGTGTTTTGCCTCATGCTCTAGCAGAGGTGTGTTTCTGCCAGCTGTAGATAGTTTCTACAGTTGTGTAATGTTTGGAATTCTGGGAACTCTTCAGAGGGTGTATAAATGCTAGGTCCCCAGAGAAGGGTTTGTTGTCGAGTGTTGGTTGTTTAGGGAGGATGATTGCAGTTTATTAGTAGCCGTTCTCAAAGAAGAAACAAAAGGAAAGACATTAGATTTTGGGAGCGCTCTCTCTCTCCCTCCTTTTCCTCTATCCTTCTGTCTCTCTTATCTAGTATTAGGGGGTGAAACCAGGAGAAGAAACAGTGGCAAAAAGAAGAACCTACAAGATAGCAAAGACCAGCTATACCCCTCCCCCCACACACACCCAACCCTTGTTTCCAACATGTCTATAGGAAGCCACCATCCTAGCAACACTAGCCCATTCTCAGAAGTGTATTCCTGGCTCCTAAAAGGTGTGTAAGAATATATAGAAAGCACTGTTGCAAAAGGCAATTTAGAATTACACTCCCCACTCCTCTAGGCTTGGCTTCCATGGCAAAGAAGGTGTAAGTGTTAAGCTCTTAACAGATTCAGTGGCTCGCATAACCTCCTGAACCTGCTTCCTCATTTGCAAAGCAGGGAATGGCATCACTCTCTGTACAGGTGGGAAGACTCTAACGCCATGAATTATGCATGAAGCCAGCCCGTAAACCACTTGTATGTGACTTTTCTGCCATCTCTCTACATACCATCTACTCGTTTTAGCTCCCAATGGCTTATTTCCGTGAGACAACCCCAACAGAGAAAGCTCAGTTCCAGAACCTCCTATGCCCTCAGATATGTAAATTGTTTCCTACAGTACAGTTTCCTGGAGTAGTTTCTATTCCCACCCCTGGAACATTCCTGGTTCCCCTAGCAGTCGCGCCACCCACCGAATGGTTCAAACACTTTCCCGGTCTACTTTGAGCAACTGTGAATCCTTCTGTCTGTACAATTATTTTTATGTACCATGCATATTTAAGTAGGAGAACAAGCACCTACACTAGGGTTGGGGAGTAGGGATGCTTCTGTTCTCCTTTGTGCTGTGTGGGCCAGTCACCTCCGTTGGTTAGCATGGCTTGCTCCTGAGCCAGGAGTGGTGGCCTCAATCCACACGGGAGCCAATCCACTCGAGTGTCTCTGGCCCACATCGTGCTGGAAGCCTGACTCTGGAACTCCATCCTCCACCACAATTTAACTCTTCTGCTCCCTTCCCAGTTGCTTCACCATGCCAGGTTTAACTTTAATGGTTCATTAAAACAACCAGCCCTCAAACACACCCCACTTACAAGGCCTATGCTAGGTACGGGGCTGAATCCTTTAGCTACCCTATGTCTTTGTGGGGTCTGTAGCCTAACTTGAGTGGGAAGCTCAAGTAAACAAGCAAACATATGTATGCTTGTAAATTCTTCAAAGAGCCGTTGGAAAAGTGGGCATTACTCAGTAGCAAATGACAGCAAGAGGGAGCCATTTCAAAAGAGTGGCTACCAGAGGTTTCTCCAAAAAGACAGGTATCCATGCTGAGACTCCAGTAAGAAATCACAGCCATGTGAAGAGTGAAAGAAGACAGAATGATATCAGTGTTTGTAATGACATACAGTGACCCCTTTTCGTGTGGACACTGAAATGAGAACATGACCACAGCATGTTCTTGGTGTGCTTGCTTTGGGCTCTGGCCAGGGTACAGCATCACAATCTCCATGGGTCTTCTGCAGTGTTAGGGGCTTTGCCTAGGAGGAGGAGGCAGCATGTATCATTGTTTCTTCTCTCGAAGCTCCTAGCAGTCCCGCAGTCCCAGGAGACCTCTGCAGACATGAGGAGAAACAATTACAAAGCAGGAATGTGGCAGACTTTGACTCTAGAATCAAAACTGTTCCTTGCTCTCTGACTCAGTCTTCATGCACTGGGAATATTAACCCTGTGTGAGTTCTCTGGACCATGCTTGGGTGCCTTTGCCAGCCAAAGCTCCCTAAGAGCCTTCAATTCCTGTTATCTTTGGTACTTCTTTAGTGAACCCTAACCAGATCCTGAATGTATTTCCTTCTTGGTTTTGTATTACTTTGCTTCTATACAATGCTTTGTATCATATCTTCACAGGATTTTCATATTTTGGGTTCCTCACAATAACTATATGAGGGCAACAGGTTTAGAATACTAATGAAGCAAAGTTAACAGAAGTTATGCTTTGGTTTCTCCGCAAAGTACCTACCCCTGGGCTTTCTGAATACAAAATATACCATATCCAAATGTTTGTTTTGTTGGGGAAACCGGTATGGTGGAATCTTAAAAGCACATTTGCTGCAGAACAGGAGTAGTGTTTGTGTGTGGTTGTAAGGTTTTCAGTATGGAGTAGTGCTCAGATCAAACCCAGCACCTTGTGCCTATGTAGGCAGGCATGCTCTCAATGAGCCACACTGCCACCCCAAAATCTGCTTTTTAAATCTAGACTCTTCTAGTCAGTTGACTATACCATTCTTGAGCCTCAGTTTTTCTCCATTAGAAATGGGGATTACAAAGCCGGGTTCGGAGAGTTAACAAGGAAGGCACCAAGCCCCGCCCCCTGAGCGTGATGTGTGCAGTGCCTTAGCCGCTGCCCTGCCATCTTCCTTCAGCCATTCTCTTTCTCAACACACCTTGAGGATGAACCCAGGAGATGCAAAGAGTACTTACTACACAGAGCCGCCTCCTCCTCCTCCTCCGCAACCCTTCTTTCTCTTTTCTCCTGCTTGCATTTGACAACACCATCCCAGTTTTCCAGAGTCATCCTTACACAGAGCTCCCCCTCCTTGCCACCTACATCCCATATTCACAAGCCCTGCTATTTCTGCTGACGAGATGGTTCTCAGAGCAGCTGTCTCTTCCCATCACCATTCATTTTTCATTCAACAACTACTTATTGAACACTTACTACACGCTGCCACCATACTGGACACGGGGAATGCAAGAGCAAACAAAGCCTGTTCCCGACCTACTTTTCATTTGCTGGCCTGTGGTCATCCCCACCCCAATCCATTCTCAATATTAACACCAGCATTGTTGTTACAAGCCAGCTCTGACCTCTTTTTCTTCTTTTTCCTTTTAGATCTTAGTTTCCCTTCAACTGCAATGTAAAAAATATCTCTTGTCTTTGCTGAGTATTTACTGTCTGCCCAACATCATTCCAAATGTTTGTGGTTTTTTTTGGGGGGGGGGGTTAGCATGTTGTAGAATTTAAAGTTGAAGAGCACATTCCTTTTAGACAGCCCTTCATCTGACTTGACCCACTCCAGTGGACCCCTGTCCTACCATAGATACACCTAAAAATCCCTCTCACCAACATGTGTTACTCTTATGCTCCTCTGGTTTTACACACAGTATCTCTCCTCCCGAAAGCACCTCCCCTTACTTCTCCACATGGGAAAGCTCGAAACTGTCAGCGAAGTCTGTCTTCTATGCCAGGAGGCCATCTGCAGCTCCCAGAGACCTCGTCCTACCCTCTCTGAACCTCCCCACCTTCAAACGTGTCAGTCCACCTCCCTGCCTAGTGTTCCTTGAGGCAGTCGTATCTCATTTATTTCTGAGTGCCTCTCAGCAATTTAATACTGCCCAGTGTACAAAACTTCAGGGGGTGGGGAAGTGTTGTTGAGTGGATGAAAGAATGAACAAAAATTATTTCTTTGTTCTCCACCAAGGCGTGACTCTCGGAATGGAATCTACCAGAGAAAACATGGATACATAGAGTGGACAGAGTTCTGTCAAGGACACAGTGACCAACGTTCACTCGCCGTGCTATGGTTCTTTAATAGGCTTTTCTTTCATTGTCCTCTGTCTTAAGCATCAAAGGAGATAGACTTTGTTCTTTGTGAGATCAGGTCTCGGCTGGCCTGGGTGATGTGCGCATGGATTAAGGGAGTAGAGAAAGAACTATCACCCCTTAAATCTCATCTCTCTCATTTTTGTCATTTGTATTACGTAGAAAAATTAGGTATTAGGTAGAACAGACCTTCTACCTAACTCTTAACTCAAGATCAAATGAGCTACCTGGATTCAGGATGTCAGCTAAAGGAAGGGCAGATACATAGACTTGCTGCCATTTGAAACCCAAATCATTCAGTCTTCAGCAGCATCTAGCTGTGGGAAACAAGACACTGGACTAAGAAGTATAGCAACAAGAAGCTACCCCACTTCTTGAGGTGCAGGTCTGCAGTGACTAAGGGTCAGGTGATACTTGATGAAGAATGTGAAAGTTGCCACCACCCCTTTCTTAAGGAAGGTGCGACTCAAATAATAAGCCTTTAGTGGAAAGCCTGTTTGTCTCATTTAAAAGTCAGTAAAAAATTGTTTTTTTTTTGTAGGAATGATAATTTAATCATCAAGTAAACAGAGCCAATCAGATAAAACCAGTTTGTTCTACTCTCTTACCGGTCAGTTCAGCTCCTTCAGCTTCCTGGCGAATTGCTTGTCAGTCAGTGCAAAGTAACCAGAGACATAGTCTCTTTGACCTTGTTTACAGTAAGATAGTAAGCTGTTGGACCAGGCCAGCCTTTCGAACAGGTTCTGATTCTAAGAATCAGCCTTTATTTTATTTATATTGGAAGAAAGAGAAAGATTGACAGTAAAATAAAAGGAACTTTCTCCCTGGAAAAAATTCTATAAATGTGTGTCATGTTGCATTCTAATATCCAGATAGTCTTTTTCAGCTTTGCTAGAGCTTTTGCAGATACCTATGTAACTTGTGTGTGTGTGTGTGTGTGCGCGCGCGCATATATATGTAAAGGGTGTTTGAAATTAATCCCTAACTAGATGAATATTTTTTTAAAACTCAGATTCATGATTTAAATTATTCAGTTTTTGTTTTGCTCAAATGTAGTCCTTTTTTTTTTTTTAAGGAAACAAGGAACCAACCATACTTACATAAGCCTCAAAGTGCTTCATTCAAACCAGCTTGTGTTAATAAATGCTTCTGTCTTAAGAGTTGTATTTGGAAGGGGTAGCACCTTTTTCCCCCCTGTGGCCTCCTTAATTAGCATTTCTCCTAGGCAGTCTTTCCATAGAGACACTCCAGCTAAGACTCCTGCAAGGGTTTCTGTGTCTTCCTGTGCTTTTCCCACAGGAAACCCTTGAACACATTGTGTCATGTTCACGAGATAGAAATATCATTTTTAATGAACCCTGATCAGAGAGGAAGCTAAATATAAGAAGACACAAAAAAATTCTATGGAGAGGAAGCCGAGTTCATCTCAAAGAATTAAAATCTGAGAGCCACTTATCCCAAAATGATGGTAGTAAATTCTTTATAAAGTGTTGCGATCACAGGGCTGAGGATTATGGCTCGGTGGTTAGAGTACTTGCTGCCCTTCCGGAGGATCAATTCCCATCACCTATGTCTGGTGTCTCTCAACTGCCCAGAACTCCAGTGCCAGAGGATCTAACACCCCCCTTCTGTCCTCAGAGGGCACCTGCACGTGCACACTCTCGCATACACACACACACACACACACAAGTGTTCTTCATATTTTAGAAGTGAACTTTGGAATTTAAATTCTTGATCAAGAGTCACAAATTACTTGAGTTTCAGAAAAATTTATGCATGGGTGGTTAAAAAAAAAAATCAGTAATGTGGTATGAGTCCTGTGGCCTTCTCATTGTTAACCAAACCTTTTACTGATGCTATGTGCCTGCTGTGTGAATGCATTAATTAATTAGCGGCAAGCCCCACAACACTGTCATTCTATGGCAATACAAGTATAAATTGCTAACTTTCCTTCCTATGTTGTTGTTCTGTGCAGCTCTGTTTCACCATTGTCCTGAAGTGAGACATGAGTAATGCGTCTCACTGCGGAAGATGTGTGACTGATGAGTTTAGTGACAATCAGACGTCAAACTTCATTTTTTAAAATCAGACACTACATCAGTGTGCATTGAATTATTTTCACTGGAAACTTGCAGACTGTAATTGGTTATGCTGGCAAGTGGGGCTATTACTTTACCATTCGATAGTTCAGCAGCTACTTCTTAGAAATGGATGCTTCTCTTTCTCACATTGTCCGTGTTGGAATCCTAAGTTTGGCCAGTATGCTCACATGACGCAATATTACATATTTCTTAGGATAAACATATATTAAGCACAGAAAACCCATTTGATCCAGCAGTCTTACTTCTGAATATTTGCAAGAATTTGAATCAAGGTCTGGAATGAACACCTGCCCTACTCTAATCACTGAAACACTAATCACTGTGGTTTCAATAGCCAAGCTGTGGGAATGACGTCTATGCCTGGTTGTGAGTAAGATTTTAAAGTCTCTATGTACACAATAGGGCATTTTTTTCCCCTTAAAACAAAAGAGAAGCCTGCATTTGCAACAACCAAGGTTAGTGTAGAGGACATTACACTTAATAAACTCAGCTAGGCAAGACATCCAGTGTCACATGATCTCACTTGCATGTGGAATCTAAAACAGTTCAACTCCCGTAAGCAGAGATTACCAGGTTGCTGGTAGAGATGGAGAGAGATTCAGATGGGGTAGTCATAGGATGCAAAGTGTCAGCTTCACAAAGCAAGCAAGTTCTAAAGATGTACCTACAGTGTGGCTCCTGTTGCTGGCAATACCATATTGCATTAAAATACCATATGCTTAAAATTTGCCAAGCAGGTAGATCTCATTAGGATTCTGTACCAGCAAAAAGGGAGATGCTAAAGGGGACAGAGGAAAACTCTGGGAGGCAGTGAATATGTTTACATCATTGCTTGTGGTGCTGATTTCACAAAGACCTGTTTATGCCCAGATTCACAAAGTCATGCAAATTAAATATGTGCGGCTGTGTTCTATGTATTGTTTCACAACATGACTAATATGATACGGTCACTCAAACGTTCTGCTGTTTGGAGATTTCATTGGTTTTGTATGACAGGTAGGGAGCCGGGGTGGATGACAAAGGACATTGGTGGAAGTTCCATTTTTTCGTAGAAGCACTATTTGAACCTGGTCTTGAAATACTGGAAGATGTGTGGAGGTTCCCCAGAGCCAGAAGAGAAGAAGGGCATTTCAGAAAGGAGACCCAGGAGGAAGTCCACTGAGAACCTGAAGGAAACTGAGGTGTCAGCTCACACCTTTAATCCCAGCACTCAGGGACCTGAGATCTTTGAGTTTGAGGCCAGCCTGGTCTACTCAGCAAGTTCCAGGCCAGTCATACCTACATAGTGAGATCTTGTCTAAAGAGTGAGCATGTCAGGCAGTGGTGGCACACACCTTTAATCCAAGCACTTGGGAGGCAGAGGCAGGCGGATTTCTGAGTTTGAGGCCAGCTTGGTCTACAGAGTGAGTTCCAGGACATCTGGGGCTACACAGAAACCCTGTCTTGAAAAACAAACAAACAAACAAAAAAAGAGTGAGAATGAAGGAATTGCCACCCTTGTGGTGGCAGATGAAGTGTGTGAGCCTTCAAAGCAGCCCCATCTCCCTCCCCTGTGACGCCTTCTCTCCACTTATTAATGAGACAGCAGATATCAGAGATTATTAGCTTGCCCACCACAGATCAACCCAATCACTCGCCACGGCTGGCCGCCTCTCCCACCAAGATGAAACCAGCACTGTCAGCAGCCAGTGACCTTCCATCTTTTTAACAGCTCCATTCTCTAGCTTGGCAAATCATGGCTGGCCTAAGCCTAGACAAGAAAGAGAAGAAAACATAGAGGGACCCGACACCTTCCCCCACCCAAGGACCGCCTATTACCGTAGAACCTCTGTAAGCTGGAATTTTATATCGCTAATGTCAGCCATTGCTTTTAGTGCAGGCAATAGTGACAAGCAGCTGCTCCTGAGAATTTATTTATTAAAGTAAGGGCAGTCTCCCAGGATACGTTGCAGTCCTTACTAGTCTTAGCTGCAGCACCATGGCCCGGAGACAAATGGTCTTCCCAGGGCCCGACTCAGATGGAGCACAGTACTCCAGATATCCAGGAAACCACTGCCTCTAACCAAGAGAGGAAGAAATAGGAATGCATGCTCAGAAAGGGTTGTAAGAAGGGTTCCAGTAACATTTAAACCATAATACGAGCTAATTACATAATTGAATTAAGTGAAATTTTCATGCATTCCGAGTGCATACCATTATAGTCAGGTTACTTAATACACTACCCAATTATCTAAAGGTAATTGAGGTTTTCTCATGTAAATACGCAACCCTGCGCCATTAATGCAGCCCCAGAAAATTACCTTCATTTTGAGTTTTAATTATCCGGGTCTCATTACTGACAGACGTGAATTCCAGATTGTTCTCAAGTGTCCCACTACCTTTTCCTGGCCAAAGTCTGCCATTTTGGCAGGGAACCGTTTTTTAAGGTGATAGGCAGAGAAAGACAGACTGACAGACTCATTTCTGTGGTGTTTTATTTGAGGGTAAACTTGGGAGGATTCAGAACAGACTGTAGTATTCCTATGATCACACAGAAAGTGTCAGCCATCAGACAAGCACCCAGTTTACGGGGTGCATGAGTCTCTCAGGGAAGCAACAACTTTTGAGCAGAATGGGGACAGCAGTGGGGGGGAGGCAGGCACAGTGCTAGTTATTTCTTTAAAACTGTTTCCCTTGGGCCCCACGGAATGCTGGGAGAATGTCAGCTGTGTACCAGGAGGAATAGGAAGAGCGCTCATTCTGAAAATCAGAACCTTGGACAGCAACACCCTGCGGTAGCCATAGGCTCCTGAGGATAAATGTCTCCATTCCCTTCCCCAAGTGTCAGATAATTAGCAGCCTCATCAGGCTGAAGTAAGGATGTAAACAAGATGTCTTATAAAATCACCTATGTCTGTGACCCTTGCGTTTGTACTTTCCTCTAAGCCTCTTTGTGTGCCCAACAGGAAACCAGGCATTTCTTTACATTGTTGGCAGAGGCCTAGCCTTCCCGTTTCCATCCTGCACGGTGACTCCCTTGGGAACATGAACGTCCCTCTTCAATTGCATTGTCCTGGTGCCAGCCTGCTTTCCTACCTGTTGAGGGAATTTTGACTTTTATATTGGCCTATTATCGTGTTAAATATCCTTCACAGTTTTATGTCATTGAAAAAAAAATCTGATAAGTGTTCCTCTTATGTCTACTTTGATGCCATTAATAAAAAATATTGAATGAAGCAAAACCAGGGCTACAGCCCTGTGACATTCAGTCAGCAGTTGTGACAGAGCCATCCATCAAACCTCTTGGGTTGTAGCTGTACACCCAGCTGTGAATCCACTTGAGTTTTCACTCGCAGAGCCCACTATCTTCCAGATAATGTGAGGCTTCATCAAGTGCTTTATTGGGAGCAAAGACACTATATCTCTGACATTCTCGGTCTGCCAACCTCATATTAATAACCCTGTCAAAAAATAAAAAAGAAATTAACGTAGTCCAGCAAAACTTATTTTTAATGAGACCACTGAAAGTTGGAAAGAAGTGTGGCTGCTGATGAAGAGTTATTGGCAGGGAACAGGTCTGTGGCCAGCCACACAGCTGCTGTGGACTGGTTCTGGCTCTACATCAGTGAACCCACTAAGTTCAAGCAGTAGGGCCAGCTCTTCCAGTTCAGCAACTGGGCTTAATCAAAACTGAAGTTATAGTCTGTCAAGGTCCTTTCTTCTTCAGGCACAGTGTTAAGTGCTTTGCATCTCTCTCATGGTTTTACTAAGTAATAAGTGCTACAGGGCTGGAACGATGGCTCAGCGGTTAAGAACACTGACTGCTGTTCTGAAGATCCTGAGTTCAAATCCCAGCAACCACATGATGGCTTACAGCCATCTGTAATGAGATCTAATGCCCTCTTCTGGTGTGTCTGAAGACAGGTACAGGGTATGTACATATAACAATATATAAATCCTTGGGCCAGAGCGAGCAGAGGTCCTGAGTTCAATTCCTAGCAACCACATGATGGCTCACAGCCATCTGTACAGCTACAGTGTACCTATATACATACAATAAATAAATAAATCTTAAAAAAAAAGAAAGAAATGCTACTTTGTATCACCTTCATTGTGGATGAACTTGGATCGTGCTAAGAGAAGTTAAACAACTAAAATTGTATATCCTTAGTATCAGAACCATGACTCCAAGACCTGTTCTTTATGACTCTGTCCTCAATGAAGAGTCTGTGCCTCAGGGGTGTCAGTTTCATGTGATTAAAGAGAGAACAAGAACATACCATGCCTTCCTGTCCGTCGTGTGGTAGGAGGATTGCAGACTGTGGCCAAAGCCTCCACCACAGTTCATCTCCAATGTGCCCTTTCCTAGCACAAACCTGGTTTCATGATGCTTCTTGCTAGCGTGGAAAGGAATTGCTAGGAAAGGAATTTCTGGGGGTCACCGGGTTGCAATCAGTCCGTGCCCTGATGAAATAGTCCCCTGCCTTATGGGGGAGGGGATGCCTGAAGTTGTCAGTGAGCTTGGTGACTCCACACTGGGTCTTTCTTAGCCAGCAACACTGGCGGGGCTGGCTGTTCCCATTTGCTTTTACCATTGCCTCCCTCCACCTCCTGGCACATACATTCTTTGTTTAGATGGATTAGACTGCAGTCAGTTTTCTGTCTTCTCCCAATGGCTCATTGTGGACTAAAAAGCCACAGTGACTCTATTTACTCTGTCCTAGGACTGAAGGACCATCTCATTATCACCACCCATAACCCTGCAAAGAGACCCCATGTTGGTCTCAGTGATCACCGCACCCTTCAAACACACACCCACCACACTTAGAAAGCATAAGCACTTTTTAACCAAAGTACACTGGCTTGGTGGATTAGCATCCTCAGAAATATGCCCATATTCAACTCATCAGAGCTGATTTACTGTATACATATAACAGAAAACAAGCTCACCATCCATTAGCACAGGTAAACAGCACAGGTTCCTAGCACAAAGCCACCCTGTAGGTCACAGTTCCCTTAATTCCCTTAAGATGCATTGAACATAGTGTAGCTTGCTTTTTATCCAGAGATAAGTGATATGCTCTAGAATTACAGGTGTCTCTCTGGAGCAGCCTGAATTATATCTTTGGGAAATGGCCTCATTTATACTATGCTTTCTGAATACGGTATGCACTCTGCTGGTATTTTTTTCCCTTCTATTCTCGTTTCGAGTCTCGGCTTTAACAGCTGAGCCATCTCTCCAGCTCTCCCAGTGTTTTTCCCTCTAACAGCTTTATTAAGCAACTTAATTACAGATCATAAAAATCACCCATTTTAACTATACATTTCAACACATTGCAGTAAACATACTCAGCTGACCAATCACCAACAGTCCAGTTTTAGAACGCTAAACATCACCAAAAAGTTTATCATGTTTATCTGCTGGAAATCAGTTGCTGCCCCCATTTCTATGCCAGGCAACTGTACCACCAGGCATTGAACCTGTTTCCAGTTCCAGGCTGCTATGAATGTCACAAATCTCTGTGTGCACTTGTTCCCGTTTCTCCTGAATGAACTTGCTACATTTTTTTTGTCCCAAAAGCAACTGTTGCCCTTTATATTCCAACTGGCAACATGTGGGCTCCCCAATTTACCAGCAATGGGCATCGTCTGCCACTTTTAAGTTTCAATCATTCTGATGGCTGTTTAGTGGTTCCCTGGTTCTTGCTATTGTATGACACTCCAGGAGATAGGGGACAGTGTCAGGTGATAGTGGGGATGATGCAAAAAAAAGGAAATTATAAGAGAGTTTTAACTGTCACTACCTGAGGGGTCCTCGCCCATCCTGATCTTGTCCTTGAGATTGACAACATCTACTTAAAGCTCATTTTTAAACCCCCCAACATTCTTTTCCCCAACATATATGAGCGGAAGTATGGTGTGTAATCCTAACATGCAGTTGTGCATGGGCTAAGTGCAATCCAGGGATGTGTTTTTAGAGCCTTCATTTTAGCTAGCATTAGATAGATATATTTTTATCTCCTTCTACAACAAATTCTTATCAGAGGTGCTGACAAGAAAGAGAATTTGCAGGATTGGGTTCATTGCCCCCTTTCGCTTTCTGACCTCTGATGGGAAGTGTTATATTCCACTCAGGTGACTGAACAATGAGAAGAGAAGCAGCAGAAAAGACCATTCATAAGCTAAGAATTGAATAAACTATTCTTCAATTGCCTCTTTAAAATTCAGTTTCTCTTAAAAGCCACTATCTGCAGGTAGGGGTATAGCCTCACATTTTGCTATTTGTTTCAGTTCATTTTATACTTTGCAAACCTATACTAATGGACTCTGGTGACAGTAATTTTACTTTCAACTGAGATAGTCAACCATGCAATACAATTGATCTCAATAAGTTGGAAAATACCCTAAGTATCTGTAAAAATCTCTTGTCCTTAACAAATTGAAGCAAAGGAATGGTCTCTCTGTTTCATCAGATACAAGTCATTTTGTGCATTAATAAAAGTGCAGCTTCAGCTTTCAAATGCTGTTAGCGCACCAACATCACTGCATCCCAAACACAGCTTCCAGCTTGGAGCATGACAACGTCACCCATCTTTTCAAACAAGGCTTTCTTGCAATAACTCCAGTGGTTGGGTTTGAGCAGTGCAATCCAATATTTTCCCATGGAAAATCTAACTTGTGGCAAGCGGTACTTAAAAGTAACTTACAGGGAAATTAGAAACTGATTGGTTGGCTTGTTGTGGGTTTTTCTTCATCTTCTAGAGCAATGTTTATGGTAAAATATAATCAGAAAATTGGTACCTTCATCAAGAGGTATTTCAGAACGCTTTACAAATAAACCTAAGATTCTCATTGATTACAAAGAAGGCTTTGTACCTCCAGAAGCCTTAAATGCTCAGAGGCAATTATACCATTAAGGTCTCTCTTTTTATGAAAAGATTATTACATTTCCCCATGATTAGTATTTCCTGTTTATTGAGCCAGTCTGTATTCAGAAGCACAAAGCTCTTGCTCGCTCTTCTTTACCACCCTTTGCTCTTTCCGGAGATGTGTAATCTGGAACTCTTTTCTTTCCTGCAGGTTAATAGAGTTGTATTTAGGGGGCATCTGTCCTACAAACTGTTATTGGGCAGTTACTGAATAGCTTTTGTTAATTTATTCTTCTCTTACATATTACATCCTGACTGCAGTTTCCCCTCCCTCCTCTCCTCCCAGTTCCTTCCCCAATACCTCTCCTCTCCCTCAGATCCACACCCTCCTCCTTCAGAAAAGGGTGGGGTTCCCAGGAGTATCAACCAAACATGGCATAACAAGTTGCAATCAGACAAGGCATATCCCCTTATATTAAGGCTGCATGAGGTAACCCAGTAGTGGGGAAAAGAGTCCCAAAAGCAGAGGGAAGAGTCAGAGACAGCCCCCTGCTCCCACTGTTAGGAGTCCCACAAGAATGCCAAGCTACACAACCGTAACATATATGCAGAGGACCTATGTCAGTCTCATATAGGCTTTTGATTGTTGGTTCAGTCTCTGTGAGCCTTGATTAGTTGATTCTGGGGGCCATTTTCTTGTGGTGTTAATAGTTATTATTTTAAAAAGTAATAAATAAGGAAAATAAAGTTCAGGTTTTATAGAGGAAAGAGGAATTAGAATTAGAGGTAGGAAAGGTTTGCCTCTCTTCCTGTGATAAGACTGTATGTGTCAAAAGAGAAGAGAGATTCTCTTCTTGAGAGTAGAAAGAAGGAGAGATAAAATAATGGGTGATCTTTTCTTTGCCTATTTGTTGTTTTTTGTTTTGTTTTGTTTTATCTTTTCTTGCCTGCTTCACTAGTCCACCTTGAAAGAGATCAGAGTTGAGACCTTAGGGTCCAAGGGTACTTGTGTGAAAGACTGCAAGGTTCAAGGATGCTGTATACTTGATTAGGTGTGTGTGTGTGTGTGAAGAGAGAGAGAAAAAGAGAGAGAAGAGAGAGAGGAGAGAGAGAGAGATGAGAGAGAGATGAGAGAGAGAGAGAGAGAGAGAGAGAGAGAGAGAGAGAGAGAGAGAGCAGGGAAGTTCAGAAACACCGTCTATATAGTCCAAAGTGAGGAAAATTTTAGTTTGGCCTTAATTTCATCTTTGCAAGATTCTCTTGGAGCAGAGAAGCAGGCAGGCTTTAGATCATGCAGAGGAGTGCATAAGGGAAGCAAGGAGATAATGAGAGAAGGTTGGAGACGTGAAAGGCATCATTCTGATTTAAAATCTATCTGGAGAAATCCATAATAGCACACTGAAGCAATGATGATAATACTCAAAAAAAATGCTACCAAGGTTATTTAAGGAAAATAGAGGAAAGTTTTAAATTTCTGTAATACTTAAGGAGAAATTAAAGCAGAGCAGAATGCTTCCAAATCTCTAGGCCAGCTTCTTAGTCATCCTCAACCAATCCTCTGAAGGCTAGATAGACATAAATATTTAGATGGATGGATGGATAGAGAGATGGGTGGATGGATGGATGGATTGATGGAGAGATAGATAGATGGATAGTTCTGAGGAGAGGGATAGCTACACACACATATGTTTTGTACTTTTCCCATCTCATATTTAGCATCCTAAAGACCTACATGATTTGACCTAAAGACCTCTGTGTGTCTTGCAAAGTATATAACATAGTAATTATATATGCCAGACATTCAGTGAATGTTTGTTGAATACAATTAGTATTGTCCCCTTTATATCAGATTTCCAAGATGTAAAAGGTCAAGTAGCTCAGAAAACAAGCCAGAATCTCAAATGTCATGACCTTCTGCTTCAGAGGTCCCTCGGTCCCCCTGAAACGCTCACACTCTTCCAGATGTGTGTTATTGAAGTCTGAGTCATCGTGAGAGAGAATGTCAGAGTCACCTAAAGGTTTCAAGTTCAAATAAGAATCTCTGGATATGTGGGATACTCAAGTGCATTTGCCTTGGTACTCTTAGGTGGGAAATGTTAAGTGATAAGAGAGGGGGTACTTTCACATTAAATCTCAACCTTGGACCTGTTCAGGAGACTAAGACACTTGAACTTCCACCTGAAAGCCCATCCTTGGCTCTTATGCCTAGCAGCCCTCTTCAGCGTACTTGGCACTTGGTTGGAAGGGGCCAGTCAAGAAACAGGGTCCAATAGACATGCATGAAAGCTATTCTCCCTTTAGTTAGGAAATATCTAGGAAGGATACAGAGGACAACTCACCCAAACATTGTACAAGGTCCAAATGCAAAATGAAGCTCTTTCCTCCTCTCCAGAAACTACAGGAAAACAACAACAACACACACACACACACACACCAACAAAACAGAAAAGAAAGAAAAAGAGCACAGCTCGCAGTGGTGATAACTGGAATGCCCACTCACCCAACAACGCTGCATGCATGAACTCTAGGGGTCTCAAACTTCACGTTCTTCCTCACATCTGTCTAGTAAACCTGAATCTCCAAACACAGCAAACACAAGGCATGATACTAGAGAACATGATGTGGGTTTGTGATTTCCCCGGAGGACTTGGTCCAGCCTGCGCTGAGTGGATTGATATCTCAGCAGAACTTGGAGACAGACTGTTGCCACGTGGCTTCTCCCTGCGACTCATGTGCATGCTTGCCATTTGAATTAGTATTTTCCATATCGTGTCTACTCAAAGTGACAGTGAAGATGGAAACTGTCAAGGAAACGTATATTATAAAGCACGTGGCATACTTGGTATTTAGGGATTATGAAATGCTTCTCTGAACCAGCACACTGACTTACTTTGAATGTCTGTTTGGACTTGTACATCGAGAGGTTCTATGGCTTTGATACTAAATGAAACGATCAAGGTGAAGAATGGGCTTACAACATGACCACTCTGAAAGATGGTTTCTCTGAACTTCTCCAGTACCTGCCGACACTTGGTGAAACCTGGCGTGTACTGCTAGATGTGAATAGCTTATGGATAACTTATATTCTTGCTTTTTAGTGCATTTCACAGAAGATAGTCAGTAGGAAAGTAGCACTGTTATCATAATCAAAACATTGTTTAATTTTTTAAATGAAGATAGTGTTGAATTTGTACCACATTAAATTGAACATGTTTAAATTATATCACATTAATTTTAAAAGGACAAAGTCTAAGTACTCTGACTTCCAGCCTTACTTTGACATATATTCTCATGCTGTTTGGTACAGGAGAATGCCATGTCATGATATTGACTGTCTGGCAGAATTGTCTTATATAAAGGGTTTTATATCCGACATAATGTATAATACAATATGATGTAGCATCACCACCCAGTGCAGGTATTCTCCTGTTGCCCAGACAAGGGGCAGAGTTTCTGAGGCTGACCTCTTTAATTGACACTGTAGGAAACTCCTAGAGGCTCATGTTGCTTCAACACCATATCCTCGCCATGGACACAATGATAGGCGTGGTACAAACCATCTTTAAAACATGTAATAAGCCTTGATCCATTATCTCTTCCTTCTCTGCCTTTGATTCCTTATCTGTCTAGATCTGTATCCTCTGGGTCCAGGTTCCTCTGCAGTCAGAACCATTTCCTCACGCACATGTAGACAGTAATTTTTTCTGCAGGAGGGGTTTGACAGTGCAGCCATTTGTGCTCACTCCTTCCAACCTTGGAAGCTCTGTACGTTGTTTCCCCTTGGTATCCTCCAAATGATTTGTGGAAAAACTAATATGTTGTTATTTTTTGAACCAAATTGTCTCCATATCTTAAACAAATGCCAAATATGATCTCCTTTGCTTCCTCTTCTCCTTTTATTAGGTTCAAAATAGCATTCACCTAACTGGTCCTGAGAAAGCTATGCCATCCTTCTCTAACACGCAAGCACTGCGCTAGGCTTTCAAAGACGAGTTGGGTTACAGATTGGAGTGGCCAGGATTCTACTACTTCGGACCTCCAGTCTCAAAGATGGAAGCTATCCGCACTCAAGTTAGACCAGACTGCCTTGGTCTTTTGACAGTCTTTCTTTGGAACAGTCTGTAATTGCTCTGCCATCTGGATTTCTTTTTGATTAACCTGAGAGTTTTGAAGCTAAAAGCTATCTGCCTTCTCTATTACTCTGATATTAGTTAATTTGGATTGGATCTTCAATAATGAGGGTTTTTCTGTCCTTGGTCCGTCCATGTATTTTCATAGGGAATACTGGGTTGTTCTTGCTGCATGGGCCATAGGTTTCTTGACTGCTAGGAGACTTGTAAAAGAAATGGGTTGTTCTAATGTTTTCAGATGATGGAGACCCAATAAAAGACGCGCCCTCTTAAGTATAATTAAGTATAAGCATGAGTGAGGCCAGAGGCATGGAAGGGGATAGTAGGAAGAGAGCTTGGCAAACAGCCAATACTGAGTGAGTGTGATGGACAGTTCCAGCCTTGACACCTGCGGGCAGCACGGCCCACAAGTTACTCAGTATTTCTGGGTCTCAAGTTCAGCATCATGAAAATGGGAATGCTTAGATTCCCTTAAGGATTAGATGAGGCATTTGTGCACATACGTAGTACACGTGGCAAACTTTCTAACACAGATATTATAGGGGACTAGAATATAGTGTTCAATAAATTGTAGTTACTGTGTCTTCTGTGGCATGGGATAATTCTAAAATAAAAAAAATAAAAACAATAAGGTTATCCACAGGTTCTTACCATAAATGGCCATTCTTTATTTAGCCCTTTGTTATCTGCCCGTCTACCGAGTTTCCTCTCGGTTGTTCTATGGAGAAGGCAGTCTGAAGCTGTAGTGTAGAGCAAACCTCCTTCTGGAGACCAAACAGTGTGGATCTGAGAAGAGCGTGCATTCTTATAAAATAGGACCAGTATGGAGCTGACACATTTCTAGCAGATCCATCATGTCCATGAGAGAGCTCTCACAAAGCTCTTCATAGCAAGCCCCAGCTTCTTGGGTTAGCACTGTGAACATGGCCGTGTCTGCATGCTTCTGGTGAGGATTTCTATGCATCCTCGGGGTCCCGTTTACTGGAGCAAACATGTGGTTGTAGGTGCAATCTTCTATGTGATGGCTCTTCTTTGTTAAATTGAAAGTAAAATTTTAATTCAATATATTCTGATCATGGGTTCTTGTCTCAGATCCTCTCTAATATCCCATCCACCCAAACCCACACCCTCTCTTTTTCTCTCTCATTAGGATACAAACAGGCAACTAAAAAATTAATAATATTAATAAAATAAAATTAGATAAAATTTTTTTTAAAAAAAAGAAAGAAACAGAATAGACCAGAACAAACTGAAGAAAGGAAGCCAAAGGAATAAATCTCAAGACACACATGTAGATGCAGAGACTCACAAAATCCCATTAAAACACAAAATCAGAAACCATAATATATACACAAAAGGCCTGGGGAGGGGGAGATTCCTATCAAAGCATTAGAAGATGGAAGAACTCCCCAAAATGCCTCTGAGTTCATTTTGTGCTAGCTATCTACCACTGGGCATGGGGCCCCGGCCTTAAGAATGTTTGTATACCTGGTGAGCCTGTTGGAGAAAAGTCATTTCTCCTCTGGGAACTGTTATCAATTGGAGAGAGCATCCAATAGGGATGAGGGCTAATGCCCATTTCCCCTCTCAGTGCTGGGATCCCATCTGGCTTGTACCTGTGCAGGCAGGCCATGCGCATGAGCATGCTGCCACAGTCTCTGTGAACTTGTCTCTGCACTATCCTGCTGTGTTTAGAGAGCCTTGTTCCCTTGGTGTCTTCCACCACCTAGGTCTCTTACAATCTCTCTGCCTCCTCTTCTGCAAGATTCCTTAAGCCCTGAGATGAAGGGATTTGATGGAGACATCCCTTTTAGGACTGAGTGTCCCGAGGTCTCTCGCTCTTTATACATTGTCCAGCTGTGGGTTTCTGTATTTATTCCCATTTACTGCAGAAGGGAGCTTCTCTGAGGATAACTAAGCAAGATACTGATCTTTAAGTAGAGCAGAACGCCATTAGGGGTCATATTATTACTATATTCCTTTAGTGGAATATTGGTATCTAGTCTTAGGTTCTTGGCCACCTGAGCAGTATCAGGGATAGATTCCATCTCAGAGAGTGGGTCTTACATCCAATCAAATATTGGTTGGTGACTCCCACAACTTTTATGCCACTATGGTACTAGGGTATCTTACAGGGGTGTCACCATTGCAGATTGAAGGGTTTGTAGCTGCGTTGGTGTTTGCCTTTCTCTCTGGTAGTGTGGAGAGTACCATCCAGTGCCATGAACAGTAGGGGTGAAAGCTCTAGGAAGTGTGCCAGCTCTTGGTACAACTTCCTTCCTTCCTTCCTTCCTTCCTTCCTTCCTTCCTTCCTTCCTTCCTTCCTTCCTTCCTTCCCTCCTCATCCATCCCTCTCTCCCCTCCTGTGTGTGTGTGTGTGTGTGTGTGTGTGTGTGTGTGTGTGTGAGAGAGAGAGAGAAAGAGAGAGAGAGAGAGAGAGAGAGAGAGAGAGAGAGAGAGAGACTGACTGACTATTGTCTGGCCTAGAGGCTAGAATTTACTACATACCCCAGGCTAGAGTGATTCTCCTGCCTTTGCCTCCCGAGTATTAAGGTTATTGGTGTGTGCCACCACACCCAGCATCACACTGTCCTCTATATGCTTCTGATGATCTTTGTCATCATTGCCAACGATGTCTCCTTATGTTGGTGGAAAACTGAGACCAGACGAGTCAGGTCACTTCAATCAAACTTGAGTTTGAGAGAGGAAACCAAACGCAAGCGTGGAATCACTGCAGCTGTGGTTTTGTTTGTTTTTCAGGGGGAGAAAATGAGTATCTTTATTAAAGAGACCCAAAGAATGTTCTTTAACATTACCACGTTACCTTCCTCTCTGGTACAAAGTACCTGCCAGTAACACGAACACTGGTCAGTACAGGTGAAGGCTCTAGAGTGTGTCCAACATAGCAACATGAACCCTGGGTCCAGTCACCTGCTGGGGAGAAAAGAAGTCAGGATTTGAGGGCAAGCAGGAATAACATCCAGTAGAAGCTTTTGGCCAAGTAGCAGAGAATGGGAATAAAAGGGAATGGGAAGGGGCTGGAGAGATGGCTCAGCAATTAAGAGCACTGACTGGGGTCCCACATTCCATTCACACCAACCACACAGTGGCTCACAACCATCTGTAAATCCTGATCCAAGAGACCTGATCATCTTCTTCTGGCATCCTTGGGTACCAGATGTGCAAGTGATCCACAGATACACATGCAGATAAAGATAAAACTACAAACATAAAATAAAACAAAATAAAATGTAGCTCGTTTAGACTTGCAAAATATCTTTGAAAAGGTTAGTCTTTTATATTTTCTGAGCTGGAGGAATCTTTGATCTTGATGCTTAGAAAAATGAAACAGTACAAGACTATAAGGACATTTCTTTGGCGCCGATAGGTAATGCTGCCTGCCAGTTTTGAGCACAGGACTACACTTCATCAGCATATTCATAATCTTCAAGGAGGATACAGTGAAATCCCTGTGCTCTTCCACGTAGTGAAATGCCGAGCCGGCTAATAGAAATGCAAAAAGACAGTGCCAGGCTTCGTGAGTGGGCAGAAGGCCGGCAGATGGGCGCCTGTGCACACAACTGAAAGATAAGGAATTTGGGGAGAAGGAATCCAAACCGTTCTCCCACGACGACAGGGATTTGAACTATCCGCCACAGCAAAGTTAAAAGATTTCACAGTCACCATGTACCTTTGTTTCCTGTATATATTTCTGTTCGAGCTGCATCTAAAAGAGCAGCCTTCTGTCAGGTGTACTGAAAAAGGAACATCTTAAAGATAGCATTACAAGCAGAAATCAGCATCCTGTTCAAACTAACAGCCATGATTGGTAGATCCCTGGAATATTCTGAGCTAGGTTTTTGTTTTTGTTTTGTTTTCAACAAATCTTAAGCAGTCATAATAAAGTGTGTGAAGGTCCAGGAAGACTGATTTCTAGAAGGGAGGCTCGTTTATTGAATCACACTTGCAAACTCAGCCTGGGGGAAATGCCAGCTTATTTAAGAACAGCACAGGGCTGTGGGGCAGGTCAGGCAAGCAGTCAGCTTGGTTAGTTTTTCATCATGAAAGAGGAATATGACATAAGCTACTTAAAACCTAAATGAGGACCGGGCAAGATGGCTTGACAAGTAAAGGTGCTTGCTGCCAAACCTTACATCCTGAGTTCAAATCCCTGGAACCACATGGTGGAAGGAGAAAATCAACTGTGGCAAGTTATCCTCTGACCTTCATATTTGTGCTGTGGCACCCATATGCCCGTACATGCACACATATGAAATAAATAAACATTTTTAAAAACCTTAAACCCAAGACAACTTGGACAAAATGACCAAATGACCAATAGGTAGCAAGTAAGTAAAACTCAAGGTAGCATAATATATATTTTATATTTGTATGTGTATATTTATCATATATACAATAAATTTTAGCTCTTCTTCTGTGAAACTTGATAGAAATAGAAAAATAATTCACATAGCTAAAGACTAGGTATGCGTCAAGAGCTGTTGCATCACCGGGCACGCATGGATACAGAAGGGGGAAAATATATTTATGAATGTAGTCATAATTTATTGGTTTAAAGAGTGGTGTTTGGAGATATGCCCATAGCTCCACAGCATCTTCCTTTGAGTAAAGCAAGCTTGAGAATCAGACAAACCTGATTCAGATCCCACAGTCTTCACGCAAGGGCTCTTGGGTAAGTAACTGAGCTCTCAGCTAAACCGCAGTTCATCTGTAAGGTGAGAAGCCCTTCCATATAGGGATGAAGGAAGGGAATAGCTGTCAGGCATTAAAAGACATGACTGGGGACCCCAGCTCCTTGGATTTCTCCTTCACGGATGCCTCTGCAGTACTGTCCTTGAAAGCACTAGCACCTATTCGAACCCTGACTGGCCTACTTTAATCCTCCTCATGTATCCATTGTTTCCTGTTCATTGAGTCTCACCTCTCCCCCTCTCCCCCTCCTTCTTTCCCTTCCCACCTTGTTTCAAGGCTTGCTTTGGGCATTGCAGAAATAACAATGGTAAAGGAGTCCCTGTGCCCTGCTCTTAGCAAGCCCATATGGGAAGGGCTGGTGCATAAACACAAGTAATTTAACAGAGAGAAGTGAAGTTACCTAGAAGTCCCCAGGCAAACATTCCAAGCAGATGCTGGAGCAGAGTGGAAGGAGGTGAGGGCAGGTGGAGAGAGTGGAGAGACACCAGGTGAAGATGTGTGTGTGTGTGTGTGTGTGTGTGTGTACAGGTGTAATCACTCAGGCCTGTATAAATGTGCCCTGTGTGGAGGGTATGGATGGAGAGGGACAGACTCCACCAGGCTTAACCATGCAGTTAGGAGGGAGCTCTTTATTCTAAGAGCATTAGGAATTCAGAGAGGTTTTGGTCCTTCAGTGGTAAGAGCTGGTTTATGGTTTTCAAGGGAATCTCATGGTCAATGGGCCAAGTAGAACTCTGGGGCTCTCTGCTTTCTCTAGCCCGGCTTTCTGTCTGTCACTCCCACCAACCTGTCTACACCAAAATGTGCCCCTGATTGCATTCCCAGTCTCTCCTAGGGTAGGACTAATGCTGCTTACACCTCTCTGTACTGATTGTCTTGTAGTGTATATGCAAATTCTTTTTTTTTTTTTCCTCATCTCAAACCAAAGAGTTAACTCGGATACATGTTGTTTCAGGTTTTAAAAATCAGTTTGATTGGCCACAGGAAACGCATTTTGGCATCTTTGGGAGATAGGCTGCACGACGACCCTCCACAGAAGCCCCCTCGGTCCATCACCCTCAGGGTAAGTACCACCACATCCATTTTTCTCTCTTCAGTTCTCCTCGAAAAGTAATGTTGTGCAATAAGATGGCAGAAGCCGTGGAAGAGGAAACACAGGCCGGCTCCTCAATGCTTGCCTTACCTGTACAGAAAACAATCTCCCTTTTGACTGTGTTTAGTTTTCTCAATATATAATTCAGAGACTTAGAAAAGCATTGTAAAAGAATTCAGTTTGACTAACCACCACCCTGTAAGGACCACCCCCTACCCCCATCCCCTTCATCTCTAGTTTCTCACTCCCAAGAGAAAGGAAATGAGTTTTCTGTCAGACTCCTCAAACCCACAAAAAAAAAAAAAGAAAGAAAGAAAGAAAGAAATCGATCAAGGACCACAGTTAAGTAAAAATCAATTTAAAATTAACCTCAGGGTCTTCTATTTTTTGAGAGATGAAAAATGACCATTCTACCCACTTCAAAAATATTAAGACTATAGACTCTAAATTTTTAGTTAGTAAACTCCAATTGATTCCTTCAGCTATATTTTAGAAACAGGGGGTAGAAGAACTAGAGAAAAACTATAAAAGGTAAAACAAAAAAGAAAATTGGGGGGAAAAAAAGGAGCCGATTCCCTGGCAAGATGATAAGGACAGCGTGTATCCTCCCTTCCTTTGCCAAAGCCCACGTGCTCTCTTCTAAAGTCCATTGGAAAGCCAAGGTCTCCTTGACAAGCTCAGCTCTCTGCTTACTCCTACTCCTGTGCTTGTTTACATTGTGTTCCCATCGCAAATGTCAGAGAAGGTAGCCACAATTGATGAACACGGGCACAGGCCTCCGTATGCATGCTCCTGGGGAGTAACTGGCCCTGATAGGTGACTTCAGTAAACCGCAGGCCACAGTCAGAGTGGCAGCAGGCTGGACAGGATAGAAGCTTCTAGGATGATGAGTCAGATTCAGCTTTGAAGAGAAAAATAAGTAGAGACCACGAGATGCAGGAGGCCATAAGATGCTCCCTCCAGGAGCCAGGAAGAACTGAGTACTGAGAGGTTTGGGATATGCTAGGATACATGTAGGCTACTTCAGGGTTTGACGCATTAGGGAAGCAGAAGTAAGACTTATATCTATGGCTCCCTAAGAGAGGGGTCCTCTAATAAATTAGAAAAAATAGGCTAGAAAGGGATTATTATCTTGCCCTCCTCTTACTTTGTGGAAGGATGGGAGAACTCCGAGCACCATCGTTATAAGTGCGCTGAGAGGCCTCCTCAGAGGAATCGAAATTTCCAGTTTGCTCCCTGGTCTTTCCCTTCTGAGCCTCTCACCCTGACTCCCAAGAAAAGTCTTACAGAAATAACAAATTAAAGATGGGGCAAAGTCTAGCCAAAAGAAAAAAAAATAAATGGGTGTAACACCGCCAAAGGAAGTCAGGGGAACATGGCAGCCGAATCGGATGATTCCAGCCCTCTTGTGGCTTGTGAACACCAAGGCTCGGCCACTGCTGTCCCTCCTTACTTCCTGCCAGTTTGCAGCTAGGGTTGTCTTTGCTGTTGAAAGCATCCTCTGTCATTATACGCATTGCTCTGCAGTCTGTACGTCGCGTGACATGCTATGTTACCATACTGTGTCCAACTTCCCAGCCCTGTTGTCCCACCACACTTTGGTAGAGGATCAAGACCCATCTGGTCCCATGTTAGCTTCTTGTAACGGCACATCCGCTGCAGTGAGGATGAGCTGTCCATAGTTCCTGCCCTGGTAAACACGTGATAGTTGGGGTACCCCTCTGAGATGAACCTCCTTCCTGAGATCATTTACCTGGGTATTGGGTTGTTTTTGTTTTTGTTTTTGTTTTTAAGACACCTGATGATATTTTAAATACTTTGACCTGAAGTCATTGACTTGATCACGCCATTACAGGATTAAACAGTGCAATGTTAGCAATCCCAGCAGATGAGTGAAAACCACTCCCGCCCCACCCCACCCCACCCCCATAGCTTGTTGTGTTTCGTATTTCACAATTTTTGAAACCAAAGGCTAGCCACAAAGAGCATGGTATTTATTTCATGATGTATTTCCATTCAGGAACCCAGTGGTAATCACACTCCTCCTCAGTTGTCTCCATCACTTAGCCAAAGCACTTACACCACTGGTGGCTCCCTAGACGTTCCTCACATTATCATGCAGGGCGATGCAAGGAGGAGAAGAAATGAAAACTACTTTGATGATATTCCCCGATCAAAGCTGGAGAGGCAGATGGCTCAGGTAAGGTGTTCGAAGCCTCTGTGATGTGTTTGCCTTTTGCCTGCAGCAGTAATGCATTCAAATACTGAAGAGCAGCTCACAATGGACGCCTACCGGTCCATGCCTCAGTGGGAAGTTACCATTTTATAAAGTGTGCTGCATTCTGGGCTCTCTTGAACTAGCTGGGACCAGCCCCCTCTAGGAGATGGATACATATGTATCCCATTGAATCCACTCATTCTCAGTGGATTAGATCTATTCCACCTCACTGCACTCAAAACCTTTTTGGAAATTAATAAAACTGGCTCAGAATCAAGTCACAACAAAAATGAATATAAAAGTCTAAGTTTTAAATGCCGATTGGGTGGATGACAGGGCAGAAGTTTGGGGGAAAAGATTAGCTACATGTGAGGTCATTTCCTCCCAAGTTTACCTACAATTACCCTAGGAGGAATAGTTACATCATCCCACATCACCACCCCACATTCTCTCCTTGAACAATTAGAAAGAACAATGCTGCCTAACACAAGTATTTGTCCAGTTTACCCTCCATGGTACAAATGTTCACTCTACTCTGTCCCCAGGCTCTTCCCAGAAACTTGAGTCAACCTTAGCTGAACAATGACACAGGGTGGTGTCAGATGGGCAGCTGTTTCTGCAGCTTTGTCCCTCCATGCAGAGATAGTGTATCCATGGCTATGGGCAGAATCTGCTCTTTGCTTCCCCACTGTCAGCTCAGCCCGAAAGGCTGAGATTCCTCCTCCTCCTTCTGCCTCCCACACATTAGCTGAGAACTCAGAGGTGAAATTTTGACTATAATTGTTTTGCCTTAGTTGTTTTGTTGTTTTTTTAAGTGAGATTATGGTTTTGAAAGCCTTTTAACTCAAGGAAGAAATATGTGAAGAGAATGTTCTAGAAACCATGACGATATTGCATACACTGTTGTTGCTGAGAGAAGGCCTGCTTTACTGTGTCTCGGTACTAAGTTGTTCTCAGTGGTGGCAGTGTTAGGACTTAGGTTTGTTTCTTGTTAAGTGGGATGGGATATTGGAAGAGGGAAGAAAAGGATACTTTTCCTATTTTCAGAGGTTGGCTATTTCCTTTAAATCTGTTTGATGTTCCAACTGAGGCTCCTTTAAGTCAAGAGGATCCAGGCACCTCCCCACTCTGCTCTTTCATTCCCAGCTCTTAGTATTTGTAGATCAATACTTGTGGATCACCTATGTGGTTCAGTTTATCCAATGACAACATCTCAGGGACAAGGCTTTCAACCTTGAACCATGTGGTCTTTATATAGTCATTCAAATTTAGTCATTTTTTGGACCCTTGTCTACCTGAATGAGGCAGGATTGCTCTTTCATGAGCATTAACTATTACTGACTGAGTCACTTTGAGGAACCAAAAGAATTACCTGTCTCAGCTACCTATCATTTGCAAACTTTCTCCACATAGGGCAGTCTTTTCAACAAGGAATTAACTATTCTTCTGCCCATGTGAAGATACTCAAAGGAATGGGGCAAAATCGTTCTCTTAGTTTCCCCTTCTGAATCCCAAGCAGGGCCAGGGGTACATTTAATAGCTCACATCTTTTTGCAGTCACTTCATCCTGAAATGCATTTCTCTTTAGGACTTGTCTTACCTTGAGAAAATTGAATGAACCTTTATCTGGCCAGGTGAGGAAAGCCCATAAGGCAGAGAGCAGAGTGAGATCAGCAGGTTGAAGGGCCATGGTAGAGAGGCTGCGAACATACTTACCTCTCGGGTCCAACTAACAGCAATCAAATGACCGATAGAGGCAGGGGCTCCATCCGCAGCCCAGAGCTTATTAGAAGCCTTCTGCAATCCTGCAGTTCAATATCACACTTTAGCTGCAGAGAAAATAGAAGACGGCACCACTGGAATCCGATCAATAAGAAAAAGAGATTCCGGGATTGCAGTTCTCTAGGTTGTATTCATTTTGGTCTTTGAATTTGTTTTGTGAGAGTGTGTTAGCAAGGACAAAGACCATAGAGCGGTGACTGTATGCTGCTTAAGATGTTGCCATTCCAAAACTTTAACCCTTCAAAATATGAAGTACTTGGTGATTTTGTTGCTTGAACAGTTCAATTTATCTGACTTTAATTATAGCCAGCCACTCAGTTGGTGTTTTGTTGTTTTTCTTAATCGTCCCCATTTGGAACCGGGGTCATTTGCTGTCTGTTTACTTTTTTGACAGTCCGAAATACTTGCCCTGGATCATATTTCCCCTGCTTTTGTATATTGAGCTGATCAACTTGAGTTCCCAAGAATTGGAACTAACAACTAAAATCCCTATAAGCAAGCATTATCTCAACCAGCAGCATGGTTCCAGTCCAGTTTTCCTAAGGGTTTCTCCCAAGAGGCTTACAATAATATAAGCTAATCCCTCTCTATTTCCCGTAAAATAGTTAAGTCCACCTCTGTGCTCACTTTCTTTCCTGCTAAAGAAGGGGGACACAATTGGTAGGAGATTCCCCCAGGACAGGGTCTCGTGCTTACAAACCCTGCTACATCTTCCTTTTCAGCTCTATGGGGATTTGGAATACCAGCCCAAGGCCAAAACCCTTTTAAGTTCTAAGTGGCTGCAGTCATTCTTGGGACTTTTGCCTTCTCAGGTCCTGCCCAGAAAATTCTACTTTACTTAAGTGAAAGAAGCTGAGTCAAAGCTTGATATTGAGATCAGTATAATATGCATTCTTCTGCCTATGAGCTTTGTCTGCTGGCGTATATTGTAAATGTAGTGCCAGGGTACTCTTGTATTCTTCATTTCCAGTGTACAATAATATGAATGATACCTGTCTTGGGCCATTGAGATGGCTTCATGGGTATGGGCACTCGCCAACAAGCCGGACAATTCATCATCCCAGGGGCTTTCATATAGTCAGAGAAAGCCAAGTCAATCTCTCCTCTAACCTCCACATGTGTACTGTGGTACGTTGCACTCTCGAGAACGTGCACATGCGCACGCGCATGCGCAGACACACACACATACACACAGAATGTAAGTAAATAAATAGCACCTGTCTTGAAATACAGGTGCTTTGCAAATATCGTGACTGCTGTTTGGCTTTATTCCAATATAAACACTACTCTGGCATCAATATGAAAAGCAGAACTGATTCCAACACCAATAACACTTTGAAAAGTGAGTGTAATGATGCAGGCACATCTCGACAAGGGTCTTCCTGCTGTGCTGAAATGTCGTTTCTCTAGCCTATGCTTCTAAACTGAGCTCATTAGCCCGGAAGTTACTAAATGGCTCTCTTCATTTCCCTACCCCTAATAAATAAATGTTGGGCTCACACTTACATAATTATACCTCCATGTGTATGGTGCCTTTAAATTTCCAGGGTATCTTAGCATCTGTTTTATCTCTTCACAGCATAAAGAAGGTGCCCTGTGCATGGCTGGTGTGCACCCTGCACAAAGCAGAGCAGCAGTATGTTCTCGTTTCTGTGGAGACGAGACAGTGAATGTAATGTGGGCTATACACCAGATGGAGGAAAATATTCTTACTATTTAAGGCCTAATTGCAACATGTAGAAGTTTTCTTGAATGACACTTTGGAGGAGTCAAACTACTCTTGAAATGAGGCAGGGAGGAGGCTGGGTTTATGGTGTTAGGAGGCATGGTCTCTGGACTCAGGAAGAGAAGAGCAGAGTCCCCCACAGGCTGAAATGCAGTGGCCATTTATAGAAGGCTTCCCTTCGCAGAAAGTCATAGGAAAAATGAAATAGTACATATGTCTTCGTAAATAAAGATCAGCTCTAAACAGTAAGAGAGACACGGTCCTTCCACACCAATGTAGGCTTGGATGCTACCAAGGAAAACTCACAGTGTACAATGCTTTGTGTTTTGACTGCTCTTGTTGTTACGAAAATGAAACAAAGTCTGACAGTGCTGCCTGGAGCATTTATTAGGCACTCTGAAGGCCTTTTCCAAATGGTTTCTAATTCATTAGAAAGCTAATTCAGCTGAAAGCCTAATATTTCTTGATCTGCAAAGAATTACTTAATATCTGTAACTAGATTGATCACTCCCTCATTTGAAAGTACTTTAGATGTATTAGTTTCACAGTCCTCATTCATTTGCTATTATTAAAAGGAAGGAACTAGAGGCATTCTTGTGAGGGCCCTGCCACCACCTTCCCCGCTGGTCCCTCCCGGATGTTGCTCTGTTTCTCTTATTTAATTCTCCAGACAGTCCATCCTTGTAAATAAATGGCAGCTGACCATGACTCCTGCCTTCTTCCCCAATACCCCCTTGAGGCCCAATCCTATCAAATAGTTTGATGACCATTCAACAAGTAGCAGTTTTCCATGTATTGTAATAGATTGCGAATATGTAGTTGCATATGTCGATTGCATATATGTAGTTGCATATGTCGATTGCATATATGTAGTTGCATATGTCGATTGCATATATGCAGTTGCAGGTAACAGAAGGCACACCATGAGCAGCTTAGCGGAAACTTCATGGCTCAGTTCATGCTTGCCATCAGGAAGCCTGTTAAACAAAAAGTGGCAAGGTTTATAGCAGATAAAGTAGAGACCTTTTCCATCTTGGCATCACTGTGTCCTCCCATGTCTACAAAAAGCTTTGTGTCTGGTGTGGAATTACTCTGTACCCAGAAATTCTTGACTGGGTGATTCTTCAAATAAGGAAGCTGGGGTTTTTTTTTCATAGTTTCTTCAGTTGGGGTTCTGAGTTGATTTCTTTCTGCCTATGCAACTTGAACCAAGTCATTTTGTATTTCTGAACTTTAATTTACTTGGCTTCAAGATGTGAACAATGCCTGTGTGTCAGATAATGTGTGCAGAAATATTAAGGCTGGATAGGTGGACACATGATTGATGATGGATGATGGATGGATGGATGGGTAGGTAAGTAGGTAGGTAGATGATAGATAAATAGATAATATATGATAGATACATACATATATAGATACATACGTACATACATACATAGTCTTAGTTACTTTTTATCACTGTGACAAAGCAACTTATAGAAGAAAGGTTATTTGGGACATTCAGCTTCAGATGGTTAGCTGATGACCATCATGGCAGGGAACATGGCAGCAGGCAGGCAGGCATGGCACTGGAGCAGTACATAAACTAACTAGAGAAGTACAGGTGTTCCCCAGAACACTTACCCTTTTCTAAAAAAGACGAAAGCTTATCATTTATTTACCCTATCCTATTTCTCCTGAGAGAAAAAAAAAAAACTGTTTTTTTTTTTCCTAGATGTTCTATCCAGTGCTCAGCATTTTTCGAAGTCTACAGTATGAGCCTTCAGAAAAATAATAGCTGTGTTGGAAGAAACAGTTTTTATTACTGTATTACATCATATACTTTCTAATGTCCATTGGTTAGCGATTTGTTTTTAGATTTTCCTCAGAGAGCTCCTAAATATAAAGGTTTTTCCCTGTCCATGGTTTCAAATTTTTCTTCCATAGTCTAGAGCAGTGGTTCTCAACCTGTGGGTCACAACTGCTTGAGGGTTGACTGAGGATTCTTTAACAGGGGTCACGTATCAGGTATCTTGCCCAGCAGATATTTATGTTATGATTCCTAACAGTCACAAAGTTACAGTTATGAAGTAGCAACAAGAATAATTTTATGGTTAGGGGTCACCATAACATAAGGAACTGTGTTAAAGGGTTGTAGCATTAGAAAATTAGTGGACCTCCTCACACTGAAGCACAGACAGATAATGTGTCACCGACAAGGCTGAGAATGGACTCTCTGACATCAAGAGCTTCCTCCCTCACAGCTTGCCAAGTTGAAAAGCTGACACCTCAGCTTCCAAGACGGTTTGAGATGCTGCCACTCTCCATGAGCTGAGAAGCCAAACCGACCACTCCTGCTGCTGAAGGGCTCACACCAAGCACAAGGAGAAAACGGTGCTTTCAGACTCGGACTTAAACTTGAAGTGCTGTGCACTCCCTTTATTAACTTAGTCAATCCATTGCCTCTTCTCAAAATATACCTTTTTTTTTTTTTTTTAGCTCCGACAACTTTGGGCTTAAAAATGCTCATATGGTTAGTGTCTTTTGTATCCCCATATTGGTCCTTACATAATCAGAAAAAAAAAAACGGGGGGAGAGTCGCCTTTTGAGGTTCGCCCTTCTATTATACATCTGGAGTCTTTTGTCCTCAGCAAGTTCATCAAAGAAGCAAATGGGATGCCTGGAGTTTGTCCTGACAGGCTTTAGTCAGACCTAAATCCCTCCAATTATTTTTCTGGAGAAATTAAAACCTTTTTTTTTTTCCTTTTAAGTCAATAGAAAAGATTCTATTTTCAACGGAATAGAGAAATAGGACAATATTTGAAAACCCTGGTTCAGTGGAACTGACCTTGTGGTTTTCATAGTGCCTCGGGCTTGCTGACATTGAGCAGCTTGCTCTCAAAGACACACACCAGGCTATTTTTCTACTTGTTAAATTTTTTGGAATGTTCCTCATTATATTCAGTCCAGTTCTTGAGTCCATGGGTCAGAGTTTCAGCTGTTATAATCTGACCTTGCTCAATTTTAAAGGGTAGGAGAATTCTATCATTCTCTTCTCCCTCCTCCTTTTCTTCTTCTAGTGATAAAAATAAAGAAAAGAAGGTTGGCGTTGGTTTTTTTTTTCAATATAGAGGAAATAGGGCTGGTGGTGCATACCTCTTAGTTAATTCTGTTAGTACATGACTGAAGTTCCATGTCACTGAGGACTCTCTGGATACATATGAGTAACAACAGCAACAAAACATCTCACGATGGCTAATGTTGAAAGGGCTGTACTGAGTCACATTGCTGTAAAGTCCAGGTGGTCTTCTAGCCAGGTGGTCTTCTAGCCAGGTGTTTATAGCCAGGTGTTTATAACCAGGTGTTTATAGCCAGGTGTTTATAACCAGGTGTTTATAGCCAGGTGGTCTAAAGCCAGGATCATTAAGCTCTGGTGTTTCCACCTTCCTTCCACATACTGCTATTTACTCAAGTGATTGTTGCCAATTAAAACCAGACCATAAGCTTTCTTTTTCTCTTTCAAAGTCAGTTGAAGAGATTCTATTTTCTGAATAAAGAAACAGGACAATATTTGAAAACACTATCTCGGTGGAACTGACCTTGTGGATTTTGTAGGCTTGCTGACCAACCCCGAGATCCTTTCCCTGAGGCCCCCTATGCTCCTTCCGGTTGGCTCCTTTTCCCTAATAGGCTTACCCCACAGGTAGGGAGTTTCATGACCAGTTCCTCAAAAGTTTGATCCTACATCAAAGAGAGCTAATCCTTCCATCTTGAAAGTGTGGTTTGAGTCCAATCAGTTCAGATCAGCCTGGTTTGCATCAATTGTCTCTCTCTAAGCCAACCACAGAGGTAGAGGTATGTGTGTCCTTTTCTATGTGTGCTGGGGCAGGAAAGGGACTCTCAGCATGGACAGTCAGACTCCACTAGTAGGAAACAGGACTCATTTCTAAGCAGACAGAAATAGCCACAATCGCCAACTGGATAAACCTGCTTGACCTTTCCAATCCTGCCAATGTCCATTAGAAATTAGTTACATTATAAGGGCATTGATGTCAGTCTTCATGATTAATTTGATGAGCTTTTAGACTCCCAAATTTGAAGTAAAGAAGTGAACCCTAAAAAAATAAGCCCACTTCTGTCAACTTGAACCAGCTCCTTAGTTCTCTCGACTGATGTAACGAATGCGTAGCACACATCATTGCTTTGGAGTACAAATAGAGTCTTATTTGTCAAACCATTTCAGAGACTCTAAAGCTATGCATCTGGATCATCTTCAAATATCTTATTATTTCTAATTTTCTTCTTCATCCTGCCTTTTCAACGGCAAGAGAATAAATGCACAGAATTTGGCTGTTTTACAAAACTATATCTATTTTCCAGCTTGTAAGCCCAAACCTCTCCAATGATGTGGGAATCGTATTTCTTATGAATGCAAGCAGTTCCTCCTCATGTTATAAGCTAGCCCTGCCCCCCCCCAGAAAAGATTTATGATGCATAACCATTCTTAAATACATTGAGCATGTCAACATCTTTATGAATGACATGTTTCAAAAATATCAAATTACATTTCCACTTATAAGGTATTTGTGAGATCAGTACTGTGCCTGATTGATATCTGTGTCCTGTATACAAGGTATTAGGATAAAAGGCAATTGGATGCCTTCCCCTTTCTCTATTAGCCGTATCTACTTCCTTGCCTGTGTCCTTCTGATAAGCAGGATGGGAGCCACACAGCAGCCTGGCTCCTCAGCTTTGGCCACATCTGCATCTTCATGGTGAACACCATTAGTGTACCATAAGTTCTTCTGAGCTTTTCCTGTCGTGTTCCCAGACACTCGCAATTCACATGCGCCACACCTCCCTTCTCAGCCCAGAACAGTGCTGGGCTTTGGTTTGTTTGTTTGTTTGTTTGTTTGTTTTTTCATTCATATTGTTTCCTATCAAGTTCTTTGTCAGTGACCCTAGACTATTGAAGCATTCATGGAACTTGGTTTGGACTAGGTACATCAGCATGCTCCTTCCCAATTGTGTACTGTGCTAAACTGAAGTGGAAAGAAAGCATAGCTCTTAGGTCGTCTACCAATGAATCAAGTGAAGCCTTGTACAAAGTCCAGCTGAGGGGAAGCTGTAGCTTCCTACCAGACCCCTCCTAAATTGACATCATTCAGGGTGATTGAGGGTTCAGCTAGCTCTTGTTTGTTCCCAGATTCTCCGTGAAGATGAAATGAGGACACAGTGGAATCTCAGAAAATAGTCTCTGACAAATGGCCCTGTCCAGTGCTTCTTTTTAACCAGAAGCAAGAAATGAATGCTGAACATATAGTTAACAAATGAGCTGAAATAAAGAGAATGACGGCCTCGGTCTGCAAGGAAGGACTGTAATGTATATGTTGGAGAGGCATTACTGGCAGGAGAAAAAAACATTACTTTGCAAAAATCCACTTTCTTTTGCAGCAGCAGTCTCTGCTATGATAAAGAGTTGATGGTTGCTTTTCTGAGCAAGTTGTTAATATTTCTGCTCACTGCTACTCTGAAACACATTTGTTCAGTAGAGATGGCATTTCGGCTTTGAGGTAGACTACATACAACAGCCCTGTTGCTACAAACAGCGTGATCCCAATTGTCTTAAATTCACAGCAGCAGAGAGAACTCCAGAGAGATCTAGAGAGCTGCACGCTGAGCACACAGACAGCTTCCTGGTTTTTGTTTTGTTTTGTTTTTAATCCCCCTCTGTTTTTCTCCTGCAAAGAGATTTTACAAATAAGTGTGTCACGCCAAGGACAGCTACAACTGTCATGTCATTCTATCAACCAATAGGTGATAGCAATACCTGAAGCCTATCATCCTCTGCCACACTGAAAGATTATTTAATGTGCTGTTGGAACCAGGATCAGAGTTAACAAGGCAGAGGGAAGAAGGGGGAGGGGATGGAGAGTTTTGGGCAAATACCTGAGTACACAGTACCAGAGCTTGTCCATTCCAGTGAAAACACACCATTTGCTTCCTCTCGAGTTTGCTAACCCTTATAATGCTACACCTGCAACACTGGGTCCCACATACAGATGTTACCAGGGAAATACCAGTTGGCCTGATTCTTCCCTTCCAAGAATCTTCCCCATCGACCTAACGGGAAGGTCATGGGCATGAAGTTTTGGAAAGGTGGCTCTTGAGAAGAGGGTAAAGGAAGGGAGGTCAAGTTTTCTTGACTCTTTCGCTCCCTGCAAATAAAAAATGCTCATCCATAACTTTGGTAAAGAGGATCAGCAATGTAGCCACTCCTGAAGCTAGAAATACATGGAAACCCCGAACGTGAGGCTGCTGGGAAGAGTGAAAGTCGGGTCCAGCTGTGAGGGTGACCAGTGTTCATCTCACAGCTCACACAGAAGGATCATCTCAGTCTAGGGCAGATGGACAGAAGTGACTGGGTACTGACCCACAGCATCCAGGCAGGATCCAGTTAGTACACACACAGAAGCAGGAGCCAGAGAGGTATGGCTGCTGCAGGGAAGCCTGCACAGGAGGCTCGGCTGGGCTGGGCTTGTTTGGCACAGGTCTAAGCAAGCTGCTCAAGGAGCTGCCACGATCACTGGCTAAGGCCAAGGCTTCCTCTGGTAGAGCCTCCTCTTTTTTTTTTTTTTTTTTTTTTTCTGCTTCTGCCTTTGAACCTGTTTTGTCTTGCTTTAAGAGCATTGTCACCCGGGAGAAGGAATAGATTTCACTGTTGCTTTCCTTCTGAACCCTTCATATGTCTTCCTGGCCAATCTCTGAACACCCTCAAGTGTGAAAGTATTATACCAGCAAAAGAAAAAAAAAAAAACAAGAGAAAGTCCTTTTTTCTTTTCAGGTCTAAGATAAGACAGAAATTTTCATCACATATAGAATCTGACTGGAGGGCTGTGTTCACAGAAGTTTCCTTATTAAACTAACTATGCCATATCAGCAGCCTTCCCTGAAGGCTTGCAGAGCCTAATTGGAAGGGCTGTGTAGATGGAGCTGTCAACACCCTGCTCTATGGGAGACCCACCATCAGATTCTCTACCCCAGGTGACTGCTCCCTCTGAAGGTGACCATGGAAAGGATTATGCCCATAGCAACCATCCCTCCATAAACATCAATCAAAAGCAAGGCTGGTCCCTGCCCCTGTCCTTGCATGCCTCAGATGACCCACAGCTATCTTTTGGATGAGTGTCAGAGTACCAGGGAGATAGTTTCATATGCTCTAAACTTTCCCCAGACCTGACACTTCAGATTGAAAGAACAATGATTTGGCAATGTGGGAAATATAGTCTCCCTGAATGGGACAGAAAATGCTTCGGAGCTCAGAGAATGCCTTTCCGAGTCTGAGCCATTGGAGGCGAATTCAGGGTACAAGGGAGCCAGCCCTGGCACACGTGAACGAAGAGGATCTCTTACAGCAGAGGGGCACAGGCAGACTCTTTAAAGCAAGTGTCTGTGTTGCTGCTTAAAGCAGAATGAGCTGGAGGAGGGGACAGGAGAGGAGCAGAAATGAGAGGTGTGGGGGTCAGAAGATTGAGAATTAGAGGCCACTGTGAAGACTTTTGATTTTCTTCTCAGATACGGCAAGCTGAGGGTCACAGCCTGGGCTTGTCATTTTAAATGGGTCATTTGCGCTCCTGTGCCATGAATCTACACTAAGAGGACAATGGTAGAAGTAATAAAGGAAGTAATGAAGTATGGAAGTAGTGAAGGAATGAAGTAATGAAGCTACTAGTTAGGATGTAAAGGGATGATCAGGTGAAGGAGGTAGGGCTGACCTCAGGTAGTGAGAGCTCAGTTAGAAAGTACAGGAGGATTTGTGGCTAGACAGAAAATGAAAAAAGGACTAAGAAGAAGGGGCTGCCTCTGGCTGATGGAAAGCATGGGTTGGGGTGTCTCAGGTTGAAATGCCAACTGAGTAAGTAGAGGTGTCAAGTCAGCTGCTGGATATCCAAGTGTGGCATTCTGAGAGAGAGTATGTGTGTGATGGTTTGTATATGCTCGGCCCAGGGAGTGGCCCTATTAGAAGGTGTGGCCTTGTTGGAGTAGGTGTGTCATTATGGGTGTGGGCTTTACCACCCTCACCCTAACTGCCTGGAAGTTAAGTCTTCCACTAGCAGTCTTCGGACGAAGATGTAGAACTCTCAGCTCTGTCTGCACCATGCCTCAAAATCTGGATCATAGGTGAGCCATCCAATTCTGGATTGTAGTTCATTCCAGATATAGTCAAGTTGACAATCAGGAATAGCCATTAGAGAGAGGTCTGCACTGAAGATACAAACGTGGTCGTTAGGACCAGGAATGACCTCCGAGGAGAACCATAAAGGATAGAGGAGTCCAGACTCCAGTGGTCCAGGGATGGCCAGCTAATAGGAACAAGAAGAGGATAGGAAATAGAAAAGGAGATAAACACGTCAAGTAGGTCAAGTAAACTGGAAAATTCTTTTGGTTTCAGTAAAGAAGCCTCAGGTGGAGACTTGACTTGAAGAACAAGAAATTGAGCTGGCCTCAGAAAATTGTGCTGTGTAAAAAAGGAGTGCTCTGCTCTGTAATAGAAGATTTTGAGCTCTTTTTTTCCCCAAAAAAATATTTCAGTAGGGAAGGCCTAATGGAAGATGAGAGAGATAATTTACTGCAAACCACTAGACTGCTATCAGTTGAGTAGAGAAGAAAGCCATCTCTAGGAAGAAAACTTTGGTGATTGGCAGAATCCCTTCTGTTTTGTGACTAGATGTGAATTCAATTGTGTTGTGCTGATATTTTCTGAAGGGTGACCCAAGGTACAGCATGGTAACAATCTAGAGGAGTGCTTTAAGGACACATGTTGGAGTCAAGAGAAAGTTCTGAACCAAGAGAAAATTATGTGCCTTCTCCTCCTCTTCTTCTTCCTCCTTTTCCTCCTTCTTCCTCTCTCTCTCTCCCTCTCTTCTTCATCTCTCTCTTTCTCCCCCTCCCTCTCTCTTTCTCTCCCTCTCTCTTTCTCTCCCTCTCTCCCTCTCTCTTTCTCTTCAATTTTTTTGAAACAGGGTCTCTAGAAGGCCCTAACTCCCTATGTAAACCAGGCTGGCCTCAAACTTACCTCTACCTCATGAGCACTGCTGGGATTGAAGTAGCATGCACCATCATTCCCAGTCTAATTATATCCCTTCTGATGGGTGTTAATCATCAAATAAGTAAAATTATGTTATTGATGTCATGACAATTTTAAGACTGCAGTGGGATGGGCAAGATGGCTCAGAGGGTAAAGGCCCTGGGCACCAAACCTGAAGACCTGACTTGGATCTCCAAAATCTATGAGTTGTCCTCTGACCGCCACACTTGTACAAATAAATAAATATTAAAAGAAAAAGAAAGCCTACCATATCTCTAGTTAAACCCCCACTTATTTGGATTTCATAGTAATCCCAGCTCAGATAAACTAAACTAGCTTTCAAGGGCTATGTGGACAGGAGTTTAGGGGAAACACTGGGAAGCAAACGAAACAGCCAGGGAGTGAGGGGCCATGTTCTGCACAACAGCCCCCAAGCTCCACAAGAGCCCTCTAACACAGGTGATGTGACAAGCATTTCTTCTTCTCCGGCAAAGCTGGCAGCCTTTTGTCAAGTTTCCATTAGGAAGAACTGAGGATTCTTCTAGCAAGAACTCTCTCAGTTAATCTCTGGTTTACTGATGGTACAAACGGCAGGAATGAAGTAGACCAAGGCAAATGGTAAGGAATTACAGTGCTGACTGGTTCTGTAGTACATTACCATTTACCAAGAACTCCTATAGATTCCATATACATATGGCAAGCCTTTTGTGTTCTAGGCCTCTGGAAATTTAGCAGTGAAAAAAAAAATTCCCTCTCCCATTTAGCGTAAAGTGACTAGAACTTCTTTTTGCAAATAGAGAAATTCTAAAGGTTCATTAATACTTAGTTGTAGGGGCTGGAGAAATGGCTCAGTGGTTAAAAGCATGTAGGGCTCTGACAGAGGACCCATGTAAGTTCCCAGTACCCATGTCAAATGGCTCACAACTGCCTGTGACTCTAAATCCAGGGGAGCTGATGCTTTCTTCTGGCCTTTGTAGGCTCCGTGCTCACATGCACAAGCCCACACATGAACCCATAATTTAAAAAAAAAATTAAAAAAAAAAAACAAATTTCAAGTCATCAATTTTCTTCTAGTATACCTTCCACTGGAGATAAAATGTTATCACTAGGTTTTTTTTTTCTTTCTCAAAGCTTTTATATCCTAGCACTTGTATGCTACAATAGTGTCTTCATAGATGGAATGACTTTCCATAGTCAAGGCTTACCTCCATTAAACCTCATGGCCCTGTGTCTAGGAGAAGGGCCATCTCATGTTAAGAATACATCTGTACAAGGTTACCCTCCTGAACTGGCTGGCAGTTCTGTCTGGCAAATTATGTACTGCTGACACAACAGCTTGTCTACCTGGAATGTATCTATCGTCTATTTTTTTTTTTTTTTGTAAAAAAAAAAAAAAAAAAAAAAAACCTTCCTAACTAAAAATCTAATTAACCTCCTTTCATTTAAACCATGTTTTAAAATCAGACTTTTTACCATCCCTAGTGACTCATACAACTATAAGGAATTTTGAAGTTTTTACTCCTCCTGCCTTTAAGACTGCTTATCAATGCAAACTGGATATTGTGGCAGCTGCTATAGGCAGAGACATGTAGGAACTCTTCAGTGTATATGCGGAAGAGGTGAGGGGTTGTCTCCCTCTATTGAGAGAATACATTTGTAAAAATAAGTGTTACATAGGGTGCCCTGGGCCTTGCTTAGCTCTGGTAGTATTGTAGTTGGAAGATATGTCAGGTAGCAGTGTACTGCGTGGGCCTTGCCCTACAGATACGGAATACCTCATTCTCTAAAGAAAAGCTGCTAATACAAAGTCACCGAGGCATGTCCTCCTAATGCCCGGGCCTGTTTCTGGCCAGAGAATCATCAGGTCTAGGGAAAGCCAAAGACCTGAGCCCCTGAGGAAAGGGCAAAGGCCCTTCCTCCATTCCTTTGGACTACAGGACAGTATGCCCTTATGATCTCCTAGCTAGGACTGAAAAGGGTCTCAGGGAAAATGTACATCAGGATTTGGAGTGTTGGCCAAGAGGGAGAGCTGGCACCTCTTCCCTGACATAGATTTAGATGCTTGAAACACCTACGAGCCTAAGAGAGCAGACAGAGCCTAAGAATCCCAGTGGAGACTTGAGAACAGCAGCCCAAAAGTCTGTGTCCTCTTTTCCTGTGTGACAGGGATGTATACATTGCCATGTGAGTCCCAGGGGTGTTGAAAGAGAGCAGGGTGGCTGAGCCCCTCCCCTGCTTGTCATTATATCATTTTCTCGAGTCTTCCTCCTAACTAAACGCAGAGATGACACGCCAAGAGAAACCACACTGCCCACCCCTTCCTCCTAGAAGAAGATCGAGTACACCCCACCTATCTTTCTACTTCTAGTGTCCTACATTCCAAGGCTAGCCCATGCCGAGGAAGGGGGGAAAGTCAGAATCGGCAATGAGATAGTATTTTATATGAAAGGAATTCCATGTGACTCAAAATGACCAAGAAGTTATGCCATCTACCTAAAATATTTAGTGCTCTCGTGCCTGGTTTATTCAGAACTAATGATAGGGAAACAATCAAACTTTTAGGCGTTCAGACAGTTACGGAGTTGAGACTGTTCAGTGAAGCAGCCTCAAAAATCCAAGTCCCTCTCACTAGGTTCTCTGCCTTTTGGTGAAGTACCTGTAGCCCTGCCTTCCTCCTAACCATCTCAAAAACTATTATCTGTGTCCACCGCAGGGGACCTCAGTAAGTCATTTAGAATTTAGTCCCTCTGAGTGCTGGCATCTTCCTCTGTCAGGTGATGGGTGGCCTGTTGGCTCCTGGTACTGTTGGAAGTATATGCAAAAGCTAGGAGCTTTGATTCTCGTGATGGAATTTACTCGGGAATCTAGGTGAGAGGGCTAACTGGGCTGAGGGAATCTTATGAATATGTTTAGTGCCAGTAAAGATGGTGATCCAAACTGGCTTAGACTCAGTACAGGAGGTCCTCCATGCCCTTTCTTTCTGCATCCATAGATGCAAATAACAGCAGGTCAAACATCTGAACATGCTGCATGATATTGACACGTTTCCCCAGACAGTATACTATAATACCTATGTGTTATATTCTTTGTGATGTACAGGAAGGTGTATATAAGTTGTGTCCTAGAAGCACTCCCCAATAGATACCGAAGGACACTGTGTATTTAAATCAGAAAGAAGTTATTAGGGACAGGGAAGGTAGCACGGGTGGCCCCAAGACTTGACTTGCTAGAGAATGAATTTTTGGAAGACCTTCTTGTAAAGAAAATGACTTGAAGTTTCAAGTAGAGGCCAATAAATGGGAGATGGCCAGACCCCAGGGGTATAACTTCCTTACAGAATGCTGGGTATCCGCAGTCTGTCTTCCTTACATGGGGCAGACAGTGGAGGACTAGAAAGCAAATGCACAAGTATGGTAGAGAAGCATCCTTCCTGGACAGAGGTGCTAACATCTGGTGAGCGTCTCTAGGAAGATGGCAGCAGAGTAAACTTTTAATCAGGGTCAAGCCTGCTTCCATAATTTGTTTATGGCTGAAATTGCCCCTCAGTGGGTTTCTAAGGCACATTGTGGATATATGGGTTCCCTCCCTGCAGTGATCTTCATCAGATCCTCTGGGGTTTCTGGGGACACACAGGACTTGCTAAGTGAGTCCAGACCCATTATTCAATTCCAGTGTTTGGATTTTATGTGGTGGGGGAGGGAGCGCTGGTGTTTGACAGTTTTTCTATGTAGCTCAGCAAACACTCTACCTGGACCTCCCAAGTCCGAGTACCCCATCACAGTGTCTTTTATGGCGACAACATTCATTAAAAAAAAAAAAAAAAAAAACTCTGAAAAAAATGGGTCCCTAGCACCACAGGTTACATGTGGCACCTTGAGAAGGTGTTGGTTGGCTGAACACACTTTACAGTCTGCTGGTGTGGTGGCGAGCCCAGTAAAGATGCTGGGTCACTGCACCCATAAAGGCTGCTGGGTTTCCCTGGCCTCAGTGCAGGGGATCCTCCAGCATACCCTCTGCTACATAGGACCTGGCCCCTGTGGGTTATCAGCCGCAGAGTTCCACCCTAGAGATCCCTGGAGGCACAAGCATCAGGATTTGGAGTGTTTGTTCTTGACCATTGAAGATGAGAAAATCCAGATGTTTGACTGGTTTTAAAGATGCCTTCTCCATCTTTCAATGAAATATTTAGTTTTGGAAAATAACACTATATGAAGAGGGGAGATGCTGCTTTTCTTTATGGCAAAAGTAAAAATAGTTTTCCTTTTCCTGCGCTGTGAAGTTATTTCTAATTTCCCTTGATATAGCACTAATACATAAATGGTCCCCACCACCACCACCACCCCTCACTCCCTCCCACCCCACCTGCAGCCAACCCAAGATACTTTTAAACAAAAAGGAATGACCTGGAAGTCAATTATTAAACCTTGAATACCCTACACATTCTTTTAATTTTTTTTTAAAGAAATGTGATTCTTTTATTCTGCTGTTTTCTCCCTCCCTCCCCCGGGATACATTGGTAGCTGCCATGTTTTAAATATTGACAAGATAAGATAGTTTTCTGTTTATACCAGCAGTCGTCTGTCTGTGAAATCTGGACCAATCAGAACGCTGGATTTCCTTTCTCAGCGATCCATCAGGTTCATAATGTAAGGCTACGAATGGTTGTTTTCTCTTCCTGAACTTGCGCTTTGTAGTGTGTCGCAGTGTCGTGTCACTCTCCCGAGGTACTATGTCCCAGCAATGCGAAAACTTTGTAATGTCTGGTGGCTTCTGAGGTGCTTTGTCTCTTACACTTCATGTGCTTTGTGACTAGGTGATGTGTAAACAGCTGTCCTAAAACCAGAAACATACTTGGTCTGGAAATACAGTTACAACCTGTCCTGTCTGAGTTTTGGCTTCCAGGTGTCTGTCCTAACTTGCTCTTATAAGGAAAAGGACAAAGGGTAAATTGATACATAGAGAAACATGTATATATCAGTGCCATTCTCCCCATTGTGTACTTTGTGTCCACGATCTATTCAACCCTTTGTGTCTGGTAATTCTTAAGGATACATGCACTTTATTTATGAGAAATACTTGACTTGCATGAGATGCCCTGCAATTGATGCAAATGTCAGGGGAGAAGAACGGAAGGGGTCAGGGTAGGGGGGTGGGGGAGCACTCTCACAGCTTTAAGGTGGTTCTCAGCCTTTTTGCACTTGCCCGTACTGAATTGATCTTTACAATGCATGCGAAATTATGACCTATTTTATTATGAGCTGCTTAAGATTCAAATAGTCATGTCTCACATTTGCATATGTTAGGGAAAAAATTTATTTGGAATGTAAACATTCTGGCATAGATTTTTAAGTTTATACTTTAAAATACAATCCTACCTTCACATCCCTTGAAACTTTTTCTCCATTGTCTAGCCTGTTGTCTGGAAGCTTGAGACATTCGGTTGAGAATCACTGAAAGTTCTTGGGGTGGCATGCAAAGGCCCTCTGGTGGGGGGAGGGTGTCATTATAGGCACATTCATCTCCCTGTGCATGGGACTTCCGGTTCTTGAGAACCACCATCTAAGCATCGCCTGTCCTGGTACTCTGTGACCCGGAAGTCCTCCCAAGCACACAGTGCTAACATCAGCTTCTAAGTGTTCAGCAGTGGCCATCTCTGCTCCTCCTCAGTAGCACACATTCAGCAGAAACAACCACACAACAAGGGCACTGTTGGTAGCTCTTGAAGACCTTTCCAACCAACTACTGCAGTGGTTTTCTGCAGCAGGCTTCCCCCACACATGAACGTTGGTAAGAGACCCTCCCAATGATCATCCCCAGATGACGCACGTACGTATTGTTCACAAGAATAGAACTCTCTGTGGCACGCTGGACAGCCCTAATGACTGCAGGAGGTAAATATCATCACTTACATATGCTTGGGTAGCCCTTCTCTGAAGCCCGTCAGAAAGTTAGACCCCAAAGTACCAATGGTCCCTTGAGATCCTGTTAGTTTTCCATTAGATGTTCAGAGGAAATAGAGAATAATGTTTGTGAATATCCAAATCTAAATTTATAAGCAGGTAGGTGGGAATAGTTCCAAGCAGAAAAGATTTAAAAGCTTCTATTTAAAAGGAAAAAAAAAACATCAATTAAGTCTCAATTTTAAATTAAAAAAAAAGAATTATACAAGGCTCAGAAAATATCCTCCCTCTCTATTAATGTTAGAAAGCTATGTCATAATCAAGGCCTTTAATCATTTGCTAATATCCCTGGGAGACCTTTTGCTTAGAAGAAAATTAAAAATAAGAAAACACTTCCCCACTGTATTGTCAGGACATGCAGAATATGAAATGTTCGTTTTTGCTACGTGAAGTGGTCTCTCTTAGAACTTTCCCTAGATGTCAGGTTGTACTAACTTGTAAAATAGCACAGAATCCAAAAGTTACATTTCTGAGTCATTGCTCTAATAAAATCTACTGAGAGGAGTCTGTGAATTTTACATAACTAAGTACATTTACTGGTATTATATTTTTCAGTTAGTGGTATAAAATTAAGTTTAGTTTAATTGCATTATTATATTTATTGTCTAAATTATTAGTCCTTCAAACTCATCCAGAGTATGAATTAATGGTTGGGGTTTGAGAGATGCCTACTGGAGAGAATCTGCTCCATTTGAAACTCTAATATCAAATTATATTTTTCTATAATATTACAAGGTTGAATTTTTAGTTAAAGTGCTAATTGGTGATGTATATTTTCTCTTGCTTAATGGATACCCTTCATTGTATTTATTTTACAATGAAACATAAAATGCCTTAATATATATATATATATATATATATATATATATATATATATAATAGGCACCTAGCATTTTACATATTTGTATATTTTACATGTGTGTATAAACATATAGCAGGTACCAAGTAAATGAAGTTTTAAGCCATGACTAAATTGTTAGCATATTAAGATCATCAACCTAGAGAGCTTTTTCTAAGTATTCTAAGGGCCAAAGAAAGAGCTCAAAGACACTTATTAAAAGTTATTTGGCTCGTCTTAGTGTATCTTCTGTAATTACCTGAGGAAGCCCTCTAAAGAAACAATTTTAATTCCGTCAAATGTCGAAGTGGAACTTTTCCTCCTTCTTTGTTATTCTGATCAGCTATCATCATTGCATCATTGTTTCCAAGGTTAGGCTATTTCTCATTTAAAAAGAGTTTTCACTGTAGCCATTTCAAAAGACTTCTTAGGTCTGTTTGATTTTTTTTTTAATTATGATTAATTTTTAGTTAGAATTTTAAACTGTAAAATTATCCGATTTAACTTAAGACACTGGCCTGAACAAAGACAGATATTCTCTGTATGAATCTATAGCCAGCTCTTCAAGAGCTAACCCAAGGATTCACCACTGAAATTATTTTATATGTGCAGCAAAAATTCTCCTGTATTTTTTCAGTCTTTTCTGCTACTGCACAAAGATACTCAGCCCAGCTCCTCCCAAGCTCCTTCCTGCTTTACCTCAGGAGTGTTGCATCCTAAGGCACCCTTGTTCTCTGAACTCTTTTGTGTTTCCTGGCAGCCAAGGAGCATCACTGAATCCTAGCTCAAGGCCAAGGTCATTCCCATCTTTTTTTTTTTTTTAAGCAGCTTCGATCATGCATCTATTTAATAGTGGGATGGACTGGGATGACAGGGACCTGCTCTCAGAGAGCTTACAACCTATATGAGACAGACACTCCCCCCTCACCCTCCCCAAAAACCCACTACAAAACATATTTACAAAGCGAAATACATACAAATAAATATACATATGAATGACAGAGGAATACTAAGAAGTATTGTGTTAACAACTGATGACTGACTGACTGACCCAAGTCATTTCCATCTTTATCTATAGGATATTATACTAAATCCAACTGGAGTCCTTCGGTTCACATTAACTCTAAAACAGCCACTGAGCATCAGAATTCCTCTAAATACTCATACATACGAGGTGTTGGGGGGAGTGGTTTTGGTTTTTCTTTCTTTTTTTTTTTTTGAGAGAATATTGAATTTCCAGGAAGAAAAAAAAATATTTTCTTATAAATTCAATCCAAAGAACACCTTGCTTTCTGAAAATACGTTTCTGGAAATAGCACTAAGCATGACAAAACTCAGAGTCTGTTTCCAGAAAGGTCGATTCAATTCCTGTGGTGAATTTTAAAATATTTGGACTGGAGCAACATTTCAAGAGTACAATGAAAATAAAGTAAAGATTATTTTCCCCTCCCCTATAATTATCTTCCCCCGTAACTTCTAGCAGAGGTGCTATCAAATCACTCTGGATTCGAAGCAGGTGGTTTGTGACTTTTGGACCAAATGGAAACATAGGAGAGCAGTTGATGGCGCTGTCTAAACAGTTACGTGGAATGTGCCACGCATTTCTTCATACGGCGACCAAGTGATCTTGGTGATTACCAACAGAGAGAGGGTGCTTGGGTTTGTGATCCCCAAAATGGCCTTTACGATGCCTCTGGATGACATAAAGGTTTTGACCAGCATTTGGCTTGCAGCTCTGCTTTAAACCTCCAGACCCATAGTCATGTTTAAACATGAAAGTACGTGACCCAGTTGACAGTGAGAGAATGAATCTGTACATGATCTGCATGCCTGACCTACTAACCTGTGGAGCATCCCCACTCCCCAGTATTACCGCACCCACTCCTGCCCCAGCTTTATCCCCAGACCTTCCCCTACAGTAGCACCCCCAGCTTTTGCCTGCCAAGCTCTGCCAGGGTATACCTCAGCTAGCTACAATAGGGCTCATGTGAAGTTCTATTGCTCGGTTGAGTTGTCGTGTCAGCATTGGTTCAGAGGACCTTTCGATGTCACCCAAATCTTCCTTTTGTATCATTTCACAGAGTTGCGTGCAAACTCCTGTTGTTCTGTTAACGGCATCACCTGTGACTTAAGTGTACAACACCTGTTTGCTATGTCATTGTTGCTTTCTCAAGGGAACACGGGAGGGAGAGAAGTCGAATGGGGAAACTGAGGGATGTTTGCTAGATTTGGGGAGAGCTTTGAAGAACTCATAGCTGCCGCGCTTCCAGAGTCATAAAAGGTTCTTATGCTCAGCTTAAAAATAATAAGGAATTCCTCAGAGCATTCAGGTTGACATCTGCATGGGTTTTTAAGGGCAATGCATAGCCAGCTTTATAAAACTAGAGAAATAATAAGTCAGACATTTGAGAGAGAGAGAGAGAGAGAGAGAAGCAAAGGTCAAAAATATAAAATCAGAGAAAAGCTTAATCTTGAAGTTAATTGCAGTCCATTATTACTTTTACAAATAATTCATATAAAGATAAAATTTTATAATGAGCCAGGAATGGGCCATAAAGTCAGGGGGAGAAGTGTTAATGTTAACGTTATAGTTCTTAAATGTTATGCTATGTTTTAAGTGATAAGTGTCAAGACATCCGAGACTAGGTGGAGCAGTCAATACAAGCCAGCCACCAACTAGAAAAAATGCAGATAATGGCTGAGAACAGAGCAAAGGCATGCGGTGTTCTCATTAGACACATGTTCCCAGGAGGAGCTGAAGGCTGGACACAGTGCTAGCCAGGCTCACCTGTGATGCCAGGTGACCCACATACAGAAGACATGTTCCAGGTGCACAGCTGTGACAAGGCCTGAGCATTTCTACAGGGCTCACAATTTTTGTACTTTTTTTTTCTTTTTTCTCAAAGCCAGTTAGAAACATCCAGAAGGCAAGGCCCTTGTCTCCTGCTTTCTATCTTTGGTAGCTCCCTCTGTCCCATCTGACAGAATTCTAAAGTGTACAGAGAGCATGGCGCTGCTGGCCCTCTTCTCCCAGACACGCACAGATCTGAGCCTTTCCTGGAGGCCCTAGCTTCTTAGCCTTTGGGATTTCTACAGCCTTTCAAGGGAGCTAGTGAAAGCTACACACTTCCTTTTGCTCCGAAAACGAACATCTGAGCATATATAGACTCCTTGAAATTTCTCCCCAGAAATCCCACAGTGTGTCAGGCCTTTTAGCTAGGACTCCATGAAACTTAGTTCCCCAGCCAAACTTTATTTGTTTTGGGAGCTTGTTAAGGACTTCTTATATGCTTCCAACACCTGAGGAAAATAATTTCTCCTAAATCTTGAAGAACAACCAAGTCAAAATAGAGAAGCTCTGGGGATGCTTTTTATAGGTTAGTCTTAGTTGTGTCCATTTGAGAACAAACAGCCAAATTTTGAGAGAGCAGAATCCTTAGCAAGGAAAAGAGGAAGAAACACTCCAGCTACGACATATAAATGAGATTAGAGTCAAGAAGAGCCCTGCCAGGGTAGAGTTTTGACTTTATTAATGTTTGTATTAAACAAATGAAAGTGACAAAGAAGATGATAGAAGGCCCTGTTTTAGGTCAGTTTTAGTGGGTATATATGTCATAGGACACAGCATCCTATATCACATGCCTCACATATATGTCCATGTCCATACACAAGCAGACCTGCATTCCCGAGTGCGGGCTGCTGTCATTCTGAAGAAGGCAGCTAAGTCCATCCAAGGCCATCACAGAGACGCTGCACCTATGCAGCTGGATTCTGATGAGGGGAAATTAGCTGTCGCCCATTAGTAAATGTTTATTTTAGCATTTTGTTTAGTATCTTATCTATAAAACCTTCCTCCCCAGATATACGAGTTTTCAGAGTACATGATAATGTCCTGGGAACTGAAATTAATGAAAGTATGGATTTTTCTAAAGCAAAAGCATTTCAAACTGAAATTTCCAGTCAATTAAAAAAAGACAACCCAAGGATATTCTTCCGTTGTAACAGAATATTAAATATTACGGATTGGTAAATCAATTGCTAAAATGTTCATGTTTTGTTTTTAAAATTAGTTAGCCTAGGGTTTCATTCTGAAAATAGGATCATTTTGACTTCTTCATACTCAGCTTTAGGAAACACAATGCTCACTAATTCACATAGAAACAAAATAATCGATATTTATGCGCACACAATACACTCCAAGGCATTGCGCATTTTCCGCTCAGGTGTGCTAAGTAAACCCAGGCTAGCTAGAGAGAATGAACCTGCTTACTGCTTGTGCTGCCTCTAAAACAAATGTCATTTCCAGACAGGGGACTGGGGGGAACCTTCCATCACCTTGCGACCTCCTAATGAAGCCACAGCCTCAACTCCCGTCCAGTACTGGCAGCATCACCCGGAAAAACTCATCTTCCAGTCATGTGACTACAAAGCCTTTGTAAGTTACCCTAGATTCGGTGTTGGGGCCCAAGTTGGGACAGAGGATGTATTCCCTGGTTAGTCTGCATTCATTGAAAATGTACCAAAATGTCCATCACTGACATTTCTGAAGGGTTTTCTTATTTTCCCTTCCTGAAAATGTCTAGATAACATGAGTTTTGGGACCCCTGAAGTCCCGATAGCCTGAGTTTTGATCTATGTCTCTGTATAAAGGTGTGTAGTTTAAAAGCCATGTGATAAAACACAACTTATTTATTTATTTGTTTATTTACTTATTTATTTTCTGTGTAGCCCTGGTTGTCCTAGAACTCACTGTGTGGAACAGGCTGGCCCTGAACTCAGAGATCCACCTGCCTCTGCCTCTGCCTCTGCCTCCCCAGTGCTAGGATTACAGGAGTGTACCTCTGCCACCCTGCTTGATAAAAGCACAATTTAAAATAGAATGATTGCCTAGCATTCCCTGTGCCCTGGGTTCCACCCACAGCTCCATAGACAGAAAGTAACATCAAAGGGAGGTGAATACACCTGCAGCAGATAGCCATGTTTGCTGACTGACCTCAGAACATCAGATCTGCCACTTTATATAAATGCAAGATTCCCTCCATTGCCCTCAAGGATGGGATTGCAATACTGGTATGGTTTGGTTTAGTTTGGTTTGGTTTGGTGGTGTTTTGTTTTTCTTTCTTTTTCTTCTTCCAGGGTGAAGGGAATAGGTGCTTATTACTGATTATTCAACAAGTCCTGTAGGCTTTGGAACGGATGATGGTTGTCATGACTACAGGGAGGAAAAAGATGGCTGAACCTCACTAGAAACTGACTCTCTTTAAAAGAGATGTTTTGATTAGGGCAAACTTTCCAAAAAAAAAAAAAAAGTAAAAAATAAGGATTTGGCTGAGATGTTTTCCTTAACAATGCAGACACCTTCCGGTTATCTCCTTCCAGGCTGGGCTTACCTCACCCTGCTGTCTCCCTCCCTTGTGGTTCATCTTGCAACCCTGGATTTCTTTCAACAATTGTCCGAAAACTGTTGAAATGGCAGCCTCCAAAGTTCAGCCTTTGGCTTCTGAGGCTTTCTCACAAGGCCTTAGGCAAGCCTCTTCAACCTAGCCTTCCTCCTTCACATGGGCCGGTACTCTCCCGGTCTTCAGGAAAGATGCCTGAGCCAAGTGCCACCATGTGGGTGGGGACACTGTCTTCTAAGCTCTTCCACAATCCTTACCATGGTTCAGATGTTCTAAGGGTGCTGAAGAGAGGTGAAATAAAAGAGCCAGCTGAAATTTCAAAAAACTGACAAATGAATTGATCTTTTTAAATGGGGTGGGGGGGAGAAGGACAGACACAAAGGACATTTTGCTTATAATTCTTTGCCCCAATCAGAAGCTAGAGACTGAGTGTGAAATATATAGCAGGAATCCATGATTTGGTCACATAGCAGCAAAGTGGCGTATGATTCTGGGACAATTTTCCTCTCCTCCATCTGTCCTGTCCTGTGTCACTCTGCACTAGGGAGTCATCTCTGTCCCTATAAAATGAGAATGACACACATTCTCAGATGGATGGAGCACAGGGCACACAGCTGTAAAAGTTTTTTTAAATGTCCAGGACTGCATCTTCTGCTAAGAACAGCCCCGCTTTAATTACCTATGCTGCAGAGTAAGCCTAAATGGGGGCCACGTCGCCTCGCTCCTCAGCTGTCGCACACAGCCCTGCAATTACACTGATACTGGCATGATTTATTTTTGCAGACATTGCTGCCTCCAGAAAACAAAATGGCAAAACATTTTTAGATACCCCCATTTTGCAGTTAAATATGATTTGAAAGATGACATCTTTAGAAAAATGCCGTAACTTTTACGGAGATCAATTCATAGCTTTCTGAAGTCATGGCTCACTTTGTTCGTATCCTCTGCATCCGTAAGGATTTTAAGTTATCAGCAATGCACAGCCAAGAAACCTAGCCAGTAGCCTTGCCTACAGTGTGTTTTTAAATCATTACTCATATTTATCCTCCTGTTTTAATATGTCATTCCAATTTGTGTGTGTGTGTTTTAGTATTTAGGTTCTATGCTGATAAAAGAGTTGAGGGGAACAGAATCAACACAGGACGCTTGTGCAAAGATGCGGGTGAGTTTGCCAAACTGTTTTATCTTCGTAGCTGAAACACTAAGTACTGGGTGCACATGCAAATTGCCACCTTTCAGATCCCTGTTTTCTTCATGCGTTGGTCTGTTGATCACATGGGCGTTACATAAAAAGGTGTTTTGGTTTTGATGGTGCTTATGCTTGGGTTTATCTGGCAATCGTTTATGATAAAGTCTCTCTGATATATTTTAGACCACATTACATGTTGCTTTTAATTATTTTTAGAGAATGAAAGTTAACTGTACAAACACTGATCGCTCTCCAGATTGGAGTCAGGGGAATCTTTAGTCTATTTCAGGAAAACGTTTTAAGCACCAACTTGACAGTCTGAGAATGCTCACTGTAAAGGCTTTTCTAATGCAGCAAAACCCATCAAAAGCAGAGGGTACCACGAGGGTATTCTGTAAAGCTAACTTTGTTTATGCGGATTCTTCCCAGATGTTCTTGCTTTTCTTAAAATGTAAGAAGGGAGCCAGAGAGATGGTTTAGCAGTTAAGAGCACTGACTGCTCTTCTGAAGGTCCTGAGTTCAAATCCCAGCAACCACATGGTAACTTTAAACCATCCTTAATGAAATCTGACACCCTCTTCTGGTGTCTGAAGACAGCTACAGTGTGCTTAGATATAAATAACAAATAAAGCTTTTCAAAAAAAATTTTTTTTAAATGTAAGAAGAAAATTTGACTCTGAATGGCGTGAGACATTGGAGGGCAGTGGATATTGACAGAAATGCAATCCTGAATGCCCATGATCGGTGGCTGCTAGGACCCCGAGTTTATTTTAAGCAAAATACATTACACTTTTTCTCTCCTAAGACTCTCATTCTTGCTTCCTCCAGAGCCAACCTGTGGATAGTATTGAAATATCTAGCTATACTAACAATTTAAGGCTAACGGACCTGTTCCATACGACAAATAGTCAAAGTCAAATCTCAGATACTTAAAGAACGGGTCCTAGCTTTTATTTTTGCCCCCATAATCGTCGTTAATTTCATGTGAGTGAATAGTCTGTTTCAGAAGTAATGAAAAAGCATATACTTGAGCTAAAACAATTTTGTTTTATTTTACTTTTGATTTTTTTTTTTTTGAGACAAGGTTTCTCTGTGTAGCAGAGTCCTGGCTATCCTGAGCTAGCTAAATAGACCAGGCTGCCCTGCAAACTCACAGAGATCCTGCTGCCCCTGCCTCCTGAGTGCTGGGATTAAAGGCACGGGACACCACACCTGGTGAACTAAAACAATTTTAAAGATAGATGTAAAGTGTTTCGTGTTAATTTGGAACCAAATATATGTTGAATCTCCATGAAATCAAACGGTATACAATTGCTAGATCTTGAGTGTAGTCTGACCCTTGATGTGGCACTAACACATTTTAATCCTAGATGACCAAGTGCTGCTTTCTTGCCTTGGCGTCTTCTTATTCACTACAACAACAGCTGCTAATGCTGACTGATGACAGTGTGTCCTGCCGCACTTAAAATCCCCACTTAAAATGAAGACACCAGGTCACAGAGAGAATAGCTTGACAACCCAGACCTGAATTTAAGTCTGTCTGACTCAAGAGCATGAACCCTCCAAAAACACGGGGTCCCCTGGTTCTCCAAAGCCTCTGTTCTCATCCTTGGAGAATGACATGAGATCAGATGACCTTGTGAGAATTATCTGGTTCTATAATTCTGGGAATCCTGTATTTGGAACAGAAAATATCTGACCTAAATTGCCTCACCACTGAACAATGAGAAGAAGAGAAAAGTTTCCAACCATCCGGCCTCATGATGACTTCAGAGATTTCTAGGAGCCTGTGTAAGAAATGAATTTGGCATCGCTCAATTCATGCTATTACCTAAATTACCAGAGTGCACCTACTGCGGGGTTTTAGTCATCGTCAGCCTGGCAGTATGCATGGAGCATCCCTAAGATATACCAGATTTGTGATGTGAATGAAGATCAGTCAATTTCTCGAAACTGAATGGATCTAAAATCATATCCTGATAGCAATAGCAAAGCCAATCTAATAGTCTCAACAGAGAATAATCGAGTTAAAGACTTTGTCTGTGGCCTAAAATGAAACTTAAGGGAAAAAAAAATCTGCCTATTTAAAAACCATTTCTCTGTCCTTTGGGGCATTTTTTTTCTGGTTTGCCTCCCTTTTGTGTTTATTTTCGATCATTTACAAGAAAATTGCAAGTTCACTGCTTCCTAGAATGTCACAAAACCTTATTTGCTATCTTGATTAAATAAATTTCAGGTCTTAGATACAGTCGCCCGAGTTGCATTGGCTGGAGCCCTTCCTTCCAAGCTGAAAGTGCAGATTAGAGCTGTTATCTGAGACTGTCGTATTGTGTGAATTAGAACTTTCACCGGCTAAAGATGGTGTGAATTTCAACTGTAGTTCATTTTCAGTCTGAAGCCAAAGATGTTGTTTTCTTTGCTGTTACCTTGATGGCTGTCTAGCCTCACGTACCAATATGATTGAGTTCTTGCCAGGGGACAGACTTTAGGACATGAGTGTTCTTGAAAGCCAATGTACAGTAACAGTACTGGCCAAAGCACTGCAGACCAAAACTTAACTCAGTTTAAGAAAAAGAAGTTCTCCTCTTGCTACTATGCACTTTGGCCGAACTGAAACCTTCTCTGTAAGAAGTGAATCCGTCTGTACCAACTTAGAGAAGTGTTTTCATAAACGCTGTTTGCTAACAGAGATGCCTGAGGTCTGGCTTTTATGTTCACTACACTGACCATTCCCTGGAAGGGAGCAACACGCAAGCACGTGACTCTCCTGGACTGGTAGAAGCATCACCTAAGATGTGTCTTTAAACTGCCACCAGCCTCCAGCATCCTGATAAATGACCCTGAGAAAACAGTTGTGTTCTCCTGAAGTCAGTTCATTAGGGGCTGAGAATACTCAGCCCTTGCATGCCTAGCCCAAGAGAATTGCATAGTGTTTCATTTATTCCAGGAAGTAGGCACTGCCCTTATCTAAGATTCATGGGTCTGGAAGTAACTTGAATTACAATTCTTCTCATAGCTTTACATATACATAATGAGTATTTATGGGTTTTTTTTTTATTTCACATGCACCTTGTGATCAAAGCACAAAGATAACTTTATGCAGTGTTTTAGCATACTGTCGCTTTTTTTTTTTTATTGTGACCCATTGCACAAAGTCAGGTGTAGAATTTTCCGAATGCCTTTGGGTTGGCATCCAGAAAGTATCAGCATTTTAAGTGCCCTTAGGTTTTATATTTTTAGACCAGGAATGTTCAGTCTGTGCTGTGTCTTCAGCTTCCATATCAGAACACAAATGCCAGTGGAAGTTGAATAACTTGTCCCAGCAAGTTCCAGGCTCAGGCACATCCCAGATTTGCTGTGGGGTATCTAGTGTCTTGCATTTTATAATGGCTGGAAAGGTGGGCCCTTTATGTCTCTAAGAAAGTGTTTCAGGAATCCTCAAGTGCTGCATTGGTTAGATTAAACCATCTGGATGCAGGTACCTCTCGGAATATGGGATAACCTCTAGTAAATTAACACAAGCTGACCTTTCAGCCACGTTCCTGTTGCATGCTTAGGGGTTGGTTTTCTCCCACAGTGCTCACTTTAGGACATTCATTCTTGCTTAGATTGAAGAATTCAGATTCTTCAATCTGAACAACTTCCACTTCTCAGAGGCATGGGGAGCATCTGGTATTCACAGCTAGTTCATTTCCTCATCTTAAACCCATCCATCCACCCATCCATCCATCTCTAAGGTCTCCTCAAGGTCTGAAATAGAAATAGTTTTCCTTTCTTTCCTGGTGTTTTATTGTGTGTATTATTTCAGTTTAAAACCTGTCACGATAAATTAACATGTTGGATGGTAGTTTACTTCACATTATTATACAGTATGGAATAATTTCTTTGTTTGCTCAGGTAAAACTGTCTTTTTTTCCCTCTTCCAAACAATCTTAAGATGTCTTTAATTAATAGAGTTGGTTTTTAATGGACTTTTTTTTAAAAAGCACACTTAGCTTTACAGAAAGACATTCAAGGAAGAGACAAATGCTTCTTGTATGCTCGCTCCCAAACTGTCTTAGTTAGGGTTACTATTGCTGCCATCCATCATTGAAGGAATCCAGGACAGGAACTCAAGCAGGGCAGAAATAGATGCAAGAGGCAAAAGCTGGTACAGATGCCATAGAGGGGTTGCTTACTGGTTTGCTTCACCTGGCTTGCTCAGTCTGCTTTCTTATAGAATCCATCCCAGGAATGGCACCACCCAAATGGGCTGGGCACTCCCCATCTAATTAAGAGAATGCCTTATTAATACATTTTCTCAATTGAGGTTCCCTCTTTTCAGATAATACTACTGTGTTAAGTTGACATAAAACTAGCCAGCACAACTGAACCCTTGTCAACTTGACACACTAACACATTTTTAAGTCATAACCTTTTCTTTCTTATTCTTCCCACCACCAAGATCACACATTAATATTATCATTATAATATATATAATATATCATATGTGATATGATATGTGTTATCATAATGTTATTATTCCAAATTTTAAAAGTCCCACTGTCTTTAAAATTCAAATACTTCAAGACTCACTGTCCTTAAAATCTTAAAATTCAGTCTCAACTGAGAACTCCTATACAATAAAATTTACATAAATCCTTTCTTGCTTGAAGGGAGAAGAACCAGGGCACAGTCACAATCTGAGCAAAGCAAAATCAAGCTCCAAAAATGTAACTAGCAATTATCTAGAGCTCATTCACAATCTTCTGGGCTCCTCTGAAAGGCTTGCGTCACTTTTCTGGCTCTACCTTCTACAGCAGCACACTCGAATTGTCTTCTAGACTGGGGATCTCTTCACCACTCTGCTACTGCTATTCTTGGTAGTCAACCCATGGTCCTGACATCTCAAAAATGGTGTGGTCTTCTAAAACTGTGCTACACTTTCACCAGTAGCTTCTCCTGGGGTCTCTTCAGACCACATGGTGCCTCTCAACTGCTCTTCATGACCCCCTTTCCCACCCTTCAAAACTTAGCACCACCTGGGTAACTCATATACTACCAAGTCCAGCTGCCAACATGAGGTACAACCCTTGACCATCTCTGGAACACAGCTTGTTTCTTGACTCCCAGAAAACAATTCCCAGATCACCTCAATGATGCTGGCCTCTTCTTAGTTAATCACAGCCAATTCTTCAGTTGACCAGATTCTTCACACAAAAGCCTCAGTCTTTGCTTCCTTCTGAAATCTCACAAACCAGGATTCCATTGTCTACACTGCTCTCAACATTCTTATCTTCCTTCCAAGCTTCTACAAAACAAACAGATCACTGAACTCTCAACACTCAATGGCTTTTCTAGCCCAAAGTTCCAAGGTCCTTCCACAATCCTCCCCAAAACAACATGGTCAGGTTTGTCACAGCAATACCCCACTATGGTGATACCAACTTATCTTAATTAGAGTTATGATTACTACGATGAAACATTTGACAAAAAGCAAGCTGGGAAGGAGACGGTTTATTTGGTTCATACTTCCACATTGTAGTTGATCACTGAAGGAAGCCAGGGCAGGAACACAAAAGGGCAGAGACCTGGAGGCAGGAACTAATGCAGAGGCCATGGAAGAATGCTGCTTAATGGCTTGCTTGTCATAGCTTGCTCAGCCTACTTTCTTATAGAACCCAGACTACCAACCTAGGGATGACACAACCCACAATGGGCTGGGCCCTTGCCCACCAATCACTAGTTAAGAGAATGCCTTATGGATGGATCTTATGGACACATTTTCCCAGTTGAGGTTCCCTCCTGTCAAATTACTCTAGCTTATGTCAAGTTGACATAACCTGGCCAGCCCACTAAACAACATCTTTGCATGCTCCTCCATTATCAACAGCTAAGTGGTACCTTTGTTACAACTGATGGACTCATATTGACACTGTGAAAACTCTTGCTGCTGTACACCCCGTATATCTGGACAAACTGACCATGGCCTGTGTCTACCATTACCATGCATGATAGTTTCTCTACCCTGCAGTTCTCTGGTTTTCAGAGCTGTTTTAAATTTACAGAAAGAAAAATGGTCCATAAATTACAGTGCTCACATACACTCCCCCTACAGTTGCTGAATTTACAGCTTCTCTTCTTGTGAAACTCCTGTGTTGGCACGATATATTTGTCACAATTAGGGCCAGTGTTCATGTTCAATATTAAGTAAAGTTTGTGGTATATATTAGAAGTCATCCTTCCTGTTAGCAGAGTTCTAGGACTCTATAAATATGCAACAATGTGTCTACCATTTCTTCGTGGTTGCTCCCATGATTTGGAAAGTGTACAGACGCTGTAAAAATATAAACATTCCTAAACAACTACAACATTTCTTCCCCTGGATGAAAACTCTGGATAATGTCCCGCTTTGTTCTCAGTGTGTGTAGAGAAGAATCAGTAGGAACTGGCTTTGAACCCTGATATTATTGAGCAAAATTGCCATGTCTGCTTTGTCTTTTTAGATTTTCTTTACTAAAAGCCCATCTGACAGGCTTTGGTACTAAGCCATAGTTTTGCTTCTTCATAATAACCAGGCTGCTCATTTCCTGTATTCTGACAGCTTTGCAGACATTCCCACTTAAGATTAGAAATACAAAAACATATACTACCGCCATGGGGGAGAGTCAGAAAAGATATCTCTTTAATCTTAACATAGTCATTTCATGCTGCCTTCTGTGTGAGTGGTTTAGCTAAATCCATGTTCTGAAACACGGGCTTCATTTCCTAATCAGTCCCTGGAGGGAAATTGTTAGTTCTAGGGTGCTAAATATGATGCCCTTCAGGCAGGGTTCCCCATAAAAGAGAGCCTTCTTTCCGCCTTCCTCACATGACACTGGAGAGATGCCAGCGGGGGAGGGCCCGTGCTACCCCTCACCCTCGACAGCAGGGATGGTGTGACATGCCCTTCTCTGTGGCACCTGCCTTATTGTGATTGTTAGATATGCACAGTTCCTGCCTCCATCACATCTCAAACATGCTGGCTTCTTCCTCCAAATGGTTGAGTAAAATTCATGGGAAGATTTTCTTTAGAATCTTTTTTTTTCCTCTACTGCAGCTCTGAGGCTGGTACCCCTTTCATTGTACTGGGTCTCTATGCCCATAGTATATAAGAGTATTCTAAGGTTTAGGAATCCTGGACTTTCATTTCCACTTTGTGAAGTCCATTTCTAAAATGGAGAAAACAAATGAAAAGAAAAGGTTCCTTACAAGATGACATATGTAGCTCTACAATTGTATACTTGGTTCAGTTGCCCCTAAATCAATTGGAAGTTGCTTTTTCAAACACAGGACTGAATTTTATAGAGCTCTAATTATATTACTTTGGCCATTGTGTGATTTGGGGTTTGTTGTGTGTAACTCCCATTTTGAAGATTTCAATGGTCGATGCGCTAAGACGTAGTTCTGGCCAACGTGAAGCTCTATTTAATTTTGCCTCTCTGGTCTTATCTGTGCCACCACCCCTGTATTTTACCTGGAGTTTAATCATCACTAAGATACAGATTCCTATCACTTCCCTAATTCGATTAAATATGCCATTAGAAAATGTAGGGCATTATATTCAATGTAGTACCCTCTGCAAACTTACTTTCTAGAATCTCATTGTTGGCAGTTAGCATTATTCACAGGTGTTTGTTTGTGATCTTGGAAATTGCTCTTTAAAGGGAGATTAAAGGAGGCTAGGCTAGAGTATAGGCTCAGTTGGTAAAGCACTTGTTTTGTAAGCATGAGAACTTTAGTTCAGGCAGATTTCCCCAGTACCCACAGAAAATGCCAGCCAAAGCAGCACAAGCCTATAACACCTGCTCTATGGAGGCAGAGACCGATCCCCCAGAGCTCAGCTTGCCAGCCTACCAGTCTAGCAGAATCAATGGGTTATAGTTAGAGACCCCGTCTCAAAAAAATAAGGTAGAAAGCAATTGAGGAAGACACCTAACGTTAACCCCTGGCCTCAACATACACACATGCTGTACACACACACACACACACACCAGAGAGAGAAAGGGAGAGATAGAAAGACACAGACACACAAAAATACACAGAGAGAAACAGAAAGACACAGACAGACACACAGACAAAACAGAGAGAGAGAGAGAGAAAGAGAGAGAGAGTGACAGAGAGACAGAGGCAGAGACAGACACACAGAGAGACACAGGCACACAAAAAAGCACACACAGAGACAGAAAGACACAGAGAGACATACAGACAGATAAAAACATACAAACACAGAGGAGTTAGAGAAGTAGAAGAGAGACAGAGAGGCAGAGGAGAACAAGAAGGTATTGGTGCCTGATTTTTAATGAGGCTAAGAGAGAATAAGAAAGTCAGAAATAGGCAGGCTCTCGGAGAGTGTTAAGATTTTGGAGTCTTTGTGCTTTCAACATGGGCCTCATTAGGTCTGTTCTCCTTAATTTGTATAATTTTTAAACTTTCAAGCTGGAAGGACCTCTAACGTGTGACTTTTCAAATATGTAGATTTCTGGATAGTAGTCTGTGCTTTGGTCTGCGCTCTGCCACTGTCTTTGCTCTTTGCAGTGCTTTCAAAGAAGCAACACCAGGAGGAAGCTGAAAGGGCTTTTTTTTTAAAAAAAAAAATTAGAATGTGTCCTTCCTTAAAAGGAACTGAAACTGAAGCTATGATTCAAAAGTTCAAAGCCACCCTGAGCTATGGAGCAAGTTCGTCGGTCTTTGCACAGATCCTTCTGAGAGAAAATGTCATCTGTAATGTTTGCAGGGAGAGCTGCAGTTAGGAAGCAGGCAGGGGCAAGCATATCAAAGGCTAAGTTCTGCTGTCAGCATTTCAGCTGAGGTTTGCTTTATGCACCATCACCTTTGGTGGGGGGAATCGTGGAATCAGGTCCCCACCTTCTTCTGAGGCCCCCTGGGCTTTTTATTAGGAAGACTAAGCCTATCACATAACTGACAACCACCAATGAGCCGCTTTCCAGTCACTGAAAGATGCAGAGGTTTATTTATTTATTTATTTATTTAGCCTTAATCACCACTCGTCTTAAAGTCTCTTTCTAAATATGTTTATTTTCATGAACATCATTGGCCACATAGGGCCAGCACCAGCACTTGGGAGGAGCAAAAATTCAAAGCTACCCTGAGCTATGTAGCAAGTTCAAGGCTCCGTCTCAGATAAATTTAAGTTCTCTTTGACCCAAATGTATTGTTACGTTTAATGTTCATTGTTTATCCATTTTACTACTGTCAGAATATCAGCACAGCAGCCTGGTGTGCTGGGCGAAGGGCACATTCTAAGATCTCCGAATATACTGGCACTACACGCTAAACACGGACTTATCTGGTGTAATCCTCATAATGATACAAAGAGGATGTTGCATTAACCATTTTAGAATTGAAGTAGCTGAGTAGAGAGGGTAGCTAGCCACAAAGCTAGGGAGACGTGGACGTAGGAGTCCAAGTGTATCCTCCTATGCCATTTTTAGGAGGTGTTTTGGGATTGGTTTGGTTGTTGTTGAAACATGATCTTACTGTGAAGTTCAAGCTAGGCTCCAAGTCTCAGATCTCCTACGTCAGCCTCCTGTTAGCAGAGACTACAGGCATGTGCCACTGCACCCGGCTGTCTTCCTGGGCTCTTGTGCTCTGTACTGGGAAGCCTTGCATAAAAAGGGTCACTTCAGTGGATCAGAAAATTCAGATGGACACATACACACACACACACACACACACACACACACACACAAACATACCATACATATACACTCACACAAATACACTCACGTACACACATTCAAACATACATACACATGCATACACACACTACACACACACATATATACACACTGCTGAAGTTGTTTTTACAAGTAATAGATTTAAAGACTCAATACAGGGCTATGGTGACAGCCAGTTTAGCCCATCAGTGAGAGATCTTATCTTAAAAAAGAAAAAATAATAATTAAATGTTAAGCAATAGAGTAAGGTAACTCTTGTGTACACATGTGTATACATATATACCACATGCACAAAAAATAAAAACTCAAAAAACCCAAAACAAGGTAGACAGCATCTGAGGAAGGACAGCCAAGTTTGCCCTCTGACCATGAATACCCCCCCCCCACACACACACATGTATGAAGACTCAGTAAATTGGCTTAAGCTAAAAAAAATCGTAAATGTTTAAGCCTTATTTTTTTAATTGCAAAGAATTGCAAAATAATTCTTCATTACCTGCTTCCAAAACAGAGAGCAGAAGGAAGAAATGAAAACAACTAATTTTACCACCTAGAAGTGGTAAGCACCTTCCTGCTGACACCTTGTTCACGCGTGCTCCCTCTGAGTCGTTCCTTAGGCCCTCCTGGGCATTGCTCCTTCTCTAAAACCTGGGAATGTTCTGTACCTGTTGTGTTACGGTCTATTTTAAACCACAGTTATATTTGGGAAACTTTTTTTTTTAAGTATTTCAGAAACTCTTCATCCTCAGTACTATTTCTGGTGGTTGATTACAATATTCCAATCCAGAGTTAAAACAATCTTTCAGCCAGTTCCCTGGGCTGTTGTGTCCAGTTCCAATTTAAAAAAAAAAATTATAAGCAGGTTCTTTGGCAAGTCCTGATTATGTCCCTAGAATAAGCCACTAAATGGCAAAGGGCATACCCATTTCGAAATTTTTCAGAACTAGTGCCAAACTGCCTTCTAAAAACTCACAAGCAGTGAGGGACCGTGACCACTGGTGGCTTTCAGCCTCCGGTGCTTGCTGTCTTTGACGCGCCCCTTCCTGTCACTGGGGACCTCGTGAGAAGCCAAGCATCTTCAGCATGCCGTCTAGTCTTTACCTACATCTATCTATTCTGCCTGTAACTCTGGTATCTCTTTAGGACTCTTTATTTCATGTGAAGAATGTTTTCAGCTCTTACAGCCCTCTGGAAACCATGAAAGGATTAAATAATCCTTGCTAATTGCTCTCAAGACCAAGAGCTGTAGCAAAATGCTAATGGCAGACTTTTTTTTTTTTTTTTTTGAAATCACTTGTCAAACTCGAGTTGATAAACTAGCTCCTCGGAATGAACGCAGGGTGCCGCGCAGCTCGGTTTACGTGCACAGCGTCACAGAGCAGTGCTGACAGTGACTCTCAATCAAACTGATCAACTGCGGTCGCACTTACAAAGTGTGGGCCCCAAACCTGCAGCGTCAGCAGCATCTGGAAATTTGTTAGAATTGCAAATGTGTGTGCGGGCCCCAGCCCACTTTGCTGAGCCTCTGGGAGTGGGTCCCCGTAATCAGTCATTTACTGGATTCATGATACCATCACAGAATTGAGATACACTCTGTAGGTGGAAAGCCACTGCCTTGGTCCCCTGGGCATTCCACTGAGGATCCTGTGTAGGTCAGCTGTTCTGGGTAGATGCCTTATGTCATTGTGCCTGGAAATTGGCCAGGCCTAGGACAGAGTTAAGGGCATCACTTTGGGCCATGCTAAATTTGGGCAGGACTTTATTTCTGAGTTCTTTAGCAGTTTGCACTCCAAGCAAGGAGATGTATTTGGAATGGCCACTGCTCACTCTATTCAAGTCACGTAGTCTTGGTTAGTGCTCTCTGTTCCCTCAGCCTTTGGGGCAGAGTTCTTGGGGCCACAAAAGTGGCCACATTTCTCAGCCAAATGAGGCACTCATTAGTGACACTTGAAAGCCTAAACTATTTTTTAAAGAAATACAGAGGGGGGTGGGGGGGAAGTCCCAGCTGCCACCAGGAATCATTCTAACCTCCTAAGAGTTCCTTCCTACCTTTCCTGGTACCGGTGATGGGAACCAGGGTGAAGTTGCAGAAATGCAACCCTAGCCCTTCTCCTTGAGGCTGCAAAATCACCCATCACCAAAGAACTACCCCCGGAGCCTCTTGATAACCTCACATCACATCTTCTCTGGCTTGGGGTACCACGGCTCCCATAAAGGTTCTCTACACCCCCAGCCCTGTGCTGTGCTCAGCCTTTGGCTTCACCAGCCAGGAGAGTACCCTATGAAATGACCATATCATCTACTTCTGACCTTAAAAAAACACGGCAACTCCTTAGGTTTAAACACGAGGCTGTCTACCAATGGTTACAGAGGAAGGAGTCAAAACAGCTGTGGGTGGTCCTCTAGACTCTTCCAGGGAAGCAGAAAGACCCCATGAAATTCCAAGCATTCATACAAGGTAAAGAAACAGACGTGTCAGCATTGGAGGCCCAAAAAGTCTTGCCTCAGAAAACAATCTTGGCACTAAGTTTTACAGGGCGAGGGTTATTTTTGAATATGTATTCCAAGGTCTGCTTTCCATACCTTACCCTCCCCATAACCTAGCTAGTTTGCTGCATAAAGCCTGATTCTACATCCTATAGTTTTCAACCATTTGAAAGTCACTGAAGGCCTCAAAATAGTACTGTTAGAGCTTATTTACATATACCTGGGAAACTGAATATCATCGTTAGGCTTTGCAACTAACTACAGAGAATATTAGATGGCAAAATAGTTATGATCCAGGACTGAAAGTCTAATTAGAAAGTATTCTCAGGGTAGCCATGGAAATCTCTTCCCCAGCCTGTGCTTCAGATATGCTGTAAGTAACCAGGGTATTGTAAGAAAGAAAGTTGAGGGCTAGGGAGGTGGCTCAGTGGGCAAAGGGCTCGCTGCCCAAGCATGAGGGCCTGAGTCTGGGTCTCCAGCATCCACATAAAGGCCAGGCACATACTGTAACCCCAGCACTGGAGAGGCAGACACAGACAGAGTGTGCAAGCTCACTATCAGTTAATCGAACCAAAACAGTGAGCTCTAGGTTCTGTGAGAGACCTGTCTCCAAATAATAGAGAAAAACAGCAGAGTGAGACACCTGGTGCTAATATTTGGCCTCCACCCATGTACAAATGGGTCAGTGCACCTGCATATCATATACACACATACACACACAAACACATATACACATACCATATATGCACACATATACATAAATACATGCACACATACAAACATACACACAAAATATACACACATATACATACATTCATGCATACATACATATATACACATATACACACATACCACACACACACATACACAAACACACATACCACATATGAATATACATACGCATACATACACACAAAAACACACACATATATATACACACATACCATATACAGACACATATACCCACAAAAACATACACATAAACAAATACCACATGCATGCATGCATGCATACATTCAAACATATGCACATACATACACACATACACATGAGAGGAAGGAAGGGAAAAAAGGAAAAGAAGGAGGGGAGGAAGGCTTACTGAGTCTGTCTTACTCTTCTTTTCCCCCCTCCTGCACTGCTGATGCACAAATGATTAAACACAAGCCTCACTCTCGCCTAGCCTGATGTCAAACAACTGAATGCCTCCACCCCACCCCCATAAGCCTCTCTGCACTCATTCACACCCAGGAAAAGCATGTTCTGAGCTCAGTGGGTCCATGCACTCAGAAGGAACCAAAAAATGAGATATGACTTCTAACCCCAAGGCTCAGAAGGCTGAGGGAGGATCAGGAGCTCAGGGCTAGCCTGAGCTACACCGATGAGACAGAGACAGAGATGGAGGTGGGACAGCTGGTCGGCTGTCTCCATGGGTACGTGTTTTGTATCCACCAATGGAAATATTTGCAGTAAGTACTGCGCCTATGTTGATCCCTGGGGATCCCTGGGGTTCACTAACTAGCCAGGTAGACTAGACTGATCATCTTGTTCAAGGCCAGTGAGAGATCCTGTCTGAATGGACCTCTCAAAATGACAACCATGAAGTTGTTTTCTGGTCTCTATACGTGTGCAGGTGCACACAGGAACACATATGCATATAGGAACACACACCCACACAAACAGGAAAGGGAAAAGATCATTACTTCTTTTTCTTGATAAATCTTAAACTCCCCTTTAAAAAAAAAATCTGACAGTGCTCAGTTACTTCTTAGGAACAGTGTTCCAGATATGAAATTATGACTCAGCTCTGCTTGGTGGAACAGGGCCATCTAAACTAAGAACTAACTGCAGATTTTAGAAACGCAGCATCTCTACTCATCCAAATACCATTTTTCTTGTGATAATAAAAGACTAATAATCTAGCCAGGCAGTGGTGGCACAGACCTTTAATCCCAGCACTTGAGAGACAGAGGCAGGTAGATTTCTGAGGCCAGCCTGGTCTACAAAGAGAGAGTTCCAGGGTAGCCAGGGCTACACAGAGAAACCTGGTCAAAAAATTTTTCATCTTTTGCCTGGCAGGGTGTTGCATGCTTTTAGTCCCAGCACCTGGGGGTGGGGGGCAGAGGCAGGTAATCTCTGAGTTCCAGGTGAGCCAGGGCTGCATAGTGAGACCTGTCTCAAAAAAGGGAATGTATCTTCCAATCAGATGTGGTAGCCCATATCTGTATACTTAGCACTCAGAAGGCCGAGGCAGGAGGATAACTAGTTTAAAGGCAGCCTGGACTGTACAGTGAAACCCTGTCCTAAAAAAGGAGGGTGTTGGGATTCATATTCCCCTGAGGGCATGGTCCTTTTTAACCCTTACCACACCCTAAGGCACCCCATCTGCTTCTATCCCCATATAGTCACACTTCCAACATCTGAGTTTTGTCTCTCGTTTCTTCCCGATTACCATGCTGACCGTGTAAAGGCATCTCTGTGTGTCTTTGCAAAAACATGCTCCCTCTTGCATTACTGTCTCTGCTAATGGCTGCTTCATCTGTGACACCCTCACACTCCTGCATTTGCTATGACATCACAGAGGGCCTCTCGACTCTTCACCCTTGGTTGTGGGGCTCCTTCCCTGCAATCCATATAGTCTGCCCTTCGGATTTTACAGCAGCTTCTTAGGTCCCTCGCTTACCCTCCGTCTTCAGTACACCTTTCTCACATCACTCCCTACTTAACAGCATCTGATGGGTCTGATCTTAGCCAGGAAGTCCCACCTTCCAAATCTACTATATTACCCTCCTTTCTGAACAGTTACCTAAACCACCATAAAGTTCTCATTTACATGTGTACCTGACTTTGCTCTTAGAACAACCCCACTTTATCTTCTTTTTGCCACTCAGATACCTATCCCTCCAGAGCCAGCACAGTGCAGGTAATCAGGCTTGATGAATGAATAACTTTAGTAATAGCTGCCTTACCCTTTAATTGAAGGTAAACCTTTCCATGTTTGCTATTCTAAAAGTATTCTGTCCCCATCGCCATTGCTGCATGTGTCAGCCTTGTAGCCATACCTTATGCCCAACTTGAAATGTGTGCTATGTGAGCGGAGATGCACTCCTATGCTGCCCTGCCCTTCCTCCCTCCCAGGAGGCATCTTGCCCCACCCTGATTCCCATTTGGATCCTCCTCAGCAGGACAATCACTTAGGTGTCCAATTCAAGCAGTGACATTCACTCCCAGTTTCACATCCCTGAAATGGACTCTGAGCTTTTCCATTGAGTAGCGGAGTGGACTGCCCAAAATAACCCCAGACTATTGAACAAATAACAAATAGCTCTTTCTTAATACTAAATAAAATACTGGTATTTTCATCTTAATGTAGCCATATATTGTTTTAGGTTACAAATAGGTCTGGCCAGGAAAAAAAAAAAATACTCATGGCAAGAGATGAGAGAGATGACTAGCTGAAATCCATTGTGATGCTTTACTAAGAGTTCTTCACACTCACTTCAGTCAACAGAATGATTGCCTGTTCTGCCCTAGCCTTCTCAATTCATGAATTCAGCCACTGCTTTGCTTTACCACCAGCAAACAGCATGAGCCGTCGTCATCTAGCCTTGCCTTTGATTTGTCCCGCACATTTTCCAGAAGTAGTTAGGAAAAACATTCAGAACATGAAAGCATATTATGTTATCTTCCATTTTTCTAGAATGACTTGTTTTCTGGCAGTTGCAAAAGAAAATTGGCAAGTCTAGGTAATTTTAAAACTAGTTAAAAATCACTTCAAGAGAGTCTCTTTCTCTATTGCCTGGGAACAATACATTTCAAATAATGTTCTTAGTAAATTCCTTCATCTCTGAAACAGATACAGCAACTCTCACAAAAGATGCTGTGTCAGGACAATTAGGACAATGTAAAAGACCTCTTCCAGGGGTCAAGCAAGAGATGCAATAGTCACAACCACCGAATCCAGTGAGTTTCAATCACCCCCACTAAAAACCTTACTTAATTCTGATCACATTTCAGAATTTTTTTTTATGACTACTTTTTTTTTTTGTTTTTGTTTTTGTTTTTGTTTTTGTTTTTTTCGAGTCAGGGTTTCTCTGTGTAGCCCTGGCTGTCCTGGCACTCACTTTGTAGACCAGGCTGGCCTCGAACTCAGAAATCCGCCTGCCTCTGCCTCCCCAGTGCTGGGATTAAAGGCGTGCGCCACCACGCCCGGCCAGAATTTTTTTTTTTAATGGAATAGTGAGTGGCATACATTAACTTTAAAAGTTCCCGTCTTTCCCCGAGTGCCCCGAAGTAGACGGCTGGCTGTCTAAGGCTCAAAGTGGACCTTCCTTGCACGTCAGTCCTAAGGCTCTGCAGCTCTGTGAACCAGAAGTTGAGATAACAGAGAAAGAGAAACCGAGGCAGGGCCATCGAAAGCTTGCAGCAGTTTCTGAAGTAACGGTCTCACGGGATCTGCCTCCGTCCATGAAACCTGCTCTCTTTCTGCTCCCTTTACGTTTTAAACTCCCACTGTCGGTGAACTATTGAGATGGTTACTTTTCTTGCTCACCCCCGCTCTTGTGTTTTCTCTCCCATTCTGTTCCCACCTGGCTTGTGTGGAAAATCCATCAGGCTAACTGTCAGGTAAGTCTGTCTCTGTGTTTAATGTGATGATTGAGGGTGTATTCATGGAGGAATATGGAGTAAGCAAGACTGTTGGTGACTGGTGACATAGGCAAGAAAGTCACAGAGTAGATTTCACAGAATCCTTGTGCAGCTGCATAAATGGCAGAAGCTGCCAACCCCACATGTGAAGCCAGAGGGAACATCCGTCCCAAGAGAGGGCTCAGTCTGCAGGAATATAGCCGAGGATGAAGTCACTTGCCTGGCCTGTCTATGGTCTAGCTTTTTTTTTTTCCTGTGACTCTGAACAAGGTCGGCTCCTGGAAGTCTTAGCTGTGATGGAGCAGAATGAAGTCTTGTGTGGTCCTGTGTGATGCGGCTATGAATGTTATATCCACTTCTGGGATTTGGCCAGGATCAAGGAAAAAACTCGCAGGGGTGTATTTTAAATCCCTGTTCTGAGTCCACATCTGAACATTCCCTGTGCCTTGAAGAATGAAAGTGTGGAGGAGGAAGGATCAGCGGCACCATATATTTTGTTGCTGTTGAAATGCACCAATGGCATCGTTGGTGTCAAATGGTGTGGCTTAAGTCTTCTCAAGGAAATGGACAGAGTTCACTGACCTCCTGCTGATGTCAAGGGAAAGGAGTGCCCTTGTACCATAAGAAGTAGTAGGGTCAACAGATACTTTATAAGCCCAAGGCCTAGCTAATGGCAAGAGAGACAGCCATTTAAATCTGATAGTGTGGTGTGTGTGTGTGTGTGTGTGTGTGTGTGTGTGTGTGTTAGCATCAGTTCATTTTTATCTTTCAAGAGGAAAAAAAAAACCCAATGTGCTTCAGTTGCCACGCAACAGCACACTGTTCTAACAGCATTCTAAATTTAATTTCAGAAGTCTACAGAGCAAATGAAGAAAGTCCCCACTATCATCCTTTCCGTCTCATATAAAGGAGTAAAATTTATTGATGCGGCAAATAAGGTAGGTGCCCAACCTCTCTTTGGTCCAAGTTGCAGACATAGTCCTGAAGTAGGGAACATAAAATCCTGGCGTGGCCCATTTTGTCACTCTCCCCGCTCCCCCCACCTTCCTGCTTCCTGCTCATGCCATGGCTGCAAATACCCACAGAGAAAGGCATGGTTCATTTGGGATCTTAATCTAGGATTGTCATACATGTTTTGTGCTTACATTTCACAATGTCCTCTCTAGTAGACAGGGACCACTTAACACTCATGTCCCTTTGGAGCTAGAGGACACTGAGACAACAGCAGCAAATCACTCATTAAAGGCACAGAGTCATTCCTTCACCAGAAGAATGAGAATAGATGAGAATAGATGAAGGGCGAGGAGGTTGGTCTTTGTGTTGTTCTTTAAAATAAATAAGTATTATATGTAAGTTCTTGCCTTTGGAAACGACACTTGATCTTAGCCAAAAAAGCCAGGAAGTGGTTGTCCCCTCTTTCAGGATAGGTCGTGAATACCTGGTATATGTAAGGAGCACACCCTGACATTTCGTATTCTATAACCGCCTTTCATCCCCAGCGACTGCAATGAAGAGAGTTGCTACTGTTTGTTTTCCTAACAAACTCAATCAGGGAAGCAGCTGAGGACATGCTGTGTCCTTGCGCTCACAGTGGGAACGCTTGGCAGCTCTGAGGTCAAATGTGGCCAAGTGGGTTGTGTTTGCCTTCAAATCATCTTAGCAATTCCCTTCTGAGCCAAGACCACAGAATCCTAGTGGTAACCTAGAAAGCTTAAGGTGTGGCCACTGTCACAGTCATAAAAGCTGACTGGCTTCTCACAAACCCCTAAAGGTCTGTTGGAGGGTTTTACTCTCCTGCCCTTTCAGTCGATAAAGAGAGAGATGAGGTGATGACCAAACAAGTAAGTAGTGCTTGTTTTCTGCATCAGTCACCCTGGTCTTGCCCCCAAACACACTCCATTTGGAAGAAGTGGAATGGAGAGTCATGAAACAAGTCAACTTCAGCAGTGGGGAACAGGGAGCCAGAGCAACTAGATTGCAACATCAGGGACACGTCCCAGGGACGATGACCCTTTTACGTCTGTAACTGTAAGCATCTGGACCAGCCCTTTAGAAAGTTTCCTGACCACTTTTCTATAAAAATGTTGCATTGGCAGTCGGATAAGCCCAAGTGCCCCCCAGATATGCTATAAAAAAACTTCCCAGTTTGGGGGAAGATTCTAGAACTGAGGTAGAAAGCCTGTAACACAGCATTATCATGATGACTGACAGTAATCAAAGTAATATTAAGTGCATTATCTTTAATGATGGCTCAGCTGTGCAGTATGCCGTTGGCTGTTATTATGTCAGATTACAGTTGCAGAGACTCAAATCAGAACAACCCTTGATTGGCTTTTCTATTTCTTGGAGAATTTAGTTTCTGGTACTTAAAATTGCCTTATCCTTAAATCAGACTTGTTTGAAGAGTTCGGTTGGAATGTTCATTGGTGGTATCATTGCTACTTAGTCTATCCAGTGTGAAAGAAAGATATCTTAGTTAGGGTTTCCATTGCTGTGAACAGACACCATGACTAAAGCAACTCTTATAAGGACAACATTTAATTGGGGCTGGCTTACAGGTTCAGAGGTTCAATCCATTATTCTCAAGGAAGGAGCATGGCAGCATCCAGGCAGACATGTGGCTAGAAGAGCTGGAAGTTCTACATCTTGATTCAAAGGCAGACAGGAGAAGATTGGCTCCCATGTGGTTAGGAGGAGGGTTTCAAAGCCCATCCCCACAGTGACACGTTTCCTCCAACAAGGCCACACCTCCTAGTAGTGCTACTCCCTGGGCCAAGCATATTCGAACCACCATAGAAGGCTTTGGCACTTGGACCTTCTCCCAATACCACACACACACACACCACCCTAAAATCTAAAGCAACTCCCTCCCCCTATTGAATCTGAAGAATGTGAAGAGCAATGTTGAATTTGGCACTCTCTGAGCTGAATTGGATTCTCTGACCATTTCTGAGCATGAGCCCTTTGCTCTTGGAAGTTACTATAGCCTAAAGGGTCATGTCTGTCATTCAGTAGTGTCATAACCCACCTGAGTATGCATTTATTACATCCTCTTTGACCAGACCTCCACCATCGGAACAGTGAGGGATGCTTAGCTGGGTCTGCTTACCATCTGCAGACAGACACATAAAGGTCTATAAACTCGATACCTCTTGAGAAACTTCTGACTCAGTCACCAGTGACTGTGTAGACTCCTTGCCAACCTCCTTGAAAGCATCAGCACAGAAAAGTAAGTGTGCAAAAGATAATTTTGTGTAAATAAAGACCCTGAACAAAGACATCTTGAATATCTTTCAAGTCCTTGCACTGTAACCTGTAACCAACTTTCAGGTTCAGGAGGAAAAGCACAGTGTGTCTGGTGGTAGTGGTAACAAGGTGTCTACAACTACCACAGCACATACCTGGCTCTCTAAAGAGCTGGAGGACATTTACTTCGCCTGGCTGTGTGACACTGCTCCTCTTCAACATGACAATGTTGGAGGAGACTGGGTGTCTCAAGGGGATAGTCTTATAGTTGTGGTGTGAGAAACTGAAGTAGAGATTGGTCAAAGAGACAGAAAAAAAAAAAAACAAACAAGTCTAAGGCTCCACTGAGATCTGAAGAGCATGAGCGAGGCTGAGGGCCAGCATCAGAAGGCTTGAAGAATGTGCCAGAAGGGAGAAAAGGTGAACTCACTTGCTGCTTTCTATATCCCTTGGATTGTCCCCCACTGGGACGTATGGCCTTGGTGGGCCACATTGTTCTGAAGGACTTGTTGATAGAAGTAGATGTAAGGAATTCATCATTTCAGGTGCTAGTGGCCATGGAGCCTGGGCTAAGACACACACATACATTAGTGTGCTTCTAGTGTACTTGACTCTTTACCATGTGTTCCTCTGCCTTCCACTGGTATGATGGGCAGGGTTGTCTAATCCACACAGACACCCGAAGGTCCATGTCCTTTGGCCAATGTCTGCCCAAAGACACAGCCTGTTTGTCATGGATTTTTCTGCTGCCTAACCTAATACTTCTTCTATTACTCCACAGCTACCTTCACCCAATTAGTTTAAGGAACAATGGGTAATTAATTATATGTTAATTACCCTTCCTTTCCTATTAGCCCCTATTAGGGAATGCAAAAGAAGAGCCCTCCAATGAACTGTGTCTTTTCTAGTCAATAAAGTAGCTCTGAGTTCATGGGGAAGGGCCAGATGACTAGTTATAGACACATAGATGCATTGCCTAGCAACTTAGGAAACTAATCACTACGCCTGATTTAAGATGGAAGAAGCAAAAGAGACCTTGCATTTGAAATGAAGCTTGGAATAGATTTCGTCCTAAAATGTTTTAGAGAAATTACATCTGCTTCCATAGATCAGCAGCCCAGAGTCACCCCCTGCAGGGACCTGGCCACAAGGACTCCAGCTGTTTGTTTATTGACCTTTCTTGAAATTAGCAGGGTCTTCCAAGAGGTGACCCCGGTTCAGACATCCAGGAATGACATAGGGCTGGATCACCTTTACTCTCCCCAGCTTTTTCCCCCTCAGCCTTCCCTACCATGGCACTAGAAAGAATATTAGAGTCTTTTTCACTTTAGTTTGTGATTTTTTTCCTTTGAATGCCAGTTTCAAACATGGCAGTAAGTGCTCACTCTTTTTCAAAGTACACACTTCTCAGAAGCAGCTAGGAGTCCCGTGAGACCAGAGTGGGTGTACAGTGTGGTCTTCAGCATGGGACACCTGTTCATGGACATTTCCTGTTCTCTCAGAGCACTGCCTGCATCCTGGTCCTTCTCTTGGGGAAACATTTCTGTCCCTTGATGCAAGAGTCTAGCCTAAGGAAATGGTCAAGAGAAGCTCTCTGTTCTAGGGTAAAGATGAAGGGTGTGGGGAGGGGCACATTCCTAGGCTGCATCCCTTTGGAATCTCATGCCTTTCTTCGAATTGTCATCTGAAGTAGCTGGACCAAACAGTTTAATTCCACACCCACCAGGCCAGAGGCATCTGTACCTCTTTTTCTACATGATGAGAGGTGGCAGTCAGGCAGAAGTTGAAAGGCATAAAGTTGTCAAACCCTACCTAAATGAGAGTAGATGAGACCCTTCCCAGCCCTTCTCATGAACCTTTGGCAAGCTCTGCCTTCCTGAGAACAAACATTCTTAGACATGAAAGCTAACAGACAAGAGTCTGATCTTACATGGAACTACAGACAGTACTTCATGATAACATCATTCATAATAACTTTTAATTTATTGAGTAGACAGAAATTGATCTATGACTAAAGAGAGAAGAATTGAGTTGACCATGCAGCCTCCATACAGTCATAGAGCAGCTGCAGAGTCTTTGGATCCATGTCACAGAGAGAGAACTGGCCTCTCCATCCTCAAAAGTGGGTGATAGTGAGGGAGGCACTCAGTCATCCCAATCCTCACCATGCTTTACCAAGGATATTATCACAAAGGTCTGTGAGTATATTCCTGCCTACTATCTTAATAGCATTACTTTCCTCCTAGCTGAGACATTTTCAGCAGTGAGGTAAGAGGATGTTTGTATGATACAAGCATCACAGATACCTCAAAGAATCAGGAAAGCCAACCCTGAGCCTGGGACAGACTTCAGTGATACAGCATTAGCCAAGAATGTGAGGCATACTCTGGGCTCCATTCTCCGTGCTAGACCTGGCCTCTTGGGGACAAGAAGTAACAGACCTCCAGAAAAATCCTAGGAGGGTTCAGAGGACAGAGGAGGATGGAGCACTGGAGAGCCAACCTCTCTGCTTTGTGGTTTTGCACAGAACCACAACACTGTAGAAATGAATTGTCAAGAGCTAGGAGATTGAGTGCAGCAAACCCCATAGGGCACTTGTAGCATTCCCCTTCTGCGGGCAAAGGTCTTCAAGACTGCAAATGGCAGCTTCAAGCTAGAGCCAGTACTTACCTGCTGGTTGTAGCTCCTGGGTAGGTGTTTTATCTACTTGTCACTGTGTTCTGACAAAATGCAAGAGAAAAGCAAGATGGAGAGAGGTTTTATCTCGGCTCAGGTTCAGGTTGCCATCAACCATTGCAGGAAGGTCACAGGGACGATCCCATGAGGCAGCTGGTCACATTGCATACAGTAAGGAAGCAGAGAGCAACATGTGTTATGCCCAACTCCATCTCTCCCTTTCATTTAGTCTAGGAGTGGGCCCATGGATTGGTGCTGCCCACAGTGGGCAAGACTTCCCTCTTCAAATGCACAGTAATCAAGATAATCCCCCACAAGCATGCCCAGAAATGCCTAACCTGAGTGAAGCTAGATTCCATCACTAACTAGATTGACAGGTGGGGCCACTCAGCCCAGATTTCTGGAGTCCAACAACCACAACCCAATGATGGCCAAGACTCCCTGCACCTGGTAACACAGCACCTACAAAGGCTACACAGACCATAAAATTCCTTCTAAAGACTCACGAGTTCCTAATGTAATGTTCCATTTAAAGAAATGCTACCTGAGTGTAGGAAGAAAACCGTGACTTAGTATATTGAAGCTATCTGGCAGTAGAATGTTACTTGTTTATGGTTTCCAATTTCAATTTGAGTTATTTTTGACAGAGCAGCTGCACATGGTGTCGGCATTCAAGGCCACGGTGAAGAATGTCTTCATTTAATTGTCTTTTATGTACTAATCCTGTAATTGCTTTCCAACCACAGAGCTTGGTAGAGTGAGGGACATGAAGTACTCACCAAGGGTGCTGGCAGGGAAGGACATTTTGTAAGTGTTTTTAAGCATTGATGAGTAGACACGGAACACTGTATTGCCAACGGGTTCTTTAAGATACTCAATTAAAAAGTAATTAGGGTAACTGAAGCATTGGGAGGTTTATATCTATGACAACTGCAAAAGACATGTGAGAAATTATAAGATTTTTAAAAAAAAAGATTGTATTATAACAGGGCTTTTTAAATACATCTGTGTACCAAAGGAGATTTCCAGCATGTTCTGCAGCAAAGATGATGCTCTCTGGTTAAGCTGCAGGACAGTGGCACAAAACTGTTCCTCCCACCAGTTATTTTCAGAGGCTAGGAGGGAGAAGGCACAAGAAATGCAGCTCCATTAAAACAGAGAGGGGGGAGACAAAAAGCTCACTGTAATCAGTGAGCTCAAAAGACTGTCAGCTCTTCAAAGAACCCCAGACCTCAGCCCCCGGCTTGACACCTTCCCTGCATGAGGCACACACATGCACCCACGCACACACACACACCCCAATATTCTGTCGTGGATCTAGTGAGGATAGAAATCTCCTATCCATAGGTCCTTGCATCCAGCAAGGCACCTGAAGCTGAATGTCCCACTGTAGTGTTTCCCTGGCCTTCAGTCACCTGAGAACCTTGAGGAGAGAGGATAGCACTGGGCTTTGTTCCGAACCCGCTCTTACTGTCGGAGCACTTCTCTTAACACAGCCAAAGGCCCTGTGACAAACACAACCTCGAAGGATCTGGACAGATGCTTTTGATCTCAGCTCTCCTCACACGTGACAAGTGATCGCTCCCAGACAGGCTTAGCAACAGGCAAGACTGTGCATCTACAGCTGGACGTGGGAATCGGAAATGGGGAAAGTGCTTGGTAATTACTGTCATCCAGACTGCTTCCATGCACAGCACCTGGCAAGAGCCACTGATCCAGGATATGGCTATTTTAGGTTGTTGTTATTAATTATTATTATTAATTAATATTAAATGAAAATATTCCTTCCAGACCTGGTGTGCATTCACCCATGGGCAGCTCATGGACTAGAACCTTCTAGAGAAAAGAAAAGCAACTGGTTCCCAGATTACCTGTCCTGATTCTAAAATGTGCTCAATGGAAAACAGTGATCCTTGTGTCATTTCTTCTAGAATATAATCGCCGAACATGAAATTCGTAATATCTCCTGTGCTGCCCAGGACCCAGAAGACCTCTCAACATTTGCCTATATCACAAAAGATTTGAAGTCCAACCACCACTACTGTCACGTGTTTACTGCCTTTGATGTGGTGAGTTCCCATCCTTTTTGGATGGATGATGGATGGATGGATGGATGGATGGATGGATGGATGGATGGATCAGTTTGCTTAGTCTGCCATGATGAAACACTGCAGTCTACATAGTTTTAACCAACCAATCCCATCACACCCCGAGGTACTAGAGATTAGAGCTCCAAATGGGATTTTCAAGGGCATCACAATCCAACCCATCAAGCCATGAAGAAATCCTTTTGGCAGACTTAGTTTGCTTGAGTTTCCCATATGGTCAGCCTCCCGTTCAGGTTGGAACTCTACCTATACTCTCCTGATTTCTCAGCTGTTGAGATTCAACTCTCTGCTTCCCCTTTTCCAGTCTGAGAAATCCCTTCCCTCTTCTGGTGCCCAAAATACAGTAAGATCTTCCAGCCTCCTGCTCCCCTTCATTATCTCTGCATGTTTCTCCTGTGGCCATTTCTAAGTATTAGACGTGATAAGTACATTTACTTCTCTAATATTCAGTTTTCTGGATTGACTAGTAGTTAGATCAGATACTGTACAAATAGCAATTGGGAGCCCCAAAGTTTGACCCGCATGTTCACGTCAGAGTAAGTCTTAAAACAACTTCCTTGAGTCGTGACAGAGCTGTATTTGTCAGTAAGCCTGAAAACTGGGTTATAACAGCCTCCAAAAGTGAAAACAAAATTAAATTAAAACAAAAATTTAACACTACATGCTCCCTTAAGATAGGCCCACCCTCAAGACGGCACAAGTTGCCCGACTATAGCTCTGAGGTAGAATCCTGGCTGTTTCACAGTTTAAGCAGATACAACTGATGTGACTGTAAGCCCCAAATAATTTACAATCAGAAGAATTTGAAATGCTACTTTATTTCATTTTTCTTCCCTGCTCACTGGATTTTTTTAAATAAACAAATTTGGAGAATTAAACAAAAATCAGTGTAACACATTTTGGGAAACCCAGTGTGATTCAGTGTAGTGGGTACAAGAAGGCATTTCTTCCAGCTCTAACAAATTCCACAGACCAAGTCCAGCCATGTCGCAAATTTGCACCATGCGAGTGTCAGCCAGGCTTACGCTTGATAACCTTTAGATCTTGCTGTGTGTCACTCAGTCCTGTAGGTCCTGATGATTGAAAATTGGAAAGGATACTTGTGGGCTTTTAAAATACCTACTCTGATTCAGGAGAGGCGAGGAGAATAATACAAAACGGGTGTGTGGCCAGGACTGCAAAGCAAAACTCCCCGAGGCTGCCTTAAGCATCTCTAAATTCAATTGTTTGCACAGACTTAAAGCGCTGATTAAAGTCATTTCGTCTGGGATTTGCAGGACATGCCATGTTGCATTGTTGATGTCGAGAACGTATGTGTCACCAGCCATTCTTGGGAAACTTGGTTGCTTCTTTTAAAAAGTCAGATTTCATTCTTTCTGCAAGGAGTTTGGTTTTCATGTTACACCTTTCTCTAAGAACAGGCAAATTCTGGTTCACAGCCCAGCCCAGCTACCTCCCTGTTCTCCAATCTTAGACTTTCTGGAGTCCCAGTTTCCTGATGAATAAAATGGAGAACAGGGACTTATGTCCCATGATTTTTCATCAGGATTGCAAGAGTATGTGTAGAACCCCTCACAAATAAGGGAGTTTGGCATTGGCTGGCTCCTCACCAACCTCCTCCCTGCTGACTGACATCAGCCAACAGCTTTTTTTCTGCTAAATGATGTGATCAGCTTTCCAGAGAGTATTCATCATACAGTATTTCCCCTCTGCCTCTGGAAAAATAGACACAAATTAAAAACTGAAGTAGAAAACACTGGACAGAGCATCCCAGCCCCCCAGACCTCAGGGCGCCTCAGCTGCTTTCATCACCTCGTGTTACTGTCCGAGGCTTCTCCACCCTTTCCCCCAAGAGATGCATCCCTTTCAAAAAGGAGTTGCATTATTAAGATTCTATATGATTTCCTTTCACAAGACTACCAAAGGCCAAACCTGAACCAGCACCTGTGGACATTTGACCCCCTGATGCCCCACAATGAGGCGCTGAAACAGGACAGGTGGGGGTCGGGGAATAATCACTGTTTAGTTTTATGGTCAATGTGTCTTGATAAATTTGGAGGGCACGTGGCCCAACTGCTACAGAGTTTTTTTCTCTTTCATCCGGATGTTTGACTTAACATAGACACCCAGAACTGGGCGTTCTTGAATCTGCTCCAAAGGTTTTTCGTTTTACACAAATCGGCCTTTTTAATCCCCTCTCAGGGAACACAGTTTGTCTGACTTCGAAAATAGTAACGAAGGCCATCAGCCTCCACCTGGACCCCTGAGCAATTCTGAGACACAACAGCTTTGCTCGCCTGGAAGAAAAGGTTTCTTTGTATCTTTATGTAGGGCAATTCCATATTTCAGTCGGGATCTTGAGGCTTTACAATTCACTTGAGGCAGTCCCCTGGGTTACCCGGGATGACAAAAGAAAGTAACAAATTCTATGTAACACTGCAAGTGCATATATTGCATGCATATATTGCCTTCTAAGTAGTCCCAATGGGTGGTTTGTTTTCCAGTTTAAGGTTACAGCTCTTTGACCTTGCAGACCCTTGAAGGGCAGCACACTTTTACCTAGAGTTATAACACACCATCTGGTTTTCTCTGCCTTCAAGAAGACCTCAGTGATGTGTAGGAACTGGAACATTTCCCATGGAACTGGAACGTTTCCCATAGAAATGCCATGGCCTGAGAGGGGAGCACACAGCCTTCCTATAAAAACCAGACTGAATTGCATACAGTTTGTGTCCTAGGGGACACTGTGGCGCACAGGATGCACGCAGGTTGGAAGAAGGAGTGGGGTGTGCTGTCTCCCAGGCTCACCTGGTCCTGGAGGCTACTTCCGGAGAGCACTTCGCCTCTGTGGCACGTGTGGTTTGGAGAGTGTTATGTTGGGTAATCGCCCAGCCTCTTTCTGTTATCCAAATCAACACTAAATTTGTCCTTAATATTCTCACTTTTCAATGACATGGATGTGAAAATAAAAAGAATAGAGGAAAACCAATGAGGGTTATAGATCAGTTGCTTTAAAATAAACAGTTTAGGGAATGAAGGGTTCACCTCTGCTCACAGTGTGTTATGGCAGAGAAAAGGTGGCATCAAAAAATGCTGGTCTCGTTGCATCTGCCATAAAAAAAAAAAAAAAAACACAGAGAAGTGGGTGCTGTTCTCAGCTGACATCCTTCCCCACCCCCCTTTTCTCTCTTTTATATTGTCTGAGACCCCAGTCTATGAAATGGTATGATCCACGTTCAGGGTGAGTGTTCCCTCCTCAGTTAAAGCTATCCAGAAGCACCCTCATAGACAAAACCGAGATGTATCTCCTTCCATGGTTCTAAATTCAGTTTTGTTGGCAGCAAAGATTAGTCATTTTTGATTAATCTTTGCCATTTTAAGTTAGTTTGTTCCTGTGGGTCAGCAGCACCAAGCCCACCCTGTGTTTTAGAGTCTGTGTCCTCAGTATTGTGGAATCTGATTTCTGTTCGTCTCACTGACTGACTAGACCTGGAACACGTCTCAATCTCTAGATCGGGTTTCCCAGGCTCTAGCTGAGTAGTGACATCATGGAAGGAGGAGCTATGAAAGGGTTATGCTAGGAAAGAGAAGAAGTCTGAGACTTACGAATATGCTTAGCTTTACTCCTTACCTCATAACCTCCATGAGTGATAGGGTATTCTGAGATTGTGGCCATGAACTCCCCCCACCCCACCCCACCCCCAAACCGTGGTCATCTTCCTGAGAAGGCTCCGGGGCATAGGCAATACATACAACCACGGGAACGTAGAGACTTGCCGTCTCTGGTTCACTCAGTAGTGAGTTGGTATGGGTAGATTAGATTGGAAATACGTTGATACATTCATGGCCTAGGGGCGTATCAGATGTGCTTTAAGAATCTGGGAAGGGAGCCGGGTGTGGTGGCGCACGCCTTTAATCCCAGCACTCGGGAGGCAGAGGCAGGTGGATTTCTGAGTTCGAGGCCAGCCTGGTCTACAAAGTGAGTTCCAGGACAGCCAGGGCTATACAGAGAAACCCTGTCTCAAAAAAACCAAAAAAAAAAAAAAACCAAAAAAAAATTACAATTATAAAGTAGCAACAAAAATAATTTTATGGTTGGGAGTCACCACATGAGGAACTGTATTAAAGGGTCACAGCTTTAGGAAGGTTGAGAACCACTGACCTAGACAGACCCTTGCTAATTCTTAGTTCCCTATAAAGAACATGTTTGCATACTCTGGTATATTCACTTATGATTATTCTTCACTTTCTTGTAATTCTGCAGTTCTGTGCTCTTCTATGTTCAAAATGTGGTAGGGCTGAGACTGGCTTGGGAACATGTAGGAAATGTCGCAGCCCTGGTGCTGGAAATCAGCCCACGTGGGAGACAGAGCTCCCTCCTCCCTGAGATTTTTGTGGCTAGATGTGAACCCTGAGCGGATCTAAACCAAAAGGAACATAAATAACAGTATTCAGAAAACACGGTCAGCTGACTGTGTAGCGGCGTGCAATACTACTCCACCATCAGTAGATGCCAAGGGGAGCTAGCATACTGCAGTCATCCAGACTGTGACCAGGAATCGGGTGCACCAGGGATGTGTAGAAAAGGCCAGGGTTGTGTTGTAAGGCCAAACACTGGGGACTTCCTCCGCTCTCACCGCAGATGAGGAGGACCTGTGTCAGCACGTGACTTGGAGCGTGATAAATTCACTTCCTGATTTTCCCAGCCATTTAATGAAACTACATTTCCTAAGCCCTTTCCTAGAGTGTGAGATGGTCTCCATGGAGTCAGGATTCCTGGGGAAGGGGCTGCGGGAAGCTTCCACAGCCACTACAAAGTGAGAAATCTACAGAGAAAACCTGATCCTTTGTGAGTTGACCACTGACAACAGAACTAATATTATTTATGGATGGAGGCATTCTTCTTGTTCTGTTTCTCATTTCTTCTAACGGAAAGCGACTTGAGTCTACCTGACTCTGACGCTGTGAAAATAAATGGCAATAGATAAAGACATGAACAGGCAGACAGCTGCTAAGATGACACTGTGATGTTTCTTCTGGCTCCTCTTACACAGACAGGGTGGAGTCACCGCCTTCATTTAGGAGACCCTGTTCTATGTGGCCAGTTGACACTGGGCCAAAAGCTGAGACACATAGCAAACGTCCTTGATTGAATTTTTTTTAAAGTGGCATTACAAGCCCTGCAGTCCTATCACACTGGTGCTTCCCATAAAACAAAACCAAACCAAACCTCACAGCTGGATTAGCACTGCTGTGGTTCGTTTATTCACCCCTGAAAATCAACCAAGCCATGAGCCAACGGTGGGTGGATACCCAGAGATTAATATGATTTTCTCCTGTCCTTTTTGTAATGGGTGGTATATTAAATTAATCTCACATTCGGACAGTTAGAAAATAGGCATTTTGGATTTTTTTGTTGTTGTTGTTGCAGATTGCTTCACGGCATTTATATTCGTGCAGTCATCCGTCCATACCTGAGAAAGGCTCGTTCTAAAGCCTGTGTTGGGTTCACAAAGCCACTGACACTCATAAAACAAAATAGTACTTACATATGCTATTTACATATATAGTATCATGCACCCTTTATATCAGCACACAGTGTCAGTGCTATGTAAATGCTTCCCACCATGTAGTGTTTGGGAAGAAGACACAGGAGAAGAGTCCATACAATTCCAAGACATCAAGATGCAGTTTTTCCTGCCCATCCAGAATCACTAATAGCTAATTCTATTTAGGCATCCTTCCAAAATAACTAACAATCACATTTAGGGGTGTGGTCTTTGCAGTCAGCCTGGATCACATTTAGGGGTGTGGTCTTTGCAGTCAGCATAGTTTTGAGTCCAAGGTTGGTCCCTAGCTTCATAATTTGAGCAAGAATACCACTGATCCTTGTTTTCCTTGTTTATAACAGAGAGAGTAGCAGTGCCCGTGTCCTGAGACTAATGTCAGGATTCAATGAGGCACCACATACCTACTTTACAACGTATGTTTTCATTAAGTCATAGCTGCTAAGGAGAGCAAGGGGGACAGCTGTGATACGATATTCTTGCCATCAGTCCCTCGGTTAGGATTGATGTCTCAGGTTTTGGTTTTCAGCATACTTTAGTGTCCCTTTGTCCCACATGTGAGAGAAAAAGTAAAATATCGTACAAATGCACACCTGTATTTATTGTGTGCCTGCCGTGAGCCACATACAGGTCCCCGCTCTCTAAGCACTGTAGATCTAGCTGGGTTAGAACAAGTAGTTACACTAAAATTATATCCCTGTCGTCACGAGGTTGTCGCAGTGCCCAGCAGGATGGGGTCTCCCAGAGGAGGGGGACTTGGTTGGAAGCTGACTATTTACTTTGTGAGAACATGTGGTAAGTTTGGAGGCATGACGACTCATTCATTCAGTTCAGAAGGATGAGCCTGAGGCATTAGGCGGGCATCGGCAATAAGCAGCCTGCCATTCCTCCAGCTCTGTATCCATGGATTTAACCAGCCACAAGTCAAAAATGCTCTGAAAAGGATCGACTCTATACTCAACATGTACCAGCTTATTGTTCTTGTCATTATCCCCTAGCCAGTGTCGTGCAGTCAGGCATTTGGATAGAATGTACATTTACTTAGTATTTCAAGTCATCTCGAGGTGGCATAGAACATATAGGAAGGTGTTTACAGGTGATGTACACATACCACCCCATTTTACATAAGACACTTGAGCATCCTCAGTTCAGTCCAAATACAGATGGATGGCAGTACTGAGTTTACTCAGTCAAGGAAATGGGCACATCCATTTGAGAAAGACTTTCCACAGCAAGCCTCTTAAGTTTGTCTTGAATTTGGTGAAAGTCCCATTTCCAAGGCTTCATGAGCCAGTTAAGAGTTTACTGTAGCTTCCACTACACACATCAGCTGTTGAAGGAGATGATGAAGATAAAATCTGGAAAGTCTCTCCCCCATTTTCTTGCCAAATCCCTCAGGGGTCTTTCATTCTCCTAGTGGTCCTGTCCCCACAGGGTGGGTGTGAGAGGCCATACTTGGCCAGAAACCTTAGAAGGTAAATCCACAAGCTGACCCCATGCCATTAGGTCTCCGTAGAAAACCTGGTCTTGCCGGGCAGTGGTGGCGCATGTCTTTAATCCCAGCACTTGGGAGGCAGAGGCAGGTGGATTTCTGAGTTCAAGGCCAACCTGATCTACAGAGTAAGTTCCAGGACAGCCAGGGCTACACAGAGAAACCCTGTCTCGGGAAGGAAGGAAGGAAGGAAGGAAGGAAGGAAGGAAGGAAGGAAGGAAGGAAGGAAGGAAGGAAGGAAGGAAGGAAGGAAACCTGGTCTTTTACCAGGAAGCAAGTCATGTCTTGGCCAGCATGCCAAGCCTTCTATCCTCAGGGTGAGGCATGACATTAAACCTTAATAGATGCAGTGGGCTGCTCTGCCACCTTCCAAAGTATTGTCTTTGAAGAACGTATAATGGCATGTGAAAGCTGCTCATGATATAGCATGAAAAGCAACTTATAAAAATGCACATAAAATATTATCCAGACTTGATATCTAAATTCGCATATGTAAATAAACATTCACATAGTTTATAAGGTACATGAATGTGTATACAAACACAAGAAGAAAACACAGCAAAATGCAGCAGCAGCTATAGCCCAGCAGTGGAGTTTCACAGGTGAAGTTAATTTTATTCTGTGTTCTCTGTATCTCCGACTTTGTCTACATGTTCTCCTATTATAATTAGGAAAAGTAACCTCCCTCCTCTCTCGGTTAGCATAAATCAGCTGCAGAGGAGGAATCTGCATGCTGGCCAGCCAGTATGTCAGTTCTGGTCCGGATAAACATCTTGGCAGGGGAGGTCCTGCTTCCAGATGCTGAAGGTCATGATTAGGCAATGTGTATTTCTGTAAACTATTCGGGTGGTTCCTAGGAGGTCCTTGGGAAAATTAGCTGTAGGTAAAGCTCAAGAGATGTCAATAGAATCTGTGAATACGCCCAGAATATTCTCAAGTTATTTTTGCCTCTGGACGTGGGTGAAGCAAGTTGTAGAGGAAGCTTATCCCAGCTTTTAGAACACAAGAATTCAAACAAAATGGAGACAGAGAGAAGCATGGCTTCTGTGTGGAGGCCATACTGACAACCCAGACAGAAGACCCTTTCCTCCATCCCGAGGCATTGGCTCAGCATTTTCCCATCAGGCCTTTCTGTGGGGAAAAGAGATAAAACGACAGGGTGACCCATCTTGATCCTAAGGTACAGAGCCCTTAACCTAGGGGCCTACCACAGCTTCCTTCTACATTTAATCCATCACCTGTCAGGTACCAACCATATACTAAGCCCCTAGACTTGCAAAGTTGAAGGGGACAAGCACCCCTCAAGGCTCCCAGTCAACTAGGGAATCAGAGCTACACAGGGAAAATCCTAGCAAATGCCATACAAGAGCAAAGTTATGCCCAAGGGGTGAGGGACTACAAGAAAGAGACCTTAACTTAGCCTGGGGGGACAGGAAAGGAGACTCGAAGAGAGTCTTGAGGAGCTCGAGTCTGGACGGTGTCTCCAAAGAGGAACAGTAATTCACCAAGTACAAAAAGCGGACAAGAAAGGGATACAGACTGGGTAAAATGCTTGGCCGTTGGGAATGGTTTTAAGGAGGTGATTATTGAAATGCATCTTGGTTAGGGTTTGACTGCGGTGAACAGACACCATGATCAAGGCAGCTCTCATAAGGACAACATTTAATTGGGGCTGGCTTATAGGTCCACAGGTTCAGCCCATTAATATCAGGGCGAGAGCATGGCAGCATCCAGGCAGGCATGGTGCAGGCAGAGCTGAGAGCTCTACATCTTCATTTGAAGGCTGCTAGTGAAAGACTGACTTCCAGGCAGCTAGGATGAGGGTCTTAAAGCCTATGCCCACAGTGACACACCTACTCCAACAAGGCCACACCTAATAGTGCCACTCCATCAGCCAAGCATATTCAAACCATGACAAAACAAAAAGCTTTTCACAGTATTAGGAATTGATGTTAGGGACTCGAGCATATTAGGCAAGGTCTCCATTACTGAGCTGCACCCCAGCACTCTTTATTTATTAATTCAGACCTTAAAATTGAGACCTCACTGGTTGCCTACACTGGCATTGAACTCATTCTATAGCCCAGGCAGGCCTTAAAGTTGCACTCCTTCTGCCTCAACCTCTTTGATGATCTAGAATTGAAGGCCTGCGCCTCCAGGCACAGCTGAAATAATAATATTTTCTAAGATGACAACAACCCTTGGTCATTGCCTCTTGAAGCACTAACTGGAGAGTTGTTGCAGTCCTCCAACTGGCCTTTGAATAATGTGATCCTGTTTAGCATGTCTTCAATTGTGCACGTCCTTCTGGGACCTCTTGTCTTTTACTCAGTGATTGTATTGCTAACTAACTGGGTGGAGGACTGACATCAGCTTCTCCTCAGAGAGTCCTAGAGCTCCTAGGATGGAAGGAACTCAAAAAAACCACTCCTCCTCCTCACCCTTCTCCTTCTACCTCTTCTTCTAGATTCATTTTTATTATTTTATGTCCACTAGTGTTTTGCCCACATGTAGGTCTGTGCACCACATACATGCCTCGTGACTGAGAAGGTAGTGATCCTCCACATGGGTGCTAGGGAATCGAACCTGTGTCCTTTGCAACAACAAGAGCTGTTAACCGCTGGGCCTTCACACCCTCTTCTCAGTCTGTCTCTTGAGCGACACTACTGAGCATGATTAAGATGTCATCCCTGCGGTGTGTAGCAGATGCAGAAAATCTAAGGGCTTTGCGCATGGTCCACCATTGGAGCACACTGACAGCTGACCTGAGGCTAATCAGGGCAGTAACTAATAATAATGTCTTATTAATTAAATATTAATTAATTAGTAACAATTCTTTGTTCCTGCCTCCCAGGTGAAGGCACAGTCCTGAATGTCAGATCTAAACACCTGTTAAGGAATAGCCAGGTCTAGGGCTGTAGCGTCCAATGCTATGGAACCAACACATTTTTCATGATCCCAGTCATGGCAATGAGGCCTCTGGTTTTCTAATCCTAATGGAAAGTGTAGCTGGACAGACCAGAATCATCTTCGCTTAAAGCATGGCTCCCCTGCATGCCTAGGGGCCCTTCCCACCACAGCTCACTTCCCTTCTTGTCACACTTAACTAATGGTATGTTGGATGCCAAATCCAACACATTCTTATAATTGTGTTATCAGGAATGGGTTAAGCAAAGTTAAACCCCTTTGATAAATGTTGAAATGATTGTATGGTCATGCGGCCTTGCTGCATTCTATACAAGATTCAGGGTGCTACCATTAATAGATACATAGGCCTGAATGTATGGGGACACACAAATGTGAACTAGGGAAAATACAGACTAGAGTCCAGACCAGAGTTCTAGAATCTCAAAGTTCTAGTGCCTGTTGACAGCACAGAGCTCTGTGTGGTTATCAAGACCAAGTAACAAATAGGCCTCTGAACTTGTGGAGGTCAAGGTGAATGGCAGGATTTCTCTGAAAGCACTGTATACACCATCCCCACAGAAATCAAATCCTCAGTGAGTCAGAAAGGATGTCCTTCCCCCTGGTCCCCATGGAGTGACATTGTGCACCCATTCTCCATGAGCATCTATACAATGATGTTCTATACAATCTATACAATACGGTATCTTAGGGGGGCAATAAATGTGAAATCGCTCTTGACTTGAATGTGATGTTGCCCCTCAGTAGATCTGTGTAAACCTGACCAATCTTATCAGTGTTGCTGATCCTGAGTTCCTCACAGATGGAAAGGAGGTGATAATTTAGGCTGTGTAAGACATTGTGAGGGTTACAGAGTCCACAGACGGTCCAGAGCAGTGGTTCCCAGCCTTCCTGATGCTGCAACCCTTTGATACAGCTCCTCACGTTGTGCTGACCCCCAACCATAAAATTATTTTGTTACTTCATAACTCTAATTTTACTGCTGTTATAAATCATAATATAAATATCTGATATGCAGGACGTCTAATATGGGATCCCCAAAGGGGCCAAAGCCCACAGGTTGAGAACTGCTAGTCCAGAGCCTAGTCTCTGGGACACTGTACGCTTCTGTGGCAGTTGCTTAGAAGATTTAGACATAGATGTAGATCTAGATGATAATGATAATGGGGCTGGGGGATAGACAATGCAGTACAGCCCGAGTTCGTGGTGATCAGAGTCGGTGTTATGCTCCAATCCTGCATGGCCATGAGAGTGGACAGACAGAGTGTCCAAGGTGAAAATCCACAGAGCGACATTTTCTCAGTGGGGCTTGACAGAAGTTAGACCATAGATGATTTGACTCTTTATTTTTGTACTTGGAGGAGAGCCTTGGGAGGCTTCAGATTACAGTAAGTACTGGGTATTTTCAAATTCAGCCGAGCAGAGGTGAGAATTGAAATCCAATGCGAAAACCAAAGCGTCTAAGCAAGATTCATGACCAAAGAGATGGCCAGCCTGCTGGTCCATGGAGCTGAGCCAGACGAACACCTGCATGCAAGTCCTGGATCATGCTGGGAAATCACTCCCAGTGATCTCAGCCAAAGGAGGAGGAGGAGGAGGCCTTAAGCCCCAGGGGGAAGCATGAGGGATGAATAGGATGAGTTTGAACATCAAAATAGAAAAATGTTACAATTGGGAAAATTATTCATCTTCATTTAAATGAAGTTCAGAACACAAAAGGAAGTTTTAAGAAAAGTCATCCACCGTGGGGGTGTAGCTCAGTGATAGAACACCTGCCTAGCAGGTGCAAGGCAGTGCAAGTATGATCCTTGGCATTTGCAGATGGAGAGGAGGATGGGGAAGGAGGAGGGAGGGAGGGAGAGGGGGGGGGGAGAGAGAGAGAGAGAGAGAGAGAGAGAGAGCGAGCCTTCGACAAGCTTAACAGCCATGATAGCTAGTGTTAATGTTTCAAGATATACCTGTTTTCTATGCATATGTTTCTACATACTCTTTAGGACATGATCCCACCATATAACCCAGGCTGTCCTAGAATTTGGGACCTTCGTGCCTCTGTTTCCTGAATACTCAGGGATTACAGGTGTGCACCAGGAGGCCCAGCTGTTACACACCTGTTCTTTTCAGTGATTCAGTTGTCATCTTTTTAAAAAAAAGATTTATTTGTTTATTTTATGTTATATGCATGCTCTATCTGCATGTACACCTGCATAAACAAGGGGGTATCAGATTACGTTACAGATGGCTGTAAGCCACCATGTGGTTTCTGAGAATTGAGCTCAGGACCTCTGGAAGAGCAGCCCATGCTCTTAACTGCTGAGCCATCTCTCCAGCTCCTACCCCTGCGCCCCCATCCCCAGTTTTCATCTTAAAAGGCTACCCAGTATTCCACTACATGGCACTGTGTGCTATATGAGATGTTCATGAAATTTTTATACATTGTAATGAATACTCCTAGACTCAATGTCATCGAACCCTTGAGCCTAACATTTTCAAGCTAAGTGGAGTATTCTTACATGTTCCATTCCCTGGGTACCAGGACTTTTTCTGGGAAAGTTGGGGTGGAGGGAGATTGCCTACAGTCTATGCTACAGTTTTCCTACAATCAAAAGGAAGGATGTGCCAGATCAGCCTCAGTACTGGGATGCAGGACAGCAGGGAGAAACATTTCTTTGTTTCTCTGTGATCCTCCTTTGTTGCTGAAAAGAAGCTCGGTGGGACCTTTGGCCCCTCCGTCATTGGATGAGCAGTTTATGGACACTACAGGTTAGACTCAGGCCAGGGAGCAGGGACGTGGCCACCACAAGCCCAGTAAGCATCCAATGATGTTAAGCTGCCTGGAAGAACTCACAGTGAATACCAGTCACCTCCACACCCCCAGTTTGCAAAAGAGAAATAAAAATTTGCATTTCTGGGTACCGGTTAGACTTCATACTTGAGTTATGATGGCCCCTTAAGTTTCTTATCTACATATGGGTGCCCTTACGAAAGAGAAAAAGAAAGCGAAAGTGTGATTTTTTTTTATATGCATCCCACTTTTATCCCCCACGGAATTGGGACTCCCTGCCTTTATCCTAAATGATAAAGCACTTTTCATGCCACGTGGTACACAGTAAACAATACATGTTGGATCTTACTGCCGTTGGGCTCAATATTGTTAGTGAGTCTCAGAATGACCCATTAAGATAGATAGCTATGCATGATAAGAAAACTGAGGGTCAGAGTAAGTACCTTCCAATAATTACCCCCATGACCACACCAAATACACAACACACATGCATGTTACTGTCCTTCGCTGGACTGTGTAATGTAGAAAACATTCAAAGCCACTTGTCATGTGTCCCTAGAGATTTATGGTGGACCGGTAACCTGGAGGTTAAACCTAAAGCCTTGAAAGTGCTGGCTAAGCATTCTATCATTGAGCTACGTCCTTAGTCCCAGGAGACGGTCTTCTCCTAAGCCACAAAGATGCAGGAGGAGCCTAGGTCACAACTGCATAGCATTTTTAGAGTTCAGAGGTAACTAATACAAACCTTCCAGTTTATGCCCACAGGTGGCAATAACACAAGACGAGCCTGGCCATGCTGACTTCCAAGGTTCAAGACATAGAAAGGAATAACTGTGACCTTTGACAGAGTCAGACCCCAGACCTCAACTTCATGGTAGCCCCTGATGGGGGGGGGTGAATTCAGGATTGGGCTCCCATACCAAGGACTGTCCACCACAGCTCAGAGACTGAGGGCTCTGCTTCACACACTGCCTGAGTCAGGGAGGGCTCAGCCAGCCTTCCTTTGCTGTTTATGGAGTCCATAATTCTGAGGTTCTGCTCTTTGCCCACCATATCTGGGGTCTCTATTTGGGCCAGCTTGGACAGTTGTAGATGCTCAGCTTATAGTCTGCCTAGGCCTTGAGGTTCCTCCACGTACTTCGTGCTGGATGGTACTGTAAAGCCTACAACTAAGGGCTAGCCTGGGAAATGTGAGGTTACTGGTCCAGCCTCAGTCCTTAGTAGGCAGCACCACCACCTGGCTCTCTCAGCATCATCTCTAAGAATAGTGGTCTCAGAGTGGTCACACAGTACTGAGTCCCAGAGCAAGTGCTACAATAGGGCCAGGCAGAGGCTGTGGGACTCCTCCCATCTGTACAACAGTAAAATTGCCTTCACATTACTCATGGTAATTAGTGTATTAATATAATGAATATACTTAATGTATAATTAAGTCCTGCTACAATATGGTTTTCTATGTTGGCCTTACAGTGTCCAGCTCTGGGGAGAACAATTCTCCTTGCATTGTGCATAGTGGGGGTGACAGAACAGCAGAGGCAGGCAGAATGACCCTGCAGCAAATACACTGGATCATGTGTGCTCGGTCAGGGTGACGGTGTGGCTCCACGGTAGGAGCATCTGCCTGCTTAGGGCCCTGGGTTCCATCCCTGGAGGAAAAAAAGAGAGGAAGGAAGGGAGGGAGGGAGGGAGGGAGGGAGGGAGGGAGGGAGGGAGGGAGGGAGGGAGGGAGGAAGAAGAGAAGAGAGGGAGGAAGGAGAAGAGAGGGAGGAAGGAGGTAGAAAACAAGAAGGAAGAGAGGGATGGAGGGACAGAGGGAGGGAGGGAAGATTGATGGAATGCCCTCAGGTCCTCTGTGACAGCACCTGTTCCCTGCTGGGTCCTGGTACACTGAGACAAACAGTGCAGCCCTCACTGCAGGTCTCAGTGCCCAGGAGCCACTCCCTTCCTCCCATCCAGCATTCGTGTTTAAAACATTAAGGCTACAGAAAAGACAGAAAGGTAACAACATCCAGATCTTCCCAAATCACAAAAGAAAAGAAAAACACTCTAAAGCATTCTGTTTTTAAAAATTTAAAAAAAAAAAAAAAAAAAAAAAAAAAAAAAAAAAAAAAAAAACAGAACGACGTGCTAGTGTGCACACCTTTAATCCCAGCACTTGGGAGGCAAAGGCAGGCAGATCTCTGTGAGTTTGAGGTCAGCCTGGTCTACAGACCTAGGTCTAGAACATCGGGGGGGGGGGGGAGGTAGGGGGTGTACACAGGAAACCCTGTCTCAGAGAAGGGGAAGGGGAAAGAAGAGGGAGAGAGGGAGGAAGGGAGAGCGAGACAGAGGCAGAGACAGAGAGAAGAGAAGAGAGAAGCAAGACACCTGTCATCCCAGCTCTGGGAAGGCTGAGGCAGGATGACTGCCACAAGTTCAAAGCCAGTTGGGGGCTGAGTGGTCTGGTCTCCCTTTCTTCCTTGGGGACTTTTCTAATACCAGTCACTCATTTCAAAAGAGGACAAAACATCTAACTTCGTATCATACAGAAACTTTTAGTTTCCCAGAGTAACCCATAGTAACCATTTGAAAGCCTCAGCCACTCAGAGGAGCAGCTCTGACCTCCACGTGAAGACCCTGTAGTCTCACAAAGCTCTCACACTTAGGAAATTTGTCTGAGGCTAGTGCTGAAGGAATCTGCACCCTAAGCTCACTGCTCCTTGGTGCAGAGGCTGCCTGTTAGCTTCACAACAGACACCAGGGAAGTCAGAAGCCCCGTTGGACTTCCACAGACCCCGCCCCATCCCCATCCTGACCCCACCTCCCACCCCCACCCCGCCCCCTCCTGCCCTGAGGCAAAGCTGCCAATGAATGACGCGTGCAAAGTGTAGGCAGAGGAAAGGGCTCAGCCCTCTTTGTACAGTGATGGTCAGAGCTGCCTCCCAGTGCTCCCCCACTATCATTTGTTGGTGAGTTGTTAATTTACTCGTCTGACTCAGCTGTGGAAATAAACATGGCTTAGTGTTCACTGCAGGGAAGTGCGTGGCCTGGCTGTGCAAGGGACGGGATGATAGGATCGAATGTCCGTCTGAGAGGAGCACAGAGATTGACTGTCCCACCAGCTCTCTAGATCATAGACATTGCCCGGCTTGAGTCTGAGACAAGGACACTTGATAGGACTTTGACATAAAGTCCAGTTGGTCCAGACTTGGTGAGACTCCTCCCCATGGAAGAGTCCACCTCAAGTAGACCATCCTCACTGAGTGCTCAGGGCAACAGAGTCCCTAACATTTCTCAAAGCATGCTGGGAAGGAGTGGGGGGTAATAAGAACAGGAAGACATGGTGTACTTTCAGCAGAAGCAGAGTGCTACCTGCATTTTTGAAAGAAACCATAGAGAGACATGGTAGGAATGGTCACAGAATGAAAAACTTGACATAGTCGGTGGCTGTTCTTAGCCTGTGTAGCAGCACTGAGAGCATCCTCAGGCTGAGACTGTGGCTCAATGTAGAGCATTTGCTAAGCACGCATGAGGCCACAGGTTCAATCCCAGGCTCATTCTGGATAGACCAGTAGGCACCCACTTCTATGATGCTTTCTGGCATAAGGATGTTGTGGCTCCTATCCCACCTTCCAGTGGGCTAATGTCATGTTGTCCCTGTGGGAGAAGAGAAGGGGAAGCTGCATGTGGGAGAGACAGCTGAAGTCAAAAAATAAGTATGTGAAGAAAGGCGGGAACAACCCTGGGAGAACTGGTCTGTGCAGAGGACGTACGTCCCAAAAGAGGTTTGGTATGGTATCCTGGCCTGACAACTCTCGTCTCTTGGTGATTTGATGATAAAATATAGAGCGTGAACCCTTGGGGAGTGCAAAAAATCCTCAAGAAATAGACGGATAATTAGCTCTATTTGAACAATGCATGCTCACTGCTGCAACTGTGAGACGCCACACCAGCATGACTAATGCCTCTCCCCCCACCCCCCCGGCCTAAATTAGATTCTGATTGTGTTTCATATATATTCACTGAATCACAGATGTTTGAGGTAAAAAAGACCCAAAGTTCTCAAGAACACCTCCCATGGAGCGTGTGGGATCACTGCTACAAACCCCTTCCCCCCATCCGAGTCTCATGAGCAAAGAAGCCACCCACAAGCAAGCTGCACCTGGAGGAGCACCCGGGACTGGTGGGCTGCATGAGGGCTCTGCTTATAAGGAATTAATGGGGGGGGGCGGTGAAGGTCTGGCAGCCTGGCTCCAAGGATGCTACCTCAGTGACTAGCATCCAGAGTGCTTCGTTCTAAACTTCTCCTGAGTCACTGCAGCTGCCGATGGGGCAGTTCAAGGTCCACACTGCTCCTCGGCTATCCACTCACTCTGACCCATTGTGTGCCTCTAGCAAATGTTCTTCTTGTCTGTTTGCTCTTACAGAATTTAGCCTATGAAATCATCCTGACGCTGGGACAGGCATTTGAGGTCGCTTACCAGCTAGCCCTACAAGCAAGAAAAGGGGGCCATTCCTCCACACTCCCAGAAAGCTTTGAGAACAAGCCCTCAAAACCCATTCCAAAGCCCCGAGTTAGCATTCGGAAGTCAGTGGTAAGTACAAGACAGAGACATTGTTAAGCCTGCAACCAGAGGGAAGGGGGATTCAAAGAGGACCTGGTACAGTGAGGGGGAGGCCTTTAGAATCCAGCCTGCCCTCCCCTGTCCTTTCCTGTGGTCTCCTGCTGGCATGTGACCATCATTCCTGCAGGCTCAAAGAATCCTTTCCCCAGAACCCAAAGGTAACAGAGAAAACCACGTTTTTCTCTGCCACCTCTAGCAATAGCCTTGCGAGAGCTTAGATCGCTAGCTGCTGCTTCTGGTTTTGACCCAGCTCACCAGAAGGCCTAGGAAAGTGTGGAGGCAGCCTTCTCTGAGGCCTCGCCTACCACTCAATCAGGGGGCAAGCCTCTGCCCTCCAGAGAGATGTGCAGAGGCTCAAGGTGACGGTACCCTGGTACCCTCCTGGCCAAAGCTAGATACCACAGCTTGTGTCTTTCAGGAGACCACGGCATCCTCAGCCTCGAGATGCCTGAGCCACAGCCTGTGTGCCTTCCCTCTGGACAGCTGAAGCTCTCCACAGCCTAGTAACTGTTAGAAGGTGGTACCCCCTCCTCCCTGTCATCTGCCTCCCTCCAGGAACTTCCTCCCTTCCCTCCCTCCCACAGGCTCCGCAGACATCCTGTCCCAACAGGCTGGTATGACTTCAAAGCGGCCGCCTCTGGTAGTAGCAACACCCCAAAGCTGGAAGGCTCCCAGCCAGCTTCCCATCTGCTCTCTGTTCCAGCTACCATCCCGCATCCTAGACTCTCTGGGATTGGCACCGGGCAGGCCCCCAGAATGCGTTGCCCCCCCTCATCCCGCAATCTTTCCATCTGCTGCCTTCTCCTCCTCCTCCTCCTCCCATCAGCTCTCATCCTCCGTCCGTGTCATGAGGAAATAGACATTTTTAACCTCCAAAGAGAGGTTCCTTCCTCGGGATGATGTGGCTTCTGTGGATCACACCTTTGGGGCCCCTCCCCCTCTCCTGTCTCTGCTCTTGGTCACCTCACCACCCACGGGATGATCCCTCAGCATCCGGCCTCTCCGAGTCCCTGAGAGTCCATTGTGTCCTCCTGCATCCCAGAAGGCCTCCGCTGATTGGTCATTATCAGCGGCTGCTGCACCTCTCAAATCCCCACGCTACACTCCTATCCTGGACCCTCCTGCCTCAGCACCTACCCAGCCCCTGCCCCCTGCTCTCTATTCCCCAGTCCTTGACACACCCCAGAACCCTAGAAATGTCTGTCCAGTTTGTTTCTAAGCATCTCCACTTTCAAGTTTAGCCACTATAAATCCTTGCTTCTCTACCCACTTCTGTTCCCAGCCCAGCAAATGACACAACACTTCACCATGCTGCTTGTCACCAAAGTCCCCAAGTCACCTTGATTGCTGTTGTACTTGTACCTCCACATCCAGCCCATGAGCATAGATCAATCTTTGCTCCCCTCAAACACACCTCCAGTCTGCCCACTCCTCTCTACTTCCTCCATCACCCCCCTAATCCAAGGCCAGTGCACACCTTCCCAGTGACTCCCTTTCTTCATACAGCAAAAGCCATGGCACCCTAAAAATACCCAAACCTAATCTCTGATCACACATGGTGATGCCTAGGCCTTCCACTCCTCGAGTACACTGCTCAGTCCCACTGGAGACTTTATGCCTCCTGTGATTGCTCTCTTCCACCTCCCCTGACCCCTGAATTCTGCACGGCCCCATGGTACCATTCAGGTTTTAGCTGCACGAAGCTTTTCCTAACCAGGGTAGATGCCTGGTCACCTTGTAGGCCCTCTTCATTCCGTGTAGTGTTGACTGAGCTTTCTGTTGCCTCTCTTCCTGCACAAAAATATCTATTCCATGAAATACACTGGCATGCTGTCACCCCAGGGCCATAGCAGCACTCACTACAAACCTGCGGTCAGAGACACGAGGTGGTGAGGGTGGACTTAACAAATGTGTCTCTGAGTGCGATTATTAAGCTTCTGAGTCCAGGAATGCACAGCATGTTTGTGGGGATTGTCGCTTAGACTACTCTAGTCCTTCTCGTGTGGGCTGGATGAGTCTGTTCACAGCACGCACGTCCTTCCAGCTGTACTGCGGTCCACGCAGACTCCTTCCAGAGGAGCACTAAGACTTTGATGCCATAAGGGCTCCTAGAATATTCATCTAGACACCCTCTCTGGGAAACAGGAGAGTACCCAGTCTACCTGGCTCCGGATGCAGGCCCTCACCAGGCTTCAGAATTCCCATCTCCTCAGCTCCGGTGGCTTACTCTTAGGACACACACAGTGCTCTTTCTAAAAGCCCTTCTTCCCTTGTCCTATGAAGGCACAAGGGAAACCATGGCAAAAGGCAGCCCGATAGGCACATAGGCTCAGGCCCTGCAGCCTCCAGGAGGTTAAAAAGCTGATAGAGGAACTCTGAGCAGGCCTTCCAGAAACTGCTTGGCCCCATTTACAGAGCCAAGTAGATGATGGCCAAAGGATGAGCAAGCCATTGGGGAAAGAGCTTAACTGAGGCCCATCAGAGCTCAGACCTTAGCTGCTGCCCGGGGAATGACATGCTTGGCTTTATCTGAACCCAGGACAGAGTCCACCAAGGCGCAGCCTGACAGGCCCTTGCTGGCCTCTTCCCTCCCTCTGTCTGGGGTACATCCCTCTCGGCCACTTTGCCCTCCCCCCGGAATCTGTACCTGCTTTTTGTCCACTCCAGTACCTTTCTTATCCAAGCCGAGCACTCATTGTCTGAACAGCATTTATTGGCAATTATTTATTGCATGCCTGCCTTGCATTGAGCCACCAAGAGCTTTCCCAGGTTTGGAGAAAATAGCAATAAAGTTAACAAAACCCCCACCTTTGCGGGGCATCCGTTGTGGAAGAGGGAGTAGACAGGTGGTATGTGTCTGTGTCAGGAAGAGATCGTAAGTGGGGGAGCTAAAAGGTTGAGGTGCCATTTTGTAGAGGGTGTGGCGAGTACAGCTTCTAGGATAGGAAGTGGTGTTGAAGCCAAGACCTGGACCACACTGGCTAGGAGGCAACCGGGAGAGAGCAGAGGCCTCATAGCAAGGATGGGTGCCCGAGGGCCATCCCCAGGGCGGCATGGCTGGAGCTGAGAGAGGCAGCAGGCAAGTGGGCGGAGTGCTGCAGTGTCCTCGGAGGATGTAGGGTTCTTTCCGACCCCGATATTGGGGTGTTGGGAACCACCGCTGCTCCCCTGCCTCTGCGCCCCGGGGGCGGGGCCAGGTCTCACTCGCGTCACCCTTGCAGGCCCCTGCAGAGTCGCTGTGCAGTACAGGTGCGAAAGCGCGGACGCCGCCGGGGCCGCCCCGCAGCGCGGCTGGGCGAGCGGGGCCCGAGGTGGGGTTCCAGCGGCGCCCACGCGGCCGCGCCGCCGCCCAGCTGCCGGATAACGGGCATCAGCCTTTCTGTTTTAAAGCAGATCGACCCTTCTGAGCAAAAGACTCTGGCCAATCTGCCGTGGATTGTGGAGCCGGGGCAAGAAGCCAAGAGGGGCATTAATACCAAGTATGAAACCACGATTTTCTGATACCCGCCGCCCCGTCCTCGCGGTGCCTTGCTCGCCCAGCAGTCCCCGCAGCAGGCTCTCCTTCGCGCCTCCGTGTCCACCCGCCCCGGGAGGAAGACTGCTCCAGCTCGCGTGGCCTCGTCACGGGCGGAAGGGCGACGGCCATCCCTAGGGAGCCTTCTGCCAGCGAGACTTTGACGCCCCTTAGAGGCGCGAGGGGGGCTGCGCGGGGCGCCCCAACTCCGCTACCACCGCCTCCTCCGAGGTACTGCTCAACTGCCCCGTACTTGCTTTGCTTTAGTTGGGGGGAGAATACCTTTTTAAAAGTGAAAGGGTGGGGAAAGGGAGGGTCTCCAGTACTGCCTGAAAAGTCTAAAGAGCTTGGGTTTAAGTTTTCACGGTCAGGTCAGCCGTTTTGAAGGGAAAGTCAGAACAGAACTTCCCCACCCACAAAGCACCTGTAAAGTCATTGTATCACTGAGTACAATTCCATGCAAAAAGACAAAGCAGCCCTCACCAGGAAGTTCTGCCCCCCCCAACACACTCGATTTCTATATTTGTGGATTTTATAGTAATCAACTATGTCAGATAAAGGAAACCTTTATTGAATGATTCAAAAAATTTAAAAAGTGATTTAAAACAGAGGAATTTATTATGCACAGAAAAAAAATGTGTCTTGTATTAAATATTTTTATTAAAAAGAATGTTTCATTAATGCATTCATAAGAAAACTAGGTTTGTTGTGCGGGATGTTTCTGGTTTCGTTTCAAATGACTACATTCCTACTGCTACTTGCCCTGAGGTCCTGGCTCTGTCAGGGTGAAGCCCTGATGCCCTCTGCCTCAGGAGCAGAACAGGCTAGTGCTTCGGGTGACTCAAAGTGCTGACTCAGCCGTAGCCTGCATAAGTGGTTTATTTGGGGTTGTTTTGTTTTGTTTTGTTTAGCCTTTGGGGTGTTTTAAAGAACACGTTTAACAAAAAATAAAAAAATAATAAAAGCTAGGGCTCCTGCTGCCAAGATTTCTGTCAAGGAAACCTTGTTTGAGAACGATGTTAATAAAATTCTATTGCAAAATTCTTTTCTAGAAAAAATAAATAACACAAAAAAAGAAGAAATTCCAAAGTAATAAAAACTTTTCTTGAAACAGATTAAAAAAAAAAAATGTTTGCTTACTATTTGATTAAATAAATTTACTTACGTTTCTTTAAGGTATTTTAATTTTTTTAATGTCTCTGTGGAGTATTTGTATGATACCATAATGTATATTTCTGTAGAAACAAATTATATAAACAGTATCAATATCATTATAGAAAAATAACATTTTAATGTATATTGTTCTAACCAATCATATTGTGAATCATTTTGAAGTTCATTATAGCGATATTGATAAATTGTGAACTTGTCTTAATGTTTTTTTTTTAATTAACCAATATTATTTTAAACCTGAGATTCTCACATTCACCAGTTGGTGAGTTTTGAAGAAAAACTAAATTTCATTTCAACTGACAAATGTATATGGTTTGAGTTCAGTGTGGAAGAATTTTAATACAATATTAAATTACTTGAACTGAATAGTTCCTTGTATATATTTTGCCTATTCACTGTTGATATGTATGTAGTAAACAGAGAAGAGAATAACATTCGAATATGGTACCAACGGAACTTGTACAGGAGCAAAGCATCCAGGAGCTCTGCTGAAACACAAGCAGATGTATATATAAGCTTGGGCTTCCAGTTATAAATTTTGTAATTTTTGTCATTATTTATATCCTATATTTAAAAAAAAAGCACACAAAATAAAACAGAAGTTGTACAGTGGCTGGTGCCTGGCATTGTTCTGTGACCAAAGGCCCAGCCCTCTCCTCAGATAAAGAGACTTGTTTTCAATTGGCAACATCAGTGAGAAAAAAAAAAAAACAAAATAACTTGCTCATTTCCAAGTTCACAGTCTGAAAAAGAAACACTGACTTCCCAAAGCTTGAATTTCAGCCATAAGCCAAGATGCCTTTGCATTTTTAAAAGTGGCGTATAAGGGGGGAATTGGCAAGACAGACATTTCTAAAACAGAGGGGACCACACACACACACACACACACACACACACACACACGCAAAAAAAATAAAAAATAAAAAACAGACTGCTTATGTAGCATAAAACATATAGCTTGCTTGGGAAAACATCCCCTGCACATCCTTATACATCCTCAAGTCCTTTCATCTTTTTTCCCTAAAACGTGCACCTGCTATAAAGTAGGTGATGGGCTAGTCAGAGCTACACTGATTCTGTGGTCGGCGACCACCATGCTGCAGGTCCCTCAACCTCCATCACCCATTGCCCAATCCATGACTGCTACCCTTGAAAACCCAAAGCAGTCTTAGGGTGCTCTCTGCCTGTCATTCAGAGGCCTGGGACTTTGAACCCAAAAGAGATAAACCCATGAAAGCTCGGTTGAAGTGGGCCCGGGGCCTGGGATATCTCAGGCAGGGGTTTTCCACTCTGACGCTTCCACTGGGCCAGTTTGTTCACTTTGCTTTTATTTTCTCTGTTCATCACATGTGTGTTTGTATTCATAATGATTCCAGCATGAAGTACGGAGCACACTCCAATTAGGGAAAATTAAAAGACACAAGACTAGCGTAGTGGTGAAACATCTTCTTGTGCTGGCACCAGGTTGAAGAAGCAGGAAGAGCAAAGCCAGCCATGTGGCAGAGTTAGGCCCCTCCAGATGGGAGCGTACAACAGACAATTGTGGTTCATCTCAGAGAGAAAGGCAGGGGTAACTCTGATCTCCCTCTCCATTCTTCACCCAAATCTAAGGTCGGGGCACAGGATCAGCCCACGGCCAGAGCAAGGCAGAGAACGAAAGGGACACGCCAGAAGTAGAAAAGCCAGCTCAGGCACGGGACATGGGATTTATAGCTGACTTTGTTTAAAGGGAAAGCCTGATATTTGACAAATGCAGTAACCAGCGGTTGAGAGTGACAAGCCATTAAATGCTAATATTAATCAAAGGAGAACTTAAATGGCTCCCTTTACAGAAGGACTTCAATTCAATCGATCCGTTTAATTTTTTTTTCTTATTAAATGGTGTTCTGTAATAAATCTGGATGAATGGACCCTATAAAAATTCTGCTTGGCTTGTTAATAAGTCATGGAAGTGGTTTCTCTCACATTGGACTGCTTGGGAATGTCGCCAGCCTATCTAATGTTTGGATGAGATGGAACAGGCGTCTAAGCTTAAAGGGCGTGTGGCCACCTCCTCCAAAATCAGTAAACATTTACACTTGGACTCCAAGTAAATGTTACTCCTATTTCTAAAATGAATTGAAGATTTGGGGGAGTAGTCTAGTTTCCAGTGAGCTAGAATGTAATGTCCACGTTCAGAAATCTGTATAGAATAAAGCCTCTTTACTGACATTACAGCTTTAAGCTCTCTTTGTCTACTGGCCATTCAATGAGTTACCTTTCCTCTGAAAAGCAGTATGGTGGTTATAAGCATTGTCTTAATAGAAGCAATGACCAGCCAATAGAGACCAGCAGCGTCTCTGCAGCTAGCCGACCCATCATACTGGCCCCCACAAGCCCATTTGGCCTCACAAATATTTACTGAGGTTGGCCCTAGGAGCAGAGCTTGGTTTTCCACAGAAATCCCCAAGCCAAGAAGAACCTGTATACAGGGGTCAGATCTGTTGCCTAGTCACCATCCAGCATACAGAGGTGTTTCCCTGTATCCACAGGGATTTAACTTTCCTGGCTTCATCTCAAGTCTCTCTTCTTGCTGGGAACTCACACCACTTTCCCTCCTCCTGCTTCTGCACATCATTCCAGACTCAACACCCTGTCTTCAGTGTGTAACTCAGAGATTCGTAGCTATTCGTCACAGTTACCCATTGTCAAAACAGCTTTCCCTTTCTTCTGCAACCCCCCAGAGACCTGTGTTTGTAAAAAGCTGCCTAGGCCTTTTATAGGACGTTCCAGGACTGGATCATGATGGAGGGAAGGAAGAGGGAGGCACATAAGGCTAAGACATCCCATGCTGCTCACCCCCAGTGGGGTCACCCAGCTGTCTCCTGCAGCTGCAGCAGCTGTGGCTTCATGAGTGACTCTACTTGATTCAGCCAGCCAGAGAAAGGCGGAGTCAGGTGATTGGCATGCAGGATCCCCAGAGTTCAGATGATGTTTCTACATCGTCTTACTGACCTAGTGGGACAGCTGAGACAAGACAGGCTTACACACAAACTCCGCTCACAATGTGGTCATAAAAGCCGTCGAAAGCAACCCATATTCAATACCCAATATGACTGTCCTCCAAGGTCTCCGTGATACAATCAAGCAGTCCATACAGGGGCAGAGCTCCCAAGAGACCTCAAGACAGAACTTAGGAAACATTGAGTCAGCCCCAGGAAGAAGCTACATCAACAGTTTTCTGACATTCAGGAGGGTGATTTCTCCACATGTCTCAAAAGTACAAGTCCAGTTTTGTTTTGTTTTGTTTTGAGAGAGAGAGAGAGAGAGAGAGAGAGAGAGAGAGAGAGAGAGAGAGATGGTTGAGTTGGGAAACCAAGGAGAATAAAGGTATTCTGGCATGTTTTATCAGCATTTCCAGGGTGTGCTATCATCAGAGACCCTGCCTGGGTGATTTGTGGGACAGCCTTTAAGAGGTAACTGTGCCTGAGCTCCAACCAATTGGCAAGAGTAGAAAGGAAGACCCTGTATCCACAGGCTTCCTAAGAAAGCTGAGTTCTTGTGGGAAAACAACACATTTTGAAATGTTCAGAGGTGCAGCATGGGGTCGGTGAGATGACTCAGCAGGAAAAGGCACTTGCCATGAAAGCCCGAGTTCCATTCCTTGGACTCACCTCAAGGTGGAAGAAGAGAACCACAGGCCATCAAGTTGCCCTCTGACCTCCAAATGCATGTGCCACATGACAGTGAGGGTGGAGGGGGCAGAGGTTAGTGACTGGAGGTTCGTTGCTGTATGAGAGTATCAGTTATAAACGGAACTTAGCGACGAGAATGCCAGACATAGCATGGCTTCTATAAGGGAGTGGTTGAATTTTCCTTTGTGCACCATGAATGTCGGAGATAGGCAGACCAGGACATGGTTGAAGTGTGTGAAGTCTGGCCAGCTTGAGTGTGGCAAACATGGCTCTGGCAGGTCTTGCCCTTCTCTCCCATTCACTCTGCCCTGATTTAACAAGAAAAATGTTAGATTACACTCCTAAAGCTAGTTACCAAGGTCCATTCCTTTCTTTGGCCACTTATTCCTCCTTAGGCTGACTACCAACGTCCAGCTATCAGAGTATTGAAGCCCAGCAATCAAAAGCCCTCTTTGGCTCACCTAATTAACATGCCCAATTAAAATTAAACACCTCATCCTAACACGGGGTTTATCCTTGTCCCTTTATAAACTGCCATTTGCCTTTGAGCCACATCTATCTCCTCTCTATCCAGAGGCAGTCCTTGTCCTCCAGGACAAATACCCCTTCCTCTCTCCCTTGCTCATTTCCTCCCTTCTCTCTTGTCCCCTTCCCTGTCTCCCTCTTCCTTTTACTCCTTTGTCCCTTACCCCTGATCTCTGTCCCGCCGGGGTAAATAAATTGCCTCTGTGCTGAGAACTTGGTCTGAGGGCTTGGTCTTGTGGGTCCTGAGCCAATTCTTTTCTCTTTAGTGGTAGTTCTCATCCTTCCTAATCCTAAGGCACTTCTATATTCTCACACTGCCAACCCGAGCATGTGGCCTCTACCCTCAGTATTGGGAAGACTTCCTTGTCTCACTGAGGCCGACAGAGCACTGTTCTGAGTAGTCACATTCCGGGCAGGAGAAAAGACAGTAAGGTCTAAAGACTGGTATTGTTGCCTTGATGACCAAGCTTTTAAGAACTTTCCAGAAAGCTCCATAAGGCTCACTGGCCACCCTTCGTTACTAGGAAGCCAAAAAACAGTTCAGCAACATAAGGGTTGTTAGTGAAGAAAAGTGGGGAGGACTGGATTTGGTAGCCGCAGTCACAACAGGAATATGTAAAAAGCAAGTTCACGCTTTTTGCTTTTTACATAGAGACCGGGACAGAGAAGGCAGAGACCACAGGAGGCGCTGGGGACGATCCCTGCAGAGTTGCCCTGTGAAACCCAACTAAGGAAAAGTCCTAAGCTCCGCCCCATGCTGGCACGCACCTGTGTGCCTGACTTCCAGGGCTGGGAAGGCAGAATAAACTTAAGGAGCAGCTCACACAACCACAGGAGCATTCAGCTGTAGTGCCAAGGGGGCAGGCCTGATTAGACATCTCGGCCAAGGGCAGAGAAGATCTGCCTTGACCTCCACTGCATACGGGAATCACATGGGAACTTTAAAAGCTATTCCCTGCCCCTCTTCCCCGCCCCCTCCATCTCCTGGGACAGGGAGATGTTGGGTTAGGGGCGATTCTAGATACTTCAGTGAGAGAAATGAGAAGCAGCAGGGCCCGTCCCCAGAACTGGCCATACCTGCGGTTCCCTCCTTAAGAATATTAAACCAGCCGGGCATGGTGGCGCACGCCTTTAATCCCAGCACTCGGGAGGCAGAGGCAGGCAGATTTCTGAGTTCGAGGCCAACCTGAGTGAGTTCCCGGACAGCCAGGGCTATACAGAGAAACCTTGTCTCGAAAAACAAAACAAAACAAAAAAAGAATATTAAACCACTTGCTGGGTCACACAGCTCACTGGCCAACCTAGCCAATCTGTGCCAGCACCCCCAAGCCACATGCTAGGCAAGCCTAGAGTCTTAAGTACCCCTTATTCCCAATCCTCCCTGATGGCTCCGTTGAAGCACACACAGCCCAAAGGGAATGAAGTTTAGAACAGTTGGGAAGAGAGCAGAGGACAGTTTTCCTGCTGAGCAGAGGCTCTCTTGAAAGCCAACAGCCTAGGGGTTAAACAGAACTGTGTTCCTGATGCAGACGCAGCAGGAGCCTAACCCATAGGTGAGGAATCCCGGACGAGACAGGAATGAAGTTTGCAAAGAGAGGCATAAAGGATTCCTGGGTCATTGACCATGATTGACATCACGTGCCTGACATGTTCTCCTTTGCTTTCCACAAGCCCTGTATCCCTGGTCTATTTCCTATCTGATGAGTGAGAAAAGGGCTCTGAATGGCTGCAAACAGAAGGATAAATAAATAAATAAATAAATATAAATAAAACAAGGCGTTCCAAAGCAGAGGCTGGGGAGAGGGCTCAGCTCATAAAATGCTTTCCTTGAGAGCTTTGAGGACTTGAGTCTGTCCCAGAACCTAGGTAAAATACCAAACACGGTAAATTAACTTGTAATCCCCGTGTAGAGGAGGGAGGGATAGGTAGATACTTAGATTTACTGGCAAACTCCAAGCCAGTGAGAGACCCTGTCTCAAACAAACATACAGACAAACAGAAACTAGATGGCTTGAACCTGAGAAACGACTTCTGTCTTAGTTAGGGTTTTACTGCTGTGAACAGACACCATGACCAAGGCAACTTTTATAAGGACATTTAATTGGGGCCGGCTTACAGGTTCAGAGATTCAGTTTATTATCATCAAGGCAGGAACATGGCAGCATCCAGACAAGCATGGTGCAGGAGGAGCTGAGTTCTACATCTTCCTCTGAAGGCTGCTAGCAGAATTCTGGCTTCCAGGCAGCTAGGATAAAGGCCTTAAAAGCCCACACCCACAGTGGCACACCTACTCCAACAAGGCCACACCTACTCCAACAAGGCCACACCTACTCCAACAAGGCCACACCTCCCAACACTGCCACTCCCTGAACCAAGCATATACAAATCATCACAACATCAGATATTAATTATCCCCTGGCCTACACATCCAAACAGGCATGCACATGTACATATATGTTGCACACATCGGTTTCAAAATGGAAGCAGGCCCCTCGAAGGGAGAGTCAGGGTTATGGCTAACACCTTCCCACCATCAATGTTGCAATCATCTGAGCGCCAAGAGCAGACTGGGTAGCTGCCGGGTGCTGGCAAATTCAAAACACGCCAGCCTCTGCTGTCCAACGGGATCCTATCAGAGTGGCCAAAGACCATCCCAGTGAGCACTGGGAGGGGAGTATCTGACTACCGGAAGGGGAGTATCTGACTACCGGAAGGGGGGTATCTGACTACCGGAAGCTCCTGGGAGCAGGCAGCTGATGCATCAATCATGCTGCTTAAAGCAGACACACGAAATGAATGACCTGAGTGCAGAATTGAAATGATGCTTTCAGATCCTCCCTCCCCAGCTTCTGCAGGAGGACCAGACTGAGAGTCATCATGGGAGGCAGTTAGATAGTCAACCTCCGGGCCCTCCGTGTGCATACTGCGTGCATGCATAACGAACACCTGAAGCACCGCCTTGAGATTCAGTTAGATCATATAGGGAGAGAGTTCTGCTCACAGCATGGCTCTGAAGGCACTCTCAGAAAGCACAGCTCTCCATTCCCTCCTCCTAAATTGTAGTAGTTGTTGTTGTTGTTGTTGTTGTTGTTTTAATCTCTAGCACTGCATAAAACAGGGATACATACCTAAAATTCCAGCACTAGAGCTGGAGGTTCAGAAGTTCAAGGTCATCCTGAGTATGTGAGTTCGAGGCCAGCCAGCCTGGGCTACTGGACTACATGAAACCCTGTCTTTAAAAAAAAAAAAAAAAACAACAACAACAACAACAAAAAATAGGTTTGTGGACAAAGAGTCCACAGTGAGGAGAGTGGAACACTACCATACAAGGGGAGGAGGCTAGCATCACTGTCAAGCGAGGGAGCAGAGAGAACCTGTCCATCACTCAAGTTCGTGGACATCTTCCCCAGGTACTGAAACTCAAGCCTGTGCCACACCCAGGCTGTTTATCTCCATGAAACCCAGTCGGGTCCCACCTGAAACCATAGTTACTCAGTCTGGGCTTCCCAAGAAAGGAAACCAGGGTTGGATGCTAGCCCCAGCTTCATCGCTGGTGCCTGGCGAGTGTGTGTGTGGGGGGGGGAGGACACGGTGGGGGAATGTTAGCTCTTCTTCTGAAAACTGAATGATGTACCAATATAACCAACACGTGGATAGAAGCAAGAGAACTGGAAGTTCAAAACAAGCCTGGAATGACCCTTGACTCAAAAAGAGAGGGTGGGGTTGGGGGGGGGGGTGAGGAATAGCAAGATGGCTCTGTGAGTAAAGATGCTTGCTACCAAGCCTGATGACATACGTTCTCAATTCAGTCCCCAGGACCCACTGGTGAACTGACTCCTGTCCTCTGACTTCCACACTCAACCCAAGGCAGGAGCACACACATGCACACACACACACACACACACTGCTTAGCACACACGCACACATGCATCCATGCAGGAGCACACTTGCACAGGCACACACACCAAATAAATAAATACAACAAAAAAAATTTTTAATTTAAAGACTGGGGCTGTCTAGCCTGCAAATCTCCAGCTTTGTGGAGATGAAGTGAGGGTGACCCACGCCTGGAGTGGGCAGGAAGTGCTTCTGAGGGTGATGCTCTCTGCCCCCTCCTCCTCCCCCTGCCCCCCATCAAGTCCTTCGCATCTACTGAGAGCCTTGAAATCTGCTTAGCAGCTCAGACTACACACCCAGAGTCAGGCCTTGGATGCACCTCATCCAAGGAGATGGAAAACAATAGGAGTACATCCTCTATTCACCTGTTCACTATGTGTGATGCGCTGTATTCCCAGTCCTGACGTTCTGACCTCACGAATGAATTTACAATGGTCACCAGCAACTCACTTTCTGGAATTGCAAATGAAAATTCCCCAAGTTTCAGTCTCCTCATACTAGCAAGGAGGCCCAGGAACAAATTGCCATCCAATGCTAAGTGACTTCAAAGCCCTGGTCTCTGATGGGCATCACATTTGATCCAATTCTTCAGCCCCTTCCATTCGAACAGATGCCTGGAAGACTATTCCTTCTGCAGTTAACCTCATAGCCCCAGAGTAACTGAAGTTCTCATTCAGGTATCTTAATAACTGCTTAGCACATCTGCAGACCTGCAGGGAGGAGACGTGAGCAAGGACTCTTTTCCAGTGACCATCTTTAGAGACTAGGAACTATTAGAAAGGCAGGTCTCCTTCTCAAAAGGTCATGGGGAAAATTATAATATGAGCATTTGTTGAATAATAGATGGCCTCTCCTGCAGACTTCGACACTCTGGGGATATGTTTATTCATTCCCTATAATTTAGTAGCAAACCTCTTTTATCCAAGTGAAGTTTTACAATCCCCTAATGACGTTTCACAGGAAAATGATAACACAGAACCATAAAGAAAACTCTAGTGCTACATTACAACACAATTCATCACCTTCGCAATAACCTCGTGGATGCAGGAGCACAGAGAATCTCGTGTGCATCCAGGCACTTGGGAGCTTCAATCACGCACCATTCACTGAGGCTTTGATTGCAGGGCAAGTTGCATTCAGACTCTAGTGTTATAGCACATCTGCCTTCCAAGAGTATAGGATCTAACGGGGGTGGGGGGGGGGACAATATTCAAATAAGCAATGTCAGTATAAAGAAATAGAAGTGGCAACAGAAGAAGAGTGTCAAGAGAGGTGAGACAGATCATCAACCTGTGAAGGTTGTTTTAAAGGATATACAAGGGCTGGTGAGATGGCTCAGCGGGTAAGAGCACTGACTGCTCTTCCAAAGGTCCTGAGTTCAAATCCCAGCAACCACATGGTGGCTCACAACCATCCGTAATAAGATCTGACACCCTCTTCTGGAATGTCTGAAGACAGCTACAGTGTACTTACATATAATAAATAAATATTTTTTAAAAATAAAATAAAGGATATATGAAAGAGGAAAAAAATAATTTAGGGGCTCAGAGGGTCATAGAGAACAGGCCATGCAAAGCCATTGAACCAAAAGAGCACCCAACACACAGGCCCAAGACCACAGATTAAAGTTTATAAAGAGATGTTCAAAATTCAGATTAGGAAATGCCATAGAATAAGAGCACAAATGGGGGCCGGGAGAGATGGCTCAGCAGTTAAGAGTGGATGCTGATCTACCAGACAATCTAGGCTTGGTTCCTGGCTCCTGTGATGGATGGGTCCGCAGAGAGCATTCCATACTGTGTAAGTGGAGGAGAGCTTACAAGCAGCAGGCCCTCCTTGCTCTCTTCTCACCGTGGACAGAATGTGATCAGCTTCTTCAACCTCCTGCCGCCTCGACTTCACCACTAGGGTGTACTACACCCTAAATGGGGAGCCAGAGTAAACACTTCTCGACTAAGTTGCTTTTGTCCAGGTTTTCCCACAGCAACAGGAAAGTAACCAACACAGGCTAGATTCAGTAAGAGAGGATTCAAGTCAGGAGGGAGGAAAAGGAGTCTCAAGAACAAAACACAGGTTTCTGGATGAAAGCCGGTGCCAGCAGAGAGTATGGGCAGTTGTGATGGTTTGTATATGCTTCACCCAGGGAGTGGCACTGTTAGGAGGTGTGGCCTTGTTGGAGTAGGTGTGGCACTGTGGCTACGGGATTTAAGACACTCAGCCTAACTGCCTGAAGGCCAGTATTCTGCTAGCTGCCTTCAGATGAAAATGTAGGACTCTCAGCTCCTCCTGCACCATGCCTGCCTGGAGGCTGTCATGCTCCCACCATGATGATAACACCTGAACCTGTAAGCCAGCCCCAATGAAATGCTGTCCTTTTAAGAGTTGTCTTGGTCACGGTGTCTGTTCACAACAGTAAAACCCTAACTAAGATATAAATTGGTTCCATGGCCGGGCAGTGGTGACGCATGCCTTTTTATCCAAGCACTTGGGAGGCAGAGGAAGGCAGATTTCTGAGTTCGAGGCCAGCTTGGTCTACAGAGTGAGTTCCAGGACAGCCAGGGCTACACAGAGAAACCCTGTCTTGAAAAACAAACAAACAAAATAATAATAATAATAATATAATATAAATAAGTCCCAGACACAGGGATATTGCTATGATAGGCCTGACCAGGCTTTTGCTTGGAAGAATGTGGATTTGGGGACTTTGGATTTGGAAAGCAGTAGAATCCTTTAAGTGGGGCTTAATGGTCTGTCCTAGTAGGAATATGCAAGACTTTGTTTCTGAGAGTGATTTGAACTGTGAAGACCTGGCCCAAGAGGTTTCAGTGAAGAAGAATTTCAGTATGTGGCATAAAGACTGTTTTTGTGGTTCTTTGCTGAAGAATGTGGCTGCTTTTTGCCACTGTCAAATCTGCCTGAGGCTAAGGTGAAGAGATTTAGATTAATTGCTTTGAAAGAGGAAGTCTCAAAACAGCCTGGTATAAATTCTGTTGTGTGGTTACTAAGGTTCACTCTTACAAAGAGCATTTTAATGAAAAGGAGCAAGCTAAGAGAGGAAAAATACAAAATATATGGTTCACATATTAAAGGGGCACTAGGAAGTAGAATGGAGCTGAATCCTACGTTCTAGAAGATAACAGATTAGGGGAGTGGGACTTTGGGGCAAGATCCTACCCAGCTGAGTTTAGGTCCAGGAATGGTGGTACATACCCTTAAACCTAGGAGACAAAACCATGCAAATCTCTTTCAAGGTCAGCCAGGGACAGAGCAAGTTCTAGGTGAAGAAAAGCTTAAACCCAGGTGTGGTGATACACATCTTTACTCCCAGGAGGCAGAGCCATGCAAATCTCTAGTTCAAGATCAATATACAGAGCAAGTTCCAGGACAGCTAAACTTAGGCAGTGAAGGAGATGGAAAACAGAAAGCTCATGATAGTGTAAGAGAACAAGAGGGCCATGTTCCAACCCCAGTAAGCAGTAGAACTCAGCAGCTTTGGCCATGTGTCTCTGGCTTTAGAGTCCAGAATAGAAGGGACTACTGAGACAATTGATGTTGGTTAGCTGGAGCTAAGAAATCAGTGGCAATTAAGAAGAGACCAGCATCACTGAGGTGAAATCTTCTGGGAAGTGTTTTCTAAGAGCACAAAGAAGCTGTGTTCCAGAGATAGCCAAGGTTGTACCTCATGCTGCAGCTGGACTTGGTAAAGTGTAAGAGTCACTCAGGTGGTACTGGTTTTAAAAGCATGAAGGGGTCATGGACAGCAGCTGAGGCTTGGCACTGTGAGAGGCCAGGGAAGGCCACTGGTGAAGGTGTGACCTCAGTTGCAGTTGACAGCCCAGGACTGAAAGAGTCATGCAAAGAAGTTAAGGTATGTCACCATGAAGACAGCCTAGGAGAGGCTATTGGTGAAGCCTAGTTGCAGCGGAAGACTCCGCATATTGAAGATGTCAGTCAGTACCATGGGATGATCACCAAGAACAGCAGCAGCAATGGAGTCAACCAGAGCCTAGCTGGAGATATGACCCAAGCCCTTTGGAGGAGCCCAGATCATGTGTGGATCCCAGACAATGGAACAAGAAGCTTTAATGTTGAAGTTGCCTTGGAGACCCCAAGATGTTTGAGGTGTCAGAGCTGTAGAATATCTGCTGAGGAAAGCTGCTAACAGGGAGTGGAACCAGCCCAGGAAAAAGAACTTTGTTTCATTCAACAAAGATGAAAAAGGAGTGGCGAGCTGAAGACCGCTTTGACATCAGATATGGAGATGCAGAGTTTGGAGTTTGCACTGCTGATTTCCTGTCTTGCTTACAGTTAAGTGACTAGATGAGATCTCAGAAGAGACTTTGAACTTTGGACTTTTAACAATGTTGAGACTGCTATAGACTATGGAGACTTTGGAAGTTAGACTAAATGTAGTTTTTTTATTATGCTATGGCTAGGTATGGCCCCCATAGACTCATGTGTTTGAAAAGCCTATGGGCTCCAGGGAGTAGAATGTGATGGTTTGTACATGCTTGGTCCAGGGAATGGCATTGTTAGGAGGTGTGGCCTTGTTGGAGTGGGTATGAGCTTTACATTCAGCCTAGCTGCCTGGAAGCCAGTATTCTGCAAGCAGCCTGCAGAAGAAGATGTAGAACTCTCACCTCCCTGCCTGGATGTTACCATGCTTCCATTATGATGATAACCTGAATCTGTAAGCCAGCCCCCAATGAACTGTTGTCCTTATAAGAGTTGCCTTGGTCATGGTATCTGTTCACGGCAGTAAAACCCTAGGACAGACTGCAGTGCATACTGGGCAAAAGACTCCAAGAGAGAGTTCTTAGGGTGAACAAGCTAAGAGACTGCCTCATGCATATGAAAGCACTGAGGGAGGACAGAGAAAGCAGATAAACCATCAGAGTTCAATGCACAATATGCACATAGAAAACTAAGAACAAATGGAAGATGGAGGATAAACACACGCACACACACACACACACTGGCACACACTGGGTATAACTTTTGCAAAGTCACAATGTTTTGTTTTCTTTATGTCACAGTGTTTTAACAGCCCAAGAGCCCGTACCTGTAAACTATGTATAACAACAGGTTGAGTTCCTAAAATGGGCTTCTATGAATGTAGTATATAACCCTTGCACAAATGTGCAAACCCTCTAGGCACCTACAATTGCTAAACTGCTTCAGAACTTCCTTTGACTGAAGACTTAGACAGCAGAAATGCCTCCGGTTTCAAATTCTTAGGCCCAGCTCTTTTAGACATACGTTTGGCCTCTGTAAGGAATTTTGCCTTTATTTCTCTGCTGAGGGTGATGTGAGAGCCTCAGGTCCTCAAAAGTAACTCAACAACCTACAGAACAGGAAAATGGCTAAGAAGTCGTTTTTTAAGTGTTCAGCATCCTCAGACATCGGGGAAATGCAAATCTAAACTACATGGAGAGTTCCTCTCACCTCAGCCAGAAGAGCTAAGTTCAAGAAAATAAATAGGAACAGATGCTAGTGAGGACTGGGGGAAGGAAGGCTCTCGTCCACTGTTGGTGAGGGCGCAAACTGAGACAGTCGCTAAGGAAATCAATGTGGGGCTTCTCAAAAAAACTATAAATAGAACTTCCACATGACCCAGATTTACCACTTCTGGGCATATATCCAACATCCAACGGGTTCTACATCCTACAACAGAGCTACTGGCTAAGCCATGTTCATTTCTGCTTTATTCACAATAACCAGGAAATGAGAGCAGCCTAGGTATACAGCGACTGATAGAGGGATCATGAAAATGTAGTTCGTACAAGCACACAGTGGAATTAATTTTTTTCATTTTCATATCTTAAATGTTCATTTTATGCATATGAATGTTGTACCTGCATGTCAGTCTGTGTGTCGCATGTATGCCTGGTGCGCCCGTGGAAGTCAGAAGAGAGCACCAGGTCCCCTGAACTCTAAGTGCTGGGAATCAAACATAGGTCTTCTGCAAGAGCAAGAGGAGCTTATAACCACTGAGCCATCTTTTCATCTGCAGACTAAAATTTTATTCAATATAAAGAAAAATGAAATTACTAAGCTCACAGGTACATGGAGCTGGAAATAATCATTCTGAGACTGGCAACCCAGACCCAGAAAGACAAACACCATATGTTCTCTCTCCTATGTAGATCCTAGCTTTGAAAGGTCAGAGGGGAGACAGGGAGAGATAGATTGGGGGGGGGGGGGAAATGCCTCTTTCAGATGTCACAGGTTATCAATCAAAATGTCCAGCACCAGGGTGTGCGACTTCCCCTGGAGTTGTTGGTCAAGAGAACCCCATAGATTCCCCATACAGTATGGCTGTAAACATTGTTCTTGGAAACTTACCAGGACTTTACAGTAAGACCACATACTTGAGTCATGAAAATAAAAAAATCAAGCTGGCAGTGACCTGGAAGTTTTCCTCCCTACTGGTAAGAGTTTACAGTACTGGGAGGTGCAATGTAGGTTGCTGGGCAGGGATGAGGGAGGGAGGGAGGGAGGGAGGGAGGGAGGGAGGGAGGGAGGGGAAGGTCAAACAGTCTCACCAAGTTGTGGACTACAAGCTATAGTAGTGATGACATACCGGTCTGACATGCCAGCCATTGGTACCATAGTGACAGGAAATGCTGTAGGAGTAACCAGCTGCTTTCTAATTGGGTCTAAGAGCTAGTCCACAGGACAAGAATTCATGTTTGGTACTGTTAACTGAGCGAAGAACCCTTGACTAAGTAGATCAAACCTACTATTATTTTGCTAAGTGAATCAAACCATCTTCTAACAACTTATCTTTATATTCATAAATGCGTGCAGCTCTCAACCCCTATCAGCCAAGCTCCTTTTGGCAGGGGTTGGTGGTTAATATAAAGACTATCGAATGTTGAGCCCTAAGTGGGACATATACATCACGCTCACTACCCACAAGACTCAGAGATCATGGGAAAGTGATGGAAAGATTGTAAGAGCCAGAGGTTGAAGAGAATCGCTGGACGCGACCGTGCATTTGCACACATGAATTACCAACAGCAGTTGTAGTTGCGTGCACAAAACCTGCACAAAATCAAGACAGCTGAGACCCTAGCATGGCTGGAAGCGGGGCTCACAGCACCTCACCCCTTGCTGAAGTGTTGTTGGCAGTTGACCGCTGCTGAGTGAGGGAGGGTCAGGTTTTCTCTGGAACGTGGCCCCCAGTAAGTTGCCTATGTTCTCTAGCATGGCTTGGACCCAGGCACCTAGCTAGCCTAGGTGGGCTTTTAAAAAACAAGTGCATAGAGCTGGTCATAGTGGCACAAGCCTTAAACCTCAGAACTTGGGAGGCAGAGACAGACAGATCTCTGTGAATCCAAGGCTCCCCTGGTCTACAGAGCAAGATCCAAAATAGTCAGGATGACACAGCGAGACCCTGTTGCAAAAAAAAAGAAAAAAAAATGTAGATTAAGTTAGGGGAGGGACATGGTAGGGGGCTCTGGTAAGAGCTGGATGGGAGAGAGTGGGAGCAGATTTGAGTACCACATTGTGTGTATGAAATACTCAAAGACTTTTTAAAGAATTGTAAGGTGCTTTGGGTGGGCTCACGGGAGATTAGGATATTTAGGGTCTTGACTTCCGGTTGGAATAAGGAGATATCCTACCACCACTTTTGTAAAGCAAACTTAGCTAAGTGTAAGTAAGTTATAATTGTTCCCAAGGCTGTATTCTATTTTGACTAAAGTATTATTGGTTTATAGTGCATGAAGTATTAATACAGAAAAGGGTTTCATAATTCACTAATATGACCAAGCAAAGACAATGATTCTTCTTAAGATATTTATGTATTTATTTATTTATTTTGATTTTTCGAGACAGGGTTTCTCTGTGTAGCGCTGGCTGTCCTGAAACTCACTCTATAAACCAGGCTGGCCTCAAACTCAAAAATCTGCCTGCCTCTGCCTCCCAAGTGCTGGGATTATAGGCATGTGCCAACACTGCCAGGCAAGATTTTTTTTTAAAGATATGATTTAAAACGTTTTCTTGGGAGTGTGGACTATTAACTGTATAAATTATCTGAAAATCAGTTTCTGGCTGCCATTTAGGACTCAGCAATAAGAATGCCAAGGAAATAGATGTCATTGCCCTAATGATCAGTGTTTGGTCTTTAAACATATTAAGATCATTGATAGCAATTCCATTATTTCTGGTAATTTTGTGATATGCATTTGAAATCTCAGAAATAAAATGAAGATACCAAAGGAAAGCTCACACAATAGGAAAGTCCTTAATACCACCATTGTTTATGGGGAAACGGAATAAGAAGTATCCACCAGGGACAGAGAATAATGTAAGAGAGTCAAAGATGGAGTTCCAGACTGCAGAATGGCTAACAGGGTCAAAGACCACTGAAAAAAGAGAGGCTAAGGAAAAATAATGTCAAAAAGAGAAAGACGTTAGAGAGAAAAAACAGGATGCACAATAAGAAACATGTCAACAGATGGCCCTGGTCACAAAATTGTATAAAAAGATATGAATCTGAGAAAGGTATTTGTAAGGATGTGGGTGAGAGAAGAGGAAGGGAGATTTTTTTAAAAAGGTAAAGCTAGGTGGTGGTGGATCCCAGCAGTTGGAAAGCAGAGGCAGGCAGATCTCTAAGTTGCAGGTCAGCCTGGTGTACAAAGTGAGTTCCAGAACAGCCAGGGTTATACAGAGAAACCCTGCCTGGAAAAACAAAGAAACAAACAAAAACCCAAAAGACAAAAAAAATGAAAAGAAAGAAAAGAGAAAAAAAAGAAAGGAAGAAAAAAGTGAGATCAGAATGCATATACACACACGTTTGAAATTGTCAAAGAACACACTTACCTAATTTAAAAAGTCAAACTAATAGTGAAGGTATTTTTAAAAGAGATACAAAGTGGGGGTAAGAAAGGCAAAAATCATACAATCATCTCAATACACTCAGAAAAGGCATTTGATGAAAGCCCAGATCTTTCTTCATAATAAAATAAATGACAGAGTAGGAGTAGAGGAGCCAGACCTCAACACAATAAAACACGTCAATGACATTATTATACTCTATGGGGGGGAAATTCAAAATATATCTAACAAAATCAGGAACTGAACAAGGTTGGCCACTTTCTCTAATTTACTGTGGTACTTGAAGTCTTGGAGCAATAAGACAAGACAAGACAAGACAAGACAAGACAAGACAAGACAAGAAAAGGGATATAAATGAGAAACGAAGTCAATGCATTCTTATTTGGTGATGAAATAATTTCACCAGAAAACTCGTATCTAATAAACACCTTCAGCGAAGTGAAATAATATCAAATCAACACGAAGATTAGAAGCCTTCCTCTATACCAACAATGATCATTCATGAGACAGGAACATTCATGAGACATGAAAGAGACCACGGAATAATTCCCATTCGCAATTGCCTTAAAATAAAAATAGAGAAGTAAACAGGCTAATGAAATTAACAGTTTTCAAAGAATGAAATATAAGTAACCAATATGCATATAAAAACCTTGTCAAAACACCGTCCGAGAAAGGAGTCCTGTGAGAATTCTCGGTGCTTGTGAGGAAACACCAAGAAAACAAGAAAGGATCCTATGACCTCGGTTTCCTCAAACACACGAAATTGTTCTTAAATCTTTAAATGAGCTCTCGTGCCCCTCCCAGGTGTATCGGATAGGACCGAGTTTCAGATTATTCATTACAGCTGGCTGTTGGTATCTGTTCAGGTGCCTCCTGTTCTTGTGACATGTGGCTTGTCTGTGTGGTTATTCAGTTCACTCAAGTGACCTTTCTTACCCCCCAGAGTATAAACTGTCAGATGCTCTGAATAAAGTTATCTATTTCATGAGACTTCAGCCTGCCTCATTTACTGGCTCCACTCTCCCAGGTGCCACCTTTAGATCAGTGACACAGCCTCACTAGCCACCTTTAGATCAGTGACACAGCCTCACTAGCCACCTTTAGATCAGTGACACAGCCTCACTAGCCACCAGAGAAAGAAGGTTTTTAAGTTACAATGAGATTCCCTCTCATCCCAGTCAGAGTGACGATTATTAAGAAATTCGAAACAACACACCAGGTGTGATGGTGCATGCTTTTAATTCCAGCATTTGGTAATGAGGCAGGTAAATCTTTGTGAGTTCAAGATCAGCTTAGACCACACAGGGAGTTCCAGGGCTACATAGTGAGACCCTTTAGTCTCAAACAAAACAACAAATTCTGCTGAGAATGGGAGCAAAAGGGAACTTTATACACAGCTGAAGGGGATGTAAACTAAACCAACCACTATGGAAGATTCTCAAAAAACTAAAGTAGTGGGTAGCTTATAGATCAAACCTAGATGTTCAAAAACGAAGTAGATAAAGAAAATGTGGCTATGTGTATACACAATGGAATTCTTCACCATGCCAAAGAAGGAAACTATGTTTATAGAAAAATCAATGCACCTGGAAATAATCACACTAAGTGAATTAAGTCAGTCTCGGGACAATTATATGTTATCTCTCATTGTGGTACCTATATTTTATATAGAAAGATATTATATATGTAGGTATATAGATAGTAAATATATTTAATGTGCTATATATTTACACACATATATAGATACACACATATATATATAAAGACAGATAGATCTAAAATCATTTATGTAGCAAATCCATAAATGGCATGGAAGTTCTAGAAGAGAAATCTCATAAGAGAATGAAGGGGACCAACATGAGAGAGCAGAGGTGGTGAAGGGAAGGGCCAGGGGTCTGCAGTGAATGCTCAGCACACATTGGATACTTGTATTAAAATGTCCTCATTTAACACAGCACCATGAACAGCGAATACACACAATAACATTATAGCATAATAAGCAAACATGACCACAATTTCCAAGAACTCTAGAATATGAAGAGACCGACCTAAGAATGAAAATATAAAATTCTCCAAGCCTAAAGAAAGAAATGACGTTGGAGCACAAAAGTCACTCACAACTCTAGATAGACATGACCACAGAAGAATCTCTCTTCCACATGTTAAAGGTGTTGAAAGAACAAAGAAATATCTCCTCTCAAAAATAACAACAACAACAACAACAAAAAGGCAAAAATCCTTCCAACCAAGACTGCTTTATCCAGCAAAGTTGTTTTAAAATTGGCAGAGAAATAGACACATCTCCAGAAAGACACAAACTAAAGCCATTCATGGCCACTAAGCAGGAGTGTGTGTGTGTGTGTGTGTGTAAGTTCACATGTAGGTATGGCCATGTGCATGAGGAGGCCTAAGAACAGTATCAGGTGTCGTTCTTGACTGCACTTACCTTATTTTTGGAGACAGTATTTCTCTGTCAACCTGGAGTTCATCAAGTCAGCTACACTGGCTGGTCAGCAAATGCAAGGGATCCCCCTGTCTCTGCCTTCCCAGTGCTGAAATTAGAGGCTGTTTTGCGTGGGTTCTGAGAATCCAACAAAATTCCTCATGGTTTTTTTTATTGTTTGGTTTTTTTTGAGACAGGGTTTCTCCATGTAGCCCTGGCTGTCCTGAACTCACTCTGTAGAGCAGGCTGGCCTCTAAATCAGAGATCTGCCTGCCTCTGCCCTGAGTGCTGGGATTAAAGGCATGAGCCATCACCACCTGGCTACCCCTTAAGTTTATAAAGACTGATCCCATCTCCCCAGCCCACTCCCGAAGGCTATTAGCAGTCTCCTAACAGCAGGAAAAAAAGGCAAGAAAGGATCAGAAACCAAAATGTTTTTTCAAAAATTTCAGTAATTTTATTTTTGTTTTTAAAATTCATGTTTAAACAGTATTCCAAGGCAAAAATAATAATAAGACATGTAAATTAAAAATACAAAAAAGTCTTCAAAGTACATAAAACAAGATACAAAACCATCTTCACATATACAAAGTCCAATGTAATTTCTCACATAAAAAGTTCAGCAAGGAAAGGGCCACAAGTGGTCATGCCGGCCGCCAGGGCACAGGCCAGGCCTTCAAGGTCAGCCTCGAGAGCTGCGGTGTGAGCCACAGCCATCTCCTTCGAGTTATTGTGTCTTTCTCTCCACTAGCCCAGCTACAGAACAGATAAGCCACTAATGGTATCTGAAAATCAAAGTGTGGTTTATTCTCAGCAAGTTCTAAGCAAAACATACTTCTTCAAATATTTGCTTTATAAAATTGAGATTTTTTCACACATCACATTGGCTTAAATCACAGTAAGTAAAGAGGTTCCTCAACCTCACAAACAAAAACGGTAAAAAAAAAAAAAAAAAAAAAAAAACCTTCCTTAACCCTATACAAGATTTTGTTCAGTCGATTTACAGCTCCTAAAAATGCCCTGTGAGGATATCTAATCTAAAATCCACCTAAGGAAGGGCTGGTCGTGTAGCTGGTGGAGTGCCTGTCTAGTGTGCGCAAAGCCCTGGTTTCAATCTTCAGCACCATAAAGACGTAAATAAAACCCAGGAGTGCCTCATTCCCTCTGCCCACACCATAGCTGGTAAAATACATCAACACCAGAAACAGCTGCACTGACTGTCAACTGTTAACACTGAGACACAGTAACTCCGATTGCAAAATGAAGATATTTCATTTTTCTATTTTATATGAAGACTACATCTACTACTAATTTCTCTCTATTGTCCTTAATAATATATTCAGGGAACAGTGATTAAACTTAAGCTTCAATTATAGATCCTAAAAGAAGATTGAAAACAAAACTAGATACTGATGTTGCAAAGCTTTTTCTGCATCAAAAGACACCACTCCTAGCTACTTAGGAGTCTGATGCAGGAGGATCACAATCACTGCATAATACAACGGGGTCTCATTTCCCAGGAAGACATGGGCAAATGTCTCATTTCCCAGGGGGTTTGGGGGAAGGGTCTCTACGACTCTTGAAAGTCATGGAGAGAACAGCACAGGTGATGTACAGGTAAAAGGGGAAGGTACGCGTTACTGCTTCACACGTCACTGGCTAACACCTAAGCATGGAGAAGAAGTTAGAAGAGGTCAAACTCAGTCACGTAGTAAGTATAAAACTGAGAGAGACGGGTGCTGTTGGCACACACCTTCAATCCCAGAACTCAGGAGACAGAGAGGCAGGCTGAGCTCTGAGTTCAAGGCTAACCTGGTGTACGTGTTGAGTGCCAAGAGAGCCAGGACTACATAAACCCTGTCTTTATAAACAAAACAACTAAGAGAGTGCAAGGTGGTTGGTGCCCAATTCACAGACACTGACAGCCAGAGTCCAGCTAAACACAGGGCTATCATCTGCTACAGAGAGAAATCTCTCTAACATATGACTAGCTCATAGGAAGAACTGTTGAAAACCAATACTCACTGAGTTAATAAAAGAAATGTTGCAGACTGTGCTTGCACCATGACACAATATCTTAAAGCAAATTTAAAGAGTGCAAATAAGCATGATTTATTTGGAAAAACCATACCCCTGGAGGTAAGTGTAGTTCGGAAAACTGCCCACCATTACCTTGGGACAGAGCCTACATAATGACAGCATCAACCTAGAGAAGGCCTTCAAATGATTCTCACTAATTTTGCCAACCAATTTGAATGCATCAAGGAATTTACCAATAGCATAACAAGGTACATATTTACATTTCATTTGCATGTTAAGGACAAACTGTTAATAACAATGATGACTATATTTAAAAAAATAGAGTGAAAGTGTGTTCATTTGTGGAGATATACTATGATCCACCCAGCTATACACAGCACTGGCCCAGCTGTAAACACTTTTGTAATGTTTGCAATACTGCAGTACAATTCACAGCTTTATAAAAAGTTGATATAGAGAGTTTCGATTTTTTTTTTCCAATTCAAACTTAAGGAGCTGAACTACATTAACGCTTATAGCCATTTTACTCTAAAACCTGTAAAATATATAAAATACCGAGATTATCGACAGTCACGTAGGTTCTGAAGTCAGGGGACACGTGTATTTTCTTGAGGTTTGTTCCATTTGTGTAGAAGATCTGTGAGGAGTCCCCAGTGGCAAAATTCCACCACTGTTGAGAGAAAAGGAGAACTTTTGTTAGACTTTTCTTTTTTCTTTTGTAAAGCCAGCTTCATCCTTTAGCGACTATTCCTGATTCTTTTTTTTTTTTAATGGACATGCAGATTTTATTTATTTATACATTCCTGCAATGTGTGTGAGTCTATGGAATTAAATCCTCCCCCCCCCCCCCAGAAGTTCTTTTTTTTTTAATTAGGTATTTTCTTCATTTACATTTCCAATGCTATCCCAAAAGTCCCCCCATACCCTTCCCCCCACTCCCACTTCTTGGCCCTGGCGTTCCCCTGTACTGAGGCATATAAAGTTTGCAAGACCGATGGGCCTCTCTTTCCAGTGATGGTCGACTAGGCCATCTTCTGATACATATGCAGCTAGAGTCAAGAGCTCTGGGGTACTGGTTAGTTCATATTGTTGTTCCACCTATAGGGTTGCAGATCCCTTCAGCTCCTTGGGTACTTTCTCTAGCTCCTCCATTGGGGGCCCTGTGATCCATCCAATAGCTGACTGTGAGCATCCACATCTGTGTTTGCTAGGCCCCGGCATAGTCTCACAAGAGATAGCTATATCAGGGTCCTTTCGGCAAACTCTTGCTAGTGTATGCAATGGTTCTTAAACCAAGCAGTAAGCAGGAATGACAGTTGAGCAGGATTCCCGCTGACGACCGTACCAGCGGTTCAGCCTTGTTGATTAGCCCTGGTGATGACCTCACGGCCAAGTCTGCACCCAGGGCCACTGCAAGGCATTCCGGGAAACAAAAGCCACTAGAGAGCTGGTTACACAGGGTGCATTGTGGAGGGTCTGCTCCATGGAGTGGGCACATGACTGCTTCTCTTCACTAAAGATACTACAGACACTTCTATAGCCAGGGACTGTCCTCCAGCAGATGCCCAGACTCTTCACAGTACAAAGAAAGACAACGGTCTTCCCAGGGAAGCTCTTTCACCAGGAGTGAGGTAGGCTATTTATGTGACAATCTATGCTGAATGCTGAACACATCAAATGAAGCAGGTGCTCCGACCACATCCTTCCCTTTCCATCACTGGATTCATCAAGAGTGTATGTAACACTACTTTTACCAAATGGTGTCCACAAAACTTACTGTCCTCAGAGCTAAACTGAGCAAACATGGTTTAGAAAGGTATACAGTTCACCAAGAGCCTGAGCGTCACAGCCAGGACAGTCCTCACTCAGAGCCTGGCATGGCATAGAGCCTTGCCCACGAGACCAGGTTTCATATTTGTCTGTGCCCTTTGTAGCAGGACCTGATAAAACACATAGTTTGGTAAAGCTCACTAAAGCAGCATGCACCTCCTGAAACTGCACCATAACGGAAAGCACGAAGAACACGTCCAGCCCGAGGAGACTCGCTCACTTTCAGAGACTAAGACTTGGGGAGTTCATCTCCTACACTCAACTGCCTCACTTTAGGGAACCTGGGCTCCAGAGAGAATCAAGACTCAGGGGACAGTGGAAGTGGAGAGCAAAGTGGAACAGTTTCCACTCTCAGATGCAGTTTCCCCAGCACACACACACACATACACACTCACACACCATTAAAAAGGACTGCTTTACCTGGAAACACTACAGTAGGCACTGGATCAGTAGGGACTGGAAATACACGATTTCATAGCAGCAGCTAACACAGGGTTTTCAGGGTAATGGATTACTCAATAGCATTCTACAGCTGTAGATACATGTTATCAGAGATTTATCCAAAATCACGAAATATGAAACTCCAAGCCTGATCCTTACATAAACTGTGCACTTAATGCAATGATGATACAGCAGAGCAAGTCTATCTGCTGTAGCAAACAAGAATATCTGATGCTGATAGCAGAAGAAGCCCAAGTATGCCTAGAAGCAAAAGGTATATAAATACTATCTGTACTGTGATACTATTACCATTACACCCATCTCATAGACGAAATCACTGAGGCAAACAGAGGTAAACCTAGTGAGTGGCAGAGCTGGGATGTGAACTCAGGCAGTCTGTCCCCAGACCCACTCCTCCATCATGACAGTGCTCTTCTGCCTCTGAGTATAAAATGCCTTCATTACAACCATGTGTTCCACAGCTAAATCTGCCTTTGCCTTCAGGTGTATGAGTTATTATAATCTTGTCATTCCAGCAGTCTAAGTGATAATGTGTTTTCATTTATAGTAATTTTGAAAGGTAAGAACATTTTAGCTAGTAAACACCTATGTCATCTTGTAGGCACTCAACTTACACTGCTCGGAGTTTAAAGTAAACAGACCCAAAAGGCCCCATTTCTTGGCCACTCCAGCTGCTGTTTTTTCTTACTCCTAATTTGTTCTGAGCCTTTGGATGGTCTCATTAGTGTGCTGGGTAGATGCAGGCTGGGTTCTAACATAATTAGTTTAACCATGCTAGCAATCAAAGCAGAAGGCAGAGCACTGATCATCACTTCATACACAGACTGCACATACAGTCCATAGCTTCTTCCAGCCTCAAGACACAGCCTCCGCAGTGCTGCAGCAGATCCATCCTGCTACGTTATTTCAAGGTTTGCCAAGAACTCTGAAAAGCTGCTCTTATCTTCACAATATCCTAAAAGCCAGAGAGTTATGTGGGGCATTCTATAGAGCCCAGAGAATATAGAAGCTCGGTGTCGTAGCTGGGCAGTTAAGCTGTTAGCAGCAAAGGACTTTCAGCGTCCAACACAAAGACAACAGCATCTCTCCTCTATGCACCATCCTCAGAGCTCGGAGTTTTTATCTTTACACTAATGGGGGACAAGAGGCATTGATAGTCCAGGAACTCTTGATGACTAAACAAAAGTGTGCCCCTAACGGTATACATTAATACAACATTAAGAGACTTTTATTTCCAATGCAGGCTGTAGAGATATCATTTCACACATTGAAAACACTCCCTCAATTATCTTTTATAAGCTGGATATTTATTTATGTTGAGTAAAACGGCAATAATGTGGGACCCTCATAACCAAAGACGCCACTCAAACACAGCTGAGCACCCACATTGTGAGATAATGAGAATCATCTTCACCCGACTGCTTTCAGTAAGCATCAGCCAACTCACAACATCTTATGGGATCCTTTGTAAATGATAAAGCTTACAGGATGCCCTAGTGGCCAGCATAACGGATGGCACCCTTCTCACCCCTTTCACAAGTGACCTGTCCCTTGCTCTCGGCTGTGCCTCCACTTTGCTCTTGCAAACTTCTCTCAGGCTCCTCCCACCCTTTAGGGACTCTGTTTCCCACTTGCTTCCTGTATGGAACATTAGCCACCACTGGGAAGGGACAAGCTTTAAATATGTGCCACGGCACACAATAGGCACTAAATACCACCTTGCCCAATGGATAAATGGGCCAATAAATGACCTTGGCGTCCTATAACATGTGTAAGCCTTGGTCCCGAAGTCACTATTGAGTATGCAGAAGCCAACTTGTTAGAGACAACTGAAGAAGCACAAGACCTGCTATGAGACTTGGCTCTCATAGTTACTAATTACAACGATTTAGGAAAGTTATAGCTGTCATGAAAATCACTTTTGCTCATCTATAACGCAAAGGTAGTACAACTTTAGCATCATAGAGCTGATTAGTGGGCTGACAGGAATAAAACTGCAGATTATAAGTTAATTTACTGGTACTATTACTATCAAGAAAGAAAAATCCACAAATACATTTTTCCAAGTAATTCCAACCAAAATATTTAGTAGTGAGTGCCACGGTAGATGAAATTGGGTCATGTGGTTCAGCTGGGAGAAGAGAACTCTCACACGGCTACCGCCATTACCAAAGACTCTGAGACCTAGAGAAAGTGGCCTTGCAGACGTCAGCCTCACCACTGCCAAGTGGGGGTAACAACAACGCCTCTTGTACTCTGCCGGGTTATAGGAAAGCCAACTGAAGAACAGTAAGTGAAAACCATGTAGCTATGACACCGACTGCTCTTTCTTTCACGCCCTGGAGTAACGCTTACCTTGAGATATCCTCCAGCAGAGACAAGCGTTTTACTGTCGGGAGAGAAGCACACATCAGTTACCCAGCCACCGTGGGTAGCAGTTCCTTCCTCTACCGAGATCGGAGGACACGAATGAAGAAGCTGGCCATCTGAGACATTCCATATCTGCATAAACATAATACATAATTCATTAACGAGGTAACCCTTGAGGTTTACCAGTCTCAAAGTAGAAATGCACATCATCTGTGATATATCTGGAAAGTTCTCCTTAAAAACAATAAGAAGAGTGTGCTGGATCAAAATGTTCTCAGCTTCCAAAGAATTAAGAGAGAAGCGCAGGCATGGTGGCGCATGCCTGATTTCTGCTGCTCAGGAGGCAGAGGCAGAAAGATTTTGAGTTCAAATGACAAATAATATGATGAGGCCCTATATCCAAAAACTAAAGACGTAAAGGAGGGGTTTATCACTGAAATTCTATGCAATATGTGAATAAGACAGATCAAAAATTATAATACTATTCCTGTAAAGCCCGACAGAATCTCTACTCCTGCAAGTCCAAACTCTCGTATCTCTCTCCATTATACCTCCTCTTCTGCCAGCTTTAATGCCTCCACTTAAAAGCAAACAAAAACAAGAAACCCACCACCAGAAATAAAAATATTCTCCTCAAAAATACTGGATACCAAGGCTGCAGAGATGGCTCAGCAATTAAAAGTACCAGATGCTCTTCCAGAGGACCCAGGTTCAATTCCCAGCACCCACATAGTGGCTCACAACCATCTACAACTCCAGTGCCAGAAGATCAGACACCCCTCAAATATCCAGGTATAATGTGAGCCTCAGTATACCTTTGTTAACATGGACAGGCAGTCCAAAGAGGACTGTAACAAACCCAACAAGAGATGCTAATGAGTAGAGTACTAAAAAGAGCTCTACTTTAAACAATGAGAAAAAAAGCAGAATTTGCAATTAATTTATGACCCAATGGTTTACAAAATAATTAAGACAAATCATTCACAAACTAACAGCAGAGAACCAAATGTAAATACCTACTCACATAAGTATAAAATATCTACCTAACATTTATTTATTTTTAATTTTATTTATTTTTATTTTTATTTTTTTGAGACAAGATCTTACTATCCCTGGCTGGCCTGGAACTCATTTTATGTGGACGAGGCTGGCTTGGAATTCAGAGATGCACCTGCCTCTGCCTTCAGAGTGTTAGGACTAAAGGTGTGCACCAACACAGCACCTGACCTACCTGTCTAACTGGGGTGAATGAGGTAGCTATGAATACAGTGTGCACAAGAAACAGAGCAAAGAATGCTCCATCCAACCAAAACCCCAGGGCCCGTGCATTCCTCCCATTAAAAGAGATCTCCAGTGTTAAGCTGGTGTAATCCCAGCTAAAACAGGAAGATCTGGAGTCAGGCCAGGCAAGGTTGAATGTGAGTTAAGGCCGGTCTAAGCTTTACTGCAAGACTCTCCTTCAAAAACCATCAAATGACCAACCTGAGTGTGGAGAAGAATGTCCCCCCAAGCTAAAGAGGAAAGGCTACCTCAGTCAGCACACGCCTTACCCGGATTTCTCCATTGTCATCTCCAGTTGCCAACAGGATGCCATCCAGCGAGAAGGCAGAGCAGCGGACACAGCCATTATGGCCCTTCAGCTCATGAAGAGGGGAAAGGAGGTCAAAACTCCAGATCTGGAAGGCAATTAGGATTGTTTAGGAATGGTCAATACACTCTAAACATCTCTAAGGCCTGCCCTGGTGCTACACAGCCAAAAAGTCAATCACTTGCAAGTGAAAACGTTTGGTGGTGTAAGCTTTCACAAGATGCCCAATCTCTAACCTGCAACCTTGTCAACTTTGGGATTTCCCTTTAATTAATTACTCAAGTTAAATATAGCTCAAAGACCAGAGTTAGCTTTCTTACCTTCGGATTAATGTTTAAAAGGAGGAACAGAGAATCAGTTAAAAACAGCTTAGGGGTGAGGGAGATGGTCCACCCTACTGAATCCTTGTGACCTCCAACAGCTTGGTCTCTCTAGCTTCAGTTTCTGCACTTGTAAAATGGGCAATGATTCCCATGGTGTGATGATTAAATGGGATTGCAAAGGACCAAATGCTGGCACAGGACATAACACACAGGCAAAGCTCTTTAAAGGTTAGTCACCACACTGCCCTACAATATTATTGCTGGACAAATGCTATCTTTTGGGGGGGAGGGGGGATAGGGGAGACAGGGGCCCAGGCTGGCTTTGAGCTCACAGAGATCTTCCTGTCTCTAAAGCAATGAACTACTAGACCTGGCTTGCTGTCTTTCTTCTCTCCTCACCCCCCCCCCCGCCCCCCATATTCTCTCTGTGGTTCTTTATTACCATCTAGCCAGGTCCCACTGCCATGTTCCAGGCACTCCCAAGGAAGAACTTACAGTAGGAGATGAAGTAGACATAGACCCTCCTTTCCTTGACATTTATAGTTAATCTAGAAAGCAGGCTCAGGCATACTTTGTGAGCACCTGAAATGCTCCAAAGAGCACAAATAAAACGTCATGAAAACTCTGAAGGCAGAGCAGCTAACGCTGCCTGAGTCAGGAAAGGCTGAAGAGCCAACCAGAAACTGAGGTCTAAAATGATGTGCTGCACCTTGCACACCAAGGTAGCAGTGGAACAAGATAGGCAGAAACAGGGAATGGCTGAAAAGAAAGGCAGTGATGGGTCACAGAGCTCACTCATCCACACAGCATCACAGGCTGGGTGTTTCAAGCAGCCCTAAGTGGTAGCAGGGAGAATAAAGTGAAGGAGGTGCCCACCAGTCAGTGGGCGTGGCCTTTGGGAACAAGGATAAGCAGATAGAACTAAAGCACTGAGCCATGAACAAAAGCTCCAAAGACAGCTAGGTAATGATGCCATTAACAAGGATGGAGGGACAGAGAAGGCAATGCAGTGCTGAGAGTCCCCAAGCCAGAAGCACTTCAAAGATATCCACTTATACCAAGTGAGTAAAGACTGTGTCTGTTCGCATCCCTGTTGATTGCTTTTATTGCATATAATGTACACCAGAAATTCAATCTGATTAGTTATAAATAAAAAGTAATCTTTTCCTTTTTAAAAATACTTTAAGAATTAAGGAATTAAGAATTTGAGAAATTAAGAATTATTTCTTAATTCTGCCATAAAGAAGAATCAGAATTACTAAGTATTATTCATTTAAACAGCAAGTGAGTGCAAACGGGCATCCTCCAACAGCATGTGACCTAGGACAGCTCACGGTCCTCTAGCTTCAGTTTCTGTATATGTGGAATAGGGGCAATGACACCTACATACTCCTATATACTGCAGGGACAATGACACCTACATACTCCTATATACTGCAGGGACAATGACACCTACATACTCCTATATACTGCAGGGACAATGACACCTACATACTCCTATATACTGCAGGGACAATGACACCTATATACTTCTATATACTGCAGGGACAATGACACCTATATACTCCTATATACTGCAGGAACAATGACAGCTATATACTTCTATATACTGCAGGGACAATGACACCTATGATGTGATCAAGTAAGAGACAAGTAAGTAAAATTCTTAGTGCTGCACATCCTAAAATATGATACAGGTAGGAGTGGATCAGAGAGGGATGGCTCAGTCGGAGCACTAGCCTCACCAGCCAGACAACCCAACTGCCTGTAAAAAGCTCACGTGGTGGCCTGCATCTGCAGCTACACCATTCCTAAGGCCGGGGGAGGTGGAGACAGGAAAACCAGCTGGAAGCTCTGGTTTGGAGCACAGAGCAGGCAAAAGCAGCAGAAAAAATAAGAAGCCCTGCCTCAGCAAGGTGGACCCAAAACCCACTCCCAGCAGCTGTCCTCTGACCTGTACACATGCACAGTGACTCATGCAGGTCCCCCCTCCCCCCGTTACATACACACAGAGATAATAAACAAATTCTTAAAAACACATGATACAAACGTGTAAACCAAATCTGTGACTCTCCTGCCTTATACATTGTTTGGACTCATAATAATAACCAGTACTGTAGGTTTCACACATAGACACTTCACGTGACTAACTGACCTTGGCAGTCTTATCAGCAGAGGTAGATGAAAACTTGGTCGCATCAGAAGAGATAGCACAGGAAAGCACTGTGCCCTGATGACAAGTAAAGTCTCTTTCTATTCTTCCGGTAATGATATTCCACACCTTAGGGAGAAAAAGGTTAGGTGACACTTCTAATGACATTTTTTGTCATGCATGATGAAACACAACTGTAGCCCCCAAGATAAGGGGGAGCAGAAACAGGAGGACAAGAAGTTCAAGATAACTTGGGCTATGTAGAACTTCAAGAAAACAAAGGATGTCACTCACTGGTAGAATTCTTGTCTAGTGTGTGCAAAGCCCTAGGTTTGATTCCTAGAATCATAAACCAAGGAGAGGGGAGGAGAAGGGAAGGAAGGACAGAAAAGACTCAGTAAGAGGGAACTAAAACAGCTCAGCGGTCGAGAGCACTGGCCGCTTTCCCAGAGGAGCGGGGTTTGGTTTCCAGCACCTACACAAGGTGGCTCACAGCCATCTCTCTCCAGTTCTAGGAGATTCAATGCTTTTGGCTTCCATGGGTGCTACACACACATACATGCAAACAAAACAGCCATACAAGTAAAAATTTTCAAGAGAACAAAATCAGCCTCAAAACATACCCCCCCCCCAAAAAAACAAGTTTTAGAACAGTAGCTGTTCTGATCGCTTAAGCTTCCTTTATCGTAAATGATTACAAACATATAACAGATGAAGGTGACCACACTGAATAGAAAACAGGCACAATACTGAATTTTTTTTTTCATTTAATTACTTAACATTCATGTGCTTTAAAGCTGTCACACTATAATTATTGCAACATCAGAATGTTTTCTTTAAAAGAACAACCTGGGGCTGGGTATGGTGATGCACATGCCTTTAGTCCCGGAAACTCAGGAGGCAGGTGGATCTCTGTGAGTTCAAGACTAGCCTGATCTACATATCAAGTTCCAGACCAACCAGGGCTATATAGTGAGACCCTGCTTCAAAATAACATACATATAGATATATACATACATACATACATACATTCAAATCTGGTATTTGGGTCTGGAAAGGCAGCCTAGGAACTAAGATCACTAACTGTTCTTCAAGAGAACTTAGGTTCAGTTCTCAGCACCCCGCTCACAAGTATCTGTAATTCCAGTTCTAGAGGATCCAATGGTCCTTGCTCTCTTCTGACCTCTGAGGACACGAACCACACACACACAGGGTCCACAGTCAGATTCATACAAGTCACACACCCATACTCATAGTAAAAATAACTAAATAAACACGTAAGGAATATTTTCAAAATAGTTTAAAAGACAACAAACCACTTTTTTAAAATCTAGTATGTGAATTACCTTCACCGTTCCATCAAACGACCAAGAAAGCAATCTTGAATCTTGGAGGAGCCTGAAGTCCTTTACTGTTTCCTGGTGGGCTTGCAAAAATACATAGTCCCCTGTCTGCCAATTCCATACCTTCATAGCAAAGAAATAAGTCTGTTACAACCTTCCCCAGTAACATCCCACTGGAAAGAGTATATAGTCTATTCTCATCATAGTGTTTCAAACAGAGAAGGAACAAAGAATACTGTCTCCGTGTTCCACAAAGAGAAAAAGTTGAAGTTAATTAGCTTGATACGGAGGGCAAAATAAAACACTTTCCTCCTAAATAAAATTTGTTTTCTTCAGTTGCTTAGAGAGTAGTTAATTAAACCACAAGATAGAAAAAAAAAATCTACAATATGCCAGTGAGCTCACCATCTGATTAAATTTTCCAGAGAAAACTGTCCCAATTATATATCTGCAGATTTGCAAGCCTATAAACCGGGTAATACTGCAGACTGTTGCCAGGAAAACTGCTCTCCTGCCCAGAAAGGTCAGTGAGCCAGAGACATGTGACAATGCGTCACGGGGCTTCTGAGCTGCCCAAGTCGGAGATAGCCCTTAACGTAGTTCTCAGTGTCCAAGAAGAAGCAGTAGGCCCTGAAATTCACATGCGGCTCGGGGGAGAAACTCTGAGCCACGAGAGAGAGGGAAGAGTTGAAGCAGTGCCAGCAACTGGGACAAAATAACAAATACCAACAGCTGAGACACAGCAGTGAACAGAAATTTCTATGTCGTGTCAATATGCGGAACGTCCATTACTAAATCAAAGCAACAGTGTTTGCCGGCTTTTAAATCCTTAACTTCGATTAATTTAATAAACATGTTTCCAAGTCAGGCAAATGTGTATCAAACAAGGGCCTACCGTGAACAGACCTGAGAAATGAGACATTAAAAAAATAAATCCGTCACCAAGATATTAACGACTGAAGAAAGAGTATTGTGAAATTCGAAATAGTGATGGCTTCAACAGTGCTTGGTAGAGGCCAGGGCTCAGGGGCGTTGGGGTGGGGAAGAGAGCCCAGCAGGTAAGAGACTGGCTGCTTTTGCAGAGGACGGGATAGAAAGGGTCAGGCAGACAGTTTAAGAAAGGCACCTATCATTCACCCAAGACTCTTAAGTTCTAACTAAATCCCCAAGGTAACAAGGGAGTTGATCGGGATATGAAGGCCCTACCTTCATTCATGTGATTGATGCTCTCTTTATTATTTTTTTATTGGATATTTTCTTTATTTACATTTCAAATGTTTTCTGCTCCCCATGTCTCCACTTCACCAAACCTCCTATCCCATCCCCCCTCCCCTGCCTCTCTGAGGGTGCTCCCCCACCCACCCACCCACTCCCATCTTCCCGCCCTGGCATTCCTCTACACTGGGGCATCAAACACCCTCAGGCCCAAGGGCTGCTCCCCCCACTGCCACCCTCTGCCACGTATGTGGCCAGTGCCATGGGTCACTCCATGTGTATTCTTTGGTTGGTGGTCCAGTCCCTGGAGCTCTGGGGAGTCTGGTCAGTTGACACTGTTGCTCCCCATATGGAGCTGGAAACCCCCTCAGCCCCTTCAGTCCCTTCTCCAACTCCTCCATCAGGGACTTCCCCCTCAGTCCAACAGTTGGCTGTGAGCATCTATTGGCATCCATAATAGTGTCTGGGTTTGGTGACTGTATATGGGATGGATCCCCAGGTGGGGCAGTCTCTGGATGTCCTTTCCTTCAGTCTCTGCTCCTCACTTTGTCTCCATATTTCCTCCCATGAGTATTTTGTTCCCCCTTCTAAGAAGCACTAAAGCATCCACACTTTGGTCTTCCTTCTTCTTGGGCTTCATTCATATGGTCTGTGAAATGAATCTTGGGTATTCTGAACTTTTGGGCTAATATCCACGTATCAGAGAGTACATACTGTGTGTTCTTTTGTGACTGAGTTAACTCACTCAAGATATTTTCAAGTTCCATCCATTTGCCTATGAATTTCATGAAGTCATTGTTTTTAATAGCTGAGTAGTATTCGGTTATGTAAATGTATCACATTTTCTGTATCCATTCCTCTATTGAGGGACATCTGGGTTGTTTCCAGCTTCTGACTATTATAAATATGACTGCTATGAACATAGTGGAGCATGTGTCCTTATTATATGTTGTAGCATCTTCTGGGTATATGCAAATACACCCAAGAGGAGTAGATGGCAGGAAATAATCAAACTCAGGGCTGAAATTAACCAAATAGAAACAAAAAGAACTACACAAAGAATCAACAAAACCAGGAGCTGGTTCATTGAGAAAATCAACAAGATAGATAAGCCCTTAGCCAGACTAATCAGAGGGTACAAAGATAGTATCCAAATTAAGGAAATCGGAAATAAAAAGGAAGATATAACAACAGAAACTGAGGAAATTAAAAAATTCACCAGATCCTACTACAAAAGCCTATACTCAACAAAACTGGAAAATCTGGATGAAATGGACAATTTTCTAGACAGATACCAGGCACCAAAGCTAAATCAGGTTCAGATAAACCATCTAAACAGTCCCATAACCCCTAAAGAAATAGAAGCAGTCATTGATAGTCTCCCAACCAAGAAAAGCCCAGGACCAGATGGGTTTAGTGCAGAATTCTATCAGACCTTCAAAGGACTAATACCAATACTCTTCAAACTATTCCACAAAATAGAAACAGAAGGAACACTACCCAATTCATTCTATGAAGCCACAGTTACGCTGATACCAAAACCATACAAAGACCCAACAAAGAAAGATAACTTCAGATCAATTTCCCTTATGAATATCAATGCAAAAATACTCAATAAAATTCTTGCAAACCAAATCCAAGAACACATCAAAATGATTGTTCACCACGATCAAGTAGGCTTCAGGGATGCAGGGATGGTTCAATATATAGAAATCCATCAGTGTAATCCATGACATAAACAAACTCAAAGAAAAAAACACATGATCATTTCATTAGACGCTGAAAAAGCATTTGACAAAATTCAATATCCCTTCATGTTAAAAGTCTTGGAAAGATCAGGAATTCAAGAATTCAAGGCCCATACCTAAACATAGTAAAAGCAATATACAGCAAACCAGTAGCCAAAATCAAAGTAAATGGAGAGAAACTTGAAGCAATCCCACTAAAATCAGGGACTAGACGAGGCTGCCCACTTTCTCACTACCTATTCAACATTGTACTTGAAGTCCTAGCCAGAGCAATTAGACAACAAAAGGAGGTCAAAGGGATACAAATTGGAAAGAAAGAAGTCAAAATATCACTATTTGCAGATGATATGATAGTATATATAAGTGACCCCAAAAACTCCACTAGAGAACTCCTAAACCTGATAAACAACTCCAGCAAAGTGGCCAGATATAAAGTTAATTCAAACAAATCAGTAGCCTTCCTACTCTCAAAGGACAAATGGGCTGTGAAAGAAATTAGGGAAACGACACCCTTCACAATAGTCACAAATAATATAAAATATCTTGGTGTGACTCTAACCAAGCAAGTGAAAGATCTGTACGACTCTTCCAGTCTTAACAGCCTGGGCTGTGCCTAACTCAAAGATCGTCCTGACTGAGGTTCTTGCTGCCCTCTACCACAGGAAATCAGAGAGCCTTCCTGAATGTTTGCTATGAAAGGTGATGACAACGGTACTTTTAGCTGGACTCAAACATGCTGTGTTAACTGAATCACGGTAGTATAATAGTTCAAGTTCTCATAGCAGTAATCAAATGCATTTAAGTTGAACTTGGAGATGCCTTCCATTAGCGATCACTTTGGGAGTAAACATACTACAGAATCTTTTCAGCTGCATAAATACAATTCATGTTTTTAAAAAGCTGGCTGGGAGGTCCTTGGCCTTGTGAAGGCTCCATGCCCCAGTGTAGGGGAATGCCAGGACAGGGAAGCGGGAGTGGGTGGGTTAGTGAACAGGGGGGAAGGGGGACGGGAAAGGGGATTTTCGGAGGGGAAATGAGGTAAGGGGATAAAATTTAAAATGCAAATAAAGAAAATATCTAATAAAAAAATGAAAAAAGAAAGAAAGAAAAAAGCTGGCAGGGCAATGTCTATAGTCCTAGTACTGGGAGAGGTGAGGTGGAAGGATCACAAGTTTAAAGCGAGACGCCAACAGAAAAATACAAAAGCAGGAATAATGTTTCATACCTAAAAGAACCAATATATTTTCATGCATCAAGTAAACATAGCTAATACAAGTACTTCATTTACCTCAAGGGAGAGTGACAAAAGCTACCAAAACAGACCAGTTTCCACAAGGTTCAATGCTATCATCAGGTGGGTATATTCTTCTTATTCTAGCAATAACTTTAACTTGACAGAGAGATTCACTAAACCTATGTCTCAGGCTGGTGATACAAAAGGATTTAAACAAACCTTCATTCAGTCATTTACTAAAATAAAGCCAGGTATGACAGCACACACCTGCAATTCTACCCAGCACTGGGGCCAAAAAAGAGGCAGTTCAAAGCCCAGGGGTTCAAAGCCAGCCTTGGTTTCACAGTGAGTTCAAGACCAACCTAAGCTACATGAGACCCAGACTTAAATAAATAAATAAATAAATAAATAAATAAACACAACACAAAACAAAGAAAAATAAGCCAAATATCTCAATCCATCATTTCTTAGAAAAAAATAGTGTTTTTTTACATGACACACTAGAGATCCTTAAATGGCGCTTGCTTTGGCAACACACATACAAAAACTGGAACCACACAGAGATTAGCATGGACCCTGTGCAGAAATGACAGGCAAATCATGAAGTAGTCTTTTTGTTTTTTGTTTTTTGTTTTTTAAAGATTAAGTTCCCTTATGTAGTCCTGGTTATCTTGGAACTCAGCGCATCAGCAGGGCTGGCCTAATACCTGCCTTCCTCTGCTTCCCCAGGGCTTGGGTTAAAAGTGTGCACCACCACACCCAGCAGCAGCCCATTAGGTTTAAGCCTCCCAGTCTCAGCTGGATCCCTGGACTCCACACAGCAGAAGAGACTCATTTCCTGCATGCTGTACTCTGACCTTCACACGACTCCAGGATGCGCATGTGCGTGAGCATCCGCATAAAGCAAGCACGTTTTCAAAGTGCTGTGCAGATGAAAATCATCCTAAGCAGTCCACAAAAAAGAAGATAAAGTATAACTTGTATTTTTAAAAATAACTTCTATTCTAAAAATATTTCTAAAAATTATTTCTCCCTCTGGCTGAGAATATCTCCAAAGAGGTCATAAAACCCTATGAATTTAAGTTCGTGCCGTATACAATGTCCCAACAGGATTTATCTGATGTAGTTAAGTTTCCTCCGTTTCAAAGACATCTGGAGAGGAGGAAATGTGACTATGATATGAATTTCACAGTTAATAAAGAAGCATCGTGGGAGCTTACAATAAAGTTTCTGTATTAAAGCCAAACTTCATCCCGATCCTACACCTTCTCAAAGACTCAACACAGCAAAATTGGTTTTCCAAGATAGTTTTTAATGGGATAGTTAAAAGCTGCCATCATAGGAAATATTAACTGAATAAAACCAGGAGTGTAACCCAGCAGGAGAACACTGGCTAGGATAGGGAGCAGTGACACAGGCCTTTAGTCCTGCCGCTCAAGAGGCAGAGGCAGGTGGATCTTTCTGAATTCAAGGCTAGCCTGGGCTACATAACAAGTTTGAAGCCTGAGCCACATAATGAGAGCCCTATCTTAGAAAGGAAAGGAAAGGAAAGGAAAGGAAAGGAAAGGAAAGGAAAGGAAAGGAAAGGAAAGGAAAGGAAAGGAAAGGAAAGGAAAGGAAAGGAAGAGAGAGGGAGGGAGGGAGGGAGGGAGGGAGGGAGGAAGGAAGGAAGGAAGGAAGGAAGGAAGGAAGGAAGGAAGGAAGGAAGGAAGGAAAAAGAAAGTTGTTAGACATTAAAACTGTTATGATAGAAATAGAAAAAAAATCAGTAAGAGTGTTGGAAATATAAAAGCTGAAGAAAATTCCAGAATATAAAGCAGAGTGTAGAGAGTTGAGATTCCTTATGCCTAGACCCAGGAACTGGAGGCAGAGGTTATCCTCAGCTACGAGGTAAGTTCAAATCCAGCCTGGGCCATAAAGGACCCTGCCTCAAACAAGAAACCAAAACCAAGGACTAGAAGACTGGCCTGGGAACCAATATATAAATGAGTTTTACAAAAAGAGAATAAGAGTGGAGCAGAAAGGAAAAAGAAGAAATCATTTAAGTGAATCCTGAATTTAAGAATAAGTTTCCTTAAAAGAAACTCCCCAAATGAACAAAATAGAAGGCAGCAAGCATGTCACCATGAAATTTCACAACTCTGAGGGCACAGGGAACATTTCAAAATCTTCCACAAAGATCTAAAAGCTTGAACGGTGGAGCAAGCCCTTAGTTCCAGCATCAGGAGGCAGAGGCAAGAGGAGTGCTGTGAGTTCAAGGCTAGCCTGGTCTACAGAGTGAGTTCTAGGCCAGGCAGAGCTACACGGTGAGATCCTGTCCCAATAACAAAACAAACAAAAACAGAATGACTTTAGACTTCTCAATATAAATTTTGGAACATGGAACAAAAAGTGAAGCAATACCTTTAAAGTTTTAAGGTAAAATAATTTCCAGCCATTCGTTTCAAAGATTGAATTTTTCTAAACTATATTACGATAGAATTTCCAACCATGAGGTGTGGGATACATGCCTGTAATCCCAGCATTCAAGAAGTTGAGGCAAGAGGATAGAGTTCAAGACCAGTAAGCACATGCCATATAGCAAGGTTCGGGACAGTGTGGCTACATAGGAAGAGCCTATCTTAAAATAAATGGAAAGAAAGAAAGAAAAGACAGGAAGTGCATTCATGATATCCTTTAGCATACAGTCTGTTTGGTCATGGTGATATTGAGGATCTAAACCTCACACCAGTTCTGTCACACCACGGTGATGGCGGGTCTGATGAATGGCTCTAGGTGCATGTATGCATGACACGTGCTAAAGACAGGCGAGGTGGGAAGAGCACAAATGTTCAATCCTCACCATTGGGAATTCAGCAGTTCTCCAAGTGAAAAATTAAAAATAGTGTGACAAGCCTGCCATATGGCGGCACGAAGGTAAACATCAGAAGACACGATTGCAAAGATCTAAAAATACCTAAATATCTAAAACCTACCCGTGGTGGTTTGAAGAATAAGCAATGGGAAGGGTCTGTTCCTCACAGCAAGCCTTATAATAAATAGCATATTAATTTTTGTATGTGGACTAGGACTTGAATAAAAATTAAATGGATTTTAAAACAATAGAGTAAGCTCAGAGTCTTGATTGATATATATATATATATATATATATATAAATAAAATTATGGCAAACTACTCATTTTTTATCACCACAACAAACATTATTCTTAATAGGACAGGATAAGTGATGTAAACAAGAGCTAGGCATGGTGGTTCATGTCTGCAATCCCAGCACTCACATGGCTGAGACAGGAAGATTGCCAAAAGTCCAAAGAAAGCCTGGTCTGCACAAAGCAAGTTCTAGGCCATAGAGGTCTACACAGCAAGGCCTTGCCTCACAAAAGAAGAATGAAGACACAAAAAACAAAACAAAAATCTAAGGCAGCATTTAGTTATGAAAATAAAAGAAATTACATAAAGATGGCAAAACTATACTTATACAAATAAATATCAACACCAAGACAGGATAAATACTTAACTCAAGAAACCTCAGTGGGCTGCCTACTGTGTGCCACACCCATAGAAAATTATGAAACATGACTGGCCTCTATAAAGCCCATGTGTACAGTTAGAATGTAGACCCAAAACAGTATCTTTAAGTGACCAAGCTTTAGCACAGGGTTGACACAGAAGTGTTCTGTTGTTCCTCTCTCTAATAGTACAAGCGCTAGTTCGTTCATCCGCTCACCTGAATCACAGAATCTTCAGAACTTGAAATCAGTGTCTTCCCATCAGCTGTGAACTGGATGTGCCGGACAGCTTTCTTGTGCCCAGTCCCAGAACTGAAAACTCTGTTGTTTGGAAGTTCTATAATCTTCAAAAAAAAACAAAAAAATACCACAAGAAATTAATACAAAGAAATTAAGCAACACTTAGGTACTGTACCCCCAACAACGTATATACATGTAGATGCCTCGCATACACCTGGCCCTGCCCCCAGCCCCAATCAAGTATTCATTAGAAAGGCCAATGGCAGGAGGAATGGGTCTTCTCAGTACTCAAGGACTCAAGTCATCAAAGCAAGTGACAGTCCAGGCTCAGTCTCCATAATCAAAATGTCAATGGGAAAGAAGAAAGGATAAGAACCCTGAATAATGCATGGCAGCTCTTCAGGGAAAACAGGAATGAGGAGAGAGAAAGAGCATCATGGGGCACAGGGATACAGAAGGCTAGAGAACTGTGGGAGGACAAGCCTTAGAAAGACCAAACACAGAGATTCTGAAGGTAGTCACTGGCCTGGTGAGATGCATCAGTGGGTAAGTGCTTGCTACATTATCAGGTAACTGGAGTCTGACCCCTAGGATTACATGGTAAGGAAAGAACTGACCTCTCCCTCCAAAATCTAGCCTTAGAGCTCACACCAGTACAGTGTCCTGTAAACACACACATAGAAAAAAGTGATGTAACACAAACTACAAACATTTTTGGGTGACTATACCAAAAATGCTTTCAAACGAACTCATATGGGTGTGGGGATGTGGGGGGAGGGTGTAGGGGGGAGGGGTGGTTGGTTTTGTTTTGTTTTGTTTTGTTTTGTTTTGTTTTGTTTTTGAAAGTGTAAGAGACTTTTTATTACATAGAGATGGAGGAGTGTTCCTCTTTTTCCACATCCTGGCCAGCATCTTCTGTCATCTGAGTTTTTGATCTTCGATTGGTGTCAAGTGGAATCTCAGGGTCATTTTGACTTGCATTTCCTTGATAAGTATGTTGAACATTTCTTTAAGTGCCTCTCAGCCATTCCAAATTCTTCAGTTGAGAACTCTCTGTTTAGCTCTGTACACCATTTTTAATAGGGTTATTTGGTTCTCTGGAGTCTAACTTCTTGAGTTCTTTGTATATTTTGGATAAGAGTCCTCTATCAGATGTAGGATTGGTAAAGATCTTTTCCTAATCTGTTGGTTGCCATTTTGTCCTGTTGACAGTGTCCTTTGCCTTACAGAAGTTTTGCAATTTTATGCGGTCCCATTTGTCAATTCTTGATCTTAGAGCATAAGCCATTGGTGTTCTGTTTAGGAGATTTTCCCCTGTGCCCATATCTTCGAGGATCTTCACCACTTTCTCTTCTACTGGTTTCGGTGTATCTGGTTTTATGTGGAGTTCTTTGATTCACTTAGACTTGAGCTTTGTACAGGGAGATAAGAATGGATTGATTTCTAACCAGTACCCCGGAACTCTTGTCTCTAGCTGCATATGTATCAAAAGATGGCCTAGTCGGTCATCACTAGAAAGAGAGGCCCATTGGACATGCAAACTTTATATGCCCCAGTACAGGGGAACGCCAGGGCCAAAAAATGGCAATGGGTGGGTAGGGAAGTAGAGGGGAGGGTATGGGGGACTTTTGGGATAGCATTGGAAATGTAATTGAGGAAAATACGTAATAAAAAAATATATATAAAAAAAATGGATTGATTTGCATTTATCTACATGCTGACCGCTGCCAGTTGAACAAGCACCATTTGTTGAAAATTCTCTTTTTTCCACAGTATGGTTTTGGCTTCTTTGTCAAAGATCAAGTGAACATAGGTGTGTGGGTTTATTTCTGGGTCTTCAATTCAATTGCATTGATTTACCTGCCTGTCACTGTACCAATACCATGCAGATTTTACCACTATTGCTCTGTAGTACAGCTTGAGGTCAGGCATGGTGATTCCCCAGAAGCTCTTTTATTGTTGAGAATTGTTTTTGTTATCCTGGGATATTTGTTATTCCAGATGAATTTGAGAATTGATGTTTCTATCTTTGTGAAGAATTGAGTTGAAATTTTGGTGGGGATTACACTGAATCTTTAGATTACTTTTCATAAAATGGCCATTTTTGCTATGTTAATCCTATGTAGCTAGGCTATCCACATACTCCAAATCCTTCCTCTTTAGTGCTTCAAATGCTGAGATTGCAATTGTGTATCACCTTGGTTGGCACAATGCCTGACTCTTGATTGGCTTTTGTGCTGGGCAGACTAGTCTGTGAGGGATCCGGGACCCAAGATGGCTCCCCCAGGTGCTCCGGCAGAGCCCTCACGGGTGGACACCTCTCCTCTAGCAGGGAAGGTGCCCGGATGTCTGGAGCCCGAAACGGGGTCTGCCCCAGAAGCTGTGTAGCTTCTGCCTGTCCCAAAAGCTGTGTTGTTTCTGTAGTCCGCCCTCTCACCTGCGTGAAGGAGAGGTGTTTATTTGCCCATTTGAAATAATAGAGAAGATGGTGCTGTAACTTAAGATTCTAGAAATCTAACCTGTTGTTGGGAGAAAAAAATGAGCCCTCAAAAAGCAAAGAGAAATTGTGTGCCTGGGACCTTCTCAGAAGAGTGGAAGAGTCACCATCACTAGAGGAGAGACAGGGTGGCAATGATGTGGCTTACACTGGCACACTAGGCTCTGCCACTTAGGAAAACTGTGGGGATTAGGAGAGTAGACATCTGTAAGACAAGAATCCAGTATTCAGTATCCATCTTGTATGTCTGAGAGGATCCAGAACAAAAAACAGTAGTTGCTGGGGTTGGACCATTTGAAATTGTCATTTTTAAACACTAAAAAATCACTTAAAATATGTAAATGTTGGCATTTTCCCAGAGTTCAATGCATCTTTATATTATGGGAGAACTGTGAGGAAGTTAAGGGTGTAAAAAAAGAGGATTTTTTTTTTAACTTTTTAAAGGTTTGCTTTTACTTTACATGTTAAAGTGTTTGCCTGCGTGCGTGTTAAGTGCACCACATGTCTGCCTCGTGTGCGTGGAGGTCAGAATACAGCCTTAGATCCTTGGGAATGGAGTTACAGGGGGCTGAATGTCGCGGTGTGAGTGCTGAGAACCAACCTACCAACAGAAACCTCAGACCCATTCCAAATATATACTACACAGCAGAACAAAAAATGGGGCTGAGAGAACACTGAGGAAAGCCATAGCTATGCAATAATCCTGTGCTTAACAAACAACTGTCAGACACTTGCTCACAGCACTACCCATGTTACAAACATCTGACCGCTCTTGACTGGCTCCACAGAGCTCTTAGCTGCTAAGGGAGACCTAGAAGCACTGACGTCACTCCCTCTACTGTGTGCAAGCCTTTCCTCTCTTCTTGTGGACTACTGTGGCCTGGAGACCATGTGTGTAATCCCTTATGAAAAGGACCCCATGGTAAATGTGGCTAATGTCTCGGTCCCCAAGAGCCTAGGAGAGGAAAGGTGAGAAGGACCAGTGTTCCCTAAGTTCCGTAACTAGACGACAGGTGCTCTTGTGATGAACTCAGCATGTGATAAAGGTCAGGATATCTACATACAAACCGATTTCCATTGCAATAGCTTTTCTGCATCAGTGTCTGATTCTTGCTATGTATTGGTTGTGCTAGATAAGTTCAGAATTTCGGGTAGTGAACAAGAATATGCCTAACATCAAGTGTAGAAAAGCAGTGGACACGGGGGCCCTGTAGTAACATTCTCAAAAGTCTAGAAATGACATCACATGGCTAGTTCTAAGAGAGGGGAATGCTTTTGTACAGTTAGCTAAGAGTGTTCAGCTTTTTACTATGTATAAAACAGCCAGACAGCTAGACAATGAGGAATACAGACAGCCCGAGAAGCAGGAGCACTGTGAGAAGACTCTAATGGAGTATGAGGTACAGTCTGTGGTACAGTCATGACTACTAGATCCCAGAGAACTCTGTCTAGTCTACAGCTGTACACTGCCAAGCGCATGGCTAGCTCTGAGTAAATGGCTCTAGTCACAGCCCTGGAGACTGAATACCTTAATGGCTCCATCTTCATCTCCGAATGCCACGTACTCAAGGTGTGGACTGAGGCAGCAGCAACTCACTTGGGCTTCAGGCAGGTAATCAATCTGGCCTGTTTTTCCAGCAATGAGCTAATAAGAAAGAAGGCAGGTCAGTTACTAGGTTGCGTAAGCATTGTTCTGTTGTCATTCTTCGGAAGAGAGGCTTCAACTGCAAAGAGACAGCACTGAAAATGACCAAGAGTTCTCAGGGAGACAACAAAGCCGGACCCTAATCTTGGCAGCTGTATTTAGCACTTTACGCTTTGTTTTATTTCACTTATGAGGCTTGGATACATTTTCATAAAATAAAAGAAGCTTTAAAAAGGTTTGGAAAGCAGCTGCTGTGCCCACCGCCTGAGACACATCTGTCTGGTATGCAGTCTCACAGCTAGCCGCACATCCTGTCTTTTATTTCTTCTCAAAGCCTGTTTTAATAGGGTTATCACTTGTTATAATACATTCTCCTGAAATCTTCAAAGGGGCCGTGAAACAGGCCTGAGACAGACATTATACACAATGATAACTCAAAATTGAAATTTATATACTCCGAATCACTCACAAAGCAAGGTAAATTAAGATTCTTTCCTTCTTTGAGGGTAGGGTAATAGATCTTACGGAAGAAACTTGAAAGCATAATTTGTGTCATTGAACTTGTAATACTTAAACTAAGATTATCCAACTTCATAACTACTACCTAATGCTAATGATTAGCTTTTTAAAATAAAAGAAAAAGAAAGAGCACCTCAATTAAAAGATATGACCCCAGGAAATACTTCCCAAGCTTAAACCAGTTATCAGATTCCTTTCTAACTTCTGATCTAAAAATCTGAATTATTTCTCAGCATGGCACATACAATGAAATTATTTCTGCTACACTGATTTTAAGGTTAATTAATAATATGTAGCTTTCCCTTTCTAACAGTTTGCCCAAACTTCTCTGATCTATTAGATATTTAAAATCAAGACTAAATAGCTACAGGCTGCTGGGGAAGAAGAGTCACCAATGCTCTTACCTAACTGTGGCCACTTCATGCTACAATACATCTGTTTAGTAAATTATGCAATAGTAGAATGACTTCTATGGGGTGACCTGATGATGCTTGTATTCTAATGCTAATTTGGGACCCCAAAGATTGGTGCCCCAGAAACCAGAGAGTCAGCACACGCTAGCTAAGTGGCCCTGCTCCCAGTTAATTGTGATTGGTAAATAAAGATGCCAACACTGCTGGGCTTGGTGGCGCACGCCTTTAATCCCAGCACTTGGGAGGAAGAGGCAGGTGGATCTCTGAGTTCGAGGCCAGCCTGGTCTACAGAGTGAGTTCCAGGGCAGCCAGGGAAGGAGGAAGAAGAAGACACCATGGGGTAAAAGAAGAACTCGCAAGAGAGGAGAAAGGAGAAGCCACCATGGGTTAGCTGAGCCATAAAAATGTGGCCCTGAGGGCTGTCCAATTGGGTTAAGAGCAGCCCAAATGGAACACAGTAAACAGTGAGTAATAACTGGGAGTTATCGATAGGAAAGTAGATTCTACCAGCTTGGAGGGTAGGCAGCTGCCCAGCTACTTTGCTGATTAAGGCTTGTTGTAAATATAATGGCTGTGACTGTATCTCTCATCCAGGAGCTCAATAACCAAGGTGGAGTAGAAGCCCTGGGTTGGGATTTTAAATATTTACTACAACAGATAACCAAGCTCTTTTGATTGGATTTACGGGTGGGTCCATAAAGGGAACTCATACCTAGTGGTCAAACCCATGGCTTCGGGGGTCACGGGCTCCATGCAGGGAACCTACTACTGTTACTTTGCTAAACAGAAGTGTCATCAAACTGCCTTCTCAACAGTGAGGGCTTCGGAGGTACTACCCCTCCATGAGGACCTGTTAGCCAGTTAAGAATTATTCGGGGAGAGGAAGTCATCTTCTTCAGCTGGGTCACCACTGACTGAATGCCATACCCCAGTAACTAACCCTCTACCCCTACTAGCCTCAGTAGGGTATATACATCACATACACAGGAAAGTAGGTGGGCAATTTATTGGAAAAGGGGGGCTCAATGAAAGTGGAAAAGAGATGTGAGAAGGTAATGGGGTGTATATGATCAAAATGCACCATACACATACACACACACTCACACACACACACACACACACACACACATATATAATATTATATATATATATATATATATATATATATATATACACATATATGTCAAGCAGTATTTTCTTAAAAGACTGAACTACTGAAAAATGATGATCTTCCTCCATAAAATTGAACCCTTTTTTTAATTAATAAATTAAAAATTCTGCATGTACTCTATTGGAACTATTTGTCTGTGAAACTGTCCTCTAAACTCTTGAAGACTATGACAATCAGTAGAATAACATTTTTATAATCAGACAACCTTTGTCGCTTTGGTTATGACAAATGTCACTGAAAGGTTGCATGGGCTTGATTTTAAACAATACAAGCTAGGGGACAATGAACTTGGAAAGAACTATAATAGAAATATCCCAAGCAAAAGACTCAATCTATTAAAAAAGTAAGTAAGTAACAAATTCATATTCAATTTCCTGTCCAAGTTCATACCATAAATACAGAACATTGATCAACATATTGAGAAGGTGGTGTGTGAACTTATAAAACACAAATCAAGACAAACTTAGAGATGTTTTACAACTTGACTCTAAACCCGGAACAGTGCAAGACTCTAAACCCGGAACAGTATCAATGGATCCCAGGTAGAAATGTCTTCAACACAGATTTTGCCTTAACCTGGACCGAAGTCATAGACTACTGACAGTCACAAATGAGCTTCAGAGAAGTGCCAGGGTTCAGTTCTCCTCCCAGAGCCAGTTGGTACTAGTCTGAAGAGCCCTGGGCTCCCTGTGCTTCACCTGAGCATTGAAGCTTTGGTACCCCAGCTCTGCCTGCCGTCTGCTGGTCCTCCCCAGCTCTCCATGTGTGTCCCCTCCTGCGCCTACCTCACCTCCTCCTCCCACCCTTTCACAGTTGCTCTTGCTCCCTAGATTAAGTACAAATAAATAATCAAGAAAAATAAAGTCTGGAGCTAGAGCGATGGTTCAGTGGTTAAGAGCACTGACTGTTCTTGCAGAGAGAGGGCCAGGGGTCAGTTTCCAGCACCAACATGGTAGGTAACTCAAAATGGTCTGTAACCCCAGCTCCAGGAAATGCAGTGCTGGCCTCTGTGGATACTGCACACTGAGGTATTTAGGTAAACACACACACGTACATTTTAAAAATAAACAAAAATTTAAAAAAGAAGAGATGAATCCAACAGATCAGATTATCAGTGCTAAAGCCTAGAAACTAGTAAGGTATTTCAAAGTTCAGTGTTTGAGTGTTTGCCTCACATACACAAGGTCTCATCCCCATTACCACCAATGCAGGGGGGAAAATGAGGTTAATACAGACTATGTTTTTGATCTAAGTATTAATGGAAGGCTCAAAGGTAACATAAGAAATCATCTGGAGGATGCTATGATCGGGTTTCTGTCCTCCCCAGGCCTCTCCCTAGAGAATCTCAGGAGCAGAAGTAATCATTTGCTAGTTTATGGAAGAGCCACACTGATTCCAGGGACATATTGTCTCTGGCTGCTGCCCTTACCCCTCAAAATCACAACCCAGTCACTCGGCTCCTCACCTCAATATCTCCTACGAAGGTCTAACAACCAACTGTACCATGAGGGCTAGCCACCATGAAGACAGCCACTTGTGTCAAGTGAGCGTTCTTCCTGCTGTCAGCCCCTCCAATGCTACCCCTCCTCCCAGGACGTCTACTCAGAGGCCACTTTACTTGGGCCCCCAACTCAGTGGTGCGGACCTGCTAGATGACAACATCCCTCAGGTTATCTGCTATTACAACCACACAGAGGCTCAAAACCACCATTCCCATCAGAGAACCTCTGGGACTACTGTCTAGCCACAGGGAGATCAGCCTAAGGTAACCTGTTTGGATCCCTAAGCAACATAGTTATTCTAATATTATCAACAAGCCGTCCCTTCTCTGGGACTAGGAAGTGTTCAAAGATCCTGAACAAGGGCATGACTAAGTGAACTAATGAGCAGGAGTGATTCAGTATGCAGTCCGGCTCCCTCCGCCTCAGCTCGGATGACCGAGACTCCTCCACTTAAGATGATCTGTGCTTCTAAAGACCCTATTTTCCTTTCCCTGAAAAAAACAAAAACAAAAATTAGCTTCAGTTCGTATGTTCACCCCTTGCCCGCGCAGCGACACATCCAAGTCACTTCAGTGAGCAAGTTCAAGCTTGTCTTTGTGGAGGTCTCAAGGCCCTGTGCAAATCAAAGGATGTAATTACACACAGCCTCAAGAGAGAAACAAGGTTGAAGATGGGGAGGAAGCATCTTATTTCATTCTAACTCCTGGCATACTCAACACTCCAAACCTCAAACCAAGAGCCCACATAATGCCTTGCTCAACTAATGCCTTATAGGCACCTGGTAGGACAACACAACTATGCCCCATTCTGAACCCAAAAACAAATAGAAAAAAGCCCGAGTTCCACCAAACAACGTTTCCGGTATTTTTAAAAGACTCACTTGCAGGCCTCTTATGTTGTCAACTGCAAGGACCATCGTTTCGTTCTCTTGAAACACGACGTCTATTTCCTGCTTTAGCACGATGGCAGAGTTCTTGCATACCTTTTTTGTCTCCCAGACCTGAGTAAGAGATAAAGGCATTAAGATCACTGTGTGCTGTCAGCCACTCCTCCCTCTGAGACATTGTACAGACAACTCAGTCTTCAAGCAAGGTAATACATTGTGATTCACAGTTAAAACGCATAGGATATAAAACAATAAATATGTATTAACATGTCCTATAGCACGAAACGGTTGCTACTACATGAGTTGTGGGCTCTGCAGTCCAAATGTCTCTGTGAATTCTACTTTAATATCAACATAAACAAACAAACAAACAAAAGCAAAAAAGCTGTGCCATTAGGGAGGTTAGCCCAGGCTGGCACCCATCTACAGTAAGATACAGAGCTCACAGCAGAACGTAAATCACGGGTCACTAAACCTGTGCTCTGGCACAGTTTTCTCTCTCTCTCTCTCTCTCTCTCTCTCATAAACAAGACCTTCTTGATGACAGAAGCGGTGAGTTGGTGAGTTGGTTTATACTCTAGGAAGTCAGCACATAGAGCAGCACTGGCCTTTCTGGGCTTTTCCTAATGTGAGAATTAGTAAGTCAGTACATGTATGGTACTTTGCACAATGGGCGACATCTAGTAACATTAAATTAATTTTAGCTATGATTTGTATAAAACACTGTACTGGATGTTACAAGCACCAACTAGGATTCCTAGACTCACACATCTGCATATAATTTGATAGGCATCAGCCAAAAGTAACACAAAATTATGTAATATTAAAGGAGACATATATTCTCCTAAACAGAGAAGGCTTGAGTAGACCTTAAGATGATGGTAAAGATTCCAGTATTCCAGTAAGTGGAAAGCCGAAAGTAAGATTTACCAAACATAAGGAGCTACTTAAGGAACAGAACAAGCAGGCTATCTGGAAATGTTACCTACAGGAATAAACCAAAGGACAGTCTGGGACCAAACAAGATCATACGGTGGAGGAGCGAACAGCAGACTTAGAAGGGTCTATTTACTCTGATGAGCACACACACACACACACACACACACACACACGTATACAAACATATACATATACCCTAGCCACATCGTGAAGTAAAGAAAGGAGATGTGTTCCAGCCTAACACCTCTCATGGCAGAAAGGCCGTCAATCTGGATATGAACAGTAGGAATGGAAAAGGAGAGATAATAATAGAAAGGTAAAATACAGGAGCTCTGAGAACTATCATGTAATTAAATATGAGAATTCAAGAGGAAGAAGAGAAGCCTTCCCAGGACTCAGAGGTGCTGTGCAAGCAGCTTACTCACCGGCCTTTGCTCAGCACCTGGCTCAGGGACAGTCAATGAAACGCCCAGGGGAAGGACACACGGCTCACAGAATAGCACTTTTCCAGGATAGATATGTACCTAGGAGCTTTGTATCTTACTTCCCTTAGTACTTCCCCCAAAATTTCTTTCTCTATAAATTTAGTTTAAAATGTTTGAAATGAAAAAAATCTCAGTATTTCTCACCCTTATTGTTTGGTCATCAGAAGCTGTCAAAAATGACGAGCCATCGGGAGAAAACATCACACCGTGAACCCAACTCAAATGTCCTCTGCAGTCGGCCACCTTTAGGCGGGAGTCTATGTTCCACAACTACAGAGTAAGCAAAGAACACAGGAAATCACATTCATAGCCAGTTTAATGTGCCAGAGATACTAGAAAGAACAATAATGACCCAGTGGTACTATTTCTACAGATAAAGCCCCAAAACACATTGTCAAAATTTAAAACTGGATTGCACATAAATGATTTATTATACAATCATACTTTTAACAGTAAATAAACAGAAATAACAAAGCTTGCCATGTTGGTACAGGTCAGCTGATGCATCTCACATTTAGTGAACACAAAGCTCTGGGTTCCCTCCACAAAACACACACACACTCACTCTCTCTCTTTCTCTCTCAAAAACAGACATGAATCTAGTGTACATAAGGAAAATACCTTGAAAGCAGAGGGAAACTAACAGAATATATTATAATTAATCATATAATGGAATATTATGCAAAATGGGATGAGAAAAATATCCCCAAAATAACTAAGCTCTATGATATCTATTTAAGGGAAAAAAAAAGAAGAACATACACTATTTTTCATTTAAGAATTAGATGTTTGAAATGCTCAAACAATAAATAAAAGCTTTTTTCTTTTGTTTTTTAAATTACAAAGTCTGGGGGTGTGGTTTGGTTGGTAAAACGCAACATGAGGGCAGAAGGATCAGAAGTACAGAGTCATCCTTGGCTACAGAGTGAATGTGAACCTAGCCTGGGCTACATAAGAGCCTGTCTCAAAGGAAAAAGGAAAAAAAAGAGAGAGACAAGGAAAATGAATATGTGAACATATAGATGGCTGCAGACATATGCATGTACATGCAGATAGAAATCCGCTTACATATGCAACAAGATGCTGCCTCTGAGACAAAGCAATGAGAGGGGTAATGCTACTGAAATCCCTCTGAGAACAACTTACTATAAAGCTCTGAAGCTAGAGTCATGTATGTGTTTTATCTTTTTTTAAAATCAATCTAAAAATAACAGGATGCCATAATCAGCTTCCATGTAAGGATTATCTCTCTAATACTGTCATCCAACCTTCCTCTGAGCTGCTGCAAAGCCCTACAATAAATGAGCACACTAACTGTAGCGTGTACACCGTGCCCTTCCCACCCAGGCTTACAACAACCTGTCGGAGCCGGCCACCGTCCCAGCAGCATTGGTCCTGGGTTCTGCTGTACATCCCTCAAATATACTCCAGCCTAATGAAGCCTGAGTTCCTCTCATTACACTTTGAATTACAGACCTACTTTATGACTTCAGAATTAGCATGGACAGAACAAGCACTTCATCACATGACCAGTGATTTTCACTTGCTGCAGCCAGTTACAAAATGGTTACATGAAAAGCCTGCCTTGGGGGCTGGTGAGATGGCTCAGCAGTTAAGAGCACTGGATGTTCTTCCGGAGGTCATAAGTTCAAATTCCAGCAACCACATTGTGGCTCACAACCATCAGTAATGAGAAACAAATGAAAAAAACCTTTGGGCCAGAGCAAGAGGAAGAAGGGAAAGGGGAAAAAGAAAAAGAAAAGCCTGTTTTATCTCTAGAGTCCAAACTGGGAAATACTGTAGTAAAGGACAGAAATTAAAGTAATCTCACAACTGAAAAATCTCAAGCATCCCTGTTCCTTTCTGCCTTTAACTTGGTTCTCTCTCAGTTGTCATTTTGAGCTTTCACGGCAAAGCCCTTAAATTTCAAGAAGGAAGACATTCATTGTTTCCTGGAGCTTTCTAAGGATGATAGAGGGTAAGGATCTTAGAAATGATAGGAAGTACAAAATTGCAAACATTGTTTTATTTGTGCTTGGCACCGACAATGCTCTCTTAACTAATCAGACAGATAACTTCCATCTTACCCTGTTCAAATTATCCACGGGTCTGAACGCACATCTGTCTTATAAAGATTAGCATCTGGGGCTGGGGAGGTGGCTCGGTGGTAAGATACTTGCTCTGCAAGCCTGAGAACCTGAGTTTGAATTCTCAGCACCCATGTAAAATGCCAAATGTGTGTAACCCCAGCACTGTGGGGAGACACAGGCAGATCCAGAGATCCCTGACCAGCCAGCATAGTCAAAACAGTGAGCTTTTCTTCAGTGAGAGACTGTCTCAGGGCAATAAAGAAGCAGGTGGTGGAGGAAGATCCCTCAGGTCTCTGCATGTGCACTCTGTCAGATCTATATACCACATACACATATATACCAAACACACACACATGCAAGAAGAGAGTCTGTGTCTAGACCACTTATGAGATACCACATGTCTATCACTAAGAGTGATCAAAGTACATCATATGCATGCATGAAAATTAACAAATGTATTATTCTATACAGTATATATTTTTTATTTTATATGCTAATTTGAAAACACTGGGTAAGGGGGACAAGAGAAAGGGCTCAATGGATAAGAGCATTTCTCATAAGCATAAGGACCTGGGTTCAAATGCTCAACACCCCTATAAAAAGCCGAGCATGGCTATGTGTGCCTATTATTCCAGCATTTAAGGGTGACAGGCTAATTCCAAAGCTCCATGGCCAGCCACCAGCCAGTGAGAGACCCTTCCTTAAAGAAATAAAGTGAAGAGGAAATAAGGCACGGCATGTGCTTGCATGGATGTGCACATTCATATGCATATACAACACACACACACACATACACGCACACAGGCACGGACACGGACACAGAGTGGGTTAAAGCAAAAAGAAATGCCTCAGAAACTAATGATCATCCCATGGTTTCCTCAGTCCCAAGCACACACTAGATTCAATAAATGCTGGGTAAGTGGTCTTGTCATTCCATCACTGTAAGATCATGTCTTCAATCACATTAAAATAATAAAGCTAGCCATATAATTGGATACCCCAAAGCGATATGTTATTAGACTATGAAGAAAACACAAGTTTCCAAGAAAGCATTCTCAGCAGTTACGGCAGCCACCCTTGCTGCCATCCTTGGACCTCCAGAGACCCAGATTCCATTGAATAAATTCAACTACTCACCTCCACACAGTACTGAGACAGGGCAATCACAGCCAAATGGTCATAGGGGGAGAAGTCACAGTACTGGATGGTGCTGTGATGGCCTGTGTGGATCTCTGCCAATAGGTCACTAGTATGAATATCAAAAAGCTGTTAAAATAAAGAGATATCTATGAAAAACAAAACATCTTAAATTATACCTATGCTGAATCTAAATCTATTTTTAAAAGATGTTCCTCCTACCTCAAATGTAAACTATAAGTCCTGAAATTCTACAGTTACTGATGGCTGGCATAAATGCTGATAGCCATAAATAAGATGTAGAACACTGTATGTATCATTTTAAAATATAGCTCATCTTGAAAGCTCTCTTCTGTGGAGGAAAATTCATCACAGATATTCTCTCAAGCTGGCCTAGGGAAGCAAAACCTTTGTGCATGCATGAACAGGCCAGTCAAGTTAACACGCAGAACAGCTCTCCCTGATGCTACTGATTCAAGAAAGAAAATGCATACTCATGAGCAGAGATGCTCAAAATAACATACTGCAAAGCCCTGCAAAAATGAAATAAGCCCAGTCAATTCTAGTTCTCTCCAGGGCTACCATATTACTCCATTAGAATTAATCATTTTCTCATATTTGAACCAAAATGGCACTTTTCTAGTAATACAGCCTTCACTTCGATTCTTCAAAGATTTTCAAATACTGAATATGTTCTTTCAAAGGTTTTGTCAAATGGTAAGAGTATATATGCTTCATACACACATACAGTAAGTTGATACAGTCTAGTTATTTAAGACTGTGGCCTAGAAGGGAAAAAGGCTTCCAGTGGAAGCTATAAGGAAGCTTAGTTAGTGCACAGCACAGGGACACACACAGATGCGAGCAACATAGCAGAGAAGGCCAGAAACAAAGGGCAGGAAGGCATATTTAAATGTTTCCTGGGGCAGGTTGTTCTTAAAAACTAGTGGCTAAGAGTGACAGGGTAAGAGAATTGGCAAATGTGAAACAGGAAATTGCCCCAGTTGGGGAATGACAACAGAGAAAAGGATTGATGACAGGAGAGGCTAACAGGGAAGAAGCAGAAAAAGGAGCAAACAAGGGTGAAGCCTTGGGGCCTACACATGGGTGAGGGAATCCCACGGTCACTAATTCAGCATGCTACATAGGGTTCTAAGACAAAGTGTTTTATACAATATGGGTTTTTTTTTTCCTTTTCCACTAGAACACACCTTCTGAATGCTTTTAAATGATCCTTCCCTGGGGTTGGGGATTTACCCCAGAGCCTGTGCCTAGCATGGGGTTCAATTCCCAGCACCAGCCAGGAAGTAGGGGAGAAACTTTTTTTCTTAAACATCACAGCTATCTGGAAAATGTAGATGAAGCCACCACCTCACACCTACTGCAATGGCTATACACTTTCAATGAAAAATAAATAAAAATTTAAGTAGAAAAATAGCGGCCAGTGCTACTGAGGATGTGGAGACGTTGACAGCCTTATACCCTGCTAGCAGAAATGTAAAATGGTGCAGCCACTGTGGGAAAGTCGCCTCTCCTCAAAACCATAACACAAGATTATCATTATGCTCTGGCAATTCCAGCATCTGGAGTATATAAAATGGTTATTAAAAGCTGGGCCTCCAGCAGATACATGTTCACGACCATTCACTGCAGCATCATTGACAACAGCCAAGAAGTGGGGAAAGTCAGGGGCCTGTACAGAGGAATGTGATTTTTAAATGTGGTGACTATTCATATACACATATGGGGGGGGGGGGGGAGACGGAGGGAGGGAGGGAGGGACGGAGGGAGGGAGGGAGGGACGGAGGGAGAGGAGAGACAGAGACAGAGAAACAGAGAGTGAGAGACTGTCTAGTTCTGATACATTCTATAACTCAAATAAGCCTTTAAAACACTGGCTCAATGAAATGAGTCAAGCATAAATAAACCAGTATTATATAATACCACTTGTACAATTTCCAGAACAGGCAAATTCATGCATCATGATATTAGTCACCAGGGAGTGGGGATAGAGAACTGAGAATTATTACTGGTAACAGAGTTTCTGTTTGAGTGATGAAAACTTTTAAAACATACAGTGATGGCTGTGTTGTGGTGGTTCATGCCTTTAATCCCGGCATTCAGGAGGCACAGACAGGTGGATCTCTAGTTTAAGGCCAGCCTGGTCTACAGAATGAGTTCCAGGACAGACAGGGCTACACAGAGTCCTTATCAATAAAAGAAAGGCAAGACAAGGCAAAGATGGATGGAAGGATGGATGGATGGATGGAAGGAAGATGCATGCAGTGGTAATGGCTGCACAGCTTTATGAATATGATTACAATGCCAATTGTGTACATTTAAGAATTGTTTGGGCCGGGCAGTAGTGGTGCACGCCTTTAGTCCCAGCACTTGGGAGGCAGAGACAGGCAAATTTCTGAGTTCGAGGCCAGCCTGGTCTACAGAGTGAGTTCCAGGACAGCCAGGGCTACACAGAGAAACCCTGTCTCAAAAAAGAAAGAAAGAAAGAAAGAAAGAAAGAAAGAAAGAAAGAAAGAAAGAAAGAAAGAAAGAAAGAAAGAAAGAAAGAAAGAGAGAAAGAGAGAAAGAGAGAAAGAGAGAAAGAGAGAAAGAGAGAAAGAGAGAAAGAGAGAAAGAGAGAGAGAAAGAAAGAGAGAAAGAAAGAGAGAAAGAAAGAAAGAAAGAAAGAAAGAAAGAAAGAAAGAAAGAAAGAAAGAAAGAAAGAAAGAAAGAAAAAAGAAAAAGAATTATCTGGGAACATCTTTAATTCCAGTTTCTAAGGAGGCTTCTGAAATAAGAGACTGCAAGTTTGAGGCAAGCCTAGGCTATACTAGTGAGTTCAAGGCTGGCCTAAGCAATTTAGCAAGATGTTATTTCAAAATAAAAATGAAAAAGAGCTGAGGTCGTCGTAGTTCAATGATAAAGCTCGTACCTATATTTGCAAGACCCTAAATCCACACCTTAGTCATCAGAAAAAGCAATAAACAGTTTAAAATGGCAAATTTTACAGTATATATTTTTATCCTAACAAAAATTGAATTTTGAGTCTTCAAATTTTACAAATTAATTGTATGTATTCTATCTTTACGGACTTTAACACACTTAAGACAAACGGACATATTTTTCATCTTAGTTTCCTGCTAGAGGGACATAGTCTACATACAAGTAACCAAAGACCAGATTCACAATTTCTAGATCAGTAAGCACACGCCCAGTCCCTCAATGAGTTTATATATAAATATATGATGGTACCATTGACTTCTACTACCTCTGTGTCATGCTTTTTAAAATGAGTATTAGCACAGAATGTCCATGAACCACAGGATTTGGCTCTCTCAGTCCAGCTTTGGACAAACCACTGTGTCTACTGAGAGCCCAGCTCACCCATTAGACCTCTCACCATAGCAACCCACATCTCTTGGGGGTTTACATTTTAAATTACACATGTTGATGTGTACTCAGACCATGATGTCAGCATGAGACCGACCTACCATTTCCTTTCTTGTCTGTTTTTATTTACTTTAGGAAAAATCTCACAGTTTCATTCAGTTCTTAAAGAGTACTTCTCTCATCAGAGCCATCAAATTGTAAAAGAATTAAAGATACTCTGAGAGGCTGAAGAGACGGCTCAGCAGTTCAGAGCATGCACGCCCTTCAGAAGGGCAGAAGTTCATTTCCCAACACCCCTATCAGGAGGATCCCAGTCACTGTCACCCCAGCTGCAGGGCAGCCAATGCCTCTGGCTTTAGCAGGTTCCTCTGTTCACTCGTATGCATACCTCCTCACAATACATACACATAACTAAAACCAATTTTTAAAGGTATTTTGAAAATCACCAAAATCAACCTATCTTAAAAACTTTTTTAAGTGATGAAGAAAGTATTCTCTTCTAAATAAGCTTCAGGGGGCGTGGGGCAGAAACATGGCCCGGCAGTGAGAAGCAATGGCTGCGCTTCTAGAGGACCTGGGTTCAATTCCAAGCACCCTCATGACACCTCACAAGCATCTGTATGTATAGTTCCAGGCGATCCAACACCTTCTTCTGGCTTCCACGGCATTACATACATGGTAAAAAGACATACATGTAGCCAAAGCACCCATGCACATAAAATAAAAAGTTGAAAATAATAAATTGGAGGGACGCTGGACTGTTACAATCTGCTCCTGTGGTGTGTGGCTTTCCTATGCTGTTTCATACTGTGCGTCTTGGGAGAGTACAAACTATTTCTGACTTGTGTGACTATGACCTTTTCTTACAAGGCTTCCCATATCCCCCAGAGAGCAGGGCTTCTAAGAATTGTGAGCAGTTAGGAAGCCTTCCCCAAATAACAGAGTAAGCTAGACAGGGCGGGGGGGGGGGGGGGGGGGGGCGCGGGGCAGGGGGGGGGGAGGGGGAGGGACACCGACACACACACAAACACACACACACACACACACACACACACACACGTAACAGAGGTTGAAACTTTGTGTCGGAGTGGATTGAGATGGCAGGACTTACGAGGACTTTGTTTTTGGCTGCCACTATTATTTTGTCACCATCTGCAGACCAGGAACAGCACTTCACGATCACCTCCACATCCTCTGCAGGGTCTTCTGAACTCAGGAAGAAGCGCTTCACATTAATGCTTTTCCTCTCGTTTGCTGATCTCACATCCCAAAGCTGTTCAAAAAAAACAAAAAACAAAATTGCTTTACTCCCAACACACACCTCTAGAATTCCAACTAGATTAAATGTCATACAAACGTGCTCTGCCCAATGGATGGTCTTACGTAAGCCTATTTTTTTATTAGTTTTTAAATTAAGAAATCCAGCTTCCTGCAAGAACTAGACCTAGCCTCCACCACCACATTTGCTGCAAATGTACAGCTTGGTCTTCATGTGGGTCCCCTAACCAGCAAATCAGGGCCTCAGTCTCTGTTCCCTGCCATTGGATCCCCTTCCCCTACCTGGACTGCCTAGGGTTGGGCCTCAGTGGGAGAGAACGTGCCTGGTCCTGCTGGAATTAGGCCCCCCCCCACGTCCCAGGTTAGGGTGGTACCCAAGAGGGGCTCCCCCTTCTCTGAGGAGAATGGGAAGAAGCAATGGAGGGAGAAACTTGTAAAGTGGGAGGGGGGAAAGCTATGATCTGGATGTAAAGTCAATAAGAGAAAAAGAAAGGAAGGAGAGAGAAAGAAAGGGAGGGAGGGAGGAAAGAAAGAAAAAGAGAGCAAGAAATTCAGCTTCCATTTTGCAGAAACAAACAAACAAAACCCCCAAGTCACTAAAATTAGATAAAAAGTTAATTGAGCTGCATACAGTTGACACATCTATAATGCTAGTGCTTTGAGACAGGAGGATCATGTGTTTGAAGCCAGTTTAGGCTACATGAGAGCTCATCTCAAAAGGAAAAAAGTTAACTGAGTCTTGCACAGGGTGGAAAGAGGCTAAAGATTGGTGTTGACAGTGAGAACGAGTGTAAAAGGGACTCACAGCTGTCTGCTGCTGCCCTCTGCTGGGACAAGCAGGAGATGCACTTCACATCTACCATAAGCACAGCAGGAAACTGTACTGGGCCCCGGTGCCTGCTGGGCATCCAGTGATAATGAGACCCCTAAAGGAGAAACTATACTGAAAGCTATACTGAGAGGAAGCATGGCTTCCGCTGTGCTGGGTAGGGCTATGGAGTGCCACAGAACTAACCAGCTCTGAGAAATGGGATATGAAACACTCTAAGCCCTATTCTGGAACAGCCACACAAGCAACGGCCCCTGGAAGGATGCACCTTCACTCTCAGACCTGGAGTGGTGTGCTCTGGCTTCAAAAGGGTTACCATGTCCTGGACCAAATCCCCTCCCCCCAAAAAAGCTGCCAAACACTAACACTTTCCTCTTGGGACAACTGTGTCTACGCTGTGTAAAATAAAACAAAGAGACGACAGGCACTAACATGGTTAGCCTTCTTTATCTAGTACAGAAAGAAGGCAGGCAGGCAGGATGGGTCAGGGGTAGGGAAAGCACCTCCCACCAAGCCTGGTGGCCTGCGTTCAGTCTCTAGGACCCACATGAGGGATGGCTAGAGCTCACTGGCCAACTTGTCCTCTGACCTCCAAGCATGTCATCACACACACACACACACACACATTAAATAAAGTAATTTCTAAGTTTTAAAAAGAAACAAACCAAGTGTCAGAGCTTTGGTCCTAACATTCAGAATCCATGAGAAATCACACAGTTAGTAGGACAAACTTAGGTTTGGGAACTAAAAGCAGGCTGACACAATTTAATTTCACTACACCTACCAACACTGTGTGAGCTTCTGCAGCCAACTCAGTCCCTTGCAAGCAATGATAAAGTTTCGCACATCAGGAGATGACTCAGCCACCCCACTGTATTGTGAGGAGGTCACTGCACCGTTCCCAGGGTGCCTGTGCACCCTAAGCTCTTGTGTGCTTTAACTAACAATCTTTAAGGAAAACGCTTTAAGATCGTTTCTCTTTGAGGCCCAGAAAACCACATGCTTATCTACATGATACCCTACAACAAGCTTAGAGAATCCCAGAGCCTTTGGGGCATAGATAATTTTACAGCTCCTATTCTCTCAGACAGTAAAGGCTTTACAAGGCTCTGACCTTGACAAGCTGTTATCTAACATCATTTTGCTGGACCTCTGCCTGTGCAAAGAGCCAGTGACACTGGCTTAATAGCTCTGTGGGAAAGCCGTCAACACAGGCAGGTCTCCCTGAGTGGAGTGATGCTGTCCCCCACTGCTAGTGACACTCACACACGAATACAGAAATCAAACACCTGTCGCTGACCAACGTGACATAAAAATTTCTGAGCTCAGAACTAACTGGCCACACCACTGACTAGTAAATAGAATCTGTGTGTCCACCAGATCGGTAATAAAGTATACACATATTCACAATGAAAGGACAGTGAATGCAGAGACCCATGACTGACAACACGCTGGCAACAGTGATGTCCTAAACAAGTCACTCCTACCATTCCTCTAAGGCCCAGGCAACACAGCAGCTGAAGGTGTGGAAAGAATGCACAGGCCAGGAGACAGGAAGAAAGGCAGCAGAGCGCCATCTGCTGGGCAAGCTAGGGCAGCGGTCAATCACAAACTCCCACCTGCTGTACTGAAACCTGAAAGGACCTGCAGGCTAACAAAAGGAACGGCTGAGCAGGTAAGACCTCAAGCCCGCTGGCCTGAGCTCAGTCTCTGGAATCCACCATGGTAGAAGCAGAGAACCAAATTCTGCAAGCTGTCCTCTGTCCTCCACACTCGTGCTGTGAGATGTACACACTCATATGCAAAAATAGACAGACAGACAGACAGAAAGACAGGTAGTGTAATTTAAAAGAGGGAACCTGGCATCAGCCTGCCATAGATGGATAAGAACCTCAAGGGGCGCTCAACCCCTCACTGCTGAGCTGTTTGATACTGACAGAGTCAGAAGTGGGAAACATTGGCTTGGGTTTGAAACAACTGGCAATTCACAGGCACAGTCAGTCATGCACAGAAATCTACATGTGCACATAACTTTAAAAATAATATAAAAATCTTTAAATTAAAAAAAATCAGTCTCGAACATAATTTTGTCACTCTGTTTATCCACTTGCCATCTCCCTAACTTTATTCTGAATAACCAGACTATAGGGCATACTTTTTTTCTTCTAGCATTTAAAACCCAAAGACCTAGTATAGTATCTAGCATACAGTGAATATTAAATACACAGTTTTTAAAAACTTATAGCTGAAAAGACAGATTATATACCAGTTTCAAGCACAGATGAATAGAAAGTTACTAAAGGAAATACAGCTTAGCTTTATTTATAAGTAAAAAAAATAAAAATAAAAAAATAAAACCACACACACACACACTCACCTGAATGCCCTCCCAAACCCCATGTAAAACAACAGTAAAGGGAATTTTTTTTTCTCTAGCTACAACCCACAAGATAAAGGAAATTGTGACGGGGTAACAGGAAAGGCCAGGAACAAGAAAGGTAGGTGGGCTCCTAAAAACTGAATCCTGAGCCTGCAGTGGGGAATCAGCTGAACGAACTCAAAGCAGGAATCTAAGTGGCTCAGAAAGTGCAGGCTGGTTCCTTCTAGAGAGAGAGACTAACTCAGGAGGGCCCTTTAAAGATCCCCTGAGATCCCCCTGCCACTCTACAGTCCAGGTAGGCTGTAAACCTAAGAGTGGGCGGGGGCCGGGCGTGGTGGCGCACGCCTTTAATCCCAGCACTCGGGAGGCAGAGGCAGGCGGATTTCTGAGTTCGAGGCCAGCCTGGTCTACAAAGTGAGTTCCAGGACAGCCAGGGCTATACAGAAAAACCCTGTCTCGAAAAACCAAAAAAAAAAAAAAAAAGAGTGGGCGGGGTTGGTCAGTATATTGGAAATAAGGACATTAAGATAAAGCATCTATTCCCTTTGCCACCTCTGCCTAGACACCACGGTATGTTCCAATGACTCTCCTCACTACAACCAGAAAGCGAGGCATTTCTCTCAGAACACTCACCCTGATCAAGACGAAAGATTACCAATGAGAGCACATCATCAAACCGTGAAAGCTGAGCCTGCACGCAGCTCAGGGGCAGACCTGACTCCTGACTCCTGAGCACTGTCCTCCTGCCTCCACACAACACACCACGGCACCTCCACTCTCATACTCGTGCACACACACACAAAAAATGTTTTAATATAAAACCATAAGAACCCTAGGAGGAAACACAATTCCCAGACAGCTTCCTGAAGTCACACTGCTACACAGGAGCAGATACTGAAGACAGCTTTCGAAAAGGCATACGTAAACCAAAAAAATGATTCATACTGGCAAGAAGAAAAAAATACAGTCATGAAATTGTGGTGTAATTTTTTTAGGAAATATAATTCTAAGAACAAGTACTGAAAAATCTGTGAATAAGGTTTTAAAATACTATTGTATTTAAAATATTAGGAAATGAAGTGAAAAAATCTTCCAGAAAGGAGAAATGAGAAAAGGCAAGGAAAAAAATAAAAATCCAAAAACAAATATTCCAGAAAAAAAAAAGTAGAGGAGAAATCAAACTTGGAGAAGACTCCAAAGGTGACAGATAAAACACCAACCATGGCCCCTTTCACAGCATTGTAGATAGAGCTCCCTAGACTCTTCAACAAGACTACAGTAAAAATAAGACTGGATTTTACACCCTTCAGGGAAGACAGAAGCAGGCTAACCTGCCTCCTGATGCTACAGATCTAAAAATACATGATGAATACATGTTTAAGAGGAAGATATGCTTAAAGTGAAGAATTTAAACTCTGGGTTATAAAGCATTCAAAAATAACAGTGTGACAAAGGTTCTTAGCAGCTGAAAGGAAAGCCTTCCTTCTACAAACATAAAAACCCTGCTCCGGCTTAGATCTAGGAACTCTGCCAAAGGCTTATGAGCTGACAGGGTGGATCCCAGTCTGCAGCACAGGCACAGGAGGTTTTAGGACAGCGGTTCTCAGCCTTCCTAATGCTGTGACCCTTTCATATAGTTCCTCATGGTGTGGCGATCCCAACCGTAACATCATTTCATTACCACTTCATAACTAATTGTGCCACTCTTGTGAATCACAATGTAAATGTTTTTGGAGACAGGTTTGCCAACAGGGCCATGACCCACAAGTTGAGAACCACTGTTTTAGAGCCTTAAGGATGAGGGCCTAGAGAAACCAAGTTAGGCCCTTAACAGGTACCCTTGAAGGGAACAGTGGAGCCCCAGGTCCTTCCTATTTCCTGCTTTGCTTCCAAGACCCCATTAGGTAAGCAGTTTCTTTCACCACACGCTCCCTGCCACAAGGCACTTGCCTTGGCACAGACACAGAGACAGGGTCAGATTAAAACCTCCGAGACTGTAAACAAATATGTCTTCCCTCTTTATAGGTTGTTTATCTCAGGTTTGTATCCCAGCTTTGGAACACTACTAACACCAACAGAAACTCCCCATTCACCACAAATCATAAGGGCTTCTCTAAAGTTAGAGCCCTCTAGTGATGTTCAAAGCTCACCCTTAAAGTCCCGTCAGCTGAGCAGCTAGCCAAGAGCTCATCGTCTGGTGAGAACCTGCAGTGGTTGACTGAGTTCGTGTGACCAAACATGGTATTTCGACATTCTTTTTGATTCAAATCCCAGAGCTATTTGGAAAGGGAAAAAGTATAAGTTAAAACCATGAAAAGGCAGTACTCGAGACTGGTGTGTCGGACACCTGTAGTTCCAACTACTTGGAGGCTAAACCCGAAGGATCACTGAAGCTCAAGAGTTCTAGACCAGTCCTGGCATCTGGCCCCTTTGAAACTGCAATCAAGGTGGAAAGAGGAAGTGCAGACTGGGAATGGTGGGCCCAGGGAAAGGGAGAGGGAGAGTTGGGTTGGCTATGATCAGGATACACTATATATGTAAATCAAACTGCCGAAGGATCTATTTTAAGGTCTATACTAAAGGGGGCTCGTGGGCATCTGAGCTCTCCCAGAGACCCAAGTTGATGAACTTCCTAGCATCCACATCAGGTAGCTCACAACTGCCTGTAACCTGAGCTCCAGAGAACTCAATGCCTTCTGCTGTGGCTTCCATGGCAACCCACACACAATGGCATACATATATGCACATACATAAGCAATATATAAATAAATTAATTTTTAAAAAGAAAATTAATCTAAGTTAAATGGGAAAAGTAAAACTCACACTAAGTTCTTCCTTTTCATTTGAGCTGCTGGTTACAGAACGATAATTAATTCATAGTAACATGAAGTTGTCAAATACAAAGATAAGCTTGCGATCAATAACTGGGCAACCTTTAGTTCAACATCTCAGTCCACTAAGGGACTTGAAGGCCTCACTATGCTTTTATTCTGGACACTAAACTAACTGAACGGCTGTTGCTTATTTTAACTGAGTGGTTTAGAATCACAGTATTTAATTAGCTATAAAAATCAGTAAGTAATGTATAAATTGCCTCCATATTTTTTAAGTACTAGGTTACAAAAATGGTCCAAGCAAGCTTTTTTTTTTTTTTTTTTCATTTTTCTGAGACTTCCCAAACCTTGAGATAACTAATTGGGTAAAAGCTATTAATGGCCTAAAAAAACTCCAAAACCTTCCCTGATACCAGAATACAGGAACTACAGCTCAGGTCAAACAGCAGTCCAGTGAGCCACCCAATAAGTCAGTGACAGTCCTCGAGCAAGTAACTCTACTTGTCTAGTAACCCAACACCATGGAAAGGAAAAAGGAGAAAACGAGACTTTTTAACAGAATAAAAGAGACAACCACCAAGAGCCATGTTTGTCTGGATTCTGAATCTAATAAACCTACGGGTTTGAGACCACATATGGGAAAATTAACACAAGCCAGCTATGTAGCAGGACCACAGTCCACTACTCTTAGGTGTGAACACAGCATGGTACTGTCATCTAAGAGTGAAGCTGAAATATTTCAGGTGAAATGACAAACACACGGTTTGCTCTAAACAAAAGGTCTAGTTTTGGATGTAAAGCTTTTATAAAATAGGACTGGAAAGATCTCACTTTGATTTTTCGCAGTGCTGAGGATTGTCCCTGGAACATTTGCTGCCAGGGCAGCACTCTCTAGTGAAGCAGCTTCACCCACCGTATCCTTGTGGAAAGTTGTAAAACTGCATCTGTCTGAGCCACAGATGACTTTGTAGCCCTTGCTATATAACTCAGGCTCCTCCTGCCTCGGCCTCTGGAGAGCTGGGATTGCAGGTGTGCAGCCTGGGGTTCTCTAAAATGTTTCACATACACCTCCTTAAAATCTGATATGCCTCTGTAAAAATGCTGTCACATTGTGGACCAACAATCTGAAACAAAATTAATTTTAAAAAAAATCCAAAAGAAGATAACTTCTAGAACACCAGAGAATTTAATATACCTACAGTTATCTACTTAAAGATGCAATCTCTTATAATTCCTAATTACAAGTATCATCAGATATTCATGAGGTGGACACTTTGGTTTTGCTTATATTCCTACCACACCTTTTCCTCCTTCCTTCTGCGTCTCACAGCAGCACCTTCTTCTGAACTGTTACAATTCACACACATCAGGCCTCCTCCTTCTCTCCCTTTTACATGGCCACGCCTGTGACCTGTGCACAAGCCTGTTGGCACTGCACTTACGAAACAATGAATCTGAACTAAACGGGGTGATGAGGGACTTCTCTAAACTCTGACCTGTAGGCTCTGGGAAAGGACGAGTTGCTCTTCCTCTGTGATTAGGAACTTTGGGACTAACCTGGAGCTGAGGTATTTCCTGTCACATAAAGACAGCGTGACTGGATCATCAAAGTCAGCAGAGACCAGTGACAGGGAGGGAGGGAGAGAAGGAGAGAGGGCCTGAGAATACAGCTGACAGATCAGGAATGCCACCAGCGGGATCCATGCTCCCTCCCTGTGCAGTTTGCAGTAGTGTAAGCTGTAAAGCCTTTTTTCCCCGACTTTCTGCTTATGGATATGCAGAATTTAGAATGGGGACATCTCAAACACTGCGACAGTAAACCGGGAAGGAGCTGGAGATGCAGCTCAGGGACAGAGCATTTACTTAGCACATGGCTTAATCCCTAGCAGTGAGGTTAAAATAAATAAGCAAAATAGACACCCAGGTGCACCTGACTTTAACCCCAGCACTTGGGAGGCAGAGATAGGTGGATCTCTGTGTTTGAAGCTGGCCTGGTCTACAGAGTGAGTTCCAGGACAGCCAGAGCTATATAATGAGATCTTGTCCCCCCCCCCCAAAAAAAACAAAACAAAACAAAACCTAATACAATACACAGGAGAAAATCAACGAAGATATTCTGCTCTATCACGAATTCATCTTCATAGTCTCCAATACCCACACTCACCTTGAGGAAGAAATCATTTGACCCGGTGGCCAAGAGAAGGTGGTTACTCTTGTTGGTGAAATGGCAGCAATTGACTTGCTCTGAGTGCTCATCGTAAGTGTGCATGAGCTTCCCAGTCGCAGAATCCCAAATCTGAAGAGAGCAAGAAAATAAAATACATAAACGGCTGTCCACTACATCCACAGGGAAAATAGGAAGAGCAAATGTACCTCACTGGGCAGACACTATCTATCTCCTGTGAGATGACAGACCTTCCCTCTGAGCATGACACTAACGTGAACCCACTTCCTAGTCTACATACAGCACAAGTCTGCCTAGCTTCAAAAAGTTAAGCACAAAGAGTCAGGTATTATAGTGCACACACACCTTTAATCCCAGCACTCAGGAAGCAGAGGCAGACAGATCTCTGTGAGTTCCAGGCCAACCTGATCTACACAGTGAGTCCCAGAGCAGCCAGGGCTACATACTAGGACCCCCTTCTCAAAAGAACAAACAGCAAAGGTTAACCACAAGATTTTCCATGTTTATATAAATGATAGCAGCAGAGAAGTGGTGTCCAGAGACTAGACCAGACCTCTGCACGACGTCAGTAGCAGAGGCTAGACCAGACCTCTGCACGATGTCAGTAATCCACACTTGAAGCTCCCAAGGTTTACGGCCCTGTTTTTCTCTTATGCCACTTCTGCCTTTGTCGGAGCACTTATGAGAAGTGAGAGAATCCCCAAGAGATCCCAAGAGTTTGCCACTGTAAGCTCTTTAGCGAGCATTTTCAGTCCTGAGACTTGGTGTAACGCTCTTTCACTCTGTATCATTCTGACTTTAGAACCTGGAACTGCCCAGCAAGGCCAATCTCAAAGCCAACTCCAAGTGGAAACTACAGAGTAAGTGCTGCCTGGAACACCACTGAGGGGTGGGGAGACGAGATCAGGGGGAAAGGAATGGAATTATAACAAAAACATAATCTGGAGAGTGGGAGGCAGATGAACTAAACTGTGTACATTATGAAAATTTTATAATGGAAATGACTATGTAATTAATATACACTAATAATTTTTAAATAAATAAATAATAAGGGTTTACCAGCATCTCAATCTTAGTCTAGACATCCCACAGCCCTCTTCAGGGGCTAAAATCTCCTGAAAGAAACCCAAGCCAACCTTGCTTGCCCACTCCATTTACCCAGATTCACTGCTCTACACCTCTGATGAGAAAGCTTACAGTGAAGTGGGTCATGTTAGCACACGACTAATCCCAGCACTTGGGATGCCGGGTTAGTCAGAGCCTGTCCGTGCCTTGAAAATGAAACACACACACACACACACACACACACACACACACACACACATCTATCTATCTATCTATCTATCTATCTATCTATCTATCTAAATTCCTTATTAGTATAAATGCTCCAAATAAAAACTAAAGTTTAGAGGGAAGACCCAAGAAATATTAACTAACAAGATAAAATTATCCTCTTTTCTTTTCCTTGATTACTTTTTTATACCAATAACCTGTTAGAGTGTTCATGTCTAGTTTGCACTGATTATATAAATCAGTCTATAAAATTAAAATAGAATCAGGCTATATTTGATAAATTATATACTTTACAATTAGAATTATATTATTTTTAAAATATTACTTCTAATCAAAGATATCAACTAACATAAATATTATGGACCTATAAATCCACGTTCATAGGTCTATCTATTGATGACAGGCCAATTCACTAATTTATCTAATTTTCCCTTATTGTTGGCTAAATAATTCAAGCTAATCAACCTAAGCATTTTTTTTCTATTTTGGTATAAAAGAATTACAAAAAAATATGGATTTGGGACTCCTGCCAGAGAACCAGGTAGGCTGATTGCAGATCTTCACCTCCCTGTCTGTTCCCCAAGATCCAATCCCCCAGTTTCACATCCAGCTCTGTAGTGGAACACCTGCTGTGGTCTCCCTTCCATCTCTGACATTAGCCACAACAGATAACAAAGATCTTCTCCTCCAACCTTCCATCATTGATCTCTGTTAGGAGCCATAATGGGACAAGCTAATAACTAGCAGGTAATCTTCCTGAGATGGCCTGCTTCAGAATATTATATAATCTGCAACAGGGTCGCCCTTATTAGGCAAGGCCGTAAGGGAATTAATTTTAGGAAAGATTCCTGCTATTATAATATGCTTTTCCTGTTATTATTAAACATATATAACGAGCCGGGTGTGGTGGTGCATGCCTTTAATCCCAGCACTCAGGAGGCAGAGGCAGGTGGATTTCTGAGTTCGAGGCCAGCCTGGTCTACAAAGTGAGTTCCGGGACATCCAGGGCTATACAGAGAAACCCTGTCTCAAAAAACCATACATAAATAAATAAATAAACAAACATATATAACAATCACCAAGTAATAGCACATCCCTTTGGAGCAGATCTCTGCAGATCCATGAAGATGTACTGTCTTGTAGTGATGCTACACAGACAAATAGATGATTTCTCAAGTCTTAATGATGATCCTATAAGAATTTCTAAAATTGGAGCTGGAGAGATGGCTCAGCAGTAAAGGGCACTGCCTGCTCTTCCAAAGGTCATGAGTTCAATTCCCAGCAACCACACGGTGACTCACAACCATCTATAATGGGATCTAATGCTCTCTTCTGGTGTGTCTGAAGACAGTGACAGTGTACTCATATATTCACAAAAATAAATAAATCTTTAAAAAAAAAAGAATTCCTAAAATTATATCAGTGATCATTACATCTTCTATAGTGGAACTACTATTAGGTCCTTTTCTGATAGTCAAAGCTTCAATGAGAACGCTGCCAGTCTCCCATGAATCACCAGTTAATTGTTATTAGATAGTAACCAGACTTTCTCCTACTCAGAGCACATTCCAAGAGGTTGTAAAACTATTAACCAAAGGTCAAGAAAAGGGAACTAATGGTTTATTATAGGTGCTAGGACAGAAGATAAAATATTGACTGAGTTTATCTATGTAAAACTTCACTAGTAACTTAGTTATGGCTTTAAACCTTCAGTGAGCCAGTGAAGCTGTGACAGGTGATGGATGTTTAGCCAGATAATCACTCCTAATGGATATGCATGTAGACATTCTCTGTTGTAAACTTCTATTTCAATTTATGATTTGATTCTGTGTGTGGACCTGTAATAAACTTTTTTAACATGTGATCATGTATTCTGAAAGATGTATAAGTATTGAGGACAAAGAGATGAGAAGAAGATAGAGAAGAATTTTTCCCTTACTAGAATTTTTTGCCTTTCCCCATTTACGACCTCTCCCCATTTCCCTTAGATAGCTTTCATAGGAAACTTTTGACAACTTAGCAATAAACTCTATAATCACGTTTCAAAGTGTCCCTTTTTCCTTCCTGCAACTTCCTAAAGTTAGGCCTAAATCAGGCCTAAAGTTAGGGCCGTGAAGTTCTTGCTGAGACAGTACAGAGGCTAGTTACTTAACCACGATGTTTTTAGGAAGAGGTGCTAAGTGCCAGACACTGCAGTTTCTGGCCTCAGAGGATCACAGAAGGCAGGTCAGCTACAGTAGCAAGGTAACTTAGATAAGTAAACTTTTTATTATTATACAGCAACTCTAAATATCTCGTAAGACAACTCTGCCAACACTCTTCCCCCTCCGCTGCCTCAAGAAAAACCAACAAGAAAGAAGACCCCTGTGGAGGCTGGCCCCTGACAGATCTCAGTATCAGTGGTCCCAATTCCCCCAATAAAAAGACACAGGCTAAAAGAATGCATGTAAAAACAGGATTCATCTTCTGCTGCATCCAAGAAACACACTTCAACATCAAGGATAAACATTACCTCAGGGTACAGGGATGAAAGGGAAACGATATTCCAAGTAAATGGCCCTATGAAGCACGCTGGGGTAGCCATTTTAATACCTAACAAAAAAGACTTCAAATCCAGACTAATCAGAAGAAATAGGGGAGGACACTATATACTCATCAAGGGAAAAATGCACACCAAAAAATTTCAACTCTTAACATCTATGCCCCAAACACAAGGGTATCCAAGTTTGTGAAAGAAATACTACTATGGCTTAAATCACATATTGACCCAACAAATGCAAGAGCTATCAGACATTATAAACCAAATGGATCTAAAAGATATTCACAGAACACTTCACCCAAACACAAAAGAATATGCCTTCTTCTCTGCACCTCAAGGAACATTCTCCAAAAGTGACCACATACTGGAGAGAGAGAGAGAGAGAGAGAGACAGAGAGAGAGACAGAGAGAGAGACAGAGAGAGAGACAGAGAGAGAGAAATGACTCCCAACACTCTATTAGACCATTATGAATTAAAGCTGGATATTAATAACAATAGAAAGCTTGCACTCATGGAAACTGAATAAAACTCTACTGAATGAAAAATGGGTCCAGACAGAAATTAAGAAAAAAATTAAAGACTTTTTAGATGTAAATGAAAATGAATATACAGCATACCCAAGCTCATGGGACACAATGAAAGCAGTTCTAGGAGGCAAGCTTATGACACTACATGCCTAGATAGAAAAACTGGAGAGATTTCATACTAGCATTTAACAGTCACACCCAAGAGGAGCAGACAAAGAAAAGAAACAGTCAAACTCAGGGCTGCAGTAAATAAATAGAAACAACAAGGTGCAAACAATCAATGAAACAAAGAGTTGGTTCCTTGAGAAAATAAATAAGATCAACAAACACTAATTCAGATTAACTAAATGCGGAGAGAGAATATCCAAACTAACAAAATCCGAAATGGAAAGACAGACATGACAATAGACACCAAGAAACCCACAGGATTATAAGGACATACTTTAGAAACCTGTACTCCACCTCACTGGGAAACCTACAAGAAATGAATAGTTTTGATAGGTACAGCTTACCAAAATTAAATCAGGAACACATAAGGAATTTAAACAGACCTGTAACCCCTAGTTAAATAGAAGCAGTCATTAAAGTCTGCCAACCAAAAAAAGCCCAGGGCCAGATGGTTTTAGCACGGAATTCTACCCAACTTTCACAGAACAATAAATGCAGATGCTCCTCAAACTTATTCACAAAATAGAAACAGAGGGACACTGCCCAATTCATGTCATGAGGCCACAGTTACTCAGACACCCAAACCACAGAATGACCCCACAAAAAAAATTACAGGTCAATTTCTCTTTTGAACACAGATGCAAGAATACTCAATAAAATAATAAAATATTTGCAAACCTAATCTAATAATACATCAAAAAGAGCATCCACCAAGATCAAAAAGGCATCATCCCAGAGATGCAGGAATGATTCAATATACGAAATCAGTAAGTGTAACCCACCATATAAACAAACTGAAATAACAATAAAACCCACATGATCATCTCACTAGATGCAGAAAAGACCTTTGACAAAATCCAACACCTCTTCATGACAAAAGTCCTGGAGAGATCAGGGAATCAAGGGACATTCCTAAACGTAATAAAGACAATTTATCGCAATCCATACCCAACATCGACTTAAATGGAGAATGGAGAAAAACTCAAAGCAATCCATCAGGAACCAAACTCTCCAAATATATCCAAAATTGTACTTAAAGTCTTAGCTATAGCAATAAGACAACTGAAGAAGATTAAAGGTATTCAAATAGACAAGAAGTCAAAGTATTATTGTTTGCAGATGGTATGATAGTATACATAAGTGACCCTAAAAATTCTACAGGGAACTACTACAGCTGATAAACACTTTCAATAAAGTAGGATACAAGATTAACTTACAAAAATCAGTAGTCCTCCTATATACAAATGACAAACAAATTGAGAAAGAAATCAGGGAAACAACTCCATTCACAATACCTTCGAGTAATATAACTTGAAGGAGGGCTGGCGAGATGGCTCAGTGGGTAAGAATGCTGACTGCTCTTCCGAAGGTCCTGAGTTCAAATCCCAGCAACCACATGGTGGCTCACAACCATCCTTAACGAAATCTGATGCCCTCTTCTGGAGTATCTGAGGACAGCTACAATGTACTTACATATAATAAATAAATAAATACATACATACATACATACATACATACACAAATACATAAATAAATAAAATTAAAAAAAAAAAACTTGAAGGAAGAAGTAGAAAAGATATCAGGAGACAAAATCTCCCATGCTCATGGATCGGTAGGATTAATAGTAAAAAATGGCCATCCTGCAAAAGCAATCTACAGATTCAATGCAATTCCCATCAAAATTTCAACATAATTCTTTATAAACTTTGAAAGGGAAACTTCATATGAAAAAACAAAAAACCCAGGATAGCTAAACAATCCTGAATGATAAAAGAACTACTGGAGGTATCACCCTCCCTGATTTCCAGTTGTAATAAAAACCTATAATAATAAAAACAGCATGGTACTGGCATAAAAAACACACATTGATCAATAGAATTGAATTGAAGATCCAGACACAAATCCACCTACATATGGACACCTGGTCTTAGATAAAGAAGCCAAAATGATACACTAGGGGGAAAAAAAATAGCATCTTCAACAAATAGTGTTGATTAAACTAGATGCCTAACTGTAAAAGAAATGCAAATAAATCCTTATCTATTGCTCTGTGCAGCTCCAAATGAATCAAAGACCTCTACATAAAACCAGAAGTGAGGATCTCCTTGAACGCACTGACACGGAAGGAGACTAACAGAACACCGACGGCTCAGGCACTAAGGTCACCAGTCAATGATAGGCCCCTGTGAAACTGAAAGCTTCCTGTAAAGCCAAGGACACTGCCATTCAGACAAAGCAGCAGCTTTGTACAGTACAGTATGTATTTGCTTGTATGGGGGTATTAGTCATTAAATAAATGATAACCAGCTGGGTGTGGTGTTGTACACCTTTAATTCCAGCACTTTGAGCAGGTGGATCTCTGTGAGTTCAAGGCAATCCTTGTCTACAAAAGGAGTCCAGGACAGCCAGTGATTTGTTACACAGAGAAACCTTGCCTCGGAAAAACAAACCAAACAAACAAATAGATGAATAATAACCAAGCTAAAATACATAGACCCAAAGGGATTAGGTATAGAGGAAGGGACTGGGGAGACTCATGGGATCTCTCTAGAGAAGAAAATAGACTAGACTTTATGGGTGGCCTGGAGGAATGGGAACTGAAGGATCAGGTAGGGAGGAGTAGGGGAGATGGGGTTGAAGGATAGAATTCAGGGGAAAGACAGCTAGAATTGAGAGACATCTAAGGGATGGTATGGAAACTTAGTTCAGTGGAAATTTCTAAAATATATGAAGGTGATCCTAACAAAGTCTCCAATAATGTTGGACTCCCACATAGCCATGCCTTGTCACCAAATTTTCTTCTAGTACTAGGACTGGGTTATATCCAATCAAGTTGGCCAAGGGGTCCCATGGAAATCCCCAAACAAGCCAGTCAAGACAATAGGTTGTTCTCCACAAACTGACTGCAAGGCCCCATTGCCAAAGACAGCACTGACACAACTCATTGAACATGGAAAGGTCAAGCTGGTGCCTATATAGACCCTTCATCCCCACGTTCTAGTGTCTTTGGACAGGAAGGTACTCTTCAGTCTACCAAAAGAAAAACATAGACACCAACCCAGCCACAAAACCTTTGATCTACAATCTGTCCTGCCTGCAAAATATGCTAGGGCACAAACTATAGTGGCACCAAGTTTGTAGGAGTAACTAGCCAATGTCTGTTTTGACTTAAGTCCCATTCCACGAGATAGGACCCACACCTGACACTGCTTAGGTGACCAAGAGCCAGAGACGAGATCTCCCAGAGACCTAGGGTAAAACCAAAGTCTAAAAGAAAGTAACAGTAAAAATGACTCATAATGATATTCTGCTATACTGTAGATCATCAGAGAAGCTTCCTCCCTGGAACAGATGGGAACAAATACAGAGGCCCACAGCCAGACATTGTGCAGAGAGAGACCTTGGAACACACATCTCTAAATGGTATGTCTCTATCAAATTCCACCCATGGAAGAGCTCACAGAAGCCCGTGGAAGAGGAAGCAGAAGGAGTGTGGGAACCCGAGAGTATGGAGGACACCAGGAGAAAAGGACCCTCCAAATCAACTGAAGAAACCTCATATGAACTCACGGAGACTGCATCAGCAAGCACGGGGCCTACATGGGTGTGCACCAGGTCCTCTGCACATATGTATTACAGCTTTCAGGTTAGTGTTTCCATGGGACTCCTGAGTGTGTGAAAGAGGAGGTCTCTCATTCTTGTGCCTGCTCTTGGGGCTCTTCTCCTTCTGTTTGGTTTGCCTCGTTCAACTTCAAAGTGGCAGTTTTTGTTTCATCTTATTATATTTCATTGTGTTACATTTGGTTGTTATCTCTTAGAAGCCTGACTTTTATAATGAGAGACAGAAAAACAGTGGATCCGGATGGAAGAGAGAAGAGAAGAAACTGAGTAGACTAGAGGGGGGAACTGTATTCAGGATATGTGGTATCAGAAACAAACCTATTTTTAATAAAAGGGGGAAATGCTCTTTAAACAATAAGAAAGAAAAGAAGGAAGACCAGACGGACAGACAGACTTGGGCTTAATGGCTAAGAGTGTAGAGTGCTCATCCAGAAGGCACAGCTCAGTTCCCAGCACCGAGTTCAAGAGGCTCGTAAATGTCCAGTGATTCCAGCTCCGTGGGACCCAACACTCTCTCCTAGAGTCTGCAAGCATCACATTTACATTTTCACACACACATAAACACACACATATGTATGACTAAACAAAAATAAATCCTTTATAAAATCATCATCATCATCATAGAAAGAAAATGTCCAGATAGAGTTCATTTCTAACGTGCTGGAGTCTAGCCTTGAAACAGAGTTCTCAACTGGAAGCAGGGATATCTGGAAGGAACATAATAAATACATACACAGACAACTTTTTGGGCACAAGCTGACAGGCAAATTTTTTTAATTCTTGAGGTCTCTCTCTCTCTCTCTCTCTCTCTCTCTCTCTCTCTCTCTCTCTCTCTCTCCTCGCTCACAGCTTGAGGCTGCACACACTCTGCATTCTCCTGTGCCCTCTGCTTTTCTCCTGTGCGTTTTTCTTTTCTCAAACTCCCACACTTCTACACACCTCTGTGCATTCCTCTTTCACTCACTCACACACACACACACACACTCTTCACAAACACTTAACACACCACATGCACACACACTCTCTCCTAACATTCTCTCTTCTTTCACTCACACACACACACTCCCTTCACACTTCCCCAGCCTTTAACTTGCCCCAGTCTTTTATTGTTACTCCAAACGCAAGTAGGAAGAGAAAAGACACTGTATAATCATTGCCAAATCAAATTCAAAAGAATAACCACATTCCACAGAGAACCAGTAATTACAGTTGTTCCCCAAAGTTTCAAGCTTTCACTATTCCTAGGCCTGTGGCTAAAATAATAATAACTGCAAACTTATCATCATTTAAACTTTAACTTTTGACTTATTATACTTCAGAGCCTCAAGATCAGCTACTCACATTTTCCTGTGATGCTCTAATGATAAACGACATGGGCAAAGCTGCCAGGCAGTGGCTAGAAGAGTCAGGTTAACCCTTAGCTCAGCAGTTCCGCTAGCTTCCTGCTTCTGCATGTTGCACACAATGACTCTCCTACGAGTCCCAGTGTTTTGACTTAGTTTTACTAATATATAATTTTATGCATTCTATATTTTCTTATCCATACATATCCAAAAGAGACCAGGAACTACTATTGGGCAAAACTCATTTCATAACTTCAATAGCTTTTTACTTTCTTGGGGTCCCAAAGTTAGCTCTGCTTCATTTTCTTAATTTATTTCTAAACTTTCTTTGCACGTCAAGCATTAGTCTGGAACTACCATTGTGCCGTTATTGCATTGTTTCCAAGATGAGAGCACACAGCATGTATCTGGACCATTAGGACTGTGCTGTGCTGTGCCCCTATGCCTCAATTCTTAATTGTTTAGGAATCATTACATCAAGGACCATCTAGTTTCACAGAGCTCACCAGAGCAGAGGAGAAGGGAGTAGGAAAGTCAGACAGCATGGAAAAACTATGCACACCAAGGTTAACTGAAAAGCAGCCACGCACAAATGAAATCTATACATCTGTTGTCCAAGGCTAAGGTCAGGAGAAATGGGAATGACTTTTTTTTACAAAGAGCTGCCGCAGGCTATTGGGATGTCTCCATCCTGGCCTGCTTCGGGCAGTCTCCATCATGTCCCCAGCAATAATGGACCAAGTTAGTCGATCAGCAGGCAAGGGTCCTTTAACCCCGCCCACTCCTGCCTGTTACAGAAGAGAACAGGTGTGACTTCAACTCAGAAAGAAAATGTTTCCCTACCTTAATTTCTCCTCAATGTATTTTCTCAGTGAGTATTTTGCCTGAATGTATGTGTGCGCCAGGAACATTCGATGTTGACAGGGGTCAGGCATGTGTGTCGGGCCCCCTGGAACTGGAGTATGGGGGTTGTGAGCAGCCATGTGGGTGCTCTGCAAGAGTGGAAAGTGCTCTTAAGCACTGAGCCGCTGCTCCAGCACCTTACCTTAACCTTCTTATCCACTGAGCAGGTCGCTATGTAACTGTCGTCTGAGGAGAACGCGCAGCAGAGCACCTCATCTTCATGAGCTTTGATGTCAAGAAGTTTCTCTCCTGTCTCGGCTTTGAACACCTGCGGAACAACAGCACAGTCTTTCTTACTGTCAACCACTTAAATACAGGACATCATTTAATGGAAATACATCTCTGCACGTTCTTACTTAGTCACTGTTATTTTCAAAACAAAAATGGAATTTAGCAAACTGACTCAAAAATCAGAATTTGTCTGGATCCTTAAGTGTTTATTTATGTAAGCATAAACAGAGAAGTATCCATTGTTAAGGCTTGCAAAGCCTCACTACACAGAAGTGATGAAACACAGCTTCATCTCGTGTTACTATATTGACAAATTCTTTTTTTTAAGATTTATTTATTTTTGTTTATATGAGTACACTGCAGCTGTCTTCAGACACACGCCAGAAGAGTGCATCGTTACAGATGGTTGTGAGCCACCATGTGGTTGCTGGGAATTGAACTCAGAACCTCTGGAAGAACAGTCAGTGCTCTTAACCCCTGAGCCATCTCTCCAGATCCTATATTGACAAATTCTAAACAACCAAATATACTTTCTTTGGAAGCTCAAAAACCCCAAATTAAGGCTGCAGATATAGTTCAGGGGTTGCGTGCTTACCCAACATGCACAAGATCCTGAGTTCAATCCCCAGCACTCCTGGGGGAATTAAGGCCAAGATTAACATAATCAAGTACTACAGAAATGAGTATACAATTTTGATCTTGGAAAGATTCAAATATTCTAAATATAAAAGTATGTGGGAAAAACACTCTCCGTACTTCCCAAAACCACAGTGAGAACAGAAGTAACTATGGAACCCATCTATCCAATTCCCATACAGTCACAAATCTCTCAGCCTCTGACAATTTGTTTAACCAATGTTTTCTTCAGCAGCAGCAATGCTTTTCCTATTTGCTGATGGAGTCTGCATGTCTGTTCATTACCGCCATTTTCTCCTTACCCATAAATGGGAAATGGATGGACAGTAACTGCCAAGGCAAAGAGTGCCCCAATGACCCTGGCAAGTTTGGAACTACTGAAAATAGCTACGTCTTTAATATTCTAAAGGAGCTTCTCCGAATGTGCAAGAGTTTACATTTCTTCACTTCTAAACTATCATCTTCCTCAATCCTAGTATTTAAACATATCCTAATTTGCACAAATAGGCCACGTGCCTCTTCCAGTGTTTTCCACGAGCTACACCTTACCTGTAAGGTTTTATCAGCTCCACAAGAAGCTATTCTCTGACCATCCTGAGAAAAACACGCGTGGTAAACAGCATCTGTGTGGGGGCGGACGACTAAGCGGGACAGATTCTTGATAGTTGTTTTGTTTCTAAATACAAGGGAAAGATGAAGAAAAATTCAATGATTGAGGATAGAAGCAACATTTTCTTTCAAATAATAAGTGTCTTTTAACATGATTGTATCTCTCCCAAATACAAAACTATTGAACTACTGGCATCCAAAAGACAGTAAGGAACACCTAGAAAAAAAGAATCTAACAAAAGTGACATTTAAGACAAACAGTATCTTATGTCAAGCCACCCGGCATGTGTTACAAATGTCACTGAGTTAAGAGAAATCTACTTAATCAAACATATGTCACTTTCTATTTTCTCCTTTTAAAAAAACATTGTATTTTTATGTGTTTTGTCTGCACTTACACATGAGCACCATGTCATGCAGTGGCCACAAAGGTCAGAAAACGGCACGCTATCCCCTGGAACTGGAGCTACAGATGGTTGTGAGTCACCGTGTGGGTGCTAAGCACTAAGCCAGGTCCTCTGCAGCCTGTGCTGCAGAGTAGTGTCTGAAGATACCTACAGTATACTTGTACAAATAAAAATAAGTAAATCTTTTTTAAAAATTAAATAAAAATAAAAATAAAAAACATCATTGTAAAATTAAAGAAGCCACTGCAAAACAGAGCTCACACTACATATGACACTGCATCTACCACTATATGATATACTTTAAAAATGTTCTCCTCTAACTCTACTCAGAATGGGAGTGGGGGATAGGAGATGGGGACAGATAAAGCAATGTCATTTTCTTCCTATATTAATTCTACAGAATGACAACTTATGCGACTATATTTTGCCTGTAGTGTGTCGGTCTGATGCTGCTAGTATTCTAATGCTAAATACTAGCTCCTCGAGATGTGGTTGCGCCCAAGAAGCAGATCCTCATGTACTTATTCAAGTGGTGCCATGTGAACTTCCTCCCCAGTTTAACTGCTAGAGCCTGTGACTGGGCATGGGACGGAGACAGTGGGGCTGGAGGTTCAAGTGAGGGGGTTGCAGATGGAGAGAGAGAGAGAGGGAGGAGAGGAAGATGAGAAGGAAGAAGCCACCGTGGACCAGCACTGCATGGCCAGGAGAAACAGCAAGTAACAAGAGACCTTATAGCTGGGGAATAAGCTAGGATAGCCCTAATTCTACCCAATCTAGGCTTATGGCTTGTAAATAAAATACCTAGATGGTGTGTGTTTTATATGGGCTTGTTAGAATTATAAATCCCTACAATAATTGTCCACAGGCTCAGGGGTAAAGAGTGTATGTGCAATAAAAACAGGACCAAGTACTGGAGAAAAGCCAGACTAGGAGCCTTGTAGAAGCAACTATACTCCATCAGCAGTGGTAAGTAGGCATCACACAAGAATTAAAATTTTGACAACCCGTAAGGACAGATGTGTTGCTAGCAAAGTTAAGGCGACTTCATTAAGAATATAATCTTTCCACCTAAATGCAGTGGCACACACCTATGATCCCAGATAGTTGGGAGCCTAAAGTAGAAGGACCCAGTGTTTAAGCCCAGCCTGCACATCTAGAGAGGCTCTGTCTTTAAAACAAGACAAATAAAACCCATCTTTCCTTTGATCATCTATTCTATTCCTCAAAGCTCAGACAGCGACCTTCACAGAGACGGAGTACAAAGGTAACAAGTGGATGCATGAACAAACTACTGCTCTGAAAATTTGAACTCAAATTTAAGCTGATGCCAACGGACCTTTGTACATCTAAAAGGGAACGTGTCTAGCACTGAAATAAATCATTCTGTAATGGTCTGGTCCAAGCTAGGTAAGGAAAAACAGAGCAACAGCTGACTAGCCATTCTGTGACCGAGTGTCACAGGCTGGAATGTAGCTGACACAGTGAGAGAAAAGGCAGCAAAATATAGCAAAGATTTAATGTCTCAGTAACTCCTGAGGGAGAAAGAACTGAATCTGTCCATTTGATCAGATCAAGTGTTAAGGATCCATTTAAGAGCCTGAGGCAGGGCCCTGCTGTTGAAGTGCTTACCTCACAAGCCTGAGGACCATAGTTGAGGTTCCCAGAACACAAATAAATTGCCAGCTTTGAGTGGCACCCTGCCTGTAATTCCTGTACCCGGGAGGCAAGTGGAGGTGGCTGGCTAGTCAGACTAACACTACTGACCAGCTCAAACTTCAACTAAGAGTAATAGGTAAGGTGGAGAGATAAAGGAAGACTTCAGATGTCAACCTCAGGCCTCCATGCACACAGGCACCCACACAAATGCAAACAATACACACCTTCAAACATGCATCCACAAACATGTTTGAAAAGGATTGCATTTAGTCACTAGCTGAATAGGAATGTATTCAAGCTTCCTGCTATGTTATAAGCATGCTATGAATTAGTATAATTAGGCAAGAGAAGTTCAGTAAATTTCCCCTAGTGATACACAACTATATCTGAGAGCTGGAGTTCAAGCCCAGGCAATCAAGGGCAAGAATCCTATTCTAATCCCCAAACTATTGTGCACTACAGAACAGATGGACCAATACAGAAGAGAACTGGCAAAAAGATGAACACAAGAAAGGCTGAGAGGTGATAAGAGAAAAAAAACAGAAGTATTCTAGAACACCGACAGATCTAATGGAGCATCTGCAAGTTAGAAAGGCAGCTACCCTCGGTGGAAGCAGCCTCCCACACTGCCCTAATGGAAGTAAAATTTCACTTCGGAAGAAAATGTTAAAAGATGGTTGAGTCTGGGAAAGGGGGAATAGGAAGTATGAATTATCATTTTACATCTCTCGATCTTTTAGCTAAAATATATATATATATAATTATGTGTGAGTCTATAGGTGGGTATGTGCATATGAGTGCATCACCGATGAAGGCCAGGCCAAAGACATCAAATTCCCCGTGATGCTAGAGTCGTAAGGCGAATATAAGCCGCCCACTAGAAATTGAACCTGGTCCTCTGTCAAACCAGAAAGAGTCATCTCCCTAAGTCTTCAATGTGTTGTTGTTTAATGAGCTGGCATGATAACTCACCAGCATGCCTGAGGACAACCGGAATTCAATCCCTGGGACCCTCACAGGGGAAGAGGGCACCGACTTCTGCAAGCTGCTCTCTGATGCCACAGGTGTGTTGTTGCATATCCACCCACACCCAAAAACATACATACATACATACATGCATAACACATATACACCAAGTAAATGAACAAAGGCAATTTTCAAACATGAGCTATCTCTCCTGCCCTGTAAGCAGCCTTTCTTTAAGATGTGGAAGAACTGGGGCTGAAAAGCTGAGTCAGCACTTAAAAGCACTTACTGCTCTCACAGAGGACTTGGGTTTGGTTCTCGGCACTCAAATCAGATGGCTTACGGCCACCTATTAGTCCAATTCCAGAGGATCCAATGCTCTCTGACCTCTCCAGGTACTTACATGCATGGATACACATAAACTTAACCAGACACACACTACATATAAACAAAAAATATATAACACATCTTTTAAAAATTATGAAGAATCATACTGGAGAAACGCCTCCGCAGCTGGATGGCAGGAGCCTGGATCCCCAGAGCCCATCTAAATGGTAGGTGGGCCCGGCTTCCTAGGGCTTCCACATCCTCATGCCCACACATGCACACATACATTGTAGTCTCAGAATGCAGAGACACCCAGGAGACTCTCCAGAGCAAGCTGGTTAGCAAGATAGGCCATATTAGGGAGCCCTCGCTTTGACTGAGAGATCCTGCCTCAAAGAATAAGAAAGTAGGGCTGTCTGTCGTAGAAGGTTCCTGATAGTAGTAACCTAGGGCTTCCACATCCACACCCCCACACAAACCTGTGTACTGCAGACATACCTACAAGCATGCATACATACAGACGTGCACACCATACACATACAAATATGAAAAGAAGAAAAGGACTGTAAAAATGCTTTTTAAAAAAGACATAGAAGAATTAAAACTCACTGGCATTAAACAAAATCTCTATGGCAAAGTAAAAGTGACTTTATAGACATTATCTCATTTAAATTTTCACAAAAATAGTATTTAAAAATATTATTTCCATTTAACACATAAGAAAGTAAAGTACAGGATGTTAGAAAAAAAAAGTCACAGCAGGTCTAAGCTTTAGTATGGAGATTCAAACCTAGGTCTATGACTCCAAAGTCTACGGTCATCACGGCCACACTAGATTATAGTAGCATTTTATATTAATATCAAGGATGACCTGTTTGTTCCTATGGATGATATAATTATTTTCTCCTATGCTTACTTCTCTGGAACTTTCTACTGAGTAGGTGTGGTGGTTTGAATATGCTTGGCCCAAGGAGTGGCACTATTAGGAGGTGTGGCCCTGTTGGAAGAAGTGTGGCACTTTAGGGGTGGGCTTGAGAGACCTTCCTCCTAGCTGCCTGGAAACCAGTCTTCTTCTGTTGGCCTTCAGATGAAGATGTAAGAACTCGCAGCTCCTCCAGCGCCATGCCTGCCTGCATTAACAATGCCATGCTTCCACCTCAGAACCTGTAAGTCAGCCCCGATTAAATGTTTTCCTTTGTAAGAGTTGCCTTGATCATGGTGTCTGTTCACAGCAGTAAAACCTTAACTCAGACAGCAGGAATACTTATTAAGTTTCTAAAGTAGTTAAATCTCACAAAGTGAGTTTATGGGCCACCTGGAAAAGAACAGTTAATAACGGAGTCCTTCTGGTCTCTCTGACAACTCACATCCATTCCAGGTAAAGGCGCCCAGTATCCACCTCCTGCTTGGCCTTCAGCTTTGCTTGTCGATAAACTTCGGAAGTTTCTGGTTCACAGAGGCCCAGCTGTACAATATTAGGAAATGGCTGTCGTCCAAGGAGGTGTCCATTTAAAGATAAAAACTCTTGAAAATTCTCACAGACTGCACAATCCTAAGAATAAACTGAAATCTGTTAGACACAGAGCCAGAGCAAAAACTTGACATCTCTTTGTTTCTGTGATCTTAACATTTTAAAACTTAAATGAAACATTGCCTACATGAACTAAAATATAACAGGCAATAAATAGTGTTCTCTCCCTCTCCCTCTCTCTTTTCCTCTTCTTTTCCCTCTCCTTCTCTCTCTGCCCCCCTGGCTGTTGTCTCAAAATGCAAGTTCATAGCTACTGCTTCTGTGCCAAGCCTGCTTGCATGTTACCATGCTCCCTGCCTTGATGGATACATCCTCTAAAACTGTAGGCAAGCCCCCAGTCAAATGCTTTATTTTATAAGTTGCCTTGGTGTCTCAACAACAGAAAAGTACCTAAGACAGAAGTTGGTACCAGGACTGGGGTACTGCTGAATATGCCTGCCCATACTGTGTGTGTGTGTTGGGGGAGGGGTGTCATTTGTTTTGTTGTTGTTTTGGAGGAACATGAAAGACACTGGGACTTCAGACTAGGAAAGCATTTCAGTGTGTAAGTCGGTCTTAACAGGCCATCCTAGAAGGACCTTGGAAGACCCAGTGCAGAGAGCAGCGAGGACTACAGAGGCCCAATTCAAGAGGTTCCACAGTGTCAGCGTTTAGAAGCTGCTTATGGGATGGATCCCTGGATACGGCAGTCTCTAAATGGTCCATCCTTTCATCACAGCTACGAACTTTGTCTCTGTAACTTCTTCCCTGGGTGTTTTGTTCCCAATTCTAAGAAGGGGCACAGTGTCCACACTTTGGTCTTCATTCTTCTTGAGTTTCATGTGTTTAGCAAATTGTATCTTATATCTTGGGTATCCTAAGTTTTGGGCTCATATCCACTTATCAGTGAATACATATTGTGTGAGTTCTTTTGTGATTGTGTTACTTCGCTCAAGATGATGCCCTCCAGGTCCTTCCATTTGGCTAGGAATTTCATAAATTCATTCTTTTTAATAGCTGAGTAGTACTCCATTGTGTAAATGTACTATAATTTCTGTATCCATTCCTCTGTTGAGGGACATCTGGGTTCTTTCCAGCTGTAGCTGTTTTTGTGGCCATGTCCTATGAAACTGCCTAAGGCTAAATTGAAGAGTTTAGATTGATTTCATTAACAGAGGAGACTTCAAGAGAAAGCAGAATAAAAAGAAATACTGGATCCATAGATAGATGATAGATAGACAGACAGACAGATGAGGAAGAGACAGTAATCCTCTTAGACTCATCTCATTATCACCGGGCATGGTGGCTTAGACCTTTAATCCCAGCACTTGCAAGGCAGAGGCAGGCAGATCCCTGTGAGTCTGAGGCCAGCCTGGTCTACAGAGTTAATTTCCAGGACAGCAAGAGCTACATAGTTAGGCCCTGTCTCAAAAACCAAAATACAAATAAAGAAAAATATCCCACTATCAACTGCATTTCTCAGCACTTACAGAAAAAAAAAACACTGACACCCACTCTTCCCCAGTTTTCAAACTTCAATCTTATGTGTGTTCTCCGTGGGCCAGGAAGCAATTAACCAAAATCAAAGGGCACAGCAAGAAGATGATCTCTCTGCTGCTCACTGCCACCACTAAACTTAGAAGTCAATGTCAAAATGAGACGTGCTTTAGCTACTCAACTTTCACACTGATAGATACCTTTTCATCCAATATATGCCTATATGCCACGAACTCATGAATCAGATGGGCAGGGCCGACAAGTTCTGTTTTTGCTTTAATCCAGTCCAGGGAAAACATTAAAGCACACAATTCCTTAAAAATAAAGAAAATTTGTAAGGTAGGAGTACTGTGTAAAAAAACAAAAATCAAAATTTTCAACTAGAACGCCATTATCCTAGCCCTACTGGGAATCACTTTGTGGATATCTAAAATGTAAGACCAGAGGAAAGGTAATAAAATAAACACCTAACTCAAAATAAATATAAACGGGGGCCACAACAGCTTAACTCAAAATGAAGCTTCAGTTATATAAAGGATTTAAATATAAAACAGAAAAATTTTTAAAAATATAAGAGATTAGGTAAAGGAAATCTTTGCAACCATGACACAAAACAAAACAAGCATATGTGCATGTGCCCACATGTGCAAACAGACACAAACATTCAAATACATGTGCAGGTGCTTACATGTGTATTCACACACATGCACAAAACAAGCACATGTACATGTGCTCACATGTGCAATCACACACACATACACAAACATACAAACACACATTTAACTAGATAAAAATCCATATATTCTATACATTACAAAGCAACATATCCCAAACTTTTAAATACTGAAACACATAATAGAGTAGGGTTTAATGTGATCCTTTATAGGAAATCCTAACAGGACTGAAGCAATAAAGAGAAATGTCATCAAGGAAAAAGACAAGCTAAAAGTTGAGAGGCCTCAGCTGTGCGGCATTCACCTGAACCCTTAGCACTCAGAGGCTGAGGCAGAAGGACCACAAACTCAAATCGAGAAAAGAATAGGAGCAATTCACAAAACAAATGTATATACAGCCAATAATCAAAATCTTACAGGTAATCAAAGTGCAAGGTTTACCACTCTTCTGTTGGCTTGCTAAGAATAAAGGGATAAGAATACTAGCTATAGTTGGGCAGCAGAAGCACGTGCCTTTAATCCCGGCACTCTAGAGACGCTGAGTTCAAGGTCAGCCTGGTCTATAGAGTGAGTTCTAGGACAGCCAGGACTATACAGAGAAACCCTGCTCAAAAAACAAACAAACAAACAAACAACAACAACAAAGAACAAACACCCTCATCCACTAGTGGTAGTGACTATATATATATATATATTCTGTGTGTCAGATATTTACATAATAAATCATAACAGTAGCAAAATTACAGTTACAAAGTAGCAATGAAATAATTGTACAGTTGAGGGTAGCCACAACACGAGGAAATGTAGTGTGCCATAGCATTAGGAAGGTTGAGAAACTCTGCCCTAACAAGTACTCAGTAAATGAATTAGTGAATATCCTTTCCCACCTTCCATTGCCACATAAAACTTAGAAACAAATCCACACTGCAGATAAAGGAGGGTTACAGCTAAGAGGAAAAAAGGATTCATTTTCTATGGTCACTAAGATTCCCCCCACCCTCCACCTCTTTTTTTAATCACAAGAAAAATGTAAAAATGAGATAAAAAAATCTTACAGAAGATATATTTTCGATAAAAGTCTAGCTAGGCAGTGGTGGCACACACCTTCAATCCCAACCCTTGGGAGAAAGAGACAAGTAGATCTCTGAGCTTAAGACCAGCCTGGTCTACAGAATATGTTCCAGGACAGCTAGGGCTACACAGAGAAACCCTGCCTCAAAAAACTAAACAAAGAAATAAAAGAAGATTTCAATGGCTGGCGAGAGACAGAGGGTAAAGGTGCTGCCACCAAGCCTGTCATCCTAAATTCAGTCCTTAGAACATATACAGTGGAAGGAGAGAACAAGTTACCCTCCGACTTCCACACGCATACCATGCCACGCATACACCCACACATAAACACACCAAATAAATAAGCACGTCATACCTGAAAATCTTCAAATTCTAATAGGATAAAGCATGACACCAAAGAAAAATTTTACATAGCATTTAACGATGTAAAAATTTAAATATCTAGTAAAGTAGAAAATAAAATTTAAGAAATAACTGGAGGGACAGATAGAGAGATGTTGATAGCTTAATGGTTGGTAGCACTTGCTGTTCTTGCCCAGGACCCAGGTTCTCTTCCGAGTATCCACATCAGGCAGCTTACAACCATTTGTAAGCCCAGTTCCAGGGGCCTGGAGCCTCTTCTGGCCTCCCTGGATACAGCATACACATGGTACACATACAAACACGCAGCCACAACATTCATACACATAAAACAGAAATAAAATTTGTAAGAAAAATAAATAAATAAACCCAAAGAGGGTAAATATTTACAACAGATAGAAACAGGAAATTGAAATAAAAGAATTTTCAAACATGCCATCTTACTTTGTGCATATTGGCACTGGCCATGTGATAAGCTAGGAAGTTGTACCAATACATGCAGTCCTCCTGGACTGGAGACAGCGTGTGTGGCTGGTAATACCTCTGAAACTGAGTGACCATCTTCCTGTGCAGATCCTGAAACCCACATCAAGCATGTCAGAGGACACAAACAATATGATAACCTGAGCAGTAGAGTATCCCCCACTTCCACAGCTATGACGAAAATCTCCCCCACAAGCTGGATACAAAAGGGAGAGAGAGTTTTCAGTGGAGACTCATGTAAGCACCCCTTTAATCAAATAATCAACATCTACATTACCCATGAGATATATCAACCTCACTCGATGATGAGGAGGGCATAAAGGCACAGCATCACTTCTGAATAGTTCTTTAAAACGTGAGTGTGTGTGTGTGTGTGTGTGTGTGTGTGTTAGTGTACATAAAATGTAGTATCCAAAGGAGCCAGAAGAGACTGTCAGATCCTCTGAAACTGGAAATACAGGCAGTTGTGAGCTGTCTAACATGGCTGCTCTCTGTGCCATCTCTCCAGCCCCTGCCAAATAGGCACAACCTCAAGCCACTCAGGAGAAGACATCAGACAAAACCAAGTTAGGGGACTGAGTTTAAACTAACTGGTTAGCGCTCTTCAAAACCACCGCAGCTGGGCTGGAGACGGAGCCCAGTGTAAAGCACTTGCCTGCTATGCACGAGGCCTTAGGTTTCATTCCCGTTAAAGACAAGCACTGAGGAATTTTCACAAACGTGAGGACATTAGGGAGATGGCAATTAGGGAGATCAGATGCTGCCATTATCAGATGCCTAATGGGATCCTGAATTGGATCTGGACCATTGAAGGAACATTGGTAGAGATGTTGGTAAAATCCAAATAAACTTGTGAATTATTAGCTAATAATAGTACATCAGGGCTGGTGAGATGGCTCAGTGGGTAAGAGCACCCGACTGCTTTTCCGAAGGTCCGAAGTTCAAATCCCAGCAACCACATGGTGGCTCACAACCATCCGTAAGGAGATCTGACTCCCTCTTCTGGAGAGTGTGAAGACAGCTACAGTGTACTTACATGTAATAAATAAATAAATCTTTAAAAAAAAAATAGTACATCAATGGTAATTTTGACAACTGTATTATAGTTATGTAAGATGTTAGCAATAAGGGAAACAAGGGAAAGGTTTACACAATCTGCAATATCGTTTGTATGTCTTTTTTGGGGTTTTGTTTTTTTTTTTTTTGGTTTTTTCGAGACAGAGTTTCTCTGTGTAGCCCTGGTTGTCCTGGAACTCACTCTGTAGACCAGGCTGGCCTGGAACTCAGATATCCGCTTGTCTCTACCTCCCAAGTGCTGGGATTAAAGGCGTGCTCCACCACGCCCAGCCGGTATGTCTTTATATAGCAAGTCTAAAACTGTTTCAAAATCAAAAGTTCAAGCACAAGTGGCATTTCAGTACCTGAAGCTGACTGCGATTCTTCTCTGTAAGAAAATCTACTTGAAGATCATGTAAATAATAACAAAATGACTTTCCATTCCGATTACAGAATAAGAGAGACTTATTAACGAACTCCTGCAGGATGTCTTCAACTTCTTCCGTTTCCAAGTCCCAGAGAACGCACAACACCTAGCATTGAGCAGACCATAAAAGTACAATGAGCAGTAAGTACGGGAGACAGAGTATTTTGATCAATACACTATTTCAACGATATCTCTGGCTTAAGAGGCTCAATTAGTTCCCAAGATAAAATGAGAAACTGGGTGCTTCTCTAACTTCCCTAGAACCACTGAGAAGTAAGAAACAGGCTCAACACAGAGCCTTTGATGGAGACTAACAGCAGAGTGACTTTGGTACCCTCACCTCTCACCTCAGTCCAACTACCAAAGTGCACATGCCATAAGGACCCAGTGATAAGGAGGGCGGGTCGGTCCATTACCTTTGTAGGCACCTTGACGTCCTTCTGAAGGATGGAAAGGTCTGTGTAATAGTCTTTGATGTCTTCTCTGAGCATTTCAACACTTATCGACATGGCTTCATCCAGAGCCTCATAATCATAAGAGGAAGACTTCCTTATTCTCTTAAACTGCTTATTCTGAAGCTGTCTGAGGTAGTATGCCCAGCGATTGGGAAAATCACGTAAAAGCGCACCAATTAAAGACACTACAAGAGGAGAACCTGGGGGGAAAAGGTGATTACATTAATACCATCTTAGTTAAAAATCACCACTAAACACTTTTATTTCATCGTTTTAAATCTCTCTCTCCCTACGCGCTCCAAGTGTGTGTGTATGGAGGGCGGTTAATGTGGGTATGTGGAGGACATGAGTGTGTGGGGAGGTGGATGGAGGTGGAGGTGGGTGGCGTATGGGAGTATGAGTGTATGAAGGTCAGAGGACAATTTGTCAGCTCCATCATTCCATGCAAACCTGGATGAACCTCAGGCTGTCAGGCTTGGCAGCAAGCATCTTTACCCAAGTAAGCCATCTCACCAGCACAGGAAACAATTTTCAATGCAAGTTACCCAAGGCCTAAGAACATTTATTTATAGCCCCTGATCTACTTTATTTCAAGATTTCAAGGTCTGTCTTTTAAAAATATCGTGAGAAATAAGGCAGCTTTCACTCGCAGATACTCATTACAATACCATTGGTTCAGTATATTTGCATTATTCTTCTTCTCCAATCCCCTTGCTACATGGCTGCCAGTCCTGCTTACGCAGTGGCATCCAGAGGGAGCTGCAGAGGCTGAACACACAGAAGAGCTTCTGCAGGCTGCCACACAGAAGGCAGCAGGGAAGCTCTCCCCTCCGTCCTGAGCTCACCAGTATACCTCCTGTCTGTATGTTTGTATTATCCTCTAGAGGGCAGTAAATGTGTTTCCCTGATTCCTGTAAACTGCTCAAACAAATTAAACAAGCTTGAGGAGGGGATTTCTAGCTGCTGAGTCAGAAGCATGGGTTATAAACAACCTGTTAACTGACAAGTTGGAAGCAGAGAGAGGTCGTCATGGGGGCTGATCCTTCAACCTGTAGGATGGTCACGTTTTCCATGTAAACCATTTAAGAATTAAATAAGGGGACGTGCAGTTGGTAAACATGCAGAGTTGATTGCTCATGCTGTCTGGTAAATATATCTACACATGTGGAGTCAGAGCGATCTGTGCTGTCAAAGTTTAGTAAGAGACACTAAGGCTGGGATTGTGGTTTCTTGTTTCCCTCATCCTCAGAACAAGTGGAACTTTGATTTCACACGTGTTGGAGGATAACAGTATCTCCTTACCAAACTGAAACTTTAATTTTATAAAAGTCCAAACCAAGTAATTTTATTCGATGTTCAGGATATTTTCCACTGTTTGGCAGCACAGGTCTTAACCTTATTTCACCTTTCTCATTAACATAGTCCTTAACATATGGCGGGTACATGCGATGGTGTTTGAAGAATGAATAAATACCAAGTGTAGTCACTTAACCATTAAATACCACAAAGCAGGTTCCGGTGTTGCTGTGCTAAGTTATGGTGGTCATCAGCCTGCTTTATACCAGAGCGTCAGCGTTCCCACAACACCCCATACCCGGGCAGCACTACCTTTGCATTCCTTTATAATACTGTGAGCCTCCGCTGGCAGATCTTCTTTCTTCATGTTAACAAAAAGTGACAAGATCTCAAGTCCTTTCTCTCTCCCTAGACCACTCTCCACAGGGACAACATGCTTAGGACCTGAAGCAAAATCGTGGCACAAAGTAAGCAGTTTGTCACGTCACGTATGTACATGTACTGGATGAAACAACGCCTTCTAGTTTAATAACTTCCCCATAGTGTTAAAAAGTAAATTGAAACTCCTGACCCGCCAGGCAGTGGTGGTGCACGCCTTTAATCCCAGCACTTGGGAGGCGGGGGCAGGCGGATTTCTGAGTTCCAGGACAGCCTGGGATACACAGAGAAACCCTGTCTCGAAAAACCAAGTTTAAAAAAAAAAAAAACCCAGAAACTCCTTACCCGTTACTGAATCTGTAACACTCTTATCTCTGGTTGTGAGAAGAATCTGACACTGATTGTCAAAAGCTTTTAACACCCAAGGATCCCAAACGTCATCCAAGATCAACAGAGACCTAAGGTAAAAGTAAATAAATAAATAAATAAATAGGACTAATGACACTCATTTTACACTTCCTTTAAAAAACATCCTGAGACAAGAGTAAACTGGCAGACCAGAAGTTCCTTCCATGTATGGCCATGAACAAGAGTCAGGGTAGCAAGGAGAGATTATAGTTTCAAGAGAAAAACAAAGGAAAAAAAGAACTGTAGTGGTTTGAATAAAAATGGCTCCCATAGGCTCATGCGTTTACATGCTTCGTCCCCAGTTGATGAACTGTCCGGAAAGAACCAGGAAGTATGGCCCTGTTGGAGGAGGTGTGTCACGAGTGGACTTTGAAGTTTCAAAAGCCCGTGTCAGGGCAAGTGTATGGTTCCCTGCCTGCTGCCTGTGGGTCAGAATGTAAAGCTCTCAGCTCCTCTCTCAGTGCCATGCCTGTTTGCTTCCTGCCAGGATGACAATGACAAACTCTCTGAAACTGTAACCAAGAATCCAAGGAAATGCCTCCTTCTATAGGAGCTGCATAGCCACGGTGTCTCTTCACAGCAGTAGAAGAGTAACCAAGACAGAAGTCAAGGTTGGCAACTATACAAGAAGTAAATAAATAAAGGTATGTATGCACATACATACACAAAATAAATTTAACTTAAAAAATAAAAATAAGCCAGGTAGTGGTGGCGCATGCCTTTAATCCCAGCACTCAGGAGGCAGGAGGATTTCTGAGTTCGAGGCCAGCCTGATCTTCAAACTGAGTTCCAGGACAGCCAGGGCTATACAGAGAAACCCTGTCTCGAAAAATTAAATAATTAATTAATTAAATAAAACAGGCCTGGAAAGATGGCTCAGCAATTAAAAGAACTGGCCACTCTCACAGAGGATCAAATTTGGCCCCGGAACTCATAGGGAAGCTAACAATAGCTAACTATAATTCTAGTTCCGGGAAAATCAAGGCCCTCTTCTAGCTTCCACGGGCATCAAGCACACACATATTGCACATAACATATAGTATATACAGGCAAAATACTAATACACACAAAACAATAAAATAATTTTTCAAAAAAAGCCAAAAAAATTAAAAAATAAAAAATAAAAAAAACACAGAAGGCTAGCACAGAGGGAAATAATAGGAAACAGTCCACATCCAACACAGCTTCCTAGGCAGAAGAAATAAGTCACAAAGTAAGCCAGACAAGCCTCTGGACAAGACTGGCTATCTCAAGCCTCAAGGGAAGCCTGAACACTGGCATGGGGATTTGGTGTAGCAGCGACACACCATGGCAGGCTAGCACTGAAGAAACTAATCCTCTCGCTCTCAGTAACGTATGTGCTTATGTGCAGCGATCCTGCTGTGTCCAGAAGGCCTGTGTTTGTGGTGTCCTTCATTAGTCCCCTGGCTCTTACAATCTCTCTGCTTCCTCTTCCACAGAGGTCCCTGAATCCTGAGGGGAGAGATTTGATGGACACATCCCATTTAGGACTGAGTGTTCCAAGGTCTCTCTCTGCACAGTGTCTCTGCACTGTGAGTCTTTGATTTTGTTCCCAGCACCTACAGGAGGAAGTTTCTCTGACCATGGGTGAGCAAGACACTGATCTATGAGTGTTACAGAAGGTCATTAGGAGTCACTTTTCTGCTATGCTCTTTTAGCAGAACAGTAGTATTTGATTTTCCCCTAGGTCCCTCTCTCGAGTTCTTGGCCATCTAAACGACGTCAGGGATGGGTCCCATGCTTTCTTTTATAAGAGTTGCCTAAAAGAGCTCCTAATAGAAACTTGGTTACAGTTTCAGACAGCTTGTCATTGTCATCATGGCAGGAAGCAAACAGGCGTGGCATTGGGAGAGTAGTTGGGAGCTTTACATCCTGGTCCACAGGCAGCTGGCAGAGAACCATACACTTGCCCTGGCATAGGTTTTTGAAACCTTGGGGGAGGGCCTTAAATCCAATGAGACAGTGATTGCTACCACGGGCTTCGTGCCACCGGTATCCTGCAAGCAGGTCACCACTGTAGACCAAAGGGTTTGTAGCTGGGTTGTTCTTTGTGCTGTGCTGATTTTCTTTCCATGGATGCTCTACCAGGGAGCTGTGTGCTCGAGTGCTTCCGGGAGACAGTTATCCTTTCCCATCTGTGCAGAACTGCCTTAAGAATCCAGCTTGTAGGGCCAGCCTGGTAGTGCTAATTAAGTCAGTTCGCTTGGAAAGGATTTACTTGCCTTTCATTTCTGAAGAACAGCAGTTCCAGGAAAGTTCTTTTTTTTCTTTTTGTTTTTAAGACAGGGTCTCTCTATGTACCCTTGGCTGTCCTGGAACTGGCTCTGTACACCAGGCTGGCCTTGAACTCATTGAGATCCACCTGCCTCTGCTTGCCAAGTCCTGGGATTACAGGTGCGCACCTCCGTGCCCGCTTCTTGTTGCTTTTTGAGATCAGTTTTGTCTTTTTAGTTATTTATTTTGTCTCACTTAGAACATTTTTTATTTATCTACTTACTTATGTGTATGTTTCCTTAAAATCATTATCTTTAATTCATTTTCAGAAATTTATCAATTTTGTTTTCTTCTATGTCTGTTGCTAAAAGACATGGTAACATGATGCTATACCAAGTATTTCCGTGGTTTTTGTGTGCCTAAATTGGTATTTATGCCAGATTATGCACATAAAAGTAAAAGGACATTTACAGCAGTCAGTTCTCTCCTTCCACCACGTGAGACTGAGGGATCCAATTCCAGTTGTCAACTGGGCACCAAGCTCCCTTACCCACTGGGCCAACCCCCATGACTGTTTTATATTTGTCTTTGTCATTAAGAGAGTCTCACTCTATGGCCTAGGCTATCCTCAAACTCCCATTCCCGCTTCCTCTGCCCCCAGGATTCCATGTGTGCATCATATACACAGACCTGGCTGACTTATTCCAAAACACTGAACTTGAAGCCCAGAAATCCTTCTTTCTGACACAGTCTCAGATTCTCAATTGTATTTTCTTAAAGATTTTTTAAAATTTATTTTATTTCATGTGTGTTGGTGTTTTGCCTGCATGTATGCCAGTGTGAGGGTGTTGGATCCTCTGGAACTGGAGTTACAGACAGCTGTGAGCTACCATGTGGGTGCTGGGAATTGAACCTGGGTCATCTGGAAGAGCAGCGAGTGCTCTTTAGCTAAGCCATCTCTCCAGCCCCCTCAGTTTTATTTTTAATCATTTTGCTGACTTCAGTGGATTCAACACTATCGTCTTCTATCTGTTAAGTTTCTTATTCAGATCATGTACTTATTTAAATTCTTAACTTTACTCTCTAAAATCTCCTATCTCATTGAGTTTCCTTAAAATCACTATCTTTAATTCATTTCCAGGAATTTATCAGTTTCATTTTCTCCTATGTCTGTTGCTAAAAGGCTGTTCTATACCTTAGGAGGCATCATGTTACCATGTTTCTTTCATGGCTTTTGTATCCCTAAGTTGGTATTTGTGCCTCTGGTAGACCAGCTGCCTCTAGCAACTTTTACAATAAAAGATTTCCTCCTGTGTCTTCCAGTGCTAGCCAGGCAGGCTACCTTGACTCTGTTCCATGTGGATTAATAATACAGTGTGTGAGCCGGGCATGGTGGCGCACGCCTTTAATCCCAGCACTTGGGAAGCAGAGGCAGGCAAATTTCTGAGTTTGAGGCCAGTCTGGTCTACAGAGTGAGTTCCAGGACAGCCAGGGCTAAACAGAGAAACTGTTTCGAAAAACCAAAAAAAAAAAATACAGTGTGTGTATAAATTTCTTCAGCTATAATCATACTCTGGATACTTGTGGGAAATCTCCATAACAAAAGTTATAGGGTACGGTGGTTCAAATGAGAATGGTCCCCATAGGCTCATAGATTTGAATATTTAGCCCCTAGTTAGTGGAACTACTTGTGAATGATTATGAGGTGTGGCCTTGTGGAGGAGGTGTGAGAGGCCACCTTCGAGGTATCAGATTGTAAATCCCAGTGTGCCTGTGTCTACTGTTTTTGGTAAACTCTCAGCCCATAAAGAAATTCTCTTCTACAAATCTCCTTGCTCATGGAGTCTTATCACAGCAACAGAAAAGTAACTAGACCAGGGGGTTTGTGGAATTGTTCCAGCAGTCGAGATGCCACAGAAGGGATACGATCACTGGGATCTGCTAGACACTAGCTTGGTCAAACAAACCACAAGCTGCAGGTTCTGTAAGAGACCCTGCATCATGGTACTAAGCCTGAGAGCTAGAGAGGAGGACACCCAACATGTGCCTTTGACCTCCTCAAATGCACACCTGGGTACACAGGCACACAAATGCATATACCGCACACAGTTCTCAGGCCGGGGGGATGATTCAGACCTGAGTTCAAATCCCAGAATCCATAGGAGAAAGAATCAACTCCTGAAAGTTGTCCTCTAACCGATGCACAAGCCTAAACACACACACACACACACACACACAAATACAAATAACAATGATGGATTTTAAAATAAATCTTTTGCGAGGGATATGGCCCCAGTGGTAGAATATGTACCTAACACATATGAAGTCTTATGTTTAATCCCCAGCCCCACAAAAATAAGAAATCCTTCCTTCTTTCCTGTCTCAGTCTTTATCTAGTTGCTTAGATTTTTTTTCCCTTTTCTATATTTATCCAATAGAAACAATATATTCAAAGCAGGTAGTTTGTATTTTCTAGCAGAGATCACTCACCAACTATATACTGAAATTCTCAAAGCCGTACAATGGCACATAAGAAACAATGTTATCAATAAGATGCAAAAATGCACAATTTAGACCAGGTGGTAGCCACTTAGAGAGAACAACAGGAAAGAAGTGGCTCTAGGAACACGGTGTTCTCGGGATGTCAGTAAAGTCTTGTACACTAACTCCATCTGACCATCTGTACCTTGGGTGTTTGCGCAGCATCAGAACACGGAGACGGTCTTTGGCCTCCTCAATATTAAGTGGAAGCCTCTGAGAGAAACTCTCTGCTTGTTCCAACCGCGTGCACAGATTCTGCAGTTTCATGAGAAGCCCAGATTTGTCTTGTTTTCCAATGGAAACCCAGTGTACACCCCCTGAAAAGCAACCTAAGGAGGGAAAGACAAAGAAATGTAAGGCCTCCGAACAAGAGCCCCTCTGAATAAACGCCAATCTTCTGTCTCCTATCTTAGCTTTACCTTCTCTTGAATTCTGGTACGAGTTTATTACTGAGCTACAAACCTAAGTCTAAAAAAATCTAAAAAAAAAAAAAAAAATCTAAAACTAAAACTAATGATTTTAAGTTAGGACTGTATCTGAGGCTTTCAGGGAAGTATTTTTCTCTTTACCAAGCAAATTCTCCGACCATTCTCAGAGTCAGTGCCCTTGACATATGAGGCTGCGGTATTTGTTGGGAGGGATTTTCCCATGTAAACTAGGATGATTAACAGGCTCCTGGTCCCCATGGTCACCATGGTAGGCACGGCGATTACCATGGTGCTAGTGGGATTCTCCCTATCAGTACTGACAACCAAAAGTAACCTCAAACACTATGCAATACCCCTGTAGAGAGAAAAAGAATCATCCGGGGCTGGTGAGGTGGGATCTGACGCCCTCTTCTGGTGCATCTGAAGACAGCTACAGTGTACTTACATTAAATAAATAAATAAATAAATAAATAAATCTTTAAAAAAAAAAAGAACAAATAACACCAAGGCTGAAGAGCTGGTCCCGTGGCTAAGAGTGCTAGCTGTTCTTACAGAGGACCCAGGGATGGTTTCCAGACCCACGTGGCAGCTCATTCCCTTCCTTAACTTCACTTCCAGGGAACCTGACTCCCTCTCTGGCATCTGAGGGGTAGACGTGGTACACACACACACACAAAGTAAGAACAAAGAGAACAAACAACATCCACAAACAGATCACACATCACTATGGTTCTCTGAGAGCTCTGTTTGACCGCAGTACTCAGCAACTACACACTTCTAGCACACCACTCCCCAGTCCTCAAATCTGTTACACTGCAATGACACTACTCTACTTACTGCAGAGTTGCCTTGCAGTAATATAAATGTAATATGAAATGTGATATAAAATGTGATAGGCATGGTGGCACACGCCTTTAATCCCAGCACTCAGGAGGCAGAGGCAGGCGGATTTCTGAGTTCGAGGCCAGCCTGGTCTACAAAGTGAGTTCCAGGACAGCCAGGGCTATACAGAGAAATCCTGTCTCGAAAAACCAAAAAAAAAAAAAAAAAAACCCAACCAAGCAAACAAACAAACTGAATAGCAGGAAGAATTATTAGTGTTACACTTCTGAAAGTTCCTTATAAATATCAAGCTCTAAATTAGTAAGCATTTACAAAAATGTCTATTATTATTATTACTGTTAGAATTATTGCTAATTAAACAACATATCTTAATATATGTATTTTATTTCTATATATCCAGAACAAAAACATCTTAAATCTTTATAGAGTATACTTAAATGACTAATTTCTTTTAAGGATTTGTTTATTTTATGTATATAAGTACACTGTAGCTGTCTTCAGACACACCAGAAGAGGGCATCGGATCACATTACAGATGGTTGTGAGTCACCATGTGGTTGCTGGGAATTGAACTCAGGACCTCTGCAAGAGCAATAAGTGCTCTAAACTGCTGAGCCATCTCTCCAGCCCCAGACTACATACATTTTTAAAAACTTAAATAAAAGAGGCAGGAGAATTACAAGTAGAAGGCCAGTACAGACTACATTGCAAGATTCCATCCCAAAAAAATAAAGGAATTTAAAAACCTAGTTGAAGTGATTGCTCCCAGCTATCACATGATTCCAGTTCCTTAGGAAACAGCACATGCAGAGGAAGATGTAGGAGTCAGGAAGGCAAACTGGTGCTGCCCGTGTGGAAATCACTATGGAGTTCTATACCATTTGGTGCAGCTGTACCACATCTGGATACATTCCTAAAGGATTCTAAGTCACCATACCTCAGACACTTGTACAGCCATGCTTGCTGTTGCATCTTTCACAACAATCAAGATATGCAACCAGTCCAGAGATCCATTAACACGCAAACTGGTAAATAAAATGTGGTATATATGCCAATGGGATTATTACATTATTACAAGAAAATATATAAAACTGGAGATTAAGATTTAAAGCAAAATGAACTCAACTGAGAAAGACAAATACTACATTTCTCTCTCACTTACAAAAAGCAGATTTAAATTTATAGATGATGAGATGCCTCAGTGGGTAAAGGCACATACCACAAATCTGATGACCTGAGTTCAATTCCCAGGCACCACAAGGAAGTTGTCCTCCGATCTCCACATGCATGCGCGCTCTCTCTCTCTCTCCCTCCCTCCCTCCCTCTCTCTCTCTCTCTCTCTCTCTCTCTCTCTCTCTCTCTCTCTCTCTCTCACACACACACACACATCATAAATGAACTCAATTTCTTCAATTTGTGTGTGTGTGTGTGTGTGTGTGTGTGTGTGTGTGAAGGGCAGCTGGGCGGCACAAGCTTTAATCCCAGCATTTAGGAGGCAGAGGCAAGTAGATCTCCCAGTTCAAGACCAGCCTGGTCTACAGAGTGAGTTACAAGTCAGCCAAGGCTACAGAAAGAAACCCTGTCTTGAAAAGCCAAGAGGAAAAAAAAAAAAGGGAAAGGGAAAGGAAAGGGGGGGGGGCGAGGGCAAGAAAGGGAAGGGGAAGAAGGGAAAGGAAAGAAAGGAAAGGAAAGGAAGGCTGGGCGTGGTGGCGCACGCCTTTAATCCCAGCACTCGGGAGGCAGAGGCAGGCGGATTTCTGAGTTCGAGGCCAGCCTGGTCTACAGAGTGAGTTCCAGGACAGCCAGGGCTACACAGAGAAACCCTGTCTCGAAAAAACAACAAAAAAAGGACAAGGCTGAAAAGTATGGCTTTTAGAGGAAGGCAGAGAAGAAATGCTACCATTTTACTTGCAGAAACTTCCAGAAGTTCTTCACTAGGATGAAACGGTGGGTCCTATAGCTGTGGTCTGTATGTGTAGATTTGGAAACACACTCAAAGTATTTCTAACAATCCACTCCAAGCTGTTCACCACGATAACCTTCGAGGTGAAATTTAGAATCAGGAGACTGGCAAATGAAGACAGCCGTTACTTCTTTTGCTGCCTCTCTGTTTGGTGACTGAACCCAGGAGACATCACGTATGCCAGCCAAGCCCTCTACCCACCCAGCTGGCCCAGCTGTCTTGTTGGGTGTTTCTGAGACAGCATCTCACCCTGCAGCCTATGTCAGCCTCAACCTCCCAATTCTCTTGCCTCAGACTCCTGAATAAACCTGCACACTTGGCTTACTTTTACTTCTTTTTAAATAAAAATTTCTACCTTTAAAATACTTCAATTTGTAATTCTTGAAAAAAATGGGTTTTCTACTTTTTTTTTAATTGTCCCAGAATTTTAAAAACCTAAAAGTATCTTAATGGAGCTACTCAGTAAAGTCTTCCTCAGTTTAGTATAATTTTCTTAGGTTAGAGCCCTTCCTATCCTAAATTGAAGACTACTAGGGCATTATAAGCATATGGGAAAAACAACCCATAAATGCTCTATTGATCTACAAATCTACCATGACAGCATAGCGTTTAGTTAAACAGTGAACTGTTATTTCTACATTTTAGGAAGAATCTAAACATCTTAACTATGGGCACAAGAGGGAGCAATTTAGCCTTGAATGAGGCTTGTACATATATATGCATTCAGAGAAATTTATTCAAAGAAATACTGCCTTTATTCGGGGGGGGGGGGGGGGGGAAGAGGTCTCGTTCTATTTTGACATGATGTTTTTCTGCTAGCAATTAATAATCTAACAGCATCAAGGAAATCTTGGAAAGGACAGAACTAAATAAATAAGCAGCCTATAGAAAAGGCTTTCAAGTTATCAAAACAGAAGAGGGCCGGCAATAAAGCTCAGTGAGTTAAGGCCCAACCTAACAACCTCAGTTCAAGCCCTGAAATCCACACGGCAGGAGAGGTATCATGGCATACTCATACACTACTGTAACTAGTTTAAAGATATGCTGACTATATATATCCATGTACACACATATGAAACAAATTGTTAAACTTTCAAAAGAAAACTAGTCTACTTAAAAATGAATCCCAGCACTTGGATCTCACAAAAGTATATGAAGGATATAAGCTCAGATGTACCAAGGAGTTACTAGTGTATCTGGGATTTTCCCAAAGCAAAGTGGCTAGAGACAGGAGAGATGGCCCTGTTGGTAAAGTGCTTGCACAAACATCAAGCAAGAGCACCTAAATGTAATCCCTAACACCAATGCAAAAAGCCAGGTATGGCAGGGTGGAAGGGCATGCCTGAAATCGGAGGAGAAAGGCATATCTCTCTGAACAGCTGACTAGCTAGCCTAGCTCAATCATTGAGCTCTGGGTTCAGTGAGATACCCAGTCTCAAAATATAAAGTGGAGAGCAATTGAAGACGATACCTAATGTTGACCTCTGGCCTCCACAAGTACATGTGTACACACATGCTCACACACTCACACACACACACTTGTCCACAAACACACAGATACATACGTGTACACGTTTGCACATACACACACATGCTCTCACACACACATGTACACACACACACACACAAACACACACAGTGGTTTATTATATGATATTTCCTAAGCTACTAATCCTATAAGTTATTCACTTTTAACCTCTAAAATTGAAAGTTCATCATCAGATAGAGGAACTTAAATGAGGTATTCTTTAAATATATACTTTTTAAAAGTTCATCACGAAATTGAAATGAAAACAATTCTTTACAGTAAAGGAACTTAAGTCCATTTTATCCTAAAATATCTTTAGTATCCAATTCTGCAGCAGTTTATTAGGGTTTTGTTCTGTTTTAGACAGGATCTCACTGTATAGCCTTGGCTATCCAAGAACTCACTATTAGATGAGGCTGGCCTTGAACTCAGAGATCTACCTACCATTGCCTTGGTTTGTTTGTTTGCTTGCTTGCTTGATTGATTGATTGTTTTTTGGTTTTTTGGGGTTTTTTGGTTTTTTGAGACAGGGTTTCTCTGTGTTGCCCTGGCTGTCCTGAAACTCACTCTATAGACCAGGCTGGCCTCAAACTCACAAATCCACCTGCATCTGCCTCCCAAGTGCTGTGATTAAAGACATATTGCCATTGCCCAGCTCTACCATTGCCTCTCATGTGCTGGAATTAATGGCATGAGCCACCATGTCCAGGCAGCCAAAGAGGTTTTAAAAAACATTCCAAAGCTCTGAAGACTTTCAAGGAGCTGATAAGTCCCAAGAAAAGTCTCTTATAACGAAAAGAAAAGCTAAGAGCTAAGTCTGGGCATCCTGTCAAAATTGCCATCAACACTGCCAAGAAAGCCTAACAAGTTGTAAACTAAACCCATGTGTGCACAAAGATGTTCCCTAGACTCTATCTTGCTAATCTCTTACAGGCTTATTACTTCATCCATTTAACGTGTCATGTAAAGCACCATGATCACTGGTTAAGACTTGTACTTTTAAAATGATCACTACAAGTCAGAAACTGTCATTGAATTCCCTGCAAGTGTTAAATAAGACTCACTAAAAAATGAAGGAGCTGGTGAGACATACAGACATTAACACCAAACCTGACAGCCTGAGTTTGGATCCCCAGAACCTACACAGTGGAAAGACAGAGACAAATCTCACCAACCGTCCTCCAGCCTTCACACATGTGCACTCACGTGTGACTACACACATACGCAGCTACACACACATAAAGATGAATATTGTTAGAAACCGTAAAAGAATGAAGGAAGGTAAACACTGGGGTGGTTGTACATTTATTGCTGGTGAATATCATCAGAACGCTGCCAAGCCAATCCGACCCCTCTTCTGCCCGCCATGTCTTATGCCTCTCCACTCGACCTCACCCCATCCTTCCCAGCTCCTCCATTCCTAGTCTGCTCCTCCATTCCTAGTCTGCTCCTCCATTCCTAGTCAGCTCCTCCATTCCTAGTCTGCTCCTCCATTCCTAGTCTGCCTAGCAAACGTTGATTCATTCTCTAAAATCTAGCTAAATGCCATCTCATTCAAGAAACCCACCTCTTCCTCTAGAAAGTAAGATTCCTTCCTTCTAACTTTGTACCAGTGGCTGCTCTTCCAGAGGTCCTGAGTTCAATTCCCAGCAACCACATGGTAACTCTCAATCATCTGTAGCAGAATCTGATTCCCTCTTCTAGTGTGTCTGAAGACAGAGCACTCGTACATATTAAATAAGTAAATCTTTTTAAAAGATAGCCTATATTTTCTACCTTTCAGTTTTTCATATATACAGTAATTTCATCACATACCTGTTCCTCTACTAGACTAGTAATGAATCCCTCAAATGCACAGACTTCTTTTTTGATCTCCCATGCCCAAAACTGTCACTTACACAGTAGGCTCTCAAATGTTGACTGCATACATGAGTATTCGAAGAAAGGAAAGTCATTGTGGTGGTTTGAATGAGGGAATAGCACTATTAGGAGGTGTGACCTTCCTGGAGTAGGTGTGGCCTTGTTGGAGGAAGTGTGTCACTGTGGGGGTGGGCTCTGAGACACTCATCCTACCTACCTAGAAGCCAGTCTTCTGTCTGCTTTCGATGTAGCATTCTCAGCTCCTCCAGCACCATGCCTGCCTGGACTTTGACATGCTTCCCACCATGACAATAAACTGAACCTCAGAGCCTATAAGCCAGTCCTAATTTATTATCCTTTATAAGAGTTGTCTTTGCATGGTACCTCTTCACAGGAATGAAAAGCCTAGCTAAGATAGTCAGTTCCCAGATGACCAATGGAAAAAGGGAGCTGAGGAGAAGGCCCAGCAGGTAAAAGCACTTGCTACAAGCATGAGGGCCTGTCTCAGATCTCCGGCACTCGTGTACATACCAAGTGGCTGAAGTGGCTCATTTATAATCCCAGTACCCAAGAGGCAGAGACAGGATCCCCAGATTGAACTGGCCAGTTATACCCACTCACCCAGTGAGCTCTGGATTCAAGTGAGCAACCCTGCCTCAGCATATGAAGTGGATAAGGACTAAAGAGAACCAATGTCGGCCTCTAGCTTTCACACACACATACACACTCACATGGATATACACACATGTATCTACACACATGCAAACATATATATACATACATATATATATATATATATACACACTATTATATATGTGTGTGTGTATATATATACGTATATATTTATACACACATACATATGCATGTCACGCAAATATATGCATATGCTACATAGTTTTATGTCAACTTGACACAAGGTAAAGTCATTTGAGAAGAGGGAACCTCAATTTAAAACATGACTTCATAAGACATAAGCCTATAGGGCATTTTCTTAAGGATTGATGGGGGAGGGCCAGCCTGGGTAGCATAGTTCATGCCACCCTTAGACTGCTGATCCTGGGTTCTATAAGAAAGCAGGCTAAGCAAGCCATGATGAGCAAGCCACTAAGTAGCATTTGTCCACGGCTCCTACATGAGCTCCTCTGCCTCCAGGTTCCTGCCGTTTGCACTCCTGTCCTGGCTTCCTTCAGTGATGAACACTAAGTGTAAGCCAAATAAACCCTTTCTTCCCCAAGTGGCTTTTGGTCATAGTATTTCATCCCAGCAACAGCAACCCTAATCAAGGCGATGTATGAAAAGAAAAAGAAGAAATATTTATAGAAATGGAAGAACTGAGATCAGAGGGCAAGGTGCTTGCTGCCAAACCTGAGTACTTGAGATTTATCCTGAGAACCCAACTGTGCAAGGAGAGGACCAATTCCCACCAAGCGCCCTCAGGCCTCCATACGCACGCTGTGGCCCACAAGTCCTGTAGCACGCCTATATGTTTGCACACACACAAGTAATACAATGTTTAATTTTTTAAAAAATGAAGTGGAATTGTTTAAATTAATATCAGCTACCAGATACATGTAAAAACCATTCCCCAGGAGAGCCACTGATAGAAATGAGTTTCTGAGACACTCTTTCCCTATAGCATCATCTGCCAGAATAAAAGGTGTAAGCATAGGCCTGCCTTTTTCAGTCCTACAACCTCCAAACTGTTACAGTGCTAGAGAACTCGCTTCTCTCCAGTGACACAGCACCATCGAATACCTCTGAAAACAAGCAGGCTACACTGTGACAGATAAGGCAGAAGACAATTCCTAATTTCATATGCCCATGTTGGGCAAAATCATAGTCTCCTAAAACTGTCCACACCCCATCCACATTTTGGTAAATAATTTACTGTACATGGCAAAGGGGACTTTATAGGCTTGGTAATTAAGGATTTGGGAATGATATTATCCTGGATTATAAAATAAACCTGATGTAATCCCAGGGCCCTTATAAAGAGGGAAGCAAGTCCAAGTCACAAAACAAAATGTGGCCCAGTGTGGTGGTGAATGCCTTTAATTACAGCATTCAGGAAGCAGATGTACACAGATCTCTGTGAGTTCAAGGCCAGCCTGAACTACATAGCAAATTCTAGGGTTTCTGGGCCTCTGTAGAGAGACCCTGTGTCAAAAACAAACAAACAAACAAAAGGTTGGATGGTGGTTGCACACACCTTTAAACCCAGCACTTGGGAAGCAGAGACAGGTAGATCTCTGAGTTCAAGGCCAGCCTAGTCTATGGAGTGAGCCCAGGACAGCCAGGGCTACACAGGGAAACCTTGTCTCAGGGGAACTGTGTGGAACAGGAACAAGATGTAAAAATGCAACTCAGTGGTCAAACATCCGTTCGCAGGCAAGAGGCCCTGGGTTTGATCCCCAGCACCTATGACTCACCCTCAAAAACCACAGAAAAAGAAGCAGAGGACAGAGCAAATCAGTATCACTGAGAAACAGGCAGAATGAGATGCTCTGCACTGCTGGTTTTGAAGAAGGAACTATGAGGTAAGGAAATGTAGGCTCCTTCCTGAGGTAGAAAACTCAAGGACAGAAATTCCCCTCAAGAACCTACAAAGGAGTTCGGTTCTAATGCTTTGATTCCATCCTAGTTATAAAAACAAAAACAAAAACAAAACCTGGGCTTCTTGAGATGGCTCTGAGGTTAAGAGCACTGGCTGCTCTTCCAGAGGTGCTGAGTTCAATTCCCAGCAACCATGTAGTGGCTCAGAGCAGTCAGTGCTCTCACCCACTAAGCCATCTTGACAGCCCGACCGATCTGGTGCCTCCTTATGGTGTGCAGGCATACACGCAGGCAGAATTGTATACATAATAAATAACTAAATCTTAAAAGAAAAACAAGACAAGAGCTGTGCATTGTTCAAAGTCACTAAATTTGTAGTACTTTATTACCAGCAGCAACAGTAAACCCCTAAAAGCAACAATAACTAAAAAAACTAGTGTTCACATAACAACAATATCTTGAAAAGCAGAGTCCAAGCACAGTGATGGTGCTTACCTTCTAAGAGGGAGTGATCTCGAACGGCTTCCGCAGCTAACACAGACTTGCCACAGCCTGCCATCCCATAGATGGTGACCCACCCTGGTTCTCCATTCAGTTTCCAGAGCTTCTGCTGAATCGCATGGACCAGCTTCTTTCTAGTAACGAAAATAACCGGCCTCTGGGGTACTCCACCTTCACACAGCACTGTCCTTACTGAAATCCAAACCAAGCAGGAATGAACAAAACTTGGAAGTGACTACTTTTCGAGTAATCTTCCCATGAATCCCAGGCTTAGCCTCAAAATTTTCTAAGACAAAACTCAAAATACGACTAGAATATGAAGGTTACCCTTCCACTGTCTCAGAACACAAAGAACAAGAAGCACATATTCTTCAAGATTACCACACACAACAGAAGTCTCCATCTATCCCTGCCTTACATACACTATCAGTGCCTGGCCCTCTGGCCTCTTTTGTCTTTGTTGAATACTGGGAAGGACTAAAGGTATACAGTTCAGTGCCTGAGTTTGCTTAACATGTGCAAGGTCATAGGTTCGATCCCAAGAACCACAACAAGAAACGAGGGAAGGGAAAGGACAATAAAGCATCTCAGCAGGTAAAGGCACTTGCTGCTAAGTGTGAGGACCCAAGTTCTAACCCAGCTGTCCTTTGACTCCCCACATGTGCACCAGAGCATGCATTATAAATAAATGTGTTTTAAAAAAGAAACTTTGGGCTGGAGAGATGGCTCAGCAGTTAAGAGCACTAACTGCTCTCCCAGAGGTCCTGAGTTCAATTCCCAGGACCCACATGGTAGCTCACAACCATCTGTAATGAGATCTGATGCCCTCTTCTGGTGTGTCTGAAGACAGCTACATAGTGTTGTACATAAAATATATAAAATCTTTTTAAAAAGAAAGACACTGTATAAGACTGGGAAGGATGTAAAGGGAACAATGTTTATGAAATTCCTTTTAAAAAATATAGACTTCTGGGCTGGAGAGATGGTTCAGTGGTTAAGAGCACTAACTGCTCTTCTAGAGGTCCTGAGTTCAATTTCCACCAACCACATGGTAGCTCACAACCATTTATAAGGAGAGCTGATCTCGGAGCTGGTGAGATGGCTCAGTGGTTAAGAGTGCCGACTGCTCTTCCAAAGGTCCTGAGTTCAAATCCCAGCAACCACATGGTGGCTCACAACCATCCGTAACAGAATCTGATGCCCTCTTCTGGAGTGTCCAAAGACAGCTACAGTGTACTTACATATAATAAATAAATAAATAAATCTTTAAAAAAAAAAAAAAAAAAAAAGATCTGATCCCTTCTTCTGTACTGTGGATGTATATGCAGCAGAGTACTCATACATTAAATAAAAAATTTTTTACAAAAAAGATCCAATGCCCTCTTCTGGTCTCTGAAGACACTAGGCATATATATATATATATATATATATATATATATATATATATATACACAGGCATACATACAGCAGGTAAAACATGCAGACACATAAAATGAAATTTTTCTTTTTCTAAAAGAATACAAATTTCTAAAAATTATTTACCTGTTCTATAAACTCTATATAAACACAAATAAAAATAATGAAAGCCGCCAGACAGTGGTGGCACATGCCTTTAATCCCAGCACTTGGGAGGTAGAGGCAGACAGATTTCTGAGTTCGAGGCCAGCCTGGTCTACAGAGTGAGTTCCAGGACAGCCAGGGCTACACAGAGAAACCCTGTCTCAGAAAAAAAAAAAAAAATTTGGCACATGCATTGGTCCAGGAAGTGAAATACATTCTCCAGCAATTTAACTACAGTCAGAGCTACGAGCACTGTAGTCAATAGCAGGGCAATATGACACAAGTGTTTCAGGGATACAAACCAAATGAAGTTATTCCACCTGTATCCTTGCCACTGGAAGATGACACAAGAGGAAGGCCACTCTGCAGAAGTGCAGCAAGGTCCTTATAGCCCTCATGTAGCAGAGCGTTGTAGAATGAAATGTAGGCACAGTTGTCTTTATTAAGTATCATTTTAATTAAAGCGGCTGCTCGTTGATATTGAGTGGCCTGAAAAAAAAATTTTGAATAATGTAAGAACGAACAAGCGAATATGCCTGCAGCACAAATTAGCTGAGACTGGTGTCAATTCAATTCCCAGCAACCACATGGTGGCTCACAACCATCTGTAATGGGATCTGATGCCCTCTTCTGGTGTTGCTGAAGACAGTTACAGTGTGCTCGTATACATACAACAAGTAAGTAAATGAATAAATAAATATTTTTTAATGTTGAAGCGTAGACTACCTCGGGGCTTTTACCTGACTTTTGACCTTCTCCTCCTCTATCACTGACAAGACGCCATTACTGATCATGTGATCCATGATGTAGGATGTTTTGATGTCCTTTTCCAAAGCTTCTCTATGTTGAAGCAAACAATTGCGGGCCTTTGCATCCATTGTGCCTCAGGGTTTTCTCTCTCCTCGCTGTGGAGCATGGGCTAGAGGCAAAGCACCAGGATGCCTGTCAGGACGAGCAACAGGATGTGTGAGCACAGGATGTGTAACTTCAACGGTAATTGAGAAATGTAAGGAAAATAGGATTTTTTTATTATTATTCGTTAATTAGGATTTATAGATAAAATGGAACACTACACACAGCCATTTTAAATCATATGGTATATATCTCAATGCAGAATATATGCTGACAAGGAAAGATAGGTCTAAGTCACTGCTAATTTAGAAAATTAGAAATGAAGCCTCAAATAACACAAAATGTGTTGTGTCACATAACGGTATTAAGAAGATGCTCAAGAGTCGTTCATCAAAGTGTTTGGGAGACTGATAGCAAGATTCTGGCTTTCTTCCTTCATAATTTTATAAAGTATTGCCACTTTTCCAATAAACACTTTGGGTTTTTTATAGTAAATTTTTTTACAGTAAAAATTCTCCCTTCTCTTAGGTTGAGGTTCTGTAAAAGTTTTACTGTAATACTTAAGTCCTAGTGCTTTAAAGCGTGTTTCCTTTATCCAACCTATAAACCAAGTGGCATTGCTGATACCAGCTTCTCAATGTGGACGTCAGCCGCAAATCTTCATTAGTAAGCACATATTCACGGAACCACAGGAAATTCCCTCTGATGTCATTTCTTGGACCAAGGTAACGAACAAAGAGTATCATGCTTTACAGAAAGTGACTTTCATTTCCTAACAACTTCCCTACATTACAACAAAAATTATTCCACAGGTATAAAGTTCAGTTTTGAATGTTTGCAAGTTGTAAAAGCACTGACAAAAACTCCCTCCAATGTAGTAAAGTGTGAATGTCTTAAATATGCATAATCATTCCTTCATTAGGAGTGTGTGTGTGTGTGTGTGTATACACAACAAAAAGAGATAATCAGAAGGTGACTGTCCTACGTGCAAAAACTGAAATAGGCACAGAGTAATATACAGAGCTCCGAAGAAGGGCAAGAATCATTCAACTTCAAAAAAAATATTTTTTAAGACATCAAATGTTGCACTTGCAAAAATAAAGAAGTCATTCGTTTGTGCGCCCACAACTGGAATGAAACTAAAGAAAAAAGGAAAATCAAAGAAAAAGAAATGACCAGAAACAAAACTAACATTTTAAGTTTCCTAAAAGTTTCTCAGGAGCGTGGACCGGAAGCGAAGGGATACTTCAGGACTAGAAAGAAGTCACAAGACTTCAAAAGGTGGTAGTAGTAGAGATACAAAAGGATCAAAGTTTAAGAATTCCCGCTCTGACAGAAAAAGGTCTATATCAGAGAGTAGTCGATCAGGCAAAAGATCTTCAAGAAGTGAAAGAGACCGAAAATCAGACAGGAAAGACAAAAGGCGTTAATGGAAGAAGCCAGGCTTGCTTAGCCTATTCTTTTTTTTTTTTTTTTTAGGTTTTTCGAGACAGGGTTTCTCTGTATAGCCCTGGCTGTCCTGGCACTCACTTTGTAGACCAGGCTGGCCTCGAACTCAGAAATCCGCCTGCCTCTGCCTCCCGAGTGCTGGGATTAAAGGCGTGCGCCACCACGCCCCGCTACTTAGCCTATTCTTTGCAGCAGAAGATGTCTTGATGAGTAAAAGGATTACCTTGTAAAGAGGATGCTGCCTTAAGAATTGCATGTTGTAAAAATTCTTTTTGGAAAATACAGACTGTTTGTTTACCAGACATTCTTGTACTTTTTGCATAATTTTGTAAGAGTTATTTATCAAAATTATGTGAGGTTCCAAAATATGTAAAAATGATAATAATAAAAAAAGATTAACATCCTTTGTCATCTTTTTTAACTACCCTATTACTCTTCAGTCAGAATCTGTATATTTTAATAGGTAAATCTTTAAATTGTTCCTTATGTTCTGTATCATACATTGCTTTTGTAAAAATAAATATGCATCTTTCATTATTTTTGGGATGTCCTTGTTGACACTTGTATAATAAATATCTTTATATCATCTTCAGTTTTTGTCACAAGACACTGAGCATGATTAGGATGTTTTTGAAGGTTTCGTCACTTTGATTTGCCTGAAAACAGTTGCCAGGTTTTTACAGCTTTGACAGGGAATAGTTCTTTTAAAACATTTAATTATTTCCTATCTTACAGTTTTTAATCTAAGCATTTTTCTGTTTTTCATTAAAACCATTCAGTTGGTAGATAACTTAAACCGTACGATTTGGTTGTCATTTCACAATTATAAAACAACATTCTCTTGTCCTCTCAGCTACTTGTGTGATAACAACATAGTGTGTAATCTGTTATAGTTATCACCTCCTGGGTGGTGGGGGTCGGGTAAAAATCTCTTCTAAACTTGGTTTTTGAATTTGTGGTCTTGTCTTTTCTGTTGGCTATAACTGAAACATGCCAATCTGTGTTGTCAAGAGTTTTTGTTTAAGGAAGAATTGTATGGAAGTTTACCCAGTGAAGGTGGTTCATCTAGACTTGAATATGTAAACAAGTTAACACACAAGTGTACCAAGTGATTATTAACTTTGTTGTTTATAAATTTGTATGGACCTGGAGTATCTGTTGCCCATTACTATATATGTGCAAATAAATGTGACTTAGACTTGTGACTGTTTAAAAAAAAAAAGTTTCTCAACTTACAGTTATGAAAAGATTTTTGGTTATGTCCAATAATTAAGCAAAAAACAAATACTCTACCGGGCAGTGGTGGCGCACACCTTTAATCCCAGCACTTGGGAGGCAGAGGCAGGTGGATTTCTGAGTTCCAGGACAGCCTGGTCTACAGGGTGAGTTCCAGGACAGCCAGGGCTACACAGAGAAACCCTGTCCCGGGGGGGGGGGGGGGGAGAGATAGCCTTACTGAACTCATATATATAAATTTTATATGTTTGGTTGGTTGGTTGGTTGATTGGTTTGGTTTGGGTTTTTTTTGTTGTTTTTCGAGACAGGGTTTCTCTGTATAGTCCTGGCTGTCCTGAAACTCACTTTGTAGACCAGGCTGGCCTCAAACTCAGAAATCCACCTGCCTCTGCCTCCGGAGTGCTGGGATTAAAGGCGTACGCCACCACGCCCGGCCATAAATTATATAAATTTTAAACAACTTTTTTCAAACTTTACACAAACTGGAATACTATGGGCAAATTCCCAGGGCCACACCTCTTTATGGCCACATCAAAACAGAAAGTCAAAACTGGTCGGAGATACAGACCACAATATAAAGGCTAAGTCTGTCCAGGAAAACAGTAATAGTGGTCTACTTCCTCCTTAGATAATTTCTCTTCCTGGTACAAGAGCAGGAGGGTGTTACCAAACATCCCGCGTCCCCTGATCTTTCAGTCCCTGGAAGCTACAACAGAACTTGCAAAGAGCCTGCCCAGAGGGGCTTGGGGAGGTGAGACAGAGGTAGTAAACTTACCCAAGCCTTTGCACCGGAGTTGTATTGGGAAGAGCAGCCGGGGGAGGGTCACTGATGATAATCGATAGAAAGCAGCCCAGGGAGGGTCACATATGAAACTCGATTGCCAGAAAGCAGCCGAGGCTCCCGCCTGGCTTCCGGCGACCCCGCGCCCCGGGCAGGTCCTGACACCTCCCTGGGTATCAGCTGCTCGGGGCGCAGGGTGGATGCCCGGGATCTCCAAGCGGCGTCGAGGGGTGGTCACCTCGGTGGGCTTGCCTCGGGCCGCACCAGGGGAGGGTACCGGGACCCAGGGCACAAAAGCACGGCCACTGCAGCCGCCGCTTCACCCCTTTGGCGGGAGCTGCCCGGGCGGGAAGCAGACGCCGCTCGGAAAGCTGCCGCGACTGTCTCAGACCCTCGCCGGTGGCTGATGGCACACACCCCTCGCTGCCGACCCCCACACACCCCTCTCACACCCTTCCGCGAGCGGAGTGAGAGGTCTGCTCCTCTAGCTGCCTCCTGGTCTCTGCCTCAGGACCGCGGAGCACTCAAACACCGCTGGGCCCGCCCAGTCCACACAGCGCGCGCCCGGGGACGCAAATTCTCTCGCCCAGGGCCCGCCGCCGCGGCCGCGCGCGCGCGCCCCACCCGGCGCGTGACCGCAAGCCCTGGTTGAGCGTTCTCGCATGCGCGGTGGGGAGGGGCTAAGCCGCGGGCGCGCGCCCAGCTAGACGTGGCACTCTCGGCCCCGCCCCCTCTCCGCGCCTCCCCGAAACCTGCGCGCACCCGCGAGCTTGGGTTTCCCGCAGACTCAGTCCGGTAGCGGAATCCAGAGGCGGGGCCAGCCGCTTGAGGGCGGGGCACAGCCTTGGTGGGCGTGGCCTTCCGAAGCTGCTCTGCAGCCACGTCCCACGGTCCCCCTCCAAAGCCACCCTGGCTTCAAGATCTTCAGGGCTCCAGACATGTCCGAAGTGAAGAGCCGAAAGAAACCGGGGTCCAAGGTGGCTGCCCCTGAGCCCGAGAAGCGGAGTGATGGCAGGAAAAACCCCGAGGCGCGGGGGGAAGCGGGCTGGGCGGACCCCCGCACCGGGCTCAGCCTGCTGTCTCTGGCGACGAGCCTGGGCCTGGCCTGGTAAGTGTGAGATGCTGCAGGCTGTGGGTCGGGCCTCGCGTGGGCGCCTAGCACCTCGAGCCAACCCACTCTCGCTTGAATACGCTCTTTTAACAATGTTCTGGTAGCATGCTCCTGTCGCTGCCCTCTAAAGTCTGGGAACATGTCACCCAGGACTCGGCCCACACTTTATTAAGCATCTACTACTGCACGTCACAAGTTTGCACATAACTAAAAACCGCTACTTCCAGTCCACTCTGCAGCTTTGCGGGTGAGTTTGCTCCACCCTCCACCAAAAATCGCACTCTTAAAATGTCTGCAGCCCAATGAAAAAAATGTTCGTTGTTGCTGAGCGATAAATGCTAATGAGACTTTCTCCTATTTAGAGCTGTGTGCCTACGTTAAAACTATAGTCCTTTTTTAAAGATTTATTTTTGTTTATGTGTATGAGTGTCGGTATATTTGTGCACGTGTGTGCAGGTGCGCGAGGATCCCGCAAGAGAGTGTCAGATCCAAGAAGCTGGAGTTACCAATGGTTGTAAGACACCAGACATGCATGTTCTTTTTTTTTTTTTTTTTTTTTAATCTTTTTTTTAAGATTTATTTATTCGGGCGTGGTGGCGCACGCCTTTAATCCCAGCACTCGGGAGGCAGAGGCAGGCGGATTTCTGAGTTCGAGGCCAGCCTGGTCTACAAAGTGAGTTCCAGGACAGCCAAGGCTACACAGAGAAACCCTGTCTCGAAAAACCAAAAAAAAAAAAAAAAAAAAAAAAAAAAAAAAAAAAGATTTATTTATTTATTTATTATATGTAAGTACACTGTAACTGTCTTCAGACACACCAGAAGAGGGCATCAGATCTCATTACGGGTGGTTGTGAGCCACCATGTGGTTGTGGGATTTGAACTTCGGACCTTCGGAAGAGCAGTCGGGTGCTCTTACCCACTGAGCCATCTCACCAGCCCGACATGCATGTTCTTAACAGCTATAAAAAATTATATAGTCTTACTCCTAAATTACAAGTTGAACTGGATGTAACACTGTAAGGAATATGTTTTCCCTTAAGGCTAAACATTTGTGTTTTCTTATTGTTGTTGTTTTGGGTTTTTGATACAGGGTTTCTCTGTGTAGCCCTGGCTGTCCTGGAACTCACTTTGTAGGCCAGGCTGGCCTGGAACTCAGAGATCTGCCTGCCTCCACCTCCCTGGTACTGGTGTTAAAGGCATGTACTACCACAACCTGGCTGTATGACACATACAACCCAGCTATATACATGTATTTTTACACATGTATTTGCAGTAGTGGGGGGCACCGCCACCCCGCTCAACATTTGTAGTTTTGAAACCAAGCATATATTAGTGATATATTAGTGTAATGTGGAATAAGAGAGCTAACAGAATTCAGAAAAGACTCTGGATATCCTCCAGGGTAGAGTGGTTTTGATGCAGGTTTATATCCGGCTTAGTTTATTGGTGACACCCTGAGTCCTGGGGTTTTGGGGGGTCTATGGTTGAGTGGTTGGTTTGGTTTTTTGAGACAGGCTCTTTAGGTAGCCTAGGTTGGATTAGAACTCACTATGTAGCCAAAGGTGACATTGAACCCCTGATCCTCCTGCCTTCACCTCCCAAGTGCTAGGATTATACTAGGCATTTGTACTGGGTGATGCTTGAGTACTGGGTTTTGTTATAAGTTAATAAAAACGTGTTCAACTGAAATACGGATCGTTGTCCTCTTTAAAAAGAACTTTATTTGATGATAGTGTTAGTATTTGAAGAGAGAATATATTAATTTTGATCTAAATGTGTTGGATTTGCTGTTTTAAATAAACTATGCATACCTTAAAATGCATGGCCTTTTTTAGGTAAATGGGGACATGGTACATTTTGTATTGGGAAAGAATATTACTGAGTTATTGTTGGTTCTCTGTAGGGCAGTGTTTCTCACCCTGTGGGTTGAGACCCCCACAGGGGTAACCATATCAGATATTTATATTGTGATGCATAACGGTAGCAAAATTACAGTTATGAAATAGCAATGAAAATAATTTTATGGTTGGGGCTCAACACAACATGAGGAACTGTATTAAAGGGCCACAACATTAGGAAGGCTGAGAACCACTGCACCAGGGCTTAATACAAGTGGTTCTAGTTGCTAAATGTATTACTCTAGTTCCCATTCATTAGACAAAGCCTCATAGTCCACTAAGTAAACCATGTCATAGAATGTTAGGCTTTTTTGGTAATTCAAGTTCAAAAAATGATTCCGTTGAGACAGCAAGATAGTACATCTGATAAAGGCATTTGCTCTGCAAAGCCAAAGGACAGCCCTGAATTCTATCCCCGGCATTCACACAATGGAAGAAGAGGACTGAATCCCAAGGGTTGTCATCTGACCTCCATACATGCACAGCGGAACACCTGTGACCACACACACACACACACACAAATAAAAATAGTAATGAGGAGGAGGGCACTTGAGAAAGACAACCAGCTTCAGTCTCTGACTTACACACACATATACCACAACACACACACACACACACACCTGAAAAAGTTGTGCTTCATCTTAGGGATTTAACATGAAGGGAATAGAGAGACAAAACATGTTAGTTACACTGATTAGAAAGGTTATTGATAAGCTGAGCTTTGTCTCTGCAAAGTGATTTTTTTAATGCCAAATCAAAATTATAAAGCAAGAGTGTAAATCTGTATCCAAAAAGTGTGCCTACAATTAATTTCTTGACACAGCAGAACTGTCAACTCTTAGCTTATTTACTATGGAGGTAAAATCCTTTGGTGATGTGAGGGACATTCAAGTACAGCCTTTTTACAGTGAACTCAAATGTCCAAAATCTGTTCTTACTTTGTGTTTGTATCATAGTAAGAGCCAAGATTTTTAAGCTCTACTAAAAACAAAACTAACAAACAAAAAGACTTTATCTATTTACGTTCATTAAGAAAAACTAATAGGGGGCTGGTGAGATGGCTCAGTGGGTAAGAGCACCCGACTGCTCTTCCGAAGGTCCAGAGTTCAAATCCCAGCAACCACATGGTGGCTCACAACCATCCATAACAAGATCTGGCGCCCTCTTCTGGAGTGTCTGAACACAGCTACAGTGTGCTTATGTATAATAAATAAATAAATCTTTAAAAAAAAAAAAAGAAAAAGAAAAACTAATAGTGCCAGGTGGTGGTGGCGCACGCCTTTAATCCCAGCACTTGGGAGGCAGAGGCAAGCGGATTTCTGGGTTCGAGGCCAGCCTGGTCTACAGAGTGAGTTCCAGGACAGCCAAGGCTATACAGAGAAACCCTGTCTCGAAAACAAACAAACAAACAAACAAAAAAACAAAAACAAAAGCTAATAGTGATATATTATTTTAAAATGACATACAATTAATATATTTGGAGTTATTTAAAATTTATATTGAGAAATGTATGTATTTTCAGTATTGCTGTAGACAAACATCTACATAAGACTGTTCCATTGTTTTATAATCAAACAACTTTTATAATACTCATTTTTATTGTTACAATATTTTATGAATTTTAAAGAATATGATAAAAATCGAAAAGTATTGCAGGTTTAGAAGGGAGGCTCTCTGGGAGGAGTTGGGATACAAAGGGAAAGAAGAATGTGATGTAAGTCTATTTACTCAAAGTATGTTTTTAAATGTTAACAAATTCAGATAAATTGAAATTATGTATCTTTTCTCATCATAATGCAATAAAACTTAAAAAAAAAAAGCAAGAGTGTAGCTCAGTGGTCAGGGTGTGATATGTGCAGGTGCATGGTCTACCCACGTGGAAGCCGCACAGCAGCATCTGTGCCTCTCACTCTCCACCTAACGTCTTTGAGAGAGAGAGTCTCACTGATCCTAGGACTCACCAGTTGGCTAGACTGGCTGGCCAAAGAATTTTAGTGGTCCTGTTTCCTCTCACCCTCTCTCCTCATGTGCTAGGGTCACAGATACAGAAGGCAAGCACTTTCCCACTGGGCCATCCTCCCAGCTCCTCAAAAGCTCTTTTAACAAGGAATAGGATTCAGGGCTTTCTCTCTCATCCAGTATAACTTTCTCTCTAACTCGCTCTTAACCCCTGATCCATCTCTCCAGCCCCCTCTATAAATCTTTTAGTATCATAGCTGACTCTATTTCTAGGGGTTTTTGTTGTTGTTGTTACTAGTGTTAGTAGAGTTTCATATAAAATATGGCATTATACTTTAAACACTTACTGGTTTTTGTTGGGTGATTTGAGTTTTGGGTTTTGTAGAGATGGGGATTCACTAGGTAGCCCTGGCTGGCCTGGAACTCACATGTAGGCCTCCCAAGTGCTGGGATTAAAGGTGTGTACCTTGGCTGGCCTTTTTGGTTTTGTTTTGGTTTTTTGAGACTGGAGTTTAGTCTCAAACTTATGGCAATTCCCCTACTTCTCCTTCCAAGTACTAGGATTGCAGACACGGGCACCATACCCAACCTTGCCCTGGTTTTAAATAACAGAATACAGTCAGTGTTCCCTTCAACATTAGGTAGCTGTAGATGGTATGAACTGATGTTAAATGAGCATTGACCCTAATAGTGACCCTGTAATGGACCATAACTGCTTCCTGTTATTATTTGCTCTTTCTCAGTACCAAGTTGAGAGGCAGAGAAACCCTATAAGTCCTCAGTCATCTGTCTGACACCATGTTAGACTCCCTCAGAGGTGGCGCTATGCGCCATTCACTAACACAGAATCCTAAACTTGCTTGAGGCCTGGATAGATGGCAGCGGCTATCTGCCATCTGATGAGGGAGGGAAGATGCTTTTGGAAGGTCCACACTGAAAGCTGACCCCTTATGGGTCCCTTTTTCCTGCATCTAACACGTTTAAGACTTCACCTGTGTGATAGTGAAGAGGCCCAAACAAAGTCCTGCTCCCATAGAGACTTACAAGTGATCAATACATCTATCCCTACTTGGTTTGTTACCAAATCGGCTCCCTAGTTCAGCTTAGTGTTTAGTGGTAGAACTACGACTATGACCAAGTGCAAGCAGAAGGGAGTCATACTCCTTTGAACAGACAGCTGCAGGCATGTAAGAGAGATGGGAAAGTGCACAAAGGGGTCCAAAAGAGAGGGCTAAGGAGCACTTACTTGCCTAACATTCACAAGACCCTGAGTACCCTCAGGACCACAGAGAAAGGAAGGACAGAAAAAGGAAAAAAGTCATTCTTCTATGTGCTTTTATAAATATGAGACTATTATATTTCTCAAAAACCCAGGAGATATTATCATTCCTACTTTCTAGATAGGAAACAGGAGTAAAGATAAACTTAATTTGTCAAAAGTGGTTGGTTATAGTAAATGCAGAGCCAAAGGAGTCTAGATGTTTAACCTGTGTAATATGTTGCCTCCCCTCAGTGTTAATCCAAAATAAGATCAAGTTTCTGAAGCACGAGGTAGTGGCTCATGCCTTTCATCCCAGCACTGAGGAAACAGAGACTGGCAGATCTCTGGGAGTTCAAGGCCAATCTAGACTACATAGTGAGTTGTAGAGCAGCCAGGGCTGCATATGAGACCCTATCTTGAAAGAATAAACAAACAAACAAAAATCTGGAATAGAGAGTTGGAGATAGATGCTCAGTGGTCACAACTACTTGTTGCTCTCGCAGAGTACACAGGTTCTGTTCCGAGGGCCCACTTAATGGTTCACAGCATCTATAACTTCTGACCCCCACTTCTGGCTTCCTCATGCACCAGGCACATGTGTGGTACATATACATACATACATTTAGATAAAAACTCAAACATTAAAAAAATAAAGAAGGGAGCTGGAGAGATGGCTCAGTGGTTAAGAGCACTGGCTGCTCCTACAGAGGACCTCGGTTCAATTTCTAGCACCCACATGGCAGCTCACAACTGTCTGCATCTCCTGTACCAGGAGTGTGTGTCTGTCTGTGTCTGTGTGTATGTGTGTGTCTGCCTGTCTGTGTCTGTGTGCATCTCTGTGTGTGTGCATCTGTGTGTGTCTGTGTGCCTGCATGTGTTTGTGTCTGTCTGTCTGTCTGCATCTGTGTGTGTATCCATGTGTGTGTCTGTCTGTCTGTCTGTGTCTGTGTGTCTGCTCTGCTGTGTGTTGTCTGTTCTGCTGTGTTTCTGTCTGTCTGTCTGTTTCTGTGTGTCTGTCTGTCTGTGTCTGTGTGTCTCCGTGTGTGTGTGCTGTGTGTGTGTGTGCGCGCGCGTGTGCGGCTGTGCCCATGCACATCTGCCTCTGGACAACATTGCTGGGAACTGAACTTGGGTCTTCTGGAATAGCAGCAAGGACTTTTAATCTTCGTGCCATCTCTCCAGGCTCAGTAAGGCATTTTTATAATGGATCAACTTTTACTCAAAGTCTCCTATAGTAATGTTTTCACTCTGAGTAGCTTCACTCCTCTGTAGGATAAGTTTATGAGAATAAATTCATGAAGTAACACATGCAACAACAGATGATAAAACTATTCATTGAAATTAACTCATTTTTATGAGTAGTAAGCCTATACTATGAAAGAGGGAAAAAGCTTAAAATTCGTAATACTACAAACGAAATTGTGGGGATGCAGCCCAACAGTGGAATACCCCTGCCCCCAGAATGACCCAAGTTCTAGGTTTGTTCCCAGCAGCAAGACAAGGGTTTTAAGAAGGTGGAGGGGAAGACAAGATGTCTAACCATCATCCATCCTTTAAAGTTAAGAAAATAATGATTTTTAACCTGGGTTTTGTTTAAATGTTCATATTAATACACAGAACAAGTTTATCTCAACTAATTTTATAAGATGTGACTATAAGTGTTTCATATGATAGATGTTAACATGCATCATCAAAGGAAATGTATTGCATCCAGCAGTAATCAACAAATGAACCTCAACCAGGCAGTGGTGACGTACGCCTTTAATCCCAGTACTTGGGAGGCAGAGGCAGGCAGATTTCTGAGTTCGAAGACAGCCAGATCTACAAAGTGAGTTCCAGGACAGCCAGGGCTATACAGAAAAACCCTGTCTGGAAAAAAAAAAAAAAAAAAAAAAAACGAATGAACCTCAGCTCGGCTGCATAGTCAGATTACCTGGGAAGCTGTTAAAATATCCACTATCCAAGCATATCCATGACTGATTAAATAAGAATCTCTGTAAATGGGATCCCAGGCGTAGATGTGTTAAAGCTGTCTGCTAATTGATTCCAATATGTAGGGAAGATTTGCAGTCACTAATCTAGATCCTGTGATTTAGGCACTTCTCATGATCTGCTCAGTTGCATTTTGATCACTCAGTGCACAAAACATATGGAGCTTGGAAAACTGACTTACAGTAGATAACCAATATGATATCAAGCCTAAGTCATTTCTTTTGTGCCTACTCATTTCAAATCTCCAAAAACATGTTCATTTATTGTTTCAAAGATTAGGATAAGGGGTCTAGCTAACTCGTTCAATAAAGCGTCAGATTCTTAAAGACTGGGATAACCTTTTTTTTTCATAATGTGTATGAGTGTTTTACCTGCATATCTAAGCATCACATGTGTGTGGTACCAGTGAAGGTGAGAAGAGGGCATTGGCTTCCCTGGAACTGTAGTTACAGACTGTTGTGAGCTGCTATCTGGATGCTTGGGATAAAACTTGTGTCCTTAGAAGAGCAAGCTTTAGCTCCTTGAGTACTTTCTCTAGCTCCTCCATTGGGGCCCTGTGTTCCATCCAATAGCTGACTATGGACAACAATATGAACTAACCATTACCCGGGAGCTCATATCTCTAGCTGCATATGTATCAGAAGATGGCCTAATCGGCCATCATTGGGAAGAGAGGCCCCTTGGTCTTGCAAACTTTATATGCCTCAGTACGGGGGGAACGCCAGGGCCAAGAAATGGGAGTGGGTGGGTAGGGGAGTGGGGGGGAAGGTCTGGGGGACTTTTGGGATAGCATTTGAAAGGTAAATGAAGAAAATACCTAATAAGCCGGGCGTGGTGGCGCACGCCTTTAATCCCAGCACTTGGGAGGCAGAGGCAGGCGGATTTCTGAGTTCGAGGCCAGCCTGGTCTACAAAGTGAGTGCCAGGACAGCCAGGGCTACACAGAGAAACCCTGTCTCGAAAAACAAAAAAAAAAAAAAAAAAGAAAAGAAAATACCTAATAAAAATACTTAATAATAATAATAATAAAAAGAAGAGCAGCCTTGTGCTCCTAACCACTGAGCCATCATCTCTCCAGCCCAAGGAAAATTGGTTTTTGGTGGGGGTTTTTTTCCCTTCTTTTTCTTCTACCTTTTTCTATTTACCAGATGAAGAGAGCACTCCAATTTTGTTTGCTTGTATGCTAGGTCAGACCTGGGGTCATTGACATGCCAGGTAAGCGCCCTTCCTACCACTGAGCTGCATCCTCAGCGCTAATCTTCCATTTTTGTGTGGCTGTGTGAGTGTGCATGTGGGTGCGTGTGTATAGAAGCCAGAGGCCAACCTCTGGCATCACTCCTCAGGAGCCAGCAGCCTTGTGTTTTGAGACAGGGTCTCCCACTACGACCTGGATTGGTCTCATTAGATCAGGCTGACTGACCAACTAGCCTAGAAATCCTCGTGTCTCTGCTTCCCCAGCTCTGGGATTACAAGTGCAGCACCCAGCCTAGTTTTTTATGTGGGTGCTGGGGAGCATGCTCAGGTCCTCGTGCTTATATGACTAGCACGTTACCCACTGAGCCATCCCCCTTCGCCCCAAGCCCTCATTTCAAAATGGCATCTACACTGTACCTACGAGTGTACTGTGAGTATAGTCAAATGGAGTTGTCACACCCTGCTTTGCATATGTATTCTATGACTTTGATGATGGCTCTCTTCTGTATTTCTATTCTCTTGCTAACTTCTTTTTGAGACAAAGTCTCAGGAAGTTGGCCTTTAAGCCTTGGACTCATTGTGTAATAATGGAGGATGGCGTGACCTAGAACCTATGGTCCTCCTGCCTCTGCCTCCCTGAATAATACAATTACAGGCATTCATACCATAGTCTGGACGATAGTTTGGGAGATGATAGCTTGGTAGTGCTGGGTATTGAAATACTGGCCTCTATCCTCAGAAGAGATCAAAGTTTTTATTCCAAAGAGTTCAACCCTGGATTCTTTCAAAACATTTCTTTTTCTTACATCTGTTAAAGATGCTCCTCTGCCTCACTCCCTGAGCCGTGAGGTCTGAAGAGAGGCAGTGTTGACTCATCTCTGCATTGAGCTAATGCAGTCACCTTCCACGAAGCAGGCCGCCTTGGTGATGGAGCCATCTGACTAATACTGCAGCAGCTATCCGAGGACACACATTGTTCTCACCAGGAGTGAGTGATGGTCATTAGTTTTTTTTTTTTTTTTTTTTTTTCTTTTCCAGGCTTGTATTTCAACAATCAGAAAAGTTTGCGAAGGTAGAAAAACAATACCGGTTACTGCAAACAGAGAGCAGCGAGTTTCAGGGCCTCCAGAGTAAAATCAGTTTAATTTCCAGCAAGGTAATGTATTAATTAACTTATCTAGGGGAGATTCTCCCCTCTCCACTAATACCATCCTCCTACATCAAGCCAAAGTGTCCTTCTTCTCTTCTTCTGCCTTCAAACTATCACTAGTTTAACTCCTGAGCAGACTTTCTCCTTCTGGGCAGTCTCCCTGTGATCCAAGTTAGTTCCTAGGAAGTGTTGAAAGCGTGGATGTTGCTCCAGCTGGTCATGATAGTACACACCTTTAATCCCAGCACTCTGTAGACTGAGGCAGGCAAATCTCTGTGAGTTCAACACTGGCCTAGTCTACTCAGCAAGTTCCAGACCAGCCAGGGCTAAGCAAAACAAACAAACAAAGGTACGTTTGATCTTTAGACATAAAGTTAAAAGTCCAGTGGGACTGGCCGGATGCTTAAGTGGGTAAAAGCTCTTGTTGCAAGACGCCATCCAGTGCTCAGCTCCATCCAGTCAACGAAGCCTGACTAGTTACAAGTGTTTCTCAGAACTTGTGTTTAAATGAACTTCTAGCTGTGGTGTGGCTACATGTGTGTATTAAATTGGCTTTTAGACATTTCAAAGTGCTCTTCTGTTATTAACTAGTTCTGTTGTACACATGTCATCTAACGCCTGGATAGCACACTGTTTCACCTATTACATAGATCCTTCGTTCAGATGGTCCCAGAAAGCTGTTGTCATGCTGAATTCCCTCCCTGGTTTTCTGAATCTCCCTTACGTCAGATACTGTCCGAGTTCATCAAGAAGTGTGTTCCAGGAGCTGGAAAGGTGGCTCAGTTCAGGAGCGCTGGCTGCCTATCAGAAGATGCAGGTTCAGTTCCTAGGACCCACGTGGTGGTTCACTACCCTCTGTCACTCCAGTTCCAGGGGATCCCAAGCCTCGTTCTGATGTCTGTAGCACTACAGACATGTTGTACACATACACTCATACACAGAACATTTTAAAATTTAAAATGCTTGAGAAAGGAAGGAAGGAAGGAAGGAAGGAAGGAAGGAAGGAAGGAAGGAAGGAAGGAAGGAAGGAGTTCCTGAAGCTCTTGATATTTTAGGACAAAACCCACCACGACAAAACAAGAAGGAATTTAGGAATTTGGACCCTCCAGCTCTTCACCGGGCCAGTTAATCCATCTGTTGAGGCAGATTTCAGTCACCTTAGGCTTTCCCACTTCAATCTCCTGTCTTTTCTCTCCTCTGAACTCTGTGCCCTGTGTTGAGTCAGTGCTCCTAACCGCTGAACCATCTCTCCAGTCCCAAATTGATATTTTATAACCAGTGTCATGCACAAGGTCTAGCAAAAAAAAAAAAAAAAGAACATTCAAGGAACTAAGGAACTACATGTGGAGCCGGGTGGTGGTGGTGCACGCCTTTAATCCCAGCACTTGGGAGGCAGAGGCAGGTGGATTTCTGAGTTCAAGACCAGCCTGATCTAGAGAGTAAGTTCCAGGACATCCAGGGCTACACAGAGAAACCCTGTCTCAAAAAAAAAAAAAAAAAAAGGAACTACATGTGGCAACTAACAATATAACAGGTACTGCAGGAAGTCCTGACAGCTGAGGCTAAGGCTGTGGACTAGTCTCACAAATGTCAGAAAGCATCTGAGGTTTTTTAATGGTGTCGCATGACATGCTTAGCAGTTTTCAAAGCCTTAATCTGGAAGGTAGTGGGTAAGGTGATTTAGAGAGGACATGATTATCAGGTAGTGCTTCTGCAGGAGGTTAGTCACTGATGCCTGGGTCAGGAGACCACTAAGTGCTCCCTCCCATGTGTCTCCCCTGTTAGACACACGTCTTGTTGCCTGCAAATTGTTTTGCTCACTACATAAACCACTGAAGAGCAGAACTGTGTCATATTCAGTGTCTCCTGTCACAGGACAGTGCTGCCAACACTTCATAGCTTATTAGTCATTTCTAGGTTTTCTCTAAAGCTTTCATGCCTGTGAGGAGAGAAACCAGCTAAGCCTGTGACCCTTCCAAATACCCCAGGCCTAGAGGCTTATCCTGATTTACAGATAAACATTTTGCCACTTGATGTCACATGTTTCAACTATTTTTATAAATTCATTTTTGCCTTTTTATGATCCATTTCTAGTTCTTTCTCTCCAAGAGGTTAGCACAAGTAATGACAACAATTCAGCCAGAAACTTCCAAAGTCATAGGATTTAGGGGAGGGAGCAAACTCTACATTGTTATAGTTTCCTAAAAGCCAAATGGCCATAAAAATGACATCTAGTTACTTCCAATGTTTGAAAAAAACAGAACTACAATATACTTCAAAAAATTAACATCATTTCTTTTGACTATGCCCTCATAAAAAACTTATGTTAAATAACTAGGATTATGAGTTCAGGTATACATTTTTCTAACATAAGGCTACTCTACTAAATTTGTCTAAACTATTAATAATAAATATTTCTGTCGATGTGATTCAGATATGCTTAGATAGTTTAGGCATCTTCAGAATTTGAACCTTGTATATGTTATGCTCCTGATTGCTAAAGTATGTTTCTCTAGTATAAAAATGACTAAGTAGCTCAGGGATTGTTTTGTGTTATAAATACAGCTTGAGTCTACTGAAAATACCCTGCAGGAAGCTACGTCATCCATGTCTTTGATGACCCAGTTTGAACAGGAAGTATCTGGCCTCCAAAGATCCATACGTGACATTGAGACTAGTGAAGAGATGCTCACACAAAAGATGCAAAACCTTAAGGAGAAATTCCAGAACATTACAGACTTCTGGAAGAGAACACTGGCAGACATGAGCGATGACACAGCCGTCTTCAAATCAGAAGCGAAGGATACACATTCTGAAGTTACTCTGAAGATTAACTCAGCGGAGCAAGAAATAAAATCGCTCACTGAACGTCTAAAAGATTTAGAAGACAGCACACTGCGAAACATCAGAACAGTGAGCAGGCAAGAAGAGGAAGATCTTCTACGGGTCGAGGCCCAGCTTAGCTCTGATACCAAAGTGGTTAAGAAGCTAGAAGAAGAACAGCACACGCTCCTAGCCAGAGACGAAGATCTGACCAACAAACTCTCCAGCTACGAACCCAAAGTAGAAGAGTGCAAGGCACACTTGCCAACCATAGAAAATGCTGTCCACTCCGTTCTCAGAGTCTCTCAGGATCTGATAGGAACAGAAAGGAAGATGGAGGAGCTGACGATGCAGATGTTCAACATGGAGGACGACATGCTGAGGGCCGTGTCTGAGATCATGGAGATGCAGAAAACCCTGGAGGGGATCCAGTATGACAACAGCTTACTAAAGATGCAGAACGAGCTGGTCCTTCTAAAAGGAAAAGTTCATGACTTCATAGCATATTCAAGTGCACGGGAAAAGGGGACTTCGGGAGAGTATAACCTAGGAAATAAGGGAACTGATGAGTATTAAATTTACTGCACATCTTCTGATGGGCTGCACTACCAAGTGGGAATCATTCACTCCTACATTTTTTAGGGTTTTGTTTTTTGATCTGCCTCATGTTACTCGAGAATAAGTGGAGTGTGTGCCATATGGCGTATGCATCTAATCAAACTTTTTTTATATTTTTAATCTCTAAAACTTACGTTAACTATGTTCATAGCAATACTTCTAAAATATATATTGCTCTACTTTTTTAGGCAGTATATTTAATATTTACATGTCTTTCCAATGATTAATAGACATTATTATGAGTTGTATTATTCTATCTATCTATCTATTCTGGAGATAGAGAGACAGACAGATAATCTGTAGCAAATATTAAAACCTCTTACCATTTCACTGTGACCCTCATTATCTGTTTTCTAAGCTATGTTTCTCATAACTTTTCTGTGTTCTGCTCTTGTAGCCAGTTGGTAACATACCTTCCTCTCCCAGGTTTTTGGGGCTCTTTTTTTTTTTTTTTAATTCAGACAACCAAGCTCGTAAGAAGTGTATGTAAAATAGAAGGTAACCTTCCTGCAGGAGAACCAAGGGGCTCTCCTGTGAGGCAGTGCCACGCTATAAAAACTATGAAAACTGAAAAGTAGCCTCCCTTTTGCAAAGGTTCTAAGCTGTGTTACAGATACTTATAAGAGGTTTAAGATGTGAGTGAATGTGTCCCTATTGTGTTCTCATTTATGGTCTTTTCTATGAACTGGTGATGTTTTGAAGTATGGGTTTATGGAGTCTCTTTGTGAACCTGGACTTTTATTTCTAAAGTTTGAACTGTGTGACACTAGAGTTTACGGAATACAATTAATAGATACTTAAAATAAGAACATGTTGGTAAGCCTGTGCCTATTTTAAAGATAAAATAACATAGCAATAAATTGTAATAATGACATATTTACATCATTATTTTAAAGATTCTCCAATGTATGAAACTAAATTTGTTTCACATATTAATTTTTTAAAAAGCAGGGCTGGAGCTAAGTACGGTGGCGCACAGCTTTGATACCAGCACTCCAGAGGTAAAGGCAGTCGGCTCTCTAAGTTCAAGATCACCCTGGTCTACATAGTAAGACTGTGTCTCAAAACAAAACAAAAGAAAAACAAAAATTAGGACCAGGAGATAGTTCAATAAATGAGAGGCTTGCTGTGTAAGCACAAGGACCAGGATTAGGGTTTAATACCCGACACTGACATAAAAAGCTGGGTCTTGCAGGGCGTGGTGGTGCATGACTTTAATCCCAGCACTTGGGAGGCAGAGGCAGGCGTATTTCTGAGTTCGAGGCCAGCCTGATCTATAGAGTGAGTTCCAGGACAGCCAGGGCTACACAGAGAAACCCTGTCTCAAAAAAAAAAGAAAAAGAAAAAGCTGGGTCTAGCATTCCGCTGCCCATAATACCAGCCCTGGAAAACAGAGACATGAGAAAACTATTGAACATGTGTGTCTGTGTATTCCTTTGCTAAGAAATTTGTTCTGGAGCTAAAGAGATGGCTCAGGGGTTAAGAGCACTGGTTGTTCTTGCAGAGGACTTGGATTTGATTCCCAGCGCCCACGTGATGGCTCACAACCATCTGTAACTCAGCTCCCAGGAGATCTGGCACAGCCTTATGACTCCTGCAGGTACCATGCATGGCATGCACATGGTGCACAGACACATACAGGCAGACCACTCATATGCATAAAATAAATGTATTTTAACTTCCTATTTAGCAAAATCGTCATTGTAGATTAATGTTTAACGAATTTTCCTTTGTTTCTTTCTTTCTTTCTTTGTTTTGAAGGGGTTTTGTTTTGTTTTGATTTTGAGACAGAATCTCAAGATGTAGCCCAGGTTAGTCTTAAGTCACCATCTTCCTGCTTCTGCATTTCAAGTAACAGGGATCCTAGGTCTATGTCATGGCACAGGACTTCATATTGTTGTGCTTTATGGCAAATTCCCAGTATTATAATCCACACTTTCATATCTCTGTAATTGATAATAAATTTTATATATCAGTTAGCTTATAGAGAGTACTGTCCGTTTATTTAAAAAATTTCAGCACACACAAAACAGTTTACACCCAGGCATGGTGGTCGGTCCGTGTCTATAACTCCTGGTTGTAGCAGGAAGAGTCCAAGTTCATGGTCAAGCTGGGCCACCTGGCAGACACTAACAACAAAAGTTTTGCCAAGTGAGGGGCTGAAGAGAGCTCAGGCTAAGAGTGCATGCAGCTGCTGCAGAGAGCCAGACTCAGTTCTCAGCATCCACTCAAGGCTGCTCACAATCACCTGGAACCCCAGCTCTAGGAGATTCAGTGGCCTCTTGGTCTCCACAGGCAACCAGACTCACATGCACAAACACACACACAGATACAGATGCAACAGATGCATACACATTTTATATATATATATATGTGTGTGTATGTATATATATGTATGTGTGTGTATGTGTGTGTATGTATATATATGTATAACGAATATATATACATACACACACACAATAAACTAAGTTTCACAAAATAAGCACCTAATTATTTTCAATCTTTTGGGTGTGAAGTTTTGAAATGTATTTATAGCAATAGTTACATCAGGAGCGGGAGAGTTGCCCTGCAGTTAAGAGCACTTACTGTTTTCGAAGAGAACCTGAGTTTGGTCCCCAGCCCCCATGTGGTGGCTCACAATCATCCATAACTGCAGTTTCGTCCACGGGCATCGAGGCACACACATGCTACACTTACATACATGTGGGCAAAACACCCAGACACATAAAATACTAAAATAAGTTTGTTTGTTTGTTTGTTTTTTTAGATTTATTTATTATTATATGTAAGTACACTGTAGCTGACTTCAGACATACCAGAAGAGGGCATCGGATCTCATTACGATGGTTGTGAGCCACCATGTGGTTGCTGGGATTTGAACACAGGACCGTCTGAAGAGCAGTCAGTGCTCTTAACCACTGAGTCATCCCTCCAGCCCTAAAATAAGTTTTTTAAAATTATAGGAGGGGCTGGAGATACAGCTTAGCTGGTAGAGTGTCTGCCCAGCATTTCTGAAGCACTGGGTTCTATCTCCAGTATTGCATAAAACCAGGCCTTTTGGCACAAGCCTATAATCTAACACGCAGGAAATGAAAGCTAGAAGATCATAAACTCAGAGTCATCGTCAACTACATAGAGAGCTCAAAGTCAGCCTGGGCTGCATGAAACTCTGTCTCTACATATACACATACATATGCATGCATGCATACATACTGGCTGCAAAAGACTGTCTCAACATTCACATACATATACATACAGGCTGCATGAGACTGTCTCTACATATACATACATGCATACATACATACATACATACAATTCAACAATTAAAGGGATAGCTAGGGATGTAGCTCGGGAGAGTGACTGCCTGTCATGTACAAGGTCCTGAACTTGACCTCCAGCACTGAAAAGCAAGGAAGAAAAAGAGAGTGGGGATGGAGGGGGTGGGAGGGTGGAGGGTAAAGGAGTGTAGATGACTCAGTGCTTAAGAGTCCTTATTGTTCTTGCAAAAGACTCAGGTTTTGTTCCCAGCACCCACATGAAGGCTCATGACTACCTGTAATTCCACTTCCAGGGTATCTGAGGCCCTCCCCCAGATCCTGATGTGTTCAAGGTATCTGAGGCCCTCCCCCAGATCCTGATCTGTCCAGGGTATCTGAGGCCCTCCCCCAGATCCTGATGTGTTCAAGGTATCTGAGGCCCTCCCCCAGATCCTGATCTGTCCAAGGTATCTGAGGCCCTCCCCCAGCCCACATGGGCTCCTGATCTGTGTGGTACACACAGACTCACACAGACATATACACGTGTTAATATTTTTTAATGTTTTTCAAAACTTGATATAGAATGCATACCTGTAATTCTAGCTCTTGATGGAGACAAGATGAACCCCCGAGCCCACTGGCCAGCTAGTCAGCCAGTTGGTGAGTCCCATGTTTATAGAGAGACTTTGACTCAGAAAATAAGGTGGCACCATGTGTAGTGGCACAAGCCTTTGATCCCAACTCTCAAGAGACAAAGGCAGATGGATCTCTGTGAGTTCATGGCCAGTCTGATCTACATAGGACCTTTCAGGCCAGGGGTAGATGGTGAGACCCTGTCTCTAAAAGAAGGAAGGAAGGAAGGAAGGAAGGAAGGAAGGAAGGAAGGAAGGAAGGAAGGAATCAAGGAAGGAAGGAAGGAATCAAGGAAGGAAGGAAGGAATCAAGGAAGGAAGGAAGGAATCAAAGAAGGAAGGAAGGAATCAAGGAAGGAGGGAGGGAGGGAGGAGGAAAGTGAGCAATAGTAGTAGACAGGTGCTAGAGAGATGGTTAAGAGCACTGACTGCTCTTCCAGAGATCCTGAGTTCAATTCCCAGCAACCACATGGTGGCTCACAACCACCTGTAATGGGATGTGATGCCCTCTTCTGGGGTGTCTGAAAACAGCTACAGTGCACTCACATACTTAAAATAAATAAATAATTCTTTAAAAATAATAGTAGAAGACACGTGAGACACACATTGGTGTCCACACAGACAAATGAACCACTCACACACATACACCACACACAGAAGACTATTTTTCATTAGGGAAAGTTTATCTTTTACGAAGATTGTCTTAAATGTATGTATAAGCTGTCTCTTGTGAGGCTATGCCAGGGCCTGGCAAACACAGAAGTAGATGCTCACAGTCAGCTATTGGATGGAACACAGGGCTCCCAATGGAGGAGCTAGAGAAAGTACCCAAGGAGCTAAAGGGGTCTACAACCCTATAGGTGGAACAACAATATGAACTAACCAGTACCCCCCCGGAGCTCATGTCTCTAGCTTCATATGTATCAAAAGATGGCCTAGTCGGCCATCATTGGGAAGAGAGGCCCATTGGTCTTGCAAACTTTATATGCCTCAGTACGAGGGGGGGGGGGGGCAGTGCACCAAGGCCAAGAAGTGGGAGTGGGTGGGTAGGGGAGTGGGGGGGAGGGTCTGGGGGACTTTTGGGATAGCATTTGAAATGTAAATGAAGAAAATACCTAATTAAAAAAATAAATTTAAAAAAAAAATGTGTGTTTACCTATATGAGTGTCTGCTATGTCCGTCCTGGTACCCGTGGAGGCTGGGAGATGGTATAGGATCCTTGGAAGCTGGAACAACAAGAGTTATGAGCTGCCTAACATGGGTGCTGAGAATTGGAACTCAGGACCTCTGGAAGAGCAGCAGGCACTCTTAACTGCTGAGCCACCTCTCCAGCCTCACAGTTAATATCTTAAGAAAGCTTTTTTTTTTTTTTAAACTAAAAAGCCTATGTTATCTTAGTAAAAGTTTTTTTTTTTTAACTGAGGAATCAGGTGTTTCACACAAGTCTGGACTGCGTAGCAAAACTCAAGACTTTAAAAAAAAATGCCAAATAGCATCTTCTCTTCTCTGACTATGAAGAAAACACCGGGTCTCCTTTAGCTCATTCTGTTGCTATATAAGGGACCAATGACGTAAGAACCATCAAGAAAAGTCATTTCCAGTAATGTTTTATGAAATGTCCTGAGCAGGTTTCTTTTTTTTTTTTTAAAGATTTATTTATTTATTTATTTATGTGTTATATGTAAGTACACTGTAGCTGTCTTCAGACACACCAAAAGAGGGCATCAGATCTCATTACAGGTGGTTGTGAGCCACCATGTGGTTGCTGGGATTTGAACTTCGGACCTTTGGAAGAGCAGTCGGGTGCTCTTATTCACTGAGCCATCTCACCAGCCCCTGAGTAGGTTTCTTATTATTAGCAATATACTTAAATGATTTTAATCTTCTTTTCTAGTTCCTTCTGTGTTGTTTGTTTTTGTTTTGTTTTTTTGTTTTTTTTTGTTTTTTTTGCTTCAGTCCTGGGATTCAAACCCCAGAGCTCCCCGGCCCAAGGCTTGCTCTTTCAACACTATACTTTACCTTATGCCTCCTCAAAGAGCAGTAAAGTCATAAGGGAGAAAAACACATGTAATCTGAATTTTAAATGTTAAGTTTTGTCTAATTTAATCACTGTGGTATTGTATTTCCTTATAGTACCAGAAATGTGAAGCTCTCTTGGAACAACTGAAGGCTTTCCAAATAGTGTCTCATCTAAAGCTCCTGCAGGAAGAAATTCATGAGATGAAAACATGGTCTAACAGGATAACCGAGAGACAGGGCATACTAAATAACACTCTAACAAGTCTTTCTGAAGACATTTTAAAAGTAGACCAAGGTACAGCATCCATGGCCAAAGACATGGGCCTCAAGATTACAAGCGTGAAAACAGATGTACGGCGGATTTCCGGTTTAGTAACTGAAGTCGAATCATTAACAGATGCCGTGCAAGCCCTGGAGAATAAAGTCAAAAAAGTAGAGACGGCTACAGTAGAAAATATAGGTGATCTCCTCTCGAGCAGCATCGACCGAACAACGGCACTCCGAAAGACGGCAAGCGAAAATGCGAAAAGAATTGACTCGGTCACAAAGAGACTGGCTGAGCTCCAGGGCGATTTCGATGAGCACACGGATAGGTTTTTAAGCCTGGAAAGTGACAGGGCGAAAGTTCTGAAGGCAGTGAGCTTTGCAAACGATCTGAAGCCAAAGGTCTATAATCTGAAGAAGGACTTTTCGCGTTTGGAACCACTGGTAAATGACCTAACACTTCGCATTGGGAGACTAGGTTCTGACTTAATGCAAAGAGAGAAAGAAATTGCTTTCTTAAAGGAAAAGATATCTAATTTAACAGTAGTCCAAGCTGCGATTAAGGACATTAAAGATGAAATAACACATATTTCAGATTAGTTTGATATTATGTAAATTAGAGGTAATTTAAAAAAAAAATAAGATTGCTGTTGTGAATAGACTGATAGGAAATACTGATATTTTGGAATAAATGCTATTTTGTGTTTGATACTATTTTGCTCCATAATATTTTTTTAACTTATTCATATGTACATGTAGGTGGGTGCCTGTGCAGACCAGAGTGTGTATTGGATCCCATGGAGCTGGAGTTACAGTTGTAAGCTGTCTGACATGGGTGCTGGGAACCGAACTTGGGTCCTCTGGCCAAGCACTCTTAATTGTTGAGCAATCTCTCCAGCCTCCAGCAATAAATTGAAGCAGACTGAACATTTGAATTTATCAAGTATTTACGGAAAAAGGTGTCACGTCCCCCTGGCAGATTTCTACGAGGGTGTTTCCAGAGATCCATAAATGAAGTGGGAATGTCCACCGTGAAGATGAGCCACCCCGTGGGCTGGGATCCGACACTGAGGAGAAAGGCAGGACGGAAGTGGGTGGAGCAGCGGCACTCAGCTCTCTGCTCTGGACCTCACACTTCCGCCAGCTACGCCTTTCCTACCAGGACAGACTGCACCCTCCACCAGTGAGCCAATGCAAACCTGTCCTCCATTCTCAGGTACTCTGTCACAGCAATCAAAAAGTAACACTCAGCCGGGTGGTGGTGGCGCATGCCTTTAATCCCAGCATTTAGGAGGCAGAGGCAGGTGGATTTCTGAGTTCAAGGCCAGCCTGGTCTACAGAATGAGTTCCAGGACAGCCAGGGCTACACAGAAACACCCTGTCTCGAAAAAAAAAAAAAAAAAAAAAAAGCAACACTCACTGCCAGCCAGCAAGGTGAGCCTACACAGGGCAAGCTCTGACTCTCTGCTTGCCCATCCGGCAGCCAGGAAGCATTTGTGTGATTGTACCCTTACTGAAGAATAGCCCCTTGGGGAATCACAGCTGTAGCATGTATTATATTACCCAATCAGAGGGAAAGACACTAGAAAGATTACTGCCAGGGAAAACATTCTAGTACTAGTGGGGTCTTCCTGGTTTTAGGGAATGGGAAAAGGAGCAATAGTGTCTTACTGTAAGCTGCTAGATAAGAAATACCAAGGGGCTGGATAGATAATTCAGTGGTTCAAAGCACTGGCTGCCCTTCCAGAGGGTTCCCAGTTTGTACATGGCAGCTCACAGCTGTCTGTAAGTCCAGTTCCAGGGCCTCTGAATTTCTCTTCCAGCTTCTGCAACTACCAGGTATGCACATAGTACACAGACATAGAGGCAGGCAAAACCAACCATACATATAAAAAAACAATAAAATCGTTTTTGTTTTTTTTTTTTAAATCAGTCACTTACAAATAACAGCAATCCGTTCCTCACTGTTCTAGAGGCTGAGGAGTCCAGGATCAAGGCATGGGCAGGCGCATGTTAGGTGAGGGCTTTCTGGTTTGTAGAGTGTCTTCTCACTATGTCCTCACATGACACAGCTCTTTGAGCTTCTTTCCTGAAGGCATCAATCTTAATCCTGTGGCCTACTCCTTGATGAACCAGTCATCTCCCAAAGGCCTCACAATGGTTGTTAGATAAGGATTTTGGAGAGATAAATAGTCATAGCAAAGTGGTCCCCTAAAATGGAGTAAGAAAGTAGCATCCAGACCAGTGTTGGCGCAGATAGAAATGTATAGACCAATGTGGTGCAGGGGCCTTGCCAAGCTGCCGTGACTCTCTCAGTGATGTGAACAGACAACAGCCAGAACAACTTGAAAAGGAGAGACTGCATTGAAAATGGCCTTAGCTGGTGGTGAATGCCTCACAGGCATTTGTCACCAAAGCCTGGTAACCTGAATTCAATCCTGGAATCCACATGGGAGAAGTGACTCCCACAAGTCGTCCTCTGACATCTACATACATGCCAACACACAGACACACACACACAACATTAGCAACTTAGCAATTCTAGTTACAGAAACTTTGAAGTAAGTCTATAGTGGTAAAAAGGACATCAATGCATTAGTGTTCTCATCTGCTTAGCATCTCCCAGCCTAACTTACCTAACTTTTAAAAGGCTAAGGAATAGAGTCCATCGTATAGCAGTTACTTAGTGTTTAACGTGTCTCTGTCCTTCCTCAGCCGAGTGTTAGGTTTCAGCTACAGTGTGAGCAGCTGAACTGTAGTCTGCCTTTCTCTGACTCGACTGGTTGTAACTACTTCCCATTCCTGTAATTTTACCCGTATCCTTACCTGCTTCCTTCATTTGTTCAAAAACGTTTATGAATTCAAACATGGTGGACCATACTTGTAGTCCCAGCCTGTGGAAGGCCAAGGTTGGAGAATCCTTTCTAGTTCAAGGCCAGCCTGGGATACATAATGAGAGCCTGTCTCAAAGCAAAGCAAAAAACAGCATAAACAAACCCACCAGACATGGTATCAGGGTAGTCAGAATTATAGGAGACCTTGTCTCATGAAAAGATAATCAGGTCCAATGGCTTAGTAGGTAAAGGTCCATACCTGCCAGTGACCTGAGTTCAATCCCCAGTATTCACCTGGGAGAAGAGCCCACTCCCACAAATGTTCCTCTGACTTCTGCATATGTACTGAGGCAGACACAAGTCCACATGCATTCAGACACATGCTCGTATACATAAAATGTCAATTAATAAAACGTAACAATTTTAAATGAGTTAGTAAATAAGTCAGCTATTTAAAGATCTGAGAACACATAAGGCCCTAGGTTCAATTCCTAGCAAAAAAAAAGAAAACAAAAACCAGTAACAAATAGACATTTGAGATTCATTAAAAAAAAAATGCCAGGTAGTTATGGCACAAACCTTTAATCCCAGCTCTTGGGAGGCAGAGACAGATGCAGGCAGATCTCTGGGAGTTCAAGGCCAGCCTGGTCTAGAGTGAATTCCAGGACAGCAAGGGCTATATGGGAGAAACCATGTCTCAAAAACACAAAGACAAAATATAATTTAAAAATTAAATTAAAATTATAAATAAAAAGACAAACACAAACCAAAGCCATCTTCTTTTGCTGTAACTATTGTTTCTGTTTGTTTGTTTGATTCCTTTAGGTTTTGGCTTTGGGGGGGTGTGAGACAGGGCTTCTCCTTGGCAGCTCTGGCTGTCCTAGAAGTACTCTGTAGACTACAATGGCCTTCAAGTCAGAGATCCACCTGTCTCTGCCTCCTGAGTGCCAGGCTGAAAGGCTTGTGCCAGGGATGTGGAGAGATGGCTCAGTGATTAAGAGAACGAGTAGATCTTCTGAAAGACCTGGGTTCGATTCCCAGCACCCACGTTGCAGCTCACAACCGTCTGTAACTCCAGTTCCAGGAGATCTGACACCTTCACACAGACACATAACAAAATATGCAAGCAATGTCTGTGGAGTCTGTTCCCCAACATGGCTGCCTTGTCTGGCTTCAGTGGGAGAGGGTGTGCCTAACCGGGCAGAGACTTGATGCACCAGGGTGAGGGCGTGATGGTTTGTATATGCTCAACCCAAGGAGTGGCACTATTAGAAGGTGTGGGCCTGTTGGAGTAGGTGCATCACTGTGGGCGTGAGCTTTAAGAACCTCAATCCTAGTTGCTTAGAAACCACAGTAGTCTGCTAGCAGCCTTCAGATGAAGATGTAGAACTCTCAGCTCCTCCTGGACTATGACTGTCTGGATGCTGTCATGTTCCTTGATGCTTATGGACTGAACCTCGGAACCTGTAGGCCAGCCCCAATTAAATGTCCTTATAAGAGTTGCCTTGGGGGGCTGGTGAGATGGCTCAGTGGGTAAGAGCACCCGACTGCTCTTCCAAAGGTCCAGAGTTCAAATCCCAGCAACCACATGGTGGCTCACAACCATCCACAACGAGATCTGGCGCCCTCTTCTGGAGTGTCTGAAGACAGCTACAGTGTACTTACATATAATAAATAAAATAAATCTAAGGAAAAAAAAAAAAAAGAGTTGCCTTGGGGGCTGGCGAGATGGCTCAGTGGTTAAGAGCGCCGACTGTTCTTCCGAAGGTCCCGAGTTCAAATCCCAGCAACCACATGGTGGCTCACAACCATCCGTAATGAAATCTGACGCCCTCTTCTGGAGTGCTGAAGACAGCTACAGTGTACTTACATATAATAAATAAATCTTTAAAAAAAAAAAAAGAGTTGCCTTGGGGCCAGGAGGTGGTGGCACATGCCTTTAATCCAAGCACTTGGGAGGCAGAGACAGACTGATTTCTGAGTTCGAGGCCAGCCTGGTCTACAAAGTGAGTTCCAGGGCAGCCAGGGCTATACAGAGAAACCCTGTCTCGAAAACAAACAAAACAAAAAACAAACAAACAAAATAACCCAAACAAACAAAAAACGACTTGCCTTGGGAATGGAGAGATGGCTCAGCAGTTAAGAGCACCGACTGTTCTTCCAGAGGTCCTGAGTTCAATTCCCAGAATCCGCATGGTGGCTCACAACCGTCTATAATGTGGTCTGATGCCCTCTTCTAGTGTGTCTAAAGAAAGTAATGGTGGTGTACTCATATGCATAAAATAAATAAATAAATCTTCAAAAAAAAAGTTGCCTTGGTCATGGTATCTGCTCGCAGCAGTAAACCCTAACTATGACTGGGGGGTGGGGGGGAAGGGGAGGAGATACCCAGGGGAGGCCCACCCTCTCAGAAGAGAAGGGGACATGGGGGTGGGGAGGGACTCTGTGAGGGGGAACCAGGAGAGAGGCCAGCAATTGGGATGTAAAAAAATGTTTTAATTAATTAAAAAGAATATACAGGCAACCATCAATGAACAAAAAATAAAAGTAAGGGCTGGTGAGATGGCTCAGTGGTTAAGAGCACCGACTGCTCTTCCGAAAGTCCTGAGTTCAAATCCCAGCAACCCCATGGTGGCTCACAACCATCTGTAATGAGAACTGACACCCTCTTCTGGTGCATCTGAAGACAGCTACAGTGTACTTACATATAATTAATTGATTAATTAATTAATGTAAATTATTTATTTTATTAATGGCCATGTGCCACTAAACCTGGCTTTTGTTAAAATTCTTAACATTATTTTTGTGAAGTAAATATGAAAAACATTCCAAAAGTTAAGGTAAAAAAAAGATGAAATGAAAATGAGTATTGGGGCCGGGTGTGGTGGCGCACACCTTTAATCCCAGCACTTGGGAGGCAGAGGCAGGTGGATTTCTGAGTTCAAGGCCAGTCTGGTCTACAGAGTGAGTTCCAGGACAGCCAGGGCTACACAGAGAAACCCTGTCTCAAATAATAATAATAATAATAATAATAATAATAATAATAAACAAATGTCTCTTCTCCCTTGGTTCCCCCAGATCCAATCCCTCAGTCTCATCCCAGACTTGCGCTAGAACACCTGTAGCAGCCTTTCCCACCCCCTGCTCCCATATCCTGGGAATCCTACAGGTCTTCCCCACACTCAGTCCTGTCCCAGCCCCCAACCCCAGCAGGCACCCTGCTGCTCGCTCAGGGGCCACTCCTCCCAGGGCAAAAGATAGATCCACACCTCTCCTTTTTGCTTCCCCAGTTCCAATCCCCCCAGTCTCATCTCTAGCTCTGTAACAGCAAATCTGCTGTGGCCTGCCAGGATCACAAAGACCTTCTCCAGAACTCCATCCTTCTTTTCCCAAACTCATCCCAGTAGCACAACCTTCAACAGCAGCAGGCACTCCCCTAGGACACACCAACTCAGCAGGGCAGGAAAACAGGCAGCACAGAGCCATCACCTCCTCCAAAATTCAAAAAGGAAAACAGAAAACAGGGAACAAAACACCCATCCAACAAAGACAAATCCAGAAACCAGTACCCAGACAAAAATCATGCCAAACCCAGATGCCTAGACACCAGCTTAAAATTACAATTAATAAATTCAACATGGTGGTAACTTCCAGAACCAGTACCAGAGGTTCACTCAGAGGAGCCTGAGAGACCCACGGAGGCTTCATGGTGAGACTCGTGGAGATCTCCCAAACAAACAGCTAAAAAAGGCAGGTCTAGTTGGAAGGTGCTTTAAAGAATGGTTTCATGGAATTGGGAAAAAAAAAAAAAAAAGATGGCACACGGTGGAGAGAAGTGGAACTGGAGACACCACTGAGGTGACAGGTATGAAGCATGGGCCTCAACCAGCCCCACCTTGCCCTGTCACGACCAGCTAGGCCAGGCCACTGCTTAGCCTGCAGCTGGCCCAGGAAATACAGCCACCACTCACGCTGCTCATCCTGCTTAGGAGAGAAGAGGACCCGAGGTCTCACCATGCCTGCAGGCTGCAATCATGATGTCATCCCAGGATGCCAGCAGGGCAGTGGGCAGGATGGAGCTCACACAGGTTCTGCCCCAGGACACACTGATCACCCTAGTTCTGAGCAACAAGATACAGGAGATGAAGAACCGTTACTTTCTGGATTATATCCCCTCCAAAGACTTTTGTGGTCATGCTGCAGCCACAGGCCAAGATGATATCCATGGGTGTCTTAGTCCTGCACAAACATCATGACCAAGAAGCAAGTTGGGGAGGAAAGGATTTATTCAACTTACATCTCCACATTGCTCTTCATCACCAAAGGAAGTCAGGACAAGAACTTACACAGGGCAGGAAGCAGGAGCTGATGCAGAGGCCATAGAGGGATTTTACTTACCCGCTTGCTTCCTCTTTCTTGCTCAGCTTGCTTTCTTATAGAACCCAGGACTACCGGCCCAGGGACATCATCCACAATGGGCCCTCCCATCCTTGATCACTAATTGAGAAAATGCTGGATCTCATGGAGGCATTTCCTCAAGAGAGGCTCCAACTTGTGATAACTCTAGCTTGTGTGAACACACAAAACCAGCCAGCACAATGGTGGAACTGATGTCCAGTGATCTGCGCAACAGACAGCTACTGTGGGCAAGGAAGCTTCTTTTGCAGTGGTATCAATGACTGCAGACACATAACTGAGAGTGATAGATAGCAAATGCTTCCGTGATGCCCCCCTAAAAAAAAGGGGGAGGGAAGGAAGGGAGGGAGGGAGGGAGGGAGGAAGGAAAGAAGGAAGGAAGGAAGGAAGGAAGGAAGGAAGGAAGGAAGGAAGGAAGGAAGGAAGGAAGGAAAGAAAAAAGGGAGGGAGGGAGGGAGGCAGGGAGGGAGAAAAGGAGGGAGGGAGGAAGGAAGGAAAGAAGAAAGGGAGGGAGGGAGGGAGGGAGGAAGGAAGGAAGGAAGGAAGGAAGGAAGGAAGGAAGGAAGGAAGGAAGGAAGAAAGAAAAAAAAGTCCAGACAGGAAGCTATTGGAGAGAATCCTTAAAAAATAATGATAGAGATCCTAGAGTGTAGCTCTTCACAGTTGATGGCTTCTGGGAGTTTGACCATGCTCCAATGAGTATATGGGTAACACGAACTGGACTTGTGGGGTTTTTTTTCTTTGCTTTTTTTTTTTGGAGGGTGGTGTGCAAAGGTGGGAGGGTGACCCTGGGAAGAACAAGAAGTGTGAGTGATCAGGGTGCCTTGTATGAAACTCCCAAATAATTAGTAAAAATATGTTGGGGTAAAAACACACAACAGCCTGGGCACTATGTCTCCACTACAGCCCAGCTGTCATACCAGGGCTGGGAGGGAAAGACGATACAGTAGAGGGAAAGAATGTGGAGAGAGACAGCTGGAATCGAGAGGCATTTGGGGGGAGTCGGGGGAAAGGGGGTCGAGACCTAGTGCAATGGAAACTTCCTAAAATATATGAAGGTGATCCTAATGAGATCTCCTGATAATGGGGGATATGGAATCTCAACCGGCCTTCTCTTCACCACACCAGGCTTCCAGTTCCGGGACTGGGTTGCATTCAGTTGAGCTGTTGGCCAAGGGAGAACCCATGAAAATCTCCAAACAACCCAGGCTGTTGCTACAACAATGGGTTGCTCTCTGCAAACTGAAAGGTGGGCGGATCACTGTTGAGGACAACACCCACACCATTCACTGAACATGGAGAACTCCATCTGGTACCTCCATGGAGTCTTCACCCCTGCTTACATTCTAGTGTCTTTGGTCATTGAAGATGACTCTACAGGCTACCAAAAAAGAAACATAAATACCAACCCAGCCACAAAACCTCTGACATATAATCTGTCCTGATTGCAAAATATGCTAGGGCAATGGTGGCACAGAACTTGGGCGAGTGGCCAACCAATGTCCAGCTGATGATTTAAGGTTCACACTATGAGACAAAACCCATACTCACACTGCTTGGGTGACCAAGACCCAGAGACTAGAGAGCCCAAAGAGCTAGGGTAATACTGATACTCTGCTATATTTATACACCAGTGCCTTTTATTTAGTCATCACCATAGATGCTTCAGCAGATGGGAACAAATACAGAGATGCACAGCCAGACATTACTTGGAGAGTCTACATGGAATGTCTCCATCAAATCCCTTCTCTTGGAGCTCAGGGAACCTCTCAGAAGAGGAGGCAGAAAGAGCAAGAGGGGATGAAAGACAACTGGAGAACAAGGTCCTCTCAATCAACTAAGCAAGGTTCTATGAACTCAAAGACTGAAGCAACAAGCAGAGCCTGCGTAGTCCTCTACATATCTATTATAGCTCTCAGTTTTTCTATAGGACTCCTGAGTATGAGAACGAGTGGGTCTTTGATTCTTGTGCATGCTCTTGGGGCTCTTTTCCTTCTTTTGGACTTGTCTGACTTCCATATGATGGGTTTTGCATTATCTTATATTTGACTTTATCACGTTTGGTGGTCATGGTAAGTAAAAATGGCCCCAATAGATCCATAGGGAGTGGCACTATTAAGAGGTGTGGCCTTGTTGGAGTAGGTGTGGCCTTGGAGGAAGTGTGTCACTGGACTTTGAGGTCTCAGATGCTCAAGTTGGTCCAGTGCCTGTCTTCCTGTTGCCTGCAGATACTGATGTAGAACTCTCAGCTCCTTCTCCAGCACCATGTCTGCCTGCACAATGCCATGCTTCCCAACATGACAATAATAGACTAAGCCTCTGAACTGTAAACCAGCCCCAATTAAATGGTTTTTTTTCTTTCTTTCTTATTTTTTTAAAGATTTATTTATTGGCATATGCAATAGTGTCTGGGTTTGGTGGTTGTTTATGGAATGTAACCCCAGGTGGGGCAGTCTCTGGATGGTCCTTCCTTCAGTCTCAGCTCTGAACTTTGTCTCTGTAACTCCTTCCATGGGTATTTTGTTACCCTTCTAAGAAGGAACTAAGTATCCACACTTTGGTCTTCCTTCTTCTTGAGTTTCATGAGTTTTGTAAATTGTATCTTGGGTATTCTAAGTTTCTGGGCTAATAGCCACTTATTAGTGAGTGCATATCATGTGTGTTCTTTTGTGATTGGGTTACCTCACTCAGGATGATATCCTCCAGATCCATCCATTTGCCTAAAAATTTCATAAATTCGTTGTTTTTAATAGCTGAGTAGTATCCATTGTATAAATGCACCACATTTTCTGTATGCATTCCTCTGTTGAGGGACATCTGGGTTCTTTCCAGCTTCTGGCTATTATAAATAAGTCTGCTATTGTTGGAGTTCGTCAAAAGACCCTCACTCACAAAGACCACAGAGACCACCATCACTGCAACCGCATAAGGATTTTTATTGATTCAACATGTTAGGAACCTTCCTCTCAGCACGCAGGCCAGAGGAGAGACCCAGAACAAAAAAAGAACACACATTTTATCTTTGTAAGGGGCAGATATGGGCAACAGGGTAGCTGGCTTATTCTCATTGGTGTAGCAAGTAACCTTTTCAGGCATTGGTTGGTTTGCATAGTGACTACCTTTTGGCCTAGTGACTCACTTTGCCTGCCCTTGTGGTGGGTTATTATGATTTGGTCAGCAAAGTAATAGTACATTTGAACTTATGGGTCAGCTATTAATGTCACACCACAGCTATCTGCAAGGTCAGGGCAGTTTGTGGTTTGTTTTGTTTTGTTTTTTCCAGAATTCAGTGTGGGGCAGGGTATGGGGATTTCTCTGGGAACTGCTATCTTGTTGTTATGGTTATTTTTCTGAGAACAGCTCATTTTGTTTTGGCAGCTGTAGACTCAGTCATTCTGACTGCTATGTTTCTGAAAGTCCCTTCAGAGGGGAAGGGGCTAGGTGGTCTTGAACTTATTTTGGATATTACACTATGAACATGAGTGGAGCATGTGTCCTTATTACAAGTTGGAACATCTTCTGGGTATATGCCCAGGACATTGCTGGGTCTTCCAGTAGTACTATGATTTTGCTGACAGGACACTGATATAGAGGTCTCCTGTGAGGCTAGTGGATGCTCACAGTCATCTATTGGATAGAATACAGGGTCCCCCGTGAAGGAGCTAGAGAAAGTACCCAAGGAGCTGAAGGGGACTGCAGTTCTATAGGAGGTACAATATGAACTAACCAGTACCCCCAGATCTCATGTCTCTAGCTGCATATGTAGCAGAGGATGGCCTAGTTGGTCATCAACAGGAGGAGAGGCCCTTCGTCTTGTGAAAATTCTATGGTCCAGTACAGGGGAATGCCAGGGCCAAGAAGTGGGAATGGGTGGGTTGGGGAGCAGGAGGAAGGAGGGTATAGGGGGTTTTCAGAGAGGAAACTAGGAAAGGGGATAGCATTTGAAATGTAAATGAAGAAAACAACTAATAAAAAAAATTTATTTATTTAATGTGAGTACACTGTAGCTGTACAGATGGTTGTGAGCCTTCATGTAGTTGTTGGGAATTTTAGGACCTCGGCTCACTCTGGTTGACCCTGCTGGCTCCGGTCAACTCCGCTTATTCAGTCCCTGATTGCTCCCGTCCAAAGATTTATTATTATACATAAGCACACCAGAAGAGGGCATCAGAAATCATTATGGTTGGTTGTGAGTCACCATGTGGTTGCTGGGATTTGAACTCAGGACCTTCGGAAAAGCTCTTACCCACTGGGTCATCTCAGCAGCCCCAAATGTTTTTCTTTATAAGAGTTCCTGTGGTCATGGTGTCTCTTCACAGCAACAGAACCCTAAGATAGTTGTAATCTCTTAGACTGTTTTTTTTTTTTTTTTTTTTTTTTGGTTTTTCGAGACAGGGTTTCTCTGTATAGTCCTGGCTGTCCTGGAACCCACTCTGTAGACCAGGCTGGCCTCGAACTCAGAAATCCGCCTGCCTCTGCCTCCCAAGTGCTGGGATTAAAGGCGTGCGTCACCACGCCCGGCTGCAGACTGTTCTTTTCTAATGAAAGACAGGACGGAAGTGGATCAGGATGGGAGGGGAAATCCAGAGAACTGAGGGTAGGGAGGGGGAAACTGTAACCAGGATATACTGCATAAGAAAAGAATCTATTTTCAATAAAAAGGAAAAATGGGTTAAAAAGATTTATATGTATGTTTTGATTTCATGCATGTGTGGTGTCCACAGAAGTCAGAAAAGGGAACTGAATTTCCTGCAACTAAAATTATGAATGGTTGTGAGCTGCAATGTGGGTGCTGGGAATTAAATCAGAGGCCTCTGCAAGGACAAGTGCTCTTAACCACCAAAGCGTAATTTTTAATTTTATGTATATGGGTGTTCTGCCTGAACATAAGAGAGCTTGGGAACTGAACCCAGGTTCCCCAGAGCTCTTAACCTCTGAGCCATCACTCCAGCCTTTCCTCTTTCTCTACAGACTGATACCTAAATGCTATAAGCAACACAAACTTTCTGAAAAAGTTTAGTCTGTCTTGTTTGATTTTTGAATTACTGATTCTGTGTCACAGAGAAAACATTACTGTGATACATCTTGATATGGTATTTGCACCCATAGTGATATGGTAAGATGTATTGTGTAACTCCCAAGTTAACAGCAAGACTTTGACTTAAATCAGCACATTTTGGACCCTCCTGTAGTACCACAGAAATGTTAATAAGCCCAGTTAAAATATGACCAAAGCTGGGTGGTGGTGGCGCACACCTTTAGTCCCAGCACATGGGAGGCAGAGGCAGGCAGATTTCTGAGTTCAAGGACAGCCTGGTCTACAGAGTGAGTTCAGGACAGCCAGGGCTACACAGAGAAACCCTGTCTCAAAAAACCAAAAAAATTAAAAATGACCATTTCTTGAAGTTTTAATTTACTCACAAAGCCACTTATTTATGTTTGATTCGGGTACACCAGTCAGAGCAGACAACCTATAGAAATCTGCCTTTGACATTTAATCACTCTTAGACTTGACTATATGTGAAGTGTCTGGAAAATAGTCATTTGTCTTTCAATTCCAACAGAACCCAACTCAACTGCCAATCTCATGCACTCCTCTCATGGATGTCCTATTCACATGTCTACATTAGACATGTGAGTAAAGAAAATATTTTAAAAAAATCCAACATGTAGACTTGAATACTTATTAGTGCATTTATTTAGTTATGGGTACATCTGAAAACCAGAAGTTCTCAAACTAGCAATCCTCCTACCCCTATCTCTTAAGTGCTGCGCCACCACTGCACAGCTGCAGTCATACATTTTAAGTGGACATTCTACTTGGACTGAGGAACAAATGTTTATACAGCAGTTAGAAATGGCTTTGTGGGGCTGGCGAGATGACTCAGTGGTTAAGAGCTCCGACTGCTCTTCTGAAGGTCCGGAGTTCAAATCCCAGCAACCACATGGTGGCTCACAACCATCCATAACAAAATCTGATGTCCTCTTCTGGAGTTATCTGAGGACAGCTACAGTGTACTTACATATAATAAATAAATAAATCTTAAAAAAAAAAAAAAGAAAGAAAGAAATGGCTTTGTGGGCTGGAGAGATGGCTCAGCAGTTAAGAGCACCGACTGTTCTTCAGAAGATGTTCTTCAGAAGATCGAGTTCAAATCCCAGCAACCACATGGTGGCTCACAACCATCCTGAATGAGATTTGACTTCCTCTTCTGGCGTGTCTAAAGATAGCTACGATGTGTAAATAAATAAATAAATCTTAAAAAAAAAAAAAAAAAAAAAAGAAATGGCTTTGTACACCTTTAATCCCAGCACTCAGGAGGTAGAGGCAGGTGGTCTGAGTCTGAGGCCACCCTGGTCTGCAGAGCAAGTTTCAGGGAAGCCAGAGGGACAAATTGAACCCCTGCCTCTGGGAAGACCCACCCCCCCAAAATTCAGTGGGTATATGCCTGTAACCCCAGCACTTAAGAGATAGGGGTAGGAGGATTGCTAGTTTGAGAACTTCTGGTTTCAGATGTACCCATAACTAAATAACTAAATGCACTAATAAGTATTTAAGTCTACATGTTGGATTTTTTTTTTTTTAACATGGAGTGGGTCATTGTCAATAACAGACTTTGTACCAACACCTACAAATAAAACCTGTTCAACAAAACTTGAATCCTACATAGGCAATAGCCATGCCTCAGCAACAGATAGCTAACTGTGTACCCTGAATAGATTTAGGTCCCTGACCTATTTTGGGTTGGCTGCACCAATCTATTTCCAGTCCTGCTGCTTGTTCTTACATTCTGGTCCAACTACCATCCTATCCTCACAAGAAATTCAGTCTTAGGCAAGGTGTGATGCACACCTGCAATAACTCTCAGGAAGGAGACTGAGTTAGAGACCAGCCAAGAGTGTATGAGGAGAACATTCCTCAAAAAAATTTTTTTACTTTCCTTTTTTTCTTTTTTGGGGGGGAAGGGGGTTTTGTGGAGACAGGGTTTTTCTGTGCAGTCCTAGCTGTCCTGGAACTCACTCCTTAGACCAGGCTGGCCTTGAGCTCAGAGATCCGCCTGTCTCTGCCTCCCAAGTGCTGGGATTAAAGGTGTGCGCCACCACTGAAAGTCAAGTCCTAAATCAACTTCAGCCTTGCTTTTACTGGAAGCCTTAAAAGCTACTCAGCACCCAGCTGCCCTGGAACCACCATGCAGAATAATATGTTTAATATGCTGGAAGGGAACTTTTCTAGCCCAGGCAAATGAAAAGATGTAAGACCCAGATAGCTCAACGAATACTTCAAAAAGTTTCACATAACAATTTCAAACCTAATAACTCTCCCTTTCTCTTCAGTACAGGTGTAAATTTAACATGCAGCTAACTAGATGTACAACACGAAATTTAGTTCAATGTTCTTATCTATAATCCTAGGAAGCTGAGGCAGGAGGACCGCCTAACTGGCTTACTATGTTAAGTTCCAGACCAGCAGCCAAGGATACAAAAGGAAGACCCTTAAAATAACAAGAATTCACACACACATTATATGTATCTTATGTAGATTGTTAGCTCTCTCCAAATAAGCAAGAACTTCAATCAAGGCAAAAATCAGGAAACATAAACTGGGCCTTTGTATTTCTGAATACAACAAGCAGGCACCTGAACATAAATCAGTGCAGCTTTAAAAGCTGGGCTAAACCCTCCAAGTAAACCTCAGGAGTGAGTATGCAGAGGCTGCAACTCCAGCTCCGCTCAGGTGTCTAGCAGCCTTTCCCATAAAAAAACTAAACTGCTGACATTCCATCCAGTCTGGGTGTGTGAAAAGCAGGTCACCTTAGTCTTTTTAGGGATCATGCTTTGGTCCTTAATTATCATTTTAAGAATGAGCGTAATCTGGGTGCCCTTTTACAAACATAGACCAATAGACCCACTAGCATTAAAAAGTGAACATGAGACAAAAATCTGCTATACTAAAATTAGCTTGTCAAAAAATAAAACTACAATTCAGTGTTTATCCATATTTAATAAACCATGTTTTTGAAAACCCAAGACTATTTCCTAAACACAGGAGTTTCTTAAGTGAAGGGACAATTTAGGAATAGAATAGCACCAATGGTTTACTTAGTTTACCCTTTTTTCCTGGGGGGAATTCCTTTTTTTTTTTTGTTTTTTTTTTTTTTTTTTTTTTTTGTTTTTCGAGACAGGGTTTTTCTGTATAGCCCTGGCTGTCCTGGAACTCACTTTGTAGACCAGGCTGGCCTCGAACTCAGAAATCCGCCTGCCTCTGCCTCCCGAGTGCTGGGATTAAAGGCGTGCGCCACCACGCCCGGCTCTGGGGGGAATTCCTTAATTCTTCTTTTTATTTTAGGACTAAATCTTTTTGCAATACTAGTTTTTAAAATAACAAACTCATAGGCATCAGGAATAGATGGGTTTATTTAGCATTAAGTTTGAAACTCTTGCTTTAAGCAAGGGTACTACAGTAATTATATCAGGAACAGACATTTCCTACACTGTCAAATATATAAAAGTTCCTTTGCACTTTCAACACTGATCAACAAGCAGATTCAGTCCATGTTACTTTGATGTATCTACTCAGTTAACCCAAGCTTCTTCTTCAGAGACTCTGGCATCTCAGGTGGAGGAGGGCGAGGGAGCCTGAAGTAGACCTTCACAGAGTCGTAGATGAACCACTGTAGTGCAGTCAGAGTGCCGATCATGATGATTCGGGCGAAGAGCCCCTTCCACACACCTGGTTCAGAGAGGAAACATGAGTGCACAAGCGCCAACTACCTACCCACACGCACAGTGAGGTGGTACGTCTCAGGAGAGCCTAACTCACCTCTGAAGCCCAGCCTCTGCAGGACCTGAGATGCAGTGCTGCCTTTCTCTTTATTCAGCACAGAGACCACTGAGTCAGCAGGGTGGGAGACAATCGCACAGAAGACTCCGGCTGGGGGGAAAGGGAAGGGGAAAAAAAATCAGGATACCTCCAAGTAAAACTCCTTCCTCAGCCTCCCAAGTGCTAGGATTATGAGCATGTGCCACCACACTGGCCTTAGATTATTATCTAAAACATGTACATTTAGATTCACTCACTTTATATGCATGAGTGTCTTCCCTGCATGCATGTATGTGCACCACATGCATGCCTTGTATGCCCAAAGATCAGAAAAGGGAGCCGTATCTCCTGGAAATGGAGTTACAGATCCATTTTCAAGCATGACCATAACATGAATAATAATAATGGTAACTATAGAAAAAGTTTTTTTTGGAAATAATTAAGAGTATTAAAATCTGGCAGAACATAAAAACAGGCAGATAAAAATGCTCCCTAATCTTTGGAAACTTTCCTTCACAAAGGGGCCAACAATGGAAGTGACAGAATTCGCATATAGTTTCATGAACAGGTGTGTTCTAAATACTTCATACCAGCCAGGGTGTAGTGATACACAATTCCCTTAACTTGGGAGACAGAGGCAAGTGGATCCTGGCCTACATAGTAAGTTCTAAGACAGCCAGGGTTATAAAGTGAGACCCTGAAGGTAGATATATACATGGACAGACGGGTCATACCTATGTAACCTGCCACAAATGTCACAACCAGCTGCTCTGCCTTTGTACATTCACTTCGGGGCTTAGGAACCACAAATTTGTACAAAGCTTCAACAGTACGTTCAAAGCAGGCGAACTTCATCATGGTGTACGGGATCTGTCTCATCCACAGAGGAGCAACACCCTTGTAGAACCTAGGAAATTAGCACACTAACTTAAATAGGTGCCTAATTGATTTAGCAGAGATTTTCTTTCACCATCCACAGAAGTGTCCGCACACCAGTCGAGTCCTGACAGTAACACATGACAGCATCACGCATGTCACTTCCATCAGAACCTGAAGACTAACATGCAGGTATATTAGTCTCACATGCCAATGACTCAAGCACCTTCGACTATACAACCAACAAAGTTGCTGGACGTTTCTTGGACTGGAACTACAAGAAACAAGAAGTTTACAGGTAGAACTCAGTCCAAGATTCATCCACAAAGGTGGATCTAAGGAAGCATGTTGGCATCTGAAACATGCAAACTGTGTATATCAGAAATGTCCCATCCTCCTGAGTCAATAGGTACTTAGACAAGTATCATCTTCAGACAGACAGACAGACAGAAGGACTTGATTTTAGGTTCTCCCCAGTGACTAGTTTTAGGAGAATACGCACTTACGCATTTAAGCCTTCCTCTTTATACATTTTGGGAACAGCTTCCCTCAAGGTGTTGGCATAACCAGGCTGGGTTTGAATTCGAACTTTAGCAGCTTCCATAGGAGCCAGGGCAATGTCAGCGAAGAATTCAGCACTGGCAGAAGAAGCTAAATATAGTGATGTGCGCCACAGGTAGGTGTTCTCCTAAAAGTCAATATACAGAACAGATATAAACTGCTGCCACGCTGGCCATCTCAATCTAACTTTCCATGACAATGTGACTTCAGAGGCTCCAAAATTACTCCTCTCCCCCTTTCTGGTTTAAGATCTAACTTCATCAGTCTATCCTAGTTTAGCCTTGTTATATGGGACAATCTGGCTTCAAAAATCACACTAGACCTAAATGCTAGGAAACAGATGCACATTATACCTTGCCTGACTTGTCTGAACTACTCTTATTACACAGTCCATGAATAACACTGTATCAGAATGAGTTTATATTGTCTCTCAACCTCATAACTAATACAAGGTATGTACTCTGAATATACATGGGACACATACAGTAATCCTATACTACATAAGAGAAACCCCAGACTCTTCTCTTACACTAACACACACACCACTCATACTTACTTAGAAATAACATAGTACATTGAGAAGCTAGAATCTTATGAAATACACTTTGCTTTTCATCCTGTCTCTGCTATTGCTAAATATACCTTATGAATTGAGACATGCTGTACTCTTTCTAGGGCCATTTCTTCAGCCATAAAACAAAATAAGCCCAACAAAAAGCATAGCATCTTTCTCAAACACTTGGGACACTTAATGTCAAAGTAAAATCACATACCTCACCAAGTATGTTGCTATATAAGGCTTTGAAGACTTCATAAAAGCCAAATTTGCAGAGCCCTTGCATGGAATAGCCAATCAAAGTTGGGGCCCATCCTTTAGCCAAACCACGAACACCATCTTCTTTCAGTGTAATGGAGAATCCATTAAATATGCCTTTGTACTTCTGAGGGTCCACCTTTAAAATGGGAAAATGTCAATATAAAAGAAATAGTTATGTTAATTTGTGTGTTTTATTTACGAAGTTATTTATAATGAGTTTTATAAATTAAGATTTAAGAATATCTAACACCTTTTACAAACATTTTATTCTACTACTGTGCTTTTTTGTTTTAAAATTTAACTACAAAAAAAGGTATATGCAAGTTCTCAGCTTAATATAAGCTAAACACCTGTTTTTAAAACTTTTAGTGGTATATTCATGTGTATATGCTTCTGTGTGCATGTATGTGGAGGCCAGAGGTCAATGTTGGGAACCACCCTTTACTTTGGAATCTCTTCTACTACTGTTCCTGTCTCTACCAGACTAGCTTGGCCAGCGACCTCCGGGGACCCTCTTCTATCCACCTTGGCAGTGCTAGGATTATACAGGTACATGAACATGCCCAACTTTTTACACAGGTGCTTGAGGGTCTCACCTAAGTTCTTCAGGCTTACATAACAAACACTCTATTGACTGAACAATCTTCCCAGCCAAACTGGGAGGAGTCCAGGCTAGTCTCAAACTCATAGTGATCTTCCTGCCTCTGCCTCCCAGATGCTAGACTGCAGGCATGAGCCATCACTCCCAGGCTCTATTTAGGACTGTTTCTATATCAAGGTCTAACTTCCTTTAAATTATATTAATTCTTGAACAGTCAAAACTATGTAATTCCAAAAACAAAAAAGAAAATTGCTCTTAAGATATAAGTATGTATTCCTGATCCCGGAGTCCTTTAAGTAGATGATACTGCACTACGAACCACTGTGAACATCAGATAACCCAACTAAACACAATTGTAAGAGTACAGCATCTCTTCTGAGGTACAGAATCGCTTTTACTTCAGAAATTAAATTTACTCCAAAAGACACGCATGTTTCAGGACTTACACTTGGTATCTATTTGTTTAACAACACTGTTAAAGGGAGCTTATCTCACTCTCTGCCGGTACTAGAAGGGCTGGTACACATCACCTTCCTCTCTCCCTCCTAATATTTCACCTTCCTTTCTCTTAGGTAAGGAGACTTCTAATCCTGTTTGGGACAAATAAATTTTTAATGTTTCATTACTTTTTTTTCAATAATTATGATATTCAAATTATAAAAACATAGAAGAGGCAGTGCTCACTTTCCCTATAAAGACAGTAAGAACTTTTCTGAGAAATAAACATGTTCTTTGCCTCAATATTTAGGGAGAGGAAGTTACTTCACATGAGATAACACAAGACTGACTGACCACTTTGATACAAAAAATACCTATAAAGTGACTACTTGGGGTGTTGAATTAGTAGGCTTTGAAAAAGACCTCTGGCCAGAACTGAACACCAGCAGTTAAGATCCACTTATAGTAAGAGCTCAGCAGTTAAAAGTAGTAGCTGGGGCTGGTGAGATGGCTCAGTGGGTAAGAGTTCAAATCCCAGCAACCACATGGTGGCTCACAACCATCCGTAACGAGATCTGGCGCCCTCTTCTGGAGTGTCTGAAGACAGCTACAGTGTACTCACATATAATAAATAAATCTTAAAAAAAAAAAAAAAAAGGTAGTAGCTGCTCTTCCAGAGGTTCTGGGTTCGATTCCCAGCGCCCACACAGTGGTTCACAATCATCTAGGGAGACACTAGGCATGTGGTGCACAAACATGCATGCAGGCAAAGCACCCTTAAACATGAAGTAGAAATCTTTTGAAAAGTAAACAAAGCTAGAAATGTAGCTCAGTGGTAGAGGGCACTCCTAGCACACATTAAGACCTTGATTCCAGCATAATTCCTATGTAACAATAATAAGAAATGAGACCATCAATTTGAGAGGGTGGGAGGTGGAGGTATGGGAGGGGTTGTTGGGGGCAAAGGGAAAAGAAGTAATATAATTGTACTTTAGTTTAAAACAACTTTTTATTAGTAAGGTAAATCACATACACAAGACACATCGGGTCAGTATCAGGCACTTGCCTGTCAGACCTGCCAACCTGAGTGCTATGCTGGGTTCCCTATGGTTTAAGTAAAGAATTAACTTCCAAAAGTGGTCTATTTATTTCCACACCTACCCACCCACATAACATATATTACTTATATAATAAAAATGTTATCATAGCAAATAATAAAATATAAATAACCACTCATGCCAACAATACAAACCTGCATGCGGCACTTTACTAAGTCCAGGGGAACAACAGCAGTGTGTGTCAGCCCACAACTTAAGACCCCACCAAAGCCACACAGTGCATAATACTTCATGGAGCCAAATTCACAACTGTACTCTGTAATAAGACAAGACACATCATGCATTTTAGTATGGACTCGTATTAGTGCGCATCAACTTACCTCCTGGGCAATTAGGCTTCCACACAGCTTGTTAGTAGCAGTCTATATCTTACAACTCATGTTTCAACAGAACGTTTTAGTCCAGCATGCAACACAAACCTGCATTCTGCATTTAATGAGATCTAGAGGAACCAATGCTGTATGTGTTGTGCCACAGCTAATAATTCCTCCGAGGCCACAGAGGAGAAAGAATCTGCCAGATCCATATTCACAGCTATACTGCTCTGTTTGATTGAAGAAGAAAGATCAATTATTTCTTCAAAGACTAATGAAGTTGAGGGGAAGAAAAAAAACGCTATTTCCTTTAGTACTATCACTAGTATGCAGCTTTAGCTACCAGCCACAACTAGGTAGAAAGATGAGTTCTCATATAATGTAAATGACATGAAAGTCACTGTCAAATCAGATCACTAAAATTATTAGGATGTGTATCTGTGAGATACTATTTTCTAAAACTTCCTGCATTGGTAACTTCAACTAAAGGCAGTTACTAAGAGCACCCTCCAAGGACAGCCCAAAATCAGAAAGAGCACTTAACATGTGCAAAGCTTGCTAACTTTAACGTTTACTCCAGTTATTAACCAACTACTCACTTATGAACTAAGTAAGCCACACCTAGTTCCCTGCAGTCAAAAACATACAAAGATTTGCTTTAGCTTTTGAAATCAGAGGAAAACGATTGAAGATAGTGAAAAGGAGTTTTCCAATCACGTTTAAGACGCATGAAGCACATGGATGATTGCGGTGTGGGTGGGTATTTCTGTTTTACAGACACAATGTAGGTGACGTTTCTCTTGAGGCCTATAATTCAGCTTTCGGGTTTCTCTTGTACTTATGTTCCACTGGGATTTAAAACATACAGTTATTGAGTCACCCAGCTCAAATCCCAAAAACATAAACTCAAAGGAATGCACACCTCATATAATCTGCAAATCACCTCCTTTACCAACCAGTAGCACCAAAAGGAAGAGATCCCCAACCCCATGACCTCATATACAATCAAATGAAAAAAATAAAACGTAGGAAAGGAGATCAAAGGAGTTTTCCAGGTATTTTTTAAAAAGGCAAGTCAAATAAACGTTATGGAGTTGCAACTGTATCTGGCTAGCGGTTAAAAAGAGACTTCACCCAGTGTACTTGGCTGACCAAGCGGGCTCACGGGGGAAGATAAAGAAGTTGGTTACCACCTCTCTGCCTCTACTCCCTTAGGGGACACGGAGGTCACTGAGTGGCGCTGGGCCTGGGCCCTTCCACGCCCTTGAGGGAGGGCCAAGGATCCGACAGAGGCCTAGGGTGTCAGAGCTGCCATCCCAGGGTCAGCTAGAGACCGGTCCTCGGGTCCAGGACTCGCGTCCTTCCCCGACCTCCAGCTCCTGCCCAGGACTCCGGAGGCAGAGCAGGGGGGCAGCATGGAACCAGCGCTCGCACAGGGCAGGGTGCGACCTCACCTTCCACGGCGGCGGCGGCCAGGTGGCGGGAACGCCGGGGCGGAGCCGGGGAACTGCGGGGACCCGACAGGCCATCGTGCACCAGCTGCAGGTGTGGCGCGTTGAAGGGGTTCGCCCGCGCCAGATGCGCTACGGACGAGAACATCCTCCTGCGGGGGAGACAGAGGGCGGAGGTGAGAGAGACCCGGCGCCGGGCAATGTCACCGGAGCCCCGCGAGACATGCCCGGCTCTGCGCCCTTGAGGAGGTCACAGCTCCTTCCCCAGGGACGCCAAGCCCGGCCGGGCCCACGGCCAAGGCGGCGGCCACAAGGGACTCAAGGCTCCGCACCGCGGCGAGGCCCGGCCGCGCTCACTTGCCTAAGATGGCGAACACCCAACCGCTCGCTGGGCAAGGTTGCGGCTCACAGAGGCCGAATGTCCTCCCGGCCCGAAGATCCGTGCCCTTCGCGCGGCGTCACCGTGACGCACGCAGAGCGTCACTGCGCCACGCGCCGCTCATTTGCGGAGAGGAACGCAGAGCCTGGACGTCATCGCGTCCTCCTAGCAACCCTATCCCCGCCCCCGTCCAACCCCAGCCCTTCCGGCCCTGCTAGTGCGCAGGAGGATTCCTACTGCGCAGGCGCAGATCCAGAGCGCCCTTCCCCCCCCCCCTTTTTTTTTAAAGTGTAGTCTTGGCCTTGGACGGGCAGGTGACCTACTCACTCTGTCCCTTCACCTTCCGGTGTTTTCTCCTTGGCGCCAGGAATTTTTACACGTCTTTTAAGACACGAGTGCTTAAGTGATACTTACTCAGGTATTGAAGCTAGGATATCACTACAAGATCTTTGATCGGAATTCCTGCCATCATCGGACTTTTCAGAAAAAAAATTCCATCACACTGACTTTTAACATAGGCATGTCTAAATTTTCCACCAAGTTCTGGTGGGAAGGATATACAGGAAGAACTCATACAATACATAAAACTGCTTCTGCCTCACAGTAATGTCCATGGCCCCTGAGAACAGTCAGTCAAGGCTTCGTTCCTGGAGGCACAGGCATGCGCTGACATGAAAGTAACCGATGGACTGTGTGCGCGTAAGACAGGACTGTGTGTGCTTCAGACATTTACAAGGTCATCATCACTCTGATGTCAACAAGCGGGGGCCAAGTTCCACGACGGAGAGTTTAGAAGGAATCAAACCTGTTGTAATTCTTGCGTTTAACATTTTCCTGGGACGTTTACCTCATCTTTTTGGTTTTTCAAGACAGGGTTTCTCTGTGTAGCTCTGGCTGTCCTGGAACTCACTCTGTAGACCAGGCTGGCCTCGAACTCAGAAATCCGCCTGCCTTTGCCTCCCAAGTGCTGGGATTAAAGACGTGCGCCACCACGCCCGGCTTATTAAGCCTTTTTATCTAACCCAAGACACCACTAGAGCTGGCTCCTGTATTGACTTTGTAGTTATACTAGGTCTACCTCTGCAGTCAATGCTCTGCAGTGTCCTTTAAAAATTCTTAACATTTACAGACAAAAGACATTTTCATTCATTTTTGCCCTGGGTCCTTCAAATTATGTAATTGGTCCTGGATAGAAGAAATACTTTTAGAGTTTATGAAACATCAAGAAGATGTAAAAAAAAAAAAAGGTTTACAAAACATCTTTCAGAGGTCTGGTACTTGATTCCTAGTACCCACCTTGCACAGCACAGGACAGCCTGTGTGATTCTAGCTCCAGGGGATCTGACACCATCTTCTGGCCTCTATAGGCACCTGCACTCATGCACACACACACACACACACACACACACACACACACACATACACACACACACCACCACCACCACTTTTTAAAAAACCTTTAAAGATGAAATTTATAAAACATTTTCATAAAAAACTGAAGAGGTTTAAATTAGTCATATTTCTGCTGCTATGATAAAACATCATTTTGGCTTACACCTCCAAAGGGATAAGAGTTCATCATGGTGGGGAGGCATGACAGCACACAACAGACATGTCAGTAGGCCCCCAGGTACATAATGCTTCCGGCAATGCCACAAACCTCCCCAAAGGGCTCTACCAAGGGACCTAGTACCAGGAACTAACTACAGGGGCATTTCTCATTCAAACCATCTCAGGGCTGGAGACATAGCCTGGTGATACAAGGGGCAGTGAGTTCAATTCCCAGCACCAAAATAGGAAAAGGATGTGAGCATCGAGATAACTCAGAGAAAGGTGCCTGCACCAAGTCTACGAAGCCAAACTGCATTCCCCAGACCCATAGAGTCCCAAAAGTCATCGTCTGATCTCTATGTGTATGCCATGGTTCACATACACCTACCACACACAAACAAAATAAATTTCTAAAATATGTTTTTAAAATACTATCTAGGCAAAATATTAAAACTCTCATTTCTCGAGTATTATTTATTATTATTGTGTTTGTGCGTGCGCACACACACACACACACACACACGTGCGCACATCTAGAGGTTAAGAAACAGCTTCCAGTTGAATTTCTCCCTCTACCATATGGACCCTGGGGATAAAACTTCCGTATGTACTGCTTGGTGACAAATACCTTCACTTGCTGAGTCATTTTAACAACCTCCTAAACTTCTCCATATAACATGCTAACACCTAAATATTATAGGTGGGTATATATTAAGGAAAAGTTGGTCCTTATAAGTAAGGCCCAACCACACATACAAAAATTTCAAGTCTGAGGAAGATACATATAGAAAACACAGATGAGCTGGACAGTGGTAGCGCACGCCTTTAATCCCAGCACTTGGGAGGCAGAGGCAGGCAGATTTCTGAGTTCGAGGCCAGCCTGGTCTACAAAGTGAGTTTCAGGGCAGCCAGGACTATACAGAGAAACCCTGTCTCAAAAAACCAAACCAAAACAAACCAAAACAAAACAAAAAACAAAACAAAAACAAAAACAAAAAAGAAAGAAAACACAGATGAAATTTTCATGTACTTATTAAAAAGGTCTCAAAGGGACATTGAAAGAACTTATTTCTTCATGAGTGATGGATTACTGGCCAAACAAGTTCTACCATTAAACAGATGTGTGGTGTCCGGCTCTCCACAGATGTGACAGCAACCTGACTGAAGTCCTGACACACAGGTGAGATGTAGTGTATGTTGAGAGCTGACTTTCCAGCGAGATGGAGTTAACAAATAGACAATTTCCACTGGCCAAAGAAAGGTCACAGAGTTCCTGCTGTCTCCTAGCAACCTTGTCCAGTCCTCTCCAGCCCTGTGACACTCTTTCCTTCCAGAGTGGCAAAAGTCTCAGGAAGTGTTTATCAAAAGAGAATATAGGAAGCAAAGCAATGACAGATAACTAAGTACCTGAACACCTCTTTGTCTTAAGCCCTCACTTGCCTGCCTCATCCACAAAATTTGATCTCCCGTAGACAAGCAAGTTTTGAAGATTTATAACATGATCACTACTGTATAGTAACTACTTCCTAATCTACTCCTACCTCTCCCCCCACTCCCAACACCAGATAACACTGTCACAGTTAGATAAAACCGCTGCCCTTCACCTTGTCGCTACATACGCATCTGGCCCCAAAGCTGGTGGATAAGATCCAGGGCTAGCTGAGAGAGTTATGTGTTGATCTGTTCCGTCAACAAGGTGACCTTCATGTGGTAAAGGCTGCTGTTTCACTCCTGCTTCCCAAGTGTTATACAGGGTTTCCTTATATTTAACCTCAGATCAGAACCACATAGGGAAAGGAAATCTGGGAAATATAGTTGCAGCTTTACCAAAGAGGCGATGAGAAGTCACAGGTCTGGTTTGATAGCTCAGCAGGTAAAGGTGCTTACTGTGCAAGCCGGAAGGCTCAAGTTCAATTCCCACAATGCATAGAAAGATGAAAGGAAAAAAAACCAAGTCTACAAAGTTGTCCTCTGACTTCTGCACACACACACACACACACACACACACACACACACACGCATGCACATCACACACGAATATGTCACCATAAGGAGGAAGTAGTCAAGGTCATTGAGGACAATAATACACAGCTGGAGAGTGATTAGCTCTGAGGAGAGATGGTGATAAGATGACGTAGCTAGCTAGCTCTACAGGGTGAAAGTACAGGGTTTTTAAAGGTCCTTCCTAGCAGGAAGAAGGAAAAAGCATTCACCATTGTAATATCTGCAAACCAGGAAACCAAAGAATACACTATTAACTTTATAGTAATCCACAGAACACAGTCCAGCTGAACAGGACATGGTAAGAGTCATCAGCCCCGAATCTTCAGTGTTTTGTTGTTCTTTTGCTTTGTATTTTGAGATAAGGTCTTACTATGTAGGCTTGGGTGTCCTGAAACTCATTATATAGACCAGGCTGGCCTCAGCAGAGAGTCACCTGCCCCGGCCTCTAGAATGCTGGGATTTAAGCCATGTGCTGCCAGGCTTGGCTATCCCTGCATCTTTGAAGTCCTGAAGTGTTTAGATTAGATGACTTAGTAGTTAAAATCACTAGCTGCTCTTACAGGGGGCCCAAGTTCAGTTCCTCGTACCCACATGGGGTCTTAGAACCATCAGTACCTTCAGTTCCTGGGATCTGGTGCTCTCTTCTGGACTTTGTAATCATCAAACATGCACAAAGTGTACTTACATCATGCATAAAAAGCACTATCTACAAAAAAAAATTACAAATAAATAACCCTTTTGAAAAAGTTCTTATCCAGGTGCACATCTTTTTTTTTTTTTAAAGATTTATTTACTATTTTTATGTAAGTACACTGTAGCTGTCTTCAAACACACCAAGAGAGGGCATCAGATCTCATTATGGATGGTTGTGAGCCACCACAAGGTTGCTGGGATTTGAACTCAGGACTTTCAGTAGAGCAGTCAGTGCTCTTAACCACTAAGCCATCTCTCCAGCCCCAGGTGCACATCTTTAATCCTAGCACTCAGGAGACAGAGACAGACAGATCTCTGAGTTCAAGGCCAGTATGTTCTACAGAGTGAGCTCCAGGAAAACCAGGGCAACACAAAGAAATTTTATCTCAAAAATAAATAAAAAGTCCTTGACCATGGCATTAATCTCCTGATATCTGCAGGAATGTGGCACTGTTTTGGCTTAATATTTCAGTAATATTTCTAGAACTTCCTCTGGCTCTTTCATATGATAATATCCCATGTCCCACAGACCAGCGTCTCAGTGTGGAGACTGTGCCAATGCTGAGTTCATACATTCCAAATGTGCATTTTAGAACTGGAGAAATACCACAAGGTTAGTGGGGTGAGACAGACTTCAACCACAGACTACTGATTCCAGACTTCCAAAGTATTCCTTGAGGCTGGTTACCTTCATGGCTTTGTGGATCTCTAAGGAATTGATGCCAATCCAGAGATAGCATCTGATAATATGTTTGGACGTTTTTTTTTTTCCCCCTCTTCTTCGTTGAATAGCCAAACTAGTAAAGGAATACAGGTCAATATGGGAAGCACCAGATGTGTATTAGCCTAGTTATCTATTATAACAGAACCAACAGAATAAATATATTTTTTTTTAATTATATTTTTTGGGAGGCAGAGGGAGGCAGATTTCTGAGTTCGAGGCCAGCCTGGTCTACAAAGTGAGTTCCAGGACAGCCAGGGCTATACAGAGAAACCCTGTCTCAGAAACACTCTCCCCCCACCCCCCAAAAAAAAGAAAAAAAAGAAAATCATGAAATTACCATTACGAAGAAAAAACTTTATAGCAGAAATGTTGGGCTATATAGTAAGATCTCCCTTAAGGAAGTATCTGTGCCTGCAAATTTTGCATGTTGTAATTTGACCCCACAAGGCAATGGTATTAGTGGATGGAGACCTAGGCTGGGCTTTGGTGGTGAATGCCTTTAATCACAGCACTCAGGAGGTAGAGACTGTATGATCTTTGTGAGTTTGAGGCCAGCCTGGCCTACAGCATGCGTTCCAGGAACACAGAGAGACTGTGACTAAAAAGGGGGAGGGGAACCTGTGGTGTTTTGAATAGGAATGGCCCCAATAGGCAATATTTGAATGCTTGCTCACTAGGGAGTACAAGTACTTGAGAGGGAGTAGGCGTGGTCTTGCTGGAGGAAAGTGTGGTAGGAGCTTTGGAGTTTTAGAACCTTAAGCCAGGCCCAGTGGCCATCTCTCTCTTGGCTTTGGATATTGATGTAGAACTCTCAGCTCCTGCTCCAGCCCTAACTAAATGTTTTCTTAGGGTTCCCATGGTGTCTCTTCACAGCAACAGAACATTGACGAAGACACGATCCTTGAGGTGGTTATGTGGTAGAAGAATGGGGCAGAGAGAGAAAGACGAAAAGATAAACTGTTGTATCCGGCCAGCAGATCACAGCCTGGGTTCTAGCCTGGAAAGGCATTTTGGAAACCTGGAAGAGAAGAGGGGCTAGGCGGCGAGAGAAGGGAATGAAGCTAAGACAACATTCTGATCAAAGCTCAATTTTACTATTTTCAGACACTCAGTTATAAAGGAAGGGCGAGGGAACCCGATTTCCCGCCAAGTAATCTCGGGGTCCAGTAGCAGGACGAACACGTGTGTGCCTCCAAGCAACAAAGCGGCAGGGTCCAGCAGTAGGCGTGGCAGGACGAATGAGCAGGTAGCTCCACCTTTGAGCAAGCAGGTTCAAGCAGGTGGGGGAAGGGAGACCACATCTCCTCCCATTAGTTAACAAAAAAATAAAAAAGAAAAGGCTGGCCTGAGGCAGAAAAATTATCTATGCACAATAGTTCTGCCTGAGTTCTTAGGGCTAAAGAAAAAAAACCTGTTTCCGTGGGATTCCCTAACTTTTCTAATGGTAAACTGTATCTGGCTAAGACTGTCTTTAAAGCACTAACAGAGTAGTGCTGAGCTGTAGGCTCTGACTTTATAATGCTAATTAGTGCTGAATAGGTAACTTCCTGGTTGCATTTTAAGTAGGGCGTTGGAACCCTGGCTAAGTTTGACTAAACAAATTTGAAATACGCTTTATTAAGAATAACACTGAGTTGATATTCCTCCGCAATTTTGGATGACAGGCAGGGAAACAGGGAGAAGGGGCAAGACCGGCTGGCTCCTTAGTACAAGGCCAACTGGCTTTATTATTTGGGTGGGAGGCAGTGAAGGGCTTGCCCTTTCGACAGTATGGTCTCCAACCTCTCTCCCCACTATTAATTAAGTTTAAATAGGCAACGCTTAACTGAGGTGATCAAATGATTTTCTCATCCGTAGATGAGTGGGCCTTTAACCTTGGCTTGGGTGGACATTGACCCGATTCCTCCCGTGGGTTTTGTCACGACCCACATCTGTGGCTCTTGGTATCTTTTGGGGAGGGGAGGCAGAGCCTTAGGTATTTTTGGTTTTTAGCTGGAATCAGATACCAACCTCTTTCAAATCAGGTGTGTCGCACAGGGAACTCAGAAACGGTCAAGCTGAACCTTCCCCCGCAGTAATCTTCTGCGCCAAGAGGTAGCCATACTGTATTCATATGATCACGAATCAGTACGCGCAGGTCTGAGTCCTGCACGGTCTCTATAGGAGACTTGTCAACCTCAGATTTAGCAAGGCCTAGACAAGAATTATGTCATTATTAACACCACTAATTGTGGTTAAAATAGGAGCTGGAAGTCTTTCCTCCTCATCCCTGTTATTCCCAATAGCCTGAGGAACTAAGGACACCTTGCAGTAACAGCAAGGGTGAAAAGCCAGAGGCCACCTAAGGTACTAAGCCCGTCTATCAAAATAAGAACTAATTTCTGTAAATATTTGAAATTTCTACTTCCCTAGCTCTCTTGGTAAATCTAAATTCTATCTCAGACTGAAATGGAATGTCCTTGGAAGGAAGATAATAGTATCCACCTGTGTGCTCTTGGGGGAGGGGAAGGTACGCCTGCAGGTCCGGCTGGAGAATGTAGATTGTCCTGCTTGAAAAAAGAAAGAGATCTAGACAATGAGAAAGTAGCAATGCAAATTTTCTTTTTGGAGAAGTCTAGGTACTTTATTCAGTTGCAAATTGTAAGGCTAAGGCTAGTCTCGGCCTCCTGTGGGGGAGCTGGCTCAGAGAGTAGCAGGAAAACAGCTTTTTTAGGAGCTTCAGTTTCCAGCTGAATTTTAAGCAAAAGAGGAATTTTAGTCCTCAAGGTGATACTTATAAGATTTGGAATGTGCGTTCATCTGACTAACTAATCTCTTGAAAAAACACAAACCGAGCCCCTTCCCCAGATTAGAACCGGATCCTTTTATTCGTTAGTTAGGGGGTCCTTCCATTTTATTAATTGATAAGAATTAGAAGTAACTGGATGCCAGTGGCGATCCGCTGCAGACTGACCTTTAATATCAGTTTGCAAAAAGTTTAGGACAAATAAGGCAAGATGAGCCTTTGGTGACCTTGGGGGATATGCTCTGAATTAACTTTGCTAGGTAATTTAGAATATAGGAATCTCTAATAATTGGACTGAATATTAGACCAGTCTAAAATTGAGTTAGAATGGCTGGTCACACTGAAGAAAAGTGAAAAATCATTATGACTCTATTAAATGACTAATTTTACTAAGTCTGAATATACAGTCTCTGATGAACTATTGTCATAAAGTTAAAAGGCTAGAAGCTAGTCTAAACTGGAAAAATGACAAGCAAGGATGGATCTAAAACATGAATTTAATCTTTTAGTCCTTTTAATCAGGACACTGAGTTAACTTACCTGTTGGCTCGGCACACGAATTACTAATATGCTTCTGCAGCGTTCTGTGGAGAGAACCTGTTTTTCCCTTTCCTAATAAGGTAGCTGTTTTAGGATCAATCTATAAGCCAATAAGTAGACCCTTTTAAGATACTAAAAAGCATTTATTAAATTTGACATTTTAATCTCAAATTTTGAAAATAAAGGTATGATTTAAATAGTGTGCATGGAAATGCACTAAATAGTATATATGGGGATACAATTTCTCTCTTTTGTCTTTTAAGAGGTTAAAGTTTAAAATTTTACAATATCTAACCTTTTGAATTAATAACTTGTTGGACAAAACATTTAAATATTTGGCTGTAAAGGGGCAGTGACTAATTGCACTTTCAATCATTTTTCTTAAGGAACGGTTGTAACTAGAAAGCTTGAAAAGTTATTAAGAGTCACAAGTGCATAATTTATTTATTTATTTATTAACTAGAAATATGTATAAGCAATTGTAAATTTGAGAATTAATAGTATCTGAGGGACAAACAATTTTAAGCAATTATGAGCTCAGAGATATAGCATTGACTATTAATATACAAATTAAGGTTTGATTGTTCAGCATTTTCAAACACCAATCCACAGCACACAACCAGATTATTTGTGCTGGAATAGGGGCAACTGTGTGTCTTAAGACTCCGCCCCACAGCAGCTAGTTGGGCCCACATGGGCCAAAGATCGGCTGGGAGGATGAGAAAAATGACTTTACAATAATGTTTTTTCTGGCCAAAGAATTGTCTTGGGCACAACTAATTTTTAATTACCAATTAACAACAATTATAAAAGCTTTCTTTACTTTCTTTTTTTTTTTTTAAAGATTTATTTATTATATGTAAGTACACTGTAGCTGTCTTCAGACACTCCAGAAGAGGTCGCCAGATCTCGTTGCGGATGGTTGTGAGCCACCATGTGGTTGCTGGGATTTGAACTCTGGACCTTCGGAAGAGCAGTCGGGTGCTCTTACCCACTGAGCCATCTCACCAGCCCCTTTCTTTACTTTCTGTAAAACCTTTTGTAGTAAACTAAAACACTAAGTAATAAAAGGATACTGTCTCTGAATCTTTTGGGTGAGAGCAAGGATTTTTTTTTTAAAGATTTATTTATTTATTATTATATGTAAGTACACTGTAGCTGTCTTCAGACAGACCAGAAGGGGGCATCAGATCTCATCACGGATGGTTGTGAGCCACCATGTGGTTGCTGGGATTTGAACTCTGGACCTTTGGAAGAGCAGTCGGGTGCTCTTACCCACTGAGCCATCTCACCAGCGCGAGAGCAAGGATTTAAGGTAAACTTCCCTTGAGAAGCATTAGTTAATAAAATACTTTCCACTTAGGAAACAATATATACTGAAAGATTAAAACTTTTGGCTTCTTGTAAAGAAGCAGAAACAATAAAAATTTTTCTTACATAATGTAAAGCTATATTAGCCATACCTAGAGGCAAAATTTTCTAGTGATTACCAGTTTACTAGAAGTAAAAATCTTTGAATTTAAGCATTATTTTAAACATCTGAATAGATCTGTAACACTGTTAAAAAGAAATTTTCTTGAACACAGGAAAAAACCTTTTCAGGCATTGTTTGCAAAACAAAAGAAGGGCCACAAGCCGCTCTGGGGCTGCCCAGAGCCCTGTACTGACTCAAAGGTAAAATACCTTTTAATCTGAGCATCAATCTTAATTTTGCAATCAAACTGCAAGCTGCAGTCAATGGAACAATGGCAGTTTTAACCATAAATTTTAAGTTTTTTGTGTAAGGTTAGGATAATACCTACAACTTTGGGAAAGCAAAACCTACGTTTAAAACAATTTATCACCTTTAAAATCAATATTAGAAGCATTACTATCATATTATGAAGTTTGGATGTCAATTAATATCTATGAATACCCATTAAAGCAAGCTTTAACGCTTTAATAAGGAGGCATCGCTTTAAATCTTATCTTAAATTTTACTATTTAGGATAGGAACCACATTAATCATTATCTAAACTAGAAATATCTTTAGAGACTCAACCTCTAGGGCTGCCTTAGGCCACGTGTCGGAAGGACTCTAAACTTGAGTTATCAAATTTAACATTAACCATCTGTAGCAATGTAACAATTATTAATCTTAACCAACAACTTATGAGCTGAATGTGAAAACATGCAGAGCACATTTTTAATAAAAAAGAACCAAATGAAGCAGTTAATTTTAGACCAATCAGAGAATATTAATTTTTGTAGCTACAATCATAGAATAAAAAAGCACTTTACCATTGTCAAACACATTAATCATGAACCATTTATCAGATTCGAAACTAAGAGGCTGTGCACTCGCTGCTTTTTCTTAAAACGAACATATTTTCCATCAGGGTCCCTCCTGCCACGTGTCTGGTTTTTGGCTGAAACACGTGGCAGCTCTTGGCTTTGCAGATAAAGTTTTTTTTTTATACCATCTTTATTATCCAACATAAAACATAGAACATTCATTCATACAGACTGGACACGAACATACATGAATTGAACACGAGAACAGATTGGTGCACCAGACATTGAACAAGACACAAAAAGGGGGCAGAGTACTCCTGCTATTTGGGACAATTTCCTCCCTCATGATGCAGTTTTTATAACTGCGGCAATCTGCCTGATTATTAATTTCCTTTTAATAAACCCTTTCCTTTCTCACACCTAACAATGTAGCTTTTTCGAGCCACGGCCTACCGCCTGTGCCTAGCTCCTCTTAAGCTTCACTGCTGAACCTAAGTGAACCAGCACTCGGGCTTAACGCTGTCTCAGCTTAGCCCATACCTTCTCCGGTATGAATTTCTTTTATCCTTTAATTATTCCATGGAGCTCCAAACCAGCAGTGTCTCTTCCAAAAATCCTTTGCCGTTTCTCAGTCCCGAGTTGGTTCGCCAAATGTTGTGTCCGGCCAGCAGATCACAGCCTGGGTTCTAGCCTGGAAAGGCATTTTGGAAACCTGGAAGAGAAGAGGGGCTAGGCGGCGAGAGAAGGGAATGAAGCTAAGACAACATTCTGATCAAAGCTCAATTTTACTATTTTCAGACACTCAGTTATAAAGGAAGGGCGAGGGAACCCGATTTCCCGCCAAGTAATCTCGGGGTCCAGTAGCAGGACGAACACATGTGTGCCTCCAAGCAACAAAGCGGCAGGGTCCAGCAGTAGGCGTGGCAGGACGAATGAGCAGGTAGCTCCACCCTTGAGCAAGCAGGTTCAAGCAGATGGGGGAAGGGAGACCACAATAAACATAAGATAAAGCTGGGCGTGGTGGCACACGCCTTTAATCCCAGCATTTGGGAGGCAGAGGCAGGCAGATTTCTGAGTTCAAGGTCAGCCTGATCTACAAAGTGAATTCCAGGACAGCCAGGGCTATACAGAGAAACCCTGTCTCAAAAAACCAAAACCAACCAACCAACCAGCCAAACAAACAAACAAAGAAACAAAAACATGTAATAAAAGCTAAATAATAGGAAGCCTGGAGCCCTCAGTATGGCTACATGTAAGAAGAAGAGCAAGAAAAGCTACAACATCCACATTCGAAGGCTGGGATTTGCAAGTGACCCATAAAGGGTGTGGTGGTGTGAATAGGAATGGCTCCCATAGAGTCATGTGTTTGTATGCTTGGCCCTTAGGTTGTTGCATTATTAGGAGGTGTGGACTTGCTGGAGTAGGTGTGGCCTTGTTGGAGGAATGTGTTACTATGGGGACAGAGTGAGTCTCCTCCACTCAAGCTACACCCAACGTAATACAGTCTCCTGCTGCTGCCTGCATGCAGATCAAGATGTAGAACTCACAGCTCCTTCTCCAGCACATGTCTGGCTGCATGCTGCCATGCTTCCCTCCATGACAAGATTGGACTAAACCTCTGAACTGTAAGTCAATGAAATGTTTTCCTTTCTAAGAGTTGCCATATGGTGGTGTCTCTTCACAGCAATGGAGATCCTAAGACAAAGGGTCTCACAGCTCTTGTGCTTACAAGTGCTTCTAAACATCCTAGCTGTCTGACCCACATCCGTTCTCAAGAGCATTTTTTCTCTTTCTTAGTAAATGGTCTGTATTTCTGCCACTATCCATGCATCTTTGGGCCAATTCTTTGTTCTAGGACAAGAACCTGGGAATCGCAGGACGTGCCTTCTAACCTCTGATCCATGCCTTTAACAAGCAGGCTTCATGGATAGGTCAGGTGTGTTAGTAAAAGGGTTTGAGGTGGTTACTTTGTCCCATTTGCCTTTCTAGCTCTGCCCAAAGATGCCATTTTGAAAGCAGAGAATACATCCTCTATCAGTCACTAAATCTTCTGGCTTTCCTGCCCCTAGGATGCTGGGAAGTGATTTATATTATTTATAATTACTGTTTTAGTTAGGGTTTTACTGCTATGAACAGACACCATGACCAAGGCAACTCTTACAAGGACAAGATTTATTTGGGGCTGGCTTACAGGTCCAGAGGCTCAGTTCATTATCATCAAGGCGGGAACAGGGCAGCATCCAGGTAGGTATGATATAGGAAGAGCTGAGTGTTCTACATCTTTCAGAAGGCAAACAAAAGACTGGCTTCCAAGGAGCTAGGATGAGGCTCTTAAAGCCCATGCCCACAATGACACACTTCAATCAACAAGGCCACACCTCCTAATAGTGTTGCTCCCTGGGCCAAGCATATTCAAATCAACACAATTACCCATCCAGAGGTCATTTCTAATAGTGCCAAAGCACCTGGAAAAACATGGTTGCTCTCAGACCTTAAAGAACCTTCTGAGGAGTTCTGGGATGCACCAGTTCAGAGTGTTAGTCTAGAACATCCTTCCCCCAACTTTGCCTGCACAGAGAAAACTCCCAGACCCACTTAGAGAAAACTTCTCCAGACTAACATGTCATCTCTCCAAATTCCCACCACCTACCCAAGAGTGCCCGCCCAGGGGCTCAGGTTTTGACCATGTATGGACATAATCCAAGTTCCTAACTGACAAATCACCACCCCTCACCTAAACGCTATAAAATCTGATTGCTTTAGCCTGGATGTGTGACTTCACTGACCTCTATCCGTCAGATTGGTGAGCCCACCAATGGATGGTCTAAGTTGCTATAAATTCCTCGGTGTCCTAGTTACTTTTCCTGTTGCTGTAATAAACACTATGTGACAGCTTCAATGAGAATGTCCCCCATAGACTTACGTATTTAAAGACTTATTTATTTGTTTGTTGATTTTATATGAGTACACTGTAGCTGTCTTCAGACACACCAGAAGAGGTCATCAGATATCATTACAGATGGTTGTGAGCCACCATGTGATTGCTGGGAATTGAACTCAGGACCTCTGAAGAGCAGCCAGTGCTCTTAACTGCTGAGCCATCTCTCCAGCCCTGACTTACGTATTTAAACCCTTGGTCCCCAATTAGGAGCACTGTTTGGGGAGGTCTAGGAGGTATGGCCTTGCTAGAAGTATGTCATTGAGACAAGCTTTGAGACTTTAGAAATTTGTTCCACTTCTAGTTCTCTCTCTCTCTCTCTCTCTCTCTCTCTCTGCTTCATGCTTAAGGTAAAAGATGTGAGCTCTCAGATTGCTGCTGCTCTATCCACCATGCTTGCCTGCCACCATGCCTCCCCACAATGATACTGATAACTTCTAGTTTGTGTGTGGGTTTTTTGTTTTGTTGTTTTGTTTGTTTGTTTGTTTGTTTGTTTTTTGAGACAGGGTTTCTCTGTATAGCCCTGGCTGTCTTGGAACTCACTTTGTAGATCAAGCTGGCCTCAAACTCAGAAATCCACCTGCCTCTGCCTCCCAAGTGCTGGGATTAAAGGCAGGCACCACCATGCCTGGCTACTGATAACTTCTTATTCCTCTGGTACCATAAGCCCAAATAAACCCTTTACTTTGATCATGGTAGTTTATCACAGCAGTAAAGTGACTAATACTTATCATAATCAAAAGCAACAGTTTACAGTTCATCATCAAGGGAAGATGTCAAGGTAGAAACTGAAGCAGAGACTATGAAGAAATGAGCACTGCTTACTGCCTTGCTCATCTCGCAGTCTTTTTTTCTTAGTTCTTTTTTTAGTTCTTTTTCTTTTTTTTTAAAGATTTATTTACTATTATAAGTACACTGTAGCTGTCTTCAGACACACCAGAAGAGGGCATCGGATCTCATTACAGATGGTTGTGAGCCACCATGTGGTTGCTGGGATTTGAACTCAGGACCTTTGGAAGAGCAGTCAGTGTTCTTAACCACTGAGCCGTCTCTCCAGCCCCTCATCTTGCAGTCTTACACAGCCCAGCACCACTTGTTCAGGGGTGGCACCACCCAGAGTGGGCTGTGCCCTCTCACATCAAAAATTAATCAAGGAAATGCCCTCACAGACCTTCCTACAGGCCAATAGAATGGAGTCCATTCTTCAGTTATGGTCTCCTCTTCTTAGTTGACTCTAGTTTGTATCAAGTTGAGAAAAACTAGTCATCTCATTGGTGTAATGATAAAATCCAAGATTCCCTACACTGTGTCCTTATATGTCTGTGGCATTATGTGTACCAATTTTGATACTGACATTTTTTTTTTTTTTTTTTTTGGTTTTTCGAGACAGGGTTTCTCTGCATAGCCCTGGCTGTCCTGAAACTCACTCTGTAAATCAGGCTGGCCTCAAACTCAGAGATCCGCCTGCCTCAGCCTCCCGAGTGCTGGGATTAAAGGCGTGTGCCACCACGCCCAGCTTTGTTACTGACTTTTGAACAAAACCATTTCTTGCCATTTGGATATGGCTTATATGGTCTGTGATGCTTTGTACATGCTTGGCCCAGGAAGTGGCATTGTTAGAAGGTGTGGCCCATGAATTGTAACTGAGGAAAATACGTAATTAAAAAAAAAAAAAAAAAGAAGAAGGTGTGGCCCTATTGGAGTAGGTGTGTCACTGTGGGTGTGGGCTACTCCTAGCTGCCTGGAAGCCCGTATTCTGCTAGCAGCCTTCAGATGAAGATGCAGAACTCTCAGCTCCTCCTATACAATGCCTGTCTGGATGCTGCCCTGCTCCTGCTTTGATGATGGTGGACTGAACCTCTGAACCTGAAAGCCAGCCCCAACTAAATGTTGTCTTTTATAAGACTTGCATTGGTCGTGGTATCTGTTCATAGCAGTAAAACCCTAAGACATGGTCTATAAAGATATATTAGAGTTTTCATAGCTCGTTACATAGGTGAATTTTCTTCTGAGTAAATGGCTAAGCCTCAGCCTTAACTACTAAGAATTTTCAGGGCAGTCTGTTTTCTCTGAACACTGAATCTATGAACCTCTGGGATGTCTCGTGGAAGTTGAAGCAGCATCTCCCAGGTGGTCCCTCAAATGAGAGCTGCTCCCAGAAGATCACCTGCAGCTCAGCCTCCAGCAGCAGCTGCACTACCTCCAGTTGGCTCACTTGCTGGGCTCTGTAGTACGGAACATCCTGGATCATGCCATCGCTGGGGCCTTCAGCAGAGGTGGCAGTGCAAAGCCTGGCATCACTTACCAGGAGCCTGAGGGGGGTCAGCGGCCAGACCAGCAGTCTTGTGAGTCCTGATCTCTTGAGATCAAGCAGTTTCTAGAGCGTTCCCAGCACTAGAATGACGTCAAGCTCTGTGACAGCTTCAACTAAGCGCGTGGCAGAGCAGAATTGGAAATGGTTGAATCTAATTAAGAAATACAAACTGAAGAAATGTAATTGGCTCTATATAATTGCTAGTGCAAATGGGGACCTATATTTCTAATAGCTCCATTCTTTCAGAATGACCACAAAAAGAGTTATAATTGTAGATGTTCACTGAGGCTTGTAGGGTGGTTATTGGGCAAGTGTTTGGCCTCTTTGAACTAACTGTATTGTGTTTTGTGAATTAATAAAAATAAACTGGTTTTATTCTGGAGTTGGGGTGGGGAAGAGTTTTCAGGAGAGATGGTTCAGTGGTTAACAGCACTGGCTGCTTTTCCTGAGGACCTGGATTTGAGTCCCAGCACCCATATGACAGCTCATAAGCATCTGTAACTCAAGTTCCAGGGGATCTGACGCCCTCTTCTGGCCTCTGTGAGCATAAGGTCATGCTACCAACATCCAGGCAAAACATTCATGCACATAAAATTAATTTTTTAATATCTAATAACGCTAGGAAGGATGACTCGAGGTTTTAATCTCAGACCCAAGAGGCAGAAACAAGCAGGTCTCTGCAAGTTGGAGGTCAGTCTGACTTATTTTCAGAGTTCTAAGCTAGCCAAGGCTACAGGAGTGAGGCTCTCAAAACCCACAAGACACAACGAGACAAGAAAAAAATGAAATGAATTTATTTGTTTATTTAATTATTTATTATTTTGAGTTTTCAAGACAGGGTTTCTTTGTGTCGTCCTGGCTGTCCTGTTTAGACCAGGCTAGCCACAAACTCAGAAATCCGCCTGCCTCTGCCTCCTGAGTGCTGGGATTAAAGACGTGCACCACCACTGCCCAGACAGAATCCCAACACAGCTAATTTTAAAAATATCTTTTTTTTTGGTTTTTTGAGACAGGGTTTATCTGTATTGCCCTGGCTGTCCTGGAACTCACTCTGTAGACCAGGCTGGCCTCGAACTCAGAAATCCACCTGCCTCTGCCTCTCGAGTGCTGGGATTAAAGGCATGCGCCACCACGCCCGGCTAAAATATCTTATTTCTTTATGTTCTGTTCACTCTTAAGAAATACTGTGGCAAAAAGAACAAGCTGGTCTGGGGATGTGGCTCAGTTGGTAGACTGTCCAGCATGCATGAAGGCCTGAACACACTGGGGGCTCATACTGGCAATCCCAGCACTTAGGAGGTAGAGGTGACAGAATCAGAAGTTCAAGGTCATCCTGCTATATAAAAAGAGCTGGAGGCTAGCCTGGGGTATCTGAGACCTTGGCACTGTGGTTTGTTTTTGCTTTTTGAAATAGGGTTTCTCTGTGTAGCCCTAGCCCTGGCTGTCCTGGAACTTGCTCTGTAGATCAGGCTAGCCTGGAACTTAAAGACCCATTTTCCTCTGCCTCCCGAGTGCTGCGACTAAAGGTGTGTGCCACCTTGCCCAGCTTTTTTTTTTTTTTTTTTTTAAGTCCCAGGCAGGCGGATTTCTGAGTTCGAGGCCAGCTTGGTCTCCAAAGTGAGTTCCAGGACAGCCAGGGCTACACAGAGAAACCCTGTCTCGAAAACCCAAAAAAACAGAGAAGTGAAAGTTGTGTTTTCTTCCAGAAGTTACTCAGGAAGCCCATGTAGCATTCAGCCTTAACTTCTGTGCTGTTTCGTTCTCTCTGGCCTGGAGTTCTTTCTTCCTGGCTTATGACCTTGGCATTATACAGAGGAGCTTAGCGTACACTGTGGAGAATGCTAGCCCTTTCTGGTTTCTCTGACCTTTTCAGATGATGTGATGGCGGGGATGACGCAGAAGGGCCTGGTTCTGGGTGACTTGTAAGAAGCACTAGATACCGGTTTATTCATTACTTGCTAGGTGAATGCTGATGCGCAGAGTCCTCCGTCAGGCCTCTTCATTATGGCGTTTGGTTTTCCTCTGAAATAGTAGGTAGTGTGTGGGGGACGGGATTCTGAGGTCGTGAAATATTCTGCTCACCAACCTTCATCCCACTATTTTTCACATCAATAGATGACTCTTGCTTGGTTGTTCTGACAAGCATTTTCTCTGTAGCCCATGGAGTGCTAGGATTAAAAGCATGATGCCCCACGCCTGTCTGCCCACTCCTGACTGTTACCAGAATCAATCAGTAACTGTTGTCTTAGGGTTTCTATTGCTGCAAATAGACACCACGACCAAGGTAACTCTTAAGAGTTATATTGGGAATGGCTTACAGATTTAGAGGTTTAGTCCGTTATTGTCATGGTGGGAAGCACGGTGGCCCATAGACACGATGCTGGAGAGTTCTACACCTGGATGGGCAGGAAGTAGGTCTTCCTGTGACTGTGAGTCACCGACCCTGGGCTTGAGCTTCTGGGACCTCAAAAGCCTGGCCCCTAAAGACACACTTCCTTCAACAAGGCCACACCCACTCCAACAAGACCACACCCCCTAATAGTGCTACTCCCTATGGGCAATGGGGGGGTCATTTTTATTCAAACCACAACTGTGGTGGTTGATGAATTGTCTTTTCATATTCATATTGCCTCTAACATGGCCAGTGTAGACCTTCGAGTCTGATCCTTTGTTCTTTTGACATGTCCCTGTTACTTCTGAAGCCCTTCCTTATTTCTTGGCACACCACAAAGTCACAGGCTCTCAGCTTACCATACATCTCTCTGCACATCTTCCCTGGCAATTCTTCCAGTGCCTGGAATGCTCCCAGAATTCTCTCTGCCTACCAGATGTCCCACCTTCTATTCCACCCTTTCCTATAGGCCATAGGTTTTTTTAAATTGACAGGTGATACATCTCAATACAACACTTAAGATATTCTCTCTATAGCCAGGCGTGGTGGTGCACACCTTTAATCCCAGCACTTGTGAGGCAGAGGCAGGCAGATTTCTGAGTTCCAGGCCAGCCTGGTCTACAGAGTGAGTTCCAGGACAGCCAGGAGTACACAGAGAAACCCTGTCTCCAAAAAACAAAACAAAACAAAACAAAACAAACAAACAAACAAACAATTTCTCTCTACAAAGGCTCTAACTCCAGCTCCAGGGACTCTGATGTCCTCTTCTGGCCTCTGTGGCACCTGTACTATCTACAAATCCATACACAGAAACATACATACATAGACTTAAAAAATAAAAAGCCCACATATCCTACAAGGGTTGCTTTTGCTCATCAGAGGATTCACAGCGCATGTATAGAAAATGTTCCATAAATACCGTCTGAATGATTAACAAGCACACCTCAGAGATAGCGGAGATATCACTGCAATTCCAAGTTCAAGGATCACCACAAAGCAGTTTCAGTCTCCACATTCCTCTGTCGGAGCCAGTTATCACATTACTGACTCAGCTTAAAATAGATTTCTTTGCCCTGCAGTTTACTGATATGGGATTAGAACTAGGCTAAAAAGACTTGTTAGTGTCCCTTTTTATATTTAAAATTCATGTGACTAAACAAAGCACCTGTGCGCACGCGCACACACACACACACACACACAAGTGTACAGGTCAGTGGAAAATTTGTAGTAGCTGGCTCTCTCCTTCCACCACATGGGTTCTGGCGATCAAACTCTGGCCACCAGACTTCTTGATGCGAGGCATCTTTACCCATTGAGCCATCTCTCCAGTTCTAGTGTTCCCTTTTCAAGGTGCTGTGTTTTCTAAGTGGTTAGAGAGTGAATTTTGTAACTCTGACTGTTTTATACCATGACAGTACTAACCTCCATATAGTTTGAGGCTCCCCTCCTGCCATTGGGAAGTTTCATGAACCCAGCATTTTTCCTTAGTGCCTTCTGCAGCAGGGGCATTGGCTGCTGTCCTCAGTTATAGTCTCTGTAGCCTCTGAATTCTTTGCCTGAGTCCTCCAGTGTCCATTTAACCAATTCCCTTATGAAGCATTTTGCTTATAACTGGCATGATATACTTACTGTAAAGGAATTAGATAATTAAAAATGTACAGTTAAGCAGAGCACCTTCATGTTTTGTCTAAAAAAAAATAACCTGGATTACAGTCAAGGTTTTCAACATTCTTCAACATTGTCATTGGGGTGGTGAGCCCTCGGCTGATCTTCCTCAAACTGCCTGCAGATTTCTTGTTTATTTTTGTTTTTCGAGGCAGGGTTTCTCTGTATAGCCCTGGCTGTCCTGGAACTCACTTTGTAGACCAGGCTGGCCTCGAACTCAGAAATCCGCCTGCTTCTGCCTCCCAAGTGCTGGGATTAAAGGCATGTGCCACCACCACCCAGCTGTCTGCAGATTTCTAGAGAGCAGTCCTGCTGTGAGCTCTGAACATGACTTGGTAATAAGGGTTCCTGTAGGCAGTTCAGGGGGTAAAAGCACTTTGCCAGAAAGTTTGAATTTGCTATGTGGAACCCACATAAAGGTAGAGAGCTTGCTATCCAGAACCCACATCGAGGAAGCGAGAACCAGTTCAATAAAGTTGTCCTCTGCCCTCCACACACACTCAACCTTTGCACACACAGTAATACTTTTTGAAAAGGAAAGAACTAGCCAGGAGGTGATGGTGCTCACCTTTAATTCCAGCACTCAGGAGGCAGAAGCTGGCCTATGTCTATGAGTTCGAGGCCAGCCTGGTCTACAGAGAGAGTTCCAGGACAGCCAGGGTTACACAGAGAAGCCCTGTCTTAAGGAAAAACAAACAAAAAAGAAAAAAAAACTCACAATGCATTCGCGTGCGAAGGAACAATACACACACACACACACACACACACACACACACACACACACGGCACCAGGTGGGCTGGCCATCAAATTTGATAATGATTTTATATCTTGTCCATTGCAAATGTGAAACCAAAGCCAAATGTTTCCCAGGTTTTCATGTGCACAGTCACAGGAACACTAGAGAAGCCACTGGCATTTGGGTCCCCTAATGGTGTCTGTCCTAAGCAGACCGCTCCTCTGCAGCTCAGGGCAGCACCCCTCCTCTTCCCAGTCAGTATCTTTCCTTTTGGTTCTATCCTTCCTTATTTCTCTCCAAGCCTAGCTGTCTTATAGAGTTTTTATTATTATGAATAGAAACGATGTGATAAAAGGTTGTTTATTTATCAACTGACCTGTCCTGGATCTAGTTCTCTAGACCAGGCTGGCCTTGAACTCACGAGATCCACCTGCCTCTGCTCCCCAGGTGTTGGGATTACAGGCAAGCGCCATCACTGTCTGGCTCAACTGACTTTTATACTAATCTACCAGTGCACCAACTTTACTGAGATGACATAATCAGTTTGGCTTTGTTGTTGTTTGGTTGGTTTCTGACATAGAACCCAGCTATACAGCCCAGCATGGCTGAGGGCTTGCTATGGAGCCCAGACTGAGGATCCGTTTGCCTTAGCCTCCCAAGAGCTGAGACTGCAGGCCTGATTCTTAATAGTATTTTGACCTAGAACTTAATAAAAACAAAATTAACAGGAACTCAATTCCTTCTTACAACTGATAGGCCATATTTAACAAGGCTTCCCCTACAGTAACCAGAGGATTGCCTACCACGCAGAGTTATACGGTGATACCTAGTGTACCCTTTTGGTAAAACCCTTCAGATTACAGTTTTGGATGATAAGGCACTATTTTCCTGATTTGCTTGACCAGTGTATTTGTTTGAGATTTGAGATGACGTCTTGCTATTGTAGCTTAGGGTTGCCCCAACTCACAACCCTCTGGCCTGAGCCTCCCAAGTGCTAGAATTACAAGTGTCTGCCACTTAGCTCTATATTTTGTCTATTTTGAGACAGGATCTCACTCTGGTTGTCTTGGAACTTACTTATGTAGATCAGGCCAGCCATGAACTCACAGAAATCCCCTTGCCTCTGCCTCCCAAGCAAGTGCTGGGATTAGAAGCATGTGCCACCACAACTGGCGCCAGCTTTACTTTGAAATTCTGATGTAAACACTCTAACCAATCAGTACTTAGGAATTCTGATTTTTTTTTAAGATTACGACGCACTTTTTCTACGGATGAATAATCATGTTGAGAATCTTCCCATATGCTTCAGGGATATTTGTGTACTTTCTTTAGGAAGATGTAGTCTCAGGTCACATTCAACAAATCTTTGTTACCCAGAGTGACCTTGAACTCTGGGTTCAAAAACAGGTGAGACTACTGAAACTTGACCCTGGTGCCCAGCTCTTTGTTTAGTTTTTAAAAAAGCATTTCTTAATGATTGATTTGTCTCATATGCATTGATGTTTTGCCTGCATGTTGTGCCTTGCACACCTTGCCTGTGCAAGGGTGTCAGGTCCCCTGAAACTGAGACAGTTGTTGCTGCCGCCTATGACCTTCTACTTTGGCTTTAAGAATGTGGAATTGTTGTTTTGGTTTGGAAATTAATACTCACGCAGAGATGGTTGGCAGGATTCGACAGCCCACGGAGGGTCTGCTGCATAGGTCGCAAGTCAGCATCTGCTACAACTCAATGCCTATTTCAGGACCAATGGAACCAGCTTTGGAGATGCACAAGCTTTGGGCAGATGCTGAACTTCTGCTTCTGCAGACAGCACTTTACACCATCTAGGTGGTCACCAGCAACTTCCTCATGTTTGTCCCCATGACCTACAGTGGGTACTTGGTACCGCAGTAGCATCTGGGCCAGGCTGGGGATAGGACCCTTTCTCTTTGCCTGGCAGGCAGTGGTACTGCACATCACAGCGCGTGGCCATCAGCATCAACCTTAGTGCAATAGAAAGCATTTTAAGGAACCAGAAAACATGATTCCTTCTTTCACTGTCCCTCCTTCTCGCCTGTCACTTTAAACTCACACACCTATTGAATAAAGGGTTCCGTTGATAGTCTCTAAAGTGGTGGGTTTTTTGGAGACAGGGTTTCTGTGTACCTCTGGCCTTCTTGGAACTTGCCTTGTAGACCAGGTTGGCCTTGAACTCAGAGATCCACCCGCCTGTGTCCTGAGCTCTGGGATTAAAGGAGGGTGTGTGTGTGTGTGCATCACCACACCTAGTTTAAGTAGTGTTTCTTTTTTTTTTTTTCTCCAAATAAGATTGCCGTTTCTCTTGAGAAGCCTCCACGGTATGTTCTCCCTCGCCATCCTGATCCTTGCCTAATCCAGGTAGCTTCCTATCTACTTTTCCTGTGTGTGTGCACACGTGTGTGTACTTGGTGGTGGGGTTCTCAGCCAGTGATATAATTGAATTCTAACTTCAAACAGGATTGATGGCTGTTAGGGACAGTCTCACCTCAAGATTAGATTTTAAAGCAGTAAGTGGGAAGCAACTGTGCCTTTCTCTCATGCGATGTTACAGTGAAATTTTTGTGGCGCGTGGAGTAGAGACTGAGTAGAGTATTTGGTTTTTTGACATAGGGTTTCTCTGTGTAGCCCTGGCTGTCCTGGAACTCACTCTATAGGCCAGGCTGGCCTCGAACTCAGAGAGCTGCCTGCCTCTGGGTCTAAGTGTTGCACAGCCACCATGTGGCTTAGAGTCTGTATTCTTGTGTGCTCATTCATCAACCCGTGTTTCCACTTAAACCTTTTGGTTTGAATATATTTGACTACAAAAAACAAAAATAGGACAATCAGTTTGAGACGATAGATTATTAAAGCCATTGTCATAAAAAGGATGGATGTATTCACCACCATGCAGTTTAGCAGGCTCTTCCTTTACTCCCGGGTCTGACTTCCAGTCCCACTCACTCATCACATACGAATACATACCTGCCTAGTTTTCTTTTGACTATTTTCAAACAGGGTTTCACTACCTTGGCCTGGAACTTGCTACGTGGATCAGGCCTGCCTTTCCTCCTGATTAAAGGCACAGCCCGCAACACCTGGCTTCATCCCATGATGTTATCTACTAGTCACACTGTTCAATCGGATCTTTGGTAAGCTGAGCTTGGATCCTATGAATTCCATCATTAGGCTCTCCTAGGAACTTTTTGTTGAATTCCAAGGCTTTTCATTCTCTTGACCCCTTTTGCTTCTCAAATACACCACAAAATGGTTACTTACAGAGACCACAGCAAAATCGTGGCTTTGTGCTAAGCACTAGTTTTGGAGTAGACTAGGAAAGAAACAAGTGGGAGCTGGCAATTTATCAAGCCACTTACAGGGTCTCTTTGTGTAGCCCTGGGGGTCCTGGTATTTACTTTGGAGACCAGGCTGTACTCAAACTCACAGAATGGCCTGGTTTCTCTGCATTCTGTAACTAACAAACTATTGTGAGGTCATTTTATTTAAAAATTGAACTATCATTTCTGTCAGATTTATTCAGCATAGAATGGTTACTGTCAACTCTTTCTTGTTTTTTCGAGACAGGGTTTCTCTGTGTAGCTCTGGCTGTCCTGGGACTCACTTTGTAGACCAGGCTGGCCTTGAGATCCGCCTGCCTCTGCCTCCCAAGTGCTGGGATTAAAGGCATGTGGCACACACTATAACCACTGAGTACATACCTGGTCTGTCCACATGAAAACGATATTAAGGTGGTCTCACTGTGCAGCCCTAGCTGGTCGTGAACTTACCATGATCCTCCTGTGTACTAGGACTGCAGGCATGTGCCAATATGCTTGTTTCACAAGAAGTCTTTTCACCAAAGCAGTCACTACCGTGGTTTCTTACTACCATTTAACATCTAAAAGGCTGAGGCATCGCTTCTCGGCCTTTTGGCTAAGATCAAGTGTAAAAGGCTGAGGCAGTCAATTTACACAACACAGAAGGTCCCACTCCCTGAGACCATGACAGTTCAATGAGAGCAAGTCAAGATTTCAGACCGACGACATACACGTGTTAACAAGTCTTTTCCTGCTGAGAATCTATTACTAGTAAAGGAAGAAAGTATGTGTAAAAAAAATGAGATAGAATGTGATAGCAAAAAAAAAAAAAGGGCATTTTTCTAAACACAAAGCGTGAACAGAAAATAAATTAGCAAAATTAAGGAAGGCTTAAATGTTCACAGAAAGAATAAAACCAAATGTGATTACTCAAGAACAAAACAGAGTAGAAGTGAGCTACTTAACCCTGAAAGGCACATAACTATCCAAGCTAAAGAAGGGGCAGGGCAGAACAAGGAGACCTATAGCTGTGCAGAAACCCCAACTTCCTAAACCCCTCTAGGTGTGTCCATTTTCATTTGAACAAGAAAAATACCCACCCCACAGAATTGTCAAAAGTCCACACACATGAAGGGCCTAGAACAGCTCTCCACACACACAGCTAAGAATACAAAGAATGCATTGAGATTCACAAATTTAAATAAAGTCACCACGGACACACGAACGACAAAGACACAAACAGCACCCTCATCTCACAAACACAGGCTGCGACACGGACTGCAGTCACACTGAAGACCAACTACCAACAGAGTTACATGTGCACACTTAAGATGGTAAGCAGGAGCCGGGGTGACAGGCACCGAGGAGGCAGGTCTCTGTGAGTTTGAAGCTAGCCAGTGCTACATAAGTCCTTGTTCAAAAAAAAGATGGGTGGGGTGGGAGTCGACCATAAACACAGAAGTATGGTTGGAAAATCACAGTATCACAGGAAGGAAGAGGTGCTTGGGGGTGGGGTTCTGGGTGCTATTCTCTAACAGGCCCCAACTACTACAATAATTAGAAAGCAGAGTAGGTTAAATGAGAACTAAAGCTTAGTCTATAAATAAATACCACATAAGTGCTATATAGAAACCTTAAATTTTATGCTGTCTGAAAATCACGTATTCAACAACAAAACTAGAGGTTTATTACTTTATTATTGAATTATATTGTAAAGTCTACATCTACGAATTAATAAATGCTTTGCATTTACATCAAGGACACATTTACTCTAGTGGAATAAAACAGACACAGACGAAAGACCAAGTACACATTTTTTTTAAAAAATGGCATGTTTTACCTGGTCCTACCTTTTGCTGTACTGGACCATACTTTCCGATCCCAGACCGACCGGCCTTACATATATGTCAAGTCTGATTTATACCCCCACACTTTTAAACATCAAGTGGGGCTTCTCACAATTTTTAATTATAAACAAAAGATTGAAAGCAATATGAGAAGCTATGTCTGAAAACAAAGGAAGGAAGATGGCTGTCACTGTAGGGTGGGAAAGTTGGGTAAAACATGCCCATGTGGCCCATCTCAAAAAAGACACCGTGACTCTGAGAGGCAAGCACTTGAGATCTAAGTCAGCTCCCCACATGCCCTGCAAGACCAGACCTACATGTTCTGGTCTCAATGGCAAAAGTGTACTTAAAATGTCTACGAAATATCTAAAAGCTAAATACAGTAAATGTTAAGTCAAAACTGTGTGCTGGTCTAAATATTCATATTCGGCTTCCTCCTTTGTAAAAATTAAAATTGTCTTTACATTTTGGATGTTATTAAAAATAATTTACATTTTTAGTGTGCTTTACGGTCAATGACTGTAAAATTGCAACTTAAATGACTTAGTTAAAAATGTTTATGCTTTACTTGATTTTTACTAAAATTTAAATTGACGGCAACTTCATCTAAGCCATACATGAGGTAAATTTCAGCTAAAAAAAAAGACGACAACCATAAGGATATCGTTAATCATTTCAGGAGTATACAAAACCATAATGCCCACCTTATTTGAAATTACAAATTAAGCATTAGCTACTACATATGTGATTTAAAAGCAAGTCGGTTATAGTTTTAAATCAAATTACACCAGGAATTATATGCCTAAAACAATCAAAAACAACACCCTGACTCAACCCAAAACAAAAAACCCAAAAATCCCTGGCTGAAAACAATTTTTTTTTTTTTTTTTTTGGTTAAAAGAAGACAATGAAATCCAAGTAAAACAGAGGGGACCAGTGTTTAGTTTCTAACTTCTAAACAAACACCCTCACACATATTTACCTAAAGAATATTTTGCTAATAATCTGGATGGATGGGACAAATGCTTTACAGTAATGTAAATAAAAAGCACAGGATCCCAATGGGAGCCTTAGAGGTAGCTAACAGCTCCCTCAATCGTACAGCCAGCTAAAGCAGGTATCTGCCGCTCTACAAGGTCCCTGTGGAAAGCCAAGCGTACGTAATGGTTTTAATGAAGTAGGACTTCCATGATATGACAGATACTCTAGCGAGTGGTATGGTAAGGCCGCACCAGCACGACCACATGACAGGAGTCACACAAGAGCTTATTGCTGTTCCTTCCATGGACAAACCGCTGCGTACAGGAAGCACAACTGCGTGACCGACCGTTCCTCATACTGAATGTCATTCACATTTGTAACATTTTTACTCAGCAGAGAATAAGTCATAAATCTTTTCTGTAAGAATTCCAAGTATTTAATGTGCAGCTTCACATTACATCACCATGTTTTGCCTTATTTTTCAAATACACAAAACAATGCATTTTCCCCAAAAGTGAAATAAGATGTCCACATTAAAAAAATAAAGCCTACAAAAAAGTTCTGGAGCTAAAAAAATTATTCATATGGCACAATGTGATCTCCAAGGTCCAAAATATTGAAATGAGATCCTTGTAAGCATCCTGTCTGCTTTTCAATGCAGCACTAACTTTACTGAGGTGAAATCACAATTTAGTTCTTCAGTCAACAAGTGGACACAAATGTTTTTCTACAGTTATTAAAAACAGGAGATCAGGTTGAATGTGCCGAAATGATTTCTTCAGTTGGATATTTTAGTATCTTGAAGAAAATTAGTGAAGGGATTTCCTTGGTTGGTTTCCATAGCTTGATAGACCAAAAACAAAAACACGGCCACAAGGGCAAACAGCAACATTTTTATCCACATGGGAACGGAGCGTCTCTTCTTTGTCTTTTCTGACTTGACATCTGCCAAGGGAGCATACTTCGGGACGTACTTAGATGAGAACGACTCTTCCATCCTGAAGTCACTGAGCTCGAGCGGCCGGCCTGCAGCACCTTTGATTGGTCTGCGGCAGCTAGCACTGTTCAAAGTGAAACAGAATTCCAGATGATTCAAGTCAACAACCAAACCTTAGTGTGATTTCTAAGCACACTGCAAAATGCGGCAGCAGAAAATCGTCAGATAAAAGCAGGGGATTGACATATCACATGCTTTTCTTTCTTTTCTTTGTTTGTTTTCCGAGACAAGGTTTCTGTGTACCCCTGGCTGTCCTGGAACTCAAATCTGTAGACCAGGCTGTCCTCAAAATCAGAGATCCCCCTGCCTCTGCCTCCCAAGTGCTGGGATTAAAGGCACGAGCCACCACTGCCCGGCTATTACATTAGTATTTTCTTTTGTTTTATGGTGAAGATGGGAGGTAAGCCAGGGCCTTGCATCTTTTTATGGATCTTTAGTGGGCATTCTATTACAGAGCTCCAACTCCATTTCTATCTTAAAAATTAGTTTCAGACCGGAGCGAAGGCTCAGCTGTTTAAAGATGAGCACCCACAGCTGTCTCTCCATCTACTGTTAACCACCAGAAATGGGGATGCCCACCTTCAATTCTAGCTCTTGGGAAACAGGTGAGCAGATCTTAGTCTGAGGCTAGCCTGGTCTACAGAGCGAATTCCAGAACAGCCAGGGCTGTTATAGAGCAACCATGTTTCCAATACTCCAAAAAGTTAGCTGTATCATATTATAAAATAGTATTTAGGATAAATACTCTCTAAGCCTGTCTTCGAGGCTGAGTAGTGTACTGTGTGCCTGTGATCGCAGCACTTGGGAAGTGTGTCATAAGTCTAACATATGCCTTGCATACAGGGTAAATCCAAGAGCAGCCCGGTGACTTGAGAACTTGTCTCAAAAAAAGAAAAAATAAAACTTAACAAAAACCAACACAAAACAAAAGCCAGAACCAGTGGCAATGGATGATGGCTCAGTGGGTTGAGGCACTTGTCACCAAGCCTAACGAACTAAGAAAACCAGCTTGTACCTGACCACACAAAAACACAAAAAAGATCTCTCCAGATTTAAAGTGGGCGTGTGTGTGTGCAAAGACAAAACCTGGCTTGCAGCACATGCTTGGAATCTCAGGGTTTAGGGGAAAGCAGAAGGATCAGGGGTTCAAGGTTATCCTAAGCTACCCAATGAGTTCAAGGACAACCTGGACTACAGGAGACCAAGCAGGACTAGGACAACAGCTTGGTCAACAAAGTGCTTGCTGTTTAGCGTGAACACACATGAGCATGTGCGTATTCTTGTCTCAGCCAGCGAGAAAGCACTCACTGCTTTCTCTACCAAGTCTGGTGTCCTGAATTCAATCCTCAGCCCCCAGGGTGAACTCCCAAGAGCTGCCCTCTGACTCACACATCACTCAGTAATAACTTGGACAAGGCAGCCTCTCTGGACAGGCAGAAGACAGAAGGATGGCTGGGGGCTTGTTGGCCCATCTAGCTGAATGTTATGCTTCAGGTTTAGTGAGTGACCGTGCCCCCAAATATAAGAAAGGGCTCTGGAGACAGATGGCTCAGAGAATCAGTGAGCAAATCAACAAGCACCATGCTCAGAGGGAGACGCTGTCTCCAGACAGAAAATGGCAAGTTACGGAGGAAGTAACGCGACACCCAATGTCTACCTCTGGTTTCCACAAGTAAACACCAACACCCCAAATAAATAGTTAAAAATAAGCAAGGGAGCGTGTGTGGAACTCAGTGGCAGAGAACTTGCTCTATGTATGGGGCCCTGGATTTGACCCCAACTACTGCCAAACTCTGTCCCCACTTTGTCCCCCAAAGAGTTACATGTAATAAAAATAAATTTTGAATGATTCAATTTTCATAGATGAACCACTTGATTCTGAGAACAAAGCTACAACAATGTTGTGATCAAGAACTAAGAGTTCTCTAGAATGCATTTAAACTCAGTTGTATCCGTCCAGGTACCTGATTCCCGTTGGCGTGGAGGCTTCGTAGGGGAACATTTCCTTAAGAATGTCCCTGTCTACTCTTCTCTCCTCTGTTTTTTCTCCCACCTAGTGAGAAAAAAAGAACAAACACAAGTTAAAATGTAGTATAAACATGCAATAACTTAAATACTTAAAAGATCTTTAGGGGAACAAAATACCGTCTGGCCTAGTTTTGCTATCATCTAGGTATTCAGAAGCCTCCAAGCCTCTTCACAGCTCACCACTGGGATGCACCTTAATGTGGTCATTAGAGGGAAACACCCAGCAGCCCAACAAGGCTTGTAAAATCCCAAGGGATTTCCTTGTTTTGCATTAAGAAAGCATTAAGAGTGCACCATTTCTTCCTGTTATTAATCTGTGATATGTAAAGGATTAAATACAGACGATACCTAATTAATATAGACCTCTATCTTGTTTTAAAGTCAATTAAACCATTTCAGCTTTTAAAACATCGCTTAAGATTAAAATTATAATAAGCCATGCAGCCAGCATTTTCAAGATCAGTTATACAGGAATCTACCACACAAAGGTACTTGAAGGTCTTTTCAACAAAAGAAAAGGGCAGCTTCCCTCTCAGCCCAAGTAGCATTTTAAACTTGGATTCAATGACAGAAAGAGCCTAATACAAGCAGCACACCAACTCCCCTGCAACCAGGAACTGAAGAGCCACACAGCAGCAGGAATATAGTATTAGTATGCCACACTGTATTAATTTCTATTTTCACAACTAAATTTGCCTTTAAACCATATATGCACATATATATATACACATAAACCTCCCAGTAAAGTTCTGTCTCCTCCCACTTAAAACAAAACAAAACAAAGCAAAGCAAAACTCTGAAAGATGAGAGACAGCATTGGGCTAAATTGTATCCATTTACTTCAGCTCTTGTCAATGGTTTCTTTGGTGTTCTTCTGGTTATGTCTGAGAATTCAGTGATTGGCAGAATAGAAGATGCATGCTTGAAATTTCCAGTCAACCTATTGGCCACCTGCCAAGATTCAAATTATTTAGACTCAGAATTATCCAAATATAGCAAATACACTTAAAATGAAAACAAAACAAAATATAAAAAAAGATAATTCACTTCTGTAATATTTGATTTTCCCCTAATAAAAATTTAGGGAGTGGGATCTAGAAACACATTCAGTGCTTCACACGTGAAACCTTAGAACTCTTCAAATATTTAGTAAAAAAGTTATCCTCATGGTATTTAGGATTCTTCTGTAATTAATTAGATTTTATTTCCATTTGCCAAAATTTACCACCTCCCAAATTCCACCTAAGGGGTAGTTACAGAGACTAGCACTTAGATAGTTTATAAGACATATTTACTAAGGACTCGTTGCTTGAAGCCTTTATAGTCTCAGCTATGGGAGCACTCTCTGAAATTACTGCACCATCTATACGAAAATGCTGGGAAGTTTCCACCTGTTAGTTTGAAAACAGAACAAAAACAATCAGTGTGAAGCAATCACTAAAGCCCTACCGCTCTGCAAACCCGACTCAGCGGCAAGCCCTGCGTCACCCTTTTCCTTGGAGTTCTTCTCGACCCTCTCGTGGACTCCCTAGTTAATGCCTGCAGAGGTCCGCCTGTTGAAGATGCACTCGTCCATTCAGTCTCAGTTACTCCAGCTTGAGAATAGCTCTAGTCAAGCATCGACACATTAAAAAGTCATATCCTAACACAAACCCCTGAACAATGGCCATTTTTAAAACCAAGAACTCTCTAGACGTCAGCAATTACAAGCAATGCCACGCCCTCAAAATGTTTCTAAAGGCACTAATTTTGCTGCTTTGTAATCACCAGATAGTGAAGGGTAATAAAATACACTAGAGTCTGCTGAGGGTACTAACAGCTCATACTGGCTTCTCCTGGGAAGTGCTGCTTGGGAACTGAGCTTTATCTGTCTTTAAATAAAAACATATCATTTGTTATGATTCGTTTCGAGGAAGGAAGGAAGGAAGGAAGGAAGGAAGGAAGGAAGGAAATAAGAAAAAAAAACAACAACCACTTTTGATGGCAGTAGCTTAGTGTTAGAGCCCTCTTTATCATGTGTGAGTCCTGGGTTCTATTCCCAGCAAGGAAAAAGAAAAAAGAAAAAAGAAGAAAACAAACTTCTATGGCTGTTCATAAATCAGTCTTTCCATGTGATTTAATTATTTTAGTAGAGTCGCTCAAACTGTAATTGTACCCCTCCCTCCCTACAGAAAGCAGACAGTGGCTGCCTTCCAACCCCAGATTCATTTTTCTCCGGGAGGAAGGAGAACTAACTTTCCCCTCATTTAAACTTTAGTGACTAAGCACAGTGGTAAAACACTTGTCATCTTGGCTTCAGGGAAGCAGAAACAAGAGAACTGACACAAGTTCTAGCACAGTCTAGGGTACATATTGAGACTGACTAAAAAAATAAAAAAGTACCTTGGGGATGGGGACATGGCTTGCATCACATACGAAAGCAATACCATGTTTGGCTACTAACATCATACCAAAAAACTCCAAAGCCAAAAAAACTCAACCACCACAACAAAAAACCTTAGGCCTTTCCCACTAGCTCACCTCCACTCAGCCAATCTGGTGTGTGCAGCGGTTGTCAAGCTAACAGTGCACGAACATCAGCATCAGCTTTACGTGTGTCAGTACTTGCTAAGCTACTTCTCACTCTGATCCCGTTTTAAGTAAGCATGCTGATTTGCTAGCGGTGTCACCATTCCAACTCTACAACAGCTCCAAAGCCAATCTCATGTTTAAATTTGGATTCACACTGTAAGAGTTTCTGTTTTGTGGTGGGTTTTTGTTTGTTTTTATTCTTTTTTTTTAGAAAGTGTTTCTCTATGCAGTCCTGGCTGTCCTGGAACTCACTCTGTAGACCAGGCTGGCCCTGAACTCATAGAAATTGTCCTGCCTTTCTCCTGAGTGCTAGGATTAAAGGCATGTGCTACCACTGCCCAGCAAGAGCTTATTTTTTTTTAAAAAAGATTTATTTATTTATTATATATAAGTACACTGCAGCTGTCTTCAGACACTCCAGAAGAGGGCGCCAGATCTCGTTACGGATGGTTGTGAGCCACCATGTGGTTGCTGGGATTTGAACTCTGGACCTTCGGAAGAGCAGTCGGGTGCTCTTACCCACTGAGCCATCTCACCAGCCCCAAGAGCTTATTTTTTAAAGAAATATATTTTAATTGTTTGTGTATATCTTTTTTTTTTTTTTTTGGTTTTTCAAGACAGGGTTTCTCTGCGTAGTCGTGGCTGTCCTGGAACTCACTCTGTAGCCCAGGCTGGCCTCGAACTCAGAAATCCACCTGCCTCTGCCTCCCGAGTGCTCGAGTGCTGGGATTAAAGGCGTGCGCCACCACGCCCGGCTCGTATGTGTATATCTGTACACATACACATCAGAGGCCAATTAGAGGGTCCCCTGTGGCAGGAGATACAAGCAGCTGTGAGCCATGATGTGGGTTTGAGAATCTGACGCAGGTCGCTGCAAGAACACTAAGCAGTAGGCTGTTTGTCAGCACCAATCTCAATCTCCCTTATCCTGTTATTAGTTAGGGAATCTCTGCTGAATGTAAAATTAATGTCAAAGATACATTATGTAAATAAAACACAGAAAGCAGACCATGGTAACAAAAATTCTTATCAACAGTCAAATGTCCAATTCAGACACACCGTCAGTCTGTGCTCTGAATCCTGGTGATACATTCCCGTCTCTCATGCCCTGGCCTCCAGCTCTTCATTCTCCTGTGCCTGCCTAGCAGTGCTGCAGCTATAAGCACACATTGCCACTCACAGCAACTGACTTTGAGAATGTAAATAAAAATCGATAAAGTTATCATCCAATAGCAGAATTTGGAAAGATGCACCAATCACACAGAGGACTATCTCACTAGTATATACAGAATGTGAGTATTCTATGCTTTGAGGCCAAGGAAGATTCACAGTTCCACCTATCATCAGCAAGCTGTTCCCTAGAAAAGTCCTGATTTATCTTGGGGAAAAGTAGAGGAAACAATTCTCTCCCTGAATTCTATGAAGCTACGAGGTGTGGAGTAAGTCAGAATGCATTAAAGAGCTTAGGCATGTGAGGGTACAAGGAGCTAAGCTCTTAAATCTGAACTAACAAAAACCCCATACTGTACTACTTTATAGTAAGATATAAACAAGTCTTGCATGGTGCTGCACACTTGTAAACCAGAGGATGCTGAGCCCCCAGGCTGAGTAGCCTGAGGCTAGCCTGGGCTGCAAAGTGAGACTCTGTCTCGAAGTAGGTACACAGCATGTAAGAGTTGCTGGATCTGACTCACAGGACAGAGGGAGGGTTGAGAGAACATGTAAACGTGGAGCGAGAGTACAGATAAAGAGCTGAGTTACTCTGAAGCGTTCACTACCCACACGTGAATACTGCAGTAGAGGCCTGTGATGTAAAGACATTGGTAAGGCACTGCAAAAACTAGAAAGCACTTTCACTCACACATCAACAGAGACACTACTCGCAGAAAGAAGGCTGCTTGTCTAGGCTTAAAGAGCCCATAGTGAAACCAACCCTCACATTCACCAAAGGCAAAGCAGCTGAATAAAAGTGTAGCCAATCCACAAATCTCAGTATGCAGGCTGCAGCTACCCTAGGAATGGGGACAAGGGAGAGCATTTTGATTCGGGAATAAATGCTAAGATAAAAGAAAGGAAGGAATGTTTGATGTAAAGGAGCAAATATAAACAACCGATAGTCTATTTCCTATGTCACATAAAACTCCAGCAGTCCATTAAACTATTGCCTAAAAACATAAATATTTTAGACACAGTATTTTACTTTATATCCTAGTAATGAAAAATGAACCCACTGGATTCCATTTAGCAGTCTTAGTGTTATTTTGAAACACGTAAAATGCAGGAAAACTACAATTAGAAGGACCAAGACGCTCAGCATGAGACACGAGTGAGAACCGAGGTTTACAGGCTGTATTTGTAAGCCTGAGATGTTATCACATGCTCACAAATTCTCCTTAGGGACAGAGGAGAGAAGGGACACAAAGGAAGGAAGCAGACTCTAGACCCCACCTATCTGGCTATGAATCAGCCCAGTAGGAAAGCAACTGTACAGCCTGCAGCAGGCTTGGGTATGGTGGGGGTAATGACTGTATTTAGTGATCAGGAATGTAAAAATCATACGTAAATCAGGCAGTGGTGGTACATGCCTTTAATCCCAGTGCGCAGGAGATAAGAGGCAGAGGCAGGGGGATCACTGTAAGCTCAAGGCTAGCCGGTTCTACAGAGAAAATTACAGGACAGCCAAGACTATATAGAAAAATCCTGTCTCAAAAACACAACAAAACAAAAACATAGCATAAAAAAATTTATTGGGGCTGGAGAGATAGCTAGCAGTTGAGCACTGACTGCTCTTCCGAAGGTCCTGAATTCAAGTCCCAGCAACCACATGGCGGCTCACAACCATCCGTAATGAGATCTGGCACCCTATTCTGGAGCGTCTGAGGACAGCTGCAGTGTACTTAGATATAATAAATGAATAAATCTCTAAAAAGATAAATTGTTTTTTAAAAATATGTTATCCAGTGTGATTGTACACACCTTTAATCCCAGAATTTGGATCAGTGAGTTTGAGCCAACCTGGTCTATAGAGCAAGTTCTCAGACTAGCCAAGGCTACACAGAGAAACCCTATCTCAAATCCAGTTTTTCCTAGTTGTTTTATTTGAACTTAACTTTAAGGCAGCTAAGGATCTTATCCAGGAACATGAGGTAATGAGTCACAGATATCAAATCACACGATGAGAGGTCATCATTTTGTGACTTTAATAAAATCACGGGTTTAGGCAATATTATCCACAGCTGTTAAAATCTTTAACTGAAAAGACCAACAGCTGAACTATTATTAATTAATTTTAATATTTTTGAAGGAAATTCATATTTCCTGAAATGATCAGTAGGAAGGCTACAACATCATTTATGACGTATTCTTTTCAAAGAAACTGAACCCAAACCCAGACCAACCCTTTAAGGCTATGCTGTCCAATATAGTAGTCACCAGCTACATAGTTCTATTTAAATAGATAGGAGTCCACAGTCCAACAGTTAAAACAAGGCTACTCCAGAACTGACAAACATTTTTATTGTGACTACAAAAGAAAAAAAAACCCCAAGTCTCTGCACTGCCACATGCAGGTCTAGCCCCAGTATGCCAGATTACACAGGGTATCAAGAAACAGATAAAACCCTTGAAAACCACCTGCCACCTGCAGCAAGTAGGAAATACTGACATGGTTAACTATGCTCACCAAATGGAGGACGGAGAAACAGCCATGGTGGGAATTAGTATAGACGTATTGTTCAGACTCAACTTAATTATGCAGGAAACCATTTTTTGGCCAGGATTGGTGGTACACTCCTGTAGTCCTGTAAAGGGTCAGGAGAACAGGACCCTGCCTCTCCCCTCCGATCACACGGAAGGAAGGAAGCAGGACCTGTCAGTGCACACCTGGGATCCCATCTCTGTAATCCCATTTCTCAGGAAGCAGAAAGCTTTACAAGTTAGAGACCAGCCTGGTCAGGCAGGCCAGGGCTTCATTGTGAAATACTGCTTCAAAAACACCACAGAAACCAGAGGCAGACAGAACATGGAAAAGATAGATGAACAACAAACGAACACATTTTCAAGCTAACGAGTAAAGATGAGGAAAAGAACCGAGGGTGCGGAAGCTAAATCAGAGCCAGTTGTTTCCCTCTGTAAAAGAAGGTCTTTATTGATGCCTTATGCTTATTCTCTTCCCAGTTTTCTTCTGAAAACTCTACCTTGCCCTTCCTGTCCCATGCCCCCAAAAGAGGAAATTGTCATTTTAAATAATGTACCATACTAGCTAGCTTCAGAGTGTTAAGAAGCTACAAATAAAGGAAATTCAACTGAGAAATCTAGACACAAATGAAACTTTCCCTGAGCTTTCAAAGTTGCATCAAAAAAGGTGCATTTTATCTTCTGAGGCAATCATCTCAAGAGGAAGAAGCAGGAGGGTGGAACGCTGGCCTGGCATACCCGAGACCCCAGGTTCAAAACTGCTGCGCCCAAATCAGAAACAGGCAGCATGACTAATGCTAGACTGCTTAAGCACAATAAACAACGGAGGCTATGCTGATGACACATCTCACAAAGTATGTGCCCCACGCCACTCAACCATGAATCCAGTCCGTGGGGTGAGCAGGCTACACGGCATGTGTGCACCAAAGGTCAAGACATGGGATGGATGAAACTAGTCAGATGACACACCTGGACACGGGGATCATAAAACTACAAATACCTGATTGTGCTCAATCCTTCTCTGCTTGAGTGTGACTGGCGTCTTGGCTCTGCCCTTTAGCGGCTCTCTCTTCTCAAGCTTCAGCTCTATTTTAGAGTCTGGAAATAACATTGAAGAAATCATTATTCATTGGAACGCTGACGTTACGTTTTTACTAATATTACTGGTTGTAGGCACATTAGTACACGTGACGATCTGTTTATTTTAATACCTCATCAGCGAAAAAGATGTTTAGTAAGATTTATCTTAAACCCTTTCATAGAAAACAGAACAGCCTGAACATACACTCTTATAAACTTATTCCTTCCCCCCCCCTTTTTAAAAAAAAAATCCTGTACCAGTGTTTAATCTGGCTACTTCTCCCTACTTACTCTTTTCCATTATCCCCACCCCTAGACTGGGATTTTAACTGGGATTAAAGGGCTTTCAAGCTGCCCAGGGGGAGGCATTTTCATTAAAAACCAAGGCAAACGTGGAAGTGACAACTGTTCTGTCCTTGTAATACATTACTGCTGTATGATAAAGGTTACCTATTAAAATATCACAAGAGGGAGAATTTTAAAAGTGAAAAAGATTGAGTGACACCAACCACTTAATAATGGTAACTTCCAGTGATGTGACCCTACTGCTTTAATGTTAATGATGACTCTCCTTAATTACAGGCTCTAGTTCAGTAGTAGACCATATGTAGGCTCCATCCCTAGCACCAAAATAATAAACAAAACTATAAAGTCTCTTACAGTTATTAACTCAAGAGTGTATACATTAAAAAATAAAAATTAAAAAAAAAAAAAAGGCTGAGTATTTGAATTCTTTTAACCTTGGCTTTATCGTAATTCTAAGACCTATACAGACTCTTTTAAAAAAGTAGAACTTCCCATCAGCCATGGTGTGAACATCTGTAACCCCAGCCCCTGGAGCTGCAGGCACCGGAGGATCTTTAGTCCAAGGCTAGCACATGCCTCACAGTGGGACTGTCTCAACAAAACAGGAACGGTTTTCTACTTTTGTGGCCATTTACCATAGCAAGACAGGTCTAGAAATTGGCTTTGTTAGCAAAGAAACAAGAGAGTCAATTCCTAAGGCTTAATTTTATACAAGCTAATGAAGCCATGCTTCAAACTGGTAAGATAACTCTGTGACTTTGCTGGCCTTCCAGTCTAACCCTAGTCGATCATATATACCTGCCTTTCTCCCTCCCTCTGGATAGTGATTTTTAACTAAAATAGTTCAAACAGGTCAATGAAGACCAAGCAACCAGCTCCATCCAACACTGTCACCAGATCTATGACTGTCATCTGCATTTGGTATACTCGTCAGCATTATAAAAGCTACTTTTGTTCTTGCTGAACTCAGAAGAATCTAAGAAACCTCAGACAACATAGAGCAAAGTAAATAAATAAATAAATACCTCTTAGCAAGCAGAAACTGATTGATTAGACAAACTATGTGGCTACAAATTAAGTTCTTGTTCAAATTTAGATTTTACAGCCAATTAAATACATAGTCCTTAAATAGGAGGACATGTGGTAAGTAGAATCCCAGTCACTACTGGAATGTTTCCATGATGAAATGGAAAAGGCATGTTCATCCACAAATATTCAGCTTGTTCAAACTCCAAGAATAAAGCACACATAAAACATGTTTCTGGAGACCACACAAAACTGTTCAAATTTAACAACTTTATTGAATTTGTAGAAGCATTCTACAGGCATACATTGCTTTAAAGAAATCACACAGCACTTCACAGGTACATGTATACATGTACATTTTAAAGACAAGTAACAGGGCTGTAGCGATGGACTGTGCAGCCTAAGAACATGGTAGTGGTAGACACGGACACCGAGACCGTATTTGATTATGCTTGAGACTGTTTTCCACAGCGTCCCGACAGCTAGGATTCCTTACCTTACAACCATACAAATGAAAACAGGGTAATACATTGCTTCATACAGACACAGACATTGGGGTATAGTAAAAATTCTTAAGGTTTTTAGAAAACATCTTGTTGGTTTTAGCATCCAGATCTATGTAGGACATATAAAATACCTTTAAATACATGTAGAAAATAAAAAAGCCCCACCTTTGTTGTGTCTTGTTCATCTAACAAGTCATGCTGAGTGAAGGTGAGGTGTACCAGAACTCCACTTACCATCCCTCCCTGTGTTCCTCAAATGTGGTCCATGTACTTGTGTAACTAGGAATTGTTTGTTGGCTACCTCCTCTATCAGACATAAAACTGTACACTGCCTTTCTATTCGATTATTAAAAATGTGCAGAAATGTGTTTGTGTCTATACATACATACAGGTATACAATTTACCTCTTATTTGTTTACAAAGCATCTCTAGATTTAAATTCTCATTAAACTTTAAAGTGGCTTTGAACCACTCGGTCACATGCATGCCAAGCACATGCATCCTCTCCCACACAGAGCAGCAGGGTCTTTCCCTTCAATACATGCACACGCTTGTCTGTGAGTCAAGCAATAAGTTTGTGTACTGGCACTTAAGAGTTACACTGATCTAGAATTATTATGAAGTTTGTTGCAGTGCAAAGGTCACTTGTGAGATGTCCTGCAATGTAATGAGTGGACAACAAAAGGACTCATGGCAAAATATTATTTATGTAATGAAAGCAAGCAGCAGAAGGCAGAGCAGACTGGAATCACAGGAGCTGTGAGACTCGGCATACTACACACGGGAGCCTTGCCTTCTCAAAGTTAAACTCCTGGGGGGGGGGGGGGAGGTGCAGGGGCGGACATGGGAAATCGGTGTTTCAAGTGACTAACAAAGTTTAACTCCGACCTATGCATCAGGAAGTAGTGAATGGCAAACTAAAGGAGCGAGGGTTCCACTGACATTCTAGTTGCGGAATTCCTTGTATATCTAAAATGTTAAATGAAACAGGAAGCTGTACGCTCATGTAAGACAGATGTGACCTACGGAGCTTCAACTCTACATATGCAATTAGACTGTAACTTGATAAGTGGTAGCGTAACACCTTGAAATTAGTTCTATTAGGAGACTAAAGTCTTAGAAAGGCTCACAAATTCTCCAAGTCAAAGTTTCTGCCTTTGTTCTTAACCTCATTACTGCTTATTTCCACGCTTTTTAATAACTTTGTGTACTTCCCCTCCAAATAATGTTTCACCTTTAAAGGGGGCAACAGTCAATTTATTCTTAGAAGCTGGACTAATCTTACAATCCTTCAACCACAGATAACGCCGACCCATGGTAGAAGACCCCATGGCACAGGCAGACATCCTCACTTCATCAAATGCAGCATCACAAAGATAGGAGGCTGCATCATAGGTTCTGTTCAGAATCCTGAGTGCCTGCTGTGCATCACTAGGATCTGAATTAATAATCTGTGCAGCCTGACTTATGTCAGCTTGCAGAGACTTAGCTATGAAGGCCGTGTGGGCTGCAATCTGCAATGCTGATGCTGCAGCTTCGTAAGATCTACAGAGAGCTAAGTCCAAATGTTTATCACAAGACTCAGTGGAGGACGCCTGAGTGGCTGCTCGTGGGGTGGCTTCAGAAATAAACCCCAGGATTTCATCATCCACTTTTGGCACTGATAATATCCGTGCTGCCTCGCTGGAGGAAACTGGGTATCTGCATGCCACCGAGGGCAGCTGCCTATCAATTTGCTGCCACTCCTCTTCCACCACTTTTAGGATAGATTCGTGGAGAGGAACAGACGGCTCTGAGGCTTCTATTTTATCATGCTGTGGTGGCTTAGACACTTCTACTCCTAAAGTAGTCAGAGAATGAGAGACAACACTTTTGGCAAAAGAAGACCTATGTTCGGATCCAGGTGTATTCTGAAATGCCACACAGGAGCCTGAGTCCCCTCCCCTTACTTGCTTCTCACTTAGTCTTGGGACTTTTCGGGGAGGGGACAGGGATTCAGAATCTTGATAGCTGGACTGGCTAAGTCTCTTACATAGGTTTTCTACATCCAGTGTGGGCACAGAATCAGAAGTCCCAGGCAAACTGCCGACCCCACCCTGGACTAACAGAGAATTGACATAATCTCGGATTGCCTGAGCAAGTGGTGGAGAAATGACCTGCGACCTCTCCGACTCCTGCAGAACTTCTCTTTCACTAGAGAAAACCGACTGATCTGACACGCCAGGCTCTTCAGCACGCAATGGCTGAGCTCTACTCTTCCCTCCACGGCAAATATTTTCCACTATGTCCTTAGAGTAAGTAGTAGTGGTTTCTCTTATCAGTGAAGGAGAAGCTGCAGCAGAGACCAGCCTGGCAGCAAATTCACGCTGAGAAGATGGTGAAGAACTTTTCTCTACACATCTATCATAGCTAGACTCTGAAGGAATAAATAAACCCCGTCCAGGGGCTAACTTGTGCGTCTGTCCCTTCCCGGGCAAGGCCGTATCAGTACAAGTCTCCCTAGGTGGGTCTCTCTTAGCGGTCTGTACTTTCTTAGCTGCCTGTAGTTCAGTCCTGCCCAAAGGAGGACGGGTGGAGATTTCAGGGAAAGAAATACCCTGAAAAAATGCACCAGAGGGAGTAGATGCAAGTTCAGAAAAAGGAACACAATCCCTAGCGGACTTCACTTTCTTGTGTTCTTTCTTCTTTCCTGTAGAGGCAAAAGAGGCAGGAAGTTTAAGCATGACTGGTCTGGGCTGGTCTTATTTGCCTCCTTGCTAAAATAGTGTTGTTGAAGAAAAGGGCCCTATACTTCACACTCTCAGCGACTCATCTGCTATACAGTGCCTTGGAAGGCACAGCCAAACTAAAGATTTACAAGATTAGCAAATTATTATGAGTTAAATTTTTTTAAGTATGAAAGGCTGCACTATTCTAATTTTAAAAAGAAATATACTTCCTATTTTAGTCCCAAAATATTTAAAAATCACCTATTAATAGAAATGTTATATTTTCTTGTTAACACTGTATATTAATTATAGGGAATAAACACATAAACATGTAATATGGACCAAAAAAAAAAAAAATACACGGAATAAAAATGGCCCATAAAAGACCCAACCCATCATTTATATAGAATTAAAAAAAAAAATAAAGTAGCATGTACTAATCTGGTCATTAAATATAAAAATGAATTAGTAAGCTAAATATCAAATTAATGATTTCTTCTATAGATGTGATAATGGAGAAGGAAAAAGAAAACTTTGCCTTTATATAAAAGCATCACTTTGAAGCAAAAGATAAATAGCTATTTAAACAGAAAGTTAAATTACAAGTATCTGCCCATACTGCTTTAAAGGATACCTTTCTCTGCTCAACACAGAGTCAGGAAAAAGCCCCACATGGTTAAGAGCAGTTAAAATGTTACCTTCATCATTGTCACTGTATCTGTCAGAGTCATTACTTCCATTCTGCCTTGTGTTTTCTGCTGAGGAAGAGACTGTTGGAAGAGGAGTAGAGGATCTCGATTCAGGTCCCTGCTCCCTCAGCTTCAACAGCTTTTTCTCATACAACTTCCTGGTTGTTCCTGTGTGAAGGGAGAAGTTCCATTATATTGGCATGAAATTATCTTTTTAAAAGATTAAAAAAAATAAACAAAATATGGTGAGTGTGTGTGTGTGTAGTGCAAATACCTAGAGACCAGAGGCCCTGGATCCCCCCGGAGCTGGTTACAGACCTCTGTGTATCACCCAATGTGAGTTCTCAGAATAAAGCTCTGGTCCTCAGCAAAAACAATTTCTTTAAACTGGGATCATCTTTCCAGCCCCTACAGAAAACCACTTTTTAAGCAACATGCTTTCTGTTTCTAAAGTGATTAAAAAAATAATACATAATGTTTTCTTTTACAAAATAGTTGTTTCTCTGGGATATTAATACAAGATTATATTTTTTTAAAAAGATTTTATTGTTTATGTGAGTGGGTGTTTTGTTGGCATGTATGTCTGTACACCATGTGCCTGTGTAGGCCAGAAGACAGTGTTGTATGTCCTGTTACAGATAGTTGTTGGCCACATGGGTGCTGGAAAGAGCAGCCAGTGCTCTTAAATGCTGAGCTAGCTCTACAGCTCCCCAAAGAGCTTTTATATAAACAGAGGGAAACCTTGAACAGAAAATGAGTATACTTCACAACACTGAGATCAATATGCCTATAAACAGCCACTGAACTATAGGTATCAAATTCTATAAATCTTACTTGAATATCTTCAATTTCTACTTTATATTAGTTATATATCTTTCTTTTATTTTTGGATAAGAGGTCTTATGATAGACAACTGATATTTTAACATGTAACATATCATGTAATTAGCACATTTTTATGTAATATGTATTTTTTACTGTCCTTCAGAATTTCACAAGAGATAGCAAATGTGTGTTGGTAATCATAACCACAGGTTTGTCTGCGAGTAGCCTGAGAAGTATACTTTTAATTCCAGCACGTGGGCGACAAAGCTAGGCAGGTTACACAGTGAGATCCAGACTGGACAGACAGACAAACAAAACCAACTCATTGTTTCCAACTATAGTTGAAACAAAACCCAACCAATCTCCATACTGAGTTCCAATTTTCACAGAACCCTGAAGTTCTGTGTGGATTTCTCCCAGTCTTGAGGTCACTGCCTAAGCTCTGTAAGAAAGGCATGATCAACCTGGCAATACACTACTACCTAGAAAAGTCAATGACAGATCTAGAGGATTTAGTTCTTGCACGCCTTCTGTTTCGTTTGTTCTTTAGACAGACTTAGAACAAAAACCTTAATGCTAATTAGGAAACGGACACTCAGGACCTGAGTACTTACACTCTACTCATTACTCTCCAATTCCCTAATGCAGATGACTCGGCCTGATAAGATCCACAAGGCTTACAGAATCGCACAATATGATCCCTGAATAGGACAATATCAGCAACTGGTAATCTTACACATAATCTACCGAAACTCCCCCTCCTTATGAGAGTTAAGGAAACTAAAACGTTACTGGTTAAATAGTGACAAATGGTCTCAGAGGATCCCCTAACAATTAATAAGAGTATAAAAATGGGGCTGAAGAGATGGCTCAGTGGTTAAGAGCACTGACTGCTCTTCCAAAAGTCCTGAGTTCAAATCCTAGCAACCACATGGTGGCTCACAACCATCCGTAATGGGATCTGATGCCCTCTTCAAGGGTGTCTGAAGACAGCTACAGTGTACTTACATATAATAAATTTAAAACAAAACAAAAAACAAACAAACAAAACCCTTACCCACAATGGGACCAGGATTCACTCCATATCTTACAAGCTGATCCAGAAGTTCTTCATTAGAGAGCTCTGTCACATCCAGATCATCTTTATCTTCTAGCCTGGGCTTATCAGTTTTCTTTGTGGCTTTCTGCAAACAAAGTACAATTATCTCCTCTATATGAAAGAACTCATTTACATGACATTCTCTATGCAATCAACAAGGTGACTTATTTTCACATTAGCCCCAACAATTAAGAGCACTGGCTGCTCTTCTAAAGGACCTGGGTTCAATTCCCAGCACCCACATGGCAGCTCACAGCTGTCTATAACTCATGTTCCGGGGATCCGACACCTACACACAGACATGCAGTCAGTCAAAAAAAAATGTACATAAAATAAAAATAAAGAGCTGGTGAGATGGCTCAGTGGGTAAGAGCACCGACTGCTCTTCCGAAGGTCCAGAGTTCAAATCCCAGCAACCACATGGTGGCTCACAACCATCCGCAATGAGATCTGGCGCCCTCTTCTGGGGTGTCTGAAGACAGCTACAGTGTACTTACATATAATAAATAAATAAATCTTAAAAAAAAAAAAAACAACAACAAAACTCTTTTAAAAAATAAATAAAAATAAAAACACTGCTCTTGGGGGTTGAGGGCAGCTTAGTGATAGGGTGCTAATTACAGAGACAGTAATGGCATCTAGTGTACAAAAGCAAATAAAAGCAAAGTAAAATAAATGGCCTCCTAGGACACTGGACACAAGTGGCACATAAACATACATGCAGGCAGAACACCCATATCTAAGTCATTAAAAAACAAAACGAAACCCTTCCTATCAGACGCGATGGGCTGTGAATATAACTCCACACTGGAGTGTCTGCCTAGCATGTGCTGGGTTCCAGTCTTCCCTTAAAAATAAGAAAGAAAAAATAACATAAGCCTCTTGAATTTACATTTCCATAATGAAAAAACTTCAAGTGAACAAGAAATACATTTTGAAGCAGGTAATCTGCTTGCATAAATTGAGCCCAGAAAGTTGGGGTCCACCAACAGGCTATTTGATATTAATATTTAATCTGTAGGGGGAAAAGTTTCAGGAAAGTAACACCACCTAATAAATACTAAATTTAATAAGAACAAGTAGTGGGAAGTGGGTAGTTTGGTGTATTCTGTTAACAAAGCAGTTTCAACCAAAGAGTAAGCATTAACTGTGTGGAATTTACCACCCTTGAAGTAGCTTTAACTATGTGCATTCAGTCAGTACCTGTGGAGACCACAAGAGGGCATCAGATCCCCGGAACAAGGACTTCTGATTGTGAGTAACCAAGTCAGTTCAGTGCTGAGAAGCAAACCTAGGTTATCTGGAAGAGCAGCCAGAGCTCTTAAAGACTGTAGTCCAGGGTGACCTTGTTGAACTCCCAGCAGTCCTCCTGCTGTCACCTCCCACGTTGTAGAACTAAGCGCGAGCCATCATACCCAGCTATAGAATACCACATGGGGCAGTCATGTATCTAACTGTGTTTCATCCTTCTGCACTATTCAGGAGTCAGGTCCAGTCAGAGCTGTGGGAAGGAAGCCCTGTCTTAAAACAAAACAGAAGAAGCACCCACCCACCCACAGATCATCAGCACAAGCAGTGGGGCATCCTCAACTCCCGCACACGGAGCCCGGGACGAGGATCCTAAGTTTAATGCCAGGCTGAGCTATACAGCAAGAATTTCTGTACGCAAATAGACAACTATGCATGCCTGAAGTTCCTTCCTCCCCCGACAGGCTCACCAGGAATGTTACTATGCTCCGCTGGATCCCTAACAGCGAACTTTCATGCTTGGCATGCTCTAACAAAAAGGCAGATTGCCAACCCCACAAATGTGTGCTCTTGTGCCTACTATCTAGGTGATTTTAACACCTAAAAATACTGCTACCAAAGACAGATAACTCGAAGCCTAAATCTCTCCCCTTCCCACCCACCCCCGACACCACAGGACCCATCATACGCATCCAAGGTAGAATTCTATGATGGTAATACATATGAAACAATCATATCCTTTTATGGAATTACCCTTAATTTAAAAATATTCACGAAGGCTGGGCACGGTGGAACATCATGCTATCTAGCTCACAGGTAACCAAGGCAGGAAAAAACCAGGGGAATAACTTTTATACAAGCAATCAAAAATGTTCTACATTTCTTCTGAAATTCAAGATACGTTCCCTGTGCTGCACTTTAAAGTGGTAATTTAATTCCTAAATCACAACTCACTTTATTCTTGTACTTGTTTTCAGTATTAGTTTCTCAAGTACTTGATACCATTGAGTCCAATCAAGACTATACATTTAAAAAGATTTAAACCGTGCAGGCGGAGAATACACACCTATCGTATGAGACCCACTGAGAGAAAGAACCCCCGCCATAAAGAGCTGGGTTGGAGCCAGCATCCACGGGCTATAGCAAGAACTGTGTCTCTCCACCAAGTGCTGGGCATCAGTGCTACACTTCTGGAGCATGCTAAACTGTCCCTCTACTCTCGATGTACATACAGCCTAGCCCCACAGAAGTGCTCACAAAAAAGGAAGGATCTTTCATGTAAGTTGAGCTGGTAAGAGGAAATATGACAATTTTTTTCCTCCTTTTTTTGGTTTTGCTTTTGTGTGTGTGTGTGTGTGTGTGTGTGTGTGTGTGTAGCCCTGGCTGTCCTAGAACTCAGAAATCTGCCTGGCTCTGCCTCCCAAGTGAGCCACCACTGCTAGACAATTTTTGTTGTTGTTTTTTTTAAAGATTTATTTATATGAGTACACTATAGCTGTCTTCAGAAACAAGGGAAGAGGGCATCAGATGGTTGTGAGCCTCCATGAGGTTGCTGGGATTTGAACTCAGGACCTCTGGAAAAGCAGTCAGTGCTCTTAACCACTGAGCCATTTCTCCAGCCCTATCAGCTACTAAATTTTACTTAAAGTGGTTGTGTGTGTGTTTTCACATTCTGGTACAGGTATGTGTCTTCCACATCTTTTAAAAAGACATGCCACTGGTGTGCCCAGCTTTTTATGTGGGTGCTGGAGATCAGGTCCTTGTGTTTTCATGACAGGTCATCTCCCTAGGCCCCTGAATAGCTTTAGCCCACAAAAAGCATGGGACCTAGCCGGGCGTGGTGGCGCACGCCTTTAATCCCGGCACTCGGGAGGCAGAGGCAGGCGGATTTCTGAGTTTGAGGCCAGCCTGGTCTACAGAGTGAGTTCCAGGACAGCCAGGGCCTCAGAGAAACCCTGTCTAGAGAGAAAAAAAAAAAAAAAAAAAAAAAAAGCATGGGACCTGCCACTACACGAATCACTGAAGAAAATGTAAATATGCATAAAGGCTTTTTACTCAGCTATAAAGAATAAAATCATGCCATGTAAAAAAATGGATGAAAGGAGATTATGTTAAGTGAAATTTGCCAGGCAAAGCCAGGCATGGTGGCACATGCCCACAATCCCAGTACCCGGGAATCAGAGACAATGTCATCCTGGGCTACAGTGCATTCAAGAACAGTCAGGGTCACAGGACACCCTATCTCAACTCCCCTTCCAAAGACAAATATCCTGCCTACACACTCCTAACATGCTGGGTCTAGATTTAGAAAAAAACACATGACATGTAAAATTGAAGGGAGTGCAAGGGGACTAATGTGAAGGGAGAAAGGGGTTAGGAGCCACGGGAGAGCTTGACACATGGGTAAGTAAAAAGTTAGGAGGAAACCCATTATTTTGTGGAATTGAAAATACAGTAACATGGGGGCCCGTGTGTTCTTAAGCTAGTTGCCCTTCCAGAGGACCTTGGTTCAATTCCCAGCACCCACATGGATGCTCAACTCCAGTTCCAGGGGATATGGCACCCCAGACACATGCAGAAGAAACACCAATCAACAAACAACAAAAAATCTTCAAACACACACACAAACAATAACATGGTATGTTTGCCCCCACAGAATCCACAAATAGGTGACACCAAAGATAGATAGTAGGCTGGTCAATATTTACTTGGTTTTAGGCAAGAGCTCAAGTAGCTGAGGACGGCCATGGACTGACCCTCCAGCTTACATCATCTCCAGACCGCTGGGATTACAGGTGCCGGACGCTGTAATTCACGGGGCTAGTGCTTACTAGACACTGATTTGTGCCAATCGTTTGTTTTTTCGAGACAGGGTTTTTCTGTGTAGCCCTGGCTGTCCTGGAACTCAGAAATTTGCCTGCCTCTGCCTCCCAAGTGCTGGGATTAAAGGTGTGCGCCACCACCGCCCGGGGATTTGTGCCAATCTTAAGACACTTAAGGCATTGAAAGTTAAGGGTAAAAGTTTTCTCAACTAAATCCACACATGCGTTTGGCGTAGCTTTCACTCTTGTTCGAGCAGTCAGGAAACAACCCACATTTAAAAAAAAAAAATTACCGCTAGACACTGTAAACTTTCGAGGAAGCAAACACCTTGAGGTGTAGTTCTCGGCTAGTACATGCAAAGAGGCTTTGAGATCAATTCCCAGCACCAAAACGAGAGGCAAACCGCGATACCAGTAAACAGTAGCGACACCAGTCAAAACATTCACGTGCTTCTCGAAGATTTAAAACACTCCAAATCAACACTCATAACTAATTTTTAATGACTTGAATTCTGTTAACTAAATATAAACCTACAAAATATTATTTAAAACGTACCCCCCCCAAAAGCCAGCAACAAAAAAAGCAAAATGATACACACCGGCAGGAACGCATCTTACATCTCACTGGCCTAAGGCATTCAAATTGTAATACTGATACATCGGTATGTCATAAACTTTTCTTTTTGCTTCCGGGTCTTTACTTCCTTCAGCAAAAATCTTACAACGATGAAACAAAACGCTCACTAGCTGGGATTCTCCAGGATGTCTACGGGAACAAACTTTTCCCAATGCAACGTACTTAAAGCGTTCAGTTTACAGTACAGCTAACCCACTTAAGGCGGGGCCTGATGACTGGAAGAATATGACACGCGAGGAAACAAAACGGTTCAAAAAGCCCTCCATCTGTTTAAAAAAAAAAAAAAAAAAAAAAAACAACCCAACAACATAAAAAGGCGGGAATGCCTTTATTTAAAAAAAAAAAAAAAAAAAAAAAAAAAGGCCAGAAATGACTATGTCGCAAACTGCCCTCCAGGGAGCGCTCTGACACTGTTGCGAGTCACTTCGGCGCTAAAGCGGGAAAACGCTACAACTTCACCTCGCGCGCTGGGGGCCAAGCCTGTCGGGCTTTAGAAAACGGCTCGGAAGGCCGCGTCTACACCCACTCCGGACCGTGCACCGGGCCCGAGCAGCCAAGCAGCACAGCCGGGGCGGCTCGCACCGAGGACTCCCCTCTCCGCGCCCTCCCCGGCGGCCTCGCGATCGGGGCGCCGCCGCGGGCACGGGGAACCCCGGGAGGGGGCCAGCCCCGCCGCCGAGCACGCGCCGCGGTCGCCAAACGCCCGTCTCCCGCGGCCCCGGTCCCGGGGGGGTTCGCCTTACCCTGCCGACGGCGCCGCGGCCGCGACCCACGGAGGCCCCGGAGCCGAGCACCGGCGTGGGCTCGCGCTCCTCGTCGCTCGAGAAGTCGGGCGGCCCTTTGCTGTTGGCTCCCGCGGCGAGCGGCGGCCGGTTGCGCGCCGTGAGGTGCTGCAGGTAGAGCTGCACGTACACGTCCTTGCGCTGCTCGCCGGCCGGGAGCGTCACGTTGTTGGCGACCAACTCGCTCTTCAACTTGTCTTTGGTCAGGACCGAAGGGTCCTCTAGGAACTCCGGCATCTCGTCCCCCTCCTTCTCTCCTCTCCGGACCCTCACAGTCGCCGCCGCCGCCGCTCACGCCGGCGCGCTCGCTCGCTGGTCCCCGGGGCTGCGCCCGCCGCCTCGGGAGATCCCTGCCCCGGAGCGGCGCCGCGGGCACGGCACAGAACTCGGGACACAAAACCCAGGTCTGGCCCCCGCCACAAAAAGCCCCTGGCGCACGACTGGGGAGCAAGTGCGGCCGAACCAGGAGCCCGCAGCGAGCCGAGCCCACACACAAGCTAGTGCGTGGGGTGGGGTGGGGGGAGCCTGGCTCGCGCACGCCCCAAGAACGCGCGCCGCCATTGGCGGGCGCCCGGAGGAAGCGCGCCGCCCATTGGCTGGGCGGCTCGCGCGGGTTCCAGCCGCCGCGGCGCAGGGCGAGAGGTGCAGAAACGCAGTTTAAAAGGCGCTCGGGCGGGAGCTCGGGCGCGGGGCCCGCTGTTTCCTCGGCTCTCCGCCCTTCCCCTCGGACGCCGATAAGGGATGGGCGGTACTGGGTTTGCGCGCTGTTTCCCTCTCTCCTGGCCCCCGCACCGGAGAAGCCTCGTCCCGGCCTCGATCGCCTTCGGACGGGCAGAGTTCTGCGCCAGCCCTCTTGAGGACCCTTTGCCCGGGCCTGGCTCCCTCCCAGGACACCGAGCCCCCCTGAAGAATGGCGGCCGCCTGGCCTTGCCCCCTCCGACTGCTGGCCCTGGAGGGGAAGCGTGGAAACCAGACAGGCTGTGATGCGGGGTGCGCAGGAAGTCAAATCCCCTCGGTTCGCAAACGCTTCTTTTGTCTGGAATCTAAGGAAAGCCAGACTTCCACAGCTGAAGGTTCCATACTGCTTTAGTTTGTTACAAAATTGCATTTTTAAGTTTCCCATTGCCTTCTTGCCCTTTTACCAAACGCTTTGGTGTCCATAGTTTTTGGGGCTTAAAACAAATGCCTTCTTTGTATTTTTGTTAAGCCGTCTAGGTTAAGACCCCCACCCCCAAGCACCAAGGATTTCCCCTAACTTCATCACAAACCTAATGTTTGGTAATGGGAACAAGATGAAACGCAACATTTACAAAGTCTCTAGTATTCAACTTTATGTGCCTGTAGTGGTGCATACTAATTTTTTTAATTTTAGAGGAAGCCAGGAACCCTGTAAAACTCATGCTACTGATTCAAGTTAGCGTCTCAAAAATGCCACAGTTCTGTTTTCTGGAACACAATACTGACCAGAAATGTTTCCTATTAACAAATTACATATATGGGCCAACATGATCAGAGTTTATTTTATGTAAAAAGTCCGCAATAAGATGTGTAGTTAATAAACGCTAAGGAGCCGGGCGTTGGTGACGAACGCCTTTAATCCCAGCACTTACGAGGCAGAGGCAGGTGGATTTCTGAGTTCGAGGCCAGCCTGGTCTACAGAGTGAGTTCCAGGACAGCCAGGACTACTCAGAGAAACCCTGTCTCGAAAAAAAAAAAAAAAAAAAAAAAAAAAAGCTAATGAAAGCATGTATAATGTTTCAATGTATATAGGTTTTTGAACAATGTAAATGTATACACAGGAAATGTCTCAGGACACTTCTCCGGAGAGGAAGTAGCTGACCTCAGATTTAGAGTCTCTTAATCATTTCCTCAGTGTCTTAAACTCTAGATTATGTTCTATAAAAAAGTCTTAAATGTAAGCGTGGACAAAATTTAAAATATGAACAAAAATATTTAAACTGTGCGTACCTATGTCGACATGGTTGAGCTGGAAGACATTGAAAAGCATAACCTTCAGTAAAAACGGACCTGTGAATCTGAGGATAGGTTTTCTTTTGAGTTTTCAAGACAGGGTCTCTATGTAGTCCTGACTGTCCTAGAGTTCACTATGTAGACCAGATCGGCCTCGAACACAGATCTGTCTACCTCCTCCTGAGTGCAGAGATCAAAAATGTGTGCCACCACTGCCTGGCAGAACATTATTTTAATGATAGATTATTTTCCTAGAGGGAATTTATTGTGTTAATTCCCCCTTTTAAAAACTCAGCATTGCTGGGCGGTGGTGGTGCACACCTTTAATCTCAGCACTTGAGAGGCAGAGGCAGGTGGATTTCTGAGTTTGAGACCAGCCTGGTCTACAAAGTGAGTTCCAGGACAGCCAGGGCTATACAGAGAAACCATGTCTTCAAAAACAAAAATAAAAAAAAGCATTGTAAGTCTTGAGCCCAGCACCCGTGAGGCAGAGACAGGTAGATCTCTGAGTTTGACCACAGCCTGGTCTACATAATGAGTTCTAGGATAGTCACAGGGCTACACAGAGAAACCCTGTCTCAACAAAACAAACCAGTAAACCTTCAGTATTCACATGTGTTTAAGCAACAGTATTATTAAGCTCGTAATGTAAATTAAAAATAATATTCTACCAGCCTGGTCTACAAAGTGAGTTCCAGAACAGCCAGGGCTATACAGAGAAACCCTATCTCGAAAAACAAAAACGGGAGGTTTCCAGAAGCGTAGCCACCGCCGTGCGCGCAGCTCCGGGCCTGTGGGGTGTTGGTTCTTGCCCTCGTAACCCGCTCTGTCCAGCCACCATGATAAGCGCCAGCAGAGCCGCGGCCGCGCGTCTGGTGGGCACCGCTGCGTCCCGGAGCCCCGCAGCCGCCCGTCCGCAGGATGGCTGGAATGGCCTTAGTCATGAGGCTTTTAGATTTGTTTCAAGAAGAGATTATGCATCATAAGCAATCAAGGGTGCAGTGGTTGGTATTGATTTGGGTACTACTAACTCCTGTGTGGCTGTTATGGAGGGCAAACAAGCAAAGGTCCTGGAGAATGCTGAAGGTGCCAGAACTACCCCTTCTGTGGTTGCCTTTACAGCAGATGGGGAACGACTTGTTGGTATGCCAGCAAAACGACAAGCTGTCACCAACCCAAACAATACCTTCTATGCTACTAAGTGTCTTATTGGACGACGATATGATGACCCTGAAGTACAGAAAGACACTAAGAATGTTCCTTTTAAAATTGTCCGTGCCTCCAATGGTGATGCCTGGGTTGAGGCTCATGGAAAACTCTATTCTCCAAGTCAGACTGGAGCATTTGTGTTGATGGAGATGAAAGAGACTGCAGAAAATTACTTGGGCCACACAGCAAAAAATGCTGTGATCACAGTCCCTGCTTATTTCAATGATTCACAGCGACAGGCCACTAAGGATGCTGGTCGGATATCTGGGCTAAATGTGCTTCGAGTGATCAATGAGCCTACAGCTGCTGCTCTAGCTTACGGTCTGGACAAATCTGAAGATAAAGTCATTGCTGTGTATGATTTAGGTGGTGGAACCTTTGACATTTCTATCCTGGAAATTCAGAAAGGAGTGTTTGAGGTGAAATCTACCAATGGGGACACTTTCTTAGGAGGGGAAGACTTTGACCAAGCTTTGTTGCGGCACATTGTCAAGGAGTTCAAGAGAGAGACAGGGGTTGATTTGACCAAAGACAACATGTCAGAGGGTTCGGGAAGCTGCTGAGAAGGCTAAATGTGAACTTTCCTCATCTGTGCAGACTGACATCAACTTGCCATACCTTACAATGGATGCTTCTGGACCAAAGCATTTGAATATGAAGCTGACTCGAGCTCAGTTTGAAGGCATTGTCACAGATCTAATCAAGAGAACTATTGCTCCGTGTCAGAAAGCTATGCAGGATGCAGAAGTCAGCAAGAGTGACATAGGAGAAGTGATTTTGGTTGGTGGCATGACAAGGATGCCCAAGGTTCAGCAGACTGTACAAGATCTTTTTGGCAGAGCCCCAAGTAAAGCTGTTAATCCTGATGAGGCTGTAGCCATCGGAGCTGCCATTCAGGGAGGTGTGTTGGCTGGTGATGTCACAGATGTGCTACTCCTGGATGTCACTCCCCTCTCTCTGGGTATTGAGACTCTGGGAGGCGTCTTTACCAAACTTATTAATAGGAACACCACTATTCCAACCAAAAAGAGCCAGGTGTTTTCTACTGCTGCTGATGGACAAACACAAGTAGAGATTAAAGTGTGTCAGGGGGAACGAGAGATGGCTGGAGACAACAAACTTCTAGGACAGTTCACTTTGGTTGGAATTCCCCCAGCCCCTCGGGGAGTGCCCCAGATTGAAGTTACATTTGACATTGATGCCAATGGGATTGTGCACGTTTCTGCCAAAGATAAAGGCACTGGTCGTGAGCAACAGATTGTAATCCAGTCTTCTGGTGGATTAAGCAAAGATGATATTGAAAACATGGTTAAAAATGCAGAGAAGTATGCTGCGGAAGACCGCAGGAAGAAGGAACGTGTTGAAGCAGTTAATATGGCTGAAGGAATTATTCATGACACAGAAACCAAGATGGAAGAATTTAAGGACCAGTTGCCTGCTGATGAGTGCAACAAGCTAAAGGAAGAGATTTCCAAAATGAGAGAACTCCTTGCTCGAAAGGACAGTGAAACAGGAGAAAACATTAGGCAGGCAGCATCTTCTCTACAGCAGGCATCATTGAAACTCTTCGAAATGGCATATAAAAAGATGGCATCTGAACGGGAAGGTTCTGGAAGTTCTGGCACTGGGGAACAGAAGGAAGATCAGAAGGAAGAGAAACAGTAATCGTGGCAGTGCATTGTGGAGCCAGAAGGACATACTATGAAGCTTGGGAGTAAAGGGACTTCCTGAGCAGAAAAGGGGCAGACTTCAGTCTTTTTACTGTATTTTTGCAGTATTCTATATATAATTTCCTTAATATATAAATTTAGTGACAATTGCTAACTCATTTAATGGGTAATAAAGTCAGCAATAGCAGGTTCATTCTGTTCTGTCACTAGCCTGTTATTTTCAGCTGCATGTAAAGGGGTGGGATGGGGCTGTGCACCAATCATTAAGGTAAATTTGGTTTGTGCTGAAATGGCTGTGATTTCAAGGTGGGAAGCCCATTTCACATGCAGTGGAGATAGTCTGTCCTGGACCTTGAATTGAGATCATAGGCAAATGCTTGTTGGCCAAGAGCACTACTATAAAGAATGACCTCTGTATATTTGCTCCTACAACTGATGCCTTCAAGACTGAGCTAGCTGTGCCATGGTCTGTAGGTGCAGAAGCTAGGTCAGTGGATAGCGGCTGTGTTAGCCATAGCTTAAAGTGTGATATATGAGGATGATAGAAGCCTCTCATGGGCCTGAGGCATACTTCTCTAGCCACCCTCTTGGTTGGCCAATGTCTGGCATCTGTATTCTTGATGATTGTTCCTTTTTCATCCATTCTGGATTTTTTAAATAAAATTCTGAAAGCCTCTTGAAAAAAAAAAAAGAAAAACAAAAACAAAACAAACAAAAATAATGATGATGATATAGTAACAAGTTTGTTTGTTTGTTTGTTTTTTGGTTTTTCTTTTTTTTTTTTTTTTTTTTTTTTTTTTGGTTTTTCGAGACAGGGTTTCTCTGTGTAGCCCTGGCTGTCCTGGCACTCACTTTGTAGACCAGGCTGGCCTCGAACTCAGAAATCCGCCTGCCTCTGCCTCCCGAGTGCTGGGATTAAAGGCGTGCGCCACCACGCCCGGCTGTAGGGTTTCTCTTTATAGCTCTGGCTGTCCTGGCGCTCACTTTGTAGACCAAGCTGGCCTCGAACTCAGAAATCCGCCTGCCTCTGCCTTTTTTTTTGGTTTTTCAAGACAGGGTTTCAAGCCGGGCGTGGTGGCGCACGCCTTTAATCCCAGCACTCAGGAGGCAGAGTCAGGTGGATTTCTGAGTTTGAGGCCATCCTGGTCTACAGAGTGGGTTCCAGGACAGCCAGGACTATACAGAGAAACCCTGTCTCGAAAAAACAAAAACAAAACAAAAAAAGACAGGGTTTCTCTGTATAGCCCTGGCTGTCCTGGAACTCACTTTGTAGACCAGGCTGGTCTCGAACTCAGAAATCCGCCTGACTCTGCCTCCTGAGTGCTGGGATTAAAGGCGTGCGCCACCACGCCCGACTTTTTTGGACAAGTTTTTTTTTTTGTTTGTTTGTTTTTTGAGACAGGATTTCTCTGTATAGCCCTGGCTGTCCTGGAACTCACTTTGTAGACCGGACTGGCCTCGAACTCAGAAATCCGCCTGCCTCTGCCTACCGAGTGCTGGGATTAATGGCGTGCGCCACCACGCCCGGCGACAAGTTTTTTAATAAACCACTTTTTTATACCTTGTAAATGATCCTTCCCCCATAGCTTTACTAGGTACACAAAGAAGTGCTGTATTTCCCTGTGGAATTGAGCTAATCGTCAAAAGGCTGATATTGCAGACTATTAACCCCAATAAATCCATATGGGATTGTCCCAAAGTGCAATGTGTCTGTTATTTTTTCCAGTGACAGTCTAAAATTATATCTGGAGAACTTACATAGAGCTTATAAAGTCCAGAGCTTTCTTCCCTCTGCCAGACCACAGAATCAACAGGTTTATTTTATGATCTTCAAATTAGCAAATTATCTGGCAATCTTTGTAATTGAAGAATTTGACTGTGGTCTGCTTGTACTTTAGGAAACAAACATTGCTGTTCTGAAGTGGTTCAGCCCAGGGCTAGATTTGACCAAAGATGGAGTGTGTGGTAGAGTTGAGGCTAACTGTTGTCCTGTTGGGTGAGACTACCCGGGTAGCTAGGTCGATGAAGCAGATCTCTGAAGAAGGACGTATCAAATTCTGATTTTGTTTTTAGTTTTTTTCTCCTGTGGGCTTTTGCAGCAGAAAATGTCCAGGAAGTTTAACCTTTAGAGTCAAAAACACATTTTATTTTCCCACCATCCTTCCACACACAAAGACGAAAAACCTATATATAGGAATTCACCTTTTGAATCTGTTTTTTTTTTTTTAAATTTAGATTATTCTTATTATATTTTAAAGTCAGGGTTTCTCTGTATAGCCTTGACTGTCCTGGAACTCACTCTGTAGACCAGACTGCCCTTGAACTCAAAGAGATCTGCCCCTGCTTCCTAGGGGCTGGGATTAAAGGGCACCACCACCACATTTATTCTCATTCTTATTTTGTTTTTTTGAAGCAGGGTCTTTCTGTGTAATTGCTCTGGCTGTCCTGGAACTTGTTTTATAGACCAGGCTGACCTCAAACTCACAGATACCTGCCTGCCCTTACCTCCTGTTTTTGGTATTTGTGTGTGTGTGTGTTTTCTTGATGTGTGGGTATGCGCAGGCTCCTGGGGAGCACAGGGGTGCTAGAATCTCCTGAAACTGGATTCACAGGCAATTGTGAACAGCCTGATGTGTGTGCCTGGAAGCAAATTTAGATCCTAGAAAAGAAATGCACACTGCTCTCAACCACTGAGCCATCTCTCCAGCCCCCGAGGTGGTTTTAAACCCAGTAGCAAGCCCAACACTCAATCTGTGTTTCACAAAGAATTGCACCGTGGATGCCTGAAATTGTTCCTTAAGCAAAAACTTCACTTCATCTGTTCGGTTGCCTACCCCAACTTAAAAAAAAAAAAAAATTCCCTGGACACTATCAATAGGGGGATTCTTGAAGAAACTGAATTTCTCAGGAGACATGACTATTGTCATCAGCTATCAAAAATTTTGCTTTTCTAGACTTTTCTCACCAAATGACTGTTGGAGATGCCCATGGGTATGCTTCCAGAACTTAGTGATGAAAGTAAGTCTTGTTTTTAACTCTGTTGTAGAATTCCAAAGTAGAGAATATTTATCCCCCATATGCTATATAAGGTAAGGGCAAGAGGTTAGGCTAGTAAATCTGTTTCTAATTACAGATTTCAAACTTGCCCCTAAAAAAACGTTATGTTCAACCCTGGCTGTCCCCGGAACTTGATTTATAGATCCAGCTGGCCTAGAACTCACAGAGATCCACTTGCCTCCGGAGTGCTGGGACTAAAGGTAAGTATCACCACTGCCAGACATCCCTGCCCACCCCGCCCCCATCTCTTTTTCCTTCTTTCCCTCTTTCCTTCCATCCTTTTCTCCATCCATCCATCCATCGTTTCAGGACATGGTTTCTCTTTTGAAGCCCTGGCTGTCCTGGAACTTGCTCTGGACACCTGGGTCCTCCTCCAGAGCCTGGGAGCTCCTGGTTGTAACTTTCCTTTTGAGCTTCCGATGAGCCTGGGCAGAGTCAGTACCGATGATCTCAGTAGCCCGGGCGACTGCGTTTTACCACCAGCTTGCGCCTGTATTTGGCCTCGTTGCTTCGGTGGTTAGATTCTCAAGCTTCATCAATAAGTGCTGCCCTTCCCAGTCTCTCTATTACAGGATCCCAATTGTTAACCACTAAGCCTTTGGCTCACCTACGTTGTAGTATTCTCTCTTTCCTTATTAAGACTTCAGCACATTTGGTCACCGTAAATCCAGCACTGAGGAGCCTGAGGGCAGCAGGGTAGCAACTTTTATGCCAGTTAGAGCTACATGGTAGGGCCTTGATTTAACAACTAAAGACTTAATGTCTTATTGCCTAAAATCGTTTTTTAAAAATCATATTTTTATGTTGAAATTTAAGAAAAATCTTAAAATACAAGTGATGCCAAAAGCCTTGAGAATCGGCAGAAAAATATTTTAGTTAATGGAAAGGTTTAAAGAAGAAAGATCTCGTGCAATTATTTTGTCCGAAATCTTTTCTTGCTTATTTTCTGTTGACATTGGTTTAATTGAGGTTCTGTGCCTACACACCACTTAACCAGATTCCCATTCCCAGAAATTTATTTTTTCAATTATTTGGCTAACTACCTCTTTTCTCAGACCATTAACTTGCACCTGACTTTTAAAAAACTGTTTTACATAGGATTGGTTGCAGATTTAAGGGTATTATATTACTCCTCTCTAAGGGCTTATTTCTGCCACCATGTTCTATCTCCCACAGACTTCGGAGTCTTCAGAGAGTCACCACAGACGGGCCCAAGCCTCAAAAGTAGCTGTGGTGGACTTCCCAGATTTAAACTGTAACAAAAACATTATGACATAGCCATATGAAGAAATGCTGCATAGCCATAAAAAAAAAGTTGACATTTACTTGATAATATGTGCTAGGTGGTGGGTGGCACACATCTTTGATCACAGGACTTGGGAAGCAGAAGCAGGTAGATCTCTGTGAGTTCCAGGCCAGCCTGGTCTACAGAGTGAGTTAGAGGACAGCCAAAGCTATACAAAGAGAAACCCTGTCTCAAAAACAAACAACCAAACAAAAAACAACCAATCAAAACACTCATACACGAGAGAGAGAGAGAAGAGAGAGAGAGAGAGAGGAGAGAGAGGAGAGAGAGGAGAGAGAGGAGAGAGAGAGAGAGAGAGAGAGGAGAGAGAGAGGGGAGAGAGAGAGAGAGAGGAGAGAGAGAGATAGGAGAGAGAGAGAGAGAGAGAATGGAGAGAGAGGAGAGAGAGAGGAGAGAGAGAGAGGAGAGAGAGAGAATGTGTGTGGTGCTTCATGCCTTTAATCTCAGCAGTCAGGAAATAGAGGCTAGTGGATCTCTGAGTTTGAGGCCAGCCTGATCTACATATTGAGTTCCAGGACAGCCAGAGCTACATAGTGAAACCCTGTCTCAGGGAAGGGAATGGTGGCACATTTTTACATGTTTGTAATTTTCACACTTGGAAGGCAGTGAATTCAAGGCCAGCCCAGGCTACATAGCCAGTATCAAGAGACTCAAGCAATCTGGAGGGATAGCTCAGTGGGTCTCCATGCAGAACTAACAATGGTGGAAGAAGAGAACTGACTCCACAGCTGTTTTCTGACCTCTCTGTGCCCTCCACAGCAGGCATATGCATACATAACAACAATAATAATAAATCGGATGGTTCAGCAATTAAGAACAACTTGCTGGTCTTTCAGAGGGCTGGAGTTCAGTTCCCAGCATCTGTATCTGGCAGCTTACAACTGCCTGCTACTCCAATTTCCAGGAACCTGGTATTCTCTTCTGATTTCTGTAGGTAAGTACTCACACGCACAAATCCACACAGACACACCGTTTTAAAAACTAAAAAAAAAAAAAAAAAAAAATTATCTATATAGATATAATTTTGAAAAGTTGGTAGGCATTCTCCTATGAAATGAGCCAATTCAAGCCAAATTAAAGTATAAAGACGGGTTCACTGGGGGCAGCAAGTTCACGGACCACCACACAGGAGGGGATCAGTGGAGTCAACATGCAGAAGAAGAGAGAGAAAGCACACAAGTGGGGGGGGTAGGAAGGGGAGGGAGAGGCAGGTAGGCAGGTAGAGGGGAGGGAATGTAGTCCCTGGGTTGGGAAGTTCAGGGTAGAGGGTGGGTGGGTACATCAGCCAGCTGTGTCCTGTAACAGGTGGGGACAAAGAGATGCTGGGAGAACCTGGAGGCCAGGTCATTTGGTATGTTAAATATGCACCTTGGCTGCCTGTCCCTGTCTGAAACCCAACATTAGTCACTTGCTGTCACCTTGACCTTTTATCTGAGCAAATCCATGTAGGACTTGAAAGGTTCATGTTGCCTCACATTTTCAGAGCTTTCTCTCTGAAGAGCTGGCTCCATCTCTGTTTGGCCCGTGACAAGGCAGAAACATTATCACAGAAAGGCATGGTGGAGGAAAACTCTCACCTCATGGCAGCCAAAAAGCATGGGCTCACGCCTTTAATCCCAGCACTCAGGGAGGCAGAGGCAGGCGGATGGATTTCTGAGTTCGAGGCCAGCCTGGTCTACAAAGTGAGTTCCGGGACAGCCAGTGCTATACAGAGAAACCCTGTCTCGGAAAAGCAAAAAAACAAAAACCAAAAAACAATTTTTGTAGAGAACCTGGGCTCAACCCCTAGAACCCACATAGAAGCTTACAACCGTTCTTAACTGCAGTTCCAGGGCACCCTCTTCTGATCTCTGAGGGCACCAGGAACAAGTGTCATTCACAAGTCTACATGCAAGCAAAACATTCTAATACATAAAATAAATGTAAAAAACAACAAATCTACTATACATCCATCTGCTAGGCTCGACCAGCTACTAACCCATTCAGTATGAACTGAGCTATGGACTAACAGTTAGTGCTTTTAATGGGATCAGCAGCTGTGGACCGAGCTTCCAACATATGGACCTTGGGGACACTTCACATCAGGACCATGAGAAGTACTAGAGTAGTACTGACTGACCATAACCTTTGTAGTTCTTCCACTGAGGGAGAGGGAACACCAAGATGGCAGGGCAGGCCTGGCTGTGGTGGTGCACGCCTCTAATCCCAGCACTCTGGAGGCAGAGACAGGCAGGTCTGCTAGTTCAAGCCTGGTCTACAGAGTGAGTTCCAGGACAGCCAGGGCTACATGCCTAGAACCCTCAAGATGGAAAGGGAGAGCTGGGGAGAGGTCCACTGTCCTCTGACCTCCAATGGCACGCAATTGCTCATGCCCCTAACAAAATAAAGCAGTCCTGCTGGGCAGTGAGACACGGATAAATTATTTTCTTCCTTTTCTATATTTTTCCAAGATTTCTACTGTGTACATATATGGATCTAAATCATGAGTATTTTTCTTTTAAATTACTGTGAGAGGGCTGGTAGGGTACCTTAAGGGGTACAGGCACTGGCTGCCAAGCCTGATAGCCCAAGTTCAATCCCTGGGACTCCCGTGGTAAAAAGAGAGACCTGATTTCCACAGGTCCCTGTTCACTTTCTCCAGCACCTCCCACCCCCAAATAAACAGGGACATGTTAATTAAAAAGAAAGCTAAATTTGTATGAGAACTGAGAGTGCAAAAGATATACCAGGAAGACCAACAGGAGGCTGAGGCAGGCGGAGGAAAACCAACCAACCAACCAATAAAATCTAACCCCCACCCCCGCTACCCCCCCCAAAAAAAAACCTGAAAAATTAAAGGCCCACTTAGTTAATCAGTATTCAAAGTATGTCTTCAATGTTGCACATTAAAAAAAAAATGTTTAATCAACTCACCCAGAGAGTATCTGTTTAAAGTAATTGACTTAAAAATAATCTCAGAAGAAAGGTTATTAATTAGGTGAACATATAACCAGATTATACTGTATTAGAAGATAAATCCCTTTTTAGGATAAATAATACTAGACTTTTCTATTTTCTTTTAAATGAACAAACACAATGCCAGAAAGCTAGTACATGAAAATTCAGGGGTCGGAGAGATGGCTCAGTGGTTGAGAGTGCTTGATGTTCTTCCAGAAGTCCAGAACTGTTTCCAGAATCCATGCGAGGCACTGCACAACCTGCTCCTCCAGAGGGAGGAGTCTTGAGCCCTCTGTGTCACCAAAGGCACACTCCCCAGCATATACAAATAAATCTTTCAAACAAACAAACAAATAAATAAATGCGACTTAAGACTCAAATATGGAAGTTTGAATTTAATGTTTTTGAGTTTCTCTCACACGTCATCCCTATATAATAAATCAAGACTCCTTAAAATGCAGTGTTAGGCCAGGCAGGGTGGTGGTGGCACACGCCTTTAATCCCAGCACTTGGGAGGCAGAGGCAGGCGGATTTCTGAGTTTGAGGCCAGCCTGGTCTACAGAGTGAGTTCCAGGACAGCCAGGGCTACACAGAGAAACCCTGTCTCGAAAAAAAAAAAAAAAAAAAAAAAAAAAAACAACAAACCAAAACAGTGTTAGATTGCTCTAAATTAAAAATTATACTACCATCCAATTAGCCATTCTAAGAAACTACACAGAAACTACACAGACCCAACTTTTTTTGGGGGGGTGTGGGGGAGGGGGACAGCTACGACCTTTGAGCGGAAATTTTAGCAGGGGAGAATAATTGGCCAAGTGTGACACATCCCTTTAATCCCAGCATTCTGGAGGCATAGGCAGATAGATATGTGAGTTTGAGGCCAGCCTGGTCTACACAGAGAGTTCCAAGGTAGCCAGAGCCACAGTGTGACCCTGTCTCAAACAAACAAACAAACAAACAAACAAGCAAATAAAAGTAGCCAGGTACATATATTTGCCCAAGTTAGCTTTGTCAATTTCACAAAGCCTAGAATCATCTGAGAGGAGTCTCTCACCCAGTGAGGAACTGCCCCGAATCAGATTAGACTATGGAACTGGCTGGGATGAACTTCCTTGGTAAGGGATTGAGGGCAACCCAGGCCCACTGTTGGTGGTTCCATTCCCTAGGCAGGTGGTCCTGACTGTGTAAGAAATCTAAGCATGAACCTGAGGACTCCAGCAAGCAGTGTTTCTCTGTAGTTTTGCTTCAAGTTCCTCCCTTGAGTTCCTGCCCTGATTTTCCCCAATCACTGACTGTAAGTTGTAAATTGAAATAAACCCTTTCCTTCCCCAAATTGCTTTCAGTCAGAGCGTTTTATTACAGCAACACAACCACAACAGAAAACAGAACACTGCTACTTTACGGCCTAGATGGTATTTTGCTATTTTGGGCTTTATTCAGTCCTCTTAACTTGTATGGTAGACAAGACATCCAGCTTTATCTTCTCTTATTCTCGGGGTGCAGTCCAGAAAAAGTCCAGGCCATGTTTTATGTTCTTTGTAATCTGGTCAAAGTCTTGAATTCTGGTAAGAGCTCTAGGCATTTCCCTCAGAATGAATCAGGACACAAGGTCCTGTCTGACCTGCCTCTCATTTACCTCCCCAGCCCTTTCCCTTTCTCTGTAGAGGTAGGCAACACTGTTTTCATTAGAGGGTGGCTGCCTTCTTGTTCTATCTGAGCAACTTTCTGCGAGCACGTCCTTGACCTGTCCAAAAGCACGCTGCCAGTCAGACTGCATTAGGATTCGATCTAATAACCTCAATTTGATTTAATCAACTCTGTAAAAGCCCCCTGTCTCCTAACGGCCACACTCCCAGTTAGAAGATGGGGGTGGGCGTGGGTCAGGGCTCCAATACGAAATTTTTGAATATACAATTCAGTGTTTAACCTTTCTCCCATTTTGCACCTAGAGTCACAATATTTCTTTATCTTAGCTTGAACCGGACATATTTCATTTGAACAAAAATCTCACCTTTTTGATGCAGACAGAACACATGGTATCACCTCGTGATGAGCTATCATGACCCAGGGCAGAGCTGTTCTCTGTTCTGTAACTCCATCCAGTTTATGTTTCTCTCACTGCACTTATGCCAACATTTGGCACCCAGTGGCTTAAAATATAACTGTTTTCTGCTGTTCAAAACAGGTATCGTTTTATAAATTGTACGGGATCTTGCGTTCAAAAGGCAAATAATGTGTTAAAGTTTTGTGTGTGATAAAGTCTGTACCCCAACTATTGTGTAATTGCTGTGAAAAATCACAGCGGGTTCAGAAGCCTAATGCAGAGCAGAAAGATCAGTTCTCAGGGCATTGTGTACACACACACAAACAGAACAAAACAAACCACTTCACTTTACAAGGCCTAAAGCTAGCCTTCAGACGCTACAATGTTTGGTAAGCCTTATTTTTCAGCAATTAAAGTAGTACAGTAACTTTTGAAGGAAGCTTTAGAGCACGAAAAGCATTTTTTAAAAGTGGCGGGAACACATCTCGGGTCACATTAGACTAGTGAATTTAAAAAGAAAAAAAATACGAAAAACTATGACCCCGACGTGATTCGAACACGCAGCCTTCTGATCTGGAGTCAGACGCGCTACCGTTGCGCCACGAGGTCCTGCTGGGCTCTGCCTCGCGCGGTTTCTTAGGAGTCCGAAAACATGGCGGTTGACGACTGCCTGCAGCACCTATTTCCTGCCTGTCACTCGGGAGCTGGCGGAGCCGGAGCGGGTTCACTCGGCGCCCGACTGTCGCTCTCCGTCTAGGTTGGGAGGTAACCTGCGGAGGCGGGAGACTAGTTCCCGTCTAAGCCGCTCAGCCGAGTCGAAGGAAACCCGCTCTTCCTCGCCTTTCCGGCAGCCACTTCCGCTCCGGCCGCCCCGCCCCCGCCCGTTAGGGGCGGAGACGCCGCCTCCCCTCCCCCACGCGATCTGCGCGCCGAGCCAGCGACCTCCCTTTGTAATCTGGCGGGATTCCACTGCGCACGCGCGGGCCCGTGCCAAATGGCGCTCGAATCACCAGCGTCGGTCCCTGCTGAGCGTCCGCGCTGCCAGAGCCAAAAGCACTAGGCATTTTCGCCTCACAGGGGACGTTGAAACGTAAAATAAATCGTTTTGAAAAAGATGCAGGTTTTAGTTTACAAAGGATTTCTGAGCACTTTTGACAGAGATAGCAAGTCGTGGATAACAGCCGACAACAAAAGTTTACAACCTCCCCGTCGGGGAATTGAACCCCGGTCTCCCGCGTGACAGGCGGGGATACTAACCACTATACTAACGAGGAGCTGTGGACGAAGGCTCTTCCAGGTATTAGATAAGGTTTCTCTTCCCCCTCCCCCATGGGTTCCAAGTTCTTGGGGATTGAGGATTCAAAATTGGACTTCTTGGAATAGGCTGTTGTATGTCTCTGGTTCTGTCTCTATAGAACAAACTACACTTCCAAGTCAATGTTAATGAACTACGTGAAAATATCTTAGCAGAACTCTAAGCTTTCCAAATGTTTCAGTCTTTTGTGTTTGAGTTGATCGTGACAAAGGGCAAAAGAGTTAAGATCCTCACACATTCGTTGGAGCTCAAGTGAAGGTGCCAGATCTCTAGTGCGGTCAGAGATGTTCCGAAACTCTGAGTGCCTTCAAAGCATTTGTCAGCGTTCATGACACAAAAGGATCTGTGCTCTTGAATTTACTGACCGCTTGACTTTTCTTTTTTTCTTTTCTTTTTTTTTTGGTTTTTTCGAGACAGGGTTTCTCTGTGTAGCCCTGGCTGTCCTGGCACTCACTTTGTAGACCAGGCTGGCCTCGAACTCAGAAATCCGCCTGCCTCTGCCTCCCGAGTGCTGGTTGACTTTTCTTATATCCCCGTCTACAACTTAAAAAAGAAAAGAAGCAAGCTTTAAATGGCTAATACTGCATTTAAAGAATTTAAAGAGAAAAGATGTGCCATCTATTAACGTAGAGCTGTGGAAAATACAGCAACAGAACCAACAGGAGCACACGTGATATACTAAGCCATTTCATGAATAGGATGAATAGGATCGAGCCATTCCCCGCCCTCCCCCACGAGGAACAAGGACGATGAACGTTTTAACTTTGTCACCAAGAGCATTTACACAGCCATAGGTAAACACACATGGGTGGCAAGGATTCAGGAGATACTTGGAACGTACAATGTACCAGACATTGTATTAGATTGCCCTGGGAGACCTTATGTTATGTTATAGTAGGAGCCAGCTAGCCAGTTCCAATATCAGTATTAGAACTTTCACTCGTGTATCTCAAGGGGTCCTATTCTTGCAGTGTGTTAAGAACTATTGCATTTTTATAGATCGTAATTTACATAATAATCTAAAAAACATCGGTGCCAGGGTTATTTAATATAGACAGAAATGGCAATTTCAGAGGTATGTTTTGGCCTTTTTTCCTTCCACCTCTAACTATTAAATTTCCTCCAAAAATTGCTCCCTCTCTCCCCCCACCCCCCACCCCCGCCCCCTATCCTGTAGCTTCTGTCCACTTTTTAATCTCCAATAACACTTCTGAGGTCCAAAAGGCCCCGTGGTAACTATGACGATGCCCTTTTCTGGGAGAGTTTTAAAGGACTTACCCTAGGTCTTTTAGTTGGCAGAGCTACAGGGAAGCTGGAACCCAGGTCAGATGAATCACCTGTTTGCCCTGCTCCGTATATGGGAGAGGCACCCACGGCCTGCTTTCACCCTGTCTCTGCCAAAGCTATGCCTGTGTTCCGACATATGTTACTACTTACTCCCTGGGGCCCGCTAAGCAGGAGCCTGAGTCAGCTCTGATCAGAGAGCATGCAGCTCACCACCTGCTGTCTCTCTCCCTAAAATGGAAAGGGAAGGCTGGTAATTATTAACCTGAACAGGGTGTGGCAGATCCCTCACTGTCAGCATTGGGAGAAGGCGCAGGTTACAAATGCCAACTGGCAGGACAGAGGACATTCAGTGCTCTGTGCAGGCAGATAGCATAATGGCACTTGGTTCTGGAAGCTTCCAATCTTGGAGAGTTAGTAATCTTGTCTCACAAGAGGACTCATGCTCATCTCAGCAGAGGTGACTAGGGCTGAACGAGAACCTTAAGCAGAGGGACTGTCTTAGGGTTTCTATTGCTGCGATGGAACACCATGATGAAAAAGACATTGGGGAGGGAAGGTTTTATTCTGCTCACACTTCCATATTGCAGTCCATCAACAAGGAAGTCAGGACAGGGACTCAAACAGGGCAAGAACTGATGCAGAGGCCATGGAGGAATGCTGCTTACTGGCTTAGTCAGCCAGCTTTTTTCTTTTTCTTTTTTTCCCCTGAAACAGGGTTTCTCTGTGTATCCCTGGCTGTCCTGGAACTCACTCTGTAGACCAGACTGGCCTCGAACTCAGAAATCCACCTGCCTCTGCCTCCCAAATTCTGGGATTAAATTCAACACATATACTAGTAATAAGTTTTCCCCTTTGTAGCTGGTATTTATGTTTTAATGTGCTCATGGATCCAAGCCTCAAAGGAAAACTGCACATTAAAACATAAATACCAGCTACAAAGGGGAAAACTTATTACTAGTATATGTGTTTATACGACACATGCAACACACTTGTTCCTACGTTATTATTGACTAATCAGCTATCATAGTTGACAGGCAAGGTATGGTTACTTATTCATGTATTGAATTTACAGTGTGCCAGACATTGTATTGGATGCATTGGGATATTTCAATGGGTGAATCCTGTTCTTTTGAGACAGGGTTTCTCTGTGTAGCCCTGGCTGTCCTGAAAATCACTCTGTAGACCAGGTTGGCCACGAACTCAGAGATCCGCCTGCCTCTGCCTCCCAAGTGCTGAGATTAAAAACATGCGCCACCACTGCTCAGCTGAATTCTGTTCTTATGGTGCTTATATTGTACTGCCAGACAGACAAATAGTAAACAATATAACAACATGTTAGACATCAGTAAGAACAGAAATTGAAAGTAATAGAGTTAGAGAGTGGCTAGTTAAATAGGTGTGATTGATGGAGGTAAGCTTGGTTAAGAAGGGAGTACTGGGGCTGGAGAAATGACTCTGGTTAAGAGCACGCATTGCTGTAGCAAGGACCCAAGTTTGCTTCCCAGCACCCACATCGGGTAGCTCATAATCGACATGCCCCTACACATGCGCGCGCGCGCGCGCGCGCACACACACACACACACACACAAACACACACACAAACACATAGTTTAAAAAAAAAGACAAACATCTTAACAACAGGAAGATATGAATATTTCCCAAGACTCAGGGAGTGTCCCAGAACATGGAGGAAGAGGATGTGGGGATTGTCATGAAATGCTGTGTTTAGATGGGAGATGAACTCACAGCATCTGTGACTACCCACATGTAGCTGGTACAGACTGAGGCTGCCTGTGTTCCATCGTGGATCAGGGAGAGGCTCATAAGGCCCCACCTGTCTGGGAAGGAGATTCATATTCCTCAGTGGTATAGCCACTGGTAAGTTCTCTGTCTGAGTTCATAGCCCTCCACCCATGCTTATGCAAACCCTAAATTAATATGCAGGTGGTGGTGGGGTATAAATGGGGGAAGAAAGAAAGAAAGAGAAAGAGAAGAGAGAAAGAAAGAAAGTAGGGATTTGGCAGGATAATAGAGGGAGACAATATCAAAGTACGTTATATATGTATGTATGAAATCAAATGGACTGGAAAATGAAAGAGCTTTTAAAAAGTGATTATTGGGCTGGAGAGATGGCTCAGCGGTTAAGAGCACTGACTGCTCTTCTGAAAGTCCTGACTTCAAATCCCAGCAACCACATGGTGGCTCACAACCATCCGTAACGAGATCTGGCGCCCTCTTCTGGAGTGTCTGAAGACAGCTACAGTGTACTCACATATAATAAATAAATCTTAAAGAAAAAAAAGTGATTATTTGCACAAAAATGAAAAAGCTAAGTGTGTCTTGTTAATATGACTGATTCAAGGGCATGTGGGTCTTCGAAGAAACCATCCTAGGATTTGGGCTTTCATCCTGAGTGAAATGCCATTAGAGGCTTTTGAAGTTAACTAATTACTTTTTGGAGACAGGGTTTCTCTACATAGCCCTGGCTGTCCTGGAACTCACTGTGTCGAGCAGAACCTACAATCCATCTGCTCTTTCCCTTACCTCTCGTTCTGAGATTAAAGGCTGTTCCCACAGACTTGTGAGCAGAGAATGGTGTGCTCTGGCTGCTGATTTAGAGTCTTTGAGGCAGCTTTGGTGGTGCAAGCCTGTACTCCTAGGCAGGAGGCAGGAAGATTACAAGCCTGGGGCATAGTGAGATTGAGCCAAAAAAGACAAAGAAACAAAGATAGACAAGAGAAAAGAGGCAAAAGGTGGAAGGGGTTGAGAGGAGACTGTAGGGAGTTTTGTGACAGATTTGCTTTTGTGGTCCTGTAATAAAACACTTTTATAAAAACCAATGCAGTGAAGGGGGCCTTGTTTTATCTCACATGTCCAAATGATTGTTCCTCACTGAGGGAATCAGGGCAGGAGCTCAAGGCAGGACCTGGTGGCAGGCTCTAAAGCACAAACTGAGGATGAACACTGCTTCCTGGATTGCTTTCTGCCTCCCTGCATAGCTGGTTCTACATCACTGGCCCACCTTCCTAGGGAAGGCGCCACCTACAGTAGGCCAGGCCCTCCCACATCAATTATTAACCTAAATCTCTCCTCCTCAGGGCCATAGGACAAGCTGATCAAGGTAAATTTTCAACTGGGAGTCCCTCTTCCAGATAACTCTAGATTTGTGTTAGGTTGACAGTAAAAACTAACATCGCAATATAACATGATGGTTTATATATTTATCTTTTTTTTTTTTTTTGTATAGTATAGAATAGAGTTTATTCAGGACATGGGGACGGGGAGTTAAGAGGATAGTAGAGACAGAGAAAGGCAGAGAGAGAGAGAGAGAGAGAGAGAGAGAGAGAGAGAGAGAGAGAGAGAGAGAGAGAATATTTATCTTTTAAAGACATTGTTTTACTTGGGCTGTCCTCCCAGAGGGCCTGGGTTCTATTCACAGAGCCCACACGGTGGCTCATAACTGACTGTAACTCTAGTTCTGGGTGGGGATCTGATCGTTTCTTGTCTTGTGTCCAGTCTTAAGGCAAAGCCAACCCAACCCTGATGCCCACCCTGACCTAAATCAACCCATCAATCAATCAGTCAAATCAATCACTCTACCCTCTACCACCACACTCTTGGGGGCTCATGTTCTCTCCCCTGACAGATTGGGGGTGGTAGTGGTGGTGTCAGTTTTCAAATTGTTGGGAAATACAAATTCATTTTGGGAATGTGGAGGTGGGATGGAATAACTTCTACTTTGCACTTTATTTTATTTTTTAGTTTTTGGTTTTTCGAGACAGGGTTTCTCTGTGTAGCCTTGGCTGTCTTGGGACTCACTCTGTAGACCAGGCTGGCCTCAAACTCAGAAATCCGCCTGCCTCTGCCTCCCAAGTGCTGGGATTAAAGGCGTGGGCTACCATGCCCCGCGCTCTTTGTTTCTTTTAAAAGCAAAGCAAAAGTAGGAAAAAACAAAACCAACCAAGTAAGTAAGCAAGCAAGCAATAACAAAAGTGACTGTGCTTTATTCCTGCATCTGGTGTAAAGCTCAAGTATGGTTTTCAAGTTGCTCGTGGGTCTAAGAAAAAAAAAAAAAGCTGTCTGTAGCATTTTTGAGATTTTGTTCTCTTTTATCAGAAAAGTGTTGTCAGAAGAGTTTACCCATGATCAGCCAGGTGTGGTGGCTCACATCTTTAATCCCAGCATCTCTGAGGCTGAGGCAGGAGACTCAGCCTCTGAGTTTTCAGGATGCCTTGGTTACAGAAGGAGAGTCCATCAGACAAAGATAAACAACCAAGCAAAAACCCATAAAGTAGTCAGAAAATACCACGCAGCCTTACTCTTTATGCATTTATAAATACCGAGAGAAGTTGAAAGGGAAGAAAATCATCTGTTAGAATGTGCCGATCTGGAAGGCGGGTGGTGGTGCGCACCTTTAGCTGCTTGTACATTGAAAATTCTAGGTCAGACAGGGCTACACAGAGAAACGCTGTCTCAAAGCGGGTGAAGGGGCGGGAAAGAAAAAAAGACAAATAAATGTTGAATGAAAAAAAAAAAAAAAAAGAAGGGGGAGGGGGGCGGGGAAGACATGACTACTTCAAAGTATGGCTGTGGAGGTAGGTTTATTGTAGGTAGGAGGAAGAGCACAGCCGGAGATATCTGAAAGTGTCCGCTCTGAATTGGGTCAGCAGAGGGGACCGCATTATGAGACGCATAGGGAGGAGAAGGAGAGAGGGAGAGAAAGAGAGGAGAGAGACAGACAGAGCAGGAGAGAGTACCAGGAGCCAAGAGAGCCAAGTAGGCACGAAAATGTCTTGAGTTATATAGGGAAGAGGAGCTAGCAGAAGGGAAGCAAGCGAAGCTCAGGTGCTGGAGGGGTTTTAGGGTCCGGGGTAGGGGTGAGAAATGCTGAGAAGAGCAAGGCCAGGCCTCTGCAACAGGTAGCAGAGATGCTGAGAGATACTGGGAAGAACCGGGCGGCCAGCATCCGCTTTGATACGTTAATAGGCACCTCAGTGGTTTGTCCAGGGTTTCTTTGAGATCTTATTAAAAAAAAAAAAAAAGTGCGATCTGTATTTCCGAATTTTCTACTAGATACCTGTTATTTTCCTGAGCTTGAACAGTTTAAGGTTACTAATATGAGGCAAAACAAACAGCTCAGGTGTCCTTCCTTAGCTCTCTGGTTTTGTTTTGTTTTTTTCCTACTGTGATTCTTTGATTCTTGTTTCCTCATTATTGCGCAGCTTAAGCTGTTTTCCTAGTCCCCAGCCTGGCAAAGAAGGGGCTAAGGCGAGTGAGGAATTGAATCCAACCCTGGGCGGGTGGCTTTTCCCGGTGTCCCTTTGTCTCAAAGCCCAGTGTTCCCGGTCTTTTGTTCTCCGCAGCCAGCAGGATTTGAGATTTAAAGAAAAACAAGAGCCGAGGCTCCTTGCGCCCTCTGGTGTCCCAACGAAGTATAACCAGATAAAATCCACAAATATCGCGGCCATTTCACACAACCGAGATGCCCAAGGAGAGGAGAACGTCAGGAATCTTGGATGAATCACATACCAACAGAATTTATAGGTGTGGATACGGATTAAAACGAACAGCAGCAGCAGCCGCCGCCGCCGCCGCCGCAGCAGCAGCAGCAACAACAACAACAACAGTAACAACAAAAACAACAGTGCCCGTGATGCAGATATTTAGGAGAACTGTAGAAGCTGGGATGTGCCGATCTGCTCTGGGTTTGATTCCCACTAATGTTAAACACAAAACAAAACCTACCAGTAACCAGCACAGTTCTCAAAGCACTTGGCAAAGGCTTATGGGTACTAGAACCAAGAAAGTCTAGAAAATCCAACGAAAATCACTCTTTTACCAATTCTTTTTTCTTCTTTTATTTGTTTTTTTTTTCTTTTTTCTTTCCCAGACAGGGTTTCTCTGTGTAACCTGGTTCTCTTGTAGCCCTGGCTGTCCCAGAACTCTCTCTGTAGACCAGGTTAGCAAGATCCTCCTGCCTGTGCCTCCCGAGTGTAAAGAGTCGCGCACCACTATCCCCACTGCAACCTGTTTTTAAAAGCCAGCAACATTTCTGAGCTGTGCATTTGGAGTAGGAATAGAAGCAGGACTTTTTTTTTTCTCTTGACTTTTGTTTGTTTGTTTAAATTTTCCTTGAGGGTGGGGGTAGGGGTAGGGGTAGGGGTGGAGTCTAGAGAGAGAGAGCTCAGTGGTTAAGAGCACTGACTACTCTTCTAGACGGTCCAGGTTCAATCCCTGCGTCCACATGGTGGCAGACAACTGTCTGTACTCCAGTTCTAACAGACACTGGCCAAAACCAGGCAACATATTGAAAAGGTCAGCTTAGGAACTTTGGGAAGGTCATGAAACACTTGCCCCCCTGGAACCGAGAGGCTAATTAACATTCCTCAGACCACAGGGCGGGAACCGAACTGCGGTTGAGGACACATTCCGCAGGACTGACTGTTGCCCACTTTCAGACAAGGGTCATTCTCTAAAGACCAATCCGTTTAAAGGGTGCACTGTCCCGCCAATCATATTGTGCCTAGTTGCTGATGCTCTATTCTACCCTTGGAAATCCTATAAAACGTCACCTGTTGCTGGGGCACCTCTCCTTCCGGTCTGGGATGACCCCAGTGCACTGGAACAATAAATCGATCCTGGCTCCACATGGTTCACTGAGGGGTTGCTGGGTAAGTTTCCTCAGAGTCTTACATTATCAGATAAAAATAAATACATCTAAAAAGCTTTTTAAAGTTTGTCTGTCCTGAAACTTGCTCTCTAGACCGGGCCAGTGTCGAATTCACAGAGATCTGCCTGCATCTGCCTCCTGAGTGCTGTGATCAAAGAGTACACCATCACTCCTGGCTGGTAAGGTTTTGGTTTAAATGTTTGGTAGGTAAGACTATAGTAATTGGGCTGGTGAGATGGCTCAGTGGGTAAGAGCACCCGACTATTCTTCCAAAGGTCAGGAGTTCAAATCCCAGCAACCACATGGTGGCTCACAACCATCCGTAACGAGACCTGGTGCCCTCTTCTGGAGTGTCTGAAGACAGCTACAGTGTACTTACATATAATAAATAAATAAATCTTTAAAAAAAAAAAAAGACTATAGTAATTAAGTGGCACCGTAGTTGTCTTTGGATAAGCAACACAACACAGACATCATGAAATTCAAAAACTACCTAAAAGGTACATAGATAAAACTTTTCTCTGGTTCTTTCTCGGCTGACATCAGGGTTGGCTTGGCAGTTCACCAAGGTCTTGAGAAGATTACAGTTTGTCTTCGTTTGCTTCTTTGTGACTGGGATAAAACACCTTGACCAAAAGCAATTTGGGAAGGAAAGGGTTTATTTGGCTTAGAAATTATGGTCTGTTCGTGGCAGGAACCGGGAGGAAGAAACTGATGCAGGGGCCATGGAGGGGTTCTGCTTACTGGCTTGCTCAGTCTGCTTTCTTAGGAAACCGAAGGCCTCCTACCCAGGGGTGGTACCACCCACAATGGGGGCCCTTTCCATGTCAATCATTCATCAAATAAATGCCCCATAGAGGTGCCCACAGGTCAGTTGGTGAAGGCAAGTCTGTTCTTGCAGTTAACTCGAGTTTGTGGGATACCAACCAGAACTAACCAGGAGGCTGTTTCTTATTCTTCTGGATCTTCTTTTGACCTTTTTTCGAGACAGGTTTCGAGGGTTTCTCTGTGTAGCCCTGGCTGTCCTGGCACTCACTTTGTAGACCAGGCTGGCCTCGAACTCAGAAATCTGCCTGCCTCTGTCTCCTGGGATTAAAGGCGTGCGCCACCACGCCCCGCTTTTCTTTTGACCTTTAACTCATCAACGTCTCCTTTTTACAAATGTCATTTTGTGGTCACAATATAATTTCTGTGGGCAATGAAGACACGTTTTCAAGGTTGGCACTTGAGTGGTAAGCCAGCCCCAGCAAACTTTCCAAATTCATCCATTTAGCAGCAAGGAGGCTTACCCAGAGTCTGGCAGGTTTCTCCTTGTTTGGTCAGCCTGTTACTGGGTTCCAAAGAGATTCAATAGGGGAAAATGAAGCAAAAACCAAGCTTTACATCAGATATCCCAAGTATCAGATATTTACATTATGATTCATCACAGTAGCAAAATTACAGTTATGAAGTAGCAACAAAATAATTTTACAGTTGGTGTCACCACAACATGAACTGTATCCCAGGGTCACAATATTAGGACGGCTGAGAACCCCTGATTTGGAGCTCTGTGTTATTTTTAAGTATAGTATAATTCATTTTTTCCTTTATGAAAATAATTTAAGCATTTCATGTGTGTAGGGGGGCTAAACACTGTGTAACTATCTCAAAGTCACCCAAGCTTTATGAAGGATTCTGTTCACATCCTTACTCTTTTTCAAAAGATTTAGATCTATTTAGTAACTTTGTTGCAACTTGTTTCTTTTTTTTTAATACTTGGATTTATTTTTTTCTCTTATTGGAAATAGATTATTTTCTCACATATTATATCCTGATTATGGCTCCCCCTTCCTGGTTCCTCCCCCCCTGTCCTCCAATCCAGATCGACCTTTTCTGTCTCTCCTTAGAAAACAACCAGGCTCTTGGGAGGCAGAGGCAGGCAGATTTCTGTGAGTTCGAGGCCAGCCTGGTTTGCAGAGCAGGACTCAGCGAGACTTCCAGGACTACACAGGGAGACCCTGTCTTGAAAAATCGTAAACAAACAAAACACGAAAGAAAACAAACAGGTTTCTAAGGGATATTAAAATAAAATATATTAAGGTAAAACAGAATAGGACGGAAACAAACAGACAAACAAAATGGAAGGAAAACAGCCCAGGAAAAGGCACAAGAAACAGATTTAGATGCAGGGAGCCACTGATTCCCATATTCAGGAAGTGCATAAAAACACCAAACTAGAAGCCGTAATACATACATGAAGGACCTGCTTCTCTGGCCAGAATGCAACCTTCCTCTTTTTAAAGAGAGGTTAAGCATAGTTTTGTGTTTATCTGTAGGGTGAGTTTTCTCCGGGGCAAGTTCAGGTCCGCGGTTCCCTTCCAGGGTTCCCTGGCAGAGTGGTGGTTTTAGAATGGAAGGCCTTGTTTATAACAGCAGCGGAGACGGTGCTGACCTGGTAGTTGTTTTAGGACTATGAAGGAGAACTCGTATTTTCTAGTCTGTACTAATCCGAGTTAATGCTGTGTCGCTCGTTCTTGTTACAGTAGCATTCACTCAGTTCCTTCTCCGAAGCCTCAGTCCAGAGGGAACAAATTATCTTGTCATTTATTATTTGAAATACATCCCAAAATATCTTTGTTACCGTTTGTTCACCCCTCAGCCAGTATGTGGTGGGGTTGTCAGGAAGCTATGGTGTCCGTCCTTGGGTGTCTTCACAGAGCACGGAACACTGCCTAGCACTCAGTGAATGCTTTAGAAGTATAACTAATCGATACATAGACTCATCGCTGGGAACTAATCGATGCATGGATTCCTTGCTGGGTGCCTGGCTCCTTGCCACCTGAGCAACTGGGTTCTGTTAACAACAAATATGAAGGAATGGTTTTGGGGTATACAACTCACGGTGCCTGCCAAAACACACAGTTGAGGCTTAGATAGATGCTGTCAAGTTGTTCCCCACAGGAGATGAGGTGGTTTACACTCCCACCAGCAATATGTCTGAGCATCTGTCTCCCTAACCTTCATCCACATGGTGTTATCAAAATTTCTCTCTGTGCCAATCTGGAAGTTTTAATTTGCATCTCCCTTATTATAGAGAAGTTTGAGCATATTTCCATGTTTTAAAGCAATATGCAATTTATTTACTGAGAACCGTTTATTTTTATCCTTTGCCCATTTTTTTTCCTGAGGCAAATATTGGCCTTTTTCTTATCAATTTGTGGGAATGCAGACAGTTACCAGATTTTCATGTGTTTGGGGTTGGTGTTTGGTGGTGTTACTAAGCAGAATTTTAAAAAAGAATTTATATTTAGCCTTTTTTTTTAATAGCTTCAAGATCTTGTATCATGCTTAGAAGTGCTTTTCCTATTTCCATCTAGATCTCCCCCATTTTCCTCTTTTACTTTCAGTTTTGAGGGTTTATTTTTATTTTTTTGTAAATCTTGATCTGTATGGAATTTTTGTAGTTATTTACATATTTATTTGTGGTGCTGGGGATTATATCTAGGGCTTTTTGTGTGTTGGGCCAATACTCCATCCCTAGCCCTCCATCTTGAATTAATTTTGGTGTGATAATATAATGCTTACCAAATATTTCATATTTTCTCCACTAAGGGAAGCTAATTAACATGTTCCAGATTTTCAAAGACTGCTTACTATGGAACTTTTAACATGCCAAAGGGTTGCAAAAAACATCATTCAAACTGAGTGGTGGTGGTGGTGCATACCTTTAATTCCAGCACTCTGGAGGCAGAGGCGGGCAGATCTCGGACTCTGAGGCCAGCCTGGTCCACAGAACAAGTTCTAGGACAGAGAACCCTACCCAGAGTTCCACACAGAAAAACTCTGTGTCTAAAAAGAAAATAAATAAAAGAAGAATGGCATCAATGGCAAAGAAGCCAGGAGAAAAATTTAATTTGTAATTACATGCTGTCTTAGTCAGGGTTTCTATTCCCGCACAAACATCATGACTGTGGAGAGCCGTGCCGCGAGCAATCGCCATTATAAGATGGCACTGGCCTCCGCTGTGCCTAACTAGTAAACAAGCCTTGTGCGCAAGTGCGAGAGTGAACTCACGCTTAGTCACTGCCCATCTCGGGACGTAGTAGTGGGGTGATGGGCGAGCAACGAATCAGGAGCTGACACGCCACATCAGGTGCTGAAACGCCATGGCTGAGGGCTAAATAAGCGACCCCATTTTCCGGGGTCTGGGTCTTCTCTCCTGAAGAAGCAATAAAGCTTTTTGTTGCAGAAGATTCCCGTTGTCCGAGTGTGTTCTTGCCGGCAAGAATGATAGCTCGGGACACATGACCAAGAAGCAAGCTGGAGGAAAGGGTTACTCAGCTTACACTTCCACACTGCTGTTCATCACCAAAGGAAGTCAGGATAGGAACTCACACAGGATAGGAACTTGGAGGTAGGAGCTGGTGCAGAGGCCATGGAGGAATGCTGCTTACTGGCTTGCTTCGCCTGGCTTGCTCAGATTGCTTTCTTATAGACTACCATCCCAGGGATGGCACCACCCACCATGGGCCCTCCCACCCTTGATCACTAATTGAGAAAATGCCTTACAGCTGGATCTCATGGAGGCATTTCCTCAAGGGAGGCTCCTTTCTCTGTGATAACTCCAGCTTGGGTCAAGTACTAGCCAGTACCCATGCCTTAAACATCCTTACTTTATAATTTTATTTTTATTGGTTTCGTGTCTATGTCTGTATGTGGGTATATGTTCTTGCATACGATGCCCGAGGAGACCAGAGTCACTGGATTCCCCTGGGGCTGAAGCTTCAGGTGAGTGAGATCTGCCTGATATGGGTGCTGGGATTCAAACTTGGGTCTGTCCCTTGGAAGAGCAAGAAATGCTCCCACCCACCAAATCATCTCTGCAGCACCTACAGCCTTATCTTATAAGACACTAACATTTGTTAAGAATCTGCCGGGCGTGGTGGCGCACGCCTTTAATCCCAGCACTTGGGAGGCAGAGGCAGGCAGATTTCTGAGTTCGAGGCCAGCCTGGTCTACAAAGTGAGTTCCAGGACAGCCAGGGCTATACAGAGAAACCCTGTCTCAAAAAACAACAACAAAAAAGAAACTGTTGAGTATAACACACACGAGCAATTGTATTGGAAGTGCGCAGAACTCCAAGGCTGGTGTTAGATGGTGAGGCATCTGTATCTTGAAAGTTCTCCATGCGCTCTGCTGGGACCCTATCATCCTTCTCTTCTGTGTTACCCCTGATTTCTTTGATAATTACTCCTTCAGCCTGTTGTCTATTTACAGTCTATAGAACTTCTTAACTACTGTATTGTTTGGTTTATGAGATAGGTTTTCTCTGTGTAGCCCTGACTGTCCAGGAACTTGCTCTGTAGACCAGGCTGGCCTCTACTCACATATCTGCCTGCCTCTGCCTCCTGAGTGCTGAGATTAAAGGCGTTGCCACTGCTGACCCAGTTACATTAGACTCAGGAAAGGTAAGTTCAGCACATCTCTGCATCACAGTAGATCTGTGAGAAAACAAAAGTCCCACTTGGGAAAATGGGGTTGGGGTTGGGTTTATGGGTGAATCATGGAAATGCAGAATATCCTGCTTTGACATCGGGCAGGTGTGAAGCTTGAGTCATGTAATAGACATCTGTAAAAAAATCTAAGAGTGTGGGGTGTGGGGCGGTGGACTGTGAGAGGAAGCCTGGTAAGGTCGAGCCAAAGGCTGGAAGCCCTGGTGACCCTGAAGGGATGGTAGGAGCTTCCCTTGCTCCTGGCACCAGGCCCCTGTCTGTCACCCACGCCCCCATACAGAGATTTGTGGCCATCAGTCACATAAGGGCAACACCCTAAGCCCTTCCACATGTAGGTGAGGCATCCCTAACATCTCAGACCAAGGCAGTAGGAAAAGAGATGTGACCACAGCCACATAGGCCCCAAAACAGAATTCTCCATTCTAATGAGGTACCTCTAGAGGCCTGGAGGGCTTAGCCAGTAAACTTCCCTTCCCAGACATTCCTCCCTGCAAAGGGTATTTAATCTCAGGCCCACCCTGAGAAGTGGGGTATAGTTTTATGCATTTATTTTATTTATTTATTTATTTTTTTTTTTGGTTTTTCGAGACAGGGTTTCTCTGTATAGCCCTGGCTGTCCTGGAACTCACTTTGTAGACCAGGCTGGCCTCGAACTCAGAAATCCGCCTGCCTCTGCCTCCCGAGTGCTGGGATTAAAGGCGTGAGCCACCACGCCCGGCCGTTTTATGCATTTATTTTATGCCATGACAATAAACTGTTTAGAACCATGGCCTGCCTCTTTTCTTTTCTTTTCTTTTCTTTTTTTTTTTTTTCCGGTTTTGAGACAGGGTTTCTCTGTGTAGCCCTGGCTGTTCTGGAACTCACTCTGTAGACCAGGCTGGCCTCGAACTCAGAAATCTGCCTGCCTCTGCCTCCCAAGTGCTGGGATTAAAGGCGTGCGCCATCACCGCCCGGCTGGCCCGCCTCTTTTCATCAAGATTTCCTATGGGGAGCAATGAAGAAAGTCTTCGCCTACAGAGCTGTAGCCTAGTTTCAACAGAAGGCCTCTCTGAGATCCCAGCCGCAACCGCAGCAAACCTGCTGCCACCAAGATAAGGACAATTATCCCGGAGAGACAAGCAGGAGCTTCCCCAGGCCATGGCCTAGGCATTATCCCCGGCCTGTACCCCCCATCCCCCAACCCCATTCTCTGCTCTTCTATGACTCCCAGAGGCACCTGGATGTCCAAGAGTCTGAGAACCCCACAGCCCTTGCCACACCTCAGACTTCCCTTTTACACTCCCCAGAGCAGTGCCCCGGGTGCTTCCCTATAGCGGGGCATCTGTCCAGGGATGGAATAAGCATAGTCAAACTCCCTGCGTTCTGCCTCCCCAAACAGCTGTGCCAGTGGCAGAGAGGACTCTGGACTACAACTCAACAGCAGGGCTTTTCCCCAGTTCCTTTCAAGCTCTGTAGGATATGTGTGTGTACTTTTGGTGTGTGTGTGTTTGTGTGTGTGTGCACGCGCGCATGCATGTGCGCGCGCGAGGTTTAGATGCTAGAGGTCAAAGCTAGATGTCTTCTTCAACTGCTTTCTGCTTTTTGTTTGTTTGTTTATTTATTTATCTATTTATTTATTTATTATTGAGTCAGGGTTCCTACCTGAAGCTGGTGCTCTCTGCTTTGTCTAGATTATCTGACCATGGACCTGCTGGGATCCATCGGTCTTAGCCTGGTTTTCATGCTGTACTTTCGATGGCTTTTCTACACATTTCTACCCTCGCCTTTATTTTGATTTTTAAATTCTGTTTTCATGTTGTAAGATTTCATATGCTCATTCTCACATTTAGATCCTACTTTCAGTATCGTATTTGGTTCTCGTCTTATGGAAACAAAAATACTGTCTTTTCTTGGGGAGAACGTGAGAGAGTGCCATCTGCAGCATCTTCCCTCCTTTACAGTTTCTGCTTCCTTCCAGTAAATCTCTTCCTCCTTTCCCACCTCCTCTTCTTTTCCCTGGAGGTAGGGTTTTACCATGTAGCCTATGTTTGGATTGCTGGTATGTAGCCTTATATCCAACGACGGTTTTCTTTTCTTTCTTCTACTGTTTTTTTCTTTGGCTCTTGTAAAGTTTTTTGTTTTGTTGGCAGGCTCCCATTAAGTCGCTCTGGCTACTCACACTGTAGACCATGCCAGCCTCAAACTCAGAGATCCATCCTACCTTTGCCTCTGGAGTGCCGGGACTAAAGGTGTGTACCACCATACCCCGTACTTGTGGAATTTTTAAAAAGTCCTTCATGGTCACAAGATGCTCTCTGCAACATCCTACTCACACATGACCCCATACAGAACAGGGAAAAAGAAGCACCAACACTGGCCTTAGCTCTTTTTATCAAGAAGCCAAGTCATAGCAGAGTTTAACTCTCCATGTATCTGACTGGTCAGATATTTATGCCAGTCACATTCCCACCATGAAGAAAACTACAGCAAAAGGGAGGAAACACCACTAGAGGTATAGGATGGGGCTGTGGGGAAAGACTCATAACCCGCAGTGTGTTTTTGCTTTATGCATGCACAAACGTGGGCTTGGTGAGCAAGAAATATGGTGGAAATGATTGTCAACTAGGCAGCTAACAATGCCCACTTTGCTCTTCACAAAAGCATCTCACAAGGTACATTGTACTGACGACAACTTGACAACCAGCAGGTGAAATCAGACAGAAATTGTCCTGAACATCTCACAATTATATAATGCTAAGGACTGACTCATATATTTTTAAAAGATTTTATTTATTTTATGTATATGAGTACACTGTAGTTGTCTTCAGACACACCAGAATAGGGCATCCGATCTCATTACAGATGGTTGTGAGCCACCATGTGGTTGCTGGGAATTGAACTCAAGACCTCAGGAAGAAGAGTAAGTGCTCTTAACTGCCGAGCCATCTCTCCAGTCCTCTGATTCATATTTTTAAATTTTGTGCATATATGTGTGGGTCTGTGCAAATGTGAGTGTAGGTACCCAAGGAGGCCAGAAGAGGGAGCCAGATTCTCTGGAGCTGGAGTTGGAGGTGGTTGTGAGCTGCCCATGGTGGATTCTGGGAACTGAACTTTGGTTCTCTGTGAGAGCAGCCTGTGCTATTAACCACTGTGCCAGATCTCTGGATCCATAGAATGTCCTTTAAAGAACAATGGTCAGTCTACCTACACAAGGGTAGCGAATGAGGGGATTTTGTAAGAATAAAACAGTTGAACAGAATTCGCAACAGTTTTAGGACTTGGCTTGAGAAATAAAGTTAAGATGATGGAACAGGAGTTTGATTAAGTTCACAGTAATAACAAGATATCGCACATTAATATCAACATCAAAGGGGGCAAAGAAGGAAAGCACAAAGAGGAAAATGTTTTTGAAGGTTTGCTTGCTTATTTATTTATTTGGATTTCTGCTCATGGAAGAACTGGCTTCCAGCTGACAGAAAAGCAGCTGAAGATGGTTTGTTCTGCTGCTTCTGATGAATTATTAGGAGACCCAGGAAAAAGTTATGTTCATTTAAAACAAAGCATCAATAATAAGATAATGCCATCGACTCTGGCTTGTGAAGAAGAAACAGGTACTCACGGTCTGTTGGAAACGTTACTTTCTGTGTTCTTTGGGTCTGGGTTCTTTGGGTCTGCCTCGCTCGGGTTCTTAGTAGCACATAACAAAACTTTCAGTTGCCTTAAACAGAAGCAAAATCTATTAAGGTCTGACAGGTATCATGAGGGAAGCCTGGGAGAGACAGAGTAGGCTTGATGGCTTCCCGGCCAGAAACAAGTGACTTCAAGACGACAAAATAAGACTCCACAACATCAGTTGTTGAGGACCAATTGACATAGATCCAGGCTAGACATCTGGAAGGCTGGAGAGATGGTTCAGTGGTTAGGAGTACTCCCTGCTCTTTCCAGAGGACCCAGGTTTAATTCCCAGCATCTACCTGGCAGCTCACAACTGTCTGTAACTCCTGTTCCTGGGTATCCAACAGCCTCACACAGACATACATGCAGTCAAAACACCAATGTATATAAAAAATTCTAAAAATAGAAGAACCAGGCTAGAATAGCACCCGTTTCCCCACAACAGACCAGTTAGTCCTGTGTACTGCCTATTTGTTTGTGATACTTGCAGACAAGGTTTTCATATAGAGGTGGCTAGTTAGTTGAGTCTATCATCTGCCTCTCATTTACTTCCCACATGGGAGGAAGTAGCCAAGTGTTGCAAATCCTCTGAGCATAGCAATTATGTATCAAAGATGCTGGGCAATTGTAAATAGGACACAGAAAATGGAAAGAGAGGAGACCAGGTTAAAACCAGCTCAGTTCAATCCCCTAGTTTAGCTACTAGACAACCCCATTGCTTAGCTACTAGACCTTTGTAAACCTATTTTCTCTGTCTACAGAATGAGTGTGATTCCTGTGGTTGCCACTAAGATTAAACGAGGTAGCACAGGAGACGTATAACCTGCCACCCGGTGAACATTCACCAATCATAAGCTCATTTTACTCCTGATCTTGTTTGTCTTGTTGCTGTAGGACCTTCAAGGCTGGTGATAACACACGTAACTATGTACAGAACCTTAGATCTATCTTGTCCCAGGTAGGAATAACAATTCAAATATTAAATTTCAAGTATTAAATTCCCTTCCTGGTTAAAAGGAAACCAAGAGAGATTATTACCTAAATTCTGATAAGTTGTGAGAGCTTCTCTTCTTACATCTCCCAGTGTTGTCTGTCTACCACCACAATCAAGATTGCCAGTAACATCAGCGTGTGCCCTGGTAAAAAGCAAATCAGAAGTCAGAACAAAGCCCAGGTCAATGCAGGGAGGTAAATCTTGCTGCAGCCTCCCAGATGCTGGGATTACAAGCATGGGTCACCACACTTGGCTTCTTGGAATAGATCTCTAAAGGCTAATGAAGTCACCGAAGGAAGAGTAAATCCTGGTTTAGTTTAGTTTAGAAGTTTTAGCCTCCTTAGTGGGTGTACTGGCTGGTTCTATGTGTCAACTTAACACAAACTGGAGTTATCACAGAGAAAGGAGCCTCCCTTGAGGAAATGCCTCCATGAGATCCAGTTGTAAGGCCTTTTCTCAACTAGTGATCAGGAGTGGGAAGGTCCATGGTAGGTGGTGACTATCCCTGGGCTGGTAGTCCTGGGTTCTATAAGAAAGCAAGCTGAGCAAGCCAGGGGAATCAAGCCAGTAAACAGCACCCTTCCATGGCCTTTGCATCAGCTCCTACCTCTAGGATCCTGCCCTGTGTGAGTTCTAGTCTTGACTTCCTTTGGTGATGAACAGCAGGGTGGAAGTGTAAGCTGAAAAAACCCTTTCCTCCCCAACTTGCTTCTTGGTCATGATGTTTGTGCAGGAATAGAAACCCTGACTAAGACAGTGGGTCAGTCTTAGTCAGAGAAACCCTGGGCTGTGTAGTCTGGAATGTTAATAGGCTCTGTTAGAAAGTTGGATCCAAGTCTGCATTACAGATTTGGTTCACAGGATCTGGAAGGAAAGGAAGGGAAGCTGTTTTCTTGGCTGTCTCATCTCAGTTGCTTCAACCCAGCGCTTGTTCTCACTGCCAGGATAGTAGCTCTGTCTAGGGTAGTCTACTTAGGGACAGCTTGTCATTCCTGGACAACCAAGCAGAAAAAAGAAAACTCCCCAGGGTACGCCAATCTTCTTGAAAATGTATCAGCTGTTAGTCTGGGAAGCGAGCATGGGTATGTGTTTACTTGTGGTTTTGATTTTGTGTTTTAAGTCAATTTATCAACTGGAAAGTAAATCAAAGCTTACCTAAAGACAGGGACAGAAGTTTCCCAGTGGCTGACATCAGAACAAATACCAGGATCTAAGCTATGGAGGCCATCTAGAAGTAAATACTGAGGGGGAGCAAAGAGTTCATGAACTTTTCTTAAACAAGCCTGTTAGTCCCACTCTGGAGACTTAAGACAAACTAAGCTAAGCAAGATTTAAATAACCCGGCCTAGTGACACAGGCCTGTGTATCGAGGAAGCTGAAACAGGGCAATTGGTAGTTTGAGGTCAGCCTGGGATGCATATTAAGTTGAGGGCTAGTATGGGCTATAAGGGCATGTCCAGCTAGAACTTGGAATTATTCTCCATGCAAATGAGACATTCCCAGCACCTCAGTGCCAGACAGTAATGTACATTAACCCCCAGAACTCCTACCAACTTCCCAACATTTGCACATCTCTTATGACCCCCAATAAGGTGAGCTGTCTCATTGAAAACCAGAGAAGGCTGTTTCCTCCCACACTTACACCTACGGAGCTCCTATGTAACCCACTCTCCCAGCTAGAATTCATTGCCTCCCATCCAGCCTGGTGTGCAACGATGTCTGGATATCCTGAGGGGAAAATCAGACCCGGCAGGCAAAAGGAGAATGACTTTTTCTCAGTAGTAACTCCGTCTACTGCAGATAGCTCCTCTAATCTCAGGGTGGAATCTCAGGGGGGTCCTGCTGTAGGGGATTGTCTTGATTATGTAATTTAATGTGGAATGACTCAGCCCAAGGTGGGCAGTGCCATTCCTTGAGCTTACGTCCTGGGTTGTATAAGGGTGGGGAAGGTGAGGTGATTAATAGGCACTCACACACTCATTCTCTTTGTTCTTGACTATGGATGTAAACTAGCAGCTCCAGGTTCCTGCTGCCTTGAATTTTGTGAGCCAAATGAGCCCTTTCTCCCTTCTCTTTGCCTCTCCAAGGGTATTTTAGCACAACAACAGGAAAGACAACTAGGACACCTTGGTGGTTTGAATAGGTGCAGCCCTCCATAGACCCATGTATTTGAATGCTTGGCTCATAGGGAGCTGCACTCTTAGGAGGCGTGGCCTTGTTAGAGTAGGCATGGCCTTGCTGGAGGAAGTGCATCACTGTGGAGGGAGGCTTTCAGGTCTCAGATGCTCAAGCTATGCCCAGTGTGGCACACACAGTCTCCTTCTGCCGCCTGAAGATCAAGAAGTACAACTCCTTCTCCAGCTCCATGTCTGCCTGCATGTCCCGATGCTTCCTGCCATGATGATGATGGACTAAACATCTGGAACTGTAAGCCAGCCCCGATCAAATGCTTTCCTTTATAAGAGTTGCTATGGTCATGGTGTCTTTGCACAGTAGTGGAACCCTAACTAAGACAGACACCAACCTACTCTTCTGACTCCATGTATTTATTTGAGAGGATTGCTTACCTTAGAAGAACAGCTCTAGGAAAGGAGGAAACTCCCTGGGTCCCTTCTTCCCTTCTCAGAGCAATGAGGCCACAGCAAAGACCTCTTCCAGAGGGCTTGAGATACTAAATTTGGTTGATCGGGTGCTGGTTTTTGAACCCAGGCCTTTGTGCAGGCTAAGTGAGCACTCTATAAGCTGAACTCACAAAGCAGCCCAATACTTTTGATTTTGTATCTGTTGATGTACACTGGGTGGTGGCGGCAAGCCCCTTAATCTCAGCACTCAGGAGGCAGAGGCAGGCAGGTCTCTGTGAGTTCAAGGCCAGCCTGGTCTACAAAGTAAGTTCCAGGACAGCAAAGGCTACACAAAGAAACCCTGTCTCAAACAGACAGACAGACAGACAGACAGACAGACAAAGGAGGAGCTTGAGTATTTAACTGGTGATGCTGAAAATGCCATTTTAAATAACTATGTAGTATAAAATGTCAGATTGTATGCTTAGGGCCATTTCAGAAATTGCTAGAAATCCTGTCCTAATCCCAAACTGAAACTCATCGAATACTTTTTCATGAAACCCAGGTGAGCAACACTGAACAGCAAGTTTTAAAAGCAAACACTCAAAGATGGTCCAGTCTAATTTGCTGCTTACATGGTGATGAATGGTGGTGTGGGCAAATATGATATGGGTGGGTAGAAAGAGCAGAAAACTTATGTATGTATAGTAAAAACACCGGGATTCATAGCATACAGTGGAACTGCAAATCTGAACCGAGATAATGCCAGGCAGAATCTGCTGGTATTAAGTGGTGGGGTGGCCCATGTAGTGTTTAGAACCAATGCTACTTTGAAGATGGATGAAGAGCACAGAATAGCTGTCACCAGAAACACCCCAGACTCATTACACCTTTGATTTAGATCATCTTTTGGTCACTGCTCATTTGGAGATTTTTTACTGTTGCTCATTTCTTTTGCAACCCTTCTGCATTTAGTTATGAATTCTCCTGTGGGGTAGGGATCATAGGGAAGAAGATGGAGACTAGAACAATCAGACTCAAGGGTCAGGTGGCATGTGGTAGTATACTCCTGCGATTCTAGCCCTAAGAAAGTGGAGGCAGGAGGATTGTGAATTTCAGGTTAGCATGGGTTGAATAAGGAGACCCTGTCTCAAAAGCAAAAAGCAGGACTGGAGAGATGGCTCCAAAGTTAAGAACACCGACTGCTTTTCCAGAGAGGTCCTGAGTTCAAGTCTCAGCAACCACATGGTGGCTCACAGCCATCTGAAATGGGATCTGATGTCCTCTTCTGGTGTGTGTCTGAAGACAACTACAGTGTAGATTAAGTAAATAAATAAGTAAATAAATAGACAAAATACATAAATATGGACTGGAGAGATTAAGCGCACTGACTCTTAAGAGCACTGACTGCTCTTCCAGAGGTCCTGAGTTCAATTCGCAGCAACCACATGGTGGCTTACAACCATCTGTAATGGGATCCGATACACTCTCCTGTGTATGTGTCTGAAGACAGCTACAGTGTACTCATATAAATAAAAATACATAAATACATAAACTAAATAAATAACTCTTAAAAAAAAAACAAAATACATAAAACAAACCAAAGTACAAAAGGACAGGAGTGTCAGAGCCTCTAAGAAATATGGCGTCATTAGGCAAAAGCCATACTGTGCTGTACAGGGAAACTAACTGGTTTTCATGACTTGAGTTCAGCATAGAAACCAGGCTGATAGACCTGAGGACCCTGTCTACAACAGAGTGAAGGGGAAAGTATCATAGACTATCTGAGGCTCATGAGTGAGCAGACACGGGAAGCACACACCGTGAAAGACACACAGTCCCCATCACTGACAGAGCAGGGAGACCCAAGGCCAGCACAGAATCAACAGTTCCCTTGGTGAGAACAGCATCTCCCATCTTGGCTGTCAAGCTTTGTCATCCATCCATATTTAATGAGTTCTTATTGGGGCCCATAGTAGCCTTGAAGATAAAGTGCTGAACAGGTTGTTCCTGGCTACGCAGACAGCATGGTCGATGGTGGCATGTGTTGGTACGAGGACAGGGATATAGCCAGAGATTAGCAGCTGTCTCTTTGAGTTCTATTATTAGTGTGAAGGGGCTTCTATGGCCAGTTCTGAATGTTTCAGTTCTCAATTCCTCACTGGAGAATCTGAAACTGAGATGAGAAACTGGCTCGGTTTGAGTAAATCAACTTAGCTGACAACTGGACACGATTATCACAGTCTTCATGAATGCAGTCTCCAAAGGAGGGACAGGATAGGCAAACCTAAAGCTCATATCTGTATGGACAGGGAGGTAGAGGGACAGCTTGCAATTACAGCCAGTGTTCTGAGTAGTGAGCTACCAGAAGCACAGAGTTATGGGAACACATATGACATATCTGGGGGCAAGGTACTGAGACCTAGCTTATGCGAAAGTGGAAACTTGGGGAAAGGTGAAGGCAGATGCAATAGGGGTCATTGGGGCTAACAACTGCAGTGTTTTCTTTCCCTCAGTCTCCAGCTCCGCTTCTGTGCGCAGCACACACACACACACACACACACACACACACACGACATCTACTGGTCTCACCACCAGAAACAAATCTCGTTTCCTGCTTTAGTTACAGAAATCTCAGAGAATGGTTCTTACTGTTTGTGGTTGATTTCTAGGTTGAAATCCATTGCTCAGCCAACTTTATGTATAGCGATAGAGCAACATACAAATAAATTCCCCACTAAAGCGGCTTGCTGATTGACAACAGTGACTGAGAGCAGATGGAGTCAGAGGGCCCTATGAAGCTCTACCCTTCCTTAACAACTTAGAGGCAATTAATGGTTAGTATGGCACAATTCCTCCCTGAGGCTATGTTGACAGTTGATGATTTCTGAGGAGAGATATTTTCTTCGGTGGCATAGAGACTCCTGCAAATAATCCCTCCCTCATACTCTTATGGGTAACCCCAGCGACACTCACTGTGTCATTAAAAAAAAAAAAAAGCATGAAAAATAGAAGAAATAGAAGTGAAACCAAACGGGAAGAGGTAAGAAAAAGAAAGTGGGAATAAAAGGAAAACAAAAAGGGATCATGGGGTGAATATGACCAAAATGTGTCAAAATGTATCATACATGTATTATACATGTGTCCCATGTATCAAAATATTATAATGAAACCCATTATTTATAACTACCATGTTGTCTTAGGGCTTTACTGCTGTGAACAGACACCATGACCAAGGCAAGTCTTATGAAGGACAATGTTTCATCGGGGCTGGCTTACAGGTTCAGAGGTTCAGTCCATTATCATCAAGGTGAAACATGGCAGCATCCAGGCAGGCATGGTACAGGCAGAACTGAGAGATCTACATCTTCATCTGAAGGCTGCTAGCAGAATACTGGCTTCCAGGCAGTTAGGATGAAGATCTTAAAGTATGTACCCACAGTTTTACACTACCTCCAACAAGGCCACTCCAACAGGGCCACACCTTCTAATAGTGCCACTCCCTGGGCTGAGCATATACAAACCATCACACATATGCTAATAAAAACAAATAAACAAGGGCTGGAGAGATGGCTCAGAGGTTAAGAGCACTGGCTGATCTTCCAGAGGTCCTGAGTTCAATTCCAAGCAACCACATGATGGCTCATAACCATCTTTAGTGACATCTGGTGCCCTCTTCTGGTCTTCAGGCATACATGCAGGAGACTGCCGTATACATAATGAATAAATCTTTCAAACAAACAAACAAATGAAAGAAAGTGACTAATAGCAAGTGCTTTAGGTCAGTAGTCCTAGACTTGGTATCTCTCTACACAACAAATTGGCCCCAAACTTAGTGGCTTGAACAATAATAAAATGTTATGCTGTCACATCATCTCTGTGGTTTGATTTGGTTGGGTCATTCTGACTCGGGATGTCTCATGAAATCATAGTCTAAGAGGTATACGCTGGGGTTGTGCTCATCTGAAGACGCCATCAGGGCTGGATGGTCTGATTCCAGGATGGCCAATGTGCTTCCTCGGTTCCTCTCCGTGTGAGGCTTGCCACAGGCATCCTGTGTCCTCATGACAAGGCAGCTGCCTTTGTTAATGACGACCAGTCAAGAGGGTGCAAGGTCTAGTCTCAACATTCATACTCTATCACTGAGGATGCAAGGCTGGGTATCTCAGGAGGGAAGGGTTGCTTGAACCATCTGAGACTGGCTACCATACTCTACCCCTTAACACACTATATAGGATGGCACAGTAAATTGTTATGTGAGTAATAGGCTTTACAGCCAGGCCAGCTTGAGAAAAGTTTTGTTAAACCAAATTAAAAAGAAGCTCTTTCTTTCTTTTTACTTTCTCTCTTTCTCTTTCTTCCCCCCTCTCTTCCTCCCTCCCTCCCTCCCTCCCTCCCTCCCTGTCTTTCTTTCTTTCTTTCTTTCTTTCTTTCTTTCTTTCTTTCTTTCTTTCTTTCTTTCTTTCTTTCTTTCCTTCCTTCCTTCCTTCCTTCCTTCCTTCCTTCCTTCCTTCCTTCCTTCCTTCCTTCCTTCCTTCCTTCCTTCCTGTCTCCTTCCACCCCCTCTTTTTGAGACAGAGTCTTTCTACATAGCTCTGGCTGTCCTGGAATTCCTTATTGTTGATCAAGTAAGCATCGACCTCACAGAGATCTACCTGTCTCTGCCTTGCAACTGCTGGGATTAAAGGCATTCAAAACCATGGCCAACTCCAGGCCCCCTTTCTTGACTCTTTTCTTAGAGACTTTAATACCTGAGTCCGACTTTGAATTAATTTCTGGAAGGCAGAGAGCGTAAGCCGTAGCAGTAGCAGATCCCCTTCTTATTCTACAACTTTCCCACGAGGGGCCCCTTCTCCCCTCCCAGATCCCTCTGAAAGCACAGCAGGGCTGCCTGTCTCCTGCTAAACATTCAGTCTCAGGCCAAGCAATCTGTTTCCATTTGGAGCTGTCCTGTTGATTTTGGGCACTGTACATCTTGAGAATGTAGAAGTGATTAGAAAGTGTAGCAACACACTTTCCCACGAGGTGCCTATCTGACTCGGAGGGAGTTCTGCAAGAAAAGTTTTACGAAGCTGTCTGCTGGCAATGGTCCTGAGTGATGGTCCCTACAGAGGCACACGCTGTTCGGAGTCAGACGTAAAAGTCCAGACTGCTGCTGGAGAGTATGTACTAGCCTATACATGAGCTATAGGCTAGTTACATCTTGCACTTTGACCTTTTGCCAACACGTATTGAGTTTTCTGCTTTGGGGATTTTGCCACTCTCCTCTTATCTTATTATTATTATTATTTTTTATGGTAACAATCCAGTTCCTTTGGAGTGTTTGCTGCATTTCTGTGATCTGCTTACGCCATCTTGAATCATTTATCTCAGTATAAACCGCTGAGGTGGTACGTGTGTGAGAGAGCCTACACCATATCTATTTATAGCCATGTGCTCCCTGATGAGCTGTTTCCAAGGGCAGCATCTGTTCTTGTGAATATTTCATGATATTTGGTATCCAGCCTTTATAATAATCAGTCTCTGTCATCTGATGATGTCCCATTTACGATAGTTTCTTCTTTAATACTTTTGGTCAATTATACTTTTTAATATGGGGAGTATATTAATCAGCATCTAAATTAAAATAAGAGATATCAAACAAAGCAACAAGAACAGAATTTCGAAGATTTTACGTTTCCATTACACGATGCATGTTTTTAAAAAAGAGCTGGGGGCTGGGAGGGCAGATGATTGTTAGGCCGCGTGCAAGACCCTGGGGTTTCATCTTCAGAAGGGGGAAAGACAGGAGGAGGGAAGAACATGTTTAACTAGGTGCTTCTAGAATATTTAAGTCTACTGAGTACTATCTCAAGTGGAAAACCCACGTTTATCCAACCCGAGAATCACAAAGGAGGCTTAGCGGTGGCAGAAGCTGGTACTCTAAGCTCCTCTCTAGCTGAAACTTGGGCTTTACTCTGTGTTCCTGTTTGTCATGTTCACAACTTCTTGCTTTCTTGCACAAGATGGAGTTTCACAATGTCCAGTTCCACCTAAGGGCTTTTTTTTTTTTGAATCGCAAATCTACATTACCATGCATGGTTTTCTTTTTTGAGAGAAAACTCAATAAATCCCTAAACACAACCACTTAGACCTGTTTGGGTTCAGCCACTGATTTCAGAAAATAGTGAGTTATGCAGTGGGCTGCTTACTGTTCATCTGCCGTCTTTAAACAGTACTTGAAACCTTGCAGGATGATAACATTTCCAGAGTTCTCAACACTAGAGAACCAAGCCTATTTAGGAGACCTAGATTTTTATTTCCTCTAACACCTACTGGTTTTAATGTAGCAGAGGAAGTACAACCATATTGGCTGTAAAATCTGATGTTCTTAAAGAGGGAAGAGCCGTCCACATGCCTCCGAATGTCAATCTCACCAAGGCCTTTCTCCACAGTGTGCTTTGCAAACCACTGACCATCAGACATGAGACGACTTCAAGCAGTGTATGATGGAACTTCAAAGAAAATTTCCCCCAACTCTGAGATCAAACACAAGGCCTGTTCACAATAAACAGGCACACTATCATTGAACCCTAGTCTAAATTATAAAAAGTGTAATCACAAGTTACTTATTGAACTGGATTGGCTAGTCTATTGGTTTGCTGTGATAAAATACTGTCCAAGTTTTGGGGAAGAAGGAGTTTTGTTTTACACATCCTGATCACAGGATATTATGGAGGGAAGCCAAAACAGGAACGAAGGCAGAACAGAAACTTGGAGGTAGGAAATGAAGCAGCCAAAGAGAAATGCTGCTTCCTGGGTCATTCCCCATAGTTTGCTCAGCTTGCTTTCTTTTTCTTTTTCTTAAGATTTATTTATTTAATGTATATAAGTGCTCTATCTGCATGTACACCTGCATGTCAGAAGAGGGCATCAGATCCTGTTATAGATGGTTGTGAGTCACCATGTGGTTGCTGGGAATTGAACTCAGGACCCCTGGAAGAGCATCCAGCTCCCCTAATTGCTTAGCCATCTCTCCACTTCCCAGCCTGCTTTCTTATACAAAGTAGGAGCATCTGCCTAAAGGTGGCACCGCCCACAGTGGGCTGTGTTGCTCACAGGCCAGTCTGGTGACTTGTATTAAGTTCACACACAAACACAACACACACCCCAAACCTCAAATCTGTGTTCATTTAGAGGCTCAGAAGCAGACATATCTGGAGATAAAGTCTGTGTTGGTATAGTTTTAGAAGCACTAGGACAGAAAGAATGTCAGTGTCGGAACACAGTCCAAGAGCGAGTCATGTAAGGAGAACTCTGAGTACGTGTGAGAAAACTCCAAGAAAAAGACAAAGTCTTGTGATCTCAGTTTCTTTGAAAAACACAGAATTGTTCCTGGAATGGGCGTTTGGGCTCCTTTCGGGGGATATCAGATAGGAATGAGTTTCCTTCAGATCTTGTTATTCATATGCCTCTATGGAGAAACGTGGTTTTTGCCACCGCGTGGCTGGTCTACTCCATGTGGCTCGCCTTCATGATTACACACTTTACTCATGTGATTCTTTTCAACCCTCAGAGAATAAATTGTCTGGTGCTCTGAATAAAATTGGCTACTGCCTGAGTCTCAGTCCTCTGCCTCATTTACCAGCTTCGTCCTCCCAGGTTCCTGCTGCCAACTAGAGCGATAAACGGTAAGAGGTAGAAGACAGGGGGGAGTGCTGTGAACCCTGGATGTGACGAGGTGCTGCACTCAGGAATTCACAGCCTCCATGGTTACCTGCAAAAGAACTATCAGAAGGCCAAGCCCGTCAGTGTTCCAGCACGGATGCGGGAGGAGCACATGAGGGGCTTTGGGCAGGAAATTGCCGATGATCCCATAAACACGTACGTGACCAACATCTGTGCACCTGCAAACAACTTTAACTAAACTTAGTAGGTTACTGTGAGAGTAGAAAGGGACCTGGTGAGGAAAAGAAGGGTCGGTGTGGGGAAAAGGATAAGAGAGGGAGACAAATAGGATCAAAATGTATTCATATATCGAATTGTCAAAGAGGGAACAAACATTTTTTTAAAAAGGTTGAGTTGTTAGCGCATCCCTATATATGAAATGAATTTATTAATAAAATATGTGGTTACTGTTAATACACAACTTGATGAAATTAGCATGCATATGGGAGATTGTCTTGATTGATGTGGGAAGGCTCATCTTAACTATGGGAAACATGGCTGAGATCTTGGCAGAAGATCCTATCAGCACCTTCTCTTCCTCCTCCTCCTTTTCCTCCTCCTTCTTTCCCTTCTTTTTCTTCTCCTCTTTTTCCTATATCTCCTCCTCCTCCTTTTCCTCCTCCTTCTTTCCCTTTTTTTTCTCCTCCTCTTTTTCCTATATCTCCTCCTCCTCTTCCTCCTCCTCTTCTCTTTCTCCCTCTTCTCTTCTTCTCCTCCCCTCCTCCTCCTTCTTCTACTTCTTCTTCCTTCTCCTCCTCTTCTTCCTTATCTTTTTGAGACAGGATTCCTCTGTGTAGCCCTGGCTGGCCTAGAACTCACTGTGTAGACCAGCCTGGCCTCAAACTTAGAGGTCTGCTTGCCTCTGCCTCTGGAGAGCTAGGATTAAAAATGTCTTCCACCAATGCTCAGCTTTCCCAGTCTGCTTTTTTTTTTTTTTCTATTCTTTTTTTCAATTTTGCTGAGTTGGAAGTGGGGTGAGGATGGGGGGTCCTGGCAGCCACACTGACGCATGGAACATTTTATAATTAGTGCTCTCAAATGTGCGTTGAGGTGTAAGAGCCAAAGTCAACCTGGAAGCCCCACCTGCCCAAGGACTAGGTAACTAACTACCCAAGATGCTGGGAGTTAGCCACATGGGAAATACAAAGGGTGTGTGGTTTTGTCCTTAAAAAGCCCCTACAGTACGTGACTCGTTGCTACCACTCGGTGAGATTCCGGAGAATGGACCTGACCACAATCCATCCTGGTTAGTGTTTAATTAAAACTTGCTTCAGATTTGGCTCAAAATTGTGGAAGTGGCTTTGCTCTCTCAAATCTCAGGATCAACAGGGGATGGGAAACACATGTGAGCACAGAGCTGAGTGCTCCTACTTTTCTTCCTTGTTTTTATTTTTTATACTTATTTATTCACTTAGTTGTGTATGCTCAGCAGTGAAAGCATGCCACAGTGTGTGTGTGGAGGTCAGGGGATGACCTGTGGATGTTGCTTCTCTTTTTCCTGCATGTGGCTCCTGGGAACCAAACTCAGGTGGTCAGGCTTGGTGGCGAGTGCCTTTACTCACTGAATCATTTCGTTGTCTGCCACAGAGTTCATGAACTTCAAGTGTCAAGTGATGGGCAGTCGTTTAGCCTGGATCTAACTAAGATCTATCTGGTGGTCCTTAACAGTGGCTCTGTTTGGGAGGTTGTGTGAGAATGATCGGGTGTTAGATGCTTCATCCATCCTTGTAGCCCATTCACTAAGACTAAGATAATAATTATGAAAACCTATTATATATGCCTTATGTCGGGAGAACATTGTGCCCTTCCCCCAGCCTTGAGCAGGCTAAATAGACCTTAAGTGTTTGCCACAGTTGGTCTTTGGCTGACTTACGTGGAGTCTTCTGCCTTGCTGCACCTGCAATTTCCTAGAGGAGCAGGCTGCTTATAGAGCTTGCATTGCAACATAATCCATCTGAAACAAAGCAACATAATCCAGTTGAAACAAAGGATGGGTCTGTGGGCTCTGTGGGCTCGCCCTATATAAATACAGTGCTAAATAGTAAACTTTGAGCCTTGATCAGAAACCTTTGTCTTGGCTTCATCCCTCTCTCGCCTGCTGGTCCCTTTTCATTTCCAGCCTCCCTTTCAGGTACCCAGCTCATCCATGGCAGCCGGACAGCTACAGAACCTATTTTCTTTACTGAGCATAATTCTAAAAATGATGGGTGAAGAAAGAATTGATCTGGGTTTGCTAATGCTGATTGCTAACAAGATTGCTAAACTAACCTGGTATTAGTCTCTTTTTACTTAGACATACATAGCAGATACATTTCAGATAAATATATAAAACTATGTTTGATTTTAGCTTTGCCTTGGAACTGTTTGTTCTAAAGGAATTCCATAAATAGTTTCTGTAGAACAAATAAAAGTTACAGTTAAGAGGATAAAATGTATCACAAAAAAACCCCTGACGTATTTGTTACATAAATCTTACTCTATTATGCTCAAGGCTTATTCTGTTGATATTTACTTAGATAATACATTTCAGTTCCTAAATGGGCTGAATACTGTCCTGATAAATTCCTAAGTTGGAAGTTCCAACTCCTGGTGTTTCAGATTGTGACTGTTCTGGGAGATGGGGTATCAATCCAGTTTGTCTGATGTCCTCAGGAAAGGACGTTAGGATGCAGATGTGTTCTGAGTGACATTCGAGATGACAGCTTTCATCTTGAACAGTCTTCCTGCCTCAACCTCCTGAGAGCTGGGATTATAAACATCCACCACCATGTTGGATATGTTATTCCAATGATTGTGACTTTATAATGTGTTTTATATGGAGTCTCTTCTTTTTCTAAAAAACACTTTGACTCTTGGGTATTTTTCACAGATTAACTTTAAAATTAGCTTTCATTTCTATCAAATACGCTGTTGGAATTTTTGACACAAATGGTGTCACATTTATTGCTCCACTTGGAGTTGAAATGTTAGGTGTGACTCCCTGGTGAAACATTTATCAAGTAACACGTGCTTCACAGTGTCCTATACGTCTGCCCTGGGACTTGTGGCCGAATTGGGTTAAGATGGAATATCTGTCAGGTGGGGCTCTTGTTCAGAATGCTAAACAGAATTTCCTTGCTGACCCTGCTACGCGTTTGTGCTATGGAATGAGGAGTGATTGCTATTGTTGTCAAAACCATTTATGGCAAACTAAGTTACTTATTCTGACTCGGATGTTCTCTCAAAGATACTGATATTCAGTTAATTTGACCTAAACTATTTCAGATCTAAAAGTTCTACTTTTAAGGAAATCTTAAAACATCAGTAGGTTGCATGCAAACACAAGTATCAAGGAAACTAATTAAAACGTAGTCAAATCCTTTTCCTTACAAGAAGTGAAACCAAGATGGTCTTCCCAGAACCCTGAACTTCACCCCTGACTGGACAGTGGGATTTGAAGGAAGGACCAAGACAGTGGAAACACACAAGTGTGAAGAGAAAATGGTGGTTTCAGTCTCACCAGGGTAAGTCCACGACCAATAACAACAAACGTGCATGGTTCTTCCTTAGGAGATCAGTGATAGATTAGCTGTGGAGCTACAGGCCTGTGCTTGTTTAACATAGCTTGTGGAGACTATAGGCATGCATAATGTTATTATGTCTCCAACCCAGGGCAAATGGCTGAGTGCCTACTTAACGTATCAGCGTGACCTGGCCGCCAGTGCCTACTTAATGTATCAGCGTGACCTGGCTACGGGGATTTCCCAGCATTCCTCAGTTCTCACCTGTATGGCTCGCTTGCATACCCCACACCCAATCCGTAACTTCTCCACTCCAAGGGACCTTTCCCCAGTTGCCTTATATATTTGTAACATTAGCCAAAATATAATGTGTTGCAGCTTACAATGATCAACTGTCCTAAAAATCCCAATGCTCTAAAGCCCCCTTCACCCTTGTCTTAACCAAGTGTCATTTCAACTGGTTCATCCTCTCCATCCTGAAAGACCTCCAGAGAGCACTGTCAAAGGGCGGGAGTGATGGTTAAACATCTGTTTTTTTTTTTTTTTTCCTCTTTCTTACTGAGTTTAGAAACAGAAAAAAAGCGACGGTTCAGGAGGTGGAATCAGGTGTGGAAGGGGGGTGGGGAAAGCGCTGGAGATCGGCGTGGGATCCAGCATTTGGCCTCTTCTGCGACTTTCAGATTTGGGTCAAAGTCAACCCACACAAGGCAGAGTTCAACAATTTAGAGCAAACTCTAAACTGCTGCCGCACTCCTGCGAGCCCCAGGAGTGTGTACAGAAAAAGACACTCTGGGACACTGGTTCTTTAAAAATTCAAACTAGACTGGCAGCACTGCCCAGATCTGTTTCTGCCCTCAGGGTATCCAGGCACTGAGACGCACAGGGCTGAACTGAAAGGATTGAAGCTTAGCTAGGTGGGTGGGTTTGCAGGATCGTGGCTTCTTGGCCGCTGTGAGTTTGGGAGAAATAGCCTTCTTCACAGACAGTTTTCAGTGAAATAGCTCTCTTTATTGGGGTGTACAGAATAAGAGCTGTATAAATGTGGAAGAGAGCTGAGGTGCAACGTATTTCTGTTCGATTTCCTGACCCTCTGTATCTCTCTCACATCTTCTCTAGTTCCTGATACTGCCCTGCTTTTTTTCTCTCTGGCTTCTAATTTTTTTAAGTGTTTATGTTTATAGAACCATGTTGCTTTCTTATGAATATATATTTTTAAAGAAACGTGGGTAAATGGGACAGTCAGCTGTAACTCGGCTCTTTCGGAGGCAGAGGACTGAAAGTTAGACATCAGACAGGACCAGTAAGTGAGTTCAAGACTCACTAAGATCCTGTCTCTAGATATCAAAGGCTGAGGGTATGGCTCAGTGTTAAGAGTGCTTCATGTGCAAGGCCCTGATCTAATATGTAACACTGGGAGAAAAAAAATAGCTTTTTTTGCAAGATAAAAATAAATAATAAAAGAGAAAAAATATATTATTTATACTTTTACCACTTAGGAATAAAGTTTACCTTTTATTATTGCTTTCTAAATCTTTCCCTTGCAATTGCTACTTTTCTAACACAATTTATTTATTTATTTTAAATTTTCTTACATTTTAATTTAAATATAATTCCATTCCTTTCTCCCTTGCCTTTCCTACCTCTGGTCCCCCATGAGACCCCTTTAATCTCTTCTGAATTCTCCCTCACTCTCAAATTGATAGCCTCTTTTTCTCCAGTTGTTATTGTTAACTATATGTATATCAGTGTGCACATATGGAATCATAATATATAACTCATAGCCTGCTCTCTTGCTGAGCAATATATACAATGAATATTCTTTCCTATCTGTTGCATAGCTTCTTCCCATCATTTCAGACAGTTCTCTTTAAAATCCAAATATGTGTGCTTTTTTTCTATTAAAGTCACGAATCCCTTCAGCGCCTCCTTTTGCCTAGACTGATGGTTTCCAGAGATTGAAATCCTAGCCTTTAGTCGTCTGGTATTTTAAAATGAGGAGCCGCCTGGCTCCCCTGGCCAGACACCATTGTGTGCTTTTGTCCACTGTAAGCTAGGCATAGGAGGGTTAAGGCAAACTCCAGGTGATCCTAACCTGCAGCGGGCTTGGGAATTACCAGCCCAGAGCAGAAGTCTGCCAAACTTTAGTTTGTTGGCCCAATTCTGCCTGCTGTCTTTTTCATTTTTTAAAAAAAATTTTAATGACTCCATGTGTTTTAAAAAAGAATCTTTTATGATATGTGAAAATTACATGAAGCTTAAGTGCCTTAAATAATGTATTGTTGTCATAATAGCCACACCCATTCACGTACATATTGTCTGTGAGGGCTGTTTTTGTGCTACAATGGCAGAATGCAAGTCCTAGAGGCAGACACCATATGGCTGGCGCTGCCTATAAGGTTTACTGTCTGGTCCTCTGCAGGTAGTAATTTGCTATCCTCCAGCATCATACGTGATGTGACAGGGCCCTCATCTTTTCCTTACGTCCTCCTTGTTATTTATTTATTTTTTTCTGTTTTGAAGAGCTCATCTGGAACGTTTCAAAGCCAGGTGATGTCTCTGCATGCTGGGTTTCTTTTTGTCTGACATGACCATTCTTGCCCCGGCCCCCGACTCCCCAAACTCTACTGATTCCATCTTTAAGGAAGTCCTCTTAACTTCTCCTGATTGTCCATTCCCATCTGTCTGGCTGTGTGTGCTACAGTCTGAGTGCAGCTCTCCTCACAGGATGTAGTGATATATTTGGTCTCTTCTAACACCTTCTAGAAGTCAGGGCTGCAGTCTGTGAGCTGATGTATTCCCAAATCCTAGCACAGGGGCTACAAGAGCAACACATATTTGTTCAATGTCCAAACAAGTGGACCATCTGGTAGACATTGCTGCAGTAGCTGTTGGAGATCGGAACCATCCTGGAGATATGTCTAATCCTGTGTCAGAGAATCTAAACAGAAGAACATATAGGTTCAAAGCTTGAAATGAAAACAGAAAAAGCCAAATACAAAGTTATATGCACCCTATGGTTAGAATTATGTAAGTGGACTTTATTTGATGTAATTATTTGATGGTAGTGGTGATCGCTACTACATTCACCATCTAACATAGTGAGGAGGCATTTCAAGCAGACTTCATTATGAGGGAGAGCTCCTAGAATGGGCCATTCTAGAAAGCCTATTATGCACCAATTTAGCTTGGCGAAAATCAACCACTAGATGCATGCTTCAAAGAACTTGAAGGTTGTTGAGGAGGCTGGCTTGGGAACTAAGTCTTCAGGGAGGTTGTATTGAAGACTTGAAGCTCTCTGTTTGGGTTCAATGTCTTGAGGTACTTCTGATACAAGACAATTTATGAGAAAGCACCAGGTGCTCTCAGGACAAGTGTCTTATAAGAGAAAAGGTGTCTGGACTGTTGGCCAGGGCTGATCATTCTCTGAGGGAGACAATTTGTGGTTGATACTGGGTCACTTAACACAGTGTCCAAGCATTTATGTGTTTCACAGACCTCTTTTTTTTTTTTTAAAGATGTATTTATTTATTATATGTAAGTACACTGTAGCTGTCTTCAGACACTCCAGAAGATGGAGTCAGATCTCCTTACGGATGGTTGTGAGCCACCATGTGGTTGCTGGGATTTGAACTCAGGACCTTTAGAAGAGCAGTTAGGTGCTCTTACCCTCTGAGCCATCTCACCAGCCCCAGACCTCTTTTTTAAAAAAACAAAAACAAAAACAAAAACAAAAACAAAAACAAAACCTTTCCAAGGCAAATAACTAGGGCTGACCTTGGTCTGAAAAACCACCACTGAGGTTCTGGTCTGTGATAGAAGGAAAGAAAGGAGGGGGAAAGTTAGGAGGGGGTGGGTGGGAGGTGGGAGGGGTTGGACTTCCCTTGCATGTACCATGAGTCAGACTTTATGCTACTCCAAGTTGCTGGCTACACCTAAGAGCAGAATGATGCTTGAACAAAATACCCAGAAATTAAAGAAAAAGCAGGCATGGTAGTACATACTTGTAGTCTCCACACTTGAGAGAGAGACACATAAGAATCACAGGCCTGGCTACACACCGAGTTTAAGGTCAGTTGGGACTGTCTGAGACCTTGTCTCTAAAACCACCATCTATGGAATTACTAAGATACAGTGTGCCGTTGGGGGGTGGTGCACACCTTGAATCCCAGCACTTGGGAGGGAAAGGGAAAGAGAGTAGATTGGTTATCATCTCTGGTAGTAAATGATAAAACCAGAATATTACCTGTCTATATTTTAGGTACTCAAACTTCCATAGAATCCATATAGAGTCCAAGAATCTATAACTTCTTATGTTGTTTTCCTTCTTCTGGACTGTGTGGTTCATATGAATGCTTTCAGGCTGTTAGGAATTAAAAAAAAAAAACAATCTGGGTATATAAGTGCAAACATGAAGTTCAAATTCATACTTCTGAAGAGCCAGTTGAATTCTGTTTTGCAGACCCATGCATGCCCTCTACCTGTTAAATCACAGTTCCCCAGAGAGACAAATCACAAATCAACCTGGCTACTCTTTTCTAACCCATTTTGCTTCTCTCTCTTCCTTCCTCCCTCCCTCCCTCCCTCCCTCCCTCCCTCCCTCCCTCTCCTTCTCTCTCTCCCTCCCTCCCTCCCTCCTTCTCTCTCTCCCTCCCTCCCTCCCTCCCTTCCTTCCAAAGAAGAACAACAGAGAAGGGGTCTAAATTGCTCCTTTTAAAAAAAAAAAAGATTTATTTATTTATTTTATGTATGTGGTGAGTACACTGTAGCTGTACAGATGGTTGTGGGCCTTCATGTGGCTGTTGGGAATTGGATTTTTAGGACCTCTGCTTGCTTCGGTCAACTTCTCTCGCTCAGTCCCTGGTTGCACTTACCCAAAGATTTATTTATTATTATAAATAAATATACTGTAGCTGACTTGAGATGTACCAGAAGAGTGCAGAGGGCATCAGACCTAATTATGGGTGGTTGTGAGCCACCATGTGGTTGCTGGGATTTGAACTCTGGATCTTTGGAAGAGCTGTCAGTGGTCTTACCCGCTAAGCCATCTCGCCAGCCCCTTTTCTTTAAACAAATACCAAGGCCTTTATGTGCCACTCTGGTTTGGATGTCACCTGTCATAGATTTTGGAGCCTTGGTCCTTAGTGCTGTCTGAGAGCTGGTGGATGCTTAGGAGGTGCCCAGGGCATTCATGGGGCCCTGGTGAGTTCTTAGGAGAAGGTTGCTCTAAAAAAGATAGCTCGCTGGTTTCCTGGTTCAGTAGGTGATTCTCTAGAATGTGTTTCCACGATGATGCCACCTGTCACACAGTTCTCACCAGAGCCTGAGCTGTGCTGTTTGGACTTTCAGCCTCCAGATTGATGGGCTAAATAAACCTCTTTTGTTTATAAGTTAGTTACCTGGTCTCAAGTGTTTCATTTTAGTGGTGGAGAATGGACTAGGATGTGCCGATGGCTCATTATAGAAATTTTAATGTTGTTTATCATACACGGCAGCAGGTTCTGCCTTCTTTGTCTAGTTTTGAAGACTTTATTCTACGTTAGGTAGCTTTCTTTTGCTTCCTGGATGGTTACGCTTTGGTACAGTCAAGTAATTCTGGTCTCTTCTGCAATTGTTTTATTGAGTCCCCCTCGGATGTTTTCTCATGTGCTCTTACTAAATGGAGACACAGTTGGCAACTCTCAGCTCAAGTCAGACAACAGACGAAACATATTAGGGGGCTTTGTGGACTCTTAGGAAGCTTTCTTCCTGTCAGAGGCCACCCACATTGCAAACCTCCTGGTGAGGGTGAGGTTCTTTTCCGTGGCCCTGTTATCTCCTGCCCTTACCCTTACTCCAGGGTTCCTACCGCATGGCCTAGGAAATTTCTGCCAAAATAGTCTAAACTCTGTGTCTCGGGGTTTTACTGCTGTGAACAGAAACCATGACCAAGGCAACTCTTATAAGGACAGCATTTAATTGTTCAGAGGTTCAGTCCATTATCATCAAGGCGAGAGCATGGCAGTTTCCAGGCAGGCATGGTGCAGAAGGAGCTGAGAATTCTGCATCTTCATTTGAGGGCTGTTAGGAGAAGACTGACTCTTCCACACTGGGCAGAGCTTCAAAGCCCACCTCCACAGTGACATACTTCCTCCAACAAGGCCACATGTCCAAAAAGTGCCACTCCCTGAGACAAGCATATTCAAACCACCACATTCTCATAAGCAGGCTTTTTGGGTGGGAGTCTTGGCAAGGCTCTGGCTAGGTTGTCTTCTATGAAGACATTGAGTCTGCAGGTCATATGGCACTTGGTTCCACTAAACTCAGAGCATGAATTGTTCTGACTTTGCTGATTGTCATAGGCATCAGCCAGTTCCTCCCCTTTGGGCTTCTCTGGTGAGAATCATGTGCCCTTTTCTGCACTTCCTAGAGGCCAGGAGACTGGCTAAAAACCTCTACCTCAGTCAGCATAAGCATACTCCGTATCTTATTCTGTGGAATTTGTACATTGTAAATTTGGAATTATAAACCCTGTCTTGGTTTTTGTTTTTATGACAGAATGCCTGAGCAGACGCTATGACCTTATTCTCTAGGGGCATCACTCTATAGCAACCTGTTGTCTTGGTAACTAATCTATTTCCCCAAGAGCGAGACTCACTTCTGAGACATTCACCCACTCCAACAAGGAAACTAGAGTTGAAGCTAAGAGTTGTTTTCAGAGATAGCTAACAAGAAAACAAGGATCTCTGGGCCCAGACAGTGGCTCAGTCAGTAACGTACCTGCTGTGCAAGCTTGAGGGCTTGTGTTCTATCCTCTGTACCTATATAAACCTGAGTATGACAGTGTGCCTCTGGAATTTCAGCACCAGGGAGATAGAAGCAGAACGATCCCTAGGGCTTGCTGGCCAGCCTGCCTAGCCTAACCAGTGAGCTCCAAGTCCTAGCGAGAAGACCTTGAGAGGTGGCTCAGCGATGATGGTGCTTGCTGCTAAGATGAATGACTGAGTTTGATTTCTGGCACTCACATAGTGAAAGGAGAGAACAGGTGATGCCTGGTTGCAAATTGTCCTCTGACAGCCATATGCATGCTGTGATATGCAAACACATGCACACATGCACAGACACACACACAGACACATACACACACACACAGACACACACAGACACACACATACACACACAGACACAGACACACACATACACACAGACACACAGACAGACACACACACAGACACAGACACACACACACAAATACACACCTACATACATATCCATGTACATATATATGTATGTGTATACTGTGTATATATACATTTGTATTTATATGTGTATTTTCCTGTGTATGTACATATGGATGAGCACATTGGAGGTCAAAGGACAACTTGTTTGGGGTCAGTTCTCTTCTTCTACTGTGTGGATTCTGGGGACTGAACTCAAGTTGTCAGTCATAAACCCAGAACACATGTCCTCTGTATGAACTCTCCCATCCTGCTCTTCTCCAATCCCAGGAACCCCTCCCTCCCCCGCCACCCCACTCATAGTTCCATTTTGCTGGTTATGGCCCTCACTATTTCTTATATATTGGTTACAGTTTGGGAGTGATTTTTTTTTTTTTTGGTGAATTCTGCACCTTCCTTAAACTTCCTTACTTCTGCAGCCACAGTGAGGATCCAGGAAAGCTCCCAGATTTGTTGGATACATTCTCCAAATCTTACCCCTCATTTTGCACTTAGTGCGAACACATTAAGCACACACATTTCCAAATCCCTCACTAGCTACATGAGCCGTCTCCAGCACCATAAGGAAATCTGTGACTTGAGGAAATCCTCACGGCTGGCTGTCCTTGTATATTATGCTCTGTCCTTTTTAGTTCTGTTCCTTGTTTGAAATTAACTTCTGTCAGTCTCTCTTCCTGTTTTGCACATATGGCCAGCAGGACAGCATGCCTCAGGAGCTCTCCAGAGCAGAGTTGGAGACTTGAGAGACTAGAAAGGACCCTAGAGACTAGCTGGCTACTGTTCCTTTCTCCCACGTCTGATCTTGAACCCTCACTTCTCACAGGTTATCAGGAATGTGCATGGGTGGGATCCGTGGGTGGCAGATGAATTCTGCTGGTGGCTTTCCCCATTATCTGGGATTTACTTTGAGGTTCTGGTAGCAACACCACTTTGATCAGAGAGTCTGAAGCCTACCAGGAACTCAATAAACAAATGAACAAACAAATGAATGAACAAGTGAATGAATATTACCAAGTCCCAAACTGGCTTCCATAAAGCAGACTTTGGGATGAGCCTGAGAGATTAAACCCCTTCCTGAACAGTTGGGCTTTTAAGTATCAGAAGCTCTCTGTCCTAATTAATTATTTCTTTCTCATTCGATATGTTTTCAGATCCTCAAAAGTTATTTCTACAAATCTATTGTAACTCTCTTTGGGTTTCTTAATTGCCCAGCCTTGGAATGTTCAGTTATCTGGAGCGCACTCATAACATGTGGGTCGGCCAGCAGCATCTGTGTAACCGTTACAAAAAGAACTGCAATTCAAATCATTTCAAAGGTCTTATCCCAGCAATCCGGAAGTTGGATTCAGCCAACAGACACAGCTCTGGTGGTTCTCACCGCGAGAAGTCTGGAGACAGGCCCATGGAGGACCCAAAGCACATGTGGAAGATGTTGTGGGCCTCAAATTTAACTGGATATCCAGTGGGGATTTTTTTATGGTGCCTTGAAATTTTATGGGAAGTCTCAGAGCTGTGAACACAAAGTGCTAAGTATCTTCAGATTTCAGAATGTGTTTATGGTGGGATGCCAGCCAGAGGCAGGTTCTTTCAGGAACTGGGAAGCCTGGTGCAGAATTGTCAACCCCCCCACCATGTACTTCTATCTTAAAGAGGGGGAAGGGACAATAGAGAGCCATCAGGGGTAGTGGACAATGTCCTGGCATATTCTTTCCTCTTGTAGGGAAAGCCTTGAGAAAATTGGGGGCACTAGGGATGTCCTGAGATTAGAGGGGAGGAGGATGGGAGAGTTCATTCAGAGGACATGCGTTTTGAGTTTAGGGCCATAAATGAATAGGAACTATGGCTTGTTTCCTGTCTGGCAAGCTGGCAGAATTCCAAATGGGAGGACTTCAGTGGGGGTCAGTTTGTAGTAAACAAGGGTTGTCTGTTTCCCAGGAACAACAATGGAAAATAGCTAGCTCTGAGGCAGGAGGATTTCCTATGGGGTCAAGTGACCTCAGTAAAGATCCTTACATACTGTTCTTCCGGTCAGGAACTGAGAAGTTTATGACAAGCCTCTGGGAGAAGTGGGGGAGTGCATTAGCATTGGGGAAGCTCCCCAAACCATGGCAAGCCTTTGAAAGCCTTTAAAAAGTATCTCGTTAAGGCCAGGGAGATAGATCACTCATGGTAAAGTGCTTGCTGCCAAGCACAAGGACTTGAACGCATGTAAGAAAAAGTGGGCGTGGCACTACACACCTGAATCTGGTTCTGGGGAGGCAGAGATGGGTGGATCTGAGAGTTGGGTTTGACATCTAGCCAGCCTTGCTCAGTTAGTGAGCTCCAGATTCAGTGAGAAGCCCTGCCTCAAAAAACCAAGATGGAGAGCAACCAACGAAGAAGACATGGTTGAGTCAGACTCCCAACCTTTTACCTTTATAAACTGCCATTTGCCTATGGTCCACGCCTGTCTCCTCTCTATCCAGAGGCAGTCCTTTGTCTCTCTGGGACAAATATCCCTTCCCCATCTCCCATGTTCCCTTCCCCTTCTTCCTCATCCTCCATCTCCCGTCCTTGTCTCTTATTCCCCGTCCTTTGTCCCTTTGGAGCAAGTAGATCTCCTCTGTACTGAGAACTTGGTCTTGGGATGTCTTGTGCCAAATACTGGTCCCTTCAAACAGCATCTGGCACAAAATACCCTTGATTTTTTTCTTTCTTATGCTCTCAGTCCTGCCTGGGACTCTGGACAAGACAGAGCACTGAGATGGAAGAGTGAAGGGGGTGGAGCAAATAGTGGCTGCCTCTCCCTATCTGGTATCTAAAAAAGATATGATACTTACTGTGTGTGTTTATATGTGTCCATGTGCACACTTATTATTGCACACATATCAGAGAACAGTTTGTGGGAGTCAATTCTCTCCTTTCTCCTTGTGAGTATTGGGGATTAAACTGAAGCTATTGGCTTGGCATTTAGGTCTCTTTACCCACTGGGTGATCTCGCTCATTTTTCTGTGTCTTTGTGTCTGATGTGTGTGGTTGGTTATTTGTGTCTGCATATGTGGATGTGTGCAATCACGTTCAGGTGAAGGTCAGAGGACAGCCTTACCTTCCCCTTCGTTTAAGACAGGGTCTCTAGCTGGCTCAAAAGCTTTTGAAGTGCTAGAAATACAGACGTGCAACCTGCAACTGGCTTTACATGGCTCTGAGGATTTGAAGTCGGCTCATCATACTTCACTATGTAGTATTTTATTATTTCTTGATAGTATGTTTCATTTAAAGTTATTTTTATTATTTACTTATGTGTACATGTATGTATCTGTATGATATTATTTTATTTACTTATGTATACATGTATGTATCTGTATGATGATGAACTAAACCTCCGAACTATAGTCCAGCCCTAAGTAAATGTTGTCCCTAGTAAGAGTTGCCTCGGTTATGTTGTCTCTTCACAGCAATGGGAACCCTAAGTAAGATACGCAGCTACTGTGTATGAAAGCCAGGGAGGAAGCTTTCTGCTCAATACCAGCTTTATATTTTCTTGTTCTGTGAACAAAGTTTGTATAATACTCACTTTATCCACTGAATCATCTCCTAGACCCTTTTTTCTCTTCTCTTCTTTTCTTTTAAGAAGATCTATTTTATTGTTAATCACACGTATGCCTTATGTGTGTATGTGCACATGTGTGGCAGTATCCTTGGAGGCATTAGATCCCCTGGAAGCAGAGTGTGGTTGGGAGTCACCTGACTTGGGGTCTGGGAACTGAACTCTGGTCCTCTAGAAGAGCAGTGCCTTCTTTTAACCACTGAGCTGTTTTTCTTATACTTATTGACTGCGTGTGTGTGTGTGTGTGTGTGTGTGTGTGTGTGTGTGTGTGTGTGTAAGTCAGAGGGGATAACTTGTGGAAGTCAGTTCTATCCTGTGATGGTTTGTATATTCTTGGGCCAGGGAGTGGTACTATCAGGAAGTGTGGCCTTGTTGGAGTAGGTGTGTCACTGTGAGTACTGGCTTTAATACCCTTGTCCTTGCTGCCTGGGAGTATTCTGCTAGCAGCTTTCAGATGAAGATGTAGAACTCTCAGTTCCTCATGGACCACACCTCCGAACCTGTAAGCCAGCCCCAATTAAATATTGTTCTTTATAAGACTTGCCTTGGTCATGGTGTCTGTTCATAGCAGTAAACTAAGCACCTAACTAAGACATCTATTTGCAGATCCTATAGATAGAGCTCAAGTCATTAGGGTTTGATTAGCAGTGCTTCTATTTGCTGAGTTGTCTTCCTACCCCTCCCCAGCTTTTCTTTGTATTATTTTTTTGAGACAATCTCTCAGTGTAGTCCAGGCTGACCTAGAACTTGCAATCCTCTTGCTTTAGCCTCCTCAGTTATAGGGTTATAGATGAACACTACTATGCTTGTCTTTTGTATGATTAAGTTTTAAGATTGGACAGAACATTAAGAGTCTTGTGTATAAACTAGCTTATGGCTGGTAATTGGAGTTTGATCCTTGGTACCCAAATAAACATGGAGGAGAGAGATGACTACACAAAGTTGTCCTCTGGCCTACACACACACACACACACACACACACACACACACACACACACACACACACTATGGCACCTATGTACATGTACACTCACACAATACAATAATAAATAAAATGTATCTTTAAAATCAGTTATTTTGTAGATTCTATATCCTATGTCTACAGACAATGAATACAATAGTATTTGTTTCATTTATATAAAGGTTGGCAGTCCCTGTTTTGTATATGTTAATTAGTCATTTACAGTGAACTTTGGTGGCTCGTCTAGGCTCTTGTGTGATTTGGGAGAGAAGTTTGGGATGTTTCTTAAAAAAAAGAAATCAGTGGGTGGGAAGGTAGATAGGGTATGGATGTTTCAATACAAGTGTGGATTGGCAGAATTCCAACTAAAATTTATACAAATAGTTAGTTAGATAGATAGATAGATAGATAGATAGATAGATAGATAGATAGATGTTAGGTCTGGGGTACATAACTATAACCCCAGGACTAGATTGCCTTGCGTTTGAGTCCAGCTTGGTTACACAGTATGTATCAGTAAATCCATAGATACACAGTAGGGTTCTGTTTAAAAGAAAGCACATATATGCACACATACAACACACATACATATACACACACAGACATAGACATAACACATTCATACACATAGACAAAGATATACACACATACACATACACTGATACAGACATAGACACAACATACACAGTTACACACACAGAAACAGACCCTTACAGACACACACGCTCACATTCAACACACACACAATACACAGAATACACTCACACATATACACTTACACAGACACACAACACACACTCATAGACACAGACACACAGACACACACACAGACACACAGACACACAGACACACACACACACACACACACATATATATATACCACACCCACAAATACACACACACACACACTCACTCATATACACAGACACAACATACACACATATACATGTGTATACACACACACACATACCCAAGAGAACGTCCTCTGTTGAGAAGTCCATGCAAATGGGTTGTGAAATAAAATACAGTATTTTTGTAATTCTCTATAACTAGCTAGCAAGAAACAACAACAACAACAACAACAAAACAAAACAACACACTAGTTTTAAAAACAAAACTGCTGGGCAGCACTCGGGAGGCAGAGGCAGGCGGATTTCTGAGTTCGAGGCCAGCCTGGTCTACAAAGTGAGTTCCAGGACAGCCAGGGCTATACAGAGAAACCCTGTCTCGAAAAACAAAAAACAAACAAACAAACAAAAAACAAAAACAAAACTGCCGCCAGGCGTGGTGGCGCACACCTTTAATCCCAGCACTGGGGAGGCAGAGGCAGGCGAATTTCTGAGTTCGAGGCCAGCCTGGTCTACAGAGTGAGTTCCAGGACAGCCAGGGCTATACAGAGAAACCCTGTCTCGAAAAACCAAACCTGCCTGTGTACCATGGCTCAAATGCAGCTGACGCTTTGTCTCACCTCTCCTGTGTGGCTATTGCTCACTGAAGGGCTGGCACGTGCTTCCCAGTACACGGCTGAGTGTTTCCAGAGTGGAAATTCGGGCTGCAGGAAGGAATTGGACATGGTACATTTTGTCTTAGAGCCAAACCATAGCATGAGTTTAAGTCAGAGCACGTCACATCTGTTCAGAATCAGAGAACAGCCGGGGAGATGGGCTGGTGCTTGGTGAAAGTCTGTTGAGTCCTGGGCAAGGAGCCAAGGAAACATCATCCCCTCCACTTGCCCTCCAGCAGAGTGGTGTTATACCAGTGCCTAAGTGGGAAGAAAGAGAAAAGTGGGTCCTGCATGTTAGGAACTGCAGCATACACATACAGATGTGCTCTTGATGGACAGAGGCAGACACCGTTACAAAACTCAGCCAAGGCCAGCCATGACCAGCATGCTTCTTAACAGAACCAGGAGCCATTCCTGAACAATGAACATAAACACGGAGTGAGCCACAAGATACTGAGTGTCTGCATTGCTCAGACAGAATGAGTGACAACCTCTTGTCTACAGACCATCACTCCGGGATCCTATAGCTTACCTTTCTAATCTATAAGACTTATAGGCTATCTAACTAGAGAGTTGTCTTTGGTTTCCGTAGGGGCTGAATCCAGAGAGCGTTATTGCTTCCTTGGGCCTAGTACCCTCAAACCACCTAACAAAGGTTTAAACCCTATGTTAGCCCTTCAAGTAGCCACAGTCCCATGGTGCTTTCTGTCTCACTGTGATGTGATGTGTCTGACACATAACACTGTTCTTTGTGAGCAGTGGGAAGAGTGTAGGGCACTAAGTATTTGGAAAATTCCAATAAGGATAATCTTTCTTTAGGATAAATGGCAATAGGGGCATGAAGCAAAACAAGGGCTAGGGGAAAATATACTGCTGAATAAGAAAAAAGAAATTTTACTCCTAGACTTGGGCGAGGCCACCAGTTTCATATTTTTTTTTTATAATTTCTGTTTATGTATCATTTGTCTCAGAGTTACAGGGAAACTAAAATTAGAGAATTAAGATCCCAATGGGAAGGATTAAAGAGCCACCATGGATTGATTTCTGTTTCTCGATGCTGCAGTCTCCTGACACGGTGATTAGGATTTTATCCCTTGGCCAGCCTCACACTAGTTTTGCATGCCCACTGTCCAGAACTTCCAATCTTTCGACCCCCTTGCTGATGCAACTAAGGGCAATGACTTACTCCCCGCAGGGACTGAGGACTACATTCATATAAGAATCCAGCAGCGGGACGGCAGGCAGTCCCTGATCACTGTGCAGGGTGTTGCGGACAATTATGACAAAATGAAACTTGTGAAAGCTTTTAGGAAGAAACTTGCCTGTAATGGAAGTGTGATTGAACATCCCAAGTACAGAGAGGTTACTCAGCTTCGAGGTGACCAAAGGAAGAACATTTGTCAGTTTCTTTTGGAGGCTGGCGTCACCAAGGCGGTTCACGGATTCCAAGATGAACCCAAACATATGGCGAGTTTCTTAAATGGTTTTATTCTCTAACCCAGTTTGGCTGCCACGGGAGATGATTCTTTACAGCAAACGACAGCCAAGGTGGTGCATTCAAGTGAGACTAGCTTTAGAACCAAGTCACCTGGGGGCATGGGCCATCTCTTTTTCTGCTGTAGGTGCAAAAAGCAGCAAAGGAGAATCGGGAGGAGACTTTAAGGAGCAGACTTTCTTGCTGAGCAGTCAGCTTCCTGATGGGGCCCCCACCTGGCTAGGCAGGTAACCTCCTGATTCTGTGGTGGCAGGGACAGTGGCTTCACCAACTGCGTGGTTCTTGCCTGAGCCCTGGGAATTTGCTCACAGGATCTCAGACTCCAGCAGTCCTACAGAAGCTTGATGTGGCATACAAATGGATTAAAACGCTTCAAGTAGCTTCAGCGAAAGGAGAATTAAGACACAGATCACATTTTATTAATTATTAATTAATTAATTATTGGTTCCTGAAGACAGGCTTTCTCTGTGTAGCCCTGGCTGTCTTGGAACTCACTTTGTAGACCAGGCTAGCTTTGAACTCAGAGGTCTGCCTGCCTCTGCTGCCACCCTCCTTCCAGTGCTGGGATTAAAGGTGTGTGCCACCACCAGGAGAGTCCTCTTTGTTTTCTTTGAGAGCCAGCTCAGCCATGAAACCCAGGCTGGTCCTGAGTTCTTCTTGCTTCTGTTTTCTAGGTTCTGGGATTATAGCTTCGCTTTTCTTCATATGGGTGTCTACTTGTTTTCTGAACTTATAGTTTGCAGGACCTCGGTGAAGGCAATTAAACAGCCATCTGTGTGCTTCCTCTTTAATTTCCTGGTTCCTTCCTGTCCCCCCCCCCCCTGCTCCCCCCCCCCCCAGTTCATACCTCATAAGCTCCTCCCTCTTAAGGAAAATTTCAGTGTAATATACAAAATGTTGATCGCAAGTCTTAAACTAGCAGCTTGGCATTCCTGTTCTGCAGTGATTCTGACACGTCACAGGTATAGATAGTCTGGGAGCTGTGGGTCGCTTCTCATGCACTTGAGTAGAGAGGCAAGGCTTCTCCAGCACGCAGCCTCACAGAAGCAGTCAGCCCGCAGTAATCACTAGCTGCTGTTTCCAGCCCCCTTTCCTGAGCGAGGGAGCCCCACTCTATTTTCCAGGTCTCAACCCGCAAGCCCGATCCCCTGTGTGTGTGGGGGTATTGCTCTTCTTGTTGCTATGGAGACAGCGCATGAGATGGCCCTGCTGTTTGTTTATATCCAGTATTTATCCTGCTCTGAAGCTTCGTCCAACTTCACTAGCCAGCGTTTATGCTTCTTTTTAGTGATGCTCCTTACATCAGCCCTGCCTATTAACATCCCGGAAGTTGCCTTCCTGCCGCCTCAAGCCACTTCTGACCTGAAACCCAGTAGCTTGGTTGTCTCAACCGCATTACTTCTCTGCATTTTATTTCCAGTTGAGCTATTTTGTTCTTCTGTAATTTTTTCTTTCACGTGTATGAGTAGGTGAGGACCTCAACCTACGTACTTAAACTGCCCTTCTGACAAGATGGGGTCTTAGAGATACGGACTAGGTAACTGAGAGGAACATTGGATAGAAAATTCAAGATGGGGAAATCAGGGCTGAAGATGTTAGCTCAGTTGACAGAGCACTTGGTTAACATGTATAAAGCCCCGGGTTTCGTTCTTGGCACCACACGGATTCCAGTGTGATGGCGCGCATCTGTAATCATAATCCCTGAACCTCTCTCAGAGTCAGAGATGGAAAGGTGAACATCACACCATACCACACCAGCGACTGGGGAAAGTATAAGGTTCAAGGAAGGGAATGTCGAAACTTTTTTTTAAAAAAAGATTTATTTATTTTATGAATGTGAGTACACTATCTTCAGACACACCAGAAGAGAGTGTCAGATCCCATTAGAGATAGTTGTGAGCCACTAAGTGGTTGCTGGGAATTGAACCCAAGACCTCTGGAAGAGCAGTCAGTACTCTTAACCACTGAGCCATCTCTCCAGTCCTGAGAGAGGAGAATTTTTTTTTTTAAAAGAAGAAAACATTTAAACAATGTATGGTTTAAAGTAGAAAATGAAAAGTGCAGTTATAGACCACATGAGAACATGGAAAACGGAGGAACACTGTGAAGGCTGAGGCTAAAGCTGTTCCAGCAGCACGCTGATAACCTCAGGGGACACCATTACTCACCAAGCAAGCATTCAGCCAAAGGAAAACAAAAGAGTTGACCAGTGTAGTAAGAGCAAAGCAGTACAAATCTTTGAAGTAAAGAAACACTTGGGACAGGAGAGATGGCTCAGTGGCTAAGAGCACTGGCTGTTCTTCCAGAGGACCTGAGTTCAATTCCCAGCACCCAGATGAATGCTAACAACTACCCGTAACTCCAGTTCCAAAGGATTTGACACCCTTTTCTGGACTCCGTTAGTACCAAGCATATATGTGGTGTACGTTCATGCCTCACAGGCCAAATTTCTCTGCAAATAAACTAAGTAAATCCTTTTATAAAAAAGGAAAGAAAATTAGAAGCACTGTAGATATATAGTTCAGTAGATGACTGGCCAAAAAACAAAACAAAACAAAACAAAAAACCAAAACAATGTCCCCCCTACCCTCTTTCAGGGAAGTCTTTAGGAAGTTGAAAAAAAAAAAGAACAAAAAATTATTACAGACCCAGAAATTATTAAGCTTTTCTAAGGAAGTTCTTTTCTGTGAGAGGAATTACTGAAGTTTATCAGGCAGGATGATGGGAAGTCTGGGATTCGTTAAAGATTACAGTGTTCTAGTTTAAAAGAGCGATTGGGGAATAGGTGACAAATATTGACAAACATGTTGATTACTGCTGAAGCTGGGTAATGTGTTCTTGGGGATCCATTATGCTGCATGTCTGTCCTTATGTGTCCTTAAGCTTTTCCATAATTAAAAGTTGAAACATTCAGAAGAGGGTGTCATGCTTGGCTCTGTGCTAGCACATCTGAAAATCTCCTTCACAAAATGGATGGTTTTCTGAAAAGACTCAGTACAAAATCTGATTCAAGATGGGAGCAACCTGGGGCTCTCTGGGTTTGGAGCGCTTGTATTGTTGTGGGTCCTCTTAATTCCAACATAACCCAAACACCAGGCCAATGCAGACAAAGATTTATTGTAATCCGTGGGACATCAAACCATGCCAGGGAGTTTGGTAAGGTAGAGCAGGTGGAGACCCAGAGACTCAGTGGGCACACACCTGAGGCTTAGGTGACTTGGAACACATGGCATGCTTCTCACATGAAGGAGATGTGACCTATGGACACATAGGTTCAAGCCACACTGAGGTACCTAGAGGATTCAGAGGGTCAAGGAAATTTCCACTAAGCCTAATGATCTGCATTCAGTTCTTGAATCCACACAACGGGAGGAGAGAACTGACTACTGTGAGTTTTTAAATCTCCACATGGTGCACATATATCACACAAATCAATCAATCAATCAATCATCAATCAATCAATCATCAATCAATCAGTCAATCAATCAAAAAAAAAAGAAAGAAAGAAGAAGTGAATATTCTGGACAGAACAACAATCCTGGGGAAAATACAAAGAGTCCAAAGTCACATGTTCATAAGGTCTTCAAGCGACGCATGCCCCATGCTTTGTATCTTGTATGGAAATAAGGACAGGGATGAGGCTCAGTGGTAGAACACTTACCTACCATAGACTTGACCGTGAGTTTGAGTCCCAACACTGGAAAAAGAATCTCTCCAGGCTTGGTGGCACACACTTGTAATTCCAGCGCTTGAGAATTAGAGGGAGGAGGATCAAGAGTTCAAGGCCAGGCTTGGCTACCTGAGATGCTGTCTTAAAAAACAAACAAACAAACAAACAAACAAACAATAAAAAAAAACAAATAATAGGGGCTGGAAAGATGACTCAGCAGTTAAGAGCACTGACTGCTCTTCCAGAGGTCCTGAGTTCAATTCCCAGCAACCACATGGTGGCTCACAGCCATCTCTAATGAGATCTGATGCCCTCTTCTGGTGCAAGCTGAGGACAGTGACAGTGTATTCACATATATAAAATAAATAAAATCTAAACACACACACACACACACACAAAGATATATGGAGATAATAATATTATCAAAATTTTTTGACCAAGTTGGAGCAACCTTACTACTAGGACCTGATATGCACACAAAAATATCAAGCTGTAGAATAATTTTGTATGTAAAGATAAATGGGGAAAAAAAACCCCAAACAAACCCAAGTGAAATAGTAAGAAAATTAAACCCAACCCATTCAGTTGCTCAGTGGCCACTAACCCGATTCACTAGTGGTGTGACATACTGAGTGATGTCTACAGAAGGACAGATGCCTGGGGTTGATTTCTCTCGTGTATCCTGGGAGCTCTGCTCCTGCAACAACAGGTTCCAAACCGGTTTATGGTAATTGTGTTTGCTACTGTATTTATGAAATCTAATTAAATATTTATGTAAATGGATGTGATGAGTATGGAAAAAGAATTGCTCCTGTGAAAGCCAAGTGGAACGTGTTGAAAGAACTCAGTGCAGGTGAGTCCGCTAAAGTTTAATGAGGGCGAGGCAGTGACATCAGGATGCTGCACTCATTGTTTTAAACTGTTGTAAACTGTTTTAAGAACAGTTTACAAAGTATAAACTTTAAGAAACTCAACGGGAAGTGCTGATATATACATATATATGGGTTTGACTTAGGTAAGAAGTCAAAGCATTTTTTTTTTTTTAAAGATTTATTTATTTATTATATGTAAGTACACTGTAGCTGTCTTCAGACATTCCAGAAGAGGGCGCCAGATCTCGTTGCGGATGGTTGTGAGCCACCATGTGGTTGCTGGGATTTGAACTCTGGACCTTTGGAAGAGCAGTTGGGTGCTCTTACCCACTGAGCCATCTCACCAGCCCGCATTTTTTTCTTTTCTTTCACTTTTTATCATCTGTTGTGAATTTCCCATCATGCACTCCAGCCTCATTCATCTTCCTGTCCCTTCGAATCTGCTCGCTGCCTTCATTACCCTCCTCCCACCAAAAGAAAAGAAAATAAACAAACAAAAAACAAACCAAACCAAAACAATAACAAAAATCTTGTTGTGGCAGCTGTAGTGTGTCACAGTGTGTCCCACAGTCTACCCTTTTGTCCACACATCTTTACTTGCAAATGTTCATGGTAGTGAGGCATTGGTCAAGTTCGAGGCCTCTGGCTTCTGCTACGCTATCAAAACTGACTGTTCACTGGTGTTTTACTCTTGGATATCCGGTTGTTGCCCTGTATCATGATGACCATGCAGCTTTAGGTCAGCAGGACTGGCCCTTTTAGATTCTTCAGCACTTCATAGATGGTGTAGATGCTGGGGTGGGCCAACTTATAGCCCTGGATCTGGGCCAGGGTGGTAGTTGACTTGGTCAGCTTGCCAGCTCTCTGGCACCCACACCACCAGGGAAAACTCTCCAGCACCACTCCAGTTAGCTCACCCACTGCTGAGAAAAGGGCAGGGCCAGTTCTCCTGCTCTTATGCCCTCGGGACCAGTTCACCCTTTACCACACCAGTGGGGCAAGTTCTACTGTGCTGCCCAGGTGAGGCACAGGGTTCAATCTTCCCAGTGCTGCAGCAGGTGAGAGTCAGGACCGGCTCTCCTGCTCTCATGATCTCATGGGCAGCTCTCCTGCCTGCCACAGGTAGCTAGGGGCAGGGGTAATTTTTCCCTGATCTAAACCACCATATTAGAGATGAGTAGTGGGCCAGGTATCCTAAACTCATGCCCTCAGGGCCTGCTGGCCCTCACTTCCACCACCAGGGCCATCTCTACTGTGCTGCCCAGGTGGAACACAGGGTTGGCTCTCCTGGGTACTGCAGCCAGCTCTTCCACTCTCATGACCCTGGGGGATTGCAAAGAATTCAATGAGGAAACTCATATTTAAAAAGCCATTAGTTAAGGCAACACTAACTAGCTAAGACAGCACTAGATGCTATACTAGACAAACCTCAAGTCTCAATGACTTAATACAGTAAAGATTCCCAGTTATGTTAAGTTCAATGGACATTCCTGACTAATGAACACTGGGCTGCTTCTGTCTTTTGGCTCTGTCATTTCCAACCTGTGGATTCTAAGGTGGCTGTGTTCTTCTGCGTTAAGCACAGATGAGAGAAAACATGTAGGGTCCCTTGTGGGGCTGTGGCTCAGTGGGTTCAACACTTGTGGATGTATGAGGACCCAAGATTGGATGCCTAGAATCCATAAAATTCTGGGCATGGTAGCACATGTATGTAACCCTAGAGCTCCTACATCGAAAGGGGAGGGGGTGAGGAGCAGGAGAATTCCAGGAAGCTCACTGACCAGCTAGCTCGGCATATTCATTGCCAAAGAAGAGTCCTCATCTTAAACAAAGTGGAAGACAAGGACCAACACCCAAGGCTGTCATCTGAATTCCACACATCTGCTGTGGCATGCACACACCCACGTTCTCAAGCACAAACATTCATGCCACACATACAGAGAAAGTAAGGAAAAAAACAAAACAAAACAAAACAAAACAAAACAAAACAAAACAAAACAAAAGAAGACAGACTGAGTCTTCTGCCCATGCGTCTGCAGGGCAGACCTGGAAAGAGGCTTTATCACCTGGATTTGAGTTTCATTGTTGAGGCACATGCAACAACAAAGTAAGCTGGGACTTAACAGTTTCGTCATGTGCCCTTGAAGAAACGGAGACAAGGAGAGGCCACAACACGCCTCTACATGCCATTTCCTCAAACTGACAAATGAAATGTTACAAAACCTTTAAAGAATGTACACTTGTAGTGACTTCCCACGTCATCAGGAACCCTTTTGAACAAATCTCTTACAAATGTGTTTAGAAAAGAAAAGGGGTGCTGGTGAGATGGCTCAGCGGTTAAGAGCACTGACTGCTCTTCCAAAGGTCCTGAGTTCAAATCCCAGCAACCACATGGTGGCTTACAACCATCCGTAACAAAAATCTGATGTCCTCTTCTAGAGTGTCTGAAGACAGCTACAGTGTACACACATATAATAAATAAATCTTAAAAAAAAAAAAGAAAAGGACAATTATCACCAGGTAAGGATGCTGGGGAAACTATGGAATGGCCGATGCCAACTAGAATGGACACCTGACTCACAGGGATGATGTGAGCCCTTCCCATGTGTGCTTCTCATTGTAATCTTAGATTTTGCAATTGAAAAAATTCAAAAGTAGGTGTCCTTCACTTGAGGCATGGTCTGGCGGATCAATCACATTTATACCAAACATTTAGCTTACATCTATTCTTCTTCGTCCAGTCTTCCCTCTAAACTGTGGCTCTGAGATGGCTTTTAACTCAACATTCTTATTGAGCAAGGAAAATGGACTTAAAAAAAGATATTTGAATTTATGTGTGAGTATGGTGTGTACGTACATGTTTATGTGTGTGTGTGTGTGTGTGTGTGTGTGTGTGTGTGTGTGTATGCCCACAGAAGCCAGAAGAAGGCATTGTCCCAGTAGCTGGAATCATAGGAAGTTATGAACTGCCTGCTGAAGGTGTTGGGAATCAAACTCTGGTCCTGGTGCAAGAGCAGCAAGTAATATTTATCTGCTGAGTCATCTCTCTAGCCCCAGAAAAATGGACTTAAAATTATTATGTTATTATCTTTGTGGTTGTGAGTATTGAGCTTAAGGCCTGGGCATGCCAGACTCTCTCACTACAAACACTCTATCCTTATACTCAATTCTTTACCTTTGTTTTTCTCTCTCTAGCATAGGGTTTTATCTTAGCCTTGTACATTCTGGGATTACAGGCATGATCTGTAGTGTCCAGCAAAGGATGATTTTTTATGTGAGTATTTATAGAAAGAGAGTTGAAATTCACTCAGGCTAGGATGATTTGGGCCGCATGACTGCTCTTATACTAGTCTTGGTGACCAAGGCTTGACTTGTGTTGACTGGTTTGGTCAAGACCTGCATCTTTCCAGAGCTGGGGATCTAGTGAACTTTTCTGATACCCTGGAAGCAGAGAGACAGGGAAATGTTGGGTATAAGTTATACCCTGTGAAGGCATTCCTCCAGTGACCTGCTTCTTTCAACCAAACACTACCTCTTAATCGTCCATTTAGCATAACTGCTAGGAATCAAGACCTCAACACATGAGTCTGTTTCCTGGGGAGGATTCATATTCAAACCATAGCATCCTCGCTTGTCAAAACAGAATGGAAAACTAAAAGAGCCAGGTGCTAGCAACTGGTGTTCTAAACTACTCACGTAAATAGTTGGCTATTTCAGAATAAATCAGGCTCTCTGGAAATCTGATAGAGCTGCCCATTCATGCTTGCCATCTAAGAAAGAAGATTCAGGGGCCCAGAATGGTCAGTATGTTTCTTTAAGGACATGAGGTGTGATTAGGGACTCCTATCAAACTAACCCTGGACTTGGAAAATTCTTTTCCAGTTAAGTATATTCTTTTTACGTGCTATTATAATCTTAAAACGAAAACAAAAATGAACAAACAAACAAAAACAAAAATCCCATAATACAAGCACTGTATGGGGAGATCCTGAAGGAACCAGAAGAAACCTGCTTAGTGACAGGGGCAAGTGGCGGATGTTCTTACATTGCCTGGAAGCCTATAGTTAGTTATGCCTTCTGCAGAAGTGATTTATGATGCATTGGAGTGTTTTTGCAGCACAAACTCTTTGAAACCTGAGAACATTCTTATTAAACAGTAGATTGAAAATAATATCAGCAGGATTCCAAGAAAATTCAACTGAAGTACATAATGTTAGTTTTAAAAAAAAGAAATTCAGATTTATCAGCTTTAAAATGCATTGTATTTTATCTCCCCACAAGAGACCCTAGGAATAGATACCTCCAGCGTTATTGATAACCTTCAATTATAGATTGCCACTTCCCTAGATCATGATTTACGGGGCTTACAGGACTAAAACCAAACTCTGTGATGTGGTTCTGAAATCTGAGGCCATCTGGTGGACATTTAGAAAGTCTCCGATTTCTGAAAGCCAGTGTGTGCATTCCTAACACCATGGCCCCCCTGGCCTTGAAAGCTAAGTTTGTCTCTGGTACATTCGTAGGTATTTCCTGAATTGGAATAAGTCCAAGATTCTGCTGCCAAATGCAGATTCCATTACACACTGGCTGCTTAGCATTGCCAAAGGTTTTCTTTCTTCTTTCCCTTTCTCTGTCTCTCCCTTGACCCTTCTATCGAATGATTCTAATCAAGAAAGTTTAGGAAATTCAAACAAATCTGTATCGGAACAAGTTGTTACACAGTCGTACGATGGGGTAAGGACCATGGAAGGAAAGACAGCCGAAAGTTTTCACACTGCATAGTTAGTCTGTGTGCTCCTGTACGAAATGCCACCTGTTAATGGATACAATTCCAGGTCTTAGAATGGAAAGGGTCTGATGGGAACTGAGAGCATGGGGTATTTGTGAACGAAAGCAAGGTCAGATCAGAAGGACAGTACATAGATATGGGCTTTTGTACTTTTCCAGTCTTTGTCTTTTTGCATGCTATTAATAAACAACATGGTCAGTTCCCGGAAAACACACCGATCCTTGCACAGATGGAGGCGGTATGGGAGCCTGGCATGGCTGTCCTCTGAGAGGCCCCACCAGCAGCTGACTGAGACAGAAGCAGATACTTACAGCCAACCATTGGACAGAAGTTGGGGACCCCTATGGTTGAATTAGGGGAAGGACTGAAGAAGTTGAAGGGGAGGGTGGGCCCCATAGGAAGATCAGCAGTCTCAACTAACCAGGACTCCAGGGAACTCCCAGAGACTGAGCCACCAATCAGGAGTATACACAGACTGGTCCAAGGCACAAATATAACAGAGGTCTGCCTGGTCTGGCCCCAGTGGGAGAAGATGTGCTTAATCCTCAAGAGACTTGAGGCCCCAGGGAAGGGGGAGGCCTGGTGGAGGAAAGCACCCACAAGAGGGAGGAGGAATTGTGGGAGGAGGAAGTGTGGGAAACAACTGAAATATAAAGTAATAAAATGATAATAATACAGAAAGATATGGGGAGCAATAGGAGAATCATATTTTCTAAGAATCTCTCTTTGCCTGGACAAAGCTCTACATAGAGATGAGAGGCCACTTGAATTGTGATTTGATCTACAACAAGTCAACTTATCTTTGTGTGGCAAAGATATTTCAATACTTAAGACATTGCCCGAATGACTTTATCTTTCCAAGTTGCAGGTTTACAGTTTCTGCTCCATTCAGCTTGTTAAGAAATCCTTGTGTGTACACCTGTAATCCTAGCATTCTACGAGGCGGGAGGATCAAGAGAGCAAGGCCATCCTCTGCTACATAAAGAGTCTGAGGTCAGCCTGGGCTACAAGGAGACCCTGTCTCAAAAAACAACTCCAAAGCCAGATCACTCTTACTTGAGTTTACATTATCTATTAACTTCATAAATCATTCTTAGTCTGATTTTTTTTAGTTAATGTATTGATCTCCTGTTGTATTTTTCTGCAAAGACAAAAATTTTATTCTTCAAGGCTGAATAAAACTACATTGTGAACACATGGCACCTTTTACATTTATGTTATTATTAGTTTTTTGAGAATTTCACAAATAAATACTGTATTACATCACTTTCACCCTATTCTCCCTCCTCTGGCCCCTCCTATGTTCCCCACAATCCCTCTCAAGTTTATGACTACTTCCTCTATTATTATTACTATTATTATCACTATTATTATTTTAACTTTTTTCTTACATTTACTTATTTGTGAGAGCACAATACATGGTTGGAAAGGTGGAGAAGCAACCTCCTGGGTTCTGCGTTGTGGATTTTATTTGTTTGTTATTTATTTGTACGAGTGTTTTGCCTGCATATATATACCTGTGTACCATGTGCACGCCGTGGCCTTGGAGGCCAGGGGAGGGTGTCGGATCCCCTGGAACTGGCTGCTGGGAATCAACCTTAAGTCTTCTAGAAGAGCAGCTCATGTTCGTAAACAATGAGCCATCTCTTCAATCCCCTCTTTAATTATTATTGGTATACATAAATTACACACATAATCAAAGTATTTGTATAACTTTCTGCATAGACACACACAGCCTGCTGAGTCTATTTATTGTTGCTCTCATGTGTTTGTGCTTAGGAATTAGATCGCCTGTCAAGGGACTCATTCCTGGAGAAGACTGACTCTGACTGACTCTCTAAGCAGTCTTTACTTGGCTGTAGCTCTTCATCTAGAGGTGCTTTGTGAGATTTTTTTTTCTTTTCATTTTTCCCACCCATGCTGGCATGTCAGCTGGCTTTGCCGCTGTGTAGGTCTGACTGAGGCAGCCATGCTGTTATGGTTGCATGGTGCAGCTTTTCTGTCATCTGTAGAAGATACTATCTCAGCCGACACCCTGGTCTATTCTGCTCACTCTTTTGTGATGTACCCTGAGTCTTAAGTGTAGGGGTGTGTTTTAGATTGTATCCATTGGGGATGGCTGCTCTACAATCTGTTGTTCTCCGCATTTTGGCCAATTTTGGCTTTCTGTGATGGGTTTTATGTGCTGCAAAAAAAAAAAAAAAAAAAAAAAAAAAAAGCTTCTTTGGCGAGGGGTGAGATTGACACTTTCCTGTGAATATAAGTGTTTAGAACGCAGTTAGGAGCTCTGCTGGCTCAGGAATGATAACTGATGCATGTTCTTCATCCATTCATCTTGTTAGGAGAAATTTGGGATCCTCCTGTAGCTGCCAGATAATCCAGAGAAATTGGGGTTCCCCTCTTGGGTTCATAGTCTCATTAATAAAATAATTTAAGAAAATACAGGGCAGGGAAGCTGTAAATCTCAGCAGCTGTCTGGAAGAGGAGAATGGAGAAGGAAAAAAGCCACATAGTCTGAGTTAAGTGGGCTTGGAGGGCTGTATGGCAGCTGGCAACCATGTGGTGGGGAGGCGGCTTTAAGGAAAGATTGAGGGAGTCCAGAGTACCAGAAACAAACAAACAAACAAACAAACAAACAAAACAAAAAGCCCAAACCAACCAACCAAAAAACAAACAAACAAAACTCAGACACACTTAGGTTCTGGCCAGTATCAGAAACAAGGATACAGGAAAATGAGAAAGGAAAACGTGGGACTTAGAAAGGTGAACCCACCTAAGAGATGTCATGGCCCTTTGTAGGTACCACATGTATTCAGGAATATTTCAGGGAAGAAAAAGTGCATTATTTCATTAAATGACTGGTTATTCAGTCTATCTCTAGCATGGCTTCAGGGGCCCTGGCCTTTCTAATGGGTGTCGCACCTTCCTGAGGGATGGTCCCTAAGCCAGGAAAATTACTCCTGCCCAACTGGGATATTAGGTCTCTGCCCAGGCTGGAGATTTCATCCTTTTGACCAGAAGGGCACCGTTTTCCCTTTCTGGGATTTTACTGCTGCTGTGGTGGTCTGTTAGCAGTCACTTAGGCCGATTCTAGAACGTAGCCATTGGGAATGGGGCTGCGAGAAACACACACGTGTAGGTATCTCTGTCCAGTGTGGTCTCAGAAGCATTCAGCTGGGCCACGTGGTGATTCTATTCTTAGTTTCCTGAGGAATGACCGGCTGTTGGTTTTCATGGTGACTGGTAGACTTTATCTTCTCATGAGCAGGGTCTAAGGGTCCCACCCCCATCCTCAGCAAAGCTTGTGACTTTCTTTAAAGCTAGATACTCACATTCTGACTGGTGTGAGATGGAATTTCAATGGAATTTCCTGATAGCTAAGGATATTGAGCATGTTTTTTTTTTTTTTTTTCCAAATTTATCGGTCATCGGGTAAGCCATCTTTTGAGAACCGTCTCCTTTTAAATTTTGAACTTTTAATTTTTCTGATTTCCCTTCCTCTGTCTTAAAACGCCAGATTTCCTTTTAGACTAGAAAAGCAAACTATAGAAAAAGTGTATTTTGTTCTGAGTGTTTTTCTCTTCCTTTTTAGCATCTTGTACTTCCTGGGGCTGCTTCTTTGGGTTGGAATGCTGCTTGAACACCATGTGAATTATGAAACAAATACAGGCCTGTTCTTTGATGACTTTGAGCCTGTGAAGGAGAGACCAAAGGACCAGAAAGAAAAACAAAGACCAAAGAGAACTGGAATGCCTAGCAAATCTGTCTGAAAGACATGACACTAGCTTTGGAAGCTTGCACGACAACTTTAACAGGAGATGCTTGGCTGGTTGATTTCCAGTCTCTAAGGCACATACATCCCTTATGTTTAGGACCACCCTAAAGAGAAGGACTGGGCAACACTAGTGATTTCTTTCAACAAGGTAGCGTAGAGGACAGAGAGTGCTCGTCACCATGCTAAATCCCCCGTTCTCCACCCAAGCTCAGGAGCTGGCATTTAAACCTGTCTGGCCCTGAGTCCTATCTGCTCTGGTTATTCTGGAAGGGTTTCTGTGTTCACACCCTTTCAACTAGCAGGCTCCAGGCTGTTGATTTCACATTCCTGGGCATCTTTCCAGCACCTCGCCCTCCGTGCCCATACTATGCGTGCTTTCTTCACTGAGGAACTCCAGGCAGGAAATATTTATTTTGGGTGTCTGTCTGAATTAAATGCAAAACTCTATATGTAGTTTCTGCTTAGGTTCTAATACCTGAGGGATTCCAAAGGATGTCAAGTGTGCGTCTCCTGGGATATTCTTTCTCGGGGTGGGGGGTGGGGTGGAGGGGGAGAGGCATGTGGAGTCAAGGAAATTTAATAATTCTCCTGCTGCATTGGAGTCCAGCTGCCAGGGCTTAAGCTGAAGGGGCTGGCTCTGATTTCACAGGTCCTGCCTCAGATGGGATTGTCTCATTGGTTTGGCAAAAGCCTGCTGGATTTAGAGTGAAATGGAACTGTGGGCCCTGGAGACAGAAAAGGAAATTGCAAATGACAGCTGCAGTTCAATGGCAACATCTGGTCCAGAGGCTTCATCCATGATTCCTGGTATGTGAGGAACGGGATCCATTGGCATCTAGCTGAGAGAGACTCCAAGGCTTGGCTTGATTTTCTTGCTGGCCTTGCTATCTTGCACCGGGCAAGACTTTTCTAAGCCACAGTCTGGTAGCTTGTAAACAGATGCATAATAGTACCTTTCCATTTCCTTTTTTTTCCTCTTTCAATTTCCTTTTTAAAAAAAAAACCCAAAACTTTTTTTTTTAAAGCAATTTGTTAGCTACATGGACTCTAGCATACACACTTTCTTACAGGGTTGAATTTCCTGCAGGAAAAAGGCCTAGGAAGCATTTGGGAATACTGAAGAAAAGAAAAAGGGTTAAAGATAACACTACCAAAATAAAATTTCAAGCCAGGTGGTGGTGGTGGTGATGGTGGTGATGGTGGTGATGGTGGTGATGGTGGTGATGGTGGTGGTGGTACACGCCTTTAATCCCAGCACTTGGGAGGCAGGCAGGTCTCCCCCAGCCTGATCTACAGAGTGAGTTCCAGGATGGCCAGGGCTACACAGAAAAACCCTTTCTCTCACTGTAAAAGTTGAGGCAGGAAGATCAGAGGCTTTCAAGGTCATCCTTAGCTACATGGTTGCATACTATAGCCCAGGCTGGACTAGACTGGAGTAGGTTGTTCATATAGCAACTCATTTTAAAGAAGAAACCAATGGTATGCAGTAAGGGCTATGCTACCAGACTCACCCAGAAGCCAATGCTACTGAAATTGACCTCTCCTCCTCCACTCTCTGTCCTCCACCTCAAACAGGAAGGTTTTATTGTGTGACTGGCCACTAGCAGGGCTCAATCTGCCTTTCAGATCCACTGGTAGTGTGTGTGTGTGTGTGTGTGTGTGTGTGTGTGTGTGTGTGTGTGAAGATTTGTGGGAAGGAAGAGGGGGAAGAAGTGGGTGCATATTTCTGCACATTTCCTTTCTTGGGCATTATATTCTGAGTTCACAGGATTTCGTTCGAATTTTGAAGAAGTTGGGGTTATTAAGAAACAGAGAGTGGCAAGGGGAGGGTGTGGCTTTCTCAAGAGTAAGCTGCCTTGCTGGGCTTCGGAGTGACTGCTAGCTTCTTTTATGGGTGCATTTAATGGAAGGGAACCCTATTCATGAGTTAACACAGGGGAGGGAATTCCAGAACCCAGTTGGGGTTTCCCAAGGGAAAACTTTACTCTTTTCTCTTTCCTGATGTGGAGATTTTGGACGTGCGCGGCATCAGATGGAGCAGGCAGTTCTGCAAAGCTAATCATGATGTGCCAGCACGATGAAACGAAGGCGCTGCGTTGGTTCTCTCTAGTCCTGCGTGGTCTTGTATCTTTCTCCTTTGAATGCTGCCATCATGTCTTTCTGTAAAACAGACATGAACAGCCCTGATGGCAGTAGCTCTTGCCACCAGGCATGCTGTCCCTCACCCCAGCACCTATCAAATCTACCTCATTTCCTGCCTCAGACATTTCCATGCTTTATTCTTAAGGGGTTGAAGCAGGGGTGAAGATCCATTGTTCATAGCTATTTCTAGCTGATGATGGGCTATTGATCCTGTATATATATGATCAGGGGGTGAGGGACACTGCAGGTGACTTTGAAGTGGTTATGTGTCTTAGTCAGGGTTTCCATTGCTGCACAAAAGCATCATGACCAAGAAGCAAGTGGGGGGGGGGAAAGGGTTCACTCAGCTTATACTTCCACATTGCTGTTCATCACCAAAGGAAGTCAGGACAGGAACTCACACAGGGCAGGAACCTGGAGGCTGGAGCTGATGCAGAGGCCATGGAGGGGAGCTGCTTACTGGGTTGTTTCCCCTGGCTTGCTCGGCTTGGCTTCTTATAGAGCCCAGGATCACCTGCTCAGGGATGGCACCACTCACAATGGGCTGGGCCCTCCTCACCCTTGATCAGTAATTTAAGAAAATGCCTTACAACTGGATCTCCTTTCTTTGTGATTACTCCAGCTTGTGTCAAGTTGACACACAAACCCAGCCAGTACAGCATAAGTTGGAAAGCTTGCACTTGCTTAAGCATGGGACACTGAAATCCCATGCAGGAGATTTTGAGTTTGTGACATTATCCACTTGTATCGACTTGATGATTTGTCTTTTGGGCATTTCCATTTGGGAAGAGTCAGTTCCAGCTTATAAGAATTACTAATAAAGGCTTGGGGAACAACTTAAGCTAGGAAGTTTAGGTTTGGGTGTGTCCAGAACTTCTTTAGTCAGTCTCACCAAGAGTCAGAGACATTGAGCAACCTGCTTAAGGCCTCATATACACATGAGTCAAGGCATCCTATCCATATAAGGTTGTTCGTAGGACATGTTGTCAAAGAGCTGAAGGCAGAGAAAGAAGGAGGTGGCCTTAGCAGCTACAATGACAAAAAAATCTACCTTGCTGACTCTTTTCATTTTAAGCACTAAAAATTCCGTCTCACAGGGACCTTCTCAGTGTTAGGAAAAGTGGGACAATGAGTCTCCTCCAGCTGACAGCTAGTAAATGGCTTATTTGTGTCAGTAAAATCATGCATTTCCCTTCATCTGCATAAGCAGGATGTTAACATTAATATCGACCTTGAGGCCTCTCAAGAATATGATGGAACAAGGAAAAAAAATGAGACAATTCTACAGTTAGGATAACTGTATTCCACAGAAGGATAAAAACAGATGTACAACTACAAAAATGACCAAACACCTCCCTCTCCTGGCTAACAGGAGAGATTACTGCTTCTTCAATGTTAAGTTTGGCCTTGTTTCTATTCTTCTGCCCATGAAATAGAAATAGATATATCCATTAAATATTATTGCATTCCTATTGTTTTTTCTTTTTTAATTAGATATTTTCTTCATTTACATTTCAAATGCTATCCCGAAAGTCCCATTTCTATTGTTTTAAAATAACATAAACTCCTGCTTTCTTAGGGTCTCCTCCAAATCAGCTAACATAGCCCAAGACCCATAATAAGTCCTTCTTAGTGTTCTCTCTCTGATCTGTTTCATAGCTTCACATAGTGTGAGGTCTCCTCATTGCTCAGAGCATGGCCAGCACCTTTGCACTGCCATCCTTCTTGGACCATGACCTTAAACTAGACATGTGTAAGAGTGCACTCCTTATGTAAGGATGCTTAGGAATGTGACTGCATCAAGTATATTTCTGGACACTCTTTAATTCCAGGACTGAAGTGTGTAGAAAGAAGCCACCTCTATCTGTGATTGTCTACTGCTGGGCTGTCTCTACAGAGAGACCAAACACTTCTTTAAAGAAGATTTGTTCACTGAAATCCTTCATTTTTCTGAGGCTCTCCACTTGCCAGGCACTGTACTAGGTCACTCCTCAGACTGAGTCATTTAAGGCTCATCATTGCTGTCTGAAATCTCTGCTTTAGTTTTTCTCATCTTACAGATACAGAAAGGCAGCCTGAATGCACCTATGGAAATTGATGAGTTAGATAAATGTGTTAGTGACAAGGCCAATGAGCTTGCCCAGCGGGTAAAGGCACTAGCGGCCATCTAACACTGAGTTTGATACCGGGAACCTATGTGATGGATGGAGAGCTGATTCCTGCAAGTTGACTTTCACATATATGCCATAGCATGTGTGTGTGTGTGTGCTGAGATGATCCTAGGACCTTCCTGGAACCCATGTGTCTTAGTTAGGGTTTTACTGCTGTGAACAGATGCCATGACCAAGGCAACATTTAATTGGGGCTGGCTTACAGGTTCAGAGGTTCAGTCCATTATCATCAAGGCCGGAGGATGGCAGCATCCAGGCAGGCATCGTACAGGAGGAGCTGAGAGTTCTACATCTTCATTTGAAGGCTGGTAGGAGAATAATGACTTCCAGGTAGTTAGGAAGAGGGTCTTAAAATCCACACCCACAGTGACACATCTACTCCAAGGCCATACCTCCAAATAGTGCCACTCTCTGGGTCAAACATATTCAAACCACTACAGCATGGAACATCCAATGTTTGGGGAATAAAGGACAAATTCTTGATTTAAATGAGCAAGAGAATGATGGACTGGGAGACTTGCAGAACCATCGAGTTACTTTCATTCAGAAGATAAACCCAGGCACTTTTTGCCTGGCAATATTTTGAGCTCTTGACATCTACTGACTCATGTGGCCCTCACAACAACTGTGTGCAGTTAGTTCTTCTATTACTCCAACTTTACATATGAGGAAACCAAGGCTGGAAGACGTACGTATACGACACACTTATCTAGAGAGTCTAGAATGAATAAAGTATATTCACTTTTTTTTTCTTCAACACAACCCAGTAAAGTGCCAAATTTCATATAATCTAAGATGTCACTGTTAGTTGGGATTTGCACCTTTTTTCCCCCCAAGGATTTGCATCTTTAAGGGGCAAACTTCCATATTAATATAATTAAAATGCCCAAAGCATTTAGAGAGAGCAGAGCGTGTGCAGAGGCATTCTTGTGTTTATTTTTATTTTTATTTTTATTTTTATTTTTTGAGGCAGAGTCTACTTAGTCTTGACTGTCCTGGAGCCTGGTATGTAGGCTAGCCTCAAACCCACAGGGATCTGCCTGCCTCTGCCTCCTGAGTGCTGAGATTGAAGACACGTGCCACCATGCCTGGTCCAGCCCATCTGTGTTCTGCTTTAGGATATGACAACTTGAGCATGCCCCAAAGTGTTCCTGTTCTCCAGTTTTGACTTTTCAAATATGTGCTGCACAATCTTGATCTAGGAAATTAAAATAAAAACAAAAACCAAAACCAAATAAACAAACAAACAAACAAAACCCCACACAGGCCGTCTTTCCTATGTAAATACATACAGGTTCTCCATAATAAAATCCTTACTTCTTTGTTCCAGGAGTGCTCATCCACTCTCCTTGCCTGCCGCAGCTGAGAAACCCTTTGCCACTCTTGGTGGAGCTCATTTTGACGGTGCTCTTACTAATAGGCGAACTTACTGCATTTGGCTAAGCCATTGATTATACATTTCATTTTTTTTATACACTATTAGGAAAAAAGCTGTCAATCATATTGGTAAAGAGTATTTGAGAGGGCCAGTGGCTCAGATGGCAGTGAGTCTGAACTAGGGGTCAGAACTACTTGAAGCTGGCTGCGGCTCATGCTTTTAATTCCAGCATTTGAGGCAGGAGGATTATGAGTCTGCGGGTCGACATGGGCAACATAGCAAGACCCTGTTTCAGAGAGTTAAAAAGTAATTCCAGTTTATCCAGTTTTGGGGGGCACTGAAGTGTGAGAGAAAAATGTACTTTATAATTGATGCAGTAGTTTTTAACCCCCCTTGGACAGAGTCTATTTTGAAAAAATTTAAAAGTAGCAAAGGAAAACAAAAGCTGGAAGCCAGGTCCACAGGCTGTGCTCTTTCTTCAGTGTTATTCTAAGTTTCATGGGAATCTTTGATTTTTGTATTTGAAGGAGGGCTTGCCAATTGTATCTGACTACAGCAACCCTTCATCATTAGACTATCGGCAAGGGCATAAATATTGTTGTATTGAAGTCACATCTCGTAGGTGACCAAGTACCTCAAATGTAGGGGGACTGTTTTCTCCTTGATGGTCTCTTTGTGCTCTGGGAAGCTTCACCCTCCTTGTAGACCTTAAATAAAATAAGGAACCCAAGGCATTTCCTTTCCTCCTCTTCTCAAGCTGTTTGGGACCTGCTTGAGGTATTTGCCCTGCTTCTCCAAGAAAAGCCTCAATTATGCAAATAAAGCTTTTGGTATGTTAAAAAATTTCTGGAGTCTATTGAGACAGCTCAGATGGTAAAGATGCCTGCCGCTAAGTTTGAAGATTTGAGCTGGAGTCCCAGAACCCACAGAATGGAAGGTAAGAACCAATTTCTGTAAGTTGTTTTCTTAACACACACACACACACACACACACACACACACACACACACACACACACACATATATATACACACACATATAAACCAAAAGACACAATTAAGTTATATGTGGTACTGCATGTCAAAGCCCCCAGTGTTGGGTGTGGGGTGGGGTAGAGGAAGGTGAATTTAGCCAGTCTAGCCAAAACAATGAACTCCATGTTCAGTGAGAGAGTTAGTGTTAGGTTATAATGTGCTTGGACATCAAGATAGGCTGTAGTTCGTTGCATACAGAAGTTGCCAAATTTTATTTTCAAGTATGGAAACAGATGTGGATCAAACATCTAAATACATGTATGCTATTATTAGTCTGGACACTTAGGTCAAATTTTGAGTGAGAGTCCCTTTGGCAGGTTGGCTAGGAACAACTCAGTTTTAGGCTGTTGTGGTGGTTTAAATATTCTTGGCCCATGGGAAGTGGCACTATTAGGAGGTGTGGCCATGATGGAGTGGGTGTGGCCTTGTTAGAGGAAGTATGTCACTGTGTAGGTGGGTTTTGATGTCTCCTAGTGCCCAAGCTCTGCCCAGCTCAGAGCACAGTCTCCTCCTCATTGCCTCTGGATCAAGATGGAGAACTCTTGGCTCCTCCAGCACCATGTCTGCCTGTACACTGTCATGCTTCCTGCCATGGTGATAATGGACTGAACCTCTGAAACTGTAAGCCAGCCCTAATTAAATGTTTGCCTTTATAAGAGTGGCTTTGGTCATGGTGTCTGTTCACAGCAATAAAAGGCATAACTTTTTAAGCAATTATTTTCTTCCTAACTACATTCAAATATATATGATACATACATATATATATATATATATACATATATATATGTGTGTGTGTGTATATGATACATATATGTATGCACATATGATACATATATATGATACATATACATATATATATATATATATATTCAAAACTAAAATACAAAGGCATAACCTTTTAAGCAATTATTTCCTTCCTAACTACATTCAAATATATATATGTTTTTTTTTTGTTTTTCCTTTTTTTTTTTTTTTTTTTGAGACAGGGTTTCTCTGTATAGCCCTGGATGTCCTGGAACTCACTTTGTAGACCAGGCTGGCCTTGAACTCAGAAATCTGCCTGCCTCTGCCTCCCAAGTGCTGGGATTAAAGGCGTGTGCCACCATGCCCAGCTCAAATATATTTTTAAAGGAGGCAACTCTTTATTTTTGTTGTTGTTTTTGTTTTGTTTTTTGTTTTGTTTTTTTGAGATAGGGTTTCTCTGTATAGCCTTGGCTGTCCTGGAGCTCACTTTGTAGACCAGGCTGGCCTCGAACTCAGAAATCCGCCTGCCTCTGCCTCCGGAGTGCTGGGATTAAAGGCGTGCACCACCACGCCCGGCTTGTTTTGTTTTTTGAGACAAGGTCTCTTTATGTGGCCCTGGCTGGCTTACAACTCACTATATAGACCAGGCGAGTTTCAAACTCACAGAGATTTGCTGCCATTGTCTCTTGAGTGAGTGCTGGAATTAAAGGCATGAATCACTATGTCTGCTAATACATTTAAACAAATTTTGTGTATGTGCATGTGAGCGCTGGTGCCTCCTGAGATAGATATAGGTGGTTGTGAGATGCTCAGCATAGGTGCTGGAAACTCAACTCCAGTTATCTTAGAAACCCTAGAAACCCTGACATACCCTTAACCACGGAGCCATCTCTCCCGCCCCCAAACTGCCTTTAAAGTGAAGAGAGACTGTGGTTGTCAGCTTCTGTGTTTACCCGAAAATCTATGGCATCTGTCAACTGTGTTTTGCTGAAACGTAAAACATCAATCAGACAGAAAAAAAAAAAGAGCTGAAAACTGATTAGCTAAAGGGAGATCATAAAATTGGATGGAAAACAGGGAAAGTAGAGGAAAAAGAAAAACGGATGAAACACTAAAAAATTGTCAGAGTCCCGACTTATTAAGAAGAAGGAAGGGGTGAGAGAATGGCTCAGCTCCTAAGAAAACATCAATGAAAGGGAGGAGAAATAAGAGAGGAGGAGGAGGGGGAGGAGGAGGGGGAGGAGGAGGGGGAGGAGGAAGAGGTGGAGAAGGAGGTGTAGGAGGATGAGGAAGAGGCAAAGATGTAGGAGGAGGAGGGGGAAGAGGAGGGGGGGAGGAGGAGGAAGAGGAGGAGGAAGAGAAGGAAGAGGAGGAGGAGGAGGAAGAGGAGGAGGAAGAGAAGGAAGAGGAGGAGGAAGAGGAGGAGGAGGAGGAGAAGGATTGTTTGTCATCATCTGGAGATTTGTTCTAGGTGTTCATGGATACCATAACCCACAGATGCTCAAGTCTTTCATATAAAACAACCCAAAATTTGCATATAACCTATGCACATTCTCCTGAATACTTAGAATTGTCTCTAGATGACTTATAACACCGAATATGAGGTAAACGTTGTCTGGAAAATAACGGCAAGAAAAAAAAAAGCCTGCAAATGTTCAGTAGAGGGGTAATATGTAAAAAAAAAATCTAGGAGGAACCCTCGTATAGGCAAGGTCAATTCTAACTGAAAAGGGAGAAGACGGCGATAAAATAATCGCTAACAGAAAGAACTAATATTCCCATCCCACACAGGTTTTTAATCAAGAACCACAAAGTTTCGCAGCCCCCCACCCCCTCCCCGGAAAGTTATAAAAGACACACTTCTGGGAGACTCTGTGTGTATGATAAGCTTGCTGCACCCTGGACACGATGATCCACACAGTAATTACCAGGCCGACAGTCGCTGTCTCCAGGACAGAATCATTAATCAGCATTTCCGATGATGTCGCCCCAGTAATGAGAAAACACATAGCAAGACTATCCAGGTCGCTTTCAAGCGCTGTGCTGGGAGGGGCGCGGGGAAATCGATGGCAGACAGTTTCTGAGTCGGAGCAGACCTTTCAAACAGCACAGAGCGAGGATAGAGAGAGAAAGCCCCGTGAAAGGTCAGTAGCGATTTCCATTACCGACCCCGGTTCATCATTAGCCCAGAAGATTCATACTAGGCTGGGTTGCAACATGAGAATTTGCTTTGCACAAGGGAAAGGCAAATGTGAAAGGCAAAACAAAACAGCAAAAACCAAACTTATTTGGCAGTTTAAAAAAATATTTAATATTTTTTTTACAATCCAGATTTTATTATTTATTTGGCAGTTTTAAAAGCTTTTATTCCCATAGACCAACACCTGCCCCAGCTTAAAAAGTGGGCACCCACAAAGACTAAATTTTCAAAAATTTGTGTTTCTCTTTTTGTCTTGTTCAAACAGTATATTCTCTTTATCCTTTCCATAAAGCTCAGAAGCTTGGGTGGTCTTGGGAAAATGTTTTTTCAGACTTTTGCTCCTAGACTCTTAGTTTTTTCCCCCCCACATTTATTTATTATGCGAGTAGTATGTGCACTAGTATTTGCACATGGAGATCAGAGAAACACTTGGAGTGGATTCTCTTCTTCCACTATGTGGGTGGCTGGGATCAATCTTTGTCTGCTAAGCCATTGTGCTGGTTAGATTTATGCCACCTTGACACAAGCTCTAGTCATCCAAGAGGGAACCTCCTTTGAGAAAATGCCCTCAGAAGATTAGCTTATAAGTAGACACGCCTGCAGGGAATTTTATTAATTTGTGATATACGGTGGAAGGCCCAGCCCATTGTGGGTGGTGCCATCCCTGAGCTGGTGGTCCTGGGTCTATAAGCAAGCAGTCTGAGCAAGCTATGAGAAGCAAGCCAGTAAGCAGCACTCCTCCATGGCCTCTGCATCAGCTCCTGCCTCCAGGTTCCTGTTCTGTTTGAGTTTCTGTCCTGGCTTCCGTTAATGAACAGTGCTACAGAAGCCTAAGCCAAATAAACCCTTTTCTCCCCAACCTGCTTTTTGGTCATGGTGTTTCATTGCAGCAATAGAAGCCCCAGGACATTTGTGCTATGTGTGTGACTTTTATATTTTTTTCTGGGGGATTTTTAACTCAGGTCTTTTGTGACAGGTGCTTCTATCCATTTAACTACCTTCACAGGCTTCCAAATAAGACATTCTTAATGCCCCAAGGAACCAGCAACCTAGTTGGGAAAGACAGCAGTAGATAGCAGTTGAATATATATTATGACTTGGTGAGAAGCTGTTAGGAGATCTTAAATGTAGAGCAGGGAGTGATTCGCTTGACACAGAGGTTTGGAATATGGGGTGGAGGAAGAAGAGATCTGTAGAAGTCTCTTAAAAGTGAGAAGCATGGCTTGTTTTTCCATGGGACAAGAGAGGCATGTGCTAAGGATAGCATGGCCATGTGGCAAGGTTCTAGAAAACTCAGCCTTTCAGCACATTCCTCAGGAGGACAGATTCAGCAACTTTAGCTCCCTCCCTCCTTCCCTCCCTCCCTCCCTCTCTCCTTCCCTTCCTCCCTCCCTCCCTCTGTCACTTCCTTCCTTCCTTCCTTCCTTCCTTCCTTCCTTCCTTCCTTCCTTCCTTCCTTCCTTCCTTAATTCCTACCTCTCTTCTTCTCTCTCCCCCCCGTCCTCCCTCCCTTCTTCCCTTTCATCCTCCTCCTCTTCTTCTTCCCTCTTCTATTCCTCTTCTTCCTCCTCCTCTTCCTCCTCCTCTTCCTCCTTACCCTGGCTGTCCTGAAACAAACTCTGTAGACCAGGTTGGCCTCAAACTCACAGAGCTCCACCTGCCTCTGGGTGCTGGAATTAAAGGCATGTACCACAACCACTCAGTCTGAAACTTTCTTTAAGTTTACAATTATTATTATTTTATTTTTTATTATCCACTTTATTAACAGTGAAATATGTTTTCATGCACTCAGAGCTTTTATAACAGATTCACTGTTCACAATGTTAGATTCAAACTACAGCATATTTAGTTGACCATAAGGGAAGAAATGAGATTTCTTTTTTATGTAATTGGCTAAATTATTTTTAAGAGTGAAAGTTAATATTGGTCTTTTAAGACCTAAGTTTTTGAGGTTACTGTCATCCAACCGTAAGTCTGTGCTTAGGCCACGGGACTGCCATCAGTCTTTCTTGTCGGAGAGCGATTAATCTCTTGAACCACTTTTCTTCAGCCTTGGCCTTTTCAATAAATAAATTTGACTGAGCTAGAGAATTGTCATCTTGGTACTTGATAGCCATGGGGATGCTGTCAGGATCCATTTCCTTTCCGGTGCTGGGTGGGTCAGCAGCTACTGATGCTGGCTGGTTCTGGTGCTGCAGTCACATGCTTCACTTCACTTGGTTCTACTGCCTTTTTGATGTCTTTACTTGATCTGAATGTCTGCTGAACAAGTGCATCACTTTCAATTGCTTCAATTTCCTTTACTCTTTTTTACTTGTTCTACCAGGGTGGCTTGGTCTTCTTCTTTTCTTCTCTTTGCTTCTTCCTCACTCCTTTCTTTGACTATTAATGCTTCATCAGCTTTTGCAGCAGCTTCAAGGACCAATTGTAGTCTGGCTGTGGCCTGCTCAGCTGGAGGCAGATGTTCTAATCCAGCTTTGATGTTTCCAGAATCCCTGCGTTTGATGCTGTGCACTTCTTTGTCTTCGCCTTTATCCTTCTCCTTTTCTCTTTTCTCTTTGTCCCGGACTTTATGTCTGTCTCTGTCCCTGGACCTACTACGATTTCTTCTGTGACTGGCTCTTTCACTGCTTCTACAATGTGAGCGTGGACGAGGCCTTGACCTGGACCTTCTTGTTCTGCTTTTTGACCGAGACCTTTGAACTCTATAGGGTTTCCCTCGGCCCCTGGAACGACTGCGACTTCTTTTCCTTCTGGAGCCATAAGAAGAGCTGCTGCTTGATCTGTGCCTGCGTCTTCTCTCAAAAGAATGTGAGCGAGGCTGGCGGTCTCTAGACCAGGATCTTGAGTCGGACCTCGGCCTCCTCCTGCCCTTCTTGTGGCTGTATGTCCTGCTGTCTGAAGAGCTGCTTGAAGAGGAGCGCCTCCGGTGTTTGTTTTTTCTCTTGCTCTGCTTTCCTCTACAGTGTCTGAAGACCGGCGTCCCATTTCTGGCTCAACCTTCAGGTTCGCACCTCCCGATGTGGGAACCTGGAACCCCCTCTTCTAACCATGGCACTACCGGCGTCCTCAGAACTTGCTTCAATTTAAGCTCAGCGCCTTCCTGGTTCCAGCACCAGGCTTATTATTTTCATTTCAAGGGCAAGCAAAATAAAATTAGGTTAAATGACTTGAGTAGTTTCCAATGGTTAGTCAGGAGAACAGCTAGGTGAAGTGGATTTTATTGACCTTGATGGTAAGACGCTTGGAAAGTCTACGTTTAGATAATTAAATCAACAACAACAACAACATCAACAACAACAACAACAACCCCAACATGGTACCAAGCTCACTGGAGTAAAATTTTTGCTGGGCCCTCAGAGAAGCACACAAACGCCATTAGAATCTTCTTGTGGCTGCGGGTCTATCCACATCTCCTGAAGAACTATTTTTCCCCTTTGAGGGAATTAAAAACATTTTACAGCTAAAACACACACACACACACACACACACACACACACACACATACACACAACTCAAAGCTTAATAACTGTAAAAGAGTAATACTTAAACAGGAGAACAACAACAACAAAAAGTCATTTTAATTACGATTTTGTTTGGTCCTAGTGCAATTTCTTGCTTAAGCTTTTGTTGGGTAGAATAAAAAGATTGTTTAAAAAAAAATCTCCTGAGCAGTCTTTCATGAATTGTTCTTGCTGTGTCTTTAAGGGGATAATTAGAGAAAAGGAGGAGTTTTAAAGTGGTTTCTGAGCTATCTCCACTAATTATTTTTAATAAGCAGCGATTCGTGGTGCTGGTACTATTTTTCTCCCCTTTGGCACATCCAAAGCAGGAGCGATGCTGTGTGAGCTGAGGCGTATCAAAGCCTGGCTGAACCTGCCTTAGCTAGTCTGGTGGTTTGATGTTAGTTCAAAGGAAAGCTCCAATCCCAAAGACTTTTTCAATTTCCTTCTGCACAATAAATTAACTGTGGAAAAACCAATATAAACTTGTTTGTATCTCTGTACGCGAATGATGTAACCGAGTCGTTTCTCTCCGAAACACTCTTTGCCGGTGCATGCTTTTGTTGTGCTTAGTATATATATATTTATGTGATGCTCAAAACATAATTCACTCTTGTAAGAGGGGCCAAGGATATTGGGGCTGCTGCTGAATATGGCTCAAACTCATCAAGTCTGTGACCAGCTCAGGGCTAGGGTACTGTGAATTGATGAATATACAAACATTAGGTCATAATTTATTCTTCACTTTGAAATTCTATGAAGGACTTTCATTTGACCTGTGGGCCCTGAAGGGGTTGGCTCTTTGTTGCTTCCCATCTCCATCTGCTACACCTTCACGCCGCGCTCCTTCAGCTTTTCCATAGGCATAACTATTCCTTCTCTTGTGGGGCTTACGGTTCCTACCCTCTTTGCATGGTGTAACCCTATTATTATTTAGATCCCAGATGTCATTGCTGAAGCAAAGTCTTCTCTGGCACATTCCAGTACAGTTCCAATCTTCTACTAGACACTTCCAGACAGCTGTGTGCCTCCCTTTGTGGGGTAGCTTTGCATTTATCCATGTGAGAAGTTGATTAATATCTATCTGTCTCACCAGACTACATTCTCCATGAGAGCCAAAGCTGAATATTTTCTTGCTTATTATTACAGTTCCCATAGCAAACACAGATGCTTTGCTGGCGCTCTCTAGGTGTTTTCTGTATAAATGAATAAGCAAATAACAAAGTCAATGAGTATCTGGGAAAGTTGGGTAGAAGCAGGGCTACAGAGTGTGCAAAGGTCACTGGTTTTGGGCAAAGAACTCAGCACCCTACACTTACTAAGTCAGTGAGTCAATTACTGACATTACCCTTAATGAGGTAAGAGGGTCAGTCATCAGGTTGGTGAATACGATGCCCCCCTTACCTTTGAGATCCTTACAGTCTAATTACAGGTGGATCTGTAAATTGCCTCTTACAAGTATTCTGTGATATGTCTTCATTAGGGTTTTATTGCCGTGAACCTTTGCTCTGAGCAGACACCATGACCATGGTAACTCTTATGAAGGAAAACATTTAATTGGGGCTGGCTTACAGATCAGAGATTTAGTCCATTATCGTCATGACAAGAAGCATGCCAGCATACAGGCAGACATGGTGCTGGAGAAGGAGCTGAGAGTTCTATGTCTTGACCCATAGGCAGCAGAAGGAGACTCTGTGTCATAGTGGGTGTAGCCAGCATATGAGACTTCAAAGCCTGCCTCCACAGTGACACACTTCCTTTAATAAGGCCACACCTACTCCAGCAAGGCCACACTCCTAATAGTGCCACTCAATCCCTATGAGTTGGGGTCATATCTATTCAACCCACCACATGATACGTTCTACCATGAAAGTATATTGTTTTGGTGTGCGTGTATGTGTATGTGTGTGTGTCTGTGTGTACATACAGTAGCATTAACTTTGGCTTGGAATTCAGGTCACAGCATTTCAGAAGACCCTTTCATTGGGTCTTAAAAGATAATAAGAGCTTTCTTTTTTTGTTTGCTTTCTTTGAGGAAGAATCTCATTTGGTCCAGGCTGGCCTCAAGTTTGCTATGTAGTTGAGCATGACTTTGGATTTCTGATCTTCTTGCTTCTACCTCTGGAGTGCTGAGGTTACAGGTGTCTACACTATATCCAGTTTGTGTGGTGCTGGGGATCCAGCCCAGGGCCTTGAGAATGCTAGGTGGCATTCTACCAACTGAGCTACATCCCCAACTGGAGCTTGCTCTTTTAGACAGAAAAACGTATTCATCATCATACATTTCACAGATAATTCAGAATACTGATCAACATGACTTTCAGTTTCATCTCTGTGGCTGTGATAAAACACCTTGACCAGAAGCAACTTAGGGGAATCAAGGAAATATGTCATCTTACAGGCTATAGTCCATCACTGAGGGAAGTGAGGGCAGGAAATCAAGCAGCATCCTGGAGCAGGTACCATGGAAGAATGCTCATTGCTTTCTTTCTTACATTTTAGCTAGACTTCTAATATATCTCAGGACCAGTTGCCTATGGACGGTGCTACCTCTGGGACCTTCTGTGCACAGACACAGTGGTGATTTGAATATGCTTGGCATATAAGGAGTGATGCCAGTCTGCCCTTGACTGCCTGTGGATCAAGATGTAGAAGTCTCAGTTCCTTCCCCAGCACCATGTCTGCCTGGATGTTGCCATGCTTCCTGCTATGATGATAACCTATCATCTCTGAATCTGTAAGCCAGCCCCAATCAAAGGTTTGCCTTTATAAGCGTTGCCATGGTCATGATGTCTCTTCACAGCAATGGGAACCCTAAGATAGACATGCCCATAGGTCAATCTGATTTTGGCAATTCCTCAATGGAAGCTCTCCTCTCACATTATTCTGATCTGTCCAGACTGACAATGAAGTCCAACTAGGACAGCAGGGCTTGCCATTTAATTTCACTAGGAGTCAGATGATGTAATTTCAATGCTTATATTAATAGTCATTTGGTATACAGACTTTGATTATTACCTTTTCCAATCACCACCGTGTGCCTTTCTGAGTTATGGAAGCCAAAGAGTAAGTAATATATTCTACTTGCCAGAGTCTCTTGCAGCTAGAGTCTCAAAGGCTGGAAGGAGAAAACATCCTCATCTGGTTGGATGAGCACAACGTGACACTGGAAAGCTGGTATTTTGTTATTGGTGATAGGTTATTTCTCTGCCACTGGTGAACTGAGCCAATTTAAGTCACATTAGATTATATTAAGGGCAGGTTTATTGGGAGGCTTCACTCGGGCAGGAGAGTTCACTGGCCCCAAGGACCAAAGTAGGGGAGTCACCATGGGGAAAGGGGGCAGGAGTAGGGAAGGAAGAGAGAAAGAGAAAGGGGTGTGTGTGCAGAGAGAGAAGAGGAGGAAGAGGAGGAGGAGGAGATTGAGCAAAATGTCTGGATTATATAGGGAGGAGCCTCTGGGGAAAGGGCAGTCCAGCCCCTGGGCTGGTAAGTTCAGGGTGGGGGGCAGGGTATGCCAGGTAGGGACTGAGGGATGCTGGGAGAACCTGGAGGCTAGGTCTGCTTTGGTATATAAAATATGTACATCAGTCCCTTGTCCTGGGATGTAAAACCAAACAATTAGTACCTCCTATTGTTTTTTGTTGGCTTCTTTTCCTAGGCAAAAAACTCTTTGATACTTCTGAGAATCAGTTTACTAATTCAGCAAACATTTATTGAGCACTTGCCATGTCTCTGAGTGGTAGTGGCATGGAGGATATGTTAGACTGTGACATGGTCTAGGCTCTTCAAGAACTCACACGTCCCATCTAGGTCTACCAATTCTCCACATCAGAAACCCCATTTCATTCTGTTCCCCTTAACTTAAATAATATGGTTGTCCCATCTTCAGAACTCAGCCAATCTGCTCTGTCCTTAGAAATAGGCCTGTGACTTCATTGTGTCCTATACTCTCTTAGCACTGTGGTGGTTGTCAGAAAACATGGCATACAGAGGGACTTGATCATCATCCAGTATACAGTCCTGGCTTTGTATACTCAGAAACCTGATTATGCACAAGCATCCTGAATGTGCATCTTTTTGGGATGGGCACTTGTGAACCCAGGGCCCAAAGAGCAAGACCAGAAATATGTCTCTCAGTCTCCACTAAGAACTGTAAATGTCAGGGTAGCTGGCAAGGCCAGGTGACTCTAAGCACATCCTGATCCTGACCATTCTCTCCATGAAGGTAGCTACACAGAAGACAAGAATATTCTCCATCAACCAAGCATCATCATGAAGCTTATGAGCATTTAATGACATGGCTTGTGTCAGTGTTTGTGCCTCCAGTAAGGCTCATGCTGGTGTTGCTACTGACCATGCAGATGCCATCTGCCCCTTGAGCTTTGGTTTTGCTGTAAATGTCTTGAAGCTTGTATCTACAGGGTCCTCTCTCATACTAAGTTTCTGAGTTCATGTTTTTACAATGAAGGGCACTGTCTTAGTTAAGGTTTTTATGGCTATGAAGAGATACCGTGACCACGGCAACTCATAAAGGAAAACTTTTAACTGGGGCTGTCTTACCATTTCAGAGTTTTAGTCTACTGTTGCTATGGTGGGAAGGATGACTGAGTTCAGGCAGATATGGTGCTGGAGAAGGAGCTGAAATGTCTACATTTTGATCTGCCGGCAGTAGAAGGAGACTGTCCCACTGGGTGTAGCTTGAGTTTATATGAGACAACAAAGCCTGCCTCCACCGTGACACACTACCTCCAACAAGGCCACACCTCCTGATAGTGCCACTACCTATAGGCCATACATTCAAACACATGAGTCTATGGAGGGCCATACTTAGTCAAACACCACAACACATAGACATGTAATCATGTACCACACAATGAACTTTCAGTTAGCAATGGGCTACATATATAATGATGGCTTAATGAGATCATATTGTGTCTTAGGGTTTTATTGTTGTGAACAGACACCATGACCACGGCAACTCTTATAAGGACTTTAATTGAGGCTTACAGGTTCAGAGGTTCAGTCCAGTATCATCAAGGCAGGAACATGGCAGCATCCAGGCAGGCATGGTGCAGGCAGTGTTCAACATCTTCATCTGAAGGTTGTTAGTGGAAGACTGCTTCCAGGCAGCTAAGGAGTAGGGTCTTAAAGCCCACACTTACAGTGACACAGCTACTCCAACAAGATCACACCTCTAAATAGTGCCACTCCCTGGGCCAAGCGGATACAAATGATCACATACTACCTACTGGGGTCACGGCCCTTTTGGAACGATTCTTTTTATTTATGTGTCCATGTGTGGGCTGCATGACTTCATACACACCCTGTGTACATATCCCTGCAGAGGCCAGAAGATGGTGCCAGATGCTCTGGAACTGGAGTTCCAGGCTGTTGTGAGCTGCCTGATGTGGGTGCTGGGAACTGAGCTTGGTTCCTCCACAAGAATAGTAATTGCTCTTAACTGCTGAGCCATCCCTCCAGTCCCATCCCTCCCTCCCCATGGACACTTTTGACCCGAGGTTGATTGAATCTGCAAATGCAGACCCCCATATATGTGGAGGGCTGACTGTATAGGAAAAGCTATCTGTTTAGAAATGTCCTGTACAAGCCATCGTTTAAACAATATATTTAAAGCCTCAGTCCTTGAACTTGTATACTATTTTGTTTGGAAAACTACTAAAAGTTACAGTCTACATGGCTGGAGAATTTTATTGGTCACCATTTGCAAGGTGGCATCCAGAACCAAAATTACATTTGAGAAGTTACACTTGAGCATTTATCACTTCCAGGTATTGCACAACGAATGTAATAAAGGGTGATGTGCTGCCCGCAAGATGTTCGATGGAGACTGTACTTCTTTAAGGCCTGTTTTTATTTTGTCACCCTAGGCTTGTGGATCCCCCAATGGTTTAACCCCTGGCTGTTGCAGACCACTTTGGTAAGATGTTAAATGTCACAGCTCTGGTAGAAGGAGGAAGTTCAAGGTTAATGAGAAAGCAGACCACATTGAGGGTCAATCCCACTTTCTGAGTTGACAGACATGGGGCATGAGACTGAACGTTCCTGGTCACAATAATGGATGCGGTATTGTAGTTACCTGTGGGAGAAAACGAGCTCACTCGTTCTGAGCCAGTTAGAGCACTACTGAGACGAACGATTCAGGAAGATTAGCTGAGGATTAAGTTACAATGTTCTATACCAAAGGATCAGAGCTGGAAAAGACGTTGTGAGAGTCTCTTAGGTGTGTGCGTGTGGGTACATATATATGATATATATCAGCTCTACCTCTCTTTAAAAAGAGATAAAAATGAGAATGATACCATTACATTAATAATTATTTTCTACATTTATTTACTTTGAGTGTGTGTATGAGTGTGTGTGTATGCGTGCACGCACGTGCATTTTTGCACATTTGTGTGTATGCACACAGCGCATGTGTGGAGGTCAAAGGACAGCTTGTAAGAACAGATTCTCTCCTTTCACTGTGTGGGGCCCGGGGACTGAACCCTGGTTGTGAGGCTTGCTGGCTTAGTGACAGACACCTTTACAAGAGGAGCCATTCTACTGACCCCCTCCCCCTTCCTTTCTATGCTCAAAGCAGTAGAGAGATTTAAAGAGAAGTACTCGAGGGGTTTGCGATGCCATGAAAGTGTTCACAGAATGCAGTATGCTATTGTACTGGCTGGCTTTATGTGTCAACTTGACACAGTCTGGAGTTATCACAGAGAAAGGAGCTTCAGGTGAGGAAATGCCTCCATGAGATCCAGCTGTAAGGCATTTTCTCAATTAGTGATCAGGTGGGGAGGGCCCATGGTGGTGCCATCCCTGGGCTGGTAGTCTTGGGTTCTATAAACAAGCAAGCCAGTGAGTAGCATCCCTCCATGGCCTCTGCATCAGCTCCTGCTTCCTGACCTGCTTGAGTTTCAGTCCTGACTTCCTTTAGTGATGGACAGCAGTTTGGAGGTGTAAGCTGAATAAACCCTTTTCTCCCTAACTTGCTTCTTGGTCATGATGTTTTGTCCAGGAATAGAAACCCTGACTAAGACAGCTATGCATGTGTCTAATATAATGTCTTGTGAAACATGTCTCCTGTCTGGCAGAGCATTACCACACCATTTTGTATATCTGTTATTGTGCCTCATTCTTGAGCCCCAAAAGATCACCAAGGAGCCAACTTGGATGCAATTGTACTAGGGTCGTTATTCAAGCTTGGGCTTGGCCAATCCATCTCTGGCAGGAGGGTGAAGTAGACAGGAGGGCGAAGCCCCGAGCTCTCAGTGGGTCAAGACTTTATAGGAAATGGTGAGCAAGAGAGGGGGGTTTCAGCCTGGCAAACATCTAGTTGTATGAGTTTTATAAGCCGACAGGTGGATGCTCTGAAGCAAGACCATGAACCGTCACAAATGGTCTGAAAGTACATCTAAAACAATCAGACCAATCTTTGATTGACAGTTGCTAGGAAGGAGCTAGGGAGTAACTCTGGGGGATGGGCTAAGCAAGCCACAGGGCCCTTCTTGGTACTTGGGTGTAGCCTAGGTTCAGCTGTAGATCAAGTTTTTCTTAAGATAGAGGCTGGTCCTAAGATGGATGGAGTAGGTTTGGCCACTCACTGTGAGTTTTCCTTCCATTCCCCAGAAGGGTAGATGAGCAAAGGAACAACTGTTCTATTTTCTCAGCATCCTGGCTCCTGCCCCTCGGAACAACTTATCTGGGAGGGGAGGGAACTGGGTGTACTCTTGGGTTCCTCTGCAACTTCGTGGGTGTGAGACGTGTGTCACGACACAGGACACTGTGCTCAGAAGGGCCCTGTGCTTGGCACGATGCTCTGTTCTTGTCAAGTCTGAGATTATTACTGAATTTTAAACACGAGGTTCTGTATTTTCCTCTTGCTCTGGTCTTTGCATATTGACTATCCAGTCCTGCTGAGGACATACATTCCCGACTGCTTTCTGTTCTGTTCAGACCTTGCAGGGGAAGGTCACAGTGTGGAGGGTGGGGTGTCAGGTCTTTATTTAGGGAGGGTGTTTTAGAAAGCCTCTTTGACCACAGAGCCAAGCCTTATTCTCTCCTGCTTGCTATGTGTTTGAGAGGAAGTGTTGAAAAGCGGTTTTGAGTGACCATTGCCAAGTACAAATCCTGGCTCCCCATCCTGCTTGGTACACGACCTTAGGCATGTGGTTAAGCTTCAGGTACCTGATCCCTATCCTGCAAAGCTCGGGCAGTGCTATTAAATAACTTAATATTTGGTTCCCATAACATTTATTGATAATTGCTAATGTAGTTGTATCACCATTGACCACTAAGTCTTGTTTCTCATTTTATTTGGAATTCAGAAGAACACGGGGCTATCTACTGGGCTCTCTAAAATCCAACAGTTCTCAGGCCTTGAAAAAAAATCGCAAATTTTTTTGAAGCAGAATCTGTCCTTGCCCTCAGGGGTCTTGTAAGTTCCTAACTTGAAATTTGGCTCTACCAGCATAATATGGGATGGAAGCTTTAAGAGGTAACCAAAGGCTTTGGACTCCGCTGGTAATAAATAGGTGGCCCTCTCTCCTTTATAAAAGAAGGCCTGTTGTCATTGTCACTGTGGCAGTCTCCCAGGGCACATGGACCCATCTTTGCCTGCCCTAGGCATCGACCACAGGCTCATATCTGGGAGGATGATATGATATGATATATGATCAAGAGATTTGGTTTTCAGCCCAATGTATCAGGCCCAGTGCTGTGTTTGGGTAGAATTGTGAGCTTAAGACTGGCTCATTACCCACCTCCCACTGTGTGTGTGTGTGTGTGTTGTGTGTGTGTGTGTGTTTGCTAGAGGACAGTGTTGTTGCTTATAAGCCACAAGTCTTGGTTTTGTGTTTGTTTTGTTTTTTGAGACAGGGTCCCTCCCTCGCTGGCCTGGGAGGCCAGCCCAGCTCGTCCCTGCCTCTCCAGAGCTGGGCACACAAGGTTGGGCTTGTGTTTCTGGAGATTAAACTCAAGTCTCTCACGGTTAGGCGGCACTTTTTGGACTGAGCCATTTCCTTATCCTACTAGAATCATCTTGATTGTTCTCTCAACTCTGAGGCCTGTGTGTAGGGCTTTTCTTTTATACCATTCTTGATCTTAGAAATCCTGTGGACTAGTGAGGCAACCAGTTGTTGTCGTGAGTGGTCAGGCAGGTGTACAAGAGGCGGGAGAAGCAGCCAGGGGAGAGATTTCTTCTCCTGCCTCAGGGGCCAGTGGGGGGATTACCCCTGACCTCTTTAGGGTTAGCATGGCAGACATTTCAAATTGTTTTCAAAAGCAAGATGAGGGCTGGAGAGATGACTTAGTGGTTAAGAATATGTATTATTCTTCCCAAGGACCTGAGTTTGATTCCCAGCACTTACCTCGGGTAGTTCACAGCCATCTGTAACTCCTGCTCCTAGGAAAACTGATTCCTCTGGCCTCTGTGGGCACGCTTACATGCATACACTTACCCACACACACAATTTTAAAAATAATAAAAAATCCTAAAAAGACGAATATAAAAATCTGAACACACACACACACACCATCATCATCACCATCGCAATTGCTTCTAGTTTTGGACTTAGCATGGTAAATGAAGAGCTTATTTAAATATTTTTCACAAGAATTTCTCACTGTTTTTCCTATCTCCCAAATTGCTACTTTTTTTTTTTTTTAAAAGACTATCAATTTCTTGGCGGTGGTGGCACCAGCCTTTAGTCCTAGCACTTGAGAGGCAGAGGCAGGCGAAGTTTGAGACCAGCTTGGTCTACAGAGTGAGTTCCAAGGCAGCCAGGGCTGAGCTGCACTGAGGAACCCTGCCTTGAAAAACTAAAAGACTATAAATTTCTCTCTGGTAAGTAGCTTTCAAGGTGACCATGCAGGGACAAGGGTCTTAATAGCTTCGGATGGGTTTGAAGGCTTGTGGTGGAAGCGCTGTGAGCTTGCAGGAAGAGGAGACAGCCAAGGCCAAGGGGGGGAGGGTGGGGGAGAGTGGGCAAGCGGGGTGTGTGTGTGTGTGTGTGTGTGTGTGTGTGTGTGCGCCTAGGAGGGACCTGGTGCAAGCAGGAGACCCCGCCCACATCTGGAGCCCCCAGGCAGGATCCTCTTGGCACTTGGTGTAAAAGGCAGAGGCCCCACTGCTATTTTTTCGGTGAGCGAGCCTGGTGAGGGAGCCTCCCCCGTGCGCCACCTGCAGGCAGGAAGTCCGCAGGCCCTAGAGAGGAGACCTACAGGTTTTACGTGAGATATGGGTAGGTTCTCTGACATCTCAGGCTCCCTTTCCATGTCGGTAAAATGACAGCCCCGTTTCATGTTAATCCAAAATTGATTTGTTTGTCAACTGTAAAGTATATTTCACACTCTCAAGCAGCTATTCCACATCATGTGGCATGTTCTGAAGTTGTATAAAACCAGGAAGAAGCCAGGCAGGTCACAAAAATGCAGAACAAAGGGGAGGTTCAGACTGAAATCAAATAAGGATGTGGAGAGCTTGTGCCTGTCGCTCTCTCCGGGGCCCCACAGCCTGAGGTTACATGACAGCTGGGCTGTAGTGGTGCCTGCCTTTAGATCCTATCACCTGGGTGGCTCTGGTCTCAAAAACAAAACAAAACAAAACAACAACCAACCAACCAACCAAAAAGGAAAAGAAGACCATAGGTTTATGTTAGTTCACGTCGGTGTGACAGTACTTATCTTTTTTCCTCTTCCTCCCTTTATCCTCATCTCCCTTCCTCCAACCCCCCTTCCCTCCCGCCTCCCCTCGCATACTTATCCATTCTGTGAGGATCATGATGCTAGCACATTGTGAAGGCTCACCAGACAAACCTTAATAACTGTTCCAACACACATCTGTTAATTTTATGCTTAATCAATTCACTTCACTTAATTCCAACTCAGTTAAATTAAATTTGGTTCAAAAAACAATTTTTGAGCGTTTGTCAGGTGCCAGGGGTCCAAGGACAGCCAAGAAACTGACTTGTCTCGTTAGTGCTTCACTGTGCTGTCATTCCCGCATCTGGCCACTTGGTGGCAGTGTGTCACAGAAAATGCTTATTTGTGGGGCTGGTTGCGTGGCTCCTCCCCCAGGCCTAAGGCTCCGAGATTGTTGCTCCTTGCTTGGATTTGTTTAATACACACTTCCAAATTGAACAGACAGCTGGTATTATAGCCATGCGTGTGCCGTGTATGTGCTTAATTATACTGTGGAATTAAATTCAAAAGGGTGAGAATGTGGTTACATGTGTATGCTTCCAAAGTCTGTGTGGAGTTCACAGCTTTTGCCTGGGGCTCAGTCAGTGACAGGGACGCCACAGAGAAAGCCGAGGGAAGCCTCAAACCCAGCGGCAGGTGGTTATCAGCAGGCAATAGTGAGAATTTGCTTCCCCAGGCCACCTGAGGTTCCCTTTCCCACCGCCTGCTGCCTTGGTTCAGCTGCCCAGCCTCGATTCATTTCCTCTGCTTCAAGAAGGCTGGGCCATTAGGGAGCCCAGAATCATGACCTTCGTCTTCACACCTCCCAGCATCTCTGACTTTTCTCTGTCTGCTGAAGTCACCCTGAAAACCTGTACTTGCAATGCAGGGCATGTTCCTCCGGAAAGGCATTCATTTGCTAGTTTCAGCGTTAATGACATCTAGGGATGTCGCTCATGGTGAAATCTCAGGTTCAGGAAAGGTCAATGGGAAAAATCACAATAGCAGAAAGATCTCAAGGTTCTTCCCCACAGCATCGTCAGCAGTCCGGGATGGGGCAGGGGTATTTGTCGTTGCAGGACAGACCCTTATTGGCCACTGATTGCTTTCCACCAGACTCTTTCCTTCCCGAGGAGAGTCAAGCAGGAATCACTTACAAATTTCTCATTCTCGTTGAGTTGAATTTGCTTCCTGTAGGTTTCAACGGTTGTTCCTTATTCTTTCTTCTAGAGCCATACAGGCAGCACCATAGGTCTTGTTAAATTATTGTACAACCTGAGCCTATCTGTCTGAGGAGGGCCAGAGACTCTGCATCTCTAACAGGCTCCCAGAGAATATTCATGCCCCTACTGGGTCAGGAGCTACACTGTGAAGGTCCTGGAAGAAAATTCCTTGAGGTTTGAAATGGTTCCTGGCCGGGAATTCTGGCATTAGCCGCTAGCTCTGTGACTGTGGAGAACTTATTCACAGTCCAGTGTGTGAAACAGAGATTCACATGTTTGGAGAATTCAGTGAAATTGTAACATGTCAGCTCGGAATGCCTTCTAGAGCCTCCCTACGCTGGCTTAAACCACTGCAGCCGACTTTTCTTGCTTAAGAGGAAATCTTGAGGTGAGGGGCTGCTGGCATTGCTTAGCTGCTCAATGATGCAATCAAAGCTCCAAGGTACATAGATGCACACATACATATATGTATATATGCACATATATACATAATATACATATTTGTATACACATACACACATATATTTGTATATACACATATACATACACATGTAAATATTTGTATATACATATACACATACATATATTTGTATATACATATATGCACAAATATACACATATATTTGTATATACATATGCATGCATATACATACATAAACACATAAGTTTGTATATACATATACATACATAATACACACGTATGTTTTGTGTCCCTCATTCCTAGTGTGTTGATTTTTATTCTCAGGCTGTGACCAACCACATAATCAAAGTGACTTTCACAGATCCAAGAACCGGAAGTATTTGTAATGATCAGCTTGGAATTCTTCTCTGTGTCTCTCTGTTTCCTCCTCCTCTTCCTCTTGCTCCTCCTCTCCCTCCTCCTTCTTTTTGGTACAGTGCTGAAAATTGAACTCAGTACCTCATGCCAGGCATGGTCTCTTTCACTGAGTCACAGCCTCAGTCAAGGTCTGAGTCTCTATCATGGAAACAAGAGCTATGTTCTAGGAATGCCTCTTAACCCACAAGAGACATCCCCTCTCATATCTCAATGGCCAGAGCTGGGTCTTATAACTACACTTAAGAAATCCTGGTATCGGCTGGGCCGTGGTGGTGCACGCTTTTGATCCCAGCACTTGGGATGCAGAGGCAGGCAGACTTCTGAGTTCGAGGCCAGCCTGGTCTACAAAGTGAGTTCCAGGACAGCCAGGGCTACACAGAGAAACCCTGTCTCGGAAAACCAACCAACCAACCAACCAACCAACCAACCAACCAACCAACCAAATAAACAACCCCCCCAAAACCAACAACAACAACAACAAACAAACAAACCAAACAAGCAAAAAAAGAAATCCTGGTATCAGAATGACTGACATAATGAAAAGCTTCTGCAGCCCCTCACAGGGTACCTGTGAAGTTGGCTCAGGTTAGGTGGTGAGGCAGCTTCCTGCCTGGCTGCTTGTGAGGGATGGTTTTTCCTGGAATTGACTTGTTTTGGACTTTTGAAGTTCCAGGAAACAGAAACTTAGGCCCAGTCTCCCAAACTGTCAGGTTGCCGCCTGTCATGGAGACATCTTACTCTGTGGCCCACGCTGGCCTGAGACTCCCTGTGTAGTCGATCTGGGTCTTGACTTTATAGCAATCTTTTTGTCTCAGCCTCCCGAGTCCTGGGATTATAGGTGTATGCTGTCATGCTTGGCTTTGTATGTATGTGTGCGTGTGCAGTGTGTGAATGAGTGTGTGTGATATGTGTGTATGTATGTGGTGTATGTATGCAAGTGTGTATGGGCACATGCAGATACCAGAGGTCAGTCTCTGGTGTTATTCCATCCGTCTTGTTTACTTGAGACAAGGTCTTCTGCTTGGCCTGTTATTTGTGATTTAGGCTAGATTAGCTGGCTACTCCTCTCTACAAAAGCTCAAAAACTTCTTAGGAGGTAACAAAGGGGACGCATGTTCTGAATCTTGCTCGTGTGAAAATTCTGACATTACACCCTCACATTTGATTCCTCATTTTGGTGGTAGAGGACGCCAGATGTCAAGTATTCTGTGAACTTTAGAGACATTGCTCCATTAATGTCTTTATTTAAAAACTGTAGCTGTAAACAGTTCATCTGTTCTGAGCTCCCAGCCGGTGTCAGTGGCTCTGCACCCTCCCAAGAGCTCTGGATTCACGAATGAAACACACACACACACACAGACACACACACAGACACAGACACACAGACACAGACACACACACACTTTATTTTTTGATATGCCTTGACTAGCTCAACGTCTGGGCACTTCTAAACCTCCCGGGGCCTAGTACACACTGCTCTCTGGTATTCCTGAGTTAACTTTCTAAATCTATATTTTATCTTTGCTGCCCTGTTTCTTCCTGGGCAGCCCTCCCATGGGGCCATTTTCTCTTTGCATCTACATTTCCGCGGCCGTCTCATCCTCCTGCTCCTTCATGGTGTGGTCCTTCCCACACCCCTCTCATGGCAGGATCCCCTTTTTTCCCTTTGTCCCTTGTCTGGGAAGCCTAAAAGTCCCGCCTCTGTCTTCCCGCCCAGCCATTGGCCACTGGCAACTTTATTTCCCAATCAGAGCCAACTGGGGGCAGGCTTCCTTTAGCCTACTTCCTTTAGACACAGCAAACAGGTTTCCTCCTCCTCCTCCTCCTCCTCCTCCTCCTTCCATTAACGCAATTAGCATGAGAACACAAGCTGCTACAAGAAACCCCAAACAACACTGATTCCTAGTGTTTTTTTTTTGTTGTTGTTTGTTTGTTTGTTTTTTAAAAGAAACTTCACTTGTCAGCAACCAGCTCCCAACTTCCCGCTCTCCTCAGCGTCAGGCTTTCCTCTTGATCTATGGCTTTCTGGGATCCCACGCGCTGTCCCAGTGTGGATCCTCAGTCCTAGATGATATGTTCTCTATCTTTAAAAAATGTCATTGGTATTTCTCTTCTCTCGCTTTTTCAGAGTTCCTGGGATGCCTGTTGGTTCGATAGCAGGCTATCTCATTCCGCTGTCGTCTTTCCGCTGTCGTGCGTGTGCGCACGCTGTGTGGGAAGCATAGGTGAGCATGCTTGCGTCTTTTCCCTCCATGTCAGAATTTATCCAATAACAATGACAAGCTGCAGCAGCTTCAAGGGGAGCAGACTGACTCGTACTTTCTTGGTAACCCCGGCAGAAGGCTATCGAGGCTCTTTCATTCCAATCCTAAGTATGGATATAGACTCTCAGATCATATCCCGCACTACTCAGTAAATGCATCTGTCTGTATATGTCTTTATGTATATGTCCACGTCTGTATATGTCCACGTGTAGGTTCCAGAGTGACTACGAAGAGACAGGAGTTTCAATGAGACAAGAAGCTGAAGCTGGGAAACAGACCGGAAGAAGGGCCTGTTGGGATTCAGGCCAGTCTGTGTCACAGGTTTAAGAGAAAAGGTTTAGAGTCCAGTAGCAGAATGAGAGGAAAGAACTGTGTCAGGATGAAGGCCGGGTGGATAGATACATGGCAGGTGCTAGGTGGCCACCTCTTTTTTTTTTTTTTTGTGGTTTTTCGAGGTCCATAAGTGAGTTACATCCTTTCCCTTGTCTGTCTGATAAGTTGTCAGGCCTGGGTTCCCTGATAGGATGTTAATATGGGCACACGCTCCTCCAGTCTCAATTCATCCTGATGAATTTATAGGGTAGAGACTTTGGCCTCTCAGGAATAAGTCATTTATCAGTTCGTGCTGTACCGGTTGTGCTCAGCTGATGTTGTTCACGTGTCCACCCAGGTGCTGTAGTATCCTCCATCCTCAAAATGGTGTCAGTTGTCAAATGGAACCTTTCAGGCAAGGCATAAATGAAAGACCTCTGTCTCACAGAATGTAACTTATAACAGCATTCGTTTTTCTTTTTTAATTAAAAAAAATTTTTGCCCACTTTCTCTTTATTTTTTGTTTTGCATTCTATAAGTTATTTTCTTTTACTCCATTGCTCCAAATCTTTGTTGTCTTTTTTATTTATTTTATTTTATTTCTTGTCAGTCAGTTTTGTCCACTCGTAGATTTCCTCTTACTCCATCATATTTATCTATAAACTGTTGCTTAAAGGAAGTTTTAGGCTTCCCTTTTATATCTGGATTTATCATTACCTTTAGGTTTTGTGTGTGTGTGTGTGTGTGTGTATGTGTGTGTGTGTGTGTCTTAGTGTGCTACTATGTCTCTTACTATGGTTCCTTGGTAGAAGTGTCCCGATGAGGCTGACACAGAAAGGTCACTTACAGTACTTGAATGTAGGGGCCGAGCTTGCTGATGGAATGGCTGAGATAGGATAATTGGAAGATGGACTAACCTCTTGATGGCATTATCCCACACGGACCTTTATCCCAGGGTCAGTTTCATTTTGACTTTAATGGTTAGGTCCATCTCCGAAGCACCCGAGTTCCTGAAATGTTCACCTATGCCCATTTTTTTTCCAAGACATCAAACTCCTCAGTTTTCTTGTCTAAAATCAGATGGAACTGGGCTAGGTCACCTCAGAAGACTCATGCCACTCTACGGCTTTATAATCCGATTCAGGACCGAGATTTAGTTGAGAGACAGAAGCGTATTAAAGGGAATGAACTATGGTAAAATAGAAAAAATCCTTTGAAGCTGTCAGGAGTTAGGCTCTAAAAACCTAATAAAACATTTGACTCGTTGGGGACGTGACTCAATGGGAGATAATTAGAAATAAACTTGGGGTGGGGGGAGGCTCAAGGAGGCCTAATATTTGGTGGCAATGCCTTAATTAATCTTGCTGTGCCCTTGGACTGACGATGGTGCTTACTTGTGCCGTCCAGCTCAGGGGTTGGAACTGCTCATGTAAGCTGCGTGATGTTGATTGAGTAGGGCATTATAGATCCAGAGAGAAAGAAGGGGTATTAGATTTTAATTTATAATAACCTATCCAAGGCCCAGGGTCTCAGATTGACAGATTCTCCCCCCCCCCCCAAGGTCAACAGCTTGAAGGATTTGTAAGATTAGATTTTTGTTCATACCTGAAATGAAGCTATGTTCTCTCCCCTGGGCTTGAATGAAGTTGAGGGGATTCCAAGAATGGGGGAAGAAAACCTTACCTGGAGAATTCTCACATCTGAACAGGAATTGATTAGATTCTGATGGTGCATGTATTGAAATGAAAACGAAGTCTTAGTTTAAGATCTACTTGCTTGCCTCAATTGTACAATCCTGGAAAATCGATGACATTGTCCCTATTTTTTTAATGTGTCATCCATTCAATATGCCTAGTAGGTGTTGGTTGCACCTTTGAGGAAAATGAATACGTTGAGAGGCAAAGAAGCCACAGAAAACGGCTTCTTACTCATTTTCCTCTAGCTCATGTTGGAAAATCCACAGGTCATCACCCAAGTCCATCCCGCTCTAAGCTGGCTGATTGGAACCGGGGCTTGTTTGAAAAAGATAAAGGTACAGTCGTTGGCGTGGGCTGGAATTCGAATGTCACAAAATACCGTGAGAAAGAAAAAAAAAAATCTCAGCCAACAGGCCTTACTTTAGCCACGTGACTGGCCCTGTAGACAGTTCAGTATTGTATTGCCAGAGCAGAAATATAGCCCACCTGTCAAAATGGTATTTACACAGAGTGCAAGAGGGGGCTGACGGGAGAGACATTTAGGAGAGATTTCCTGGATTTATGGCATTGATTTTTGTTCTTTGTATGAGGAAGACGTTAACATTTCTGCTGGAAATATGTTCTCTGTAATGAGTCTGGTTAACTTTATGAAATACAACACACCAGGTTAGCATGTGCCAGAAAGTGGGTCTCCAATGCTTTCAGAGAGGGCTGCGGGTCTCTCCCACAGGGGGTTTTGTTAAAGATCAGATAGGGAAGGAGAAAGCTCGGTCTGCCTTTAGTTTTGACAAAGTGATCAAAGGCAAGCCTTAGCTGGGGAATTTGTTTGAGGAAGGTTAGAGGAGAGGGGAGCTCTTCATAGCAACATGGACTTTAGGGGCTGCGTTTAATATCTGTTTCATCGGCAATTCACTCATTTAGCTATTCAACAAATGTCTACCATGGGCTGTGTTCTGCCGTCACCTAAGAGGCTGTACAGAGTTCCCCGTGGAGAGCTTCCAGACCAGAAGAGAAAAAAATCCAAACCAGTTTCACTGTCTGTAAGCATGAAGTATAACTCCTTGGAGAAGTCCATATGCATTTTGTAAGGTGGGAAACTTGGTTCTGTATTGCCTGTCTCTCCTCTGTATCACCCGTGGTTCCCTGGTGCCCAACACTGCATCTGGCCTGCCCTTTGAAATCTAAAAATATGCCTTTCATCCTTCCCTCCCCTCTACGGATCTGCAGTGACTTCCCGAGTTGCCTGCTGAACTCAAGATCAAAAGCCCATGCTTGAGAGTTACTTTGTTTCTCTCCCTTTCTGAGCACAGGCACCTGGGTAGTATCCTTTTATTCCCCAAGGTGCACCTTTCCCTTCTGAGATCGCTCAGGCTGCTGGAAGCCCCTGATAGAATCTTTGGTTTGTTGAAACGTTGATTGACGGATAGTTGTCTCCCAAGAGCATGCAAGATTTGTGCTTGCTTCACACCAGCACACTCTTCCACAACAAGGAACTAAAGGGTTAACGCCTGGAGCTCTGCCCTCAGTATTGTTGACTTTGTGTGGTGTGTACCCTTCCTGTGGGTGTACATCTATGGTGTGACAGCCCTGTGGGATCTACTCTACCGCCTTTTCTTGTTCACTTGCTTGGATACATCCCATTTTTAAGAGACTGAATATAGCGAAGTTCATCTGTCACATTTAACAAATGTTTAGGCTGTGTAGCATGGGTCTTGTAGGAAACGCAAGGGACTTGTGGGGTGTGTGTGATGGTTAGTTTTGACTGTCAGCTTGATGTCAACTAGACTCACTTGGGAAGAGAGCTCCCTCTGGTGACAGATTAGATAGATCAGGTGAGCATGCCTGTGGAGCATCGTTTTGATGGTTAAATGTTATAGGAAGATCCAGCCCACGGTGGGGAACACCGTGACACAGACTGGGCCCTTAACTGTGCAGGGGGGAGGGAAGCTAACTGGTAGCTAGTACGCAGGCAGCATGGGTGTGCTTGATTCTCTCTGTTCTTCGGTGGGGACATGTGGTGGGACGAGCTGTCTCAAGCTCCGGTGCCATGACGTTCCTTTCGATGACCGACTGTAAAGCTTCCTGCTTTATGTCCTTGGCATCAAATTGCTTTATCACGGAAACATAACAAGATGAAAGCTGAACATGGTGGAGCGGGGCGGGGCGGGAGGTAGATGTGTGGGTGGGGAGGTTGGGAGTAGGGAGTGGGTTGCGGTCAGCGACTGGGGTTGAGGTGAGAGGAGGGGTAGGATGGGGATTAGGAGTTGGGCAGTGGAGTGTATGGGAATATGCCAGTGAGCATTGAAGGAGTCTTTGGGTCCTGGACCTGGGGTCGGGCTGCCAACTGGGAGATCATATGGGGCCCATACAATCCCAGTCTTTGGGCTGAGGTCAGTTACAATCTGAAGGGACCTCCTGTGTACCAGAGTATCTAAAGTCCCAGGACCATGGTCTGGTGTGTTTATTGAATGAATATTGGGTTTGGATTTAAATAATGCTATTGAGTCGTGTCTGGTCTTAAGTGTCTTCTGTCTGGGAACTCTTTCACATATTAATTTGCCTTCTTTTAAAAAATTTTCATTTAGCCGGGTGTGGTGGCACATGCCTTTAATCCCAGCACTGGGGAGGCAGAGGCAGGCGGATTTCTGAGTTCGAGGCCAGCCTGGTCTACAGAGTGAGTTCCAGGACAGCCAGGGCTATACAGAGAAACCTGTCTCAAAAAACAAAAAACAAAAACAAAAACAAACAAAACAAAACAAAGCACTTAGTGCCCCTCCCACCCACCCCCGTATCTATATGGCTCACATGTAAAATCAGACCACAGCTTTATAAGACTTACTTTTCCCTTCTGCCACTCGGGTCCCAGGGATTTAGTTCAGGTGGTCCGCTTTGGTGACAAGCGCCCCTACCCACTGAACCATCCTGCCAGCCCCCCCCCCCCATTCTTGAATGACTTCATGTGCACAGGTACCTCCCACAAGATGTAAGCCCTCGGAGGACACGGCTTAGTTCACTAGAAATGATTTGTGAAATACAAGTCTAAAATCCCACCAAAAGGGTATGATTTGAATCGGAATTTAGCTGACCGGTGGAAGTTTGTAAGTAGGAACCCATCTGCCAGGCTCAAATGAGAGGACAAGTAATGATAGAACAAGCCTTTGCAGCAGGCCGGGGAACTCATTTTAAGAGCTAACCATGGTAATAAGACAGCTCACTCCCCCATCACTTCAGTGTTTGCCCTGTGAATTCTTGGTTTTAGAACTCAGGGTTCCACAATGCCTGGCGTTGAGGAAGATATTTAGCCTGCCAGGTTACGCCTCACATCTACCTTTTTTTTTTTTTTTTTTTCTCTCCCAATATTTGAGAAGCAGAGCAGGTAGAAGCAATCTTAGGCGGCTTCCCATCCCAGCTTCCTGGGTCACTGCCTGAACTCTGCTGTGGAGGGTGACGAAGATAACCGCAGCATGTTACTATTGTGCCGGTCCTTGGCTTATGGCTCGCATTAGAGCAAACAGGTTCGAGATGAGACCCTTCAGCTGCGATCTGAGGAGGCTGTTGCCTGAGCCCTGAGGGAAGGCTGGGGTCATTTTCCACCACAGTGAGCTCACCCAGGGAGAGTCAGAGGGAAAACTGGTAAGCTGCAGAACAGAGTTAGTTCTATTTGAAGCTTCTGTAATCACCCTGCATGGATCCTACCCAGCTTTCCAAGCGGCTGATGCGCAGGCGGGCCGCTGATGCGCAGGCCGGCCAGTGTGGTCTTTCCCGTGTTGTAGGCAAAGGCTTTAGGGACGAGAGGAGGGCGAGGTTCACCGGAAGAAAAGAGACCAAAGGAGACCTCGCCAATTACAGTACCTGTCAGTGTTCAACAACAGATAAAATTAATTCGGAAACCCAAACAATCTGCAGAAAAACCCGAACACAATTATCTAAGAAATTAAGTTACACCATTTCCATGACCTTTAATCAATCACTGCACCGTTAATGTTAATTTTGTGATCTAAAAAAAATCATAGTTCGATTTGCATTTTAATGGGTGCTAAATGAGTGTCATCAGGAAGAAATAATGGCAGGGTGGCCTTTTGCTACAAATTCTGCCTTCCTAATGGCAAGGCACAAAGCAAGGAAATGGCGTTTGGAAAGGTTTTGTTTCGCTGTCTAGCAGATGTACAGAGCTGCCCTTCTCAAATGAAAAAACAAGCAATTCCCCACAAATACCACCACCTGTTGTTATAAATAAATCTGAGCTGTAAAATGGAAAGGAACCTTAATGGCAAAATCATTACGTGTATCCGACCCCCTCCCGCCATCCCTTCATAATGGCCTCTTAACAACTTGTTCTCCAGTCATGTGCCTTTTTAAGCGTTCGACCGGCCTCCAGGCCCCCATCCTTAACCAAGAGAGATGGCGTGTGAACTTGTGGCTAAATATAAAAAGTTACAAACCTCGGGGAGAGTGACCTCTTTATCTATTTGTATGGTGTTAAGGAGCTGGAAAGTGACTAGGCACAACTTGGAATTTAGGGGTCCCTTTAAATCGTAGTCCAGATGGCCAGGGGCCATATTTCCTGGCTGCTGAACCTAAACTTCAAGTGTGGACACAGAATCCTGATGACATCAGGGTGTCACGAGGGTATTGGCAAGCTGCTAATGGCCTGGTAGACTTGCTTCTTTGAGCACTTGGAGGGACATTGTAAAGCATCACAATGGTGACATTGGATCTTTTAATCATCTTCTCACCCCTCTGCAGGCTCCTGTTGCCTACAGACTTTATCATGCTATCTATAAATATTGATTGTGTCACAGGCCCAGAATATCACACTTACTGAAAATATTGTGCTCCTTACCTGCAACAGAGCTTCTCTCTCTCTTTCAGACTTCTGGGAAAAAGGCCTGGATGAATTATTTCTTTGGATGAAAGAAGTCTTGAAATTATAAATTTAGAGACGAAAGCTTTAAAAATAAAGAGCTTCAGAGATTTTTTCCCCCTCCCCTTGAGTATAAGAAATTCAAATAAGGCAGGGAAGAGAAAATGTCGGGGATGGGTCTTCACTTGCTTTTTTCTTCAAAGGCAAGATGAGGGTAGGGATGGGGGGATGTTCCTGCCAAGATTGCAAAAACTCTACTTCATAAAAGATTTATTAGCAGTGACAGAGGGAGATTGCTGAGTGGGACCCTGATAAATGCCTTGCTTTTCTCTCCTTGCTTTAAAATTATGGGTTCTGTCCATAAAGTACTGATTAATTCATATTCACGCAATGACATCTTCCTCCCCCACCCTCCCTTCTTCCTAAAGCAACGATTGTAAGCATTTTGCTTCAACAAATAAAGTACTCTGGGTGGAACGCATACTAATTCATTGAGTTCGGCAACTGGTACTACATTTATGCAGCTAATCACAGCAAAGCCAGTAAGGTGCTTTTCTTTCAGCGTCGACAGGACCTGCCTACCTTTCAGCATTTTTCCCCCCTAAGGTATTATTAATCTCTAAACATACCCAAATTGAAGACTTATCTAAGGCCCTTTAAAGCTGAGCAACATCATAGGCCGCAACTCCCCAAGAGAGAAATTTCTTTGCTTTTCTGAAAGACCAACGGTAGCGATTGGAGTTGTGTGTGTGTGTGTGTGTGTTTTTCTTGTTTAAAGAATCCAGATGAAATGGTGTCTGCCCTAAATTTCCAGGGGGAAATGGCTGGGTTCGAAACAGTATTTACTGGGTGCTTCTGGCTGAGAAAAATGGCAGGGCACTCTCCGAGAAGGGAGGATGCCACAGAGCCGATGGAGACTAAGGCTAAGGAATTCTGTGATGGCGTCCATGGTAAGCCCCTGGCTAGCACGTTCCTACTTCAGACGGTGTTCTTGCTTCTGTTGCCGGGGTCAACCTCTTACCTCGTTGCTGGATGAAATATTTGAGAGGAATAGCTTGAAGGAGGAGAGTTTGTTTTTTTTTTTTTTTTTTTTTTTTTTGTATTTATTTCATGTGTACGGATAAAATTTTGCCTTTCTGTGTAAGTATTTGCACTATGTGTGTGTTTGTTGCCCATTAGAGGTCAGAGCCTTGGATCCCCTGGAACTGGAGTTAATGGATTCCGGTGACCTGCTCTGTGGATGAGGGGAATCAAATCTCTGTCTTCTGCAAGAGCAACAAGGGCTGTAACCACCGAGTCATCTATCTGGCCCCAAGAAAGAGAGTTTTATTTTGGCTCCTGGTTTAGTAGGTATGGTGAATCATGGTGGGGAAGGTGCCACTCACGGCCACCGGTGCTCCTCATCACCCAAGTGATGGGAGTATGAGGCAGCTGCTTCTTCATAAACTAGGTGGACCAGAAAGCAGAGAGGAGACAGGAAGTAGACGCGGCCATAACCATCAAAGTACTGCGCACGTCAGGTCTGTCAGCAAGAGTGGAGAGACGCTGGTCTCAAAGGTCCAAAACCTCTCAAAACAGCGCCACCACCTGGCGATTAAGTGTTCCAACACAGAAGCCTGTGGGAGGTACTTCACATCTAAAACCAAGACATTATCTCTCAGAATCAGCAAGGGCTTTTCAGTTTTAATGAATCCGAGAACGATTAGTTTGTCCCCGTTTCAAATAGTGGGAAATGTAGAAGGTTGTTAGTGAATGAGAATCTACTAGCTATCACCGTACTAGAGACCATTATGTGTCGGTAAGAACAGTGAAGTTTTCCACCAGTGGGGGCTCCTTAATCTAGGTTGGGGAGGCACAGGATTGTTGGCTCTCTGAGGGCAGGTGCCAGGATTGTCTTGCTCACATACTTTGGCGCTCAGCACATGGCCGCTGTTTGGAGCGCATTGGATAAGGGGATTAGGTTGTAAACAACAGAGTTGCATTGATTCTAGATAACTTGGACTCGGAAGACTTCAGAAGAATGGATATCAGTGGTTCTTTAGGCTTTTGAGTAACTTCCTAAGTTGCTTTACTATGATGATAAATTTTGATGGTCAACTTGCTTGGATCGAGAAGCACCAAGGTACCAGTATAGCACATCTCTGGGCATGTCCATGGGGGCATCTCTAGAGAGGAGTAACTCGGGGTAGAGAACCTGCCCTGAACATGAGCGGCCACACAGGCTGAAAAATCGCATAGAATGAGATGGGGAAGAGGGAGCCTTTCAGGACAGGCATTGTCTTTCTCTGCTTCAGGTCCACCCTGAATTGAATAGTCTCTGCCCCGTGCTCTTTGCTACTATAACTTTCTTCTTAATTAGAAACAACAGAGCCAAGGATTATGAGCAGAAACTCTGGAAACACGACCAAAACGAAGCCTTCTTCTCTTTAGTCATTTCCTTAGGTGTGACAAAAAGTCTAACTAACACTAGAGTCTGACTTTAGTAAGCTGAGAACGGCCATCCAGCTGCGGCGGGAGGCGCGGGAGATGCTTGTTTCTCCATCAAGAGTAAGACTGACTGGTCTGCTGGTGGTGATGACTCGCGCCTTTAATCCCAGTATGTGGAAGGCAGAGGAGGGTGAATTTCTGAGTTCGAGGCCAGCCTGGTCTACAGAGTGAGTTCCAGGACAGCCAGGGCTACACAGAGAAACCCTGTCTTGAAAAAAAGCAAAGATAAACAAACAAATACATAAAATAAAGAATTAAACTTACTCTTGGAAACCTCCTGTGCCAACTCTGGACCTAAGCTTAACTTACCTCTCCAGTCCTCACTCCTACTCTCGGGGGAGGATGCATTTTTCTTCCCATCTTACAATTTGCCTTACAAAGCATGAGCATCCCTCAAGATCATGTACCTGGTAAGTAACAGAGGTGGGGTTTAAACCCCTTTGTGAGGACTCTGGTACTCATGCCCAACACTGTCACACTTTACTGTCTGGAGCTAGGTCAGGCAGAGTTGGGAGCCCTATAGGGCATCATCTACAGGATTGTTACACAGAGGGGAGAGTTTAAAAGATACACCATGAGGCTTCCAGGGGGAGAATGTGTGGGCCTCTAAGGTCGCACACAGTATGGGCTTGAATTCTGATAAAAACTGGCAAAGTACAAGGGAAAAAGACAAAGACCGGTGGTAAAGATACTGGCGGCCAGCACCGAGGGACAGAAAATACTGTCAGGCACAGGACTCGGGGTGTACCTCTGGGGCAAGGTGGGGCTTTAACAGTTGAGAAGCTGGGATGGAAGCCAAAGAGATGCTTCATGCCCAAATCCAGAGGCGTCTCACTGATAAGAGGCCAATTTGTTTTGCTTAAATTAAGGGATGAAGGGCAAATTAGTACCAATAGATGGGATCAAACTGGAGGAAATTAAAGTGCCTTAGTTATTGGGTTTGGAAAGTATGGTTTGGTGAGGGGCAGGAAATAGGCTTACCAAGTACAGAGAGGTGGGTTCATTTTGTCAGAGTCAGTGGATGCATGTACATTTCAGTCTTTTGCTTTTAGTAGTAATAATAATAATAATAATAATAGAGAAACTTGCATGGGGCCAGCCACAGAGCAGTCGGCTTGCATCTCGCTTAATCTTCACAATAATTACGCCTGATAAGTACTATTATCATTGCTTCCGGTTTCACAAATAAAGGTTAAGTAATTTTATGAGATCACATATCCAGGAAGTGTGGGGCCAAGGCTGTATGTCAGATGAATCAAAACAGCTACACAAGAGGTTAAAATAATCACTTAAGTACACCCCACTGAAAGTGATCCAATAGGCTGTCCCATGATTAGCCGATTAAAGACGGGTTGTCACAGCAGGAAGCTGTGGATTTTCTGATTGCATACTACTTTTTTTCAACTAGGAACATCTATTCTAGGTTTTTTTTTTTTAATTTATATTTACCAGGCATGGTGGTACACACCTATAATCCCAGCATGTAGGCAATGGAAGCAGGGTGATTAGAAGTTCAAGTCATCCTTAGCTATAGAGCAAGTTTAGGGATAGCTAAGGCTACATGAAATCCTGTTTGAAAAAAATGTATAGTTCATTGTGTTGTAGACTGGAGAGATGGTGTCGTGGTGAAAGAGCATTTACAACTTCTGTAGAGGACCCTAGTTTTGGCTTCAGGATTCACAACAACAGGATACACAACACATAGCCTATAACCGCAGCCACAAGGAATCCCAGGGAATCCATTACTCTACGGGATTCTGTGGGCATTGCATTCACACACACACATTCCTACACAGGCATATACATGTACGTTAATACAAAACAAAATAAATAAAGCTTGGGGTTGGAGAGATGAATCAGTGGTTAGTAGTATTTGTCACGTTTGCACCCTGGGTTTGATTCCCAGCATCCTCATGGCAGCTTAGAATGTTCTAGAGGATGTAGTGCCCTCTTCTGAACTTCACAGACACTAGGCACACATGTAGTGCACACATGTGCTCCCACGCTTGTGCACACACACACACACACACACACACACACACACACACACACACACACACTCACACACATATTCAGGAAAACATTCATATACATAAACTAAAAAAAAGCTCCTAACTTCTTTCTACTTCTAATTGATGAATAAAAATACTATATATTGATAGTATAAACTATAAAATATGATGTTTTGATATATATAATATGACTAAATATATAATATATATGCATATGTAACTGACTAAAGCTAATTTGCATACCCATTTCTTTATGTGTTTATATTTTTGTGGTAAAAACATTTAAAATGTACTCTCTTAGCAACTGTCAATTATACAGCATATTGGTTTTAACCGTAGCCTTCCTGATGTACACTAGATCTCTTAAAAGTATTTTTTTTTGTTTATCTGTATGTGTTTGTAAGTATGCAGATGTAGGCCCATCTGTAAGTCAAATATGTGTGTGTGTGTGGGTGAATATGGAAGCTAAAGGTTAACTTGGGTGTCTTTCCTTATATACTGTCCATATTTTAAAATTTATTTTCAGTTTCTCATTGGAACCTAGGACTCTTAGGCTACCCCATAGACCATCCTGTTTCTGCCTCCCCAGTGCTGGGATTATAAGAGTATGCCACCATGCCTGGCTTTTTTCATGAGTGCAGGGGTTTGAACTCATGATGTTAAGCTTGCTCAGCACGTGCTCTGAGGATGGAGCCAGCTATACAATGCTTCTTGGACTTCCCTCAGTTTTCTTATTAATGTCTGATGCCTGCTTCTCCCCTAGTCTCCTGGATGTTCACGTGTTTCATGTCACTCCTCAGTGGAGATGGTATTTGTGGCATGTATCTAGCCTGGCAGACTGGTTCATATACCTGAATTTTTTTTTCCATCAGAGGCTGTCTGAGGCTACAGAAACTCTTACCAACAGTAACTCCAGAAAGGGCTGAGCAGTCTTACCCTATCTGAAGCACCAATTGAACTCATTTTCTCTGAGATTCTGGTTTTGCCCTTTGTAAATATATGGGTTGCATTGACATTCACTTATATTCCATGGCGTGGCTCTTTCAGAGCAGATGGTAAGACAGTGCAGGATACTCAAAGGATGTTGAGGTATTTCAGAGGGGTTTGTTGACCAAAAAAAAAAAAAAAAATGCTGGGATCCAAAGGCAAATGATGAGTTCAAGTTCAGCATTTTATATTGTGTGACCTTAGAACATGGCTAACTTTTCTTTTGTAAAGTGGGACAATTATACCACCACCCCCATTCCCATCTATGTAGACCTTTGACTAGAGAAAGACTGGATTAATCTCACAATAGATACACTCCATTGCACAACGCTATTGTCCAGACCTTGGAGGGATTGGAACATTAGCAAGGCAGGCTGTTAATAGTCTCTGAGATAGAATCCACATACAATACTGTGCTGTCTCCTGCTCCCAAGAGCAGTCGAGGGTTTTTCTATCTGATTTGTTTTGATAGGTTTGTTTATTGGAATCTTCTTTTCGAACGGTCTAGAATTTTTCCATTTTAGGGGATTCTGAAATGACATTTCTGAAACTAGCTGGAGAGCCTTCTCTGCTGTCCCCAGTGTCACCTTACTCCCCTGTGAAAGCACACCCGGGCTTCGTTACATTTACCAAGACAGACTCGAATAAATCCTTACTGTAGATAAACAGCCTCAAAATTAGCCACGGGTGAGCAGTCTACCTCTAAACATGCGCTTTAAAGGGCACGTTCTTTAAGGAAGGGGAGGGAAACCAAGCACCGAATGGGTTTGGAGATAATTCGTGTATTGCAAGTATGGCCTGATAAGGCCTAACAAATCTCAGTTTCTAACAGCAGAGATGTATAATATGGCTGTCACCAGGATGGGCTCTATAAGCCAAGTCATTTACCAGAGCAAAATGTGTCACTCACGTTACCTTTCGGGAGTGAAAGCTAACAGGCACAAGGCAACAACAGAGTGAATTCATGAAGTGCATGCCACCCGTGCTGTCTCTTTAGGACTGTGGTACGTGGCTGGTCTTACCACTCCTGTTTCATATATGAAGACATCCATGTCCTTAGGATTTATTGATTTACTTTGATTTTAATTCTGGGGTGGGCTCTCAACCCCAGGGAGTTTTTGGCAATGTCTGGAGACAGTTTGGATGGTTGCAGCTGGGGTTGGGACTGGGTACCAGTGGGATCTACTGGGACTCAGTAGAATCCACAAATGCTAATGTCCTTGATGCCAAAGGACTATGTAGTTGAAATGTTGGTAGCGCTGAGTGTGGAAAAACCCTGAGCTGGTGTAGCAGTGAGCTCAGCGTTTGATTCCTAGTCCGAGTCTCTACAGGTTTGACAAGATCACAGTGTGGAGGAGCTGCCGTCATTGATCACATGATTCCCCAAGCACACAGTGCTTTGGTGATACCTGGTAATTTCAGTTCTGAACATTTTGGTCGTTCCCATGGGTTCCTGTAAAACACTATTGACTGTTCTGAATATCACATCTGGGTGTCACATGATTCCATTTAGCAGTATTTAATCTGTGGGTGGTGGAGGAAGAACTGTGATGTACAATCATCAAAGCGAGTTCACAGTCCGTCAATAGATGTTTATTGAGAGGTTATTAAGTATTAAGCTCTGATCAAGTTTGATTTCATAAAAGTGGCAGAAGTGAAGACTTCAACTTCTTGGGACTCTTGTATGAAAGACAAAGAATGGACACACACAATAAAGAGTAAAATATATAACATACCAGGGAAAGATGGATACCCTCCACATAAAACAAAAGTAAGGGTGTGTGTGAGTGTGTGTGTGTGTGTGTGTTGCATTTCATATGGGTGGGAGGAAAGGTGTAAATAGGTAAGATACTAACTTTTTTTTTTTTTTTTGAGTCACAATGGTGGTGTGTGTGTGAGAGAATCAGTCATTTGGCTATTAGAGGAGAGTTCTGGGGAAGACTGAACAGTGAAACCTCTGGGACTGGTGCACGTTTGACAAGTGTAAATAAGAGTCAGGATGCCACCATGGCTCAAGTGGAGATGACGGCAAGGGAAAAGAGTGTGCAGAGAAAGGGTCCTGGCAGTAATGGCAGATGGACCACATAAACCCCTGGAGGACTGTGGGGGAGCATGGTTAGAGACAGTTAAAAATAAAAATCAGTCTGACAGCCGCGCTGAAAGTTAGGAAGGAGTGGTTAAGCACTCTAGGACCTTGGCTTCTCTTCACTCCTTTGCTCCCTGATGGCCATGTGGTAAGGAGGCCTCCTCTACCCCATGCGCAGTCACCATATGTCACATGTGCTGTCCAGAGCCCAAAACAACCCCGTCAAGGGGCTGTGGGCAGAGGCCCTAAAGCTGGGAGCCAACAGACAAGTTTCCACCTTTTATGTCTGCTTGTAATGTCTTTGTGTGTGTGCACACACTTCTGTGTGGGCACACATATAAATATGCACGTGTGTGTGTGTTGGGGGAGGTTGGGGGGCCAATGTTGGGAGTTTCTCAATTGATCTCCACTTTAATTTTGGGGGACAGAATCTCTCGTTGAACTTGGAGCTTGCCGTTTTGGCTAGACTGTCTGGCCAGCAAACCACAGGGCTCTTCCTGGTTCCCTGTCCACAGTGCTGGGATTACGTGTGTGCAGGGCTGTGTTTGGCTGTCTTTAAATGGGTGTTTGGAATCTTAATCCAGAGCCCCATGCTTTCATGACAAACATTTTATGGACTGAAGCATCTACCCAGTCCTAAACCTTTCCTCCTTTTAAGTAATTTGGGTCACTACAATGGGAAGCTGACTCACGTAAATGACTTGGCTTAGTTTTAACCAACTCTTCATTCTCCCTCCGAAGATCTTTTAAAAAATAAACTCCATCTTTGCCTAATTACTCAGAAACATCCCCATGCCCGCATCCTAATCTCTACAATGAACATTTGCCCTTTAAAGTATCTATGCGCCCCCCCCCCCCCCGCTTGCAACCCATTGGTGTGCTTGATCCATTTCATGACAGATTCAGAAAGGCTTTCAGAAAGACTTCATCGTGCATGAGATCCGCCAAGTTTTGCCTTAAAGCCCTCCATGGTTTACCTGGTACTCACTACTCACTGGGTTTACAGTGGTGCACCATTAAATGGTAAACTAGTCAGGTTTTGAGTTTGGGTCTCTTGTAAGTAAGTACATCTTTTAAAGAGGAATATATAGCCTACCCATGCTGATTAGAGTTGCAGGGTGTCATGATCCTTTCAATCTACATTTATCTTCTATTTATGTCTCTCTTAACTTGACTCCTTAATATTTACTTGTAATATTTATTTATTAAAATCTTGTTGAATCATATTCCTCCAAGGAACCTATCACATCTCCCCCCCCAACTAATAGTTGTTTTTTTTTACCTGAAATATAAAGCCTAAACGTTTCTCTATGTGTCAAGGAAAAAAAAGCAGTGTTGATTGCCCCCTCCCTTGGCAGATGGCGTTTCTGAAGCACCTTTAGTCTCCTTAGATGTTGAGTTAGTTCAAATTTTGAGTCAGGAAGTCACAGGCTCAGAGCATGTCGGGCTTTTGTTTTGTAAGAGGGCATGGGAAATGGGGTGCAGGGAGGAAAAAGATTTTCTGTGGGAAGAAAGAATCAGAGAGCTAGGCAGACACACAGCGGGTAGTTTTAACCTTCACCTTGAGCCAGGACAACACTCAACAACCCTGAAAGCTCCCCGACAGATGAGAAAATATGCTATATAGAGAGGCTTAAGGAAAATGGATTTCTCGATTCATTGTAGAAGTTTAAAAGCTTTCTAAGAGAGATTCTTCCATCTCTATAATAAAAAATTTTTAGCCTATGTTCCATTAATCTTTATGTCTACAATCGAAAGCCTTTTGCTTAATAATATCCCTTCAAATATTTGAAGACTATTCTTAAGTCTCCCCATAGACTCCCTTCCTTGAGAATAAATAATCTAAATTGCCTTAAACTTTTCTCATAAATTCTTTCTCTCATTCTTTTTATTAATCTTTATAACTTTTCCAGGAGTTTTCTTCACGTCGTTCTAGCTTGCTTCTCAAACACGAGGCTGGGGAAGGACCAAGGGCTATGATAGGCATCGTGTAACTTAGATCCAAATGGGAGTTATGCAGGAACAGGGTCCTGTTTCTTAATCGGTGTTGGACTCTTAGTACATGGGAGAGCAAACTGCTCTTCTGAGAAAATCCAGATAGTAAAATTTAAAAAAAATGAATTATTTTATTTTATGTATACGAGTACACTGTCACTGTCTTCAGACACACCAAAAGAGGGTATCAGATCCTATTACTGATGGTTGTGAACCACCATGTGGTTTCTGGGAATTGAACTCAGGACCTTTGGAAGAGCAGTCAGTGCTCTTAACCACTGAGCCATCTCTCCAACCCCAGATAGTAAATTTTTTAAGGGTTCCAGCTCAAGGGTTAATTTTTATGCAATACAAGGAGTATTGTTTATGCAACTGTTCTCTCCAAAAAGCTAATATTGGTGGAGAGATGCTCAGTAGTTAAGAGCATTTGCTATTGGAACTCTAGTTCCAGAAGATCTGACGCCCTCTTTTGGCCTCTGAGGACACTGCATGCACATGCTGCACAGACATACCTACCAGCAAACATCCGTACGCATGAAATAAAAATAAATACATATTTTCTTAAGAAGGTAATATTCTGCTGGGTGGTGGTGGGTGGTGGTGGTAGTGCACACCTTTAATCCCAACACTCAGGAGGTCAATCTCTGAGTTTGAAGTCAGCCTGGTCTACAGAGTTCCAGGATAGCTAAGGCTACACAGAGAAACCCTGTCTTGAAAAACAAAAAACAAACAAAGACCAAAACAAAAATGAGAAAAGTACTATTTCTTGTTTTAAAAGTGTATAAATGGTTCTTAGCTCAAGTTAGATAATGTGGCGGTGGACTAAAGTCTATGGGCTCTTAGTCCCTAGAACAATGCATGGTCCATTAAAAGTATTCGGTAAAGTTTATTAAATAAAACAGTACCTACATCTATGGAAACTATTCATTTTTCTCTGATATATACACATGCACACACATATACATATTCATATATATAAACATATGTATGTGTATGGATGTTAAAATACATATATGTGTACATAATACACGTATACACACACACACACACACACACACACACACACACACACACACACACATACTATTCTTCTGTTACACTGCATGTCAGTTAAGATCGCCGGGTCTCCTCTGGCGTGTTCACTCACGGTCATCATCTCGGATGCTGTCTGGAGTAGGGTAGTTGTATTATTCCTCCCCAATATAGGTTGTAGATAGAACAGTTATTCTTCATTTTCTGGTGGTCTTGATTTCACTTTTAAGGCAACAAAAATGTTTTAAACTCTTGTTATTCTTATATGTTCAGCAACTGCATAGCTAGAAGTCATTTGTGAACACGAAGAAGCCCACGCAGTTGCTAAAGCCAACGGGCTGGACTTTGTTGAACCATTGCAAAGCCTCACATTCTGGTTTTTCTCTTTAAAATAGATTTGCCTTTATTTTTAGTTTGTGTGTGTGTGTGTGTATGCATGTGTGTGTGCACATATATATATATATATATATATATATATATATATATATATATATATATATATATGTATGTATATGTATGTGTGTGATGGGGTGGTATGTGCACATGGATGCAGGTGCCTATGGAAGCCATGGGTATTGGATCCCCCCTAGAACCATAGCTACAAACTGAGATGCCTGATGGAGGTGTTGGGAAATGAACTTGAATCGTCAGAAAGCACAGTATGTGTTCTTAACTGCGGAGTCACCTCTCCAGGCCCTGGTTTCATTCTATGGCACCTACTTTCCTCAAAGACAGTGAAGAGTTAATTTCTGCCTACTGAACCCGGAAGCTCACAGAAGGTTGGAACTAATGAGAAAATAATAAAATAAAATAAAATAAAGAAAGGAAAAGACAAGACATTTCCTCCCCATCCCTCTAGTTTCTGAGCCTGGACAGAGCTGACTCTGTGACGTTCTGGGTTAGAAAGGTTTGCCTTCAGGGCTGGATCTGAACAAGACAGTCTAGGGCAGAAGAAGCCCGCAGAGCCAGGTGGATGAAGGTACTTTACAGAATGCCATCAAGACGGACGTAATACCCCCCAATCCGCCCTACCTCCAACATCAGTTGACTCGGCTCCTGGGTCCATAGAGGCCTTCCTCTTTGCAGTCCCTTTTTCTGTCGGCAGTGACCTTGAAGAGGTTCCTCATGCCTGTCAGCTTCAACGGCTCATGGAGCCACCTCTAAAGGAGCTGTTTAGTCCAGTTAGATGTGGTGCCCTGGCTGTATGAACTGAAGTCTACAGGAAAAAGAAGCCACACTTCTGTGATGGATGTACAAGGTTGCCTGATGAAAAGCTTTACTGTGTGAAGACTTGAATGCTGCAGCTCTGGAGCCAAACCTTCCTAGTTCTGTCTTAGATCCCCTCAATACCATTCTTTGCCCACCTCTGTGTTTGACCGAATTCCTACCCCGGTGCAGTTCTTTCTGGATTAACCGACTCTCAGCTTCCATGGACCCACAGGCTAAGAATGTCACCCGAGGCTCACGGCAGAGATGTCCCCATTTTGCTATAACACGCTTAACCTGATATTTCCTATATTTTTAAAAAAAGATTTATTTATTTACTTATTATGTTACAGTGTTCTGCCTGCATGTATTTCTGTGGGCCAGAAGAGGGCACCAGATCTCAATATAGATGGTTGTGAGCCACTATGCGGTTGATGGGGATTGAACTCACGGACTTCTGAAAGAACAGCCAATGTTCTTAACCTCTGAGCCATCTCTCCAGCCCGTATTTTTTTAAAAAATGCTCTGATATATGACTTTCTTTTGTCCTGCTATTATAAAAACTTCATGAGACTGGCACTATGCTGGAACATGGAATTTGGAGCACGTTGACCCTGCGTTCCCAGGCTATGGAACTCACCTTCGGCTGAGGGGAGAGCTGTGTTTTTTTGTGCTGGCAGCTGACAGAAGCAGGCAGGGAGCATTTCTTTTTCTCTAAGCTTCCAACTAGCACCTGGGTGGTATGAGTGTTCAATCCCTTGGGTCTGTGAAAAGCGTTCCCTAGGGATGGGAGATGTTGCCCAAGGCAATTGGCTCTATCCAGCCCTTGCCTCTTCTGTCCCCTTGGATTCCCTCACTGCAGAGATTGTCGTGATTACTACCTTTTATATGCCCTGGAAAGTTGCATTTGTTTACGTTGACTTCCTTCTTAACCAGCGGGGGTGGGGGGGGGTGGGGGTGGGGGGGGTGGTGTAGCAAAATAGCCAAGCTGGTGGTGTGGTGGATCAATCCTTAACATTTCTTCTCTCAAATGTTGAAGCGAGGAAAGTGACGACAGTTCTAAGGTTCTATCAGGTGGACATGACCTACAAGGTCACAAAATCAGGTTCTGCCTCTGATTCAGGAGCTGGGAAGGCGATGGAAGCGTATTCCTCCTGAGGGTGTGAGTCCAAGCTTAGGAATTTATCAACGTGTGTCTGGGATCTGATGCAATGAGTCTCTTCCATTTTCTCATGAAACAAAAAACTAGTTTCTGATTAAAGCTGGCTGGGCTTCCTGAGATACGGAAATTAATTCATCTGGAGATGGTGGGGGTATCCTGTCTTTGTCTGGCTTACCAGATAAATAGTCTCATTTGCATGTGGGGATCATGTGTACTCCCCGACTGGTGAGAGAGCAGTGACGGTGACATTGAATTTGCATATCCCCCTTCACTGATGTTGGCAGGGCTCCTTTGAAGGTGTCCTGGATTCTGGATCTATCCTCTCCTGTTCTTGTTGGAGGTCCTTTTGCTCTGTGCCTACTCAGGTCACATTCAGAATGCTGGTGTGGAAAAACCACAGTGGTTTGAGATGAGGAAGGCTTATTTCATTTTTTTGCATGACACGGCCTTCACATAGCAAGGGGAAAATCACTCCGTGCTGCTTTCTCTCAAGCATCCCTCCATCATTTAGAGTTGATGCTGATTTTGTTTTTTTTTTTTTTTTTGCATAAAGCTCACTGTGGCAAGTGTTTTAGACTTTGTCTCCTTTATTTTCTCACTACTCAGTTGTGCCCTTTTAGTTTAGGAACATCCATGGCCAGCGTGTAAAGGACCAATCATGGATGGGTGAAACTTTTATTTGCTAGAACTGTCGGTTGGTGAGGAGGAGAAGAGAATCTGGCAAGTTAAGCTTTTATTACTGTACCCTAATTACACAAAATAGAGGATTTCATGATGACATTTTCATACGTTTGTATAATGTGCTTTGATTACATCTACCCTTCCATCACCTTCCTGAATCCTTCCTTCCCCCACCCCCAGGACTCCTTCTCAACTCAAACACCTCCTTCCACTCTTAGGCTTGCTTTAAAACATTCAAGGTCTTCTGCTCACGAGAGAAAGCAAATGGTGTTGGTCTTTCCAAGTCTTGCTTCACCTTCAGCCTCATATATTTTCCTAAATGAAATGATGTCATTCTTCATGACTGAACGTAACTCCACTGTCTGTAGATTATTCATTTCTATATGAATTTATCTGCTGATGAAAACCAAGGCTGACTCCATTTTCTGGCTCTTGTGAATAGGTTTTCATTCCCTTCCTCCCTCCCTTCCTCCTTTCTTTCCTTCTTTCCTTCCTTCCATGTAGAAGCCGTTTATCTAGATCAACTTTCCATCCCTTCAAGTGCCCATTTGTTGGGAGCTATACATTTTACAATTTGGTGGCTTGGCAGGCTGAGTGAGAAGGGTCTAACCTCGGGAGCTGTTCTAAATATTAAGTGTGTGACATCATTTTCTTTAAGCCACCGTGTCTCTGTTTGAATTCCTGCACCCATATGGTGAAATTAAATTTGTCTCTCTACCTTAGTTCTCTGGTTAGACTTCTGAGTGCAGACAGCCATATGCTGCCATCCTCGGATTTTTAACAAATGTATAGTCACGGAAGTCCTGAGCCTTTTATCCTTTACTGTGACTGGAGGGCCTGGGTCTTTCAGATCACTTTAGGTATGTGTGACCCCCTTTTGTTTTCTCAGACGGTGTATACAGTCAGAATCTCCCCTATACAGGGCCTGGAGAGTCTGCTTTTGCCATTTAGCAGCCATAGGATTCTCTTAAGCTATGCAAAATAAGAGACTTTATTTCATCCACTAGAGGGTGCTGTGCACCAAGGGTAGCCAGTTCCATCCTTTCTGTTAGAGGGATGAATTAAGGATTAATGAAACCCATATTCAAACCTTGAAACTATATCACCTATCATAAACCACAAACCAAAACACCACACTAGCAATGTACTTTATAAAAGGAAGAAATGCAATTTATTAGCAACTTGCACACTCCAGAAGGTACAGGCCTTCTCATTAAATCAACCGAACGTTTCTTTTCCTTTCTCACAAACCCAGGCGGTCTGAATGAAGGTTGTCTCAGTGTGAGCTACTTAGCCGAAGTCCTTAGGATCTTTGCGGGGTGGGGTGGGAGTGGGGGTGGGGGTGACAGCTTCAGGTTTGGTTCTGTTAAAAACAGAACCCTTCGCTAAAAACAGAAGCCTTTGGAATCATGTCTCCGAGGCTGTTAGGAAGTTTTTTAACAGCATTCTTTTTTCTTTTTTCTGTAACTTTCAACTTTGCAGATTGTTTTCTCTCCCTTCCCTTCCCCTTCCCTTTCTTCGTGAGTCTGATGATTGCATCTAGCACTTCACAGCACAGCTAAATGAACACCCCTCGCCAGTCACAGAGGACACAATGCTTTTCTTGAATCTTAGCTTGTGCTGTCCAAGAGTCATCCAACCAGGCACTCACGGAACCACCCCTTCTCTACCTTATGCCCAGTTCCCTTGCAACCCTCTCATGTTGCTGCCATATAAGAAAACGCATTTAATTTCGGACAGATTAGTTATTAAATGTAAGATATTAAGGACATTAAAGGCAATTCTCTGGTGTTATTTTTTCACCCTGGAGTTCACATACCTTTTCCTGATGAATATTTTTGTCATTACCAGGACCACTCATCTATTCTTAATGGCCTAGCAAACCTCATCGATAAGCCTTCTCCTGAAATGTTGATCTCTGGAATTTTATCTCCTTTATTAGGTTAAGTTGTTGCATTAAATCTGGTGAACAGATTTAAAGTTGGGGCAGCAGTAGAGCAGATGCTACTGACTGGTCACCCCCAAGGTGACCAGGCCAAGCTTTTATGAAAACTGTGTTGTTTAGACTGTATTTCGATTTTAGACTCTTATCTCCACTAAAAATTCCATTATTTATTTATTTATTTGTTTATTTATTTATTTATTTATTTATTTGGTGTGTGCATATGTGTTGGCATGTGCATACCGTGACGTACATGTGGGGATCAGAGGACCACTTTCAACAATCTGTTCTCTCCTACCATGTGGGGCACGGGATTGAATTCAGCTCATCAGGCTTAGTGGTAAGTACCTTTACCCACTAACCCATTTGCTGTATGTCTATGCTATACACAAGGTAACTGAGAGCTCAAAGGAAGTCAAGAAACGTGATGTAAGTGGCCCAGCTAGCCAGTGGCAAGAGGGGAGGGGAGTACACGGAGTACACTGGCTTCAGGACTGCTCCCATCTTCCAGAAATGTGCTCTCCTGGTGAGAATTTGAGTCTAAGAAAGGACAAAGGCCAGACCGTGTATGAAAATAGAGCTCTGACTCACAGTCTGGAGCAACCAGCCGGGAGAACAGAGCCATCATTTAGAGGAACCAGCAGAGGAAGTCAGTCTGCCGTCTCCTTTCAGGCTAAAAGGAAGTCAGATCTCTACCTCTATCAGCTGCTCCAGGAAGGCAAACAATCATACGATTGGCCCCAAATGGCCGAGATTTGAGTACTGTCTGACAGCTTCCATAACTGTTGTCCGTACTTGCAGTTTAAGACCAACCAGGGAAAGTCAAATATATATCCCTAACTAGTCATGTAAGATACCATGATTCTAGTAAGCCTGCTTCAGCTTCCTCAGGCCAACAGATGTCCCGATGGGCAAGCATAGAGCTCTTCCTTTCCCCTCCATAGAATGTTCCTTCTCCCCTGCCTACCTCTGAGTTTTGCCAAATGCTGTGGCAGTGTCTGGCTTCTCTACTTAGTAACAACCTCTGAATAGAGTGTACACACCTTCATTTGGTTAGTCTTCATTTATTTCCTCACTGGACACCATATACTTGCTGAGGGCTGTGTTGAATCTCTTCTCTACTTCCCAGGATGACTTACAAGGATTCATATCTAGTTGTCTTTCTTTCTCCTTCTTCTCCTCTTCCTCCTTCTCTTCTTTTAAAAAAATTGTCTAACTATTCAGATTGGCATTCATCTAAGGGATTTCAAGGATTTGGGCTTCATTAATTGATCAATTCTATTTCTGTAACTTTAATGATTTTGTTCCGATTTGCTATCACAGTGACCCATTCACCACTTACAGCAAATGTCCACTCTGGACATGCCTTTATCAGTACTTCTAGAAAGGGAGGAGTTTTAGATATTTGACAAACATTTAAAAATACTTTATAAATTCTTGGAGAATTTAATACAAAATATTTTGACTGTAATCTCTTTTAGCTCCTCCTCCCAACTCCCCCCAGATCCTACCCCTTACTTCCTCATCTTCATGTCCTTTTTTTTTTTTTTTTAATCAGTAACCCATTGGCTCAAATGAACCTTTTTTTTTTTTTTTTTTTGAGTGATAAAACAACTTTAGTTGCGAGCCCTGCAGAGTTTCCCCACAGCTCAGAAATGTCCATCTTATGGTTGCTTTCTCCATCACACGACCCAAGTATTCCCCCGATCATGCTAGAAAGTACCTCAGGGGTTAAAAACAGTCTAGCCACTGCTCACTTCGATTCTAATGACCAAATAGTTCATGTGTCTTCAAATGCCCCGAGGTGAAAAATGAAACTGATAGGAATCTGGAGAGGCAACATTTCATCTGGAAAATATGGACTTAGGCCCAAATTGCTGTATTTGTCAAGGCACCCACTCTTCTTTCTGAGTTTACAGAGAGTTCTCATGCACACGGGCTATTTCCTGGAAGTGTGTTATGGTTTAGGAATTGTGTTAGAAATGAAGGAAGCAAAGATGTAGGGTATTCTTGACTCCAGGTTGAGAGAAAGATAGTCTTTATAGAAATACAAGGTGACCCAAGATCATACATTGTGAATATGGAATGGATGATCCCTGTGTGAGACCAGTAACAGTGGGGTCTTCACTGGTCCTAGAAGTGCAAGTGAAGATACACGTATGTTCATGGCCCTGACCTGTGATTGCTTGAGGACACATACAGCTTGCTTTGTTGACAAGACCTCAGTTGTTAGCTCCCTCAAGCTATTTGGTCATATTAACTCTAAATACCAGAGAAAATTAGTCTTTGTAAGGTCCTGCATTTTCATCTGTAAAATTTCGTGAAGAATAATAATTTTAGCAGCGTACCCTAGTCCAATAACATGCCCATCATTGGTACATATTAAACACTCAACGAATTTCATCTGCAGTAATTGTGAGTTCAATTGTCTTCAGATTCTAATGTTAGACAATTCATATTTTAGAACTGGAAGGAAGGAGGGATTGCTGAATCATAGCCTGACATTTGGGTGTTCCTCTGGGGCCAAACCAAACCAAACCAAAACACCAAGAAGGAAAAGAAGAAGGATTAGGAGGAGGAGGGGGATGAGGGGGAGGAGGAGGAGGAGGAGGAAGAGGAAGAAGAGGAAGAGGAAGAGGAAGAGGAAGAAGAAGAAGAAGAAGAAGAAGAAGAAGAAGAAGAAGAAGAAGAAGAAGAAGAAGAAGAAGAAATAATCCATTTTAATCACTTGTCCAGAAACAAGTGCTAACGGATATGTAGCACTTCTGAATAGCTCACGGGAAGGTAAAAACATTGAGCTACTGATCGGGAGCAAAGAGCATGATTCATGAAGAGGGCTGGGGAACTTTTGTCCCATATCTTGAATGTTGTCAATCATGGGTCAACAGACACATAGCAGAATCTGCTTTTGCTTCAGAAAAAATGATCTTGGCTGTGGGGAGAATTGAGTAAGGGAAGTTGGTTTCCAAGGAGGAGAAAAACTTATTTGAGTCCCTTCCATAGTAAAGAAGCTGGGAGAGGTTCTTAAAGGCTTCCATTGGTGCCATGAGGCTCAGTTTCCCCACATGAATGAGGTGGAAGCCCAGTTGTGAGGCATGAGTGAGATAAGAAATGTGAACATACCGACACAGATATTTCTTGAATAGTGGAAATATACTGATATTATTTCCCATTTTTCATTTTCTTAGTGATAGAAATAGTGACAACTGGGAATTGTACTGGATGCCAGAATAGTTATTTCAATGTGGAAAATGAACTTACATAAAATGATTAATTTTATTTAACTCTGGAATAATATGGCAGAGGCTGGTGATCGTCTTCCAAAATCCACTACCCTTTTTGTCAATTGTAATTAGAATCCCTCATGAATTCCAAGCCATGGCTGCTTAGGATAGCAATCATTTTCCCAAGCCCCGTTTTCTACAACGTATATGTTGGTATGAGTGTGGACATTGGGCTGTGGGAGTAAATTATGCAACCTACAAGGCATTTCTTTTTTTTTTTTTTTTTTTTGGTTTTTCGAGACAGGGTTTCTCTTTATAGCTCTGGCTGTCCTGGAGCTCACTTTGTAGACCAGGCTGGCCTCGAACTCAGAAATCCGCCTGCCTCTGCCTCCCGAGTGCTGGGATTAAAGGCGTGCGCCACCACGCCCGGCTCGGCATTTCTTGAAGAGAAATGATGTATTCTCTTCTTCTTTTTTCTCTATTGCCTGGAATATTGGTATAATGGCTGGAACTCCGTGGAACACTCAATGGGACCCTAAGGCATAGACTTTGTTTAGGATAAATAAGCCTGGGTCACTAATGACTGCGTGACTGCCATGGTAGTGTTGCGTTATGGTGCTGATACTATGGAGGGAACATAGACTTTCTTATTTTTTTGAAGCAGCTTTTTGTTTTCAGGGATGCTCAGTCACTACCAGAAAAATGTTAATCTTAATAAGTCCTAGCAATTACTTTTTAATGACTATTGATTGTTCTCGTTTCATTCTGTTGCTGTAATAAAATATCATGGCAAAAAGGAACTTAGGGGAGAAGAGAGGTTTATGTCAGCTTACATTTCCAGGTTATTGTCTATTGTGGAGAAGTCAAAGCAGGAACTTCAAAAAGCTGGTCACATTATGTCCACAGTCATGAGCAGAGGGAGAATGAATATAGCATATTTACCTGCTTGCTTACATGGTTCAGGACTCTTCTTAGGGAATGGTACTACCCACAGTGGGCTTGCTTTTTCTACATCTATATGCCCACAGGCTGATCAAATTTAGCCAATCCCCCATTGACAATATCTTCTCACATGATTCTAGGTGGTATCAAGTTGACAATTAAAGCTGACTACCACAGTGATACAGCCACATGGCTTTAAAAGGAACACATTAAGACTTCAAATCAAGAACTAAAAGGAATATGCATCCTTCATAAGAATTTGCTTAAAAGAATTGTAGCCTTCCAAAATGAGGAAGGAAAACTGGTATGCCTTTTGGGTTCTAATGGCCAAGTCAAAGTTTTGATATCATATTATTTATCAGTGAAGAAGAAATAATGTCAGCAGGCATAGGTTTCAAGATGCTAAACTCCATATTGATTTGACCATGGCAGTTTGGAATCCAAGAGCCCTAACAATAGCAATGGTAGAGTAATAGTACATCCTTATCACTGAGTTTTAGGATAGCTTGTTGTAATAAAGCATCCTACCTATGTATTTGATATTTAATATACACATATATTAAAAATCAGGACCAAATTGCTTTGTGTTTACATTTTCTTTTTTTAAATTATTAGGTATTTATTTCATTTACATTTCCAATGCTATCCCAAAAGTCCCCCCCCTCCCCCACCCACCCACTCCCACCTCTTGGCCCTGGCTTTCCCCTGTACTGAGGCATATAAGGTCTGCATGACCAATGGGCATCTCTTTCCACTGATGGCCGACCAGGCCATCTTCTGATACATATGCAGCTAGAGACACGAGCTCTGTGGGTACTGGTTAGTTCATATTGTTGTTCCACCTATAGGGTTGCAGATCCCCCCAGTTCCCTGAGTACTTCCTCCAGCTCCTCCCTTGGGGGTCCTGTGATCCATCCAATAGCTGACTGTGAGCATCCACTTCTGTGTTTGTTAGGCCCTGGCATAGTCTCACAAGAGACAGCTATATCTGGGTCCTTTCAGCAAATTCTTGCTAGTGTATGCAATGGTGTCAGCATTTGGAGGCTGATTATGGGATGGATCCCCGGGTATGACAGTCTCTAGTCCTTTGGTCTCAGCTCCAAACTCTGTCTCTGTAGCTCCTTCCATGGGTGCCTTGCTCCCAATTCCAAGAAGGGGCAAAGTATCCACACCTTGGTTTTCGTTCTTCCCGAGCATCATGTGTTTCGCAAATTGTATCTTATATCTTGGGTATTCTAGGTGTAGTGGCTATTCCTGGTTGTCAACTTGACTATATTTGGAATGAACTACAATCCAGAATTTGAAGGCTCACCAGTGACCCTTATCTGGAGGCTTGGAGATCCTTATCTGGATCTTGGTATGGAGATCTTGAGCCATAGTGGCTATGGATTCCAGAAGATTAAATCTCCGAGTTTAAGGAGATTTAATCTGGGCTACACCTTTTATCTGGGATTAAAGGTGTGGTGGAACACACCTTTAATCTGGGCTACACCTTCTGCTGGAGACAATATAAGGACATTGGAAGAAGGGAGTCTAGCTCTTGCTCCTTTGCCTGCTTGCCGTGTGAGACTGAGTAACTGCTAGATCCTTGAACTTCCATTCACAGCTGCGACTGAACCATTGTTGGGAATTGGGCTGCCGACTGTAAGTCATCAATAAATTCTTTTACTATATAGAGACTATCCATAAGTTCTGTGACTCTAGAGAACCCTGACTAATACAGAATTTGGTACCAGGAGTGGTTCTAGAGTAACAGAAGTACAAGGATGAATCTTTTAAAATACTGGAATTGGCTTGTTGAGCCACCAGCACTTTCAACTACTGAAACCTCTCCAGATTCTCTCCCTCCTGGGAGCTCAGAGAATTTTGAAGACCCATGGTTGAAACTATTTTTCAAACTTAAAGAAGCTAATGCCCTTGATTTTCTTAATGAATTAGGTGATTCAGTGCACAAAGCTTTCTACAAGATGGGGAAAAAATCAGAAAATGATTTTACTGGCTGGCTGCTCTTAGTTTCTGGGGAAAAAATGATGAATGAAAGGAAGGAGTTGTGTGATAAAATCGAAAGGCTCCAGACACAAGTAAACGATCTAAAAGTTGCTAAGTGTGTCCTTGAAGAGAATCTTCTCTCTTGCAGCAATAGAGCTCAAGTTGCAGAAAATCAAACTGAAACCCTCATTATAAGGTTGGCTGAACTACAGCGAAAATTTAAGTCTCAGCCTCAGAATGTGTCGACAGTTAAAGTAAGAGCACTAATTGGCAAAGAATGGGATCCTATAACTTGGGACGGGGATGTGTGGGAAGACCATGTTGAAGCTGAGAATTTTGAATCTTCAGATTCTCAAGGGTTTGCCCCACCTGAGGAAGTAGTACCCTCAGCCCCACCCCTTGAAATAATGCCTTCCCCACATGAGGAAATTAATTTTGCAGAGTCTGATAAACCAGCAATGACTTTCACTACTGATGTTTCTCAAGGCCCACCAATAGTTTCTTCTAGACCTGTAACCAGACTCAAAGCAAAACAGGCTCCTAGAGGGGAGGTAGAAAGTGTAGTCCATGAGGAAATTCGCTACACTACTAAGGAGCTTAATGAGTTTGCTAATTCATTCAAACAGCAACCTGGTGAATATGTGTGGGAATGGATTTTAAGGGTGTGGGATAAGGGTGGAAGGAACATAAAACTAGAGCAGGCTGAGTTTATTGACATGGGCCCTCTGAGTAGAGATTCTAGGTTTAATACGGAAGCTCGCATGGTTAAAAAAGGTGTCAAAAGTTTGTTTGAATGGTTGGCTGAGGTGTTTATCAAAAGATGGCCTACTGGAAATGACTTGGAGATGCCTGATATTCCATGGCTTAGTGTTGATGAAGGGATTTTAAGACTTAGGGAAATTGCAATGCTAGAGTGGATATATTGTGTAAAGCCTAATTGTCCACAATGGGAAGGTCCAGAAGATATGCCCTTCACCAGCTCTATAAGACGCAAATTGGTGAGAGGGGCACCAGCACATTTGAAGGGTTTTGTTCTTTCCCTTTTCCTTGTGCCAGATCTTAGCATTGGAGATGCTTCTGCTCAATTAGATGAATTAAATTCACTGGGTTTAGTTGGATTCCGAGGTAACAAGGGCCAGGTGGCAGCATTGAATCGCCGGAGACAAGGTGATCCTAGTTATTATAATGGACAGCGTAGGCAAAAGAATGTTTATAATGACAGACCCAGTAACGGTCAGCACAGGAAAGGTGAAATTTATAATGGCATGACTCGCTTGGACCTTTGGTACTGGCTAGTCAATAATCATGGTGTTTCCAGGAATGAAATACATAAGAAGCCTACTGCATATTTGTTTGATTTGTATAAGCAAAAAAATTCTCAAACAAATGAAAGAAAGGCTACATTAGATCGTGGTAAACAGCAATCTCGGCCAGTGAATCAATTTCCAGACTTGAGCCAGTTTGCAGATCCGGAACCCCTTGAATGAAGGGGTGGCCAGGTTCCCCTGAGGAAGGATCCTGATAAGACACCCAAAGGTTTTGCTGTTACCCTTTCTCCAGTTCTTCCCCAGAGGGACCTACGGCCTTTTACAAGGGTAACTGTACACTGGGGAAAAGGAAATAATCAGACTTTTCGGGGTCTCCTGGATACTGGTTCTGAGTTGACACTGATCCCAGGAGATCCCAAGAAACATTGTGGCCCTCCAGTTAAAGTAGGGGCCTATGGAGGGCAGGTGATTAATGGAGTTTTGACTGATGTCCGACTCACAGTAGGTCCAGTAGGTCCCCGGACACATCCTGTGGTGATTTCCCCAGTTCCAGAATGTATAATTGGGATAGATATACTCAGAAACTGGCAGAATTCTCATATTGGTTCCCTGAACTGTAGAGTGAGGGCTATTATGGTTGGAAAGGCCAAATGGAAGCCTTTAGAGTTGCCTTTGCCAAAGAAAATAGTGAATCAAAAACAGTATCGTATTCCTGGAGGCATTGCAGAAATTACTGCCACTATCAAGGACTTGAAAGATGCAGGGGTGGTGGTTCCCACCACATCTCCGTTTAACTCTCCTATCTGGCCAGTGCAGAAAACAGATGGATCATGGAGAATGACAGTTGATTATCGAAAACTAAATCAGGTAGTAACTCCAATTGCAGCTGCTGTACCAGATGTAGTTTCGTTACTTGAGCAAATTAACACATCTCCTGGCACCTGGTATGCAGCTATTGATCTGGCAAATGCCTTCTTCTCAGTACCTGTCCATAAGGACCACCAGAAGCAATTTGCTTTCAGTTGGCAAGGCCAACAGTATACCTTCACAGTTTTGCCTCAAGGATATATTAACTCTCCTGCCCTGTGTCATAATTTAGTTAGAAGGGATCTTGATCGTTTGGATATTCCACAAAATATCACATTGGTGCACTATATTGATGACATTATGCTGATTGGACCAAGTGAGCGGGAAGTAGCAACCACTTTGAACTCATTGGTAACACATATGCGTATCAGAGGATGGGAAATAAATCCAACCAAAATTCAAGGACCATCTACCTCAGTGAAATTCTTAGGAGTCCAGTGGTGTGGGGCATGCAGAGATATTCCTTCTAAGGTGAAAGATAAGTTATTGCACCTGGCCCCTCCTACAACCAAGAAAGAAGCACAACGTTTAGTGGGTCTATTTGGATTCTGGAGACAACACATCCCTCACTTGGGTGTGTTACTTAGGCCTATTTACCAAGTGACTAGGAAAGCTGCTAGCTTTGTGTGGGGCCTGGAACAGGAGAAGGCCCTTCAACAGGTCCAGGCTGCTGTGCAGGCTGCTCTACCACTTGGACCATATGACCCAGCAGACCCGATGGTACTTGAGGTGTCTGTGGCTGATAGAGATGCTGTTTGGAGCCTCTGGCAGGCCCCTGTAGGTGAATCACAGAAAAGACCTTTGGGATTTTGGAGCAAAGCTCTACCATCATCTGCAGACAACTATTCTCCCTTTGAAAAACAGCTCTTGGCCTGCTATTGGGCCTTAGTGGAAACTGAACGTTTGACAATAGGACACCAAGTTACTATGCGACCTGAATTACCCATCATGAGCTGGGTACTATCAGACCCTGCAAGTCATAAAGTGGGACGCGCACAGCAGCAGTCTATTATCAAATGGAAGTGGTATATACGTGATCGGGCCAGACCAGGTCCTGAAGGCACAAGCAAGTTACATGAAGAAGTTGCTCAAATGCCTATGGTTTCTACTCCTGTTACAATGCCATCTGCTGCCAAGCATGCGCCTATAGCCTCATGGGGTGTTCCCTATGATCGACTGACCGAAGAGGAAAAGACTAGGGCCTGGTTTACTGATGGCTCTGCACGTTATGCAGGCACCACCCAGAAGTGGACAGCTGCAGCATTACAACCCCTTTCTGGGACAACTCTGAAAGACACAGGTGAAGGGAAATCTTCACAGTGGGCAGAACTTCGGGCAGTACACATGGTATTACAGTTTGTTTGCAAGAAGAAATGGCCAGATGTACGATTATTCACTGACTCATGGGCTGTAGCCAATGGATTGGCTGGATGGTCAGGGACTTGGAAAGATCACAATTGGAAAATTGGTGAAAAAGACATCTGGGGAAGAAGTATGTGGATAGATCTCTCCAAATGGGCAAAGGATGTGAAGATATTTGTGTCCCATGTAAATGCTCACCAAAAGGTGACTTCAGCCGAGGAGGAGTTCAATAATCAAGTGGATAAGATGACCCGTTCTGTGGACAGTCAGCCTCTCTCCCCAGCCATCCCTGTCATTGCTCAATGGGCACATGAACAAAGTGGCCATGGTGGTCGAGATGGAGGTTATGCTTGGGCTCAGCAACACGGGCTTCCACTCACCAAGGCTGACCTGGCTACAGCTGCTGCTGATTGCCAGATCTGCCAACAGCAGAAACCAACACTGAGCCCCAGATATGGCACCATTCCTCGAGGTGACCAGCCAGCAACCTGGTGGCAGGTTGACTACATTGGACCACTTCCTTCGTGGAAAGGACAGCGTTTTGTTCTTACTGGAGTAGATACTTATTCTGGTTATGGATTTGCCTTTCCTGCACGTAAGGCCTCTGCTAAAACCACCATTCATGGGCTGACAGAATGCCTTATCTATCGTCATGGTATTCCACACAGTATTGCTTCTGACCAAGGAACTCATTTCACAGCCAGAGAAGTACGACAGTGGGCCCACGATCATGGAATTCACTGGTCTTACCACATTCCCCATCATCCTGAAGCAGCTGGCCTGATAGAAAGATGGAATGGCCTTTTGAAGACACAGTTACAGCGCCAATTAGGTGGTAACAGCTTGGAAGGCTGGGGTAGAGTTCTTCAGAAGGCAGTATATGCTTTGAATCAGCGATCGATATATGGTACAGTTTCACCCATAGCTAGGATTCATGGGTCCAGGAATCAAGGGGTGGAAAAGGGAATAGTTCCACTTACTATCACTCCTAGTGACCCTCTAGGAAAATTTTTGCTTCCTGTCCCCATAACTCTAGGTTCTGCTGGCCTAGAAGTTTTGGCTCCAGAGAGGGGAGTGCTCCTACCAGGAGCTACAACAAACATTCCATTGAACTGGAAGCTCAGACTTCCCCCTGGTCATTTTGGGCTTCTAATGCCCTTAAACCAACAGGCTAAAAAAGGAATAACCGTGTTAGGAGGAGTGATAGATCCAGATTACCATGGGGAAATTGGATTACCTCTTCACAATGGAGGTAAGCAAGATTATGTCTGGAGTGTAGGAGATCCCTTAGGGCGTCTCCTAGTACTACCATGTCCTGTGATTAAAGTCAATGGGAAACTACAACAGCCTAATCCAAGCAGGATGACAAAGGACGCAGACCCATCAGGAATGAAGGTATGGGTCAATCCTCCAGGAAAAGAGCCAAGACCTGCTGAGGTGCTGGCCGAAGGTGAAGGAAATACAGAATGGGTAGTAGAGGAAGGTAGTTATAAATACCAATTAAGGCCACGTAACCAGTTGCAGAAACGAGGATTATAAAGTAATATGAATGCCCCATTGTAAATTTACAAATGCGTTTGCGATTGTACGAGGGATAGTTATATCATGTTAGGCGTATTCACAACCTTGTTATTGTTTCATGTGAACATGAGATATTATTTGTGTCAAGTTGACAAGGGGTGGATTGTAGTGGCTATTCCTGGTTGTCAACTTGACTATATTTGGAATGAACTACAATCCAGAATTTGAAGGCTCACCAGTGACCCTTATCTGGAGGCTTGGAGATCCTTATCTGGATCTTGGTATGGAGATCTTGAGCCATAGTGGCTATGGATTCCAGAAGATTAAATCTCCGAGTTTAAGGAGATTTAATCTGGGCTACACCTTTTATCTGGGATTAAAGGTGTGGTGGAACACACCTTTAATCTGGGCTACACCTTCTGCTGGAGACAATATAAGGACATTGGAAGAAGGGAGTCTAGCTCTTGCTCCTTTGCCTGCTTGCCGTGTGAGACTGAGTAACTGCTAGATCCTTGAACTTCCATTCACAGCTGCGACTGAACCATTGTTGGGAATTGGGCTGCCGACTGTAAGTCATCAATAAATTCTTTTACTATATAGAGACTATCCATAAGTTCTGTGACTCTAGAGAACCCTGACTAATACACTAGGTTTCTGGGCTAATATCCACTTATCAGTGAGTATATATCATGTGAGTTCTTTTGTGATTGAGTTACCTCACTCAGGATGATGCCCTCCAGGTCCATCCATTTGCCTAGGAATTTCATAAATTCATTCCTTTTAATAGCTGAGTAGTACTCCATTGTGTAAATGTACCACATTTTCTGTATCCATTCCTCTATTGAGGGGCATCTGGGTTCTTTCCAGCTTCTGGCTACTATAAATAAGGCTGCTATGAACATAGTGGAGCATGTGTCCTTCTTAGTGGTTGGAACATCTTCTGGATATATGCCCAGGAGAGCTATTGCTGGATCCTCTGGTAGTACTATGTCCAATTTTCTGAGGAACTGCCAGACTGATTTCCGGAGTGGTTGTACAAGCTTGCAATCTCACCAACAATGGAGGAGTGTTCCTCTTTCTCCACATCCTCGCCAGCATCTGCTGTCACCTGAATTTTTGATCTTAGCCATTCTGACTGGTGTGAGGTGGAATCTCAGGGTTGTTTTGATTTGCCTTTCCCTGATGATTAAGGATGCTGAACATTTTTTCAGGTGCTTCTCAGCCATTCAGTATTCCTCAGGTGAGAATTCTTTGTTTAGCTCTGAGCCCCATTTTTTAATGGGGTTATTTGATTTTCTGGAGTCTACCTTCTTGAGTTCTTTACATATATTGGATATTAGTCCCCTATATGATTTAGAATAGCTAAAGATCCTTTCCCAATCTGTTGGTGGCCTTTTTGTCATCTTGATGGTGTCTTTTGCCTTACAGAAGCTTTGCAATTTTATGAGGTCCCATTTGTCGAGTCTCAATCTTACAGCACAAGCCACTGCTGTTCTATTCAGGGATTTTCCCCCTGTGCCTAAATCTTCGAGGCTTTCCCCCACTTTCTCCTCTATAAGTTTCAGTGTCTCTGGTTTTATGTGGAGTTCCTTAATCCACATAGATTTGACCTTAGTACAAGGAGATAGGAATGGATCAATTTGCATTCTTCTACATGATAACTGCCAGTTGTGCCAGCACCATTTGTTGAAAATGCTGTCTTTTTTTCCACTGGATGGTTTTTGGTCCCTTGTCAAAGATCAAGTGACCATAGGTGTGTGGATTCATCTCTGGATCTTCAATTCTATTCCATTGGTCTATTTGTCTGTCGCTATACCAGTACCATGCCGGGTTTTTTAAATTTTTTTTATTATCACAATTGCTCTGTAGTACAGCTTTAGGCCAGGCATGGTGATTCCACCAGAGGTTCTTTTATTGTTGAGAATAGTTTTTGCTATCCTAGGTTTTTTTGTTATTTCAGATGAATTTGGAGATTGTCCTTTCCAATTCATTGAAGAATTGAGTTGGAATTTTGATGGGGATTGCATTGAATCTGTAGATTGCTTTTGGCAAGATAGCCAGTTTTACTATATTGATCCTGCCAATCCATGAGCATGGGAGATCTTTCTATATCCTGAGATCTTCTTCAATTTCTTTCTTTAGAGACTTGAAGTTCTTATCATACAGATCTTTCACGTCCTTAGTTAGAGTCACGCCATGGTATTTTATATTATTTGTGACTATTGTGAAGGGTGTTGTTTCCCTAAATTCTTTCTCAGCCTGTTTATCCTTTGTGTAGAGAAAGCCATTGACTTGTTTGAGTTAATTTTATATCCAGATACTTCATTGAACCTGTTTATCAGGTTTAGGGGTTCTCTGGTGGAATTTTTAGGGTCACTTATATATATTATCATATCATCTGCCAAAAGTGATACTTTGACTTCTTCCTTTACAATTTGTATCCCTTTGATCTCCTTTTGTTGTCGAATTGCTCTGGCTAGGACTTCAAGTACAATGTTGAATAGGTATGGAGAAAGTGGGCAGCCTTGTCTAGTCCCTGATTTTAGTGGGATTGCTTCTAGCTTCGCAACATTTATTTTGATGTTGGCTACTGGTTTGCTGTAGATTGTTTTTATCATGTTTAGGTATGGGCCTTGAATTCCTGATCTTTCCAAGACTTTTATCATGAATGGGTGTTGGATTTTGTCAAATGCTTTCTCAGCATCTAACGAGATGATCATGTGGTTTTTGTCTTCGAGTTTGTTTATATAATGGATTACGTTGATGGACTTTTGTATATTAAACCATCCCTGCATCCCTGGAATGAAACCTACTTGGTCAGGATGGATGATTGTTTTGATGTGTTCTTGGATTCTGTTAGCAAGAAGTTTTTTTTTGTCCTTTTTTTTTTCTTTTTTAATATTTTTCTTACGTATTTTCCTCAATTACATTTCCAATGCTATCCCAAAAGTCCCCCATACCCTCCCCCCTGCTCCCCTACCCACCCATTCCCACTTTTTGGCCCTGGCGTTCCCCTGTACTGGGGAATATAAAGTTTGCATGTCCAATGGGCCTCTCTTTCCAGTGATGGCCTAGTAGGCCATCTTTTGATACATATGGTTAGCAAGAATTTTTATTGAGTATTTTTGCATCGATATTCATAAGGGAAATTGGTCTGAAGTTCTATATCTTTGTTGGGTCTTTCTGTGGTTTAGGTATCATAGCAATTGTGGCTTCATAGAATGAGTTGGGTAGAGTACATTCTACTTCTGTTTTGTGGAATAGTTTGTTAAGAACCAGAATTAGATCTTCTTTGAGGGTTTGATAGAACTCTGCACTAAACCCATCTGGTCCTGGGCTTTTTTTGGTTGGGAGACTATTAATGACTGCTTCTATTTCTTTTTATTTATTTATTTATTTATTTATTTATTTATTTATTTTTTAATATTTTTATTACATATTTTCCTCAATTACATTTCCAATGCTATCCCAAAAGTCCCCCATAGCGCCCCCCACTTCCCTACCCACCCATTCCCATTCTTTTGGCCCTGGCATTCCCTTATATTGGGGCATATAAAGTTTGCAAGTCCAATGGGCCTCTCTTTCCAGTGATGGCCGACTAGGCCATCTTTCGATACATATGCAGCTAGAGACAAGAGCTCCGGGGTTCTGGTTAGTACATCATGTTGTTCCAACAATAGGGTTGCAGATCCCTTTAGCTCTTTGGGTACTTTCTCTAGCTTCTCCATTGGGAGCCCTGTGATACATCCAATAGCTGACTGTGAACATCCACTCCTGTGTTTGCTAGGCCCCGGCATCGTCTCACAAGAGACAGCTATATTTGGGTCCTTTCAGCAAAATCTTGCTAGTGTATGCAATGGTGTCAGCGTTTAGAAGCTGATTATGGGATGGATCCCTGGATACAGCAGTCTCTAAATGGTCCATCCTTTCATCACAGCTACGAACTTTGTCTCTGTAACTCCTTCCCTGGGTGTTTTGTTCCCAATTCTAAGAAGGTGCACAGTGTCCACACTTTGGTCTTCATTCTTCTTGAGTTTCATGCGTTTATCAAATTGTATCTTATATCTTGGGTATCCTAAGTTTTGGGCTAATATCCACTTATCAGTGAATACATATTGTGTGAGTTCTTTTGTGATTGTGTTACTTCACTCAAGATGATGCCCTCCAGGTCCATCCATTTGGCTAGGAATTTCATAAATTCATTCTTTTTAATAGCTGAGTAGTACTCCATTGTGTAAATGTACCATAATTTCTGTATCCATTCCTCTGTTGAGGGACATCTGGGTTCTTTCCAGCTTCTGGCTATTATAAATAGGGCTGTTATGAACATAGTGGAGCATGTGTCCTTTTTACCAGTTGGGACATCTTCTGGATATATGCCCAGGAGAGGTATTGCTGGATCCTCCGGTAGTACTATGTCCAATTTTCTGAGGAACCGCCAGACTGATTTCCAGAGTGGTTGTACAAGCTTGCAATCCCACCAACAATGGAGGAGTGTTCCTCTTTCTCCACATCCTCGCCAGCATCTGCTGTCACCTGAATTTTTGATCTTAGCCATTCTGACTGGTGTGAGGTGTAATCTCAGGGTTGTTTTGATTTGCATTTCCCTGATGATTAAGGATGTTGAACATTTTTTCAGGTGTTTCTCTGCCATTCGGTATTCCTCAGGTGAGAATTCTTTGTTCAGTTCTGAGCCCCATTTTTTAATGGGGTTATTTGACTTTCTGGAGTCCACCTTCTTGAGTTCTTTATATATATTGGATATTAGTCCCTTATCTGATTTAGGATAGGTGAAGATCCTTTCCCAATCTGTTGGTGGTTTTTTTGTCTTATTGATGGTGTCTTTAGCCTTGCAGAAGCTTTGTAGTTTCATGAGGTCCCACTTGTCAATTCTCGATCTTACAGCACAAGCCATTACTGTTCTATTCAGGAATTTTTCCCCTGTGCCCATATCTTCAAGGCTTTTCCCCACTTTCTCCTCTATAAGTTTCAGTGTCTCTGGTTTTATGTGAAGTTCCTTGATCCTCTTAGACTTGACCTTAGTACAAGGAGATAGGAATGGATCGATTCGCATTCTTCTACATGTTAACAACCAGTTGTGCCAGCACCATTTGTTGAAAATGCTGTCTTTCTTCCACTGGATGTTTTTAGCTCCCTTGTCGAAGATCAAGTGACCGTAGGTGTGTGGGTTCATTTCTGGGTCTTCAATTCTATTCCATTGGTCTATTTGTCTGTCACTATACCAGTACCATGCAGTTTTTATCACAATTGCTCTGTAGTAGAGCTTTAGGTCCGGCATGGTGATTCCACCAGAGGTTCTTTTATCCTTGAGAAGAGTTTTTGCTATCCTAGGTTTTTTGTTATTCCAGATGAATTTGCAGATTGCACTTTCTAATTCGTTGAAGAATTGAGTTGGAATTTTGATGGGGATTGCATTGAATCTGTAGATTGCTTTTGGCAAGATAGCCATTTTTACAATGTTGATCCTGCCAATCCATGAGCATGGGAGATCTTTCCATCTTCTGAGATCTTCTAGAATTTCTTTCTTCAGAGACTTGAAGTTTTTATTATACAGATCTTTCACTTCCTTAGTTAGAGTCATGCCAAGATATTTTATATTATTTGTGACTATTGAGAAGGGTGTTGTTTCCCTAATTTCTTTCTCAGCCTGTTTATTCTTTGTGTAGAGAAAGGCCATTGATTTGTTTGAGTTAATTTTATATCCAGCTACTTCACCGAAGCTGTTTATCAGGCTTAGGAGTTCTCTGGTGGAATTTTTAGGGTCACTTATATATACTATCATATCATCTGCAAAGAGTGATATTTTGACTTCATCTTTTCCAATTTGTATCCCTTTGATCTCCTTTTGTTGTCGAATTGCTCTGGCTAGGACTTCAAGTACAATGTTGAATAGGTATGGAGAAAGTGGACAGCCTTGTCTAGTCCCTGATTTTAGAGGGATTGCTTCAAGCTTCTCACCATTTACTTTGATGTTGGCTACTGGTTTGCTGTAGATTGCTTTTATCATGTTTAGGTATGGGCCTTGAATTCCTGATCTTTCCAAGACTTTTATCATGAATGGGTGTTGTATCTTGTCAAATGCTTTTTCCGCATCTAACGAGATGACCATGTGGTTTTTGTCTTTGAGTTTGTTTATATACTGGATTACTTTGATGGATTTCCGTATATTGAACCATCCCTGCATCCCTGGGATGAAACCTACTTGGTCAGGATGGATGATTGTTTTGATATGTTCTTGGATTCGGTTAGCAAGAACTTTATTGAGGATTTTTGCATCAATATTCATAAGGGATATTGGTCTGAAGTTTTCTATCTTTGTTGGGTCTTTTTGTGGTTTAGGTATCAGAGTAATTGTGGCTTCATAGAATGAGTTGGGTAGAGTACCTTCTGTTTCTATTTTGTGGAATAGTTTGTGAAGAACTGGGATTAGATCTTCTTTGAAGGTCTGATAGAACTCTGCACTAAACCCATCTGGTCCTGGGCTTTTTTTAGTTGGGAGACTATTAATGACTGCTTCTATTTCTTTGGGGGATATAGGGCTGTTTAGATCATTAACCTGATCTTGATTCAACTTTGGTACCTGGTATCTGTCTAGGAACTTCTCCATTTCATCCAGGTTCTCCAGTTTTGTTGAGTATAGCCTTTGGTAGAAGGATCTGATGGTGTCTTGGATGTCTTCAGGATCTGTTGTTATGTCTCCTTTTTCATTTCTGATTTTGTTAATTAGGATGCTTTCCCTGTGCCCTCTAGTGAGTCTGGCTAAGGGTTTATCTATCTTGTTGATTTTCTCAAAGAACCAGCTCCTTGATTGGTTGATTCTTTGAATAGTTTTTCTTGTTTCCACTTGGTTGATTTCACCCCTGAGTTTGATTATTTCCTGCCGTCTACTCCTCTTGGGTGAATTTGCTTCCTTTTGTTCTAGTGCTTTTAGGTGTGTTGTCAAGCTGCTAATGTGTGCTCTCTCTAGTTTCCTTTTGGAGGCACTCAGAGCTATGAGTTTTCCTCTTAGAAATGCTTTCATTGCGTCCCATAAGTTTGGGTATGTTGTGGCTTCATTTTCATTGAACTCTAAAAAGTCCTTAATTTCTTTCTTTATTCCTTCCTTGACCAAGGTATCATTGAGAAGAGTGTTGTTCAGTTTCCACGTGAAGGTTGGCTTTCTATTATTTATTTTGTTATTGAAGATCAGCCTTAGTCCATGGTGATCTGATAGGATGCATGGGACAATTTCAATATTTTTGTATCTGTTGAGGCCTGCTTTGTGACCAATTATGCGATCAATTTTGGAGAAGGTACCATGAGGTGCTGAGAAGAAGGTATATCCTTTTGTTTTAGGATAGAATGTTCTGTAGATATCTGCCAGATCCATTTGATTCATAATTTCTCTTAGTTTCACTGTGTCCCTGTTTAGTTTCTGTTTCCATGATCTGTCCATTGGTGAAAGTGGTGTGTTGAAGTCTCCCACTATTATTGTATGAGGTGCAATGTGTGCTTTGAGATTTACTAAAGTTTCTTTAATGAATGTGGCTGCCTTTGTATTTGGAGCATAGATATTCAGGATTGATAGTTCCTCTTGGAGGATTTTACCTTTGATGAGTATGAAGTGTCCCTCCCTGTCTTTTTTAATGACTTTGGGTTGGAAGTTGATTTTATCAGATATTAGAATGGCTACTCCAGCTTGTTTCTTCATGCCATTTGCTTGGAAAATTGTTTTCCAGCCTTTCATTCTGAGGTAGTGTCTATCCTTTTCTCTGAGATGAGTTTCCTGTAAGCAGCAAAATGTTGGGTCTTGTTTGTGTAGCCAGTTTGTTAGTCTATGTCTTTTTATCGGGGAGTTGAGTCCATTGATATTAAGAGATATTAAGGAAAAGTAATTGTTGTTTCCTGTTATTATTGTTGTTAAAGTTGGCATTTTGTTCTTGTGGCTGTCTTCTTTTAGGTTTGTTGAGGGATTACCTTCTTGTTGTTTCTAGGGCGTGGTTCCTGTCCTTGTATTGGTTTTTTTCTGTTATTGTCCTTTGAAGGGCTGGATTCGTGGAGAGATAATGTGTGAATTTGGTTTTGTCGTGGAATACTTTGGTTTCTCCATCTATGTTAATTGAGAGTTTGGCTGGGTATAGTAGCCTGGGCTGGAATTTGTGTTCTTTTAGTGTCTGTATAACATCTGTCCAGGATCTTCTGGCCTTCATAGTCTCTGGTGAAAAATCTGGTGTAATTCTGATAGGCTTGCCTTTATATGTTACTTGGCCTTTTTCTCTTACTGCTTTTAGTATTCTATCTTTATTTAGAGCATTTGTTGTTCTGATTATAATGTGTCGGGAGGTATTTCTTTTCTGGTCCAGTCTATTTGGAGTTCTGTAGGCTTCTTGTATGTTCATGGGCATCTCTTTCTTTAGATTTGGGAAGTTTTCTTCTATAATTTTGTTGAAGATGTTTGCTGGTCCTTTGAGTTGAAAATCTTCATTCTCATCCACTCCTATTATCCGTAGGTTTGGTCTTCTCATTGTGTCCTGTATTTCTTGGATGTTTTGAGTTAGGATCTTTTTGCATTTTACATCTTCCTTGATTGTTGTGCCGATGTTCTCTTTGGAATCTTCTGCACCTGAGATTCTCTCTTCCATCTCTTGTATTCTGTTGCTGATGCTCGTATCTATGGTTCCAGATTTCTTTCCTAGGGTTTCTATCTCCAGTGTTGCCTCGTTTTGGGTTTTCTTTATTGTGTCTACTTCCCTTTTTAGGTCTAGTATGGTTTTGTTCATTTCCATCATCTGTTTGGATGTGTTTTCCTGTTTTTCTGTAAGGACTTCTACCTGTTTGATTATGTTATCCTGTTTTTCTTTAAGGATTTGTAACTCTTTAGCAGTATTCTCCTGCAATTCTTTAAGGGATTTTTGTGCTTCCTCTTTATTGTCTTCTGCCTGTTTAGCAGTGTTCTCCTGCATTTCTTTAAGTGTGTTATTAAAGTCCTTCTTGAAGTCCTCTATCATCATCAGGAGATATGCTTTTAAATCCGTGTCTAGCTTTTCCGGTGTGTTGGGGTGCCCTGGACTGGGCGAAGTGGGGGTGCTGGGTTCTGATGATGGTGAGTGGTCTTGGTTTCTGTTAGTAAGATTATTACGTTTACCTTTCGCCATCTGGTAATCTCTGGGGTTAGTTGTTATCGTTGTCACTGTTTAAAGATTGGAGCAGAAGCTGTGTTCCACTCACCAGCAGTCCCAAAATCCTGTGGCGGGGGTCGTGGGTAGCTGGCGGGTGTCAGGCAACCCTGCTCTCCCGCTACCCAGGCGCTGATCCTGCCGGATGAGGCCTGTGGCCCTACTCAGGCTGGTTTCTGCTTCCCTAACTAATGCAGTCTCAGGTCCCGCGCGCAGTTGGATTGGAGCAGAAGCTGTGTTCCACTCACCAGAAGTCTTAAGATCCTGTGGCGGGTGTTGTGGGTAGCTGGCGAGTGTCAGCGGACCCTGCGCCCCAGCTGCCCCGGTGCTTTTCTGACCGGAAGAGGGTTGTGGCCCTATGTAGGCCGGATTTCTCTCTCCCTAACCAGAGCAGTCTCAGGTCCCGCGTGATTGGACTGGAGCAGAAGCTGTGTTCCACTCACCAGCAGTCCCAAAATCCTGCGGCGGGGGTTGTGGGTAGCTGGCGGGTGTCAGGCAACCCTGCGCTCCCGCTACCCCGGCGCTGATCCGGCCGGATGAGGCCTGTGGCCCTACTCAGGCCGGTTTCTGCTTCCCTAACTAATGCAGTCTCAGGTCCCGCGCGCAGTTGGATTGGAGCAGAAGCTGTGCTCCACTCACCAGAAGTCTTAAGATCCTGTGGCGGGTGTTGTGGGTAGCTGGCGAGTGTCAGCGGACCCTGCGCCCCAGCTGCCCAGGTGCTTTTCTGAGCAGAAGAGGGTTGTGTGCTTCTATTTCTTTAGGGGATATAGGTTTGTTTAGGTCATTAACCTGATCTTGATTTAACTTTGGTACCTAGTATCTGTCTAGAAATTTGTCCATTTCATCCAGGTTCTCCAGTTTTATTGAGTATAGCCTTTTGTATAAGGATCTGATGGTGTTTTGGATTTCTTCAGAATCTGTTGTTATGTCTCCCTTTTCATTTCTGATTTTGTTAATTAGGATACTGTCCCTGTGCCCTCTAGTGAGTCTGGCTAAGGGTTTATCTATCTTGTTGATTTTCTCAAAGAACCAGCTCCTCGTTTGGTTGATTCTTTGAATAGTTCATTTGGTTTCCACTTGGTTGATTTCGCCCCTGAGTTTGATTATTTCCTGCCGTCTACTCCTCTTGGATGAATTTGCTTCATTTTGTTCTAGAGCTTTTAGGTGTATTGTCAAGCTGCTAGTGTGTGCTTTCTCTAGTTTCTTTTTGGAGGCATTCAGAGCTATGAGTTTCCCTCTTACAAATGCTTTCATTGTGTCCCATAAGTTTGGGTATGTTGTGGCTTCATTTTCATTAAACTCTAATAAGTCCTTAATATCTTTCTTTATTCCTTCCTTGACCAAGGTATCATTGAGAAGAGTGTTGTTCATTTTCCACGTGAATGTTGGCTTTCTATTATTTATGTTGTTATTGAAGATCAGTCTTAGTCCATGGTGATCTGATAGGATGCATGGGACAATTTCAATATTTTTGTATCTGTTGAGGCCTGTTTTGTGACCAATTATATGGTCAATTTTGGAGAAGGACCCGTGAGGTGCTGAGAAGAAGGTATATCCTTTTGTTTTAGGATAAAATGTTCTGTAGATATCTGTTAGAACCATTTGCTTCATGACTTCTGTTAGTTTCACCATGTCCCTGTTTAGTTTCTGTTTCCATGATCTGTCCATTGATGAAAGTGGTGTGTTGAAGTCTCCCACTATTATTGTGTGAGGTGCAATGTGTGCTTTGAGCTTTACTTAAGTTTCTTTAAAGAATGTGGCTGCCCTTGCATTTGGAGCATAGATATTCAGAATTGAGAGTTCCTCTTGGAAGATTTTACCTTTGATGAGTATGAAGTGCCCCTCCTTGTCTTTTTTGAAAACTTTGGGTTGGAAGTTGATTTTATTAGATATTAGAATGGCTATGTCAGCTTGTTTCTTCAGACCATTTGCTTGGAAAATTGTTTTCCAGCCTTTTATTCTGAGGTAGTGCCTGTCTTTTTCCCTGAGATGGGTTTCCTGTAAGCAGCAGAATGTTGGGTCCTGTTTGTGTAGCCAGTCTGTTAGTCTATGTCTTTTTATTGGGGAGTTGAGTCCATTGATATTAAGAGATATTAAGGAAAAGAAATTGTTGCTTTCTATTATTTTTGTTGTTAAAGTTGGCATTCTGTTCTTGTGGCTGTCTTTTTTAGGTTTCTTGAAGTTACTTTCTTGCTTTTTCTAGGACGTGGTTTCTGTCCTTGTATTGGTTTTTTTCTGTTATTATCCTTTGAAGGGCTGGATTCGTGGAGAGATAATGGGTGAATTTGGTTTTGTTGTGGAATACTTTGGTTTCTCCATCTATGGTAACTGAAAGTTTGGCTGGGTATAGTAGCCTGGGCTGGCGTTTGTGTTCTCTTAGTGTCTGTATAACATCTGTCCAGGCTCTTCTGGCTTTCATAGTCTCTGGTGAAAAATCTGGTGTAATTCTGATAGGCTTGCCTTTATATGTTACTTGACCTTTTTCCCTTACTGCTTTTAGTATTCTATCTTTATTTAGTGCAGTTGTTGTTCTGATTATTATGTGTCAGGAGGAATTCTTTTCTGTTCCAGTCTATTTGGAGTTCTGTAGTCTTCTTGTATGTTCATGGGCATCTCTTTTTTAGGTTTGTGAAGTTTTCTTCTATAATTTTGTTGAAGATATTTGCTGGCCCTTTAAGTTGAAAATCTTCAATCTTATCTACTCCTATTTTCTGTAGGTTTGGTCTTCTCATTGTGTCCTGGATTTCCTGGATGCTTTGAGTTAGGATCTTTTTGCATTTTGCATTTTCTTTGATTGTTGTGCAGATGTTCTGTATGGAATCTTCTGCACCTGAGATTTTCTCTTCCATCTCTTGTATTCTGTTGCTGATGTTCCCATCTATGGTTCCAGATTTCTTTCCTAGGGTTTCTATCTCCAGTGTTGCCTCACTTTGGGTTTTCTTTCTTGTGTCCACTTCCATTTTTAGGTCTAGTATGGTTTTGTTCATTTCCATCACCTGTTTGAATGTGTTTTCCTCTTTTTCTTTAAGGAGTTGTAACTCTTTAGCAGTGTTCTTCTGTATTTCTTTAAGTGAGTTATTAAAGTCCTTCTTGATGTCCTCTACCATCATCATGAGATATGCCTTTAAATCCGGGTCTAGCTTTTTGGGTGTGTTGGGGTACCCAGGACTGGCTGAGGTGGGAGTGCTGGGTTCTGATGATGGTGAGTGGTCTTGTTTTCTGTTAGTAAGATTCTTACGTCTGCCTTTTGCCATCTGGTAATCTCTGGAGTCAGTTGTTATAGTTGTCTCTGGTTAGAGCTTTTTCCTTTTGTGATTCTGTTAGCCTCTACCAACAGACCTGGGAGACTAGCTCGATCCTGAGTTTCAGTGGTTAGAGCACTCTCTGCAGGCAAGCTCTCCTCTTACAGAGAAGGTGCACAGATATCTGTTGTTCGGACTTGCCTCCTGGCAGAAGATGAAGGCCCGAAACAGGGCCTGTCCCAGAAGCTGTTAGCTTTTGTTGTCCACACTCTCACCTGTGCAGACCTGTCTTGGCAGGATCTGGGAACGAAGATGGCTCCCACAGATGCTCCAAAAAGCCCTCCCAGGCGAGGTGGACACCTCTTCTCTGGCAGGGAAGATGCCCTGATGTCTGGAGCCCGAAACGGGGTCTGCCACAGAAGCTCTGTAGCTCCCGCCTGTCCCAGAAGCTGTTAGCTTCTGTAGTGCACACGCTCACCTGTGCAGAGTAGTATTGGTGGGATCCGGGAACAAACAAAGATGGCTCCCGCGGATGCTCCCGCGTTTACACTTTCTTGCTGGTGATTCAGTAATTATTAACGATTTGATAAGACCAAAACTTGTAAAAGCTGTCTACTTCAATTTCTGCCATGATTTCCTTTGTGCTTACTGTTTGTCCACATGCAGTTGCTGGCTCACCTTCTAGGGGATGGCCACTTTAGCTGTAATATCATATATCATGACCATGAGGGTCTTGGTAACTTGGAGCGAAAGAGTAGTTGGAATTATTTTCCTTGGTTTTCCTTTCCTGTGAGCCTCTGGTGACCTCTTAATGAAGAACCTAATTAGTAGTTTTTCGAAAGTCTGATGGGTTACTCTCCTCTCCTTCTTTGCTAAAGCTTCCCTAACACTCCAGAAGGAAGAAGTCCTAAATGGCCTCAACAGCTATAATAAACCCTAGTGCTTTTATTTTTTTAGTTGAAACAGAGTCATGCCACCTCCCCTTCCCTTTCCTACCTCCTCCTCCTCCAAGCTACCTTACCTTGAACATTTCCCATGTTTCCCCTGCTTTCAAATTGATAGCCTTTTGCCCTTTGATTTTTATTGTTATATACATACATGTGTGTGTATATATGTGCATACACATACATATGTGTATTCTGAGCCCATTTTTGTTATTAGTGTGCACATAGCTTCATGGCTAACCATTCCAGATTGAACAACCAACAAGAGGGCTCATTCCTGGGAGAGGTTAAGTCCTCTTTTCCTAGCAGTTACTAGTTACCTGTAGTTCTTGTTCCAGAGGTAGGACCCTGCGAAAAATCCCCCCTTCCATTTTAATATGTCTATTGATATTGTATTAGTTCCAGTCTTGATTATCAAGCTATTTCTAGGAAAGACTACTTCATAGCTGACTTTCTGGAACTATGGATTTTACAATCTTTCTGCCCCCATCTTCATCTTCAGTGATGTTCTGTGGACCATGGATGTAGTTTATATTTTCATAAAATTATACACAGTATGTATATGTCTATACACACACAGACACACACACAGACACACACGCAGACACACACACAGACACACACACACACACACACACACACACACACACACACACACACCCCTTAAAGGATCTAAGCCCGTTAGACTGACAATGCACCGCATAAGAACTATAGACTAATAAAATTCCTCGTACCAGGCACATGAAACCTTTTGAATGGTTGGTTAGGGTAGTCAAGTGACTCCCAAAACAACATAAATTATCAATTTAGCCCTTGGTTGCCTTTTGGCCTTGAGGGTCAACTCCTATTGCTGAAGATACTATTCTTTTAGGGCAGAGGACTCAGGTGATTTGAGTTGAGTGTGATCTGAAAGTCTCATTTCTATGGTCTAGCTTACATGGTTTTAGAACATACAATGCAAGTGGCTAAGGGATGGAAGCAGACAGTCTAACACAACTGTTTCACCTATGACCCACCATCATTACCAACGGGGCACAACAGGTGTGAATGTACCATAATGGTACTCACATGTCAGTGGCAGGCAAAGGCAGTCTCATTGGACTTAAGACCCACTCAGCAGGAGGAGAATCAAGCCTGGTACTGAAAACCTGACCAGCTTCCTAGGGCTAGTGGGGTCATGACCTTAGAAAAGAATGTATTACCACCTAGTACTAACACTCTGCCAGACCTGCATAATTCCTTCCTGGATTCTAAATTTTGCCCTTATGCCCATAGATAAGCGTGGCTACCCCACTCATCAAAGAAGCCTTTCTTTCGAGCAAATGGAGACCGTCATAGAAAAATCACAACTGGATACAGCGCAAACATCAACAGATTGTGGGGAGCCAAGCCTCCCTCCAAGGATACACATTCTAGTCTTTTAAAAACACCAGTGGAAGAGGATTGAATTAATCATACTCCCGACTTTATGATAAAATTAATATCATTGCTCTCTGCAATGCTCCTCTTGTTTATCATTTAGTCTTTTTAAGATTACATTCTCATTCCTTATAAGTAGTCATACTAATTGTTTATTATGTGTCTTTTCCCCGTGCATCTTCCTATAATATACAATATTATGTAATACCTTGTACATAGTTTATTACATGCTAGATCTAGTTGCAGATTATGTGCAATGATTTGGTTCTCCCATCTTTATGAGTTATTTATCTTTATTATTTTCATTTATATGAGGAGAGAATGGAGGCATTGAAAGGTTCACTGATTTGTCTAAGGTCGCATAGCTATTAAGCAACAGTGTAGGATTTGAACTCAGGCAGCTGAATTCTTAGCACCGTGCTGTTATTGTATTGTTGTTGATTCTTTTCTTTCTTTCTTTCTTTCTTTCTTTCTTTCTTTCTTTCTTTCTTTCTTTCTTTCTTTCTTTCTTTCTTTCTTTTTTCTTTCTTTCTTTCTTTCTTTCTTTCTTTCTTTCTTTCTTTCTTTCTTTCTTTCTTTCTTTCTTTTTGTGACTAGCTCTCACTCTGTAGCTCAGGCTGACCCGGAACTCATTATTTTAGCCCAGGCTACCCTTAAGCTTGTGCTGATTCTCCTGCATCAGCTTCTAGAGTTGTATATTATAGATATGAACCACCATGCCTTGCTAAACTCACACACTTAGCCACTCACCACACCACCCATGCTGGTGTATTCGAATTTTCAGTCTCTGTTGATGATATTATACAGCACCACCATCCAAAGTATAGTGTTCTTTCTTGCTTTTGCACTCAGCACTCTGCCTTTAATGAGTGCCCATGTTTCTGTCTGCTTACCATCCATCCTTTGATTGCCTTATCCCCCGGGGTTAACATCTATCTCATTCTGACTCTCCCGCAGTAATGATTCTTCAATTTCCTGCCACTACAAACAGTGCTGCAGTGAACATTTTCCCCCGGGACTCATGTGAGGACCTCTCCGGGATACAAACCACAATCTTCCTTCTTCAACCGAGTGTGTGCAGTCTATGAAACAGGAAGCCTGTACATTTAGTGATTTGTGTGTGTGTGTGTGGAAAAGTTAGACTACTGCAATCATTCTCTGGGGGTAGGATGGTCTCCAGGTGGGACACAGATATGAATTTACAGGAAGCTAGAACACCTTTATTTATCAAGCAATTACTTCATAATTTTCCCCCTTAATTCCACTTATGTGCCTTGAGGCATTAGACCGAAGCTAACTCAGGGATGGCTCAGGTTCCTGGCTCCCTGCATAGTAAGGTGACCTGGCCTTGGATTTGAGCCATATGAGTGTGAAGACTAGCTCTGCTGTTTGCCTTGTGTAAACAGGACAAGTTTCTCAATCGTCCCAGACCTCATTTCTCTCAGACTTAAAATGGAGATAATTATTGTTTGTTTTGAGGATTAAATGTGACAGAGCATGTGGAGCCAGATTTTATAAAGGCACACACACAAAAAGTCTCTGTCCTTGAGAAGTTCCCAGAAGGGCAGAAAGATACAGGTCCAAGTTCTCACTGTGTGGTGTCAAGGACCATGGTGGTCACATGGGTGAGTGGAGTGGTTTCAGAGAGGCAAGCACATTAAGACGAGTTAATTCAGTCATGTGACACATGATGGTAGCAAGTCAATGCCAGGCCATGTAGTATATATTACAGTGGTCCCCTAACACTGTAACAGTGTTGAAGAGTTCCTATCACCTGGCAGAATTGTAGCCTTTGGTAACTAGAATCTAGATTTGTACTGTTATCAAGCAGGCTCCCTGCCATTCTACTGAAGTTTAGAACTGGAGCCATCCACCATGGAGAGAGGCTGGTTCAGCAATTGCCCTGGACAGCTGTAGGTAGGCTAGAACAGGGGGCTTGAAGGAAGATGGTGATGTAAATGGCCCAGGCGGTGAACATTGGCTTCTCCTACTTCAGCTAGATGTACCAATAATCTCTATGACAGCAGAAGTAATCAGGGATGGGGGAGGCCATTTAGTGCTACGTACAAATTTAAGATAAAGGAAATGGGGTTCCTTTGGTATTGATGGGTGTGATTAAAGGTGAGACTAGAATTAGGAATGGAATTTGTGGCCTCTGTTAAAGCACAGGAGATTTTTTGTTTTTGTTTTATTTTGAGACAGGGGTTCTTTGTATAGCCATGGCTGGACTCACTTTTTAGACCAGGCTGTTCTCAAACTCACAGAGGCTCATCTACCTCTGTCTCTGGAGTGCTGCGATTAAAGGCATGTGCTCCCACATCTAGCAGCCCAGGAGTATGTCATGACCTAGTTTTGCCAATTTTGAGTTAAATTGCTTCACAATAATTTCAGGGGGGAAGTTTAAAGTGTGGTGACTGGTTTTGGAGATGTGTCCTCAAAGGGGCCTCTTGGGTAATTACTGGCTTCTGAATAAATACTAACTCCCACCTAACCTCTGACTCCTGCCTAACCCCTGACTCTCATAAGAATGCTGACTCCTGGCTAACCACTGACCACAAGCACTTTGCAGACATTTCTGCTTGACTGCAGGCTGGATATGAAGCCTAGTGAGCTGCCAGAGCACAATCTTTGGAACTTTAGAAGAGATATTCCCCCCCTTCTCTTCCCTCCTTTCTGTCTCTCCGTCATCCTCTCTCTTTTCCTACCTTGATCAACGAGAGGGGAACTTCTACATTTTTGTAGAATGGAAAAGTCAGGAAGAAAGCCCTGGCTGTTTTTCTTGCCTTCTACCCTGGCTGAAGAGAAAGACATTGTGTATGTAAGTCCAGCTTTCTAAGTTTCCAGCAGCCCCCACCCCTCCGCACCCCCTCCCCTTGTCAGAAACCCAGCAGGCTGCTCTGCCCTTTGGAGCTGTTTGGGGAGGGGTGCTGGCCACTTAGTTGGTAACTCAACTCTGGCAAGTTCTTCAGCAGAGCCTGTTTGTAAACAGACTCCTCAGTTCAGCTCTGTGCAGCTTAACCCAGCTCCTCCTTAGATCCAGAACCTTCAAGGGAAGACACGTGACTACTCCAGTCGTAAGGTCCCACACACCATTCACATCAAGCGAAGAACTTCAAATTTCAAATTCTCTGCACCCTTCTTCTTTTCTTTTATCTTTTCAAAAGCCAAAACCAACGAGAGTGACCTTCTTGACCTTTGTGACCTGTGACCTTCATGACCTCGGTGGTGCGGGTGTTTAGTCTTTTCCTCTTAAATAGCTGTGGTCATTGGCCCCCTATAGTGTCCATGGCCCCAGGATCCAAATGGGCACATACACTCATCAAATTACACTTCCATACAATGGTTACATTTGAATCAAAGAATTCTACAGGGCATGTGTTCAATCATTTCTCGGTATTTGCAGGGCATGGGTTCTTTACAACATGGAACATGTGTGTGTGCTCTAACATGCATGTACATGTGCTCTAGCAAACTTCATTTCATGGAAATCCTATGGTATGGAACTTGTAAATATGAGGACTGACACTATGTAGGCATGTGAATGCATGTCCATGCATACACATACCCACCAGAAGCACACACATGCTACATGGAGACATACTACCTCATGTGTGCACACATGACACACACTAACAAGGAACATACAGAGCATGTGTATGAATACACTTCATACCTACCCATACAACACATAAGAGAAAGCATAAGCAGGCTTGGCATTGTGGTGGTGGGGAGGCATGGAGATAATGAACTTAAGGCCGGCCTCAGCCTTAAGAGACTGTCTCAAAACATATATCACATGTGCATATGAAGGTAGGGTGCTCATACAACATATACACACCATATTCACACAGCGTCCCTCTATGCTTCCATACATACATAATCATACCACATACATGTTTGACTTCAGACCTGTCACAGAAAGCTCCTTAGACAAATTGCCCTCCCCTGACAAATACATAATACATATAATTTTACCAGTTACACAGAGTCAGAGAAACCTCTAGACTCACAAACAACCCCAGAACCTGGGAAGCTCAACCTTCATGCATCCCCCCCCCCCCGCCAGTCCTGTACACTGCTTCCTTGTCCCCAGAAACACCTGCATCCAAGATAGACATCTTTATTTCTCTGAGCCTTTGATTAAGCCTCACAATAAAACAGCACAGTGAGGGGCATGACATTATGGTGCCATTAAAGTGAACACTTTGCTAGTGAGCGTTCCTGGGCCGGGATGACACTGGGGATTTATTTTCACCAGATCTTTGAGGCCAGTGGATGGAACAAAGTTAGTGTGGCCAGAGCTTGTGGCCATGATTTCACCAAGGCAAGTGAGGCAGGTGACCCTGAGCCCTGGCCCGACTGCCTAAAAAAGGTAAAAAACAAAATTAGGGGGTCCATGGAAAAATCAACAGAGAGCAGATAAAGTGTGCTTAATTGTGCAGGTGTGTGTATACTCACTCCCAACCCCAAAGACATTTTCCTCCATTGCCAGTACCGGAAAGAAGAGCAGTTTGTTATGTAGAGGATTCTTTGTGCATTGGTGAGTGAGTCTGGAGCTTTCTGGACCAACCGTGTTTGCTAAAAATGGCCACTGCTAGTAGTAGAGACACACACTCTTGTTAATGTCATTAGCAGGCAAAGCAGCAGTGCCACCAAAGCTCAGAAGCAATGGGAAATGACACCCAGGGGTATTGATGGTGCCAAATAAATGCAGGGTGATTGACTGTTTTCATCAGTACCTCCACAGTGGACCGGAGTCTGTGGAAAGGACCATGGGCAAGGGAGCAATCAGAGAGTCTCATCAAAGCATCCATTGTCCTTAAAGACATATTTCCAGGAACAAAGCCCCAGGTCATGCTGTTTGTCCTGTAGAAAACTCCTGATAAATTTTGCTTTTAAAAATGCCTCTTTCCTTTGACTAGCAATAATAAAAGCTTTCCTTCTAAATATCTGTCCTTACCCATCAAAAGCCTGAGATGAGACACTCATTGTTATCTGCAAAGAATAGACTCTTTGTGGTTTGTTATCTGTTGGGCTGATGTTATGAAGCGACTTTGAGACTCTGACAGAAGCTAGAAGATTCGGCCTCTTGTGGCAAATGGGACTAAAGGCACACTTATGGGAGTGGGCTGTGGTGACTAGCTTATTCTCCCTGAAGACAAAAAACAAACAAACAAACAAAACTAAACCAAACCCAAACCAAACAAAACAGGGAGTCAGACAAAGGGTTTTGTATGCACAAAATTTCCCATCCCTTTTCTTGTGTCAGTGGAGATGGGACTGCTGTTCCATGATTAAACTACAAGAACAACTTACTCAATGGATACGATGGATTCCAGAAGCTTCTGTCCTTGTGACCTGATTTAGATTTACAAACAAATTCCTTCTGTTTTTTTTTTCCCCAATGTTCTGAAATCAGAGTTGTGTTCGGAGACGTATAAACAATGGCAGAGCCTTAAACAGTCTTCACGTGTTTGGAGTAAATGAGGCTGCATCCTCAAAACTGTAGGTTTTTCTTCCAAGCACAGTAAACTACATAGGTGAGAGAATAGAATCCCGGCTCAAGAACTGATTCAATTGGACATAATCCATGGTGGCCGGTGGAGCGATTGTCTCACGGCTACAGAACTTCTGTCTGGCGAGCTGGAAAGGGCTCTGGAAATGGATGGTAGAGATGGCCCCACAAGTGAGTGAACGACGTGCTGCTGAGCTGTACTTAGAAATAGTTAACTTCACCCGAGTCTCAAAAACAGATAAAAAGATAAGTTTTAGATAAATGCGTATGCTTGAGTAAATGCAGTCTTTCCTTGTCTGTACTGCATTAAATATATAGCGCCCTAATGGTCATGCCTCTTTGCCATAGAGAGAATGATCATATTCTCAAAATTGGCTGGTGAAGAGTGCTTGGCTCTTACAGCTCTGCAATGAGTTTGTACTGTTGCTAGAGTGGTCATTTTGTTTTGAGTTAGTGTGAACTATGGTGTTCCAACCAAATCTTTAAAGATTTTGTTATGCAGGAAAATATTCTTAATTGTTTTCATTGAAGCTAGCTGGTTTGTTATTTATCTTTTTAATTAAAACCTCTGGCATCTTTTGCTACTTTACTAAGTAGTGTGTCACAATACCCTGTCTTCAGGAAATATTTTAATCTGTACCCTTTATGAGAGAATATATATACATATATATATATATTTCATTTTACAGATAATCTACTGGTAGGAGAGGAAAGAATTATGAATATGGAGCTCAGAGGCCCAAGTATGAGCTCTTGCTTTGAAAATTATTAGCTTATTCCTTGCAGCCCCAGTTTTCTCTTCAGTAGAGACAGCTACCTTATCTGTAGAAGTTCGAAAGGGGAACAATGATGTGGCTCAACAGATCAATGTGTTTGCTGTCCGAGTTCAGTCCCTCAGACCCACACAATGGAAAGAAAGAACTGACTCTGGCAAGTTGTCCATGGATCCTCGCACTTTCACTACGGTGTGAGTGTGTTCACACATACACTACTGCATGAGTGTGTGCACATGTACACTATGGCATGAGTGTGTGCATGCACACACACACACATGCACACGCACACACACAAAGAAATGAACCAAACAATGGAATTCAAGATTTCTAAACCGGCTAGCTAGGACTGCTACATGTTGAGTGATTACCATGTGGAAAATGTTGTATGGATATTGACTAATTTGACAATTCCAATAGCATGGTGGAGAGAGATAAGGAAGACTGGCCCTTTCACATGTCCCAACCATTTGCAGGTTTTGGGGTGGGCCAGAGCCTGGGATCTGAGCCTGAGTGGTAGCTGAGCTGATCGGGCCACTGGCTCTCTCTTATCTGTACATGAGGGTGGAGCTCCTAGCACTGCTCAAGCTAGGCCACCCAATGCCACCATGGGCAGGAGGCAGGGTCAGCTCTCCCGAATTTGTGCTTTTGTGCCCTTGAGGGCAGAGCGACAGAAATCTCACCTGCACCTACATCTCCAGAGCCAGTTCCACTGTGCTCCCTAGTCAAGGTTCTGGGCCCACTCTCCTAAGTGTTGCATTTTGTGAAGGGCTAAGATAGCTCTGTCACTTTCACATCTTCAAGGTTGGCTCACCTGAGCCTTCACCATCTGGGCCAGCTTCTGAATGCTACCGTCAGTGAAGGGGGAAGGTCTTGCTCTCCCGCTCTCATGACACCTCACCCTCTGGACCAGCTCACTTGCACACACCTCTCCCCCTGGGCCATCTGCTGCCCAGATAAGGTGCAGGGCTTGCTTTGCCTAGTTGTATAAAGGGTGAGAGACAGGGCCAAGTCACTCACTCTCATGGCCTCAGGGCCAGTTCTCCAGACTGCCGCAGGTGGTGAGGGATGAGGTCGGTAGGGAAGGGTATCACCCCCGTACCCATGCCACCTCATGGTAGGTGAGTGGTGGGGCCAGTTCTCCCTCCCTCTGTCTTCGGGGCTGGCTCACCCACTCCTCCCTTCCCACCCCCCAAGGTCAGTTCTACTATGCTGCCTGGGTGAGACACAGGACCCCAGAGTGCAGCAGCAGTGAGGGGTGAGGTCAGCTCTCCAGATCGCAGCAGCCAGTGAGGGGTGGGGCCAATTATGCACAACTCCTGTACATCTACCTGATTCACAGCGGCTAACCTGACCAGGGACATCCTCATGTTCTCTAGTGGTAATACGAGCCACAGACATCAACACCAACCCCTGCCACAGACTCAGACAGAGTTCTCAGTGGCAGCTCATGCTAGGACCTCACGGTGGGTCCCAGATGGTGGGGCAGCCAGTCACAACAGACTACTTCTCTCCACACTCTAGTCTCTGGTCCTATCTCCCTTCATAACGCCCAAGCTGCTGCGCCTCTCTTTCTCTCCCATCTGACCACCACATACTTGCACATTGTGATGGTTCCTGCTGCAGGCTAGCCTCTGGGCGACATTCTCCATCCATGCTTCCAGGTCTGGCAGCATGGGAGTATCTATGACCAGCTTGTGCCACACGCAGGAGGCAGAATGGTCTGCAGGTCTTTGTCTTCCTCCTCTTGCATTGCACTGCCTGGATTTGATTTTTATGTGTCCTAGGCATAAGACAGCTTTGTCCACCAAGCCAGATATCAAGCTAGGATGAACAAAGGACTGCCATCAGTTCTTTCCCAGACTAACGTAAGAAGAATACCAACAAGGTGTCTCTTTGCCTGTTGCCAGAGAACAACAGGGGGAAGATCTCAAGTTTATTAAGATCATAGTACTACGTGTTCAGAATCAAATATGTGTGTGTGTGTACATACACACACACACACACACACACACATGTATATATATATATGCTCATTTGCCCTTCAATAGAATAATGAGGGTTTGACCATCATCCCATTTTAAAGATGAAGAAACAGGCTCAAGAAGTCTATCCAAGGTCATGTAGTAGTGACTGTTGGAATATCCATGGCAACACAGGGTGTATGCTTTCCGAAGCATCTCCTAATTTCAGTTTCTGATATGCAAGAGCCACCAGAGCCCTCACATTTTCTAGTAAGAAATTGAAGGAAGAATCCAAATGTTCTCATCAATTCCCTTTCCTCCAGCGTATGTGACATCAGCTTCCTTGTTAGGGACCGAGTGTGGGATAGCTGGCAGGAAGGGACTGCATGCTGGTGACACCCATTAGAACATGGGAAATATTTCTCAGTGATGCTTTTTGCAGCCTTGGAAGCAAGGCCCTGTGTCCCCATGGGCCTGTACCTCTAGGGGAAGTATTGAGAAAGGTCAGAATAATGATCTATGTTGGCTAATTCTTGACATCTCCAGCAACCTCTAAGCTAAGAAAACTGGGCCAGTTTGCAAGCAAAGAAGCTTGCAAGCTGTGCTAAGGAGGGCTGGTTCTGCCTACTTTGCCTGTGCCCTCTAGTGTGTCTGGGAAATCTGAAGACACGAGGCCATGCAAGACTAAAAGAACCAATTGCTTCTGTCCCCCACCAAGCTGGAGACAAGATGCAGAGCAAGGTCTTTGCAGGAACCTCTATTTCTTTTCTGCTGTTGCACAAGTCATGTGTGGAATGTTCCAGATACATTAGTGCTGAGGTCTGGAAAATCATAGCCACAGTATTCCTGTGCCAGCTACTGGCAAAAATGCCTTATTTACTTCATCTCTCATTTTTTTTATTCTTCACCACTCCTGCTGAGGTAAGCATCTTACCCTTTGTTGGGATGCCAATGAGTCTAAAGCTCAAAGGGAGTGAACATCTCACCCTGTGCTGTGCTGCGGGAAACCATGGAGTCACGATTTACACTCGAGTGGATGGATTGCCAAGTTCAGGCTTTGCTCCTCTGTTGGAATGGAGACGTCACTCTCGGAGCAAGGCAGGGGTAGTTAGGGGCCTGACTGTCATGCCAAGCAGTGCTGTGGTGGCTGCATCTGGAGAGACTGCCTTCTCTGGTACCAACTGAGAGCACCCTGAGGTGGGACCCCAGTGTGTGTCAAAATATTGAGTTGCTCTGTACCTGTCTGAAGTACGCTGGCCCCCGGCTGTGCTCAGAGTTACTGAGGTGTACATATATGGCTCTCCTTAGCAAGAGGCACGGCGCTCACGCTGAGCACAGCAAGCCTCCGATGCACTGATTCTCCAGGAGGACTAAGAGTATTTTCCCGAGCAAAAAAATAATCCTTTTCTTATTGACTCAGAAGAGAAAAAAATTTCATTTTTGCTCATAATTAAGGCATTTAATTCCCGTCTTGAGGACCCGCATAGAAATGGAAAGGACACTGGCCAGGTTGGAACAACTGAAAGCCACCAAGGAAATCAGTGTTATTCCCACACTATCAAGTCACAAAGGTGCAGATGTGATTGTCCCCAGGACAATGTATACCATCCACCCGACTCTGGGCAAATTCTGTTTTAAGCCAAGGTCATAGGATTTCTATCTCTGAAATATATACCACCATTGACCAGTTTTATAGACTAGAGCACAGAGAGTTTAAGTAACTCATTCAAAGTAGCACAGCTGATGCCTAGGAGAATCAGGGAATACTTATTGGGAGTAAGGCTATAGGACTTAAACTCCTGATCTTCCATCACTGGGACAGAATTCCCAATTCCCCATCACCCACAGGCAGCAATTACATGTCAATCCTCTTTAGGAATCTAATCCCATTGTCTTAGAGATCTCTGTTGTTTTAGAGATGAGGACACAGAGAGTCAGAGACAAGGGAGACATGCACATGCCAGAGCATGAGTCTTCCAAACTCCTGGTTGCATCAAAGATAGGACAGTCTGCCTCGGTTATTCTATGTCTAGAACTGTGCCTGAGAAATATCCTAGTGATGTTACTAATAGCCACGTCAGTCTCTAAATGCCCACATCTTCCTATATGAAGCTCTCCTGCTTTACTTTGCTGGAGAAATCTCCTGCCTCAGAATATTTACATTCATAAGCACTTCTCTAGAAACAGTAGAATCACCTCTCGATGTAGGTAATTAACAGGACTGTAAAACATTTCGGCAAATGGCATCTACAGAAACAAGGTGAAATGAAGAGCTGCCATTTGAGCCAACCCTGTTTGAAACTCATTTCAAAACATTTAACCAAAGGGAGATAAGCAGAGAGATGTGTGGCTGGTGCTTGCAGGATCATTTAGCAAACAGCAGTGTACTTTCAAATTAAACCTTCCATCTAGAAGTGCCATGTGCACGCGCTTGCATGTGCGCTCGTACGCATGTGCTCACCCAGTGTGAGTGCTTATCTGTATATGCATCCGAGTGACTCTGGATGGGTGAAGACATTGCATCAACAACCTGGAAGCAGGTTTAAAGAGCATGGATTGTCTTCAGGTACATGACTATCACAGACCAGTGGCTTGAGTGTTACAAAGAATGCTTACACATCTGTAGGCTTGGATGACTTTGGTTTCTTAGGCTGTAGAAGAGATGTATACTTGTGAGGGAGATGGGCAAATAAGCAGAAGAGGAATGGCTTTGTTTGTTTTTCTGTGTTCCTAGAGTACCCACTGGAATAACTAAAGTGTGAAAGAGAGCTAGGTAATGTTGGTAAGGTGGGAGAGGGAAGTGTCTTGGTCCATTCTGGTTGCTTCTACAAAGAACCTGAGATGGGTTGGGTTGCAAGCAACAGAAATGGGTTCCTGAAGGTTCTGGAGGCTGGGAATCCAAGGGCAAAGTCCCTGCAGAAAGGACACTGGTTGTGTGTGAGTGCGTGTGAGTCCCCCTTTTTGTTTCCTACAAGGCTTCTTTTCACTGTCTTCTCACACACTAGAAGTGGTGAGGGAGACCCTTGTCCATTCATCATGGCTCCTCGCCTTTTAATCATGAATGTAACATTTATCCTTTACCACGAATACACATAGAGTATTAGTTTCAGTGTGGTGCTATTTCCATTGGCCTGCTTTCCATTTTCTCCTCTATGTATTTACTACTCCCCACTTAAAGACAAAAGTGCATGGCATCTATTAATCACTCCCTCTTCATTTCAAAATCTTTTCCCTCAGCTCATTCTGATAACCCATGCGCAGAAGCTTTAAAATAACTATGTCAAGGGATGTAAAAGGCAAACCCTCTCTTCCTCATAATTGGAAATTTGAATGGGGATTAAGTGAAGAAAATGAATGAAATTGGATGAGAAATGGATATGTGGTGGTTTGAATATATTTGGCCTATGGAATCCTATTCTTCAGAGGCGTGGTCTTGTTGGAGTAGGTGTGGCCTTGTTGGAGTAGGTGTGGCCTTGTTGGAGGGAGTGTGTCGCTTTGGGAGTGGGTTTTGAGACTCTTCCTCTGGCTGCCTGTAAGAGAGTCAGTCTGCTGCTAGTTTCCTTTCAATAAAGATGCAGAGCTCTTGGTTCCTCCAGCACCATGTCTGCCTGAGTGCTGCCATACTTCCTGCCATGATGATAATGGACTGATCCTCTGAAAGTATAAGCCAACTCCAGCTGAATATTGTTCTTTATAAGAGTTGCCTTGGTCATGGTGTCTTTTCACAGCAATGGAAACCCTAACTAGAACAGATACATTGAAAATGCTTAATCTTACTTACAAACAAGTTTGACACACATGCTTGTTGCTTTCTTGAGATCACGTTTTTTCTCTTCTATGAGGTGTTTTGGGTCAATGGTCAATACCATCTCACCCTCTGGGTCCATCTTAGATTGACTAGTTGCCTGTGCCCACTGGAAAGGCAACACATCTGGCAGCTATGGAAAAACTCAATAAAGGGGCACGTTGAGCATAGAAGAACAGTCTTTCTATAGAACCAATGTATGTTTTAGGGATAGTCTGTCACCAGGAGAAGGGCGGAGCCTGCCAGCTATCTGGAATTTCTAGGGGAGAGTGACAAGACACCTGGAACATTCAGAAAAGCAGTCAGGGCTGGGGAAATGACTCAGTGGGAAGCATCAAGACCCGAGTTTTGATCCCTGGTACTGATGTAAAAGATGGGTGTGGATTTTCATGCCTGCAAACCTATCTCTGTGAGGGAGGCTGCAGGGACAGAAGAACCAGAGGGATTTGCTTGCATAGGGATTTGCTCGCCGGCTGGTTTTAGCTGAAAACAGCAAGTTCCAGGTTGAGAGACTGGGTATTGAGTCAGGACTGATAAAACAGGACATTAAATATCCTCCTTTTGCTTCTGCTTGGGCACACACACACACACACACACACACACACACACACCATACCACACATGCACACCACATGCACACACACATGTGCATGCACACACATACATGCATGAACAAACTCATGTATGCAAACACACATACACACTCATGAGTGGGAGAAGACATGATTCTTTCCTTCAGCCTGTACCATCACTGACCAGCGTTCTCTCTCTCTATCAGTTCTATGGTTCCCTTTCCCCTGTAAGGGTTGAAAGTAGGAAATGGTGCAAAGCGATTCAGAAGAATACCCCAGTACTGATTTCTGGTCATTGGGATCTTCCTTACTGAGCTTACATTATTGGACTAAATGGGGTTTGAAGAAGTGACTCCCAAGGATCACAGTAGAGTCCAGGTTGATGCACTGTGAATCAAGGCACAGCAGGGAGTCAGTGCTCTGAGTGTAGTGGGTAGCTCCAGACGCTTCTTGTGTAAGGTCTACTGCACAGTGAACGAAGTCATTCTCTGGGCATTATCTCATTATACAGCTTTTTGCCTCCCAGCATCCTAATTCATGGCCAATTCATCTTGGTTTTGTAGGTAGGGGCATGGTAGAAGAGAGGTCACAAACCAGGGTCAGTGGAGTCTACATCTTGCACCCTTCCCTTTGTAATCTATGGCTCATGTGGGCAGATGTCTCCATTCAAGACTCCAGATAATAGTCTACTGAGCAGAACAGCATGACTTGAAGGTGTCATTTTTGTTCCTGTTAGTACCAAAGGCGGCACTGGGAGCCATTTGATAGATAGTCATTTTAGTGCATAAACTGAAATTAAAACTGCAAAGTAATTTCCTCTCTCAGTTTTAGGGACAGCTTCTCGCTGTGACTAATATTAGTAGGCTTTCGATATTTTCATTGAAGTGGAGGATCTTGCAAATCACGTCGTGACTCACCGCAAATGAGTGAGAGACTAAGGGTTGGATGTGTCATTGCTGTCATTGTAGGGGCTCAGGGAGTCTAGACTTCCCAAATTGGTTGTTTCCCCTGTAGGCTGAGCTCATCTTCCCTGGATGATATAGCTCAGGTCAGGTACCCGGAAGTCTGTCCTCTGGGGAAAGGAAGCAGCTGGCGGGCTCTATATCATAGTCTCTTACCTAATACTCAGGAGCAGGGATCAGGAAACTGCCACCCTTATGTCACCTGTTTTCCTAAGTGCAGTTTCATTAGCTCAGGGATACACCCCTTTGTCTCTTGCTGCCCAGGACAATGGTAGAGATGATAGCAGTTAGAGACTGCACGGTCTGCAAAGATGAAAATATTGATTATCTGACTCTTAGCTCCTCAGTTTGCCAAGTGCTGCTCTAAACAGGAAGTATGGCCATTCAAACAGCTGCTTTAATAAAGGACGGAGGCAACCTGTAGCAGCTTTGAGGTAGGGTGGAAATACAAGCTTAGTGATCATTGTGAAGCAAGGTGCACGCCTGAAGCTTTAGGTACTGGTATCTCTAGGCTCATGTTTTTCTTGCTGGAGTCTGTGTTCTTGGCAGGGTTCTCTCGAAGGATCTGTCTGGACTTCAAGCTGCTCAATATGATTCCTGTCAATATGTTTGGGAACAACCTACCTTGCATTCCGAAAAGGGTTATTAGTAATTTACCTTAATTACCAGAGTTGGCTGCCAAGAAAGAAAATGAATATTTTGCTAGTTTCAGCATTCACACAGATGGAACTTTCTGGAGTCATTAAGACCCCCCCCCCTTTTTTTTCTTACACAGCTCAAGTGAGTGACAGAATGCAATTTGAATTTTGTAATAGATTTGCAAAGCTGGTCTTGGGATGAACTGAACACTCTTTTGGAAAGGAATCTGGTCTCTAGAGGTGGACAGCCATGGTTAAACTAGGCAGTGGTTCTAACATATTTATGTTTTTCCTGTTTGTGGAAATGCGCTCATTGTCTAAAGAGCCTCTGGCTGAGTTCGTCCAAGCATTTATTGCAATGAAGAAAGAGCTGACAACTGAATACAGGGTGGAGAGAAATAGTCCAGAGGCCTGTGCAGGGCTCTAAGGATTTAAATTCTAATGCTGGCCCGGATGCCCTTTTGTTCAGGCAGGAGATTATCTCTTTTTGCCCGAAGGGTAATTTAGCTGTCAGCACTCCCTTCTCACACATCACCATCCCTCTCCTGTTTGACTTTTTAATTTCTTGCTATGAGTAAATCATCTGATTCCCCCCTCTCCCCATCTGCGTGGGGCTTAACTCTTTTGGTTTGTTTATATCTCTTGAATACTTGGTCTCTCTGATTGCTATTTTCCTCAAGCTCAACGAACCCACTAAAACGTGGACACTCAAATGAGAAATTAGAACCAGAGAGAAATTCCTCCCACCCCAAACCTTCCTGCCGTGGGTCACCAGCGTGGAAACCCAGAGGCAAGTGGGAACCCATGGAAGATTAAATACCTCTAAAAGGCTGGTGGCAGGTGACCAGGACACAGTGCAGGGAGCTCTGAACTCTATCTTTAATATCTTGTTGGGAGAAAGAAAGAGACCTGAAAAAAAAAAGCAGCCCCAAATGGATAAAAGATGCTGTGTAATGAACTGGTGGGAGAGATGGCTTAAAAAGGGCAAACCCGAGCCCAAGATGGCAGCCGGGGAGCGAGAGGGGCAAAGAAACAGAGAAGCATGCGAGGAAGAACAGCAAGCGGGGATAAATGGCTGACTGCACCATCTCACTATTCAAGGAAGGAAACTATGATTGACCTAAATCAAGAGAGCACGATGGCGAGTGCCACCCAGGGATAGAAGGCCATTCAGGACAGAACAGTTGTGATTGGCAAATTAACCCAAGCCTATGGAAGCTTAGACGAACGGTCTTTTCAGACCAGGTCTAAAGTGTTATTTCTGGAACCAAGCCTGGGCAAATCACGTGACAGACATGCTCAGCATCACTTGTCTCCAGAGGCCCAGATACTCCCTTTGTTCTTTCATGTTCTATTCATCACTCCTCCAATAGTATGCCTGGCGCATAGATAATATTCAAGTCGTGTGTTGAATGACTGACCAATGCCTTCTGGAAGCAAACAGCAGGCAGTAGGCTCAGAGGTGAAGAGCAGGCAGTAAGGTCAGTGGTGAAGAGCCCCGGATACTGGGACCTTTAAATTCTGCTTGCACTCCTTACAATTGGTGTGACCTTAAGCAAGTTAATCATGTCCCTTGACTTTCATTATTTTGGAATGCACAGTAATACTAATTAAGTAGGAGATTTTTGTGGGATGCTTGTGGTATGGCCTAGCAGGTAAAGAGCAGTAGATACTGTTGGGTAATACTTTGTTTCTGCTGGAGTTGATGCTGATGCATCCCAGAGCACAGGGACACAGTTCCTCTGTTGCATTGCAGGCAATGAGATGCTGAGGAAGGATGTTGGTTGCAAACCCAGAGTTGTGTTGTGGGACTCAAACACTGGGCAGAGTAAACAGTTGAGGCAAAGTCTGTGAATCCTAAGATGCTTTTGGGGGACTCCCATAAAGGTTGAGGTGAGTCTGCATCACTTAAAAACCAAGGGGGAATACATCCCATGGCTAAGAATCAATCCCTGATGCTATTAATGATACTCTGTGATGCTTGCAGACAGGAGCCTCTGTCTTCAGAGAGGCTCTATCCAGCATCTGACTGAAACAGATGCAGAGACTCAAAGACAAACATTAGACAGAGCTTGGGAAGTCTTGGGGAAAAGTTCAGGGAAGGATTGAGGAACCTGGAGGGAAAGGGGATTCCATAAAAAGACCAACAGAGTCAACTAATCTGGACCCTTGGAGACTCTCAGAGACTGAACCACCAACCAAAGAGCATACGTGTGCTAGACCTAAGGGCCCTCCCAACAATGCCCCCTATCCACATTTTTATCAGATGTGCAGTTTGGACTTCATGAAGTTCCCTCAACAACTGGAGCAAGGGGTGTTCTTGACTCTGTTGCCTGTTCCCTTATGGATCCTGTTCCCCTAACTGGTCTGCCTTGTCTGGTCTCAGTGGGAGAGGATGCACCTAGTCTTGCAGTGATTTGAAATACCAAGGTGGGTTGGTATGGGGATGGGGAAGGGGGGGTGGAATTCCCTCTTCTCAGTGGAGAATGGGAGGAGGGATGAGGAAAGGGCTGTGTGAGGGGGGACTGGGAGGAAGAGGGGTATGATGGGGTGTAAAATAAATAAATAAATAAATAAATAAGTGGGAAAAAATCAAGGAGAATAGATAGAGCCTGGTGTCTTATGCTAACTGGGTTATTTCCTGGCTTCTGGGTGAAAGAACAAGACTACTAGGTGGTCTCTAACATCTACAGGCTCTAGGGTAAGCTTCAGCAGGGACAGCTTTTAAGGATACATAAATGAGTGCAAAAGAAATCAATGACAGGGTCTACAGCTGGAGTCCTGTCTGCTTGACTTCTGAGTGCTGAAGTGCCAGAGGTAAGGGTCTGTAATTTCTCATGCCACTCCCATGTTAAGGAACCATTCTCTTACCCAAGCTGCTTTATTAAGTTGATGTTACAGTCTTTTAAATTTATTTTTTGAGACAGGGTTTCTCTGTGTAGCCCTGGCTGTTCTGCAACTCACTATGTAGACCAGGCTGGCCTTGAACTTAGAAATCCACATGCCTCTGCCTCCTAAGTGCTGGGATTAAAGGTGTGCGCCACCACTTGCCTTTGCCTTCACTGTGCTCCGGTTTAGAAATTCATTAGAATTCATTCTAGAGAAAGCTGATGCTTGTACACTATCACAGACATGTAGAACTATAATCATTAAAGAATAATCACCTTGAATTTTTTGATGGTGCTCTGCCTGTTTGCAATTTTATTATTCATATAGGTGTTAGCTTTGCAATTATGAACTGTATTTTGAAGCAGATCCTGACATCACATTTGGTTTGCCTATAGATGGGATGAACATGTCAAGAAAATGGGGGATGTTGACAATGAGTGAGACCTCATTTGGTTTCCGAAGCTGATAATCTTGTTCAGAGTAAGAGATGTTTGAACACCAGTGATTGTACAATTTTCACATTAAAAGCACGTTTCCAGCCAATTCAAAAATTAAGTAAACAGAGCTGAGGCGTACGGTCCCACTAATCCACCAATGTCATATGTTTAATGATTTTAGCAGCTCGCCCCAAACAGGACCTGATGTAAAACTTCGTATCAGAATGTGTTACAGCCTCTAATGGCGATCACTTGTCACTCATCTGACACCAAGGGTGTCAACCGCACATTACAGGAGTCAAAGGCTTTGCATAAAACAAAACAAAGCCTCTTTCTCCAAGGCTTACACTGTGAAGGTGCGCAGGAGACTTGTGAGAATATGTCAAAAAAAATCAATGAGAGGCACGGGGCTAATATATCTGCAGCTGGCCCCGGGAAGGACGACTTTCTACAGGGGGAACCAGATTGTAATTGTCTTTGTATTAACCACTGAGCTTTTAAAAAAATGATTTATCATTTGGAAAGATCTAGAATCTCTTTTACCCATCAGTCATCCATGGTATGAGATTGTCTCTGACATGCACATATTCTTGACCGTTTCCTTCCAGCTACACAAAGCTTTGGAGGGATAACGGATGGGCACACATGCTAATCTCTTGATCTATCCGTGAAAGCATTAGGCTTTAAGAAGATTTCTTTGTAAGTTAGTTAAAGTTTCTGAATAGCCTTTATGTTTGGCACTGTAGTTTAAAAGTATTTCTCGCTTAAATATGTAATTAAATTTGATCAGGAAGTCAAAGAGAAATAAACTTGACCAGGAGAAGTTATATTGTTTACATAGTCTCTCTTCTAAGCACCAGAATTATTTTTGTCTTAGACAAAATAGAATCATAAACTTTTTTATTAATATGTTAAATTTGTGAAACAATAGGCTTAATTTTGAGATTTCATACACAGCCCTAATGTATTTTGGTTATAGTCACCCTATTATTGTCCTTTCTTGTCCCTCCTCTGCCCTCCTGTTGACTTCTTCTCCTCTCATAGTCCCTTTTCTGTTTTCATGTCTATCTCTTTGTTAAAGAAATCTAGGTGTGGGGCTAGAGCTATGGCTCAGTGGTTGAGAGCACTGGCTGCTCTTTCAGAGGACTTGGGTATAATTCCCAGCACCCACACAGCAGCTCACAACTGTAACTCCAGGTCCAGAGGATCTGACACCCTCACACAGTCAAAGATGCAGACAAAACATCAATGCACATATAACAAAAATAAATGAATAAATATAATCCTAAAAATATCTAGGTTTTGTAAATGAAAAATTAGTATTTGTCCTTTTGTGTCTGTCCACACCCCATCATGCTCTCTAGCTCTATCCATTTCTCTGTGGACATTTCTCTGTGGATGGTAGTTTCACTCTTCTTCCTGGCTGAATGAACCCTCCTTGGGTATTTATCATAATCACCCTATCTCCATCTATAATGATATACTGCAATTTTATTATGCACTCATTATTTATTGGCATCCAGGTTACTTCTTTAACGTGGATTTTGTGGATGTTGGTGCAACATGTTCAGGCACACCAGCATCTCTAGTGCATGGGAACCTTGATTCTCAGCTGTATCTACAGGAGTGGGACTGTTGGGTCAGACAGTTATTCTCTTTTTTGGTGTTTTTGGAAATTTCTATGATGGTTTCCATGCTGACGTAGATACACTTAGTAACAGTGGAGGAGGTGGGTACACAGTGTTTGGAGCAGTTATCATTTGAACCTGATCATTAGGGGTAGCATCCCTTCTTATTGAGTGGTTGTTTTGACACAGAACTCTTAAGTGAAGGAATACTGACCATCTCAGTTGGATGTGGTGGAGCACACCTTTAATTCCATCACTAGGGAGTCAGAGGCAGGCAGATCTCTGAGTTTGAGGCCAGCCTGGTCTGCAGAGTGAGTACCAGGATAGGCAGGGCTGCACAAAGAAACACACGGGGGAAAGATGTATATATGTATACAGATATATTGGGGGGGGGGAAGGGCCTCCAGGGAAAGATTTCTGCTTTGATAATGTCCACAGTCAAGCTTTTCACACCATGTTCAGCTGTCATAAAATGGCGATCTCCCATTAACTGATCTTTTAATCTCAGAGAATCTACCTTCATTTTTTCATTTTCTTTTGTTTGTCTTTTGTCCTTTTCATCATTGAAGTAGCCAACAGAAATAAAAACAAACAAACAAACAAACAAACAAACAAACAACAACAGTAGAGGAGAATATAAGGTAATAAAGAAAATGAACTCTATTCAGTTACATTAAATGAAACATCACTGATTTAAAACATCAAAAACTCCACGGAAAAGGGAATTTTAAAAATGACAGCTGAGGAGTATTTGCCAGAGGGATAAAGACAGGGTCAGAAACCCCAGTGTCATTTGTTGGGGCTCCCTCAGTCACCTCAGTAAGTGAAGGAGGAGGGTGGGTGGCTACACACTGATCTAGGAGACTGCCATAGTTATATGACTACATCACACATTATTCTTCTTGCATTTTATACAGATAGGGGCAGGAATATAAACTTTAGACTTTGCTTCTAACATTAAAGTAGAAACTAGAACATGTAGAAACCCCCCAGAATTTATTCTTCAGTGATCTTGACATACAGGATTAGGAAAATATCGACCTTGCCTGGACAACAGCTGTCAGTAGCGGAGCAATAAGCTGGCTGAAGACATTTCATCAGAGGCTTGAGAGAGAGAGATACAGTTAGATCTTCAACTGGCATTTTGGAGTAATGAAAACTGACATGTGTACCTGAAGGCTCCTTAAAAATGATGGAAAATGAACATTTGAAGAGTTTTTACTCATGGCCCACTCCCAGCCTCCCTACTTCAACTTGGTGCTGGATTTCCTTAATGAGGGGACCCAGGACAGCAATGATGGACTGCTAGCCAACTGCTTAAGAGCCAAGAGTCTGGAGTGAGAGGGTCCAATTGGATTTGAGTCAAGGCTGTGCCATCTGTTAGCTCGACAAACATACTTAACCAACGTACTTTCCTTCTCTCATTTCACGAATGGGCTCATAATTCTCCTCCTCACAAAGTAGCTCGCAGGACGGTAGTGATATTTAATCGAACCCCAAATGAATGAAATGCCTACAGCCGTGCCTAGCATATATTATGTGCCGTGTAAGTGCCTAGCGTATAGCATGTGGCATGAAAGTTAACTGTTAGCTCTGCTGGTATTGAGAAACTGATCTAAGCTTTGTGCTGGAAAGTTCCAGAGCAACAAGGCACCAGCTAAGAATCTTTTGAGCTCAGTTAACAGAGAACCTACTCCAAACTGGCCTGGATAATGGAAAGAGTTGATTAGCTCATATATTCCATAAATCTGAAGTACTGGTTTAGGGTGAAATTGAACCATTGTATCAGTGGTATCCACAAGGAATCAGGCTTGTTATTTTTCTCTCCAAGTCTTTGCTCTGTTTCCCATCATTGTTGGTAAAACTTCAGCCTGGATCCCAAGCCAGCTACCAGGACTTTACAACTTCTTGTTATTGTCTAGTAAGAGATAGACTGTCTTTGTCTTTGCACAGAAGCATGGCGTGTATGTGTGGAGACCGCTGGTCACATGTCTTCTACAATTGCTCTCCATTGTATGTTTTGAGGCAGGGTTGATCACTGAGCCTGGAGCTCACCATTTGGCGAGACTAGCTGGACTTGCTGTATATCCAGTGTCCTACCAAAGCATGACAGCCATCTTCTCCTTCTCAAATGCTTCACGTTCATCCTTCCTCTCCCATTGAGGAAACTCAAAGTGAAAAAAAAAATGCAGATTAGAGAGTGGCAAGAACGTTTCTTTGTGAGTTTCTTCCTAGGAAGTCTTTGCCAACTTTTATTTGTTCTCTCTTCTGTTTGAAGTTTAGAATTAGTGTTATCAATTTTCATAGAGTACTCTATGTGCTTCTGACTATATTATTTTGAAAGTCTAGAATCATCTGGTAGGAGATGGGGCCCAAATTATTTTAACTTGGAAAACACCAAAGGGGTGGCCCTGTTGCTGTTGTTGAAAAGTAAGAATTTCTATCAAGAGGCACGTGGATGAATGAGATATAATATAAGTCGCACAGTAGAATAGCATATACCAGTTAAAAGGGATGAGATGGCAGCACAAAGCAGCACTAAAAGGTATGATTCTATTGATGTAAAATATAAAAAGCACAGAGTGTAATGCTCTCTTTGCTCATAAATACGTACATCTGTATGGAAAGGCTATAAAAGGCACGAGGGGCATGCATCAAATTCATGATAACGGCTGCCTGGGGGGACCCTGGAAGGAGAATGAGGAAAAGGAGACCTGGGCTAGGCCTGTAATGCTTTGTTTCTTTTACTGAGCCAATGCTTGAAACACAGTAGCTTCTGAGGGCAGAGAACTGGTCTTGTTCAGGGATGATGGTGGGAGGGAGGGAATTCCTTTTATGATCTGAACCATGTGAAACAGAAGTTGTAAGTGACTCTAAAAACACACAGCACAGTGTTAATACTGATATACTAGCAACCCATTTTTATGCCTTATATTTTCATATTTTAAATAATTTCAGTAAAGTAACCTGCACTCTGGCCTTGATGCAGGTGATGCTGATGGTAGTGGCTGGAGCAGCTGAGAAGGAGGTGGAGGTGGGGGTGGGGGGACGGACACTGAAGGGGCAGTTAGTGCTTGTCTCCAAGGTGATACCATGTTCTTGGATTTCTCTGTGAAATAGGCTTACTCTTCAAGGCCCCTAGTCTAGACCTTCTGCAAAGATTTTGGAACGTGTGAGGATGTATGTGTTTTGGAATGACACACCTGACTCTGCCATGTTGCTGAAGCAGTGATGCTTTGGGCTGTCAGCCCATATGAATTTCCTCTTCATGTTCTGTTAACATCTCATTCTCCTAGGAGAACCGGATCCCATTCCTTATCACATGATCGGATGAAAATCACAGCTTTCTCTCACCTACTCTTTTCTTCTCTCTAATTAAGGATTGGACACCTAAGTATCTCATGAGGGGAAAAAATATAAGCCCAAAGAGTGATAACTCCTTGAACTTCTAGTGGGAGAGTGGGGTGCGAACAGCTTGCTTTTTGAGACCCGAGAAGAAAGAGGCCACTGGGGCATCGGGCTGTTAGTGATGGTAGATATTAATAGAGTGGGAGGGATGTTTGGGGAGTAGAGACAGGCACTCCTGGGAATTTTAATGAGTTTCTATGGATATCCTTTAATATTTGAAGGAGACAAGAAAGAAGATTAAAAAACTCTTGGGCTCTTCTTTAAACCCCAGACGATTCTGCATATGCATTGCAGCTTTAATGGGCTGACCCTGTAGAGCACGTGGTGTGGCAAGGCTTCTTTCTGAATTTGTTTAATCATAAGTGTAATTGCTGAGTTGCAGATCTCTAAGGATTCTTGGGCCAGACTTTCCATCCCACCTTCATAGAGGTTCACAGTGTGAGCGGCTGACTCCTCCATCTAAAAGTGGTCAGGTACAGCAATGAAAGGGGGTAGAACCAAGAAGACCGTGAGAACATTGATCACGGAAGACGAGTCACTTGGTGTCACATCCGTCCTGCAAGGGAAGGCAGCAGAGCTCCTTCCTTCCCTGTGCATGTCGTGAAGAGGCATGCTGGGAAAGGAGGAAGTGGGCTCTCACTCTTATCTCGTCTACCAGTAGCCAGTGATGTGCTTGTTTTCTTTTTGGCACATTCGTCCCAACATAATTTGGAAGGCCGCTGTTACCCTGCCTGAAAATCACTTGAAACAATAATTGCTGTTATTCTGCAACACTTACTAAGAATGGCAAACTAACGGGGTGGGGGCAGGGTGGGGGAGAGAGATGCCTAGAGAGTGACTGGAAAACAGCGGCGGATGGGCGGGGCATCGTTAGGAAGTGGGAATAGGGGAGGCTTCAGGGAGCCTATGAGAGTGACTCTGGCTGAGACTCCTGGCAGTGGGAGAAATGGAGTCTGGAGTGACCACCTCCGGTAGCAAGGCGGGACTCCCAGTGGAGGGATAAGGATACCAAACCACCCACAAAACCTTTGACTCCTAAATGTGTCCTGCCTACAAGATGTGCAGAGATAAAGATGGAGCAGAGACTGAGGGAGTGGGCCAACTAATGACTGGTCCAACTTGAGACCCATCCCATGGGTAAGGACCAATATCTGACACTATTATTGATACTCTGTTATGTTTGCAGACAGGAATCTAACATAACTATCCACTGAGAAGCTTCACCCAGCAGTTGATTGAAACAGATGTAGAGACCCAAGGCAAACATTATACCGAGCTTGGGAAATCTTGTGGGAGAGTTGGGGGAAGGACTGAAGAACTTGAGGGAATAGGGACTCCGCAGGAAGACCAACAGAGTCAACAAACCTGGATCCTTGGGGGCTCCCAGAGACTGAACCACCAACCAAAGAATATACATAGGCTGGACCAACCCCCCTGTTCTTCTACCCTGCAACATCCCCTCCCACTGCACCCCCACTCCCCGCCACTGCACATATGTAGCAGAAGTGCATGTTCTCTGGCATTTGTGACAGCTGCCCAGGATCTTCTAGCTTTCATAGTCTCTGGTGAGAAGTCTGGTGTAATTCTGATAGGTCTGCCTTTATATGTTACCTGACCTTTTCCCCTTACTACCTTTAATATTCTATCTTTATTTAGTGCATTTGCTGTTCTGATTATTATGTGATGGGAGGAATTTCTTTTCTGGTCCAATCTATTTGGACTTCTGTAGACTTCTTGTATGTTTGTGGCCATCTCTTTCTTTAGATTAGGGAAGTTTTCTTCTATAATTTTGTTGAAGATATTTACTAGCCTTTTAGGCTGGGGATCTTCCCTCTCTTCTATACCTATCATCCTTAGGTTTGGTCTTCTTATTGTGTCCTGGCTTTCCTGGATGTTTTGGGTTAAGAGCTTTTTGCATTTTGCATTTTCTTCGACTGTTATGTCAATGCTTTCTATGGTATCTTCTGCACTTGAGATTCTCTCTTTTATCTCTTGTATTCTGGTGGTGATGCTTGCATCTATGACTCCTGATCTCTTTCCTAGGTTTTCTAACTCCAGGGTTGTCTCCCCTTGTGATTTCTTTATTGTTTCTATTTCCACTTTTAGATCTTGGATGGTTTCGTTCATTTCCTTCACCTGTTTGATTGTATTTTCTTGAAGGGATTTTTTGTTTCCTCTTTAAGGGCTTCTAGCTGTTTACCTGTGTTCTTCTGTATTTCTTTAAGGGAGTTATTTATGTCCTTCTTAAAATCCTCTATCACCATCATGAGAAGTGATTTTTGATCTGAATCTTGCTTTTCCCATGTGATGTGTATCCCAGACTTGCTATGGTGGGAGAATTGGGTTCTGATGATGCCAAGTAACCTTGGTTTCTGTTGCTTATATTCTTAACACTTGCCTCTTGGCATCTGATTGTCTCTAGTACTATCTGCTCTCAATATATCTGACTGGAGCCTGTGCTTCTAGTGATTCTGGTTGTGTTAGAACTCCTCAGAGTTCAGCTGCCTCAGTGATCCTGTGATTCTTTGATCCTGTGATCTGAGATCCTGGGTGTATCAGAGCTCCTCTGGGGAGTCAAGCTTCTCTGGGACCCTGAGATCCCGGTGTGACCACGTTCCTGGGATCCTGGGAACCTGTGATGCTGTGGTCTTGGGCGTGTTAGAGCACTTAGGAGTGGATCTTTCTCTGGGTGTTGTGGGACTGGCGGCGGAGTTTGAGCCCAAGGTCTGCTCCTATCCCTGCATCTGTGCCTGCTTGTGGATCCTGTTCCCCTAACTGGGCTGCCTTGTCTGTCCTCAGTGGGAGAGGATGAACCTAATCTTACAGTGACTTGAGGTGCCAGGGTGGGTTGGTACCCAGGAGGGGCCTCCCCCTTCTCAGAGAAGAATGGAAGAGGAATGGAGGGAGGGGCTGTGTGAGTGGGGGACTGGGAGGAGAGGGCTGGTATGATTGAGATGTAAAGCGAATAAATAAATAAATTAATGGAAAACATGACAAAACTATTTATAGATAGGGGATACTGTGCTGGAAAAAATGGCTAAACAAAAGAATTATTCTCCTTCCATATTTTGCAAAGAGCAATATATTAGTCATTTTCTTTGCTGAAGAGCTTGAGCTATGATCTGCTTCTTCAAAATTCATATTAATGACCTTGGATGCCAGCTCACCAGGCAGAGTCTTTCTTTGAAGCATATTCCATATAGAACTCCAGTGTTTCAGCATTGACTCTCATTTAAAATTTAGTTTATAGTTTGATCTCAATCATAAAACTGTATATAGCAAGAAGGCTTCTGGGGGTAAAATTTAATATGTTTGCCATGAATTTTTTCTGGGTGCTGATAGTCTGCGTAATTTTACTTTTCAGGCTTCTAGTTTCTTTTTCCTTTTTCTTTTCTTTTTTTTTTTTTTGCAATTTATACTTGTAACTTGTGAAATAGGAACTCTTATTAATAATCACTCTAAGTTTTTATATGTCATGGGTTCAAAAACTATAAAAAAATCATGAAGCAAAGAGACTGGATGTAGAAAATACCAAAATATTAATAATGATTCTCACTGAGTTAGGATTTTTCTTTATTTTACAATTTATTCTGCAGTGAACACGAACTACTTTCATAATAGAAAAAATTATTTTAAGAAAGAATTCATTAAACTTGATCCAAAGAAATGCCATCAGGGTCAAGCCAGCTTAACATTTCCTTTTTCACAATGCCATTCCAGACTCTTTTTGGAAAGGTCATGTTTTCCCCTGGTAGCAATCTTGGGAGGCTAAAGGACGTACCCTAAACACCTCAAGCCTCAGTTAATAACTGATTTGAATGTATTATTTTCATGTATTTAGAAATTCTCTTGAATCTCACTATGACTCAACTCAAAGGAAAATGAACTTGTGCCTAATTTTAGCAAACATCTATGAAAAGTGTGGCTGGATTAATGGAGATCCAGCAAGGATTCACATTCATTTGCATATTCATTTGCATTTGCCCTGGACACAGCTGAAGGACTGTATCTGGGTTGGGAAGAGGTTCTGCTTTCCTGAGGCTGGAGAAGTTGAGCAGTCCCAGGGATAGTAGTCAGTCCATGGATAACTGAGGAGAAGGGCTGTTCTGAGGGGGGAGTCAGGAGTGCAGGCAAGAGAGTGTAAGGAAAGTCAGGGCAATCTTGGCTTAAATTTCGATTCTGTCATTCAACTAGCCTTGAGCAAGCATATCACAGAACCTCCTTAACTCCACTTCTTCATGTTTAAAATAGCTGTGAACAAGAGCAGAGGTTTTCCTATTTCTTTACCCTAACTAAGACCATGTTCCAGATAAATATTGTGGCCTCTTCTACCTGTTAAAGACAGGTTATGATTCAAAGAGACACCTTTAAAAAATTAATTATTTTATTTATTTACATCCCAAATGTTGTTTCCTCTTCCCCTCCTAGAGTTCTTCACTCCATCCCTCCTCTTCTTCACCTCTGAGAGGGTACTCCACCCCTCCAGCATCCCCCTTCCCTGGGGTATCAAGTCTCTACAGCACTGGGCACATCTTCCCCCACTGAGGCCAGAGATGGCAGTCCTCTGCTACACAGTTACTGGGGACCTCAGACCATCCTATGTATGCTCTTTGGTTGGTAGCTTAGTCTCTGGAAGCTCCCAGGGGTCCGGGATAGTTGACACTGTTATTCTTCCTATCGGTTGCCATCTCCTTCAGTTCCTTCAATCCTTCCCCTAACTCTTCCATTGGGATCCCCAACCTCAGTCCAATGGTTGGTGTAAGTATCTGCGTCTGCCTCAGTCAGCTGCTGGTAGAACTGAAAGAAACACTATTAAGAAAAGACAGCCCTTTGTTTTTCTCTGTCCTAGTAAATATTGTTAGGGCAGTTTTAGCCAGGTGTGACCCAGACTGCGAGTTTTCCTTACATCACTACTTGGGTCTAGCTCCTGGTCTCAGGGACCTCAGGTGGAACCCAACCCTAACACTTGAAGACATTTGAAGCAGTAGAGAAGAGGGAAGGAGGAAGGAGAAAAGAGGAGACCCTTATACATTCATTATATTTTATGGAAATGGCTTCTAAACAAAGCAGTCCCCTTCATAGGAGGCCGGGTGACACCTGTTGGCGGAAGGAATCCTTTCTCCATCTGAGCTGCAGTAATTGTGTTTGTAATAAGCGTAGTGTGATTGCAGTTCAGAGCGCACTAGTTCTGCTATACTAGTACTTGGCTGATCATCAAGATTAAGAAAAAAAAACAAATAACGTTAAGTATTCTATTATTGTGTTTCTATTAGTGTATTAATGAGAAGCCGTAAGTCAGTATGGAGTTCAGCACAGTCTCAGAGTGATCTCCAGCTGAGGGATGAATTCTTATTGGATGCTGCTTTGCGATGTGGGCAGGGAGGCTGGAGGTATCAAAGTGGCCAAGCAAAGCTGGTAAAGAGGACTCTTAGAAATTCCCTGGTGTTTTATATTAGTTTTTTAGTGTGTGTGTGTGTGTGTGTGTGTGTGCGCGTGTGGACTAAAAGTCATCTCTGAATGTCTTTCTTCAGGTGTCATCTTCCTTACTTTTTAAATTAGCATCTGCTACTGACCTATACAGTTCATTAGATAGGCAGGGCTGGCCAGCCCTGTGTCTGTCTCGCCTGCTCTATGGTTACAAGCCTTCACCACTGTGTTTAACCTTTGTCCCCCAGTGTCTCCCAGTGTAGCTTTTGCTGTTCTGGAGCCTGCAGAGATCTGCCTGCCTCTGCTTCTGCCTCCTGAGTGCTGAATTAAAGATGTATACAACTACTCTGGCCTACTCCTGGCTTTCTCATGTGGGCTCTGGGGATCAAACTCAGGTCCTTATGTTTGTATGACAAACACTCGACCAACTGAGCTATTTCCTTGTTCCAAGTTCTTTTAAAAAAAAAAACTCTAGCATTTCATTCTTGTTTGCATTTCCTTTATAACGAATACTTAGATTTATTGCAGGCTAAGTCCAACCTGGGCACTCGTCTACATTAAGAACTTTCCTAAATTATCTCATTAAATTCTATGTCTTATGTGATATATAATTAGTCCTGTGTGTGAACAGGATATCTATGTCACCCTCAAACCTGAAAGATTATTGAGCAGAGAGAGAAAAACGCTCCCCTTCCCCCTCCCTGCCAGAGACAGGACATAGGTTTACAAGGACAAGTGGTAACCTGCTCTTACTCTCTGCTTGCAAGAACTAAGCTTAGCAGCTAAGAGCATCTTTCCTCTTTATCAGATGGCACCAGAGGAACCCACTCAACAAGCTTTGTAAACCAACCTCTGTCTGCCAGATGTTTGCCAACACTCAAGCTGCTGCTGCCAGATTCGAAGTCGATTTCTTGTACCTTGCTGCTCCTCTGTGAGTGCACTGTGCTTCATCTGAGACAATTATGAGTGGAAACCTAAGAACTCTTCACTCCCTCGGTGTCTCCTATTCTGTATGAAATATACCTGGTGATGAATTTCTGCTCACTTCTTTCTTTGAAACCAGCCTTTTGTGTTAGAGCCCACACCAACCAAGAAGCTAAAGCTATTATTTTCCTCTACAAGTCCCTTCTGATTACAGGTGTGGAATGTGGGGCATGAGAATCATCCATTTCAAGGTCACTCTGATAGAAGGGCATACAGATCAAACCCTAATCAACCAAGTCAACCAACCTTCCTTCCTTCCTTCCTTCCTTCCTTCCTTCCTTCCTTCCTTCCTTCCTTCCTTCCTTCCTTCCTTCTTTCCTTCCTCCCTCCCTCCCTCCCTTCCCTCCCTCCCTCCCTCCCTCCCTCCCTCCCTCCCTCCCTCCCTCTCTCCCTTCCTCCTTTCTTCCCTTTCTTCCTATTTTTCTTTGTTTTTATTCAAGACAGGGTTTCTCTGTGTAGCCCTGGCTGTCCTGGAACTCACTCTGTAAAACAGACTGGCCTTGAACTCAGAAATCTGCCTGCCTCTGTCTCCCAAGTGTTGGGATTAAAGGTGAGTGCCACCACTGCCCAGCAATCTGCAACTTTCAAAAGCACGATTCGGGGACATGGACACTTTTAGTGTATTTAGCAATCAGGACTGGTGATTGCTAGCAGTCACATCTTTTGAGGTCTGCCTCCCCTTGCCTCAGCAAACCACCAATTCTTTAAGTAATGCCATTTCTCCATTACGTATAACTAGTAAAACCAAACAAAACAAAGTAAACAGCCCAGGTGGTTCCCACAACCCCAACCTCTTACTGTGGGCCCTTGTGTGGCTGAAGTTCATGAAAGAACATATTACCGGCTGAACTGGATTGGAATAATAATAATAAAAAAACAAAACACCAAAAGATGATGTAAAACAAGCCAGAGAACAGGAGAATATATTCAGTCTACTTTTAAACCCGATAAAAAGTAGCTTTGAAAGTACAGTGGAAACCACCTGGCTTATTATATCTGTGAAAATGATTTACAAGCAACGGTAGCTAATGCTTGCAGACTTGTAGTAGTTGGTATTCCTTTCAACAATGGTAATGACAAAACTTTAGAAAACATCTGAGTGTGTACAGACGTCATGCCTTAGAACTGTTCCCAGTTGTTGGTTTCAAAGTCCTACAGCCTGCAGTTTTTCACGAATAATTAACAAGAAAGAGAAAATTGATATACCTAGGTATTTTGTGTCAGCATCATTTCTTTTAAAAAAGCCAAGAGCTAAATATCCAACTATGAGAGAATGACTAAATAAACTTGACATCTTAAATCTGGACTATTCTACAATCACCAGATATGCATAGTTACATGCTTATGATCAAATATTACAGGAAAGAAAGAAAATTTAAGGAACTCAACAATTATAACTGTGGTGGTTTGAATGAAAATGGCCCCCACAGACTCAAAGGGAGGGACATTATTGGAGATGTGGCTTTGTTGGAGTTGGTGTGGGCTTGTTGGAGGAAGTGTGTCACCTGTGATGGGCTTTGAGGTTTCAGAAGCTTAAGCCAGGCCCAGTGTCACACTCTTTCTGCTGTTTGCAGATCCAGATGTAGAACTTTCAGCTAATTCTCCAGCGCTACGTCTGCCTGGCTACTGCCATAATGATGACTGACTAAAGTTCTGACACACACACACACCCCTTTATGTCAGGAGATCTAGAGGATCAGACTAAAGTTCTGAAATGTAAGCCAGCCCCAACTAAATGCCTTCTTTGATAATAGCTGCCACAGTCATAGTGTCTCTTCACAGCAATAACACCTTAACCGAGACAATCAATATCTGCACCATTAAGATACATTTGGAAATAATTTGACTTAAAGAGAAACCTCCAGTGATTTTACAAGGTACACCACATGCTCCTTTCTTGGGTTGTTGATGTTTGATGTTTCACAGACTTCTGCTTTACTGTGTCCAATGAAAGTGAGGCTTTCGGCAAACCAAAGGAGAAAGGTTGGCTAGCCCAGGCTGAGATCCCACATGAAGAGTTCATTGCAACACTCGTGGACTAACCATGGAGAATTGGCTTAGAGAATCCTGTGGCTCAAAATTTTACCACACACTCACACACACACACACACACACACACACCTTTATGTCAGGAGATCTAGAGGATCATCCATCGAGGTAATTGCCTTATATTTTGGACCTTACCTTCTAATCCAAATTCTCCTAAGGCTTGGAGGTTTCTGCTACTATCTTGTCACTCAAGTCTTTCAGAGGAAACAGAGATGTTTGGATGGTCATTTGCTGGTTGACATTCTGGATGTTGTATTTGTTTTAAAAGAGATAAAACACATGCAAAAGACACATGGTCAGAGCTGTCTGAATTCAGATAGATGCTAAACATTCGTTTTCAAGTTTCAGACTGCAAACTTCATAATAAGAAGCCCAACATACTACAGAAGAGAACTTTCAAGATATTTCAGTGAGGCACAAATTAGAGAAGAGGGGTAATGACTGCCTGAGGGTGACTCATTTTACTTTAACTTTATAAGCCTTTTGAGGTACATATTACTTCTATTGAACAAAATTTTGAATAATTCTTATTGATCCTTAAGAAACAAAGATAATTTGTAATGTCTTTTAGCTTTAAAAATATCAAAGAAAAAAATCTTTTCAAGGAATGAAGATTTTTTTTTCTGTTACCAGAACAATTCTGTGAAAATTGTGTCTGAGTCAACATAAGGTCCTCATACGTTATGGCCTGAGAGTAACCATCCTTCAAACTCTGCCAGAATCACAGCATCATAGAATGCTACAACAAGCACGCACAAGAAGCATGCCTGCATGGACATCTGTGTAGTAACAGTCCAACCCACGGCTACCTGTGTCAGTACCCTAAGTCCAGTGCTTATTGTTTCAAAGTATTCTACATATTCAAGTTTTTTTCCTTTAACACCTTCCTTTTGCTTTCCTCATTTCAAATTTGATCACAGCATAAGCAATGCTATTCTATTCCCAAATAAATTTCACAGTTCTTTGGAGAATCCCTTTGATTGTTATTTAGGTTGACAATCCAAAATTTGTGCTATTGATTTAGAAAGCAATTTCTAGAAGCAGTTCCCCAAAGTAGTTTGAAAGAAGGTAATATTAAAAAAAGAACAAGTGAAAGTTAGTCTCCAAAAGGGACATATTTATGAACTTCACCAAAATCCTCTATATTTGTTTCAAAAGCAATTAAAATTATATTTTGTTTAGGCTCTGTCCTATGCATGGGATTATCTCATTTGCTCACAAAAGGAAGAGCGCTTGAGTTAATGATTATCACAGCACTGCAGAGAGAAACCCCTGGACTCTACAACAGTGAGTATCTGTTCAGATGATGGACGTGTAGGTTAGGTAGAGCTTGGCTCATCTGAGCTGGGTTCAGTTGAGTATCTCTGTTTCCAGTAGCATTGTCTGGAGGGCTCTGCTCCTTAGTAAGGTCTGTGCTTAATTGGTTTCACTTGTCTCTCAAACTCCCTGGAGAGGCCATGTAGTGTTGCAAGTTCTCATATCATTAACAAAGGGGGAGGAAAGCAATGAGGAGTAGTCAGGTCTTTGAACCTACCCTGCTTGCCTCTCACCTCAGGTGAAATCAATCCAAACGTGAGGCTAATTTTAAGGGCTGGAAATAGTCTCTAGCTCTGGCGAGGCCATGAAAAGAAAGGAATTAGCTGTTCTGTCCATCTCATGAAAGTGAAAAGATGTCGTGACGTTAGAAATGATCTCATAGTAAACAAGGTACCAAGATGAAGGAGGTAGCTGGTGTTGCTATGTGAGAAAGACACACTTAGTCTCCTCTTAGGATTTCTACTGCTATGACCATGGCAACCCATATAAAGGAAAACAGTTCATTGGGGCTGGCTTACAGTTCAGAGGCTAGTCCACTATCGTCATGGCAGAAATCTTGGCAACATAAAGGTAGACATGATGCTGGAGAGGTAGCTGAGATCTTCACATCTGAATCAGTGGGTGGCAGGAAGATAGAAAGTGACACTGGAGCTGGCTTTAGCATCTGAAACCTCAAACCTCACCCCCAGTGACTACCTCCTCCAACAAGGCCACACCTATTCCAAAAAAGCCACACTTCGTAATAGTGCCTGTTTCTATGGACCTATGGAGGCCATTTTTTTTTTTCAAATCATAACATCCTCTGTAGTCTCCTGGCACACAGCTCTTGACACTAACTCATCCATATCACTTTCGATCCACAATTTTTCAATTTTTCCTGCCTACAAGATATACAGGGATAAGGAAGGAGCAGAAATTGAGGAAATGGCCAACCAATGATTGGCTCAACTAGAGACCCATGTCATGAAAGAGATCCCATGATACTATTAATGGTACTCTGCTATACTTGCAGATAGGAGCTTAACACAACTGAGAGGCTTTACCCAGTAGCTGATAGAAACAGATGCAGAGACCCACAGTCAAACAGTAAGTGGAGCTCCAGAAAACTGTGGAAGAAGGGGAGAAAGGATTGAAGGAGCTGGAGAGGTCAGGGACACCACAAGGAAATCTACAGAATCCACTAACCTGGACCCATAAGGGCTCACAGAGACTTAACTACCAGCCAGAGATCATGCATGGGATAGACCTAGGACATATGTAACAGATGTGCAGTTGGGTCTTCCTATGGGACTCCTAAAGCAGGAGCAGAGGCTGTCTCTGATGACATTGCCTGCCCTTTGGATCCCTCTCCCCTAACTGGGCTGTCTTGTCAAGCCTCAGTAGGAGAAGATGTGCCCAGTCCTATTGCAACTTGATATTCCAACGCTGGTGGATATCTATGGGAGGCCTCCCCTTTTCTGAAAAGCAAAGGTGGGGGTTATGAGGGGAAGGGAAGTGAGAGGGAGGGACTGGGAGAAGAGGAAGGAGGGGAAGCTGGGATCAGGATGTAAAGTAAATAAGTAAATTATGAATGAAAAAGTCTTAAAAAGTCTTGAATGGTAAGTGTATTTTGGGTGCTACCAAAAAGACTGCTAAGTAGTTTCTGGATGAGTACTGGTGACCAGAAAGACCGAGGCAGGGCTGAGGAAGGAAGGGTTGGAAATTCAACTCTAACTTGAATAGTTGTTGGATTGAAGAGAGGGTGAAGGTTGAGCTAATCATTAGTAGCCACTGTTATATACAATCACCTGTGTGTAAGAAAACCTCTGTAAAATTCCTAATGTACCAGGAGTGCAGATCTTCTGGGCAGTTGAATCTGGGGAGGGACCCATGCCCCTCTCCCTCACCTTTTTGTTTGCTGTTCTTCTATCTGAACATCACCTGTATCCTCTATAATAGCCTTCAGGGAGTCAGGGGAACCTTGCTTTATAACTGTTCAACCAGAAGCGCAGGTACACCGTGTTTACAACTGGCATTGGAAGTGGGAACTGTCTTGTGGGACTGAGCTCTCAACCTGTGGGATCTGCTGGTATCTCCAGGTAGATAGAGTCACACCTGAGTTAAAGTATGGGACGCCTAACTGCTGTCTACTGGAGAAGAATCCTGCAGGTGTGGTCACTGAGGCAGCTATGGGGCATTGAACTTTAGGCAGAACACAGATTGGCTTTCTCTGTCCCCACAGCATGACCCTTGAAGTGACCATTGGACTGTTTTTTTCACTGACACATTGCCCGCCCCCCCCCATCCTTTGCGTTGACTTTGGGACATTTAGGCATTTAAAAGCATCAGTTATGGAAAATGCAAGTATATGCCCCACGTGCAATCTTTCAGTTAGTTGGGCCAAAGTCGTGGGAATAGAAATATAACTACTGTCCCAAATAAAAGTTTTAGGGAGAAATATATAGATTTTTTTTTCTAGCACAAAGCAAGGCCAACTGATGTCAGGCTAAGAGTGCTTGAAGGATCTGCCTGATCATGCAGAAGCACCGACAGTTGTCTGCTCCCTGATCAATGTTAACGAAGAGTGTATGCCCCACAGCGAGGGGATACGAACAAAAGCGCTTTGTTGGCTTTCTCCATCACCTGATTTGACATTGATTTCCAATTTCTTAGAAAAGGGAGCCCAAGGTTAGTCCCTATGCAGTAAAGTCCGAGGCTTGAACATCTGCTGTGGTAGCACAGATGGCTTTTTTTTTTTTTTTTGAGGCTTTATGAAAGAATAAGAGAACCTTTCCTCTTCATGTGAAAATTGCTCATTTAAAATCCTTTCTCTCCATGGCTGAAAAACAAATTAAATGGATACAAGAAAGGAGCAAATCTCTCTAAATGCAGACAGGTGTCCCGCTAAATGATTTCTTCCTCTTTCCTCCTCTCCCTCCTCTTCATCACCCCTCTTCCCTCTTATCTCCCTCCTCTCATTCCTCCTCCCTCCTCCTCTTCTGCCCCTCCCCCACCACTCCTATCCTTTGCCCTCCCATTTAAGGAATATCGTGAGTCATGTGACTCATTTGGAGGTCTTAGTTAAATAGAGCCAAGGATGGCTGGATACCACCCTAGAGGTCATAGTTGATGTCATAGTGTCGGATCAGGGCAGAAGATTTCTACTTCCAGGTGGTGCTAATGTTGCCAGCCTAGGACCTGCAAAACAGAACTTTTGATTGTATCCTATCACAGAGTCAATCTCCCCTAGCCTGGCTGGCTGACAGGAAGAAGGTTTACCATGACCTTCTAGAAGGGTAACCTCCTTACTGAGCGATCGAGTCCAGGACTGCTGTGTTAAACTGTGGTACCTTGGTGTTTGAGAAAACCACAGGTACAAGGATCTCTCCCTTACACTCTTATTGCTTATCGTCTGAGGTCAACATAAAATGTGGCTGACCTTCCTTAGAAAGTAGGTCAAAGATCCTTATCCAGAGAGGTATCCTACACGCCTAGGAAGGACGCATCTTTATCCCTAAAGACCTGAGATCTGCACAGACAGGCCTTGCTAAGTTCCCTTGAGTTTGCTCTCTGGAGAGTATATCCTTTTGTCCCCCAATCACAATTCTGCATAACACAGTTTTCTATGTTTCTTTGGACTTTGATTTTCAAAGACCTTCATACTATGTGAAATTGATAGGAAAATTTGTATGCTTTTGTTTTATTGATTTTTTTTTGTTTTGTTTTAGAGTTCACAGTTATAGGTCTTGCAATGGATAAAGAATTTTCTCTCCCCTTCTAGAGCTTCCGGACTGCATGGAGTAAAGTAGCTTTATTCTGAGGCGAGCTTTCTTTTTAGCTAATAGGCAGTCAGCCTTGTGATGAAGCTGACCAAATTTAATGGTCTTCCTGAGAACTGGAGGAACAGAAACCACCCTGAAGGTTCTCCTTCCTTGCATTTCTGTGATGAGAACCAGCAAGCAGTCTCACTGAGTAAATTTGAGTTGGATTCTGGTTTTCATAACTAAAAAACATTTCATTTGTATAATTACAATTACCATTGCTAACTTTATTAATGACTTACTGTATGGTAAGCAACAGAGTAACCTTTCTTCTGAACACATTGTATGATTTTAATTTCACAATAACTCAATGAGGCAAGTATTTTTTAAATATTTAATTTTATTTTCATGCATATGTTTGAGTGAATGTGTTCTAGCTACATGTTTGCAGGTGCCCAAAGAAGACAGAAGGAGTTGTTGGTTTTCCTGAGGTGGGAGGTACAGGTGATTGTGATCTGTGGGACGTGGTTCCTGGAACTGAGCTTGGGTCCCGTGGAAGAGCAGAAAGCCATCTCTCTAGCCTCAAGTATTTTTTCATTTAGTTCTGTTCTACAGCCTCAAATATTTTGATTTTTAATTCTGTGTATTCTTGTGTGACTATGTGTGGTGATGCTCACATGAGTGACCCTGGAGGCCAGAAGAGGGTGCTAGATTTCATGGAGGTGGAGTTCCAGCTGGTTGTGAGTCACCATGTAGGTGAAGGAAACTGAACTCTGGTCTTCTGTAAGAGCGGCATGCCCTCTTAATTACAGAACCATCTTTCCAACTCAAGGCAAACATGGTTGGCACACCTCTGAAGGTGGAGAACAGAGAGACTAATATAATTTGCCCAAGGCCAAGCAGCTTCTAGAAGGCAAGGTGGCATCTCAGCTTGGAAGTTCCTGCATCCTAATCTAAAGGCCGGGTCAAAGTCGCTGCACCAGCCTTTCCACGCTGGAATGGCCCTTCCCATTGAAGGCTGTTGGACTCCTCAGAGCAGAGCGGTAGTCTATCACAAAGCTGCTATAACTTCGGAGTAGATAATCAAGCATGAGCTAGAGAAAAAAGAAAGTCAAAGATCTTGGTGGAATATTTTTGGTTTATGAAGATTCACGAGGTGGGGGGGGGTCTAATAGATGATTTCATCTATTCTCTGGGCAGGAGAGTAGATTCCTGTCTAGTTCTTGTTCTCTGGCACCTTTCTTTAAGCCTCCCTCAGTTGATCATGACTTCATTCTGTTCACTTATTAACCTCTACATCGTCTTAGTTGAACTTAGGATTTCTTGAATCTTCCTAATTACCTCTCCAGAGCACACTTCTAACTTCATGCCTTAATTCCATCCATGTCAATCATAGAAATGAACAGAAAATATCTCATCAGGCATATCTCACATGCCCCTACCTAAATAACTTCATGTCTGTGCTGAGACCTGCCTATCAATGAATGAATGATATCTACAGCATGAGTACATGCCATTCCCACACTCAGTTTCTTTATCTGAGACAGAGTCTTACTGTATAGCCCTGGCTGACATGAAGTTCCCTATGTAGACCAGGCTAGCCTCAAACTCATAGATATCTGCTTGCCTCGGCCTCTGGAGTTCTGGGATTAGAGGTATGAACCACCTCTTATCTCAAGGTGTGTCAGGGGGTACTAGTATTTGAATTGGGAATCTCTTGGTCTGAGATATTATACCCTCGCTTCCTTTTTTTCTATTATTTATTTAAGAATTAATTTATGCGTGTGAATATATGTAAGGTATGAAAGTGTGTGTGTGTGTGTGTATGTATGTGTATTTGTGTATGTTCATGTGTATTTGGGCCACAAGGGGGTGCTAGGTGTTGTCTTCTATCACTCTTCACCTCATTCTTAGAGTGTCCCCCCACCCCAAGTTCTGATTGTAAGCCACCGATCCTCCTGTCTCTGTCCCCACACTCAGTACTGGGGTAACAGGGTGTGTGGGACCACATTTGACTTCCAGATGGATGCTGGGGATCAGAATTATGGTTCCTATGCTTGGGTAGCCAGTGCTCTTAACTGTTGATCCACCTCGACAGTAGTCATTTTTCTATTTTAAACAAGTATGTAGCATTGCTATATGCATTTTAAGTTTTGCATAAATGAAGCTTTGTGTGGTGGAGCATATTTGTAATCCCAGGAGGCTGAGGGGGGGAGGATTGTAACAAGTTCAAAGACAGTCTGAGATACACAGTATCAGGCCAGCCAAGATTTGATAGGAAGAGCTTATTCCAATGAAACAAAACAAAATAAAACTCACATAACAAAAAATCTGTTTATACTGCACAGTCAAAATTTTATCAATATTTAGTTTATTGCAATTCCATTGCACCTTATAAATGTAAATAAAATCACTGTCTGTATTCTAATGAGTACTTAGTTTCTACAGGGTAGATGCTCAAGGGTGGAGCTGCCACTTGTGAATGAATGAGTCAAGTTTAACAGGTTGCAAAAAAAATTGTCCAATGTCCTGAAACAATTTATTTTCCTATTAGGTACATGTGAATGCCCATTTCCCCCATTCTTGCCAACAATTCATATTAATAGATATATTATTCTTTGAATGTTCCAGATGATGTTAAGAATTGTGTGAAAATGGGCTATACCCCTCTCGCATCCACAAACTCTTCCAGGCCTCCTCTCCTGCCCCACACTGAGTCCAGTGCTCACACTTAGGTATGTTTCTTTGCTTCCCAGTCTGCTCCAACTGTGCACTGTCTCATTTTCCTGCGATATGACTTTATAATGAGTCTCCACGTCTTTGAGGGTGAGCCCTGTTTCATTATCTGTTGGAACTTTCCTGCTTGTTTTCTGACCTTTGTTGTTCTATAGGAATTTTAGCATCGGCTTGACAGAGCCTGTGGAAACCCCAGTGGACTTGATCAGAATCATTGACTTTATAGATTCATTTTTAAAGAGCCACCATCTCTAACCACTGCCTGATTCTTACTCATGAACACTACACTGCCTCATTTCCCTCCCCGGCGTGTCTCAAAATTTATTTGCTTAAGTAAATCTGTATATTGTTTCCCCGATATTAATACAGATTATTACGGCTTGTCAACTACATTCTTACATAGCTTACAGTTTCTGTTGCTGCTTGTGACTGAGGCAATTTTTAAAGTTGTGCCTTTTAATTGGATGTTGCCTGTATATAGGGAGGTTATTGATTTTTGTGTATGATTTTTATATCCATCAAGCTCTTACCGCTTTTAATAGTTTCTTTATACATTCTCATAGATCTTTCTGTGTAAACAGTTGTTATCTGTGAACAATGACAGCTCTAGCTCTTCTTGTCTAGCCTACATATCTCCCCCACCCCTGCTAGTCTTGTTATTTTAGCCGCAGCCTCCAGGAAAGCACTGAGTACAAGTGGAGTTAAAGGCATTTGTCCTAGCTATGATAAAGTAGCCTGCAAAAGCAAATTAAGGGAGAAAGGGCTTATTTTAGGGCCCATCTATATAGTCTGTCTTTATGAGGATGTTCAGGTAACATGAAGTTGAAGCAGCTACTTACATCCATAGTCCAGAAGAGAAAAGCTTGTGCTTAACTCATTTTCTTCGGGGTCCAAACCCTGGAAATGGTGCCATCAATCATGGGCAGGTCTTCCCACGTCAGCAAATCAATCAGTCTAGACAATCCCTCACTGAGACTCTCTTCCTGGGTGATTCTAGACTGTGTTTATTTTTGCCTCATAACAAGATTTGGTTTTCTCCTTTACCATGTGGGTCTCAGCAAGTGCTTTTACTTGCTGCACTATCTCACTGGCCAAAGCTTTTATTTACTATGTGGAAAGTTTTGGTAATTCAAATAGTTTCTTGACGATTGAAATGAATCATTACAGACATTGTTATTACAGAAAGAGCAGTGCCTAAACATATTAATCTTCAGCTTGATGGTTGAAGGGTGTTTTTTTTTAAAAAGATTTATTTATTTGATTTTTAGTGTGTGTGTGTGCACATGCACATTGAGTACAGTTGCCTACAAAAATCAAAAGGGGGAATCACATCCTCTGAATCTGTAGTTAAAGGCAGTTGTGGGCTGCCTGCCATGTGGCTGTTGGGGACTAAGCTTGGGTCCTCTGAAGAGCAGCCAATTAGTCCTTAACTAGTAATCCATCTTTCTAAGTCTCTTCAGGAGGTCTTTTAAAAAAAATGGATATCCTTTGTCAAGCAAAGATATTCTCCCCTACTCTCAGTTGGAAAATACAAAAAGCAAAGAGCTCCTAACTCAAAACATTCAAGAAATCCAGGACATCAAGACCAAACCTAAGGGTAATAGGTATAGAAGGGAGTGAATATTCCCAACTCAAAGGGCCAATAAACATCTTCAACAAAATTATAGAAGAAAACTTCCCTAACCTAAAGAAAGAGATGCCCATAAACATAAGAGAAGCCTACAGAACACCAAACAGAGTGGACCAGAAAAGGAATTCCTCTTGTTACATAATAATCAAATCATCAAATGGACAGAACAAAGAAAGAATATTGAAAGTGCTAAGGGAAAAAGTTAAAGTAACATCTAAAGGCAGACCTATCAGAATTACACCAGACTTCTCAACAGAGACTCTAAAAGCCAGAAGATCCTGGGGAGATGTCATACAGACCCTAATAGAACGAAAATGCCAGTTCAGGCTACTATACACAGCTAAGTTTATATAATATGTAGGGATTAAGTTTTATTTGTTCCTTTTCTGAAGCTTGGAGATTTCTGTTTTCCCCCAAACATATTAGTGTGGTACTATTTTGATTGATTTTCTAATATTAATCTTCTTTGATTTTCTGAGATAGGCCTTTATTAGGCTTGGTGGTTTGGAGCTGAGACGAAAGGACGTACCATCTAGAGACTGCCATACCCGGGGATCCATCCCATAATCAGCCTCCAAAGGCTAACACCATTGCATAAATTAGCAAGATTTTGCTGAAAGGACCCTGATATAGCTCTCTCTTGTGAGGCTATGCCAGGGCCTAGCAAACACAGAAGTGGATGCTTACAGTCAGCTATTGGATGGATCACAGGGCCCCCAAAGGAGGAGCTAGAGAAAGTACCCAAGGAGCTAAAGGGATCTGCAACCCTATAGGTGGAACAACAATATGAAGTAACCAGTATCCCCAGAGCTTGTGTCTCTAGCTGCATATGTATCAGAAGGTGGCCTAGTCGGCCATCACTGGAAAGAGAGGCCCATTGGTCTTGCAAACTTTAGGCGCTTCAGTACAGGGGAGTGCCAGGGCCAAGAAGTGGGAGTGGGTGGGTAGGGGGTGGGGGGGGAGGGTATGGGGGACTTTTGGGATAGCATTGGAAATATAAATGAGGAAAATACCTAATTAAAAAAATTAAAAAAAGAGAAAACTTCAAAGTTTTAAAAAAGTTCAATACTTTTTCTGTGTTTTATTCTTCCCTCTTAGTATATGTTTCAGAATGTTTAGGCTGTTATCAGAATATCGGAGTAGTAAGGTAAATAATGCTTTGATTATTAACTTTTTAAAGATTATGCATGGATGGGGTTATAAGAAACAGCATGACACTGTTCATTGAAACCAAAGCACCAATCTTCTTTTTAAAAACATTTTTCATTTACTTTTTTTATATAAAATACTTGATCATTTTTCTTCCCTGCCCTTTTTCAACTTTATATTGACTCTTTGTGAATTTCACAGCACCTCAACCCCACTCATCTCTCTGTCCCTTCATACCTGCCCTCTGCCCCTGCAACACTGCTAAAGAAAGCAGAAATAAAATTAACAACAGCTACATTTTGTTTTGTTGTGGAAGCTGCAGTACACACTCCAGCTTTGCCCTGGTGAGGGACGGGGCCAGAACTCCTGCCTGTTGTAACCAGCAAGAGGTGGGGCCAGTCCCCTCCAACCCCCCATCCCCGCCTCTCATGGGCTTTCCCATACCTATGCCACCAAGACCAGCTCCCCCATACTATCCAGGCAAGTGGTTGAGCAGCCAGTGCCTGCTGCAGTCAGTGACTGGTGGAGGTGGGGATCTCTATGCCCATTCCACTGTATGACTAGTTAGGGGTAGGGCCAGTGAGGGATGGAGCCAGCTTTCCTGCTGCTGTCACACACACACACACAGAGACACACACAGACACACAGAGAGAGACAGAAAGACCTTTTGCATCCATGCTACCACATGGCAAAGGCTTGGAAGCCAGTTCTCCTGAATGCCACAGCTGGTTAGGGGTGGGACCACCTCTATGTAACAACTTGGACATAAACATAGTCCCAAGTTGTATCCCAGACCAGGGACTTCTACATGGCCTTTGGCGGTAACATGGGCCATGGACATCGACACAGATCCCTCCACCCCCATGCTGCAGTGTCATGGACCTAGACCTGACCCTCTGTGGCAGCACAGGCTAGCATCTCACCATGGCCTGTGACATACACAAGGCAGTAGAGGCCATTCACATCAGGCAGTCCCTTACCATCCTTGAGTGCCTCGTTCTGTATCCCTTCACAATGCACACACAGTTCTGTGTGTCTTTCTCTTTCATCTTTTCACCACACACCCATGGTGGGTGGGCCACAGAATTGTAAGTATCTTCCACCTGCCTGTGCCATGTGGTGGCAGGCAGACCTCTCTCATTTCTTAATTTTATAGTACTTTGGTCACAAAATATGTCTCTGTGTTATAAAATGTTCAGAATTTATTGGATCTTCCTTTGTGGGCAAATTCCCTAATGATTTTTGGTGCAAGATGAAACTTACCATCTGGTGAAATTTATTAATTGTGATGGTTTTGGATATTGTTTTCTTATTTAAAAAGTTAATTTCACCTTATTGTTTTATGTGCAGGTGTTTTGCTTGTGTGCATGTCTGTGCCCTTGTAGTTGTAGTGTCCCTGGTGGCCAGATGGAGGCGCTGAGTCTGTTGGAACTGGAATTGCAGAAGGCTGTGAGCTGCTGTGTGGGTGCTGAGGATTCCTCTGAGATGAGTATCCTAACCACTGAGCCATTTCTCCAGCCCCTACTTTTTTGAAGCAATACTATTAAGTATTTTCAAGTTCAAGGTTACATGAATTATTTTATTATTAATTAGTGCTTTCTCAATTAAGTCTGTTTCTGTACGGTTTGCAACAACTGCATGAAATTCATGGTTAGCCTTTGCCAATTATACATTTTTTTCACCTTTTTACTTCCATCTTTTTGATAGCGGGTACTGTTTTCATAAGCAATATATAGTTGACTTATGAGTGTGTTTTAAATGTATTTGTATAAGATTAGTGAATTCAAGGCTGATTTCTTTATGCACCTCTACTATTTAAAATATCTATTTATTTTTATCCGTTTGTTTGTGTCTGTGTATGTATGAGCCACAGCATGCATGTGGAGATCAGAGGACAACCCGCATGAATTAGTTCTTTCCTTCTACCATGTGGGTTCCTGGGATCAAACTCAGGCCACCAGGTTTGGCAGCAAGAGCCTTACTCCCTAAGCTTCCTTGCTGCCCTCTTTCTATTGTTTTAGAAATTAATCTTTTGGTGGTACACAAAGCAATAGATTTTCACACATATGTCATTATATTTTATTCTTCTTTATTCCACAGTTTTCCTGCATCTCAACACTTTCTGGCCCTTCCTCTCTCCAGTCCCCTTCCTGCTCCCACCTAATATGTATTCCATTTCCCTCTCTTGTTCTTTCTCCTCTCTTTAGCCCCTTTCCCTTCCCTCTGTCCATTTTCTACTTGCCTCAACACATGAATACATGTATTGCTGAAATCTAGATTTCATGTATGAGAGGAAATATGTAGTGATGATCTGAGTTTGGATTCTTTCACTAATACAACATTCTCCAGTTCCATTCATTTTCTTGTCAATGCCATAATTTTATTTTTTATGGAGTATAGAGGATTAATGGCCAATTTATGTATATGTTTCATGTTTTATTTAAAATCATTCACCTGCTGGTGTGAATCTAGCCTGGTTCTATACCTTTCCTATTAAGATCGAACTGCCAGGAATGTGGGTAGGAACATGCCCTGTGGTTTCTTCAGATGTATTCTTTGGACTCTCTCTCTCTCTCTCTCTCTCTCTCTCTCTCTCTCTCTCTCTCTCTCTCCACCCCATGGGGTGTATTACATTGACTACATTGATGTAGACAAACACTTTTGGATATTTTATAGGCTCCTCTTCCTATCACTCTTCACCCCAATCCCTTTCAACCCCCAACACTAGGTAGGAAAGAATGGAGGACTAAGAGAAAAGTGGGTACCAATCTCATTACATTACTGCCTGCTGATTTGGGGTGTCAAGTTCCTTGGGGAGATGTTGACCTTTGTCTTCAGGACCTTTGTCTCTAACCAGAAACCAGCAACAGCAGAAGCATCAGGAGCATCAGGAGCATCAGGAGCATCAGGAGCAGCAGGAGCAGCAGGATCAGGGAGAGCAACAAGAGCAGGGGGAGCAGGAGCAGGAGCAGGGGGAGCATCAAGAGCATCAGGAGCATCAGGAGCATCAGAATAAGCAAGAGCAGCAGGAGCAGCAGGAGCAGGGAGAGCATCAGAAGCAGCAGCAGCAACAGGAGGAACATTGGGGGGAGGAGCAGCAGCTGTTGTACTCTCGGGGCACTAGCATTTTATACCCTCTCAAGAATTCCAAATGTCATAAGCTTGCAAAACCTATTTGCTGCTGGCAAAATTGCACCCCAGCTAGAGCATGAGGCACATCATAGCTTGTTACTATGGACAGTCTAAAGCAGCCTCATATCCCAAACTGGGGTCAGAACAAAAATGTATTCCTACAGCATTTCTGTGTTTAAAGAAACGGCAATTCTCACTACAGCTTGAGTTTCCTTTATTTTGTGCACGTTGTCCCCTTGCCTTTCCAGTTGAGAACTTGTACACTGCTCTAGCTTTTAGGTGCTCTTGTTACATTGTTCATGCATGATGCAGGTCAAAAGTCCCAATTTTAAGCATTCTTGGGTCTTTTACAAAGGCTTCTGACTTTAATATCATTGTGTAGTATTTTTATTACTGATTTTCTGGGTCCTGGGCCTTACATGTACCCAGCAAGTTCTCTACTGAGCTTCACCTACAACTTCTCTTTAATATTTAATTCCTTCTTTTAAAGCACACATATACAAAGCCGATCAATACTTTCTGCATCATTTTATAGCCAATGGTTGCCTTGTTCCTGTATTCCCATTTCTTCACTGTAGGTTTTTATTTCCTTTTTTTTTTTTGAGAAACATTCTTTTATGTTAACATACAATAAATCAGGACAATTAAGTTTTGAAAAACCACCATAAAACAGTGTTTAGGATGTTTCACTCACCCTAAAACTTTCCTCTTCCTATTTTTTTCTACCATTTCCTTTCCCACCATTCTGAATGGCTCCACATATTAGCTCTCTATGATCATTTAATGAATGTCCCATAAACAAATCAAACAGTGGGTGGTTTTTTTTTTTTTTTTTTTTTTTTTTGGTTTTTTGAGACAGGGTTTCTCTGTATAGCCCTGGCTGTCCTGGAACTCACTTTGTAGACCAGGCTGGCCTTGAACTCAGAAATCCACCTGCCTATGCCTCCCGAGTGCTGGGACTAAAGGTGTGCGCCACCATGCCCAGCTTCATTTTTTTTTTTTTAAACTTCTTTCACACCAATATTTCATGTGCTTACTTAATTCTTTGTAATTATGCTTACAAATGTGTGGCACTGTATAAATATGCCACCGTGTGTTCTTGTCTAGTCATCAGCAGTAGGCTTTCCCCAACACCAGTTTTATCTGCAGTCAGGAATCTGTTGTTCTGAGACCTTTCAATAGCTATCCAGGAAGCCAGACCATGTGTCCTGACTCCATCCTGTGAACTCATCTAATAACGCTAGCTATGAACTTCCTAGACTCTCATACCTTTTTGGTCCTTCAAATCTCCCTTCACCTGGGATGGCGATGCCATGCCCCAATGCTATCCCCTGTTCCTTCAGTTTTTGTAACACTTCTAGAAGTATCTTAAAGCCAGACTTTCTCTGATGGTGCTGATGTTGTCCTCAGAAAATTGAAATTAGCCGTTGCATGAGGTAATTTTTAACAGCACTCACTATGGTACTTGTAAAGTAGGCACCGTGTAGTGGCTATTAGCTAAGTATTTTATTTAGATTAGTAGAGGATTATCAGTCGTTTAATACTCACCATAACCCTATGAGCATGCTCACGTTACCGATAAGGCTCAATTAAAGACAGGAAGATGATATATCTTCCTGTAATAAATACCGAGTCAAGATTTGAACTTGGGCTATCTCTGTACCTTGGACTTTTTTTTAAAATTCTTCTCTCATATGTTACATACTGACCGCAGTTGTATCTTGGGCTCTTAAATAATGTTTCAATTACAATGTGAATCTCCGTTCATTTCACCTGGCTAAGTACTCAGACTATAGTTTTCTTTTGATGCCAAGACATTTGTTAGCTACTTACAAATCTGCCTGTGGTTTGTGGGTTGCAATGATCTCTCCATAATGTGTGGCTGTGTCTCCAGGGAGAGTCTCATTTCTTGATGAGGCTCCTTAGATCAGAGAGCCTTTGCCTCCCTTTTCTCCTTAGTGCTAACCAGTTAAAATCAGGGAACCAGATGAAATCAGAGGGTGGAGCTAAATATGTCACCACAGGTGGGTCACCACGTCAATCTCCTGGAAGACCTTTAGTTGTTAAATGCTGATTTTTCACAGCACAGCTAGATGTTTCGTTGAGTTGGCCCCTGGATTAATTAAGCAGTGGTAATTGGCTGAGCCTTACACTTCAGAGGAATGGCTAGAGTAGGTTATTTCCAGGTTTCTACAAAGATTCCTTTAAATCTCTAGAGCATCTTACATCATTTCTTACTTGCACCTTGGGAGGAGAAGAGCTGATTTCCCAGGAAACTTGGTGTCTTGCTTGGATGAATAAGGGTTATAAATACAGATGGGATGACAGGTCAATAGGCTGTTTGCAATTCAAACCTTCCTTCATTCTGCATGAACTCATGGGACAGGGGTGGAAGTGAGTGGGGGAGAGAGAGAAAGTGTGTGTGTGTGTGTGTGTGTGTGTGTGTGTGTGTGTGTGTGTGTGAGAGAGAGAGAGAGAGAGAGAGAGAGAGAGAGAGAGAGAGAGAGAGAGAGAGCGAGCTGGAAAAGAAAGTGCAGTTGTTGGAATAATTCAGGTTGAGTGCATGCTGGAGGGACACTAAACAAAGAAAGAGAGAATGGCCAGGAGAGAATGGAGAAAGGCAAAGAACAAAGAGTGTGAGAAACTGGCCTTTACCCATTGAACTGACAAGGCCACAAAAGGAACGAGAGTCACCTGGAAGAGTGAGGTCCTGCAAATGATTCCTATCCTGGCTTGGAGAGTCACAGCTCTGAGTTGCTAATGAAGAAACAGAAGGTGACACAGGCTTGATTTTGCCAGAAAGTTCTCTTACCCAAACTTCTGCTCTGTGGAAAGCAGACAAATAGATTCATGTAAAGTTTGGCGTTAGATATTTCTAGAGAGGATCCTTCATGTTTCTGGGACTTTAAGGAGAGTTTCTGCCTGCATTTCAGTTACCATGAAGTGCAAAGATGAGCAATGCACTGCCTCCAAGGTCTGCTGCATATGTTCTCACCAATCAGAAGAGTTGTCTCCTTCAGGAGCTAAGGTGTGAGAGAGAACAGCTATCTCCTTGGGCTGAGAGAAGAGACAGAGTTCACTGGTTCAATGTTGGGGAAGGCAAGGCTCACTTTCTACTGATTTCCTTTCAGATCTTTAGAGTACAGGTCAGTGTACAAGACCCTGAAGGCTTCTCAGAGTGCAGTCACATCACTGAGCCTCAGAAAGTACTCCCCGAAGGGCAGAATGTTCTCTTTATTGAAGAGGCTTCCCAGCTTGATCTGAGTGATCAAGTTTGCCCTTTAGGCCTGATGTGCTGTCCCATGAGGAGGGCAAGCATTTGCTGGGGAATCATATTTAGAAGATTTTTTCTAGAGAAGTAGAAACAGAACAGTGAGCCCCCTCCCATGTGTGTGTGTGTGTGTGTGTGTGTGTGTGTGTATGTGTGTGTGTGAGAGATTCTTGGGCATCTTCAGAATCCAGTTTGCCCACCACAGTGAGCCCTGGATACCCCAACACAGCAAAAACCAAGCAACCAACCAAACCAAACAAACAAACAAAAAACAAAAAACCCAACAACAACAACAACAACAAGATTTTGATTTAAAATCACATCTCATGATGATGATAGAGAACTTTAAGAAGGACATAAATAACTCCCTTAAAGAAATACAGAAGAACACAGGTAAATAGGTAGAAGCCCTTAAAGAGGAAACAAAAAAATCCCTTAAACAATTACAGGAAAACACAACCAAACAGGTAAAGGAAGTGAAAAAAAGAAACCATCCAGGATCTAAAAATGGAAATAAAAATAATAAAGAAAGGGAGACAACCCTGGAGTTAGAAAACCTAGGAAAGAGATCAGGAGTCATAGATGCAAGCATCACCAACAGAGTATAAGATATAGAAGAGAGAATCTAAGGCACAGAAGATACCATAGAAAACATTGACACAACAGTCAAAGAAAATGCAAAATACAAAAAGCTCCTAACCCAAAACATCCAGGAAATCCAGGACACAACGAGAAGACCAAACCTAAGGATAATGGGTGCAGAAAAGAGTGAAGATTCCCACTTAAAGGGCAAATAAATATTTTCAGCAAAATTATAGAAGAAAACTTCCCTAACCTAAAGAAAGAGATGGCCACAAACATACAAGAAGCCTACAGAACTTCAAATAGATTGAACCAGAAAAGAAATTCCTCCCATCACATAATAGTCAAACACCAAATGCACAAAACAAGAAAGAATGTTAAAAGCAGTAAGGGAAAAAGGTCAAGTAACACATAAAGGCAGACCTATCAGAATTACAGCAGACTCCTCACCAGAGACTATGAAAGCTAGAAGATCCTGGGCAGATGTTATACAGATCCTAAGAGAACACAAATTCCAGCCCAGGCTACTATCCCCAACAAAACTTTCAGTTACCATAGATGGAGAAACCAAGATATTCCATGACAAAAACCAAATTTACACAATGTCTTTCCAGAAATCCAGCCCTACAATGGATAATAGATGGAAAATGCCAACACAAGGAGAGAAACTACACCCTAGAAAAAGCAAAAAAGTAATCTTCTTTCTATAAACCCAAAAGACGATAGCCACACAATCATACGAATAACATAAAAATATCAGGAAGCAACAACCACTATTCCTTAATAGCGCCTGATATCAATGGACTCAATTCCCTAATAAAAAGACCGGCTAACAGCCTGAATACATAAACAGGACCTAGGATTTTGCTGCATACAGGAAATGCACCTCAAAGACAGACACTACCTCAGAGTAAAGGGCTGGAAAACCCTTTCGAAGCAAATGGTCCCAAGAAACAAGCTGGAGTAGCCATTCTAATATTGGATAAAATCAACTTTTAACCCAAAGTTATGAACAAGGATAAGGAAGGACACTTCATATTCATCAGAGGAAAAATGTACCAAGATGAACACTCAATTCTGAATATCTATGCTCTAAATGCAAGGGCACCCACATTGATAAAAGAAACATTACTAAATCTCAAAGCACACATTTCACCTCACACAATAATAGTGGGAGACTTCAATACTCCACAGATCATGGAAACACAAATTAAACAAAGACACATTGAAACTAACAGAAGTTATGAACCAAATGGTTTTTTTTTGATTTTTAATATTTTTATTACATATTTTCCTCAATTACATTTCCAATGCTATCCCAAAAGTCCCCCATAGCGCCCCCCACTTCCCTACCCACCCATTCCCATTCTTTTGGCCCTGGCATTCCCCTATATTGGGGCATATAAAGTTTGCAAGTCCAATGGGCCTCTCTTTCCATTGATGGCCGACTAGGCCATCTTTCGATACATATGCAGCTAGAGACAAGAGCTCCGGGGTTCTGGTTAGTACATCATGTTGTTCCAACAATAGGGTTGCAGATCCCTTTAGCTCCTTGGGTACTTTCTCTAGCTTCTCCATTGGGAGCCCTGTGATACATCCAATAGCTGACTGTGAACATCCACTCCTGTGTTTGCTAGGCCCCGGCATCGTCTCACAAGAGACAGCTCTATTTGGGTCCTTTCAGCAAAATCTTGCTAGTGTATGCAATGGTGTCAGCGTTTAGAAGCTGATTATGGGACGGATCCCTGGATACAGCAGTCTCTAAATGGTCCATCCTTTCATCACAGCTACGAACTTTGTCTCTGTAACTCCTTCCCTGGGTGTTTTGTTCCCAATTCTAAGAAGGTGCACAGTGTCCACACTTTGGTCTTCATTCTTCTTGAGTTTCATGCGTTTAGCAAATTGTATCTTATATCTTGGGTATCCTAAGTTTTGGGCTAATATCCACTTATCAGTGAATACATATTGTGTGAGTTCTTTTGTGATTGTGTTACTTCACTCAAGATGATGCCCTCCAGGTCCATCCATTTGGCTAGGAATTTCATAAATTCATTCTTTTTAATAGCTGAGTAGTACTCCATTGTGTAAATGTACCATAATTTCTGTATCCATTCCTCTGTTGAGGGACATCTGGGTTCTTTCCAGCTTTTGGCTATTATAAATAGGGCTGCTATGAACATAGTGGAGCATGTGTCCTTTTTACCGGTTGGGACATCTTCTGGATATATGCCCAGGAGAGGTATTGCTGGATCCTCCGGTAGTACTATGTCCAATTTTCTGAGGAACCGCCAGACTGATTTCCAGAGTGGTTGTACAAGCTTGCAATCCCACCAACAATGGAGGAGTGTTCCTCTTTCTCCACATCCTCGCCAGCATCTGCTGTCACCTGAATTTTTGATCTTAGCCATTCTGACTGGTGTGAGGTGTAATCTCAGGGTTGTTTTGATTTGCATTTCCCTGATGATTAAGGATGTTGAACATTTTTTCAGGTGTTTCTCTGCCATTCGGTATTCCTCAGGTGAGAATTCTTTGTTCAGTTCTGAGCCCCATTTTTTAATGGGGTTATTTGACTTTCTGGAGTCCACCTTCTTGAGTTCTTTATATATATTGGATATTAGTCCCTTATCTGATTTAGGATAGGTGAAGATCCTTTCCCAATCTGTTGGTGGTTTTTTTGTCTTATTGATGGTGTCTTTAGCCTTGCAGAAGCTTTGTAGTTTCATGAGGTCCCACTTGTCAATTCTCGATCTTACAGCACAAGCCATTACTGTTCTATTCAGGAATTTTTCCCCTGTGCCCATATCTTCAAGGCTTTTCCCCACTTTCTCCTCTATAAGTTTCAGTGTCTCTGGTTTTATGTGAAGTTCCTTGATCCACTTAGACTTGACCTTAGTACAAGGAGATAGGAATGGATCGATTTGCATTCTTCTACATGTTAACAACCAGTTGTGCCAGCACCATTTGTTGAAAATGCTGTCTTTCTTCCACTGGATGTTTTTAGCTCCCTTGTCGAAGATCAAGTGACCATAGGTGTGTGGGTTCATTTCTGGGTCTTCAATTCTATTCCATTGGTCTATTTGTCTGTCACTATACCAGTACCATGCAGTTTTTATCACAATTGCTCTGTAGTAGAGCTTTAGGTCCGGCATGGTGATTCCACCAGAGGTTCTTTTATCCTTGAGAAGAGTTTTTGCTATCCTAGGTTTTTTGTTATTCCAGATGAATTTGCAGATTGCACTTTCTAATTCGTTGAAGAATTGATTTGGAATTTTGATGGGGATTTCATTGAATCTGTAGATTGCTTTTGGCAAGATAGCCATTTTTACAATGTTGATCCTGCCAATCCATGAGCATGGGAGATCTTTCCATCTTCTGAGATCTTCTATAATTTCTTTCTTCCAAATGGTTTTAACAGATATCTATAGAACATTTCATCCTAAAACAGAAAAATGTACCTTCTTCTCAGCACCTCATAGTACCTTCTCAAAAATTGACTATATAATTGGTCACAAAAGAGTCATCAACAGATACAAGAATATTGAAAATAATCCCATGCATTCTATCAGATCATCAAGGACTAAGGCTGGTCTTCAATAGCAACAAAAACAACAGTAAGCCCACATACACATGGAAGCTGAACAGCTCCCTACTCAATGATTCATTGGTAAAGGAAGAAAGAGATAAAGAAATTAAAGACTTTAGAATTTAATGAAAATGAAGGCACAACATATTCCAACTTATGGGACACAATGAAAGCAATGCTAAGAGGAAAACTCATAGCTCTGAATGCCTCCAAAAAGAAACTGGAGAGAGCATACACTACCAGCTTAACAGCACACCTGAAAGCTCTAGAACAAAAAGAAGCAAATACACCCAAGAGGAGTAGATGGCAGGAAATAATGAAACTCAGGGCTGAAATCAACCAAATAGAAACAAAACGAACTATACAAAGAATCAACAAAACCAACTAGTTCTTTGAGAAAATTAACAAGATAGATAGACCCTTAGCCAGACTAACCAGAGGGCACAGAGACAGTATTTAAATTAACAAAATCAGAAATGAAAAGGGAGACATAACATCAGAAACTGAGGAAATTAAAAAAAATCATCAGATCCTACTACAAAAGCCTATACTCAACAAAACTGGAAAATCTGGATGAAATGGACAATTTTCTAGACAGATTCCAGGTACCAAAGTTAAATCAGGATCAGATAAACCATCTAAACAGTCCCATAACCCCTAAAGGTATAAAAGTAGTTCTTACAAGTCTCCCAATCAACAAACAAACAAACAAACAAACAACAAATGACCAGGACTAGATGGGTTTAGTGCAGAATTCTTTCAGACCTTCAAAGAAGGACTAATACCAATACTCTTCAAACTACTCCACAAAATAGAAAGAGAAGGAACACTAACCAATTCATTCTTTGAAGCCACAGTTATGCTGTGTATTCTTCCTTGGAGTTGGAACAGTTTCTGTCTAATCAGGAACCTGTCACAATTTCCTTTCATAGAGAACTTTATAAGAGATTTTCTTCTACTTCTATCATGTTTAATATTCTAAATAGATTTTAAAAACTGGTTGAATGCATATTACTTTTAACCTCAGAAGATATGTATTTTAAAGAGGCGTTTAACCATTATGAATTATTTTGATGACTTAAAAATGTCAATACTGAGTTATATATTTTAAAATAAATTATATTAGTTTGATAAAAATAATAGAGTGTTTTATTGAACTTGGAAATTGCCGTTTTAGATTGGCTTCAGTGTGTCCCCAGGATTCTCCTTTCTACCCTCCCAGCAATGGGTATATGAATGCCGCTGTGCCTAGCTTTTTACATGGCTGCTGTTAACACAACTCTCCATGCTTTAGTAGCCAGTATTTACCCAATAATCTATCTTTCTCCCCCATGAATAATGGCTTTCTCATGTATGTATGTATGTATGTATGTATGTATGTATGTGTATGTATCTATCATTTAACTCTCTCATCTATCTATCTATCTATCTATCTATCTATCTATCTATCTATCTATCTATCTATCATCTATCATCTCTCTCTCTCTCTCTCTCTCTCTCTCTCTCTCTCTCTCTCTCTCTCTCTCTCTCTCTCATCTATTTATCTCTATGTACCAGTTTTCTACCTATCTCTCTGTCCATTTAACATTAGTGGGAGAGGTGGTTCTCTGCAGGGAACAGTACACCAATTGGTTGTCCAGTGCCAAAGGGTCAGCTTTGAAAGCATACATATAAGTAACATTATGTGATCTCAACAGGTTATTTTAGAAATATATACATATATATGCATGCAATGAAAATTGAGGAAAAAAGAGGCCCCAAATTTAAAGGAGCACAGGGAGGTGTATGTGTGCGTGGGGGGGGGGGCGGGCGGGTTGGAGGGAGAAAAGGAAGGGAGAGATGTTTAATTAAATTACAATAAAAAAAAAGACCATATCCAGGGATCCATCCCATAATCAGCTTCCAAACACTGACACCATTGCATACACTAGCAAGATTTTGCTGAAAGGACCCAGATATAGCTGTCTCTTGTGAGACTATGCCGGGGCCTAGCAAACACAGAAGTGGATGCTCACAGTCAGCTATTGGATGGATCACAGGGCTCCCAATGGAGAAGCTAGAGAAAGTACCCAAGGAGTTAAAGGGATCTGCAACCCTATAGGGGGAACAACATGATGTACTAACCAGTACCCCAGAGCTCTTGTCTCTAGCTGCATATGTATCGAAAGATGGCCTAGTCGGCCATCACTGGAAAGAGAGGCCCATTGGACTTGCAAACTTTATATGCCCCAATACAGGGGAATACCAGGGCCAAAAGAATGGGAATGGGTGGGTAGTGAAGTGGGGGGGGGGGATGGGGGACTTTTTGGATAGCATTGGAAATGTAATTGAGGAAAATATGTAATAAAAATATTAAAAATTTTTTAAAAAATGAGAGCCATGTGTATGGGGGAGCTTCCTATGTGATAGATGTGTCAAAAAAAAAAAAAAAAAAAAAAAAAAAAAAAAAAAAAGAAAGAGCTTTGTTTTAAGGACTTATCTCCTGAGATTGTGGGGGTTTGCAATTCAGAAACACTGTGGGTAGATCAGCAGGCTGGAAATTCTGCCATGAACTGATACTACACTTTTAGGCCAGAGACAATGTAAAACACAATTTCTTTCTTTAGGGGCACCCCAGTGTACCCTTTTAAGGCCTTTACTGATTGGGTGAGGACTGCTCACATTACAGAGGGTAATTTGCGTTACTTGGGGGTAGACTGGTACTAATCAGTGTAAGTAATACGTTCCCAGTAAAGTATAGGTCAACACAGAGCAAACTATCGTGTGTACAACGCAGCCAAGCTGACACATAACACTGAGCACACGAGAGAGCATGCAGGTACCCCCTGGACAGTCAGTCTCTTTTTTTTCCTCTTCTCTAGCAAGCTACAGATCAGAGTCTGGGATGCTCAGCGAGCATGGTGGGGGTCAAGGCTCGCCACAGTGAAGTAGTGAGGCTGGCAGCCCTGGGACAAGACTAAGTGTCCTGTGGGGCCTACGAGGGTGGGGAGGCTCTTCAGCACACTTCACTCCAGACGAGGCTGAAACGATAGTGGGGTTAGGAAATGGGTCAGAGATGGAGTTTTAGAGATACAACTTGATAGATCGATCCTTGATGGGATCTTTGGAGGTGATGAAGGGGCTTTGGTTTCTGCCCTTGGTGGGACTAGTCCAGGGTAAACACATTCTGTGGAAGGCTGGAGGATTTTTATAAGACGTCCTAGAAATGCTCTAATTAAAAGGTTTCGGAACTATGCATGGGCCAGGAAGTCATGCTCCGCCCAGCCACATAAGCTCCAACTCCTCTGCTCAGAGCTGTCCATGAAGCCGAATTCTGAGGCATAACAATGGGATCAACTGATTTTGTTGTTAAGTAGCTTCTAAGAGCATTTTGAAGTCTCAAAAATGCCATGGAGGAAAAGCTCCTCTAATCCCCTTCTTCCCCACTCAGCCTCCCGTCTCTGTTGGCTGTAGAAATAGATTAACATTTGTTATACCTCCATTGCAAGCAGGCGAGCGAGCAATCGGCACTTTATCTGTGGTATTTGATTGAAGGGAGAAGGTATTTTTCATTTATGTTTTTGCCTGAAGGGAAAGGGGAAGCAGATAAAAAGAAGAAAAGGCCGTGCAATGATGTACTTCCCCTGTATATAAAAGTTGTAATCTATGTCGCACTGCTCTTTTCAATTCAATGAATATTCCTCCATTATCTGACACCCAGTGCTGGGACATGCCTACCCGATAGGGCACACCGCGGCGGTAATAACGCTCCGACACACAGGTTGTAAAGTGTTTATAAATTTGTCTGTATGCGTTATTTTTAACTGTAAAATGGCATAATTGGGGTTTATGCATTTGCCGTTTTAGCATGCACTTTGACAAGCGACAGGGTACAGGTACCCAAGAGCGATTGCAACGGACTTATTCTAGGTTAAAGAAATAGATGCAAATCTTGTTTTGTAAGTCCAGGTATCCCAGCACTGATGGCAGTCAATAATAAATGCATCATGCTGGAGGATGGTGGCACACAGAAGAGTGAGCACAGGAAAACTCCTGCGTTCTTAGTGAAAAGTTTAAGTCCTTTCACACAGCAATAGTAGCCCTCTGTGTTACCTAGAGCCCCGTCAGTACACCCCTGCACACCGTTCACTCACGGTATATTCTTTTCAGTTGCGCAGTCTTCTTAACCTCTGGGTTTTTATAGATGGAAAGAAACCTTTTCTTTGCATCCAGAGGAGTACATATTGAACTTGGAAATGAGTCGGAAAAGCAAAAATCAAAGAATTGACTACCAATCTTTTTTCCCATTATAGTATTTTTCCATTTCATACAATTTAATGGAGGGGATCAGGAAAATATATTCCCTGACTTCCATATTCCACCCCTACTTTTTTTGACATTAACAGGCGGCTGAAAAAGGAGTTTAGATAATATTACTGAGGGTTACCTGAGACACAGTGATGGTTGGGCAAGAATATCTGGAGTAAAGATGGGAAATGTCTAAGAACTGCCAAATTTCAGCCAGCTTTGCCAGTTAGTGGCAAACAAAACTCTCCCCTCCCAATGTGGAAGCAGTTTCATAGTTTTACAGAACAAAGAAAGTCATAAATCAGAGTTTAAAGTACATTGGTTGGTACGTCAGCCGAGCAGTTACGGCAAGATGAGGGATGCTTTTCTACAGGCTTAAGACACACCCTAGTGACATCATCTTAGCTTAGGGGTTGGGGGAAGCTAGTGGCCTGCTAAGTTACTAAGTTTCAACAAGTTTCAATCTTTTACTCACAGGATGTTGGTTCTGACGTAGAGGCAGACAAGAAATGACAACTCAGGCGGCAGCGAGAAGCCGGCAGTGGTGGCACACGCCTTTAATCACAGCACTTGGGAGGCAGAGGCAGGTAGGATTCTGAGTTCAAGGCCAGCCTGGTCTACAGAGAGAGAGTTCCAGGACAGAGAAACCCTGTCTCAAAAAACCAAAAAAAAAAAAAAAAAAAAAAAAAAAAAAAAAAAAAAAGCTGAGAGAAGGGAATTAACCTTGGAGCTGCAGCATCCCAACTTGCCTATATCAGTGCGGTACAGCTTTAATGGGCTCATCTTCAAGGAAGGACACAGCTCCCTCCTCTCCAGGGATCCGCAGGCATGCTGCCCCCTGATGATCCGGCATCACATGTGGGGATCACAGGCCATCTAATGTTCTAAGGGTGCTTGTAGCTAGGAAGCCCATCTGTAGGATTGTTGTAGAGGGGTCTTCAGGAGAGAGAAAGTGTTGGGAAAGGCGGTTAAGGAAGAGACTCCGGATCATATCAAAGCTATCAGACATCATGATCTGGATCTAACCATTTATTTATTTATTTATTTATTTATTTATTTATTTATTTATTTATTTATTTATTTTTGTAATACCTTCTGTATCTGACATAAAATATATGTGTCACAAATAATAAGATTATTATACATAACTAAGTAACCAAGACCACAGTTCTGTCTAATGGAGGGAAGGTAATGAAGAAAACATGTATTTAAAATAACCAAAATTTACATGTTTTCAAAATCTAGATTGACTATGTGATTTTTTTCAGTATTCACAGTTATTTGAGCTATCTTAAATATACACACACACATTTTCTAAAATTGATTTTTTATATAATATATTTTGATTATGGTTTCCCAACTCCTCCCAGATCCTCCCCACCTTCCCACTCAGCCAAAATCCACACCCTTTGTTCATTCGTTTGTTTCTTTGTTTCTATTTCTTTCTTTCTTTGGTTCTTTCATTCCCTCTTTCTTTCTTTCTCTCATTAGAAAACAGGCATCTAAAAAAAATAAAATAAGATAAAATAAAAACACAGAAACCAGAATAGGTTAGAACAAACAAACAGACGGGAAACAACAAGAGCCAAAGTGAAAGCACAAGAATCATAGACAGACACCCAAGCAGAGTTTTAAAGGCAACATGGAAGAGGAACCACGAAGAAGGGTTGCTGAGCTGCTGGGTGTGGCTGGAAACCTTACTGTTCTGCCTTCTGTTTATCTTAGAGTAAAAAAAAAAAAAGGATTTGTAGGAATGATACAGAGAAGACATACATTCATGTGTATAATCCACATATAATGGAGGCATGTATATAGCGACACACACAATTTTAAACATAACCTTATTCCTATTGCTATAAAGAACACATATTTTATTATGGAAAAAATAGAAAATACAAACTAATAGAAATAAAATTGAACATTTCTAAGCTTATCATCCAGAAATAAGTTTAATTTTTCAAGTTCATAAGCTATTTGTTAACTTTGTATATACTTGGTGAGAATGAATAATTATTTTGAGTTTAATGATGATTGCTTTTCATGTAAGGGAAGGATAAACTTTGTTTCCAATGGATTGTATGAGTGTGAAAGAAGAAACCCAAGGACTGGCTACCATGAAGAGCATCACTGTGCTTATCAATAGAGGAATTTCTCTTTCTGGATCCTTTTGCAGTTGGGCATTGCCACGAGAGCAACTGGAGTCACAGGCTTCGAGTAAGGTGGCATGTGTGAATGTGTGACACGCAGGTGTTGGTTCTAAAACTGAAAATGGAATAAGAGTGGCTGGCTTTGATGTGCATACCTACAATCCTGCACTCAGAGGCAGAGGCAGGAAGATCACAAGTTTGGAGCCAGTTTGGGCTACCAACCAAGGTCTAAGTCAGTGCAGGACCACAAACTTAGACTCTTTATAATAGCCAGGCAGTCAAGAAAAGAAACAAAGACAAAATTAACCCCAGCCAGCCAAACAACCAGCCAAAGACACAGAAAAAGGATCTCCGTGTGGTTTCTCAGTGCTGTGTGGGAGCAGGCACACATCTGTCTGTGTCCATGACTTCATGTCAGTAACTCAAAACTGGTCACGATGGGACTACTTTTGGCTAAGATTTAAATATCATAAATGTTTATTACAATGATCGTCAAAACCCAATGATGTTCAGCCAAGTCTTTCTTTCTTTCTCTCTTTCTTTCTCTCTCTCTCTCTCTCTCCCTTCCTTCCTTCCTTCCTTCCTTCCTTCCTTCCTTCCTTCCTTCCTTCCTTCCTTCCTTCCTTCCTTCCTTCCTCCCTCCCTCCCTCCCTCCCTCCCTCCCTCCCTTCCTTCCTTCCTTCCTTCCTTCCTTCCTCTCTCTCTCTCTCTCTCTCTCTCTCTCTCGTTCTTTGTTTTACTAGATATTTTCTTTATATACATTTCAAATGCTATCCAGAAAGTTCCATATACCCTCCCTCCGCCCTGCTCCCCTACCCACCCACTCCCTCTTCTTGGCCCTGGCATTCCCCTGTACTGGGGCATATAAAGTTTGCAAGACCAAGGGGCCTCTCTTCCCAGTGATGGGCGGCTAGGCCATCTTCTGCTACTTATACAGCTAGAGATACGAGCTCTGGGGTACTGGTTAGTTCATATTGTTGTTCCACCTATAGGGTTGCAGACCCTTTATCAGCCAAGTCTTCATGTATGTACTTATTTATTCTTTAAGGGCAGCTTTCTAGAATGAGAAGTTTGGTACTAGTGTTATGAAAACGTATAAATTATTGGCTATGTTTTGTTAAAATGTCCACCTGGGAGGTCAGACTGTTTGATTCACAGGAAAGTTCTGTTTCAGATGGTGGAGTTTGATCAACAAGCAGTACTGTCGATTGTGGTGTGCCTGTTGGGGACTAGGTGTGGTTCCTCATCCTTCATTTTCTTTTTGCTTGTGTCCAGGAGCCACTGCACACCGGGATGGAAGGATGAAGCAGAGTCCAGAACAAGTGGGGTCTGCAGGATGTTGGTCCAGCTGAGAGTAAGTGTGGGGGAGTAGGAGTGGGAACCTCCGTTGGGGTTGGGGGGAAGAAGGTCTTTTCCAAGGAAGATTTTAGTGTTACAGCTCTTTCAGATGATACTCAACGAAACAGCTCTCTTAGACGGACTTCAGTAAAACAGCTGGTGTGCATAGACTTTATGTGGGGTGACCAAGGGCTATATGTGAACCTAGGATGGTAGGAAGGAGTTTTCAGGGTGAATGGAAAATCATTGGCTGGAGCTTAATGTGAATGACTCATGTGTACGGAGAGGCATTCCAAGAATCCCCAGGACTTGCTGGGAGGGGCTCTTATTGAGGATGTTGAACTTGTAGGTTTGCCAAGGGCTACAAGACCTTCCTCAGGTAGAGGGTGTGTTTGGAGGGATCCTTCGACAAGGTCAGAGAAGGGAAAGCCCTGCTGGAAAAAATGGAGTCCTCCATTTTGCACTGAATTCAGAGGAGCTATCTGGACATTGTAGACTTTGACCTTAAGTAACGGGGTTTCCTAACAGGTAATGGTTTTGCTTTATGGTTTGGTAATGAAACGTAATTATCTGTAGATTTGGCGCTGTGGACAGAAAGACTTTTCTTTTTAATAGTTTAGGGTACAGAAGGAGAAACTTCTGTGCATAGTGGGCTACAATCAGCTTTCAGAAATTAATATGTCCTTATATCTACTACCCCTAATACATTCCTTCTCCCACTCTCTACACTCATGGATCACATAATCTGCTTGAGACAGGGATCCAGCTAAGATTAAGGAAGGAAATGTTAAAGAGCATAGAAGTAGCAAAACAGATGTATACTGTTTGTGTCCACATGTTGAGCACATAGAACTATTGATAGGTACTGAATTATTTTACCTAATTTAAAAGCATCATATATTTTGGTTTCTCTTGGACCTAGTCATGGTTTTATACTAAGAGTCTGGATGCTTCCAAACTCTTTGGAATGAAAAATAAAATAGAAGCATCAGAATTTACATTTCCAGGCTGTCAGTAAGGAGTGAACGAGTATGATACCCAAAGACTAATGAAATTATCCCTCCTATAGTATATCCATGCATCAATCTCACTGAACCATTTTTAGCTCTTCTACACTTGGTTTTTCTCAGCTGTCTAGACCTTGGAAGGAAGCTAAGCCCTCTGCCCAGGACATCCTTGTGTCTTTCTGTTCATGGCTTTTGCTTACAAGTCTGGGTCAGGAATCAACTTCCGTAAGAAGCGCTAGACCTCTGTCTGAGTCAGTGGATGCTTCCATCATGCTTGGGATCGCCTAGCATCTCCGTCTGTGGCTTAGTTGTTTATACTGCCCCAGAGCTGCTTACTGTAATCAGCCAGCAGAGCTCCCAACAGTGACAGGCTAGCAGCAAACAGCTGAAAAACAGTGGATGTGCGCTCCCACTTCATCCACTGAAGACATGGTCTGAAGAATTCCAGTGACTCACAATTTGGTTCTGAAGATAACCCAGTTTCCTGAATAACTGAGGAATGGGAGATGAAGAGGCACCATTCAGAGAGCTATCCCTGTGAACCCAGAAACTTAAATAAAGGCCAGAGAAGTAGGAAAAGTTCTTTATCTAAAGCTTCAAGTAAAAAAAAATTAACCACTTAAAAATATAATCATACTTCCCAGGTTTCTAGCATGCAGGCCGTGCTGGGATTTGTCCTTGTAGAACCATCTTGGCTTCCAGACTATCATTATATTTCAATTTAACTTTCCCAACAAAATCCGTTATCGGTTCCAGTGACCTGTTCATTTTCTGCATGTGCAGAATTCAATGAAGCTGTTTTAAATATTTTCTTCTTTATTAAACACTCCTCTAAAATCCATAATTCAGGAGACAATAAATAGTTGCATTTATTTCTCTACAGCTCAGCTCTGCGAAGCCGACTGTGAAGTCAGTGGGGTATTCTCACGCTAGCCAGTTTTTGTTATCAGCTACACAACATGAAAGAAGATTATATTTTGCTGTTAATGGGAGAAACGGAGGGAGAATAAAGACCCTGAGTATTTTAAAACACTGGTTTGAATTGCGGCTTGAGATCCAAATGGGAAGGATGGGGCAAGTTCTGCGTGGATCTGTCACTTAACTTATTGAGGACAAAAGGATTCTGTTTCCTTTTTATATTAAATGAAATTACCCATTCTGCTTGTGTACTGAACCCAAACATCTTAAAAACCATTCTATTCTTCATCCAACTGTGGTCTTCCATCTCCCCATCTCTCAGGTTTTGAGTATGCAGGACACAAAAGGTGAATAATTTTCAGCCATTTCCAGGATAGGAACGTCTTTTGTTTCAACAAAGACTTTCTCAGGATAAAAGGAGATTTTCTACCTCAGAAGGGCCTTGCATTTGCAGCCCTCTCCACACAACTCCTCCAAGACATTTGTTTCAAAAGATGCAACTGGGCTCTGAGGCAGAGCTGCGTCACAGACACAATAGGATTTTTGATAGCATTGTGAAAAATTCTTTTGACATTCTTTTAGTACTAGTTTGTAAATGAATTTTGCTAACACAGGGGCAGGGAACATATATCTTAGGGGTGACTTTATTTCAAGCCCTTTTTACTTGCCCTTGTGACTTTGATTCAAAGTGTCTATCTTTGGGCAGCAACTATAGACATCACTACTACAGCAAGTATAGAAAACCCTCAAACAATCATAACAAAACCCTCTGAGAAAAATATGATTTTCTTCTAATTCATGGTTTAAAAAAAAGTAGATGCAGGTCAGATTACATTAAAGTGAATTTGAGTTGCAATGTTATTTATCAAGACAGAATTTGACATATTGCTTTCATTAACTAATCTAGTATCAATAGAATTACTAACTCAATTGGCAGAAAATTAGTTACCAATACTTTTGGCATTTTGAGTATTTTTTTTAAACCCCTGGGCTAATGGTACCCTTCAGATATTTTTCTTTAATTGCCTTCAAAAAATTCTCATTTTCAAATGACATGGTGAATTCAGGTACCACCTACACAGGGACCATGGAAACTGTTGCAAGAAGCAGAATCCGGTGAAAATCATTCTCTTTGTTTATGCTTGGGGTAAGCAGAGAAGCTAAGACTGTGGAAGAGACTTTTATGAAAGACCCATAGCTACTGACATGTATTTTAAAGGAAAGCATGATGTCATAGTTTACCAGTGCCTTGAGTTTCTAAATTTAAAAATCTTAAGAGATGGGTTGATGTAGGGAAGTTAGCTATGACAAATGGGACCCAATTTGAATTCTATGTGATACCTTGACCAAAAAACTCAAACAGTGACAAACTGATCTTGGTTGTTGTACAGGCATATGAATGTAATAATGCCCATGTCACAGAATTTAGTGTCATATCAGCTTTGATCAAGTGGTAAATGCATTTGTCTGTATAGCCTGTATGTGTGGTAAGTGATTTACGCCTGTTAGTATACACTCCCTTCTTCTTATCCTCACCACATTCTTCATATTCCTGTTTCTTTTTATTGCACGGGGATCCTGGATGTTTCCTGAAGTGTAGGTGGAAGGATGCTGAGATTTGAGGGGCCTCTCTGCCTCTACATTGTTTCTTTACACAGTCTTCTAATCGCTTGATTAATTTTTAAAGGGGGGAAATTGAAGCCTTAGACCTGGAAGTTCTCAGTTGAAATGTGCAGCTCCACCAGAGCAGCCCCCACATGCTCCAGTTAGCTCATCACAGTCTCTGTTTAGTTTGGAAATGATATTTATTTATTTGCAGTCCTGGGGACCAAACTTGGGGTCTTGAACATGCCAGGCAAAGCACTCTGTCACTGGGCTACATGCCAGGTCCTGATCTTATTTTTTACTAAGGGAAAAAGGATTTATTTTGGCTTACACTGGAGGGAATCATCCATAGTGGCAGAGAAAGCAGGGGAGGAGAGAGGCTTTCTGTCCTGGTGGCAGGAGCCCGGCAGGAGCCCAAGGCTGCCTTTGAACTGGGACATCTGCTCTGATCTTTAACTGCACTCTCCTTCACTCTCAGAAGTGTTCTCATTTGATAAATTGTGTGACCACTCGTTTTTTTCTTCTTTTTATTGGTGTGTGTATGTATGTGTGCATGCATCTGCACACACAAATGGAAGCCAAGGCTGGGGATGTGAACACAGTTCTCCATGATGGAAAACCCTGGAGAGCATTTCTCTACTGTGACCTCTCCAGTCCTTGTCAGACCACTTATCCTCCATGAAGAGACAGCTCTCTCTCTCTCTCTCTCTCTCTCTCTGTGTGTGTGTGTGTGTGTGTGTGTGTGGTTTATGCCTGTGAGAGTGAGTATTCCTAGGTATACACATGTGGAGCTAGAAGAACTTGGATGCATTTTAAATTTTTTTATTGCTCTCCACCTTACTACTGTTTAGGTGAGCCTGGCTGGCAAGTGAGCTCTTGAGATCTGCCAATCTCCACCCTGAAACATACAGGTATAAGCAACCATGCCCAGCTTTGTATGTGGGCACTGGGGATTTTAATTCAGATCTTCATGCATGGTGAACAAGTGTTCTTATCCACTAAGCCATTTTTTTTCCCAGCAAATAAAAGAGATAGTCTCTTTTATTTGTTTCTGTATTTACAGTGTTTAGCATGGAGATGATAATTGCTCAATATTGATTTGTCCTATTGTGGTGGTTTAAATAGGAATGTCCCCCACAGACTCATGTGTTTGAATGGTTGGTCCATAATGGATAACACTATTAGAAGGTGTGGCTTTGTTGGAGTAGGTGCCCAAGCTCAGTGGCACACAGTAGATCCTGCTACCTGTGGATCAAGTTGTAGAACTCTCTGCATCTTCTCCAGCACTGTGACTGACTGTATGCTACCATGCTTCCTACCATGATGACAATGAACTAAACCTCTGAAACTATAAGCCAGCCCCAATTAATTCTTGTCCTTTATAAGAGTTGTCATGGTCATGGAGTGTCGTCATAGCAATAGAAACCCTAACTAAGAATACCAATGAAAGGGTGCTTTTTTTCCCTTAATACTTAGTGGAATATTTATGATTATAAAAACTAGAAATCTTACTTAGGAAAAATTTAGAAAATTACTAAAATTAATAAAAGTATAATAAAAGCTAATATTGCAAGATAGATGACCTTAGCATATAATTCTCTGGGAACAACAGGGAATGGCAAAGAGGGGTTGTCATATGAAATGTATCAGTTAAAGTGTCTATCATATGCTGATCAGACAGGCCTGTGTCACTGAGTTTTATGCTATGTGGTCCTGCCCTATTGGCTGGAGTTGGTTGTATAACAGGTGGGCTTTGATCCAAGAATAGTCAAATCAGAGGCTGCCCAGCAGCCTCTGAGCTGGTGCTAAAGAATGAAGAGGGCTAATCTTATTCTCTCTTTTAAAGCTGAACTAGAAAGTATGGTTAGCAGTGGGGTCTGGAATAGGAGGATTCTATATCAAGAAGCTATGAGGTAAGGTGAGGTGAGGCCAGGACAGGTCCCAGCAGGCTGGCATTATAAGAAAGTGACTGACATGAGGAAGCAGAGTCTTTGAAGTGGATGAACACTACGCAGAGTGGAAGAATAGAAAAAGCTAGACAGTCTAGCTGGAGTGCAGGAGGGAGCCTGAGGCACAGTAGGGCAGCAATAGCACAAGAGATTGTGAGGGCTTTGAGTGAAATAGAGAGACCTGTATGGGCTGCTCTTCTCCAATGGATGCTTGTTCTCAGATGGCCCTCTGGTTCTGGACCCAGTGCATGGGTATATTTATGATACTCATTCTTGTAAAAAAATATTACTAATGTGTGAATGATGTGCATGTGTCAATGTGTGTACATGTATGTGTGTGTTTGTAGGTGCATGTGTGCCGTGGTATGAAGTTGGAGGACATCTTTCAGGGATCATTTTTCTCCTTCCACTATGGCTTATGGAGATCAACCTCCTGTCGCCAAGCTTGTATAGCAAGTGCTTTAATCCACTGAGCCGTCTTGCTGGCATAATTCACTTTGTTATTTCACTGCAAAGAATGTGTCTGGAGCAACTGGCTCATTAAAGCAATGAAGTGTATGTGGAATACGGGGGACTTGCTGGGTCAGGCCTTCCAGGTTAGAGTGTAAGTATGCAGGGGCCTCAGAGAACCCACGTGCAGGAATAATCATAGGTCTGTCTAAGACTTGGAAAGGTGGCAAGCAGCTACCCTGTTTTCCTGTCCCTCTTGAGTTCACCTGACATCTCTACACTGCCTCTGTATATCCTCTTTGTTCTTTTCCTTACTGGTTTCCTTTTAAGGCACACTTTATGCTCTTTCCTAACCCTGGATAGCATGTGTCTTTGAGTTGTCAGGACATTGACTGACCCCATTCTCTATGCCTTTGGATGTCTAGTGTCCAACACTTACCTGTCTGTGAGTCCTTTTAACAGAAGAATGGAGGAAAGGAAATAAAAGGGAGGGAAAAGGAGAGGCAGGAGAAGGAGGATGAAGAGGAGGAGGAGTGGGAGGAGGGGAGATATGGAAATCAGATGAAAGACTACTGTGCTTGAGTGATTCACATGGATTTTCAATCTGATGATGAACTATGGCAAAGTATGTGATGTCATATGATTCCTTTGCCCCCTCAGTTGGGGATGCTGACTGCAAGTCCTCTGATTAGCAAGGAAACTGAGTAGCATCCATCTTAGCCCTTGCTTCTGTTTTAATCTGTTTTTCTATTACCAACCCACTCCTTGGGGTGCTCAATGAGTCCCTCTCCCCTATTCTATGGTGACTCACAGTTTCCAGAGCTCTCTCCCCATTCCTGCATTGTCTGGGCTTGCCTTCCAAGTGTGGTCCATCTATCCCTGGAGCTGTCCACAGCTTTAGTGCTGACAGTCTGGCTGCTTCCTGGAGTTGCCCTGGGCTTGGCCTTTCTTTAGAATTGGCCATGCTGTCGATGCTGACTGTGCAAGTGTGGAGAGCAGGATGTGCTCCACTTAGACCAGAATGAAGAAGTAGCTGAAAAAATTACACAGTCTTGAATACTGACAGTTTCAGCCCTGCTTGCCCGAGGGTGCCAATTGTGTAAATTCTTCCTGCAGCAATGTGACAATCTCTTAGCAACTCTGAGATTCTCTAGTTTCAGTTTAACCGCACCAGGGCAGCAGACCACAGGGGAACTCATTTCGTTCCAGAGAGTGTTTTCAACAAAGGCACCCCGGCTTAGCTGTCTGTCTGAATCAGCATATCCTCATGAAGGGTGATTTGGCCTTTTTTTCCCACCTGAAAATGTGTCAGCGGGGGTGACAGTGGAGATGTGAAGACACAGAGCCTTGGGGGGGGGGTCATTCCTTATGACCAGCTAAGGCTGTGTCCACAGAGCCTGTGTCATTTGTTGTATTGGTCCTTTCATTTTCAGCCTCGTACTCTTTCCATCCTGGGGAGGCAGAACTTCCTGCTCATCACCTCTGCAAGGTTTTGCATTTGCATTCTATAGCTTTTTTATCTGACAGCATGGGTTCTGTAGCAGTTGTCTTTTCAAGACTCTGTGGCCAAAATGGATTATATTTGGCAGGTTGAAGGCCCTGTAGAGCCATCTCCACAAAGAAGGAAAGGAAGTCAGACCAAAAATTAAGGGCTTGTCTTGCATGAAATTGGGGTGGATTCTCTTGTGTTCAGAGAACAAGATTGCAGCATTGGAAATGAAAGACAAAGAAAGATGTGCTTTGGGAGGGGTGTGAGTTCACATGCATGCATACTTCTAGTAGCCTTTTCCCCAAGCATTTGGCACTGGTCTTGAGGACAAATTGGTGCCTTTGAAATGTTTACATTCCTCAGGTAGGATGAGGAAAGAATTAGCAACAACAGGAATTTTATAATGAGTTTCTGAAGCCAGATCTTCTGAGTGTATGGAGCACTGGATGAGAGTAAGGTACTTTCTGAAACTGTATAACTCACTCAGGCAACTGGGGAATCATTTAGTAAATTAGAATGGTATCCTTAGAAGTTGTTAGCAAGGGTAAAATGTACCCAAACATCTCTCTGGTGACACAAAAGAGCTAATGAGTGCTCAAAGCATTCTTAAAGAGTTTTTGAAGCGCAAAACAAATATAACTCCCCAAATACTAGTTTACAGCATGTATTGTGTGAGTGTAAGAGGCAGTCAAGGTCTTTGGTCACACAAGGGGACATTGCAACAATGATGTCTTGTCATGATGGGGTCTGTGAAACGTTTCCTCCCACAATGCCCAGGGAGAGATAACAGATATAATAATGGAGATCTGGTCAGCAAGAGGAGGTGTAGAGCAGCAGTACTGTAGGCATCAATGTGAAGGATGCCTTAGAAATAACTTCTTGACAGCACCACCTTGAGTTTGTGACTTCTCTTGGGAAGGATTAACAGATGTTTTACTTATCCTAGATAGGGAATCAATGACAGACCAAAGTAATTTCAATAGAGTCCAATTTGGTGAAGCAGTAAGTTAACTGAGATTATTTATAGCAATATGGATGAGGTGTTACTTACAGGAACATATGTGACTGAAGAGCAACTTCACCACAGAAAATTCTATCCTAGCCTGGGTGATGACTTAAAAAAAAAGAAACCTGCATCTTTGGAGCTGTTTGCACAGCTTGCAGGTAGGTTGCAGGCAGTTAGTCAAATTGGAGAGTTGTCTCTCCCTATCATTCCTTACTGCTCATATAAACTTTGGGGAGGGGACCCTGTGAGTCTTGTAAACTTCAGGAACTTCTTAGACTTGGGAGTTGTTCATTTCCTGTGTCACAACAAGCCTTCCGACAGGAATGTTTTAATTAGTATCAAATAGCTACTCAACAAGTAGTAATAGAAGGATTTTAGTTTCTATGTTGATGCTAAGGTAACTGGAAAATCATTAGAAAATGTGACAGTCCTCTCTCTCTCTCTCTCTCTCTCTCTCTCTCTCTCTCTCTCTCTCTCTCTCTCTCTCTCTCTCTCAGACAGGGTTTCTCTGTGTAGCCCTGACTGTCCTGGAACTCACTCTGTAGACCAGGCTGGCCTCAAATCCAGAAATCCACCTGCATCTGCCTCCCAAGTGCTGGGATAAAAGGTGTGTGCCACCACTGCCTGGCAACAGTCATCTTTTTTGAATCCTCCGTCTAATGAAGAAATTACGAATCTTTCTTGAGAGGAGAAAGCTAGAAAACTTTCAATATCCACTATCTCCTTATTTCCTTGTAGAGAACCCTGATTTTATTGGGGCAGCATATGTTTAGCTGAAATATATGTGATTTCTCAGCCTGCTTGGGAAATGAGAAGTATTATTAATTGCTAAATTCTATCTAATGAAATTCAAAGAGAAGTTATTAGGTGAATCTTTGGATATTATTCTTTAAATGGGCTAACAAATTAACTGGCATGAGTCCTTTGTTCCTTATCTTTTCTGTTCTTCTATCTAAAATGAGGAAATGCTGAAGTTGTGGTAGCCACTTTGTGCATATAAAGAAGCCTTGAGAAAGGAAGCCATATCTCAAAGATGGTGGGATGGACACACACACACACACACACACACACACACACACACACAGAGAGAAAGAGAGAGAGAGAGAGAGAGAGAGAGAGAGAGAGAGAGAGAGAGAGAGAGAGAGAGAACATATGAAATGTGAGCAATGCTGCTTTGGAGGCATTTGCCATAACTTCTTTGTTTAAACCCCATCTTTAGGTCTCTGCTCTTTTCTAACTGACATACTATGGAAGTCTGGAATCCTGTATCTTCCCTCTTAAATAGAAGTTATTCTATTCACACAACAGGAGAATCAGTAGGGAATAAGATTCTAAAATGCAGCCAGCCCATCCATATGGATGGGCACCATATGGCCTCTCCTTGCTGCCAAGGACAGTTTAACAGACTCAGGGAAGAATGTCAAGTGCAAAGTCAATGATAACATTCTGGAATGCATGAACTGGAGACAGTCAGAACGACCTTGAGATACCAGAGGTACTGATGCTGAAGCATTATTCACAAAGCACTTTACACTACACATGGATATATTTTGTACATTCTATTGAGCCAAACCCTCACTTTCAAACCATCAGGGTGGTCAGCTGCTATAATGATTGTTATCTGTGCTATTCCAATTCAACGGTGTAGAAGAAGGTCACATTCTATCCATTTTAAACTTCCTAATATGCTGTTACCAAATAGTTTACAAGCCCCACATTTAGTTATGTATGGGAGCTTAAGCCAGCTTCTTTCTCTATTTTCTGTTGTATAACGTGACATTAACCCACTCTCAAATTATACAGCAGATCATCACATCCCATATCTTGCTTCCAGAAGTCCTGCTATCTATAATAGTGGCCTCGTTTTATTGTTAGGCAAGGTACTACACTTTGTGAATTAGATATGGGGATTCTTATTTCTAAGATGCAGAAATAGGGGCTCAGAGAGATGGTAATAAATGGTAGAACCATGATTAAAATTCAGCCTGTGTATACAAAGTTGATTGTTTTATTTAAAATTATTACTATCATTTTCACCACCACCATCATTATTATTGGTATGTGTGTGTGTGTGTGTGTACACTCAAGTGTGCATGCACTTGCATGTATGTGGTGCGTGTGTGTAATACTGTGCATATGGAATTCAGAGGAAAATTTCTGTGAGTCAGTTTTTTCATGTGTTAGTTCCAGAGATCAAACTCAGATCATCAGAATTTTTCTATTAATATTTTTACCCACTGAGCACTCTCAATTGATTCCAAAATTTATTGTTTTAATCATTCTTCCTAGAACTCATATAAAAAGCTAGGTGGAGTAGCATCCACTTATAATCTCAGTGCTGACGGGTAAAGACAAGTAGATCTCACATGATCACTCACCAGCCAGTTTAGCCTAATTGAGTGAGACCCAGGTCACAGGTAGAGACACCCTGTCTTTAAAAACAAAGAGCATGGCCACCCTGATGGAAAGCATGTGTGGTTAACCTCTGGCCACTATCAACATGTTCACATGAAGACTTAGATGTGCCTGCACACAGATGAAAAAACACACATGTGCACACACAAATTTACAGGGGGAAGACACCCAATAAGTACAGTAAGTGAATAAGTTGTAACACAAGCAAGTTGAGTATAAAAAGTAATAAAATCATTGATCGGGGAAGAGTCAGCAGGCACAATATGGACAAGACTAGAGCAAGGCTGCAGGATTCAATGTGGTGATTGGGAAGATTGACTGTGGACTAGAACACAGACTTGAAGGGTGAGAAATCACATGGGCGTGAGCTCATAAAAAGGTATGCTGAGAAGAGATGACCCACAAATGGAGGTACAACGAGTGCAGAGGCTCTAGAGTGGGAGTATAGTTGACATATTTGAGAAATTGTAAAGAGTCTGAAGTGGTATGAGGAAAGCAGGGGTGGTAACTGAAATCAGAGACAATTAAGAGAGCATAGAAGACAGATCACACATTGTCTGGCAGATGATTATGAAGTCTTGGTGCTATACTGTGTTTCTAGTATATAAAGGAAAATATAAGGCTGCCAGGGTTGAAAAGGGAAATAATCTTTATGTATGTCTCATAGTCACCCTGGGTTCTATATTGAGCTGGAATTCAGGAAAGGTTGAGAGCAGTGGTTCTCAACCTTGCTAACATTGTGCTCCTTTAACTCAGTTCCTCATGGTGTGGTGTCCCTCAAACCTAAAATTACTTTTATTGCCACTTCATAACTGTAATTTTGCTACTGTTATGAGTTATAGTGTAAATATCTGATATGTGACTCTAAAGGGGTCACAACCCACATGTTGAAAACTACTGGTCTAGCTGAAAGGACTCCAATTAGAGGATTCCACAGCAATGCTGTGATCCGAGTGTAGCACTTAAAATATGGGTTATGTTACCACATGAGGTGCCACAACCTAATGCGGGGCTTATGAACAATTTGGCAACCATTAAAAGATTCAGAGTGGATTTAGTTGGGGAAGCAGAAAACCGTCCTGAGTAGGGCCACAGGCCTCTTCGGGTCTGACCAGCACCTGGGTAGCTAGAGCGCAGGGTCGTCTGACACCCGCCAGCTACCCACGACAGCCGCCACAGGATTTTGAGACTTCTGGTGAGTGGTACACAGCTTCTGCTCCAGTCCAATCGCGCGGGACCTGAGACTGCTTTGGTTGGGGAGGCAGAAATCCGGCCTGAGTAGGGCCACAAGCCTCTTCCGGTCAGACCAGCACCGGGTTAGCTAGGGTGCAGGGTCGGCTGACACTCGCCAGCTACCCACAACACCCGCCACAGGATCTTAAGACTTCTGGTGAGTGGAACACAGCTTCTGCTCCAATCCAATTGCGCGCGGGACCTGAGACTGCATTAGTTAGGGAAGCAGAAAACCGACCGGCCTGAGTAGGGCCACAAGCCTCTTCGGGTCTGACCAGCAGCTGGGTAGCTAGAGTGCAGGGTCGGCTGACACCCGCCAGCTACCCACAACACCCGCCACAGGATTTTTTTTTTGTTTTTTTTTGTTTTGTTTTGTTTTTTTGAGACAGGGTTTCTCTGTATAGTCCTGGCTGTCCTGGAACTCACTTTGTAGACCAGGCTGGCCTCGAACTCAGAAATCCGCCTGCCTCTGCCTCCCGAGTGCTGGGATTAAAGGCGTGCGCCACCACGCCCTGAGTGGAACACAGAGTCTGCTCCAATCTTTAAACAGTGACAACGATAACAACTAATCCCAGAGATTACCAGATGGCGAAAGGTAAACTTAATAATCTTACTAACAGAAACCAAGACCACTCACCATCATCAGAACCCAGCACTCCCACTTCGCCCAGTCCAGGGCTTCCCAACACACCGGAAAAGCTAGACACGGATATAAAAGCATATCTCACGATGATGGTAGAGGACTTCAAGAAGGACTTTAATAACACACTTGAAGAATTGCAGGAGAACACTGCTAAACAGGTAGAAGACATTAAAGAGGAAGTACAAAAATCCCTTAAAGAATTGCAGGAGAACACTGCTAAACAGGTAGAAGACATTAAAGAGGAAGCACAAAAATCCCTTAAAGAATTGCAGGAGAACACTGCTAAACAGGTAGAAGACATTAAAGAGGAAGCACAAAAATCCATTAAAGAATTGCAGGAAAACCAGACCAAACAGGTGATGGAATTGAATAAAACCATCCAAGACCTAAAAAGGGAAGTAGAAACAATGAAGAAAACCCAAATTGAGGCAACACTGGAGATAGAAACACTAGGAAAGAAATCTGGAACCATAGATACGAGCATCAGCAACAGAATACAAGAGATGGAAGAGAGAATCTCAGGTGCAGAAGACTCCATAGAGAACATCGGCACGACAATCAAAGAAAATACAAAATCCAAAAAGATCCTAACTCAAAATATTCAGGAAATCCAGGACAAAATGAGAAGACCAAACCTACGGATAATAGGAGTAGATGAGAATAAAGATTTTCAACTCAAAAAACCAGCAAATATATTCAACAAAATTATAGAAGAAAACTTCCCAAACCTAAAGAAAGAGATGCCCATGAACATACAAGAAGCTTACAGAACTCCAAATAGACTGGACCAGAAAAGAAATTCCTTCCGACACATAATATTCAGAACAACAAATGCACTAAATAAAGATAGAATACTAAAAGCAGTAAGGGAAAAAGGTCAAGTAACATATGAAGGCAAGCCTATCAGAATTACACCGGATTTTTCACCAGAGACTATGAAAGCCAGAAGGGCCTGGACAGATGTTATACAGAAACTAAGAGAACACAATTTCCAGCCCAGGCTACTATACCCAGCCAAACTCTCAATTACCATAGATGGAGAAACCAAAGTATTCCATGATAAAACCAAATTCACACATTATCTTTCCACGAATCCAGCACTTCAAAAGATAATAACAGAAAAAAAACCAATACAAGGATCAAAAGATAATAACAGAAAAAAAACCAATACAAGGACGGAAACCATGTCATAGAAAAAGCAAGAAGGTAATCCCTCAACAAACCTAAAAGAAGACAGCCACAAAAACAGAACACCAACTCTGACAACAAAAATAAAAGGAAGCAACAATTACTTCTCCCTAATATCTCTTAATATCAATGAACTCAACTCCCCAATAAAAAGACATAGACTAACAGGCTGGCTACAGAAACAGGACCCAACATTTTGCTGCTTACAGGAAACTCATCTCAGAGAAAAAGATAGACACTACCTCAGAATGAAAGGCTGGAAAACAATTTTCCAAGCAAATGGTAGGAAGAAACAAGCTGGAGTAGCCATTATAATATCTGATAAGATTGACTTCAAACCCAAAGTCATCAAAAAAGACAAGGAAGGGCACTTCATTCTCATCAAAGGTAAAATCCTCCAAGAGGAACTATCAATTCTGAATATCTATGCGCCAAATACAAGGGCAGCCTCATTCATTAAAGATACTTTAGTAAAGCTCAAAGCACACATTGCACCTCACACAATAATAGTGGGAGACTTCAACACACCACTTTCACCAATGGACAGATCATGGAAACAGAAACTAAACAGGGACACAGGGAAACTAACAGAGGTTATGAAAAAAATGGATCTGACAGATATCTACAGAACATTTTATCCTAAAATGAAAGGATATACCTTCTTCTCAGCACCTCACGGTACCTTCTCCAAAATTGACCACATAATTGGTCACAAAACAAGCCTCAATATATACAAAAATATTGAAATTGTCCCATGCACCCTATCAGATCACCATGGACTAAGACTGATCTTCAATAACAAAATAAATAATAGAAAGCCAACACACACGTGGAACCTAACAACACTCTTCTCAATGATACCTTGGTCAAGGAAGGAATAAAGAAAGAAATTAAGGACTTTCTGGATTTTAATGAAAATGAAGCCACAACATACCCAAACTTATGGGACACACCGAAAGCATTTCTAAGAGGAAAACTCATAGCTCTGAGTGCCTCCAAAAAGAAACTAGAGAGAGCACACATTAGCAGCTTGACAACACACCTAAAAGATCTAGATCGAAAGGAAGCAAATTCACCCAAGAGGAGTAGACGGCAAGAAATAATCAAACTCAGGGGTGAAATCAACCAAGTGGAAACAAGAAGAACAATTCAAAGAATCAACCAATCGAGGAGCTGGTTCTTTGAGAAAATCAACAAGATAGATAAACCCTTAGCCAGACTCACTAGAGGGCATAGGGAAAGTACTCTAATTAACAAAATCAGAAATGAAAAGGGAGACATAACAACAGACCCTGAAGAAATCCAAAACACCATCAGATCATTCTACAAAAGGCTATACTCAACAAAACTGGAGATCCTGGATGAAATGGACAAGTTTCTAGACAGATACCAGGTACCAAAGTTAAATCAAGATCAGGTTAATGATCTAAACAGTCCCATATCCCCTAAAGAAATAGAAGCAGTCATTAATAGTCTCCCAACCAAGAAAAGCCTAGGACCAGATGGGTTTAGTGCAGAGTTCTATCAAACCTTCAAAGAAGAACTAATCCCAGTTCTTCACAAACTATTCCACAAAATAAAATCAGAATGTACTCTACCCAACTCATTCTATGAAGCCACAATTACTCTGATACCTAAACCACATAAAGACCCAACAAAAATAGAGAACTTCAGACCAATTTCCCTTATGAATATTGATGCAAAAATCCTCAATAAAGTTCTTGCTAACCGAATTCAAGAACACATCAAAACAATCATCCATCCTGACCAAGTAGGTTTCATCCCAGGGATGCAGGGATGGTTCAATATACGGAAATCCATCAACGTAATCCAGTATATAAACAAAATCAAAGACAAAAACCACATGGTCATCTCCTTAGATGCGGAAAAAGCATTTGACAAGATCCAACACCCATTCATGATAAAAGTCTTGGAAAGATCAGGAATTCAAGGCCCATACCTAAACATGATAAAAGCAATCTACAGCAAACCAGTAGCCACCATCAAAGTAAATGGTGAGAAGCTTGAAGCAATCCCACTAAAATCAGGGACTACACAAGGCTGCCCACTCTCTCCCTACCTATTCAACATTGTACTTGAAGTCCTAGCCAGAGCAATTAGACAACAAAAGAAGATCAAGGGGATACAAATCGGAAAGGAAGAAGTCAAAATATCACTTTTTGCAGATGATATGATAGTATACATAAGTGACCCTAAAAATTCCACCAGAGAACTCCTAAGCCTGATAAATAGCTTCGGTGAAGTAGCTGGATATAAAATTAACTCAAGCAAGTCAATGGCCTTTCTGTACACAAAGGATAAACAAGCAGAGAAGGAAATTAGGGAAACAACACCCTTCTCAATAGTCACAAACAATATAAAATACCTTGGCATGACTCTAACTAAGGAAGTGAAAGATCTGTATGACAAGAACTTCAAGTCCCTAAAGAAAGAAATTAAAGAAGATCTCCGAAGATGGAAAAACCTCCCATGCTCATGGATTCGCAGGATCAACATTGTAAAAATGGCTATCTTGCCAAAAGCAATCTATAGATTCAATGCAATCCCCATCAAAATTCCAACTCAATTCTTCAACGAATTGGAAAGGGCAATCTGCAAATTCATCTGGAACAACAAAAAACCTAGGATAGCAAAAACTCTTCTCAAGGATAAAAGAACCTCTGGAGGAATCACCATGCCTGACCTAAAGCTGTACTACAGAGCAATTGTGATAAAAACTGCATGGTACTGGTATAACGACAGACAAGTAGACCAATGGAACAGAATTGAAGACCCTGAGATCAACCCACATACCTATGTTCACTTGATCTTTGACAAGGGAGCAAAAACCATCCAGTGGAAAAAAGACAGCATTTTCAACAAATGGTGCTGGCACAACTGGTGGTTATCATGTAGAAGAATACGAATTGATCCATTCCTATCTCCTTGTACCAAGGTCAAATCTAAGTGGATTAAGGAACTCCACATAAAACCAGAGGCACTGAAACTTATAGAGGAGAAAGTAGGGAAAAGCCTCAAAGATATGGGTACAGGGGAAAAATTCCTGAATAGAACAGCAAAGGCTTGCGCTGTAAGATCGAGAATCGATAAATGGGACCTCATAAAGTTGCAAAGCTTCTGCAAGGAAAAGACACCGTCAATAAGACAAAAAGACCACCAACAGATTGGGAAAGTTTCTTTACCTATCCTAAATCAGATAGGGGATTAATATCCAATATATATAAGGAACTCAAGAAGGTGGACTCCAGAAAGTCAAATAACCCCATTAAAAAATGGGGCTCAGAACTGAATAAAGAATTCTCACCTGAGGAATACCGAATGGCAGAGAAGCACCTGAAAAAATGTTCAACATCCTTAATCATCAGGGAAATGCAAATCAAAACAACCCTGAGATTCCACCTCACACCAGTCAGAATGGCTAAGATAAAAAATTCAGGTGACAGCAGATGCTGGCGAGGATGTGGAGAAAGAGGAAAGCTCCTCCATTGTTGGTGGGATTGCAAGCTTGTACAACCACTCTGGAAATCAGTCTGGTGGTTCCTCAGAAAATTGGACATAGTACTACCGGAGGATCCAGCAATACCTCTCCTGGGCATATATCCATAAGATGTCCGAACCGGTAAAAAGGACACATGCTCCACTATGTTCATAGCAGCCCTATTTATAATAGCCAGAAGCTGGAAAGAACCCAGATGTCCCTCAACAGAGGAATGGATACAGAAATTATGGTACATTTACACAATGGAGTACTACTCAGCTATTAAAAAGAATGAATTTATGAAATTCCTAGCCAAATGGATGGACCTGGAGGGCATCATCTTGAGTGAAGTAACACAATCACAAAAGAACTCACACAATATGTATTCACTGATAAGTGGATATTAGCCCAAAACTTAGGATACCCAAGATATAAGATACAATTTGCTAAACGCATGAAACTCAAGAAGAATGAAGACCAAAGTGTGGACACTGTGCACCTTCTTAGAATTGGGAACAAAACACCCAGGGAAGGAGTTACAGAGACAAAGTTCGTAGCTGTGATGAAAGGATGGACCATTTAGAGACTGCCATATCCAGGGATCCATCCCATAATCAGCTTCTAAACGCTGACACCATTGCATACACTAGCAAGATTTTGCTGAAAGGACCCAAATATAGCTGTCTCTTGTGAGACCATGCCGGGGCCTAGCAAACACAGGAGTGGATGTTCACAGTCAGCTATTGGATGTATCACAGGGCTCCCAATGGAGAAGCTAGAGAAAGTACCCAAGGAGCTAAAGGGATCTGCAACCCTATTGTTGGAACAACATGATGTACTAACCAGAACCCCGGAGCTCTTGTCTCTAGCTGCATATGTATGGAAAGATGGCCTAGTCGGCCATCAATGGAAAGAGAGGCCCATTGGACTTGCAAACTTTATATGCCCCAATATAGGGGAATGCCAGGGCCAAAAGAATGGGAATGGGTGGGTAGGGAAGTGGGGGGCGCTATGGGGGACTTTTGGGATAGCATTGGAAATGTAATTGAGGAAAATATGTAATAAAAATATTAAAAATCAAAAAAAAAAAGAAAATGTGGTACTTTTACACAATGGAGTACTACTCAGCTATTAAAAGGAATGAATTTATGAAATTCCTAGGCAAATGGATGGATCTGGAGGGCATCATTCTGAGTGAGGTAACATATTCAGAAAGGAACTCACACAATATGTACTCACTGATAAGTGGATATTAGCCCCAAAACTTAGGATACCCAAGATATAAGATACAATTTGATAAACGCATGAAACTCAAGAAGAATGAAGACCAAAGTGTGGACACTGTGCACCTTCTTAGAATTGGGAACAAAACACCCAGGGAAGGAGTTACAGAGACAAAGTTCGTAGCTGTGATGAAAGGATGGACCATTTAGAGACTGCTGTATCCAGGGATCCATCCCATAATCAGCTCCTAAACGCTGACACCATTGCATACACTAGCAAGATTTTGCTGAAAGGACCCAAATATAGCTGTCTCTTGTGAGACCATGCCGGGGCCTAGCAAACACAGGAGTGGATGTTCACAGTCAGCTATTGGATGTATCACAGGGCTCCCAATGGAGAAGCTAGAGAAAGTAACCAAGGAGCTAAAGGGATCTGCAACCCTATTGTTGGAACAACATGATGTACTAACCAGAACCCTGGAGCTCTTGTCTCTAGCTGCATATGTATCGAAAGATGGCCTAGTCGGCCATCAATGGAAAGAGAGGCCCATTGGACTTGCAAACTTTATATGCCCCAATATAGGGGAATGCCAGGGCCAAAAGAATGGGAATGGGTGGGTAGGGAAGTGGGGGGCGCTATGGGGGACTTTTGGGATAGCATTGGAAATGTAATTGAGGAAAATATGTAATAAAAATATTAAAAATCAAAAAAAAAAAAAGAAAATGTGGTACTTTTACACAATGGAGTACTACTCAGCTATTAAAAGGAATGAATTTATGAAATTCCTAGGCAAATGGATGGATCTGGAGGGCATCATTCTGAGTGAGGTAACATATTCAGAAAGGAACTCACACAATATGTACTCACTGATAAGTGGATATTAGCCCCAAAACTTAGGATACCCAAGATATAAGATACAATTTGTTAAATGCATGAAACTCAAGAAGAACGAAGACCAAAGTGTGGACACTGTGCCCCTTCTTGGAATTGGAAACAAAACACCCATGGAAAGAGTTACAGAGATAAAGTTTGGAGCTATGAAGAAAGGATGGACCATCTAAAGACTGCCATCCAGGGATCCATCCCATAATCAGCTTCCAAACGCTGACACCATTGCATACACTAGCAAGATTTTGCTGAAAGGACCCAGATATAGCTGTCTCTTGTGAGACAATGCCGGGGCCTAGCAAACACAGAAGTGGATGCTCACAGTCAGCTATTGGATGGATCACAGGGCCCCCAATGGAGGAGCTAGAGAAAGTACCCAAGGAGCTAAAGGGAACTGCAACCCCATAGGTGGATCATTATTATGAACTAACCAGTACCCCAGAGCTCTTGACTCTAGCTGCATTTGTATCAAAAGATGGCCTAGTCGGCCATCACTGGAAAGAGAGGCCCATTGGACTTGCCAACTTTATATGCCCCAGTACAGGGGAATGCCAGGGTCAAGGGGTGGGGGTAGGTGGGTGGGGGACTGGGGGGGAGTGTATTGGGGACTTTTTGGATAGCATTGGATATGTAATTGAGGAAATTACCTAAAAAAAAAAGAAACAAAAAAAAATTCATTTATAATAATCCCTCACCAAAAAAAAAAAAAAAAAAAAAGATTCAGAGTGTGAAATGACCAAAAATTAATCCCAAATCAGACGCATAATGAATTCAATGTGTTTCTGGTAAAAGTCAACTACGCTATATCCTATGACTTAACAGTAGTCTTGGTTGAGAAGATCTAACATGAACACTTTGCACTGAGCATGACTTCATGCTACACAATGCTAATATCTTGACTCAGAATCAACACTCTTGTATGCAATGAATGGATGTATTTGTGTGTGTGTGTGTGCACTCATGTGTAACAGAATTCTTAGATCTTAAAATAATGGTTTAATTATGGAAATAAAAACTTTCAATATTTTCCTACTGTCACCCTCAGCATGTAAATTTCAAATTAGTAATCCTTGGATTGTGTTATGTTGAAATATTTGATTTAAATAAGTGTTGTTTGAGTTGCTGACTTGAATTTCATAAAAAGTCATTAAATGCATTTGGCTTGGAATTAAGATAGAATTGCCAACTATTTTTACAATGGTCTTAAATTCGCTTTTGAATTTTTTTACTACATATTTGCACAAAGCCACATTCTCAGCATTGATAATTATTAAAGATACTGATCAACCTTGGAAAATATTAAAGATGCTTTGCATTCTGTAGTACCAAATATTCAGCCAAGATTTAATTCTTTATGTAAAAACAAACAAACACAGCTATAATATTTAATGAGTAGGAAAATTATATATGGACTAAAATTGTTTTAAAGTAAATTTCTTTATGATTTATTATCACTAATTGTTTGGTTTGTATGCCTACTTTATAGACTTCTAGACCTGGGACTACATGAAAGTTCCTCTGGAAGTTCTACATATGACAGGGGATTAATAGATTAATATCTAGAGCATAAAAAGAACTTAGAAAACTAAACAAGAAAATAAGCAACCCAGTCAATAAACTGGCTTAAAATGAACACAGTTCACAACAGATGGACTATGGACAGCCAGGAAACATGAGAAGACATTCAACCTTATTACCCATCAGAGAAATTCACATCAAAACTACATTGAGATTTTGATCTTACATCAGTCAAAATGATAGCCAATAAGAAAACAAACAACAGCAAGTGCTGGTATGGTGTGTGCACAGCAGCTGGGAGTGTAAACTGGACCAGCCTCTGTGGAAATCAGCATGGCATTTTCTACCAAAAGTAGAAATAGCTGTACAATATGGTCTACTATAATACTACTGGTTCAAGTCTACATACCACAGACATTTGCACATCAACCTTTACTCCAGTATCAGAATAGCTAAGTTACAGTACCAGCATAGATGCCCAACAGCAGAAGAATGGGTAGGGAAAGTGTGGGTTATGTTCATAGTGGAATTTTCCCCAGTTGTAAAGAAGAATAATACGTCGTTTGCAGGAAAATGGATGCAACTGGAGATAATTGCATTAATCAAAATAAAGGGGTGTCCATAAGACAAATATGTTTTCTCACTTGTGATTCCCAGAATTTTATATTAATACCTAAAGTCATGCCTGTATGTATTAAGTAAAAGTAGAGGTGACATTGTCTAGAAAAAAGGAGAGGGAAACAGGATGGGAGGCTGTGCTAGCATGTATACAAGTAACATTATACAGACTGTGCAGTTGTATTTATAGATTTAGGAATATATACCTATTCTATTCTAAGGTCTTTTTCTTGTGTTTCAGCCATGTTGCAATACTCAGGGCGTATAGTGTATGGTTGCTGGACTCCAGTGGAGACATATTGTCTTGGCTGTTATTGTGTCTAGGCATCTGGGTTTGGGAACATTGTAAGTCTAGGTGCTGATCCGTGGTTTTGTTTCTGTTGAGTGGGTATTTTGTTCCTTGGTTTCTGCTTCCCCTTCTAGTTCTTAGGAGATTTTGGTGACTAGATGTTGCCTGGTAGAAAATTCTTCTGGGGTCCTGTTAGATGTGACTACTGGGGGTTCCAGGTTAAATGTGTTTCTAGGTATTGGGAGTGGACAGTTAGGAATGAGGATGAGTTGTTAGGGATTGGGGGCTGAGGGGGTTCACAGGAGGGAGGAAAGCAGGGTGTTCCACCAGGATATGCTTAGTTCCCTGGGAATGGGGATAGAGAGTGGAGACACAGTACAGCAGAGGATGAGGTTAGGGGACTGGATTTGGAGGAATACAGCGAGATGTGAAGATCTGTAGTTAGCCTATCCGATTCCCTGATTGAAGTGGCCTGCTGGTTCCCAGGGCATGCCTGTTAGAATTGGGGCTGGGCTAAATCAGTGAGTATGGCAATGGTTGGACAGGAAGATCTGTTCAATACACTAGAGATAGGAGCAAAAGAGAGCAAGGCTGAGCAAGTGGTCTGCTGCAGAACTGGGAATGAGACTGGGGGATTGGATGTGGAGGAGTGGAGGGAGAGGGGAAGATCTGCAGTTAGCTTCCCTGCTTCCCCGGAAAAGTCCAGTTTATCACATTTCAAAGTGTCTTTATTTTTAAAGTATAGAATAGAGTTTATTCAGGGCATGGGAAGGGGTTAAGAGGGTAGTAGGGGTAGAGAAAGGAAGGAGAGAGAAAGAGAGAGAGAGAGAGAGAGAGAGAGAGAGAGAGAGAGAGAGAGAGAGAGAGAGAGAGACTTGGAGAGGAGAGGAGAGGAGAGGAGAGGAGAGGAGAGGAGAGGAGAGGAGAGGAGAGGAGAGGAGAGGAGAGGAGAGGAGAGGAGAGGAGAGGAGAGGAGAGGAGAGGAGAGGAGAGGAGAGGAGAGGAGGAGTAGAGGCCAGCTATGAGCACATGGAGAGAGGAGGGAAGGGATAAGGGGACAGAGTAGGTAAGGAAGGCACGAGCAAGAGATCCAAAGTGTCTTCTGTGGAACAAGTCTCACCTGCCTTAAAAATGAAAATGAGTCAGTAGTTAAGTAAGTCTTGGAAGTCCTGAATGATGCATGTCTTTCTTGGAGATTCTTGAGGTATCTTTTTTTTTTCCTTTTCTTTTCTTTTCTTTTTTTTTTTTTTTTGAGGCTTTGGGAACTTTTCAGTAAGTAATCTCATTCTAACTCAGTGCTTTTCAAATTTATTTAGTATGTCATATAACCAACAATTAACTCTCACAGAGCGACTGATTTACAGGAAATTCTTTGAGAAAAGCTACTGTCAAATTTCATAGAAGAATAAAGAGGGTGGCTTATCAATGGGATTCAATAGTGGTTATTGAATGACCATCAAGAGTTCTTTCAATGGAGAAGTGAATGTTGGACCTTGAAATAGTTGCCTGTGTGTGGACCATTTTAAATTGTGTGTGAGTGTATGTGTGTGTGTGTGTTTGTGCATGCGTGCATTTAGTCTAGAACTTGACATTGGGGTGTCTTCAACTGAGAAGTTACGTTTTAAGCTAATATTTCTCATTGAACCTGGAGCCCATCTATTGAGTAGAGACCAAAAAAGGCCCCATAATCTTACCCTATAATCTGATTCTGTCTTCCCCAATAATGAGTTTACAAGTGTACACCAGCTGCACCACTCTTTACAGTTGGGATCACGGTACTAAAATCCCTGTGCAAACTTCCAAAAGAGTTTTGAAGTCATGTATTTCTAGCTTTGAATTTGGCATGCAAAACTATCTGGGGTCTTTACAGCCCTCACACTTACAAAGCTACTGGTACTCCAGCATCACTGACATATAGAAAAAACCTAAGGAGTGTGGGGCTTCTCATTTGTGACCCTGCACTATCACTAGACTTGTTAAGACACCATTTGCTTCCTTGAGGGTTTATGAGATGGCTCATCCAGTCAAGGTTCTGACTGCTAAACCCACTGACCTGAGTTTGATCCTTGAAACCCATGTGGTAGAGAGAACTTACTTCTGCAATTCATTTGCCTTCCTTATGCGCACTGATGGACAGCACATTCTCCTTATGTGCACTGATGAACAGCACATTCTCCTTATGTGCACTGATGGACAGCACATTCAGTCTCTGCTTCCAGTAAACAAATGAATGTGAAAAAAATTAATCATTTTCCTTCCTTGAATAAAAACAAGAAAAATGAGTCAAGTAGTGGTAGTCTAGGAATTTAGGAGTTCCTTACTATATTTCACAATGTTAAAACTTTTTTAAGGACTTAAATAATATTAGCTTATTATATTTCTTCCAAGAGTTTGGAATGCAAATCATAAGACTGGCCAACATGTTGATTTTAGCAGTATTAAACTGTCAAAATTAGTTAAAACTATTAAGCTTCTGCCTTTGCTACAGTTTGGGTATGAAGTATTGCCTATAAAGACTCATTGGTTTTTAAATGTTGAGAAACTGAGGTACTGAGATACTGAGACATGATTGGATAGTAATGGCTCTGACATCATCAGTTGTTAATCCCTTGATGGAACCTTATAGCATGACTGGGGGGAAGGAATTTCAGAGGTCAGAACTATTGGAGGAGATGTGGGTGTGTCTCTGGTGGTGTATGTCATCTTTTGATTCTTTCTGTTGCTCCTTCCTGCTTTCTAAGGCCATTACAAATAGAACAGCTCTTGACACTATGATATTTTGATTATCATCATGCTCAGAATGTTGGATCCAGCTGGTCTTGGACTGACACCTTAGAAACTGTGAGCCAATATAAATCATTTCTTCTTTATGCTTATTTTCTAAAGTATATTTTTTCAAACAGTGCCTAATATTAGTCCAGTTTAGCATTTTATTTATTTTACTATTATGTTATTTTTATTTATTTATTTATTTATTTATTTATTTATTTATTTATTTATGTGTGTGTGTGTTTGTGCATATGTGTGTATGCATGCCATGGCATGGCTGATGAGCATTGAGGTTATGGGACAACTTCTGGGAGTTGGCTTTTCCCTTCCACCATGTGGATCCCAGGAATCCAACTCAGACCACAAAGCTTATTGACAAGCTTCTTAATGTGTGGAGCCATTTCCTCACCATCACACATTTTGTTTCTTTTTTTTTTTTTTTTCCGAGACAGGGTTTCTCTGTATAGCCCTGGCTGTCCTGGAACTCACTTTGTAGACCAGGCTGGCCTTGAACTCAGAAGTCTGCCTGCCTCTGCCTCCTGAGTGCTGGGATTAAAGGAGTGTGCTACCACATCTGGCTTACTTTTTTTTGTAAACAAGAATCACCTTTCCTCTTCCATAAACAAATAAATGTGAAAAAATTGCTTATATAAATCATATGTGGAAATGATCCTTTCCTTGTTCACATGAAAAAATGCTGGCATGTTCACTGCCATGTGCTGTATGACTACACATGTATATCTTGATCTTCTTTCTCTCTGTGACCTTTCTCATGTGAGAGGATTTTTTCCTTTTAAGACTGCTTATGTGATTTGCCTTGCACAATACTCCCAACAGATACTAGTAGGGTGATTCTCCATGATGTTTGTCTCTGAGCCAAAGAGACTTGCATAGTCCCAGGTAGAGCTCTCCCATCATCTAAGTTCTCTAGTGAACGTTATGTGGGGGCTATTTATAGTCACCGTCAGTAGACATATTTGGAGAGAAAAAAAAGCCATGGACATTGTTATTATTCATAGCCCCATTCTACCTTGACAGATGCAGTCAACTCTCTCATTGTATTTCCCCCCCTAAAAATCATTATAAAAAGCAGAAATTTCAGCCAAATCACTTTATATCACTTAATAGTAAATGGATAGAATAAATTGTCAATGAGTTGATGCAAAGCTGTTAGCACCAACAATGTAAACAATGGAATGTTTAGTCGCTGCAGTATAGCTAATAATTGCCATTTCTTTTTAAATAATGAAGCAAATAAAAATGTAGGCCCTGCTGCAAAGCTGCTGCTTAATAGACCAATTACAGTGATTCTTGAATATGATCATGGTATTTTTTAATTTAAACATTCTCTATTCAGATCTTAATAATGGCTTCTGCAAGTAGCAATTAAGTCTCCCAAAAGAAAAACAAAGTTAGAATGTTAGCAACCTGTAGCTATGCAGAAGTGATTCTTTTGTGGCAATAGTGACCAGTCAGTGCTAGAAAACATTTGAATATCATTTGATAGATGTGCTTTGTCTCCTCAGTTGAGAATACACATTGCAAATGGCTTTCCTAATGGTAGGGAAATGATGGTTTCAATGACTTGTTTAATTAATAATTATCATTTTAGTAGACTCTAAAAACTTGTGATGGGTGACACAAATAGATACCATATAAATTTTCTTGAGACAGGGTCTTATTAAGTAGCCCAGGCTGGCCTTAAACTCTTTAGCTCAGTTGATATGGACCCAGCCTTCCAAAGAAGTGCTATTCTTTTTTAAGGTTTTAGAATTTCCTAGGAAATAATTTAAAATTTTATGAGCCTGCTTGTATGTCTATGTGAGGGTATGGGAGTCCCTAGAACTGGAGTTTCAGAATATTATGAGCTGCTGTGTAGGGGCTGGGAGTTGAACTCAGGTCTTCAGGATGAATAGCCAGTGCTGTTCTTGAGGGGTTTTTAAAGCTTTGAATTTGTAGGGAAAATATACCCTTTTTTCCTCCCCCTCTCCTCTTTTGTGTTGGGTTATGCATTTACTTTTAATTTGGAAAGTTTCAAAAGTTCCTAAGATCCTTATTATTACTGTAGTTAAAAAAATCTTTATTTTGTTTGTGTGTGTCCTTATGTTTCAAGGCACACATATAAAGTTCAGAATACAACTTGTGGGAGTTGCTTCTCCCCTTTCACTATGTGATTCCAGGGACCAAACTTACAGGGTTGGTGGCAAGGGCCTTTACCCACTGAGCCATCTTACTCATTATTCTGATGAAGGACTTTAGTGTTTGGGAAAAAGAGAGGGTACTGGGAGGTGAATATGAGAAAATACATTATATGGGATGTATAAAAATATCATTTTAAAAGCCCATTATTTTGTACAGTTAACATGTGCTAATAAAAATAAATATTAACCTTGGATGCTAAATATGATTGCTCTGTGTGAACCAACTCTTAAACATGTGAATAAGAAGTAGATTAACTTTCTTCATTTCCGGACATATCTCTTTTTGAGTTCTTGAGATGTTTATGAGGAAGATATTTGAAAAATGCATTTAAAATAATTAATGTTAATCTTGCTTAAGAGCATAATCTTATTGTTAAATCTTCATAAAAATATTTTAACTGTATTTATTTCTCCATTTTTATTTCTCCATTTTTAACTCCATTTAATTCATTTTCTCCTTATGATTTTTCTAAACTCATCAAAGCAGCTTAGACGGCTTTAGTTCTTTCCTGAACACATCCCATCCTTTATGCTGTGATTATTTGGTTATGTTGGCTGTGCACTGTTATTTAAAAATGCTTCAAAATTAGTCACTTATGCTTATTATTTTACAGAGACCACATTTATTTATGGAGTAAATGGAAATCAAATTTTCTCTCAACATGACTTCTGCTTTCCAGTTCATCTCTCTTGTTTTGATTTTCTGCTAATGTTCAGCTTTTTGGTGGCTCTTTCAATGGGCAGAAGGAAAGTGATACATGGAGAGCAAACTCTTATTCTCTGTATGTTTAAAAGTCTGTAGTTCACTCTCATGCTTTGACTATTAGCTTGGCACAGCAGGCAATTCTAGTCTGAAAGCTATTTTAGTTAGAACATTTCACGTATTTTTTGACTGTTTGTGGCATCTGTTTTTCCCAATTGCAAGTTTTCCATCATTCTGATTGCTGTTTCGTGGTAAAGTCATTTCTTCTTGGTAGCTTCAAAACTCATGTCTACTTTTGCTTCTCTAGGTTCTCTCTGATATATGACATTTTTTCTTTTGTGAAGTTCTCAGAACTCATGTCCTTTTAAACAGAATGACTCATGCTTTTATTTATTTCCAGAAAATGTCATCATTATCTCTCTGAGTATTGTCTCTTTTAAATTACCCTTTTCCTGTTCTGAAGCCCCTTTATAATATGAGAAGCCCCCTCATTCTCCCCTTTATGTTTCCTAGCTATTCTTCCGTGACAGAGGTGACTACCTTAGCACTTAACCGTTCAAATAAGTAATTTTATTTGTAGCTACTGTCATTGCCTATTGCTTATTTAAGCTGTCAACAAATTATTTCATTGACTATGGATTTTGGCCTGTTTAGTTTGCTCTAGAAAAATGTCATACAGAAAGTCATTTGTCACCAGAAGATTATTTCCCATAGATCTGTCATCATAGTCTTGGAGGTCCAGAATTAAGATGTTGGCAGATGTTGTTTTTGCTGTATCCCCCACCAGGGGATTTTTATGGGCATTCATAGGGCACTAATTAATTTATGATGTACTTGTCTCACCTATTATTGATAGGTTTGACCTACTATATGATCTATTTGTTTCACCTACTGGTACCATCATTGGATGTTAAGATTTCAGCATTAGAATTTTGGAAGAAACAAGTATTCATTCAATCATAGTAGTTTTGATTTAAAAACATGCTATCTTTTGTAATTTTTCCCCTCCCCCGACCCGTGACCTTTTCCATAATAGCTTGGTCTTATTAATCCTTTTCTTTCTTTTTACATTCTTCATTGTTAGATTTAGTTATCAACTAGATGTAAACCTAGAGTCATGTGGGAAGAGGAAATATCCATTGAAGACTTGCTCCCGTCAGATTGGCCTGTGGGCAGGTGTGTGGGCATTGTCATGGTAGCTAATTGATGCATCTACTGTGGGAGGTACTATACATAGGTAGATGGGCGTGGCTGTATAAGAAAAGTAGCTGAATGTGTGCCAGAGAGCAAACCAGCAAGCAACAATTCTCCATGGGTTCTCTTCAGTTCCTGGTCCTAAGTTCTTGCCTTGGCTTGAGTAACCCACAAATCAAGTCATTTTCTCCCCAAGTTGCTTTTGGCACTAGTGTTTATCACAGCAACAGGCAGTAGACTAGAACAATGGTTTTTGTATATTGATGACTTTGATAGTTTAAAATTTTGAACTTAGACCATTCTATTACCTTAACTCTTCATAGATATAAATCCCTCCTCGATGATGCTTCCTTTTTCAGAGCTGTGAGTTTTTATAATTTTGGATTGTGAACTTGTCTTCAGTTGGATTTATCCCCGGGGAAAGCTTTGGCTGTATTTTGATCTGAATACATACTTATCTTGTATTTTTGTGAAAGTTTGTTATGGTTCTTCCTCCCAGCCCCATGTTCCCAGAAGTAAGCACAGACTCAAAATATATTTATAAGTACCTTGATCATATAGCTAGATTTTTCTCTTATTAGAACATAACCTAAATTATTCCATTCATTCTAATCTGTTTTCTGCTGACTGCTTGTGCTCAGGTATCATGAGTTCATCTTGTCACATCTTCCCTGGATGAATCTTCCATGTTTGGCTCTATTCCAGAATCCTTTCTGCTTCCCATTTGTCCCACCTCCTATTTCTTGCCTCAATCATAAGCCATTAGATTTATTATTGACAGATGCCACATCTGTATAGACATAAGGTATTTATTCTCTCTACAATTCCCCTTTTTAGTCTCATAAAAGGCTGTTTTCAAATATAAATTGAATACAATATCAACAATTATGAAACAGTTATGAAAGTTATTAGGTAAGATTTACATTCATAATGTTCAGTCCATAGTATTTGACAATTTTAGAAAATATTCTATTATCTATTCTATATTGGTGAGTTCAGAGTTTTGTACCTAAATTATTTTTTACTATATCATTTTATTAACCTTAAAACATTTTAGACTTAAAAATGTTTTCTTAAATCTTACACAACTTAAGCTTAGTTGTGAGACTATAACCATCTAGTCTTCAATCATAGCAGAGACCTGAGAAGGACAAATATTACCCACATAAGTAGGAAGTGCAGGCAGAAGCTTCTAAGACTAAGAATTGACAGACAGCAGTCTGCCTGGACAGTGACTGAGTAGAGTTAAATCAACTCTATAAAGTTGGAGCATCTATCTTCAGTCTTCTGGTCCAGTACATTTGACAGGCCTTTTGTGAAACAGAAATTATAAAGGACTTGATTACCCTGTTTTGGCAGAGCTTGGCGATCAACTTCTCTGCATCTGGTTGTCCTTTTTGGACAGAATTTTGTCTGCAGATGAAGCTAGGGCATTTTTTTTTTTTAACCTGGTGGCTAGCTTGCCATAGATGAAGCCATCTCCAAATGAAGGTCCTTCAATGCTTACCATCTTCTTCCAAGCTGAATGGGTTACTGCCAGGAGTTGACATGTCTCAATGTAAAAAAAAAAGTTTTAAATTAATAAAAACCATCTTTATCTATCTATCTATCTATCTATCTATCTATCTATCTATCTATCTATCTATTTATTCTTTTTTTACTAGATATTTTCTTCATTTACATTTCTTTTTTTTATTACATATTTTCCTCAATTACATTTCCAATGCTATCCCAAAAGTCCCCCATACCCTCCCCCCCAATTCCTTACCCACCCATTCCCATTTTTTGGCCCTGGCGTTCCCCTGTACTGGGGCATATAAAGTTTGCGTGTCCAATGGGCCTCTCAATAAAAACCATCTTTAAATGTCATATTCCATGAATCTCTGAGGGTTTTGAAGACCATCTATCTATTCATAGCATATCTGAAGAAGCAAAGGTTGCCTGTCTCCAGCTACCTACGATCTGTTCAAGCTGGTATGCATATTTCTGTGATGATCCAGACCAGTATGTGACATGACTATGAGTTTGACTGTCTGAATATTAACTCGTATCTCCTAATTTTTCTAACAGTTTTCAATAGAAGCTATTAAAAGGACTGGGAGACAGTAGGCTGGTAAGATGGCTCAGGGTTAAGAGCACTGGTTATTCTTCCAGAAGCCTTGAGTTCAATTCTCAGCATCCACGTGGTGACTCATGACCACCTATAAGGGAATCTGATGCCCTCTTATGGCATGTGGGTGTACATTAGCAGAGCACTCATATATTATAAAACAAACAAACAAAAAAAACCCCAAGATTCAGTGAAGGCAGGTGTGGTGGCCCATGCCTTTATTAACCAGCACTTGGGAGGCAGAGGTAGATGGATCTCTGTGAATATGAGGCCATTCTGGTCTACACATTGAATTCTAGGACATCCAGACTATGTAGAGAGATTCTGTCAAAAGACAAACAAACAAACAAACAAACAAACAAACAAATGGACTGGTACTAAACTTTGTATTTTAAATGAGTTGCATAGGCATAATGCCTATACAAAATTGAAATATATATGCATTATACTGTAACAAAATTTACCTTATATTTCATATCAATATACAAAGATTTATACTGATGAAAACCTTAATCCTGTATCAATATACAATAATCATATCAATGTAAAGAAAAATATTTTCACTTGAGAATAGCAATAGCTCTAAGTTGGAGAGTAGATTCAATAACCTACTGTTTTATTCTACTATTTCTATCTGATAATTCTATATGCCCTTTCTTCCTCAACCCTCTTCTCTTTAAGAACGAACGGACAAACAAAAGACAGAGAGAGAGAAATAAATAAATAAATAAATAAATAGGAATGCTCCCTATTCTCTTTTTTCCCTGTGCAAGACCATAATTATTTGTAATCATTCCCTAAAAAAACCCAACATATTTATAACTCATAAAATGACCATCCATCCCAGTTACTAGGATCATAGTCTTCTTATAATTGCTTCCTGTTGATGTTGGACATAGAATTCCTTTATGAGGACCCAAGAAAATTAGAAAAATGGTTAGTCTTAAAAAAGCTAGCTGTAGCATTTGTTATGTATTCTCTGGGTGCTGTGAAAGTTCAGACTTAAGTGATGTTCTGACTGGATCAGTCTGTAAGGCTGGAGGAATTGAGATCATCTGGGATCAGTAGCTTTTTGAAGCTTTTCTGAAAGCAAGTCTGCTAAGGAATGGCATTGAAACAGTCTGAGCAGGATCAGGTATTCCAGCATCCTCGAGGATGGCTCTTGTTAGGACTGCTTTCTTGGCCTTCCATTCTACAACATACAAACTTTTACAAGCAATATATAGTTCTATAATCATGGGAGGCAGAGGGAAGGAGGGACATGGGTGGAAGAGGGAAGGGGAGGGGAAAAGTGGAACATGATTAGGTATGTGGTGGGGTGTGGGAGACAGGAGAGAAGCCCTGAAGGCCAGCAGAATGAATGGAAAAATGCAACCTGGTGGGGGTGGGTGGGAGTGTGGAGCCCTCTAGATAGTACCAGAGACTTGGAGGTGAGAGACTCTCAGGATTCAAAGGGAGGGACCCTAGATGAAATGCCCAACAATGGGGAGAGGGAACTCATAGAGTCTACCTCCATTAGAAAGACAGGGAATCAAGCGGAGAGATGGGGCTGCCATCCCACAGTCAAAAATTCTGACCCAGAATTGTTCTTGTCTAAAAGAACTGTAGGGACATAAATGGAGAAGAGATTGAGGGAAAGGAGGTCCAGTGACTGGCCCAACTTGGGATCCATCTCAAGGGGAGGCTCCAAGGCCTGACACTGTTACTGATGCTATGGTGTGCTTAAAGATCGGAGCCTAACATGGCTGGCCTCTGAGAGGCTCAATGAGCAGCTGACTGAGACAGATGCAGATACTTATACCCAGCCATTAGACAGAAGTCTGGGACCTCTGTGGTTGAACTAGGAAAAGGCTTGAAGAAGCTGAGGAGGAGGGCAACTCTATAGGAAGACCAGCAGTCTCAACTTACTTGGACCCCTGAGATCTCTCAGACACTGAGCCACCAACCAGGCAGCATACATGAGCTGGTCTGTGGCCCTAACACAAATATAGCAGAGGACTGCCTGGTCTAGCTTCAGTGGGAGAAGACTCACCTAACCCTAACCCTTGAGAGACTTGAGGCTCCAGGAAGTGGAGGCCTGGCAGGGGGGGAGGGTAACATTCTCTTGGGGACACCGGGGAGGAGGAATGGGAATGGGATAAGGAACTGTAGGAGAGGGGATCATAAGGGGGGCAATGGCTGGACTGTAAAAAAAAAAGGAAGAAAAAAAAGACATTTGTATAGTGTGTGCAGTGTGCAGAGATGAAGTAAAGATGATTTTCTGCTCCTTGTTTCAGCAGGTGAAAGACAACTGTATTTCTTTAGAAGTTAGTTTGATCTCATAACAATATAAATCTTCATTCATGCATTATGAAAGAAATCCAAAACACCATTAGATCCTTCTACAAAAGGCTATACTCAACAAAACTGGAGAACATAGATGAAATGGACAAGTTTCTAGACAGATACCAGGTACAAAAGTTAAATCAAGACCAGGTTAATGATCTAAACAGTCCTAAATCCGCTAAAGACATAGAAGCAGTCATTAAAAGTTTCCCAACAAAAAAAGCACAGGGCCAGATGGGTTTAGTGCAGAGTTCTATCAGACCTTCAAAGAAGATCTAATCCCAGTTCTTCACAAACTATTCCACAAAATAGAAACAGAAGGTACTCTACCCAACTCATTCTATGAAGCCACCATTACTCTGATACCTAAACCACAAAAAGACCCAACAAAGATAGAGAACTTCAGACCAATTTCCCTTATGAATATCGATGCAAAAATCCTCAATAAAGTTCTCGCTAACCAAATCCAAGAACACATCAAAACAATCATCCATCCTGACCAAGTAGGTTTCATCCCAGGGATGCAGGGATGGTTCAATATATGGAAATCCATCAAAGTAATCCAGTATATAAACAAACTCAAAGACAAAAAGCACATGGTCATCTCGTTAGATGCTGAGAAAGCATTTGACAAGATCCAACACCCATTCATGATAAAAGTCTTGGAAAGATCAGGAATTCAAGGCCCATACCTAAACATGATAAAAGCAATCTACAGCAAACCAGTAGCCAACATCAAAGTAAATGGTGAGAAGCTGGAAGCAATCCCACTAAAATCAGGGACTAGACAAGGCTGCCCACTTTCTCACTACCTATTCAACATTGTACTTGAAGTCCTAGCCAGAGCAATTCGACAACAAAAGGAGATCAAGAGGATACAAATTGTAAAGGAAGAAGTCAAAATATCACTTTTGGCAGATGATATGATAATATATATAAGTGACCCTAAAAATTCCACCAGAGAACTCCTAAGCCTGATAAACAGCTTCGGTGAAGTATCTGGATATAAAATTAACTCAAACAAGTCAATGGCCTTTCTCTACACAATGGATAAACAGGCTGAGAAAGAAATTAGGGAAACAACACCCTTCTCAATAGTCACAAATAATATAAAATATCTTGGCATGACTCTAACTAAGGAAGTGAAGGATCTGTATGATAAAAACTTCAAGTCTCTGAAGAAAGAAATTAAAGAAGATCTCAGAAGATGGAAAGATCTCCCATGCTCATGGATTGGCAGGATCAATATAGTGAAAATGGCTATCTTGCCAAAAGCAATCTACAGATTCAATGCAATCCCCATGAAAATTCCAACTCAATTGTTCAACGAATTAGAAAGGGCAATCTGCAAATTCATCTGGAATAACAGAAAACCTAGGATAGCAAAAACTCTTCTCAAGGATAAAAGAACCTCTGGTGGAATCACCATGCCTGACCTAAAGCTGTACTACAGAGCAATTGTGATAAAAACTGCATGGTACTGGTATAGTGACAGACAAGTAGACCAATGGAATAGAATTGAAGACCCAGAGATGAACCCGCACACCTATGGTCACTTGATCTTTGACAAGGGAGCTAAAACAATCCAGTGGAAAAAAGACAGCATTTTCAACAAATGGTGCTGGCACAACTGGCAGTTATCATGTAGAAGAATGTGAATTGATCCATTCCTATCTCCTTGTACTAAGGTCAAATCTAAGTGGATTAAGGAACTCTACATAAAACCAGAGACACTGAAACTTATAGAGGAGAAAGTAGGGAAAAGCCTCGAAGATATGGGAAAAATTCCTGTATAGAACAGCAATGGCTTGTGCTGTAAGATCGAGAATCAACAAATGGGACCTCATAAAGTTGCAAAGCTTCTACAAGGCAAAAGACACTGTCAATAAGACAAAAAGACCACCCACAGATTGGGAAAGGATCTTTACCTATCCTAAATCAGATAGGGGACTAATATCTAATATATATAAGGAACTCAAGAAGGTAGACTCCAGAAAATCAAATAACCCCATTAAAAATGGGGCTCAGAGCTGAACAAAGAATTCTCACCTGAGGAATACTGAATGGCTGAGAAGCACCTGAAAAAACGTTCAACATCCTTAATAATCAGGGAAATGCAAATCAAAACAACCCTGAGATTCCACCTCACACCAGTCAGAATGGCTAAGATCAAAAATTCATGTGACAGCAGATGCTGGCAAGGATGTGGAGAAAGAGGAACACTCCTCCATTGTTGGTGGGATTGCAAGCTTGTACAACCACTCTGGAAATCAGCCTGGCAGTTCCTCAGAAAATTGGACATAGTACTACCGGAGGATCCCGCAATACCTCTCCTGGGCATATATCCAGAAGATGTTCCAACCGGTAAGAAGGACACATGCTCCACTGTGTTCATAGCAGCCTTATTTATAATAGCCAGAAGCTGGAAAGAACCCAGATGCCCCTCAACAGAGGAATGGATACAGAAAATGTGGTACATTTACACAATGGAGTACTAATCAGCTATTAAAAAGAATGAATTTATGAAATTCATAGCCAAATGGATGGACCTGGAGGGCATCATCCTGAGTGAGGTAACCCAATCACGAAGGAACTCACACAATATGTACTCACTGATAAGTGGATATTAGCCCAGAAACTTAGGATACCCAAGATATAAGATACAATTTGCTAAACACATGAAACTCAAGAAGAACAAAGACCAAAGTGTGGACACTGTGCTCCTTCTTAGAATTGGGAACAAAACACCCATGGAAAGAGTTACAGATACAAAGTTTGGAGCTGAGACAAAAGGGTGGACCATCTAGAGACTGCCATATCCAGGGATCCATCCCATAATCAGCTTCCAAACACTGACACCATTGCATAAACTAGCAAGATTTTGCTGAAAGGACCCTGATAGAGCTGTCTCTTGTGAGACTATGCCGGGGCCTAGCAAACACAGAAGTGGATGCTCACAGTCAGCTATTGGATGGATCACAGAGCCCCCAATGGAGGAGCTAGAGAAAGTACCCAAGAAGCTAAAGGGATCTGCAATCCTATAGCTGGAACAACAATATGAATTAACCAGTACCCCCCTGGAGCTCGTGTCTCTAGCTGCATACGAATCAGTAGGCCATCAGTGGAAAGAGAGGCCCATTGGTCGTGCAAACTTTACATGCCTCAATACAGGGGAATGACAGGGCCAAGAAATGGGAGTGGGTGGGTGGGGGAGTGGGTGGGGGAGCATGTGGGCGACTTTTGGGATAGCATTGGAAATGTAAATGAAATAAATACCCAATAAAAAAAAGAAAGAAAGAATCGCATGAAATAATAAGTTATGAAAACTCTGTAGCCAACAAGGGTCATTGGCCATGGAAGCTGAACTTTTGGATGGAGACATTTATATGTGCCAGTCAGTTTCAGTCTTGCTCCATTTAAGGGGACCAGCATATACATTACCTATCTTACTCAGGGGATCAGCATATACATTACCTATCTTGCTCCTTTTGATTTTATTCTTTTTTTTTTTTTGATTTTTAATATTTTTATTACATATTTTCCTCAATTACATTTCCAATGCTATCCCAAAAGTCCCCCATAGCGCCCCCCACTTCTCTACCCACCCATTCCCATTCTTTTGGCCCTGGCATTCCCCTATATTGGGGCATATAAAGTTTGCAAGTCCAATGGGCCTCTCTTTCCATTGATGGCCGACTAGGCCATCTTTCGATACATATGCAGCTAGAGACAAGAGCTCCGGGGTTCTGGTTAGTACATCATGTTGTTCTAACAATAGGGTTGCAGATCCCTTTAGCTCCTTGGGTACTTTCTCTAGCTTCTCCATTGGGAGCCCTGTGATACATCCAATAGCTGACTGTGAACATCCACTCCTGTGTTTGCTAGGCCCCGGCATCGTCTCACAAGAGACAGCTATATTTGGGTCCTTTCAGCAAAATCTTGCTAGTGTATGCAATGGTGTCAGCGTTTAGAAGTTGATTATGGGATGGATCCCTGGATACGGCAGTCTCTAAATGGTCCATCCTTTCATCACCGCTACGAACTTTGTCTCTGTAACTCCTTCCCTGGGTGTTTTGTTCCCAATTCTGAGAAGGTGCACAGTGTCCACACTTTGGTTTTCATTCTTCTTGAGTTTCATGCGTTTAGCAAATTGTATCTTAAATCTTGGGTATCCTAAGTTTTGGGCTAATATCCACTTATCAGTGAATACATATTGTGTGAGTTCTTTTGTGATTGTGTTACTTCACTCAAGATGATGCCCTCCAGGTCCATCCATTTGGCTAGGAATTTCATAAATTCATTCTTTTTAATAGCTGAGTAGTACTCCATTGTGTAAATGTACCATAATTTCTGTATCCATTCCTCTGTTGAGGGACATCTGGGTTCTTTCCAGCTTCTGGCTATTATAAATAGGGCTGCTATGAACATAGTGGAACATGTGTCCTTTTTACCGGTTGGGACATCTTCTGGATATATGCCCAGGAGAGGTATTGCTGGATCCTCCGGTAGTACTATGTCCAATTTTCTGAGGAACCGCCAGACTGATTTCCAGAGTGGTTGTACAAGCTTGCAATCCCACCAACAATGGAGGAGTGTTCCTCTTTCTCCACATCCTCGCCAGCAACTGCTGTCACCTGAATTTTTGATCTTAGCCATTCTGACTGGTGTGAGGTGGAATCTCAGGGTTGTTTTGATTTGCATTTCCCTGATGATTAAGGATGTTGAACATTTTTTCAGGTGTTTCTCTGCCATTCGGTATTCCTCAGGCGAGAATTCTTTGTTCAGTTCTGAGCCCCATTTTTTAATGGGGTTATTTGACTTTCTGGAGTCCACCTTCTTGAGTTCTTTATATATATTGGATATTAGTCCCTTATCTGATTTAGGATAGGTGAAGATCCTTTCCCAATCTGTTGGTGGTTTTTTTGTCTTATTGATGGTGTCTTTAGCCTTGCAGAAGCTTTGTAGTTTCATGAGGTCCCACTTGTCAATTCTCGATCTTACAGCACAAGCCATTACTGTTCTATTCAGGAATTTTTCCCCTGTGCCCATATCTTCAAGGCTTTTCCCCACTTTCTCCTCTATAAGTTTCAGTGTCTCTGGTTTTATGTGAAGTTCCTTGATCCACTTAGACTTGACCTTAGTACAAGGAGATAGGAATGGATCGATTCGCATTCTTCTACATGTTAACAACCAGTTGTGCCAGCACCATTTGTTGAAAATGCTGTCTTTCTTCCACTGGATGTTTTTAGCTCCCTTGTTGAAGATCAAGTGACCGTAGGTGTGTGGGTTCATTTCTGGGTCTTCAATTCTATTCCATTGGTCTATTTGTCTGTCACTATACCAGTACCATGCAGTTTTTATCACAATTGCTCTGTAGTAGAGCTTTAGGTCCGGCATGGTGATTCCACCAGAGGTTCTTTTATCCTTGAGAAGCGTTTTTGCTATCCTAGGTTTTTTGTTGTTCCAGATGAATTTGCAGATTGCACTTTCTAATTCGTTGAAGAATTGATTTGGAATTTTGATGGGGATTGCATTGAATCTGTAGATTGCTTTTGGCAAGATAGCCATTTTTACAATGTTGATCCTGCCAATCCATGAGCATGGGAGATCTTTCCATCTTCTGAGATCTTCTATAATTTCTTTCTTCAGAGACTTGAAGTTTTTATTATACAGATCTTTCACTTCCTTAGTTAGAGTCACGCCAAGATATTTTATATTATTTGTGACTATTGAGAAGGGTGTTGTTTCCCTAATTTCTTTCTCAGCCTGTTTATTCTTTGTGTAGAGAAAGGCCATTGACTTGTTTGAGTTAATTTTATATCCAGCTACTTCACCGAAGCTGTTTATCAGGCTTAGGAGTTCTCTGGTGGAATTTTTAGGGTCACTTATATATACTATCATATCATCTGCAAAGAGTGATATTTTGACTTCATCTTTTCCAATTTGTATCCCTTTGATCTCCTTTTGTTGTCGAATTGCTCTGGCTAGGACTTCAAGTACAATGTTGAATAGGTATGGAGAAAGTGGACAGCCTTGTCTAGTCCCTGATTTTAGAGGGATTGCTTCAAGCTTCTCACCATTTACTTTGATGGTGGCTACTGGTTTGCTGTAGATTGCTTTTATCATGTTTAGGTATGGGCCTTGAATTCCTGATCTTTCCAAGACTTTTATCATGAATGGGTGTTGGATCTTGTCAAATGCTTTTTCCGCATCTAAGGAGATGACCATGTGGTTTTTGTCTTTGATTTTGTTTATATACTGGATTACGTTGATGGATTTCCGTATATTGAACCATCCCTGCATCCCTGGGATGAAACCTACTTGGTCAGGATGGATGATTGTTTTGATGTGTTCTTGGATTCGGTTAGCAAGAATTTTATTGAGGATTTTTGCATCAATATTCATAAGGGATATTGGTCTGAAGTTTTCTATCTTTGTTGGGTCTTTTTGTGGTTTAGGTATCAGAGTAATTGTGGCTTCATAGAATGAGTTGGGTAGAGTACCTTCTGTTTCTATTTTGTGGAATAGTTTGTGAAGAACTGGGATTAGATCTTCTTTGAAGGTCTGATAGAACTCTGCACTAAACCCATCTGGTCCTGGGCTTTTTTTGGTTGGGAGACTATTAATGACTGCTTCTATTTCTTTGGGGGATATAGGGCTGTTTAGATCATTAACCTGATCTTGATTCAACTTTGGTACCTGGTATCTGTCTAGGAACTTCTCCATTTCATCCAGGTTCTCCAGTTTTGTTGAGTATAGCCTTTGGTAGAAGGATCTGATGGTGTTTTGGATGTCTTCAGGATCTGTTGTTATGTCTCCTTTTTCATTTCTGATTTTGTTAATTAGGATGCTTTCTCTGTGCCCTCTAGTGAGTCTGGCTAAGGGTTTATCTATCTTGTTGATTTTCTCAAAGAACCAGCTCCTTGATTGGTTGATTCTTTGAATAGTTTTTCTTGTTTCCACTTGGTTGATTTCACCCCTGAGTTTGATTATTTCCTGCCGTCTACTCCTCTTGGGTGAATTTGCTTCCTTTTGTTCTAGTGCTTTTAGGTGTGTTGTCAAGCTGCTAATGTGTGCTCTTTCTAGTTTCCTTTTGGAGGCACTCAGAGCTATGAGTTTTCCTCTTAGAAATGCTTTCATTGCGTCCCATAAGTTTGGGTATGTTGTGGCTTCATTTTCATTGAACTCTAAAAAGTCCTTAATTTCTTTCTTTATTCCTTCCTTGACCAAGGTATCATTGAGAAGAGTGTTGTTCAGTTTCCACGTGAAGGTTGGCTTTCTATTATTTATTTTGTTATTGAAGATCAGCCTTAGTCCATGGTGATCTGATAGGATGCATGGGACAATTTCAATGTTTTTGTATCTGTTGAGTCCTGTTTTGTGCCCAATTACGTGGTCAATTTTGGAGAAGGTACCATGAGGTGCTGAGAAGAAGGTGTATCCTTTTGTTTTAGGGTAAAATGTTCTGTAGATATCTGCCAGATCCATTTGATCCATAACTTCTGTTAGTTTCACTGTGTCCCTGTTTAGTTTCTGTTTCCATGATCTGTCCATTGGTGAAAGTGGTGTGTTGAAGTCTCCCACTATTATTGTATGAGGTGCAATGTGTGCTTTGAGATTTACTAAAGTTTCTTTAATGAATGAGGCTGCCTTTGTATTTGGAGCATAGATATTCAGGATTGATAGTTCCTCTTGGAGGATTTTACCTTTGATGAGTATGAAGTGCCCCTCCCTGTCTTTTTTGATGACTTGGGGTTGGAAGTCAATCTTATCTGATATTAGAATGGCTACTCCAGCTTGTTTCTTCAGACCATTTGCTTGGAAAATTGTTTTCCAGCCTTTCATTCTGAGGTAGTGTCTATCTTTTTCTCTGAGATGAGTTTCTTGTAAGCAGCAAAATGTTGGGTCTTGTTTGTGTAGCCAGTTTGTTAGTCTATGTCTTTTTATCGGGGAGTTGAGTCCATTGATATTAAGAGATATTAAGGAAAAGTAATTGTTGTTTCCTGTTATTTTTGTTGTTAAAGTTGGCATTCTGTTCTCGTGGCTGTCTTCTTTTAGGTTTGTTGAGGGATTACCTTCTTGTTGTTTCTAGGGCGTGGTTCCTGTCCTTGTATTGGTTTTTTTCTGTTATTATCCTTTGAAGGGCTGGATTCGTGGAGAGATAATGTGTGAATTTGGCTTTGTCGTGGAATACTTTGGTTTCTCCATCTATGTTAATTGAGAGTTTGGCTGGGTATAGTAGCTTGGGCTGGAATTTGTGTTCTTTTAGTGTCTGTATAACATCTGTCCAGGATCTTCTAGCTTTCATAGTCTCTGGTGAAAAATCTGGTGTAATTCTGATAGGCTTGCCTTTATATGTTACTTGGCCTTTTTCTCTTACTGCTTTTAGTATTCTATCTTTATTTAGTGCATTTGTTGTTCTGATTATTATGTGTCGGGAGGTATTTCTTTTCTGGTCCAGCCTATTTGGAGTTCTGTAGGCTTCTTGTATGTTCATGGGCATCTCTTTCTTTAGATTTGGGAAGTTTTCTTCTATAATTGTGTTGAAGATGTTTGCTGGTCCTTTGAGTTGAAAATCTTCATTCTCATCCACTCCTATTATCCGTAGGTTTGGTCTTCTCATTGTGTCCTGTATTTCCTGGATGTTTTGAGTTAGGATCTTTTTGCATTTTCCATTTTCCTTGATTGTTGTGCCCATGTTCTCTATGGAATCTTCTGCACCTGAGATTCTCTCTTCCATCTCTTGTATTCTGTTGCTGATGCTTGCATCTATGGTTCCAGATTTCTTTCCTAGGGTTTCTATCTCCAGTGTTGCCTCATTTTGGGTTTTCTTTATTGTGTCTACTTCCCTTTTTAGGTCTAGTATGGTTTTGTTCATTTCCATCATCTGATTGGATGTGTTTTCCTGTTTCTCTTTAAGGACTTCTACCAGTTTGGTTGTGTTTTCCTGTTTTTCTTTAAGGACTTGTAACTCTTTAGCCATGTTCTCCTGTAGTTCTTTAAAGTCCTTCTTGATGTCCTCTACCATCATCATGAGATATGCTTTTAAATCCAGGTCTAGTTTTTCAGGTGTGTTGGGGTGCCCTGGACTGGGCGAAGTGGGAGTGCTGGGTCCTGATGATGGTGAGTGGTCTTGGTTTCTGTTAGTAAGATTCTTACCTTTACCTCTCGCCATCTGGTAATCTCTGGAGTTGTTATAGTTGTCTCTGTTCAGAGGTTGTTCTTCTGGGGATTCTGAGTATCCTCTGTCAGCAGACCTGTACAGACTAAGTTCGGCGGAGTCCCGGAGCCAAGATGGCGCTCCCTGCAGGGCAGGTCACTGTTCTCCGGCTGGGAGGGTGTCGGATGTCTGCGGCCCCAAAAGGGTGCTGCCTCAGCGGTTCTGTGGCTCCCGCCTGTCCCAGAAGCTGTCTGCCTCTGTGGTCCTCACTCTGACCTGTACAGACTAAGTTCGGCGGAGTCCCGGAGCCAAGATGGCGCTCCCTGCAGGGCAGGTCACTGTCCTCCGACTGGGAGGGTGCCGGATGTCTGCGGCCCCTAAAGGGTGCTGCCTCAGCAGCTCTGTGGCTCCCGCCTGTCCCAGAAGCCGTCTGCCCCCGTGGTCCCCACTCTGACCTGTAGAGACTAAGCTCGGCGGAGTCCCGGAGCCAAGATGGCGTTCCCTGCAGGGCAGGTCACTGTCCTCCGACTGGGAGGGTGCCGGATGTCTGCGGCCTCAAAAGGGTGCTGCCTCAGCGGCTCTGTGGCTCCCGCCTGTCCCAGAAGCTGTCTGCCTCTGTGGTCCTCACTCTATCCTGTAGACTAAGTTCGGCGGAGTCCCGGAGCCAAGATGGCACTCTCTGCAGGGCAGGTCTCTGTCCTCCGGCTGGGAGGGTGCCGGAAGTCTGCGGCCCCAAAAGGGTGCTGCCTCAGCGGCTCTGTGGCTCCTGCCTGTCCCAGAAGCCGTCTGCCCCCGTGGTCCCCACTCTGACCTGTAGAGACTAAGCTCGGCGGAGTCCCGGAGCCAAGATGGCGCTCCCTGCAGGGCAGGTCACTGTCCTCCGACTGGGAGGGTGCCGGATGTCTGCGGCCCCAAAAGGGTGCTGCCTCAGCGGCTCTGTGGCTCCCGCCTGTCCCAGAAGCTGTCTGCCTCTGTGGTCCTCACTCTAACCTGTAGACTAAGTTCGGCGGAGTCCCGGAGCCAAGATGGCGCTCTCTGCAGGGCAGGTCTCTGTCCTCCGGCTGGGAGGGTGCCGGAAGTCTGCGGCCCCAAAAGGGTGCTGCCTCAGCGGCTCTGTGGCTCCTGCCTGTCCCAGAAGCCGTCTGCCCCCGTGGTCCCCACTCTGACCTGTAGAGACTAAGCTCGGCGGAGTCCCGGAGCCAAGATGGCGCTCCCTGCAGGGCAGGTCACTGTCCTCCGACTGGGAGGGTGCCGGATGTCTGCGGCCCCAAAAGGGTGCTGCCTCAGCGGCTCTGTGGCTCCCGCCTGTCCCAGAAGCTGTCTGCCTCTGTGGTCCTCACTCTAACCTGTAGACTAAGTTCGGCGGAGTCCCGGAGCCAAGATGGCGCTCCCTGCAGGGCAGGTCACTGTCCTCCGACTGGGAGGGTGCCGGATGTCTGCGGCCCCTAAAGGGTGCTGCCTCAGCAGCTCTGTGGCTCCCGCCTGTCCCAGAAGCCGTCTTTGATTTTATTCTTGTTTGCATAGAATCCATAGCTTTTTCATTTTTGTTGAAAGAAATGTAAAATCTCCTCTCCAACATAACATACCCCTTTTCTTCCATTTTGGAATTAGGACTTCTGTAGCCTGATCTAATTCATCAGTCCTTTCTAAAATCCAGTGTATCTTAGAAGTTGTGCTATTTGTCTCATTGAGTTAAAAAAATTTAAAGTCAACAAAGCATATTTTTAAAATCATATTTTGGGAGATACCATATCCCCATCTGTTCTATAAGCATTTCCTTCAAAGTGCAATTAGATCTTTTTATAAAGTCTTGACCTCTAGGACTATAAGGTATATCTGTAACTGGTTTTGTGTCATAATGTCTAAAATATTGTTGTATTCTAATGGAGGATGCCTGAGCACCATCAGATTTAATTTGTAAAGGCATTTTTAAGACAGCCATAATCTCTAACATAGTCTCAGAATCATGCCCCCTCTGAACTCAAGGACAAAAGCCCATTGGAACTCCGAAATGTATCAACTGGATGATATGTCAATTTGTGAATATATCTTAATTCTCCAAACTATGGAATGAAACACACAATCCATTGTGTATGGGTGGCATTGCTTTAAGTTAGCATCAATAAGCAGACTCTGATTCTTAACTCAGTACATTGTATCTCTATGGACTGCCATTCTAATTTCTCAATGGAACTGTTTCCATCTGGAACTACATTTTAAAAATAGTATTGAAATTTCCAGATTGGTTTTCTCTGAGGGTTTCCTATTTTGATTTAAAGATTCTTTCAGCCTATGTTTAATGGTCTCTAATATAGTATCTAATTTCTCAGTCTCTTCTTTTTCCAAGTCTGTCTTATTCTGATCTCTCCCAAAGAGGACATACAAAACTGTAATCATTGAAAAAGCAGACATTTGTATGCTGAGAAGTAAGGCGAGATCATACGGAATCCAGGTGCAACGTGTTCTTATGCTTCCCTCTACCCCAAGTATAGAAAACATTTTTTAAAATTTTTTTTTAATTTTTAATATTTTTATTACATATTTTCCTCAATTACATTTCCAATGCTATCCCAAAAGTCCCCCATAGCGCCCCCCACTTCCCTACCCACCCATTCCCATTCTTTTGGCCCTGGCATTCCCCTATATTGGGGCATATAAAGTTTGCAAGTCCAATGGGCCTCTCTTTCCATTGATGGCCGACTAGGTCATCTTTCGATACATATGCAGCTAGAGGAAAACATTTTTTTTTTTTATTTAAATCTCAAATTTTCTCCCAAAAGACGTTATTTTACCAATTTTAATTTTAATACCTTACCGGATCAGATGCCTGGGGCTTTTTATTTTGTACCTTGTGTTGTTGCTAGCTCAGTCCTAGCCATTCAGATAGCTCAGGACTCCTGACTTTGGCTTTATGCTGGCCATGGGGAGGCCTTTCCAAGCTTCTGAGTGTGTTTAGGCTGCAAGCATCTGGCCTAGCTCTCTCCAGTGTGTTTAACCATGATGCACTTGGGGAGAAGTTGCAGCCATTGTGCCCCCAGGCTTTGGTCTGCTTCATTCTTTTTACTAGAGTAGGCAGGCCTCTTGTTCAGCTCACCTGACTTCCTCCATTGCCCCCTGCCTTTTACATGGGCTTGTTAAGGCTGTAAGTCTGGGCTCTAACTGCTGTAAGTTGGGCTCCATTTATAAGTTTGGCCTGGTTCTTCCTCCCAGCGCTATGCTTCCAGAAATAAGACTCAGACTAAAAATATATTTTCAAATACCTTGACTGTATTGCTAGGCTTTTCTCTGACTAAAATCATAACTTAATATAATCAATTTATTCTAATTTACATTCTGCCTTGTGCTCAGGTACTGTGTGTCCATCCCTTCACATCTTCCCAGGCGATTCTCCCCCGGCTGGCTCTATTCCAGACTCCTTCCTGCTTCCCGGATGTCCTACCTTCTATTTCCTGCCTGAGCTATAGACCATCAGATTTATTACTGAGAGGTGGCACAGCCATACAGGCATTGTAAGGGTCCATAATTGGCTGAAGAATGATACCCAGGACTCAAATAGTATGTAAATGCAACGAGTGTTTTAATCTGCAGAAGTCCAGCATGCTGGGGTCTACCATCTACAAAGATGGAGGGACCCCAAAGTGAGCTTGCAGGCCCGGTTTAAAGCACATTAGGGGAATGGGGAATTCTGGGGAGGTGTAGGTTGACCTCTATCTTAGTATTGGCTCTATCTCGAGGGACATTCCAGAACCATTGCTGGGGCCTGGGGGGGGGGGGGCTAGAAACTGTTTCTCCAGATGTCTGGAAATGGTTACTGAGGAAGTCTAGAAACTGCTGCTGACCCATGTCCTTGCCTCAGGCCAGGTGGCAGGACAGCTTCTGAGGCCTGGACTTGCCTGGACTTGTCCAGTTCTTAGAAACAGAGATTTAGGCCTAGTCTCCTAAGTTGCCAATTTGAAGCCTGTCATGGAGTCAGCCTAGTCTTCTCAGCATCAGATATTCTTTCTACATATCCTTTCTAGGGATCCATGTTTTTCAATGACTGTGGTATTTACTTAAGCATTTAGTTTTAGTTTTACTAGTATGGCTAAAAGAATTTTACTTCCATTAAATAATGTAAATTCTGGCACACCATTCAATACATTCAGGTTAGTAAAACATGTAATTAACATAGAGCTGCTGTTGAGAGCACCAGGTTCAAATGGTAACTTTGGAACATCTGTTTGGAAAGTGGACAGCTTGTTAAAAAATCTGTCTTAAGATTTGTGATTGTAATTTCATAGTAAACACTATGTATAGTGTTTATAATATATATTATCATATATTTATTATGTATTATTATATTAAAATATATTCATATAGATCATATATGATATGAACTTAACCTTTAGTTTTGTAGAAAACCAAAATAGGGACATGAAAAATACCTAAGGTATTTTTTTTAACTTAAACTAAAGAACTTCTATTATATCCCTGCTCTCAACAGTATGTAGGATATTGCCATGGTTAGTTTTAAGGTATATAATATTTACTATTTATAATGTATAAGTATAACTATATTTGCATGTTTATTTGAAATAGCTTGATGATAAGCTGTTAGACTTTGACATTATCTTTATTTTTTTTTCTTTTTTTTTTTATTGTGGAGGATTTTTTTAATTTTTTTTATTTTTATTACATATTTTCCTCAATTACATTTCCAATACTATCCCAAAAGTCCCCCATAGCGCCCCCCACTTCCCTACCCACCCATTCCCATTCTTTTGGCCCTGGCATTCCCCTATATTGGGGCATATAAAGTTTGCAAGTCCAATGGGCCTCTCTTTCCATTGATGGCCGACTAGGCCATCTTTCCATACATATGCAGCTAGAGACAAGAGCTCCAGGGTTCTGGTTAGTACATCATGTTGTTCCAACAATAGGGTTGCAGATCCCTTTAGCTCCTTGGTTACTTTCTCTAGCTTCTCCATTGGGAGCCCTGTGATACATCCAATAGCTGACTGTGAACATCCACTCCTGTGTTTGCTAGGCCCCGGCATCGTCTCACAAGAGACAGCTATATTTGGGTCCTTTCAGCAAAATCTTGCTAGTGTATGCAATGGTGTCAGCGTTTAGAAGCTGATTATGGGACGGATCCCTGGATACAGCAGTCTCTAAATGGTCCATCCTTTCATCACAGCTACGAACTTTGTCTCTGTAACTCCTTCCCTGGGTGTTTTGTTCCCAATTCTAAGAAGGTGCACAGTGTCCACACTTTGGTCTTCATTCTTCTTGAGTTTCATGCGTTTATCAAATTGTATCTTATATCTTGGGTATCCTAAGTTTTGGGCTAATATCCACTTATCAATGAGTACATATTGTGTGAGTTCTTTTGTGATTGTGTTACTTCACTCAAGATGATGCCCTCCAGGTCCATCCATTTGGCTAGGAATTTCATAAATTCATTCTTTTTAATAGCTGAGTAGTACTCCATTGTGTAAATGTACCATAATTTCTGTATCCATTCCTCTGTTGAGGGACTTCTGGGTTCTTTCCAGCTTCTGGCTATTATAAATAGGGCTGCTATGAACATAGTGGAGCATGTGTCCTTTTTACCGGTTGGGACATCTTCTGGATATATGCCCAGGAGAGGTATTGCTGGATCCTCCGGTAGTACTATGTCCAATTTTCTGAGGAACCGCCAGACTGATTTCCAGAGTGGTTGTACAAGCTTGCAATCCCACCAACAATGGAGGAGTGTTCCTCTTTCTCCACATCCTCGCCAGCATCTGCTGTCACCTGAATTTTTGATCTTAGCCATTCTGACTGGTGTGAGGTGGAATCTCAGGGTTGTTTTGATTTGCATTTCCCTGATGATTAAGGATGTTGAACATTTTTTCAGGTGCTTCTCTGCCATTCGGTATTCCTCAGGTGAGAATTCTTTGTTCAGTTCTGAGCCCCATTTTTTAATGGGGTTATTTGACTTTCTGGAGTCCACCTTCTTGAGTTCTTTATATATATTGGATATTAGTCCCTTATCTGATTTAGGATAGGTGAAGATCCTTTCCCAATCTGTTGGTGTTTTTTTTGTCTTATTGATGGTGTCTTTAGCCTTGCAGAAGCTTTGTAGTTTCATGAGGTCCCACTTGTCAATTCTCGATCTTACAGCACAAGCCATTACTGTTCTATTCAGGAATTTTTCCCCTGTGCCCATATCTTCAAGGCTTTTCCCCACTTTCTCCTCTATAAGTTTCAGTGTCTCTGGTTTTATGTGAAGTTCCTTGATCCACTTAGACTTGACCTTAGTACAAGGAGATAGGAATGGATCGATTCGCATTCTTCTACATGTTAACAACCAGTTGTGCCAGCACCATTTGTTGAAAATGCTGTCTTTCTTCCACTGGATGTTTTTAGCTCCCTTGTCGAAGATCAAGTGACCATAGGTGTGTGGGTTCATTTCTGGGTCTTCAATTCTATTCCATTGGTCTATTTGTCTGTCACTATACCAGTACCATGCAGTTTTTATCACAATTGCTCTGTAGTAGAGCTTTAGGTCCGGCATGGTGATTCCACCAGAGGTTCTTTTATCCTTGAGAAGAGTTTTTGCTATCCTAGGTTTTTTGTTATTCCAGATGAATTTGCAGATTGCACTTTCTAATTCGTTGAAGAATTGATTTGGAATTTTGATGGGGATTGCATTGAATCTGTAGATTGCTTTTGGCAAGATAGCCATTTTTACAATGTTGATCCTGCCAATCCATGAGCATGGGAGATCTTTCCATCTTCTGAGATCTTCTAGAATTTCTTTCTTCAGAGACTTGAAGTTTTTATTATACAGATCTTTCACTTCCTTAGTTAGAGTCACGCCAAGATATTTTATATTATTTGTGACTATTGAGAAGGGTGTTGTTTCCCTAATTTCTTTCTCAGCCTGTTTATTCTTTGTGTAGAGAAAGGCCATTGATTTGTTTGAGTTAATTTTATATCCAGCTACTTCACCGAAGCTGTTTATCAGGCTTAGGAGTTCTCTGGTGGAATTTTTAGGGTCACTTATATATACTATCATATCATCTGCAAAAAGTGATATTTTGACTTCATCTTTTCCAATTTGTATCCCTTTGATCTCCTTTTGTTGTCGAATTGCTCTGGCTAGGACTTCAAGTACAATGTTGAATAGGTATGGAGAAAGTGGACAGCCTTGTCTAGTCCCTGATTTTAGAGGGATTGCTTCAAGCTTCTCACCATTTACTTTGATGGTGGCTACTGGTTTGCTGTAGATTGCTTTTATCATGTTTAGGTATGGGCCTTGAATTCCTGATCTTTCCAAGACTTTTATCATGAATGGGTGTTGGATCTTGTCAAATGCTTTTTCCGCATCTAAGGAGATGACCATGTGGTTTTTGTCTTTGATTTTGTTTATATACTGGATTACGTTGATGGATTTCCGTATATTGAACCATCCCTGCATCCCTGGGATGAAACCTACTTGGTCAGGATGGATGATTGTTTTGATGTGTTCTTGGATTCGGTTAGCAAGAATTTTATTGAGGATTTTTGCATCAATATTCATAAGGGATATTGGTCTGAAGTTTTCTATCTTTGTTGGGTCTTTTTGTGGTTTAGGTATCAGAGTAATTGTGGCTTCATAGAATGAGTTGGGTAGAGTACCTTCTGTTTCTATTTTGTGGAATAGTTTGTGAAGAACTGGGATTAGATCTTCTTTGAAGGTCTGATAGAACTCTGCACTAAACCCATCTGGTCCTGGGCTTTTTTTAGTTGGGAGACTATTAATGACTGCTTCTATTTCTTTGGGGGATATAGGGTTGTTTAGATCATTAACCTGATCTTGATTCAACTTTGGTACCTGGTATCTGTCTAGGAACTTCTCCATTTCATCCAGGTTCTCCAGTTTTGTTGAGTATAGCCTTTGGTAGAAGGATCTGATGGTGTTTTGGATGTCTTCAGGATCTGTTGTTATGTCTCCTTTTTCATTTCTGATTTTGTTAATTAGGATGCTTTCCCTGTGCCCTCTAGTGAGTCTGGCTAAGGGTTTATCTATCTTGTTGATTTTCTCAAAGAACCAGCTCCTTGATTGATTGATTCTTTGAATAGTTCTTCTTGTTTCCACTTGGTTGATTTCGCCCCTGAGTTTGATTATTTCCTGCCGTCTACTCCTCTTCGGTGAATTTGCTTCCTTTTGTTCTAGTGCTTTTAGGTGTGTTGTCAAGCTGCTAATGTGTGCTCTCTCTAGTTTCCTTTTGGAGGCACTCAGAGCTATGAGTTTTCCTCTTAGAAATGCTTTCATTGCGTCCCATAAGTTTGGGTATGTTGTGGCTTCATTTTCATTGAACTCTAAAAAGTCCTTAATTTCTTTCTTTATTCCTTCCTTGACCAAGGTATCATTGAGAAGAGTGTTGTTCAGTTTCCACGTGAAGGTTGGCTTTCTATTATTTATTTTGTTATTGAAGATCAGCCTTAGGCCATGGTGATCTGATAGGATGCATGGGACAATTTCAATATTTTTATATCTGTTGAGGCCTGCTTTGTGACCAATTATGTGGTCAATTTTGGAGAAGGTACCATGAGGTGCTGAGAAGAAGGTATATCCTTTTGTTTTAGGATAGAATGTTCTGTAGATATCTGCCAGATCCATTTGATTCATAATTTCTCTTAGTTTCACTGTGTCCCTGTTTAGTTTCTGTTTCCATGATCTGTCCATTGGTGAAAGTGGTGTGTTGAAGTCTCCCACTATTATTGTATGAGGTGCAATGTGTGCTTTGAGCTTTACTAAAGTTTCTTTAATGAATGTGGCTGCCTTTGTATTTGGAGCATAGATATTCAGGATTGATAGTTCCTCTTGGAGGATTTTACCTTTGATGAGTATGAAGTGTCCCTCCCTGTCTTTTTTAATGACTTTGGGTTGGAAGTCAATCTTATCAGATATTAGAATGGCTACTCCAGCTTGTTTCTTCATGCCATTTGCTTGGAAAATTGTTTTCCAGCCTTTCATTCTGAGGTAGTGTCTATCCTTTTCTCTGAGATGAGTTTCCTGTAAGCAGCAAAATGTTGGGTCTTGTTTGTGTAGCCAGTTTGTTAGTCTATGTCTTTTTATCGGGGAGTTGAGTCCATTGATATTAAGAGATATTAAGGAAAAGTAATTGTTGTTTCCTGTTATTTTTGTTGTTAAAGTTGGCATTTTGTTCTTGTGGCTGTCTTCTTTTAGGTTTGTTGAGGGATTACCTTCTTGTTGTTTCTAGGGCGTGGTTCCTGTCCTTGTATTGGTTTTTTTCTGTTATTATCCTTTGAAGGGCTGGATTCGTGGAGAGATAATGTGTGAATTTGGTTTTGTCGTGGAATACTTTGGTTTCTCCATCTATGTTAATTGAGAGTTTGGCTGGGTATAGTAGCCTGGGCTGGAATTTGTGTTCTTTTAGTGTCTGTATAACATCCGTCCAGGATCTTCTGGCTTTCATAGTCTCTGATGAAAAATCTGGTGTAATTCTGATAGGCTTGCCTTTATATGTTACTTGGCCTTTTTCTCTTACTGCTTTTAGTATTCTATCTTTATTTAGAGCATTTGTTGCTCTGATTATTATGTGTCGGGAGGTATTTCTTTTCTGGTCCAGTCTATTTGGAGTTCTGTAGGCTTCTTGTATGTTCATGGGCATCTCTTTCTTTAGATTTGGGAAGTTTTCTTCTATAATTTTGTTGAAGATGTTTGCTGGTCCTTTGAGTTGAAAATCTTCATTCTCATCCACTCCTATTATCTGTAGGTTTGGTCTTCTCATTGCGTCCTGTATTTCTTGGATGTTTTGAGTTAGGATCTTTTTGCATTTTACATTTTCCTTGATTGTTGTGCCGATGTTCTCTATGGAATCTTCTGCACCTGAGATTCTCTCTTCCATCTCTTGTATTCTGTTGCTGATGCTCGTATCTATGGTTCCAGATTTCTTTCCTAGGGTTTCTATCTCCAGTGTTGCCTCATTTTGGGTTTTCTTTATTGTGTCTACTTCTCTTTTTAGGTCTAGTATGGTTTTGTTCATTTCCATCATCTGTTTGGATGTGTTTTCCTGTTTTTCTGTAAGGACTTCTACCTGTTTGATTATGTTATCGTGTTTTTCTTTAAGGATTTGTAACTCTTTAGCAGTGTTCTCCTGCAATTCTTTAAGGGATTTTTGTGCTTTCTCTTTATTGTCTTCTGCCTGTTTAGCAGTGTTCTCCTGCATTTCTTTAAGTGTGTTATTAAAGTCCTTCTTGAAGTTCTCTATCATCATCAGGAGATATGCTTTTAAATCCGTGTCTAGCTTTTCCGGTGTGTTGGGGTGCCCTGGACTGGGCGAAGTGGGGGTGCTGGGTTCTGATGATGGTGAGTGGTCTTGGTTTCTGTTAGTAAGATTATTACGTTTACCTTTCGCCATCTGGTAATCTCTGGGGTTAGTTGTTATCGTTGTCACTGTTTAAAGATTGGAGCAGAAGCTGTGTTCCACTCACCAGCAGTCTCTAAATCCTGCGGCGGGGGTCGTGGGTAGCTGACGGTACCCCGGTGCTGGTCCAGCCGGAAGAGGCCTGTGGTCCTACACAGGTCGTTTTTCTGCTTCCCTAACTAATGCAGTCTCTGGTCCCGCGTGCAATTGGATTGGAGCAGAAGCTGTGTTCCACTCTCCAGAAGTCTTAAGATCCTGTGGTGGGTGTTGTGGGTAGCTGGTGAGTGTCAGCCGACCCTGCGCCCCAGCTGCCCCGGTGCTTTTCTGACCGGAAGAGGGTTGTGGCCCTATGTAGGCCGGATTTCTCTCTCCCCAACCAGAGCAGTCTCAGGTCCCGCGTGATTGGACTGGAACAGAAGCTGTGTTCCACTCACCAGCAGTCCCAAAATCCTGCGGCGGGGGTCCTGGGTAGCTGGCGGGTGTCAGGCAACCCTGCGCTCCCGCTACCCTGGCGCTGATCCGGCCGGATGAGGCCTGTGGCCCTACTCAGGCCGGTTTCTGCTTCCCTAACTAATGCAGTCTCAGGTCCCGCGCAATTGGATTGGAGCAGAAGCCGTGTTCCACTCACCAGCAGTCCCAAAATCCTGCGGCGGGGGTCGTGGGTAGCTGGCGGGTGTCAGGCAACCCTGTGCTCCCGCTACCCCGGTGCTGATCTGGCCGGATGAGGCCTGTGGCCCTACTCAGGCCGGTTTCTGCTTCCCTAACTAATGCAGTCTCAGGTCCCGCGCAATTGGATTGGAGCAGAAGCTGTGTTCCACTCACCAGCAGTCCCAAAATCCTGCGGCGGGGGTCGTGGGTAGCTGGCGGGTGTCAGGCAACCCTGCGCTCCCGCTACCCTGGCGCTGATCCGGCCGGATGTGGCCTGTGGCCCTACTCAGGCCGGTTTCTGCTTCCCTAACTAATGCAGTCTCAGGTCCCGCGCAATTGGATTGGAGCAGAAGCTGTGCTCCACTCACCAGAAGTCTTAAGATCCTGTTGAGGGTGTCTGGGTAGCTGGCGAGTGTCAGCAGACCCTGCGCCCCAGCTGCCCTGGTGCTTTTCTGACCGGAAGAGGGTTGTGGCCCTATGTAGGCCGGATTTCTCTCTCCCCAACCAGAGCAGTCTCAGGTCCCGCGTGATTGGACTGGAGCAGAAGCTGTGTTCCACTCACCAGCAGTCCCAAAATCCTGCGGCGGGGGTCGTGGGTAGCTGGCGGGTGTCAGGCAACCCTGTGCTCCCGCTACCCCGGTGCTGATCTGGCCGGATGAGGCCTGTGGCCCTACTCAGGCCGGTTTCTGCTTCCCTAACTAATGCAGTCTCCGACATTATCTTTAAAATGCAATTAGTTATTTTTTTTACAAAGTGGACTTATTTTGAGTTGGAGAGTGAGAAGGGTGGAAATGTTGGGGTGAAATGGGCTCAAATTCCCCCTTGAAATTGGAGCTAGTTATATAGTCTGGAATTATGTAAACCTCCTACCAGCCAGTATCTCCCTCTCTGCAATGATCTTAACAAACCTAAATCTGCACCTAGATTTACCTGAGAAGAGGAACTCTTAATTAACATTAAAAAAAATTTCAAAACTGTTAAATGATACTTAGGTCTATTGTGAATTACAGGACAGCTGGCTTAATCAAGAGGTATTAGATTAAGATTTTATCCAGTAATCAAATCAATCAAAATATTTGTCTTCCAATTAAGTTTGATATTAACTTGATTTTCAGTCTTATAAAAAGCCCAGATAGGGACATTTAAATAGAAAGATACTCTAGGTATATATTAGCTTAAACTAAAGAATTTCTATTATATCTCTCCTCTCAGCAACATGTAGGATATTGTCATGGTTAGTTTTAATCATCAACGTGGCAAAATATAGAATTATCTTGGAAGAAGTTCTCAAGAATGGGTTTTTGAGATCAGGTTGTCTTGTGGGCGTGTATGTAGGGAATTCTCTTAATTATGTCAATAGATGTGGGAAGACTCAACCCACTGTGGGTGGCACCATTCCTTGGGTTTGGTTCCTGAATTGCCTAAGAGTAGAGAAAGTGATCAGAGCAGAAAGCACACGTGTTATTTATTGCCTCTCTGCTCTTACTGTAGATCTAACCAGTTTCTTCAAGGTTCCATCTTGACTTCATCAAAATGATGACTTGGGAACCTGGAACTGTGTGTCAAATTAATCCTTTTCCTTGTAAATTGTCATTTGTCAGAGTGTTTTTATTACAGCAACAGAAATGAAAGCAGAACAGATATCCATGGCAAACCCTAGAGATGAATTAAGAGAAGGCTGCTATTCCTGTAACAGTGTCCAGAGGCTATAAAATACATAGGTCCAGAAGGACTTTGTCAAGATGCATGGTCTGAAACCTGGAGAATTTAAAAGCAGAGGATTAATGAGATTCCATACTGATGATTTAATGACTAGTAGCAGAAGAAACCAAGAAGATGATATGGGTTTAGGAGACAGGAGGCACAGCATTTTCTCATGCATCTGAAAGTAGATAAAGAGATGTGTGTGTGTGTGTGTGTGTGTGTGTGTGAGTGTGTGTGTGCACTATATTAACTAGAACAGGAGTGAAAACAATATCTCATCACTGTTCTATATATATTCAAGTTCATTGAAGGCAGATGACATGGCTTCTTTTAATTTCTAGGGATGGGTGATGGTAACAAGTTGCTTAAACTTTCTTTCCGCTGTTTTCTTCCCCCTAAAATTAGGAAATTCAACTTGGTATAGGAAACAAATTGTTTTCATTTGTATGTTACTTAGACATGGTGTTCCTAAGATAAACTGATGTTAAAAGTACTTAAATTTAAGAGGTTCTCAAGAATATGCCCTTACTTACAACTAAAATACTCCCTGTATATCTGTGCAAAGTTTTCTGGAGAGGCAAGTGACAGGTAGCATAGTTTCCTTTGGATTCAAAATCCCCTAGTAGTAAGTAACCGTTGCCCCAGAATTTCCACAATGGGGCAGTGGGATCATGATTGATGCTCTATGTGAAGGAGTATAAATACCAGCTTTACACTTGAAACACATTGGGACACCAGAACAGGTAGGAGTGGGGATGTGTTCCCATGACAACCAAAGAGTTTTTCCAAAGTGGTTTAGAAACACACATCCATTAGAACGTCTACTGAGACCATGTGTGAGTTAACTTTAGGAATGTCCTAATTTGTCAGGCAGATTTGATCAGAGCTGTAGTATCCCCGAACACTGATGGTATTTAGAGGTGGGATCAAAGAGAGAATAATTGGCTTTTATTTCTACTTTTATTTTGTCCAAGGCATTTAATTATCTACGTCTCAGTGTCCGTGAACTGGATCATCTGACACAACGTAGATGACATCACCTCTTGATATAGCTCTTCATTGACTTCTTAGATTTTTCTTTTACAGTCTTGTGGCTTCACTTAAAAATGAAAGAATTACTGAGATTAATACTTGTCTATGGGAATTTGCCACTAGATTTTTATTTGTTCTTTGAGAAAGTCAAAGCTAATGAGGGACTTCCTCTAGGGAATGCTACCATTTTCTACTCAAATTGAGAGCTTCAGCCTCGACTTAGAGATTTCTAAGAAAATGGCAGCAAAGTACACTGGGCTCTTAGGACTTAAGAATTTGAATGCAAAATAAATGTGTACTCACGGTGGTGGCAGAGACTGATCTCATAGTCGGATGGTTTCACTCCAGGCTTCTTAGCCATATAGGCTATTCTCAACTTCTAGGCATAGGCTGCAGTTGACAGAATGACAAGTTTACATTCCACTTCATGATTCTGTCTTCTCTTTAACCGTACTTTTGCTATGCTGTTTCACCTCTTGAGATGGCTCTTTATATTCTCTATAATCTATCCATTTTCAAAAATCTGTGTACCCTTGTCATCCCTGATGACAGATGGAACTCCAGTCCCCAGTGAGCTCTCACTTCTTGATTCATAGATACTCTATCTTGTCTTCCTCTTTGAGCCCTAAGCAATTCAATGATTGGATAGTGATAATATTAACTCTTTAAAGTCACTACTATTATATCTATGTCTCTATCTCTATCTCTATCTCTATCTCTATCTCTATCTCTAATCTATATCTAATCTGAACCATATTCTCTGTTTGCCTTCCATGTTGTTAGATATGACCACAAGACCAAATTCTACCAACAGAAATACAGGAAGAAATAATGAACTCTGTTTCCACCTTTGACTTGTATAACCTGTGGTCATCCTTGCTCACTTTCCATACACACCAGCTGTAGTGTTTTAAATAACAATGGCCCCCATAGGTTTATATGTTTAAATGCTTTTTGACCATTTGGTGGCACTGTTTGGCAAGGATTAGGGGGTGTAGCTTTGTTGGAGGTAGTGTGTCACTGAGGGTAGGCTTTGAGGTTTCAAAAGCATATAATATTCCCAATTCTCTCTGTCTCTGTCTCTGTCTCTGTCTCCGTCTCTGTCTGTCTGTCTGTCTGTCTGTCTGTCTCTCGATTGTGGATCAGATGTAAGATCTCAGACACTGCTCTGTCACCATGTCTGCCAGTCTCTTGCCATGCTCCTCACCACGATGATCATGTACTTACCCTTTGAATCTCTAAGACCCCATTAAATGTTTTCTTCTAAGAGCTGCCTTGCTCATGGTACTTTTCTACAGCAATAGAAAAGTAAGCAAGACACCAGCTAAGTGCATAGGATTGTTGAGTCTCTAAGAGAGTGTAGGTCTATGTATCAGGAGGAGTTTATATCTCTGAAGTATTGTATGGAAACATTTAGCTAACCAGAAACAAACACATTATAATTTATCAGGTTTTAAGGTACCAGAATCTTGGAACTTCTCTATTGCATCAGCTAGATTTTCCCTGGAAAACAGGGGGCTAAATAATATTATATCCTCGTATATAATTCTATAATTCTATATTTCTTTGTTTATAGTACCTAGAATAATGCAAAGGGATGTTACAGTAATGCTAACTGCCTCTCCAATGTGGTAACATATTGCGTATCCTTTTAGCTCATTCTTCTCCTCTTGTTTGAAGAGTGAGAAATAGAAAAAGAAAGGAGATGTTAGTGGTAAATGGCCTAGCCTATATATACACAGGGCAGATAAAGCACAAGGATTTGTTCTATCCTGGTCAATAGCATCAAATAAACAAACAGTATTATTATTGATTATTATATTAAGTAAATATCAGTAAAGACATTGATATTGATTATTACATTAGATAAATGTACAGAGTGGTGGTGATATTGATTTTTATAGTCAACCATTATGAGGATGGACAAGACTCATACTCTAGCCTACCCTTCTTAAAATGATTTACATTAAGGTTTTGAGCACAATTCTGAGACAGGAACTTATTTTATGATGAATGTTCTTTAGAAAGTATGAGAACTTTCTTTATCAATTCCCATTAAAAATAAAAGCAGGTAGGATATATACACATTCCTCCTTAGATAAGCTTTAGAGGTTGTAGCATGATCGTAGCATGATCATTAGCTACAGAGACCTATGGGATCTATCAAACATCAAATGGTGAACAGAGATCCTTTAAGATGTGGAGCCAATCAGAGAAATCAAAGCAAGAGATGGAACATCTGTAAAGCGAATTGTATGTAAAATGCACATGTAGTTGGGAGGCCACAGCCTCGCATTTCTGAGCTTGAGAATGGTCACTAGATACTGTGGGCAGTAAAATTTCTCATAGATATAAAATGAGGGGAAAGCAGGAAAAAAAAATCCAAAGCTGTAATTTAAGTTTGTAATGGTGGATCAAGGTGATGTGATTATTAGTTAAGTTTGGTGTCCTAAAAAATTCACAAAGGAGTATAAATTTCTTGATTTTGGACCCAGAGAAGGAGTGAGAAGACAGGGAAAATAGTGTGTAGTTAGAATTTTGGTTTCTTGAAAAGACCAACAACCCAGTTATGTTATGTGAATGTTTTTTAATTCTAGATGTGGAATGTGGAGCTGCTTCAGATTGTCCATAGCAGCTGACTATGATTTGTCTCATGCTCTGGCTGGAGTGTGATTCTGCCAGCTGAAGATAGTTTATGTTTGGAATCTGGGGGACTCTTGAGAGGGTATAAAAAGTCCAGAGCCCCAAGAGGCTGCAGAAGCTGTTACTACCCCTTCTGCTGCTGGTTCCTGTTGCTGCAGTTTGCCAAGGGGTCCTGAGTAAAGAGGTGAGAAGAAGAAATTGGCTTTCCTGAGGATGAAAATTGGATTTGCCCCATAGAACTTCCCTAAGCAAGAAGGAATCTAACCTTCTTTGTCTACTACCTAGAATTGGGGGGTTGTAAGGCATTGGGGCAGAGAAGATTGGTAGATAAAAGAACCCAATAAAGTAGCCAGAAAGTACAGTTACAGTAGTGGGATAGAGGAAGGCTAGTTAGAGAAGAAGCCTTGGAAGGTAGGGTTCCAGTGAACATGTGAAAAGAATCTGAGGTATGTGTTCTACAGGGAAGGATGTTCTTAAAACAAAAACAAAAACACAAACCAACAAACATCATATAGACCTTGGCATTTACAGACACTAGGACAACCATCAATTGCCTTGTGATTTTTTTCCCCTTGGGGCTATCAGGTTTGATTCAGAGATGAGTGTCCTGTGTCAACATTTGTGTTTTCATGGTAAGTTCTTACACTGTTCCTGGTCTTATAATTGACATTTTGGAAGATCTCACTTTTCCATTAGTTCAGTTCTTCTGATTCAGGTTGGTTGACTGGATTTCTGAGCTCCAGAGTAAGAAATGACTCCACCATGTTCAGCCAGAACAACAGCAATGGCTCTAGTACTCTGACTATGAGGACGTTTGTTGGAATTGGAAAGGGAGAATTTCTTTCTCCACTGGCTCTTAAGTGGGAAGGATATGAGTCATATGGAGCCTTCTTTCCATAGACCAAGGACAAATGATAATAAATAGAGGTGGGACATAGAAGGAGAGACAGAGGGGCCATAAGTTTTGATGTCTGCTTTTTTTCTGGCTTACAGATATGCTTGTGTCTTTACATGGTAGGGAGAAGACCAAAGCTTCCTGGAGACCCTTTTTATAAAGTCACTAACATTCAAAAGAATCCACTCAACAAATACTTTTATTTACTCTTTGCGAATTTCCTTGTCTATTTTGTTTGTATTCTTTCACTCCCTTGATTCCTCCCAAATCCTTTCCTACTCACTTCCACACCCAGCTTCATGTTCTTTATCTCTTTAAAAATACCCTGAAACTACCCACAAGAGTACACACACACAGATACACAGACACACAGACACATAGACACAGTCACACAGATACACAGACACACAGACACATAGACACAGTCACACAGAAACACAGACACATAGACACATAGACACAGACACACAGATCCACAGACACAGTCACAGACACACAGATACACACACACACACACACACACACACACACACATAAACCCACAGATACATACACACAGATACACACACACACACACACACACACACACACACACACACACCATGGAGTTTAACTTGTGTTGGCTAATTATTCCTAACCATGGGGCCTGTCCTGGAGTGTGGTTAATATAATTAGTGTCATGCCATTGAAGAAAAGTGATTTTTTTTTCTCCTCCCAGTAGCTATCAGTTGTTGCATGGCTTCTTGGCGTGGGGTGGAACTTTATGTCCACTATTCCTCCTCCATTCTGGGATTTTGTCTGGCTTGAGCTTGTTCAGGTCTTTTGCATACTGACACACTCTCTGTGTATTCATATGTGTGTCTGCCTGGTTGTGTCTGGAAAACACTTGTTTCCCTGAAATAATCCACCACATCTAGCTTTCATAACCCTTATGCCTTCTATTCCACACAAATCCCTGACTTTTGAGAGGAGGGGTGTGATAAAGATACCCTATTCAAGACTGGACACTCCAAAGTCTCTCATTTTCTATACACTGTTCAGTTGTGTGCCTTTGTGTTATTTACCGTACACTGCAAGAAGAAGATTCTGATGAGGGCTGAACAATGCACTGATTTCTGGGTTTAGCAATATGTCATTAGGAATTGGTCTATCGCTATGATCATCCAGTTGAATAATGGTAGTAGGTTTTCCCCTCGGGTTTATGACCTATTTGGTATCAGGTTCTTGGACTCAATAGTGCCATGTATGGGTTCTAGCTCATGAAGATGACTTTAAATACAAGAAAAAAAAGTGATTAGTTCCTCTCATAACATTTGTACCACTATTGTAACAGTGGGGGCACATCTTGCGGGTAGTTGTTAGTGTAGAGTTCAGGAGTCATAGAGGCGTAAGACTGATTGCTTTTCTCCTCTGGTTACATATATAACACTCTTCAGTAGTATGAATGCTAGCCAGTAGGGAAGGAGCTTCTGGCTGAGTACCAGCTAGACCTCCCCATGATCTATGAAATGTAAGTCTGTATTAACTTCAGCAATAGGATCCTGGTACTAAGTTGTGGATGGTAACCAATAAATTTGGCAATAGCCTGTACTGTTTGTGAAAGTCTATTGAATCACTCTGCACAATGTCTCCAAAAGATGTAACCCATCCACGGTACTGGGGGTTTTATTTGTTAGCGTATGACATCTAGTTGAAGCACTGTCTCCTCATTATATGATAGCTCCATTTAAACTCCTTTAAGACATATATATTTTGGGCAGCTTCTATCAGTGGAATAGGTTTCCAGATGGCTTTTCAAAGGGATTTTATACTAGTTATCCCTCTTGATATTTCTTCTTCTGCTCTGCTTTCTCACTCCAACTCCATTTAAGTCTCCCATCCTAATTTCCCCATTAACACTTTCTAGAACTATATTCTATTTTCTCTTCCTTGAAAGATTACCCTCCCCCATGCATGGTCCCTTACTCACTACCTAACCTCTGTAGACACTCTAAATGGAACACATGTATCTAAAGCATAAGAGCTAACATTCACATATAAAAGACATGTGCTGTGTTTGTCCTTCTGGTTCTGAATTACCCCACTCAGGATTATTGTTTCATTGACTTACTTGCAAATGTCATAATTTCATTTTTCTTTTTAAAATATATTTATTTATTTTTATTGGATATTTTCTTTATTTACATTTCAAATGTTATTCCCTTTCCCCATTTCCCCCACTTCCAGAGACCCCCTATCCCATCCTCCCTCCCCCTGCTTCGATGTGGGTGTTCCTCCATTCACCCAAATATAATATTGTGTGGCCCAGTTGTTCTCAAACTGTGGGTCATGACCCCTTTGAGGGTCCACCTACCTTTTTCCAAGGGTCACCTATGACCATTAGAAAGCACAGATATTTACATTATGGTTCTTAACAGTAGCAAATTATAGTTATGGAGTAGCAACAAAATACTTTTATGGTTGAGGCTTACCACAACATCAGGAACTGTATTAAAAGGTCACAGCATTAGGAAGGCTGAGAACCATGGGTGTTGATGTACTACATTTTCATCAGGCATTCATCAGTTGATGGACATCTAGACTGATGTCCATCAGTCTGGACTATTATGGCTAGAGCAGGAGTGAATGTGGATGGTGGCTTCAACATCTTCATACCACTTTTTTGGTACCTTAGGATTGGCTGGGATTTTGAACTACAAACTTTTGGAAGACAGATTTTTAGTTCATTTTAATGAGCATTTGTAGGTTGGATGAGCCAGATAACCTTTCTTCTTTGTACAGAAAACAACTCTGAATCAAAATAAGGTGGAGAGACTGAAAGAGACCCACAAGCATCTTACGTGACCAAGGCAAGGACAATATTAGTTGTCTTGCTTCAAATGCAAGAAGCTCAACGAAAGATGAAGCAGACAATGTGCAATTAATGACAGTTAACGTCCCTTGAAGTTCCCAATTATTATTATTAATAATAATAATAATTATTATTAATAATAATAATTATTAATAATAATAATAATTATTATTATTACCAAATTCATATATCAATGTCTTCAGTATTTGGAATCAGTGATATTTAGGGAAAAAACAAGTTTTGTTACCACTATGATGAAACAGTTTCCTACCCCAGTGGGTCTTCAGGCTGTGGGTGATCTCTCTCACTCAAATGAGGAACAACAGCCGGTGAATCAGGTGGCACTTGCTCTTTGGAGAGTGTGCATATGCATGCGTTCATGTCGAATTGTGCTTAAACCGGCCTAGACTGCTTTACATTAAAACTTGTTTATATTAAAAAAAAACCCTCAAAATATTGGCCTGCTTTTGTCATGGTTGTCACCTAATCCACCATGAAAAATCATAGTATAATTTCATTTCCCCTGGGCTTAGCGCTCCAGAAGCCAGCTCTAAGTGAAAGAAACAAATATTCTTTTAAGTATACCTGCATGCAAATGGGCTGCAGAGGCGGCTGGGTCTTTTACATAATAAATTAGAGAGTTCTTTTTTCTTTTTTTTAGCGGGATAGATGTATAGATTAATAAACCCAGACTAGGCGTATGGATATGCGGAATCAATGTTAGTCTGGTTAGAGATGACAAAGAGCTTCTTGGTTGAGTGCTTTGCAGCCTAATTCAATAAGACAAAATGAAAGCAAATGCTTGAGGAGCCGAAGTGAGGATCTTTATGAAAATATTAAAACCTCTATAGAAAGCAGTCACATGTCCTCCTCGGAGTCTGTTTCTAACATCACAATGCAATGTGTGGGTCTTTGTGTGTGTGTGTGTGTGTATATAAATCAAAGCACTTTGTGATTTTTATTTTTTTTTATTTTTTATTTTTTTTGGTAAACAAAGCAACCTAAAGGAACCATTTTGAGTTTAAAACCTCCTCTTTGGTCTTTAACTGCAAGGTAAAATGCTGAGATAGAAACTAATTTTTTGCCCCTTATCAATTTGCAGAACCAAAGTCTGAGTTCAACCCGAACAGGCAGCATTGTGAAAAGCTATTTGCGGTTGCAGCCGTCTCTCATTCCGTCAATTTGTTTCTCAATCTTTGCTAGGATTTCACGTTTCTCCCGCATCTCCCGAGACAGTTTCCAGATTGAGTAGAGAATATCAATAACTCACACGTCCTCTAGGAAGCATCCCTGGGACAATCACAATGTTTCCTCCCTTCAGATGCTTTTATTTCTTTTAATGTTGGGGGTAAAACAGCAGAAATTATTCATTTTGGGAAACATGGAAACCAACAAAACAATGATGTCTGTGTAAGAGTCTAATTTTGTTCCCCTTTTCTGTGTGGTCAACCAGAAGGCATTGGAAAAAAGAATCAGTCTCTCTTCTGGGATTTCATAAATCCATAGTGATGTAGCATGCATTTAAAAAGGAAGCAGAGGGGGCAATGAATAGGGACAGAGGTGGCAAACTGTAGTGGATAAGTAATGGCCTGTGCGGCTGGTGGATGGAGAGCTCTGATTCTCATCTAAGCATCATCAGGAGACAAATGGGTCATCCCTGCCTGAGTCCCTAATTTCCTTGAATTCTGTATGTCACATCTGTCAAAGGAGACTAAGGATCCTTGTTCTTCTGACCTTACAAGGTGGATAAAATAGAAAATGAAATGTGTGCACACCACAGTGTTAGAACGATGCACAAGTATACAAGCGTAGTATTCCTTCTCCGGAGTGCTTGGAACTCGAGGTATTTCAGGTACTGGGGAATGGTACCCAAGGACAAACACAAAGCTCAGCTAGTTTTGCATTTGCTACACCTGAAATATCGGAAGGTAATTTCATACACTCCTTCAAGCTGTCTCTTGCCAGCTGAGGTCAGGTATGGAAGTTTCCACTTGCAATGTCACATGAGTGCTCAAAATGTTCTAGCTTTTGGAGCATTTTTGGTTAGAGATACCTAACCTGTAATTTGTTATCAAATTATTAGAGTAGAGATAGATTTCTTCAATGTGCAAAACAGTCTGGGAATTATCTCCAGAAAATCCTACAGTATCTGCAATTAAAAGAATTCTTACTTTCCAGTTAGTTGTTCATTTCTTGGTGCAGAATACATGTGCATGCACAGTTCTAGGTGTTTGTGTGATTATTTCTGTTTTTTCCTTTTCCTTGCTTTTAATATTACCCTGTGTCTCCCCCAGGCTAATTCTCACTTGAGAACTGAACTCAGAGTTACCCCCGTCTTAGTGAGTGTTCTATCACTGTGAAGAGACACCATGACCATGACAACTCTTATAAAGGCAAACATTTAATTGGGGGCTGGCTTAGAGTTCAGAGGTTTTGTCCATTCTTATCATGGCAGGAAGCATGGCTATATTCAAACAGATATAGTGCTGGAGAGGCAGTTGAGAGTTCTATATCCAGATCAGCAGGCAGCAGGAAGTGAGAGCAACACTGAGCCTGGCTTGTGCATTTTAAACTTCAAAGCCAACCCTCATCGACACACTTCCTCCAACAAGGCCACACCCACTCCTAGAAGGCCACACTCATTCCCACAAGGCCACACCCACTCCAACAGGGCCACACTCACTCCAACAAGGCCACACCCACTCCAACAAGGCCACACCTCCTAATAGTGCCACTTCACTCCCAATGGGCTTATGGGGAACCATTTTCTTTAAAACCTCCACACCTTCTTCAAGAAGCTCTCCTCCATATACAATGAGGAGTTGATGCCTCTCTTAGACCTCTTATAAAAAACCTTGTGTTTATTCTCAGGTTGTGCTTTTTTCTTGTCTTCTTTTATTTTTCTACTATATTTTACACACCTTGAGAGTAAACTTATTCTTAAGAGTTTTTGACTTAGAGTCTACAAAAACATTTTTACTTTAAAAGGACCTCAATAAAGGGATCTGCAACCCTATAGGTGGAACAACATTATGAACTAACCAGTACCCCAGAGCTCTTGACTCTAGCTTCATATGTATCAAAAGATGGCCTAGTCGACCATCACTGGAAAGAGAGGCCCATTGGACTTGCAAACTTTATATGCCCTAGTACAGGGGAACGCCAGGCCAAAAAGTGGGAGTGGGTGGGTAGGGGGGTAGGGGGTGGGGGGGAGGGTATGGGGGACTTTTGGGACAGCATTGGAAATGTAAATGAGGAAAATACCTAATTAAAAAAAACTTTTCAAAAAAAAAAGGACCTCAATAAATTTTGATGCATTAACAATGCCTACATACAAAAATGAAACTGTCCCTAAATTAAAATAGGGGCTGGGCTCCCATTAGATGCGTCTATTGCTAATGTCACTAAGGTGACATTTTCTTTAGACATTGCAGCAGGCAGAATGGTTTTCCTAACATGTTCATGCCGTAATATTGCCTCTGTGTTGTATAACATGGTGAAAGGGACTTTGCTGGATAAAGACCTGAAAAAGGGAGATGATACTGCACTATCTGAGTGGGTCTGATGTAATCACTTAAACTCTCAAGAAACAGGTGTCTCCGGCTGGATGCAGAAGACGACATCAACACAGTTTAGAGTCGGGGAGGTACTTGATTGCTCTCTGTCGCCTGAGATATGGAGGGCTATGTATCAGGAATGAATAGGGAGCTCTAAAGTTCCTTTCTGACAATCCTGAGGAAAGTGGAAACTTCAGTCCTACGTCTACCAGGAGAAGAATCTATCAAGTGTGTGAGTGAGCCCAGAAGAGTCTTCACAGAGCCTGTAGACAAGAGACTCTGTTGGTTGGTGTCTTTATTTCAGTCTTAGGAAGCCTGTAGACAAAGGAACTGGCTTAGTCAACTTGAACAGTGAGATGATGAATTTGCACTGCCAGAGACATTAAATTTGCAGCCATCAAAATTTTTGTGTCAGAGACACTAAAATTGTAGTGACAAACACACACATTAATTTTCTACCTTCAAAAGATTAGAATTTTGGAAACCTGTCAGAAAGATGTAAAAGAATAGATCTATAAGAGCATGTGAGAATCCCTAGAGAGGAAGCCCTGAAGGAGTCCCCCAGGCTGGCTTCCTTGGAACAATATCCCAACAGTGGAGAGATCACAGTACTGCTGAAGCTGTTGTCCCAACTAAGACAGAGGGACCAGTCTCTGCATCCCCAGGAGTCTCCATGATTTGAAGCAGGTTGTAAGTTAAATTTGTTCAGGGTCGGGGATGGCAGTGCACTCAGAGAACTAGTTTGGAATTTGGATTTTTAATCTCTGAACTCTTACATTTCCCTGTTAATTCCTGACTTCTCCGGAAATGTCCTGTCTCGTTCCGAGTCCTACCGAGTCACTTCTTTCGGCATGGTTTCTTTCTAGTTTTGAGGTTGTGGGAGCTTCTCTTGAACCCTGATAATCTGAGCTTGTAGAAAGGTGTGCTTCAGGACTGTTTTTGTTTTTCATTGTGCTACTTCCCAAAAGGGTCCCTTGTTTTACATTGTTCAGCTCTGAGCATTTTCCATTAATTATTATTATTATCTTTGATAATTTCATTCTACCCCTCTTTTCTGTTTTTAATTTGGGATGCCCCTATTAATTAGATGTTGAATTCTTACATTAATTACTTAATTTTCTTTCTTAACTATTTTGTTTTTAATTTCTTCAAGACTAACTTCTAATCTTTCTATTCAACTTTTAAAGTTTCTGATGTCATTTTGAAAAGAAAACATCTTTTTTTACTGCATGGGCTTCTTTATTCTAAATAGCAATGCGTCCTTGCTCCTTGAATACACTGTCTTATGTTTCTCTAAGGACATTTGAGTTTGCTTTTTCTTTCTTTTTTTCATATTCATTTACTCTATCTCCTCAACCTTTCCCCTTCTCACTTTGGGTTCAACTCCCTTAGGAATGTTACAGATATGTTACAGACATGTTATAGTCATGTTACAGACATGTTATAGTTATGTTAAAGGCACGTTACAGATATATTACAGACATGATACAGACATGTTACAGACATGTTACAGACATGTTACAGACATATTATAGTCATGTTACAGACATGTTACAGACATGTTACAGACATATTACAGACATGTTATAGTCATGTTACAGACATGTTACACACATGTTATATACTTTCTACCAATATATTGTCTTTTTGGCTGTCTGTTCCTATTTAGTTATAAGGTTCTAAAAAAATTTGTGTGACAGCTCTGGGTACCTGGTGGTTCTGGCCAACTGGTGTCTCCAACAGGCAGATCCTTTTCTGGTTGGTTTCTTAATGTCTGTAAAAATGAGTGCTTGAATGCTTTGGAGCTGTGTTTTCTGCTTTCTGAAAATCATTGTTAGGGCCTGGTGGAATCCTGCACAGTAGTTAAAAGTCAGAATGGCTCATTTTAAAGAAGTGCTCTGTCTCTTGTAACATACTTTGTCCCTTCATCTGTAGAGTGAACATTCAGCAGGACCTATCCTGTAGGACTGTTACTAGAATTTAATAAAGTAATACAGAATGCTTAAAGTGTGACACAACATCCAACACATAACCTATTTTTAATCATCATCATCATCATCAATTATTTCATCAGTAATTTTCCAGCAGGGCCTTAGTCCTCCATCACTGTCCCATTATGGAGTTCCTCTGGTTTGGTGTGTCTACTGAAGAAGTTGCCAACCTTCTGCAGACTGAAGGATGAACAGTCTCTAGGCTGAGCAGAGTGGGGAAGAGCACCTAGGGATTTCCTAGCTCAAAATCCTGATATTTGTCAACCTTCTGAGGCTTCATCCATACCTCTTACTCCTTCAGAGTAAAGTGGGTTTAGAGATTCCTCAGTCTTTCTGGATTTAGAGGCAAGGCAAGTGTTGTTCCCATTGTATTTCTCTGTATCTATCTGTATCTGTATCTGTACCTGTACCTGTACCTGTACCTGTACCTGTACCTGTACCTGTACCTGTACCTGTACCTGTATCTGTATCTATGTACCTGTAGATACTTTGTTTCCATATTTCTTTGGGAATGACCACTGCTCTTCTGACTTGTCTTTCATTTCCTCTTCTGTTCTGCTTTGCTTTGAAGATTTGTATTTTTCCTACTCCTTTACTAGGTTACTATTCCTGACTACATTTGAGGAGGGAAGGAAATTAACTCATATATACAACCGGCCATGTTAACTACAAGGGCACTGGCCCCATTTCTTGTGCATGAAATGAGGGGTTACAGCAAATAAACTCAGGCATTTTTCTCTTCAGAAAGTCTTTACTTTGCTCCTGTCTGTCGTTTAGATTTAATGTAATTCCCAGCTGATCACAGCCCTGTTCTCTATCGTTTATCTCACTCTCAGAATAGTAGTGATTATTTTTGCTTTTGTTGTTTGGAATCTTTTCGAGCGAGAGACCCGCAGCGTAGCAAATTATATCTTGTGTACAAATTAGAGTAAACTCAGAAACACAGGTGACTTTTGTTCGCCTCTGCAGCACAAAGACCTTTTCAATGCACCTGATGGATTGTAAAAGGAACGCCACAAGCAGATGTGAGCTACTGGGACTCGGCTGATGGTAATTTGGGTACCACAACACTTATCACGCTGTGTTCTTTGTCAGACGAAAAGAAGCCTTTCAACATTTGCTCTTTCTGGATTTTTTTTTTTTCCAAAAGGAAGACGACAGCAATATTGAAATTAGAAAGAAGTTTTGTTGTGGTGAATCAAAAAGAATGGTCTCAGTCATTAAAATCATCTTGGTTAAGGTGTTTCTTATGGTTTGACCTTAAATGTCCCCCAAAGGCACTTATACTAGGTAGGTGGTGGCCCTACTGGGTGCTACTGGCATATAGCAGACCTTTTAAAAGGTAGGACCTAATGGAAGGTCGCTGCAGGTGTGTACTTGAAGTGGATTTTGAGGCTCCATCTCTTTTCCCTCTTTTGTTTGTTTCTAGAGCTATGAAGATGCTGCTAGGACCCCTGCCTTGATTCCCCCACTCTGCCCCAGGTCCAAACAGATGGGACCTGCAGACCTTGGATGGGAATCTCTGAAACCATGAACCCAATGGAACTTCCCTCTCTGGAAGTCGTTTATTTCTGGTGTTTTTCTCAGTGGGAGCAATCTGACTAACACAGTAATGGAGGCTGTCGGTTATCACTTGTTTTCAGAGGCCTTTGATGCATTTAGGTAGTGGACAGGAAAAAAGAGACACACTGCGTTTCACTCTGAGGAGCTATGACATGGCTTAACATTTTACATATACACTCCCAGGGTTTGACCCAGTCAGGATTCCTGTTGTTAATGAATAACTCATATGTGTTCTCTTTTGGCAAGCTTCTATGAAATAATGACTGCAGAAGATGGTGGGCTTTACAATATTTAAAATAAAAATATCCAATACTCTCAGAGTTTGATGATGTTCATTGCATGTGATATTTGCTGTTACAAGGTCACGTGAAGAGACAGCAATAGATTCCTTTGAAAAGTTGTTCATTAAAGCAGGAATCCTAAAATAATCAATGAAGCTTATTAAATATTTGAAGAGAAAGCAATGAACTGAATCAATTATTTGACAACTTTAGGATAAGTGGTGGCTAACTCTTAAAAACACTTGACTGATTTTGTGTTTTTGAGAATTCCACATGTGTGTATAGTGCTTTCTAAATATTGCCACCCAACCCCATCTTATCTCCTGCCAATCAGTATCTACTATCACTTCCCCTAAGTCCTTGTCACACATTAACATCATTTTGATAAACATCCCTTTCATTTGGAGTTAGTTCTCTATTTAAGGATATGTAACCTGTTTGGAATGGCTACTTTTAAAACATGGCTATAATCATTGCCTAATATTGTTGATTAACTGCTTCTCAGGCTCTCCTTCCAGAATCCTAATTTTGCGCAGCCAAATGAATAGCCATTGGAATAGCCGTTATGTTGAGGGACCTTGGGCTCCCAACTTTAAGAGCTGACTTCTGAATAGCCATAAGCAACCATAATCAGTTCACTTCCTTTGCCAGCAATGGGCTTTGAGCAGAGTGTGGAATGTGGTTTGGATTGGCAAAATGAGAGGGAAAGGCTTGGGGCTGCTTTGGGGGAGCTAAAGTTTGTTCTGGAGGAAGCATCCAGCAGGAGGTTTTGCTGTCTGTGGCTTTGACCATAACTGGCACAGCTGCAGCCATTTTGTATCACGTTCTTGAGTCTTGATGAAGATGTCAGAGAAAATGAAGTGAACCTGGGACTCAGAATGTCTCTAAGCTGCTGAATTGTTTAACCCTGGGGATGACCCCACCTTGGGATTTGTGTTTTAAGGGACAGCAAATTTCTTCTTTGTGTCATCCTTTTGAGTTAGCTTTTCAGATCTTTATAGCTAAAATGATCCTATCCTTAGCTTTTTAATTTATATTTTTAGTCAATGAAACAGAAAAACATAAAAGTGATCTATGTCCATAGAGTGCCATGTCATGTTCTGATACATGTGGACAATATGTAACATTTAAATCAAGTTAAAACATATTAATGTCTTCAAATATTTATCATTTTTACGTTAAAAATATTTTTAAAATCCCTTGGTTTTTAAACTCTTTGAAAATTATCGTTTATTATTCCTACCCGTGGTCACCCTATTGTATACTATAGCACACCAGAACCTCACACTTCTATGTAACTATAACTTAGTACCTGTGGTGGTTTGAATAGGAATGACAACCATAGATGCATGTGTTTGAATGCTTGGCCCATAGGGAATGGCACTATTAGGAGGTGTGGCCTTGTTTGGAGTAGGTGTGGCTTTATTGGAGAAAATGTGTCACTGTGGGGGTTGGCTTAGCAGATCCTCAAGGTGTACCCAGTGTGGCACACAGCCTTTTTCTGCTGCCTATGGATTAAGATGTAGAAATCTTAGCTCCTTCTCTAGAACTCTGTTTGCCTGCACACTGCCATTCTTTTCACCACGATGATAATGAATTGAACCTCTGAAACTGTGAGCTGGCCCCAATTAAATGTTTTTCTTTATAAGAGTTGCCATGGTCATGGTGTCTCTTCACAGCAATAGAACCCTAACTGAGACAGCACCTATCGATTGAACTTTTCTATTTCCTTCTCCACTCTTCCAAGCAACCACCATTCAACTGTCAATCTCTTTAAGATGAGCTTGCCTTAGATTCTCCAGACAAGTGGGGCTAAGTGCCACTTGTCTATTTTAATGCTTTGACTTTTTATGAAAAGATTTTTCTCTTGAACTTTCTTTAAACATGAGAAAAGTTTGATATGAAAAATGAAACTAGATAAAAGAACCATAGGGTATTCTGGGGGTAGGAAGGCCCCATGGTGATTTGGCACAGGATGGGAGTCTCTACAGAAGGTGAGAGAAGTGCTAGGTAATAGATATTCAGCTGGTCAACCATGGCCCTGACCCACCAGGATCAATATCATATATTGATATATCTTGCTTCAGGGAGAGGTCTGTGAAATGGGAACCTGACAGGTCCTCAGTACCAGACCCCAGGTAGTGGAAGGAAAGAATGTTCTTGGCATCTGCTACATCTCTGCATTCTTCGGTGACTCATTTATCTATGGTACTGCTGTTTACAGCAAAGTCAGAACCTGTCATTGGATGAAGACACAGTATGCTGAGATGAGTCCTTGCCACAGGCTTCATGCTGGCTGTCTGACTGTTCTTCACAAGTTCAAGGAGATGAGTGATCCTGCCCTCAATATCAGACTCTGGGCCACAGGAGGGAACTGGACCCAAACTCTTAGACTTGGGGTACATTCAGTACTCAGAGCTCTTGCCTGCAGGCTGTGAAGATTAGGGAGTTGAGAATATCATTCTGTCTCCTTCAACAGTACCTGTAGAAAGTGGGGGTTGCCATGGTCACCATTAGTGAACAGTACCTCTCACATACTGTTTTTTTCTTCTGTTAATAAATTGTCTTTGTGAAAACAAAAATGCAAATATTAAAGGATTGTAGAACACCAGCCTGAAAGGGATTTTAAATTATTCAAAAACCACTTATTTGCTGAGAAAGTCAGCATTGTACTCAAGATTCTAGAAGTAGCAGAAAACAAAAGAGATTGTCCCTGCTCATTTTGAACCTAAGAGTCTAGTGGAGTAGAGAGAATATTTGGTTCCACCTTATTATTATACAGGCAGGGAAAACTTTTAGATCTTTCCATATGGGCATATTGTGTGTGTGTGTGTGTGTGCGCATGTGTCAAAAGAGAGGAAGGCTTTTGTTTGAAGAGTGATGGCATGTGAGATTATTTTTGCTGTTAAACTGCAACTTGCTTCTTTGCCTGTTGAGGACCTGAAGGTTTTGGCTACTCAGAGAGCCGAATTTTTGTGCATGACAGGAGAAGCATTTGAAATTGCAATGGGTTTTCCACACCCATTGACACAGGTCAACTCAGATCTATCTAACCAACAGTGAATGCATAATATTTGCAAAGGTTTCACCTGCAATTGAACATGCCATACTTATTTTCTGACCATTATTTCTTAACCAATATTAATCTACAGAACATTAATACTGTATTAGCCATGTAGAATATGCAGATGGGGTGTTTAAAATTATTTGGGAGGATGTGTATAAATTATATGTAAAGCCTACATTATTTTATATAAGGAACTTGTACTTGGTAGATTCTGCTGTCTGGGGATGCTGGAGGCTAAGAATCAGTCTCATTTGGGTACTGAGGGACTGATCATATGCATGTATATGAAATAACAAGTTGTCCAGATACTGGTGTGAGCCCAGAGTAGGGAGGAAGAGTGAGAGATCCCCTGTGTGACAGTGGCCAAGGGACTTTCAAGAGGAGATGCGATGAAGCTTTTGCTGTCTTATGCAGGAATATAACTTCTTAGTGGTGACCTAGAAAACTCCAGCAAAAGTTTTACAGTACATCACAGGCTTTGCTCCCTTGACACCTGAGTGGGGAATCTGAGGAGATAAAGGGTTGACCTCAAGGCATGAACTGAGAGAGCAGAGAACAGAGATGCAGCAGAAGCAGGCAGCGAGAGAGGGCTCAGCAGAGCTCGGAAGATGGAGTTCGTGCTCCATCTTCCTCTCAGGAATTTTGCTGGGATCTTGGGGAGGACTCAGGAATTTTGCTGGGATTCTGGGGGTGGGAGTGGGGGGAGACTCCGAACTTACTGCTGGCTGTGGAACAGAATTTAGCTTCTGCAACTGTCATCTTAAGGTGTCTGCAGAACTCAGAGTAAAAATTATTCCATTGTTTGGATACTGTTTCTTGATAGTGGGGCCATCCATGCTTTCTTGATAAAGTTCATATTGGGAGGTATTTAGAAATAACAATTCAGTTAATGTTTATTAGGCAAGTCCTTTGGACAGGGGAGGACTAATAACTATTTGTGTTATTTCTCTGCATGTCAAAGAGAAGCACCTTACACTTCTCCCAGGAGATTTTCTTTTAATCAGTGAGGAACTGACTTTAGCATAGGGAGACAAGAAGCTGGGAGAGGCCATCTAGGACTAGACTAAAAATATCAGGAGCCACATGCCACGGACTGGGAGCATTCGACCCCCCTCAATCCGTGGGAATCAGGGTCTCAGACAGATGGGCATAGAGTCGGAGAGAATGGGGTGACAAACAGACACGACATGAGAGAGTGTGTTGGTTCTGAATCTATTGTCCAAATGAACACCAGACTTTTTTATACAGAAGAAAAACAAACAAACAAAAAAACCAGGCAAACACATCCTTCAAGTGACAGTGACACAAAACAAAAGGAATGCTTACATCAAAAGATGGCAGGGACTGGGCCACTTTTACCACTTAAAATGGAGCCAGGTGAATGCTCATCTATTGTTAAAACCACCACCAGGGGTTCTTTAGTAAATACCTGATTATGCTATTCCTCTGGGCCTAGGGAAGAAACCTGTACCAGGGGAATTCCCTTCCACTAACTCTTTCACGCGACAACCCACCTCTTTGCTAGGCCATTGTGTATTCCTGTGTTTGGGTATGACTCGGCTATTGTCCTAAGTAATTACTATGTAGACTAGTCCTGAGCTTTCCTAGCTCTGTACTTTGTAATGCCTGATTATTTTCACTGTCTCTACTAGAAGTGAATTTGAATGTTACTGAATAGGTAACATTCTTACTGAATTCCAAGCTCACCATTGGCTTCAAGGATTTTCTAGGAACCATTGGAACACTGGTGGAGGTTTAGCTCTATGTCAAATATCAATCCTTAAAGGCACTTATAATAAAACAATACTGAAAGAGGGCATATTCCAGACTAATGAAGGGACAGGGTTTGTGTATATGGGCTATGGGAATGCCAAGGTTCCAGGAGGCAAAGCTTCCTTGAAACTCTTCGCTTCGTGACTTCTTTTAGGCCCTTAGGCCTACCAAGCAGACTGCACTGGAGTGGACGTAGCAGCCATAGGCAAGGGATCAAAGATAGGTGCACACACAGGGAAGGGAGACAGACCAAATCTTGCATGAGTTGAGCTTGAAAGCATTTAGAAGCTTGAGGAGAGAGAGGCAAATCTTTTAGGGAGAACGTGACGCATATGAATGCTCATATGCGTTCACAAATAAGATATTTATGTAGATAAAAAGTGTCAGGAAAAGCTGTTTTTATAAGCCAGTTCTGTTGGGTTTTGTGAATGAGATATCTCTGGATGATTTTCAGAAGAGTTTAGTAAGAATATATGTTGCTTCATGGTAATTGTCTTAGTTTGGGTTTTACTGCTATGAACAGACACCATGACCAAGGCAACTTTTATAGAGGTCAACATTTAATTGGGGCTGGCTTACAGATTCAGAGGTTCAGTCTATGATCATCCTGGCAGGAAGCACTGCAGAGTCCAGGCAGGCATAGCACTGGAGGAGCTGAGAGTTCTACATCTTCATACAAAGGAAGCCGGGAGCAGACTGTTTGCAGGCAGCTAGGAGGGAGGTCTCAAAGTCCACCCCCAACAGTGACACACTTCCTCCAACAAGGCCACACCTCCTAATGGTGCCAGGCATATTCAAAGGACCACAGTAATCTTTGGTTGAATCTCTTTGAATAAGATCCCAGGCATGGGCTACCTTCTAGGTGAGAGAAGGTCTGCTTGGCTTTACATATGTGGCAGCCCGAGTCTTAAACTTTGGTATTCAAGTGTCCTCAAGAGGGGATACGTAAGAGGAGTGGCAAATATCTGCCACCCTGAACTGTCATACCAGTGATCGAAGACTACATCTCATCTGATCTGAGAGCATCTAACTGTGGAACTGATGATGAATGAAATGAGTGAAATAAAGCATATGCCTAGATTTGCTCCTCTCTTCAGCAGGCCTAAAGGATGGACTAAAGAATACAATGGTAAAGAGGACATTTGAGAATTATGAATGGAGGGGGGGTTTCCTATGGGAAGCTGGGGCAGGAATCCAGACTTCTGCAAATGTTGAATAGCTCAGCTCTGAGTTCCTGTGTTCTTTGAAGTTCCAAAAGCTTCTTTCAAGGAACTGAAAATGGTCATGAATGGCGGTCTTAGGACCAAGCAAACACATTCAGCTATACTCCCTTGCAAAAGACCTCAGCTCGGACTGTCAACTGTTTACAGTCCCCATAGAGGGGCAGAGAGGGTCATGAGACCTTCACCGATTATCCAGCTGTGTCCTCCCATTTGTTGTATATAACTCTACATACATTAGTTCAGAAGCTGGGGTGTAAGGCCTCCATGTGGGCCTGTGGCTATAGGGAACTGTCATCCCTGCTGGGTAAGGATTTTCAGATGTGCTTTCTTTCTGTCTCTCTGTCTCTCTCTCTCTCATGTGTGTGTGTATAGCATTAATAACCCTGCAAGTAATCTATGCTTTGTAAAACCTATGCTTTGTAAAGAAGCCTGATAAACCTGTTGGTTCTTTAGAGTGAGCTTTGGAGCATCATGCCTTGTTTTGTCACTGAGACCTTAGGAGAAGGGATAGATATTGCTTACATCTTTCCCTGAGAAGGAGTTTTGGCAATACCCATCTCTGTGATGCCCAGTACCACCTCTACAGTTTCCCTACTTCTGCAAGGATGACACTAGCCCAGAATGGGGCTAAGGTAGAAAGAGTGTACAGAGCTCTGATTTTGATTTTGGAAGCATTTATAGAGCCCTAGGTGGGAAGACACACACTCTGACATAACTTATAAGTGGCACGAGGAGGAGGTGCAGATGTTTAACCATGGCCTAACAGGAGATAAATCCAGCTGTGCTCATTGAGGTAGGCAGAATGTTCATTGTCCTGTCCTGCCGTTGAGCTGTGGCCTCTGAGGAATGGGTGAGGTTATTCAGGAGAACAAAACCACAGCAAGCTTCCCGAAACCTGACCGTCTGAGAAGCTGACCACAAGTGAAGCAGCTGCCCCTGCTGGATTCCTGACGGGGCTCAGCAGGTAAATGCATCTGCTGTCAAGCCTGGTGACCCGAGTTTGATTGTAAGAACCCACATGGTAGAAGGAGAAGAACTGACCCCGGCAAATTGTTCTCTGACCTCCATAGTGGCACACATGTGCCCTCAACCTCAAAGAAATAAGTGTAACACAAGAGAAGATAAAGGAGCAACTCAGGATTCCAACACAACGCCTAGTGTGGGAGACGGGCTGGGAACGTGAGGGCTAGGAGTGGGAAAGTGAATAGAAACCGTGCGTGTGGGCAAGGGCTCAGAACAGGCGCAGAAGTAGCTAAAAGGCTAACGGCAGTTTCTGCTTGTGTTTTCAATGCATGGTTGAGACAACCATGCTCAAGAGACCTGTTCACCACCATACATGGTCTCTAGCCTTAGTGCTTCTGGGAATATGCCTAATTGTAGATATTGGGCTCTTGGGAGGAGTCTGGTCTTGAGATGCAGATGAAAGGAATCCCCTCATTGTGCCTATGCTCAGCCAGTCAAAAGAAACCCAGTTGCTTCCACCTACAAGCTTTTTCTTAAGTGCAAAAATATTGAGTGTGTTTGTGCACAGGCACACACACACACACACACACACACCTTTGGGAACAGTGTATTTTAGCTATTTGTTTACCTACCACTGAGCACAATGGTGAATATCATGAGGGTGGGATGGGTAAAATGGGATTATTTTAAAATGTGCTTCCACTCGGCATCCTATAAGGAATCAAGGGGGATTATGTCTAGGTTTGGTGAAATGTCATGTGTTCCTCTCTGGGAAAGGAACTGTAAATGTCAAGCCATCAGTCTCTGCAACCACCCCACAGGGGCACAGAGAGATTCTCATGGCAGGAAGCTAGAGCTGGGGGGCCCCGTGAATAAGCCTCACCTGTGGTTACCTAGACTAAGGCCCCCTGGCTCAGAGAAGCAAACTGATGGTGAGGAAAAGCCCATTAGAGAGGAGGAAGAGTGTGCACACAGGGAGCCTGGTGACACCCTAGAGGTAGAAACCTCCCCTGCAGAAAGTACACAAAGTAGGCTTAGCAGGTGCAGCCATTTCTTCCTCAGCTCAGACTCCAGGTGCCTCTATGCACTGGCTGTTAACAGAGCTTTGCCAGCGGATGTGTGTATGAGCCACCTGGAGATGTTAAAATGAGGTTTCTGATTCAATAGGTCCGGGGATAGACTTCTTCAGGTGATGCTAAGGCTTCCCTGATTAGGAAGGTGTTAGGAGAATCTTAGGTCACAAGGAGAATAATTATGTACCGAGATATACAAAGCCACCCGGCTCTCATTTAACCTCACGAGTGTCAGGAGGAAATGGTCCAGGTAACTCCTAATCTGTTGGATCTGCATTTGGAATGCTTTGTGTGATTGTGATTTTTTTCTTTCTCCCTCAGAGAGCTGATACCAGGCTGTTCGGATGTCTGTTCAGATGGCTTAATCATTCCTGAGAACACATCAGTGGAAGAAAGGGGCACTTTGGGTAGCAGGGGAAAGAAGCCAGTCATCTGACTGACCAAGGGTCATCTCTACCTTCCAGGGCCCTTGTCTGCATGGTCGGGAGCTGGTTTTGCATTGAATGACTCTTCTCTGGTTAGACTTGAGAAGGGACATTAAGACAGGGCTCTCAAGGTCCTTTCCTGTCCCTTGCATTTCCCAAAAGAGTTAGGAGGAGGAAATAGAAATGACTTCAAGGGAAAGGAAGGTCAGGAGATAGAGTTTCTATTTTTAATTCTTTGAGAGGAGAGAAACATAAACATAGGACAAAGCAAGAAGAGAGGAGAAAGGGGGAAGGCGGGGGGGGGGGAGTTGAGAGAGAGAGAGAGAGAGAGAGAGAGAGAGAGGAAATGAAGAAGGAAAGAAAATCTCAGTAGATAAAACAGATTTGCCAAATATATTACATTCATTAAGATTTTTCCCTGCTTATAATGTGTACTTTTCCGAGGCTTTTCTTAGCATTAAGGGACGCTCTGGGAGAGGAGAAAGTTGGCAGAAAGAAGCCTAGCAAATATATAAATAAGCTTTGAAGGCTTCTGAAGTTTCATTTCCCACACTGGAATAGTCTCCAGGCTGGGTAAACTTTTTCTTACTTAAACAAATGCTTTGAAAGACAAAGATTTCATATTGTCCGTGGAACATTCAGACTAATCACTGCCCCCGTTCTTCCTGCCTCAAAGTCTCCACAGCCGGCAGGCTCATGATTCACTCTCGGCAATAAGCTCCTTCAAATAAATATCACTTGCCTCAGCTGCAAATTGAGTTTTCGCGAATACACAGAGATTGGCTTGCCTAACAGGAGCTAAGTTCCCTCTCCCTGTATGTATATATGCATAGATGGCTGTGAAGCATAGGGCTGTCTCTCCCCCTCCCCCATTCTTTGGGAAAATGGGCTTGAAACCTTTATAAAAGAAGTAATCCTTTTAAAAGCTGGATGTGATGGCAGAGGCCTGCCTATAATCCCAGAACCCTGGAGGTAGCTTGAGTGACATGGTAAGATTTAGTATAAAAAAAAAGCCACCTTGAAGACAAGACAAAAACTAAAACAAAACAAAACAAAACAAAACTGCATCATCATTTTAATAATCAATTGGCTAACAAGAGAGCATGCAGAACTCTTTGGTTTGGAGACGAGGAATGGGGGTGAGAAGGTGATAGTGGTCGTTTTTTTTCCCCCTTGGATTTAGGGACCTCAGATGTTTTACATAGTCCATGACTGACGACTTCAAACTCTATGAGATCATTCTGAAATTCTTAAAGCCAAAGAAATGATGCAAGTGCAGTCTAAGAGTTAGACAGAGGGCTAAGACTTCAAGCGCTGGGCTTGAGGGCTGCTTAGGGCCACTCAGCCATCAGAGTCCACCTGACAGGCAGATACTGTGGAGCTCTTTGAGTCTGCCATGCAGTTGGAATGCCCAAGAACTGAGGCTTGAAACTCACCTGTGAAAATGCTTCCAAGAGATGATGATAGAGGTAGATCATGACAGACAGGAGGAGCTGGTGGGGGGAGAGGGGCTACAAAGGACACACCAGGGAGCAGGGCTGGGTGTCAGGTCCCCAAAGTGCTACCTCACTCTGGTAGTTAACAGTCACCACCCATTCTTGTCCCCGTGTGCTTAGCAGGGTGAAGGAGATCAGGACACTCAGTGAACACGTGACCTTGCTTTGGTCTGGATTCTGTTTTCTGCCCCTTTCTCAGTTTGACTTTGACTGCTGTGATGGTCTTAATAGTATCCCTTTAAGGAGGGTACCAGGCTGTGATGCTAAGCAGTTTTTAAACATACTATTGTCCCAGCACTGGTATGGTTACTAAATTATTGATGAGGGAACGGAGACTAACAAAATGTAGCCAACTCTTCCAGGAACATACAAATTAGTAAACATTGAAGCCTGTCTGACTCTAAACCTCGTAATTTAGGTCATTTGGTAACAGAAATTATAACAGGCCACCTTTACTGAAGGCTCAACTATGTGCTAATTCTGTTTAATTAACTTAGCCCTATCTTGAATCCTATCAGTGTGGCCATGTTTTAATCTCACTTCACAAATGGGGACATTGAGGCTCAGAGATGTAACTGAGCAGGCCAAGATCACACAGCTGATAAGGGGCGGAGCCTAGCTGGAAGCTCAGATAGACTAGCTCCAGGCCCCCACTTTTAAACCACCATGCCACATCAGAGTGCCGAGACACTGCCTTGATCTATGTCCTCCTTTGGGTTGTGGACATAGACTTTGGACTTGCTACTTAGTATTTTCAAGTTTCCTGTATCCTTTCCCATGCTACATCCATTATGATGCCAAGCCTCTTTAGTGTAAGTGCCCTTTCTTGTTTCTTCACTGTTCCTCAAACATTTACCGAGCACCTTTGGGTCCCAGGTGCAGTACTGGGCAATTGGGATGTACAGGTCAATACCCAGGAGTATTTGTTTAAAGAAATAATGAGCCTTGCTTGGAGTCGGTCACAATCAAGGAGGGAGAGAGACAAATCCACAGAGTGTTCCAGCAGAGAGTAATGAGCTCATGGCAGAGTAAGTGTGAGTGCTCAGCCAACCACAGAGGGAGGAGGACCTGCTGTGGGGAAGTGGGACACTGCTTAGAGGAGGCTTATGTGGAAAGGAGTTTGAAAAATCAATACCCAAGGCAAGTGAAGGAGAAGAGGTATTCACCTGAAGGGGAAAACAGATCTGATGCCCATTTTTCTTTTCTTTTTCCTTCTCACACATGATTGGAAGACTTGTTTAATGCCTCAGCATTTAACCATGTATAAAAATCCCATGTGACAATAATACATATGAAGAGCTTCCACATGCCAGGCAAATTTCTGAGTGTTTATATATATATATATATATATATATATATATATATATATATATTATGTAGTCTTACTCTTATATTCTTATGATGACACAGGTATCAGTGCTCTTCCCAGATACACATGAGAATTTTTGTGGGAGATGGAAGGTGGAGGAGTTGACTTATTTTCCTTAATTAGGCCCCACCTCTATTTTAAATTATATTATGAATCCACCGAGGGATAACTCCATTTAGAAGCACACAGAGTTTGCCAGTCATCTAGATGTCTCTTAATTTAGTCAAGAGGACAACGAAGATTAGCCCTCACATTGCCTTGTGGCTTGTATCTGGTGCTGGTGGTTGTATCAAGAGGATGTAACCATTAAAGTTTGCTAGAATATTCTATTACAAAGTCTGCTTCCCACTGCCCTGTCCTATGGGAGGCAGGCTATAGAGTAAAGCTTATGGAAGAGAAAGAAAAACCACCTGCCTTCTCCACTGGTTGGGCTCAGAAGTGTTTGTTAAGAACAATGAAGTTTCCCTTGACTTAACAATGGGATGGAGGAAGGACTGGAAGCAACAGAGTAGCAAGGACAAGCTCAGTGAGTGTGCGGTCAAACGGGGGCATCACACACATCCACAATGTTTCAATAATAATGATGATAATGTTTAAAAGATGGGCTAAATGGATCACATATCAGAGCCCTTAACAATGAATGCCAAACACTTAGAATTAGGCATTGTCAGAGCAAATGAATAGTTTGGATAAAATAGAAGGACTTAGCAAGGATTGTAAAATTCTCCACCTCTCTCTCTCTCTCTCTCTCTCTCTCTGTCTCTCTGTCTCTGTCTCTGTCTCTGTCTCTGTCTCTGTCTCTGTCTCTGTCTCTGTCTCTGTCTCTGTCTCTCTTCCAAAGTACCACGGGGAAACAGGTGCATTATATGAGCTCTTTGCTGACTATTTAAGGGCAACGTGCCTCACTGTACTCTGGTTTCCAACAGTCATTTTTAGCAGAGCAGGGTTTTAATTCCTAACAGGTTTGCATGTATTCAAACACTGGCTTTGGATTTAATTTATCCAGGTTGGGGAGATTTGGAGAGCAGAAAAGACGAGGCCAAACCCAAGAATAAGCTTTATTTGTAAATGCTCACCCATCTGTTTAGTACTGACTGTGAAACCACAATGAGATCCGCAATGAGAGCCTCTCAAAACTGGGCCTTGTTTCACACTCATTCTGTCTGGCACGCGATCAGATAAGCATAATCTACGTTGTGGGATGGTTGTCAGGTTAGCGTGCCATACCTCCATGAGAGGTTTTGAAAAGAGTAGGTGGGCAGCTTGCTGTCAGAGCTAGAGAGAGAGATGAAGAAAAAGTGTGTTTCAGCGATAAGGTAATCGCTCAATAATTACTTATTTAGTAGGTATCTGCTGTGCGCTATAGATTGTGTTCACACTTAAATAATACGGTGAATAAGAGGGGCATTGTAGCAGGATACAGAAACCTCAGGGGAGAGGCAGTTAAGCCAAGGATTTTTAAATAAGGTTTGGTAACTTCTACTGTGTGAAAAGTACTGTTGTTGCATAGCCAGTCATCCCACATTCAATGGCTTGAAACAGCAATCATTTGTCATTTCTCAGGTGTCCGTGGGTTGGATGACCCAGGCTGTGTGACTCTGCAGATCTTTTCTGACTGTACTCTGGGTCACCTAGGGAAATAATTGAACGGTGATGAAGCTTCTTCAAATGGTTCTGCCTGCTCATCCTCCTAGAGCTGTCCAGTTATCACTGACACCCAGGAAAGCATCTCAAGCAAGTTCAACAACAAACGACAACATGTGTCCTGCAGTGAGAAGTCCCCTAAGCAGTACAGGCCTCACAGGGACAATGCAGCATGAGCTTCCAGCCTTAGAAATATCTGCTTAGTCACACAAATTCAGGGTTATCAGTTACCCTTTCGTAAAGAGGAGAGAGTCCTGTGGGTTGAAACGAATCACATGAATGGACTCGGAATTAATCCATCATCCATCAGTGGGAGAAACTACCTTGTCTCAGGAGTTTGGTATTTGTCTGCCACTGATGGGTGGCAAATGGCCTAGTTTTAAAGGCTTTTGTATGTCCTTGCATTAGTTTGTAACTGCATAAGAAACAGTGAATCTCCTTCAACATTTTGATTAGCATTTCAGACAATTTGTCCAATGTCTGCCTGCCATTCCCTTGGGCCCTCCCTGATAAATATCTCTGCACAATCCCACTTTGACCTTTAGTAATTAGTGCAAATATTTTAAGTTCAGCATATTAATTCTTCTTGCAGGAAGAACATTTTCTTCGAGAATCTCCATAAATCATTAAAAAAAAATTAATTGGCTGGTGCAAGAAGGGGCCATTTTAGAGCAAATACTGGCAGTCTATCTTGTTAGAGGCGAACGCTCTAGCTGTTAGGAGCATTTTGACCTGCATGGACCTTTGGTGCCTTCAAAGCGAAGAAATGTCTTTCTTCTTGTCTTATTCCTCAGGGACTTTAATCTTTTATTTTAAGGAGGTGTCATGGGAAAGCTGGAAGAACCCTGTTTTACTCTTAACCTTGCTGGCAACTGTCTCGGTGACCTTGAACAACTCAGTTTTTTTTTTTTTTCTTCTTCACCAGGGTTCAATGTTAGTGTCAAAGAATGGGCCATCAAAGTTCCCCAAGAATCCTTTTAGTTAGGAATTCTCTGAGTTTTGCAGGAGGCTCTGAATGTAATAGTAGCCCCACAAATGGGCCTGGGTGTTTTCAGTCCCAGAGCCTGAGTAAGCTTGCCTTCACTATTGTCCAAAACCAAGAACCTGGAAGACTCAGGACAGAAGTCAGAAGAGAAATTCCCATGCGTACAATAAACAGACATATTTCAAGCAAAGACCTTTGCCAAGAGACCCCAGCAAGGACAGATATGGCTGCTTAGTCACCTCTGTGTGGGAAGCAGGGGCGGTATTCTAGATTATGCAGCCAGCCAGAATTATATTTAAAATCCCATGGTTCATATTAATTTAGTTGTTGTTCTTTACAACATCACAACATGCTTTTTTTTTTTTTAACTTTAACCCTCGATATTTGCGGTTCTGCAATTATATCAGAATATTTCCTGGGCCTGCCAGTGCTCAGAAGAGCAAGAGAGGTTCCCCATTTCCAGCCTGAGTAGATATAGTATTGTGTGTGGTGCTTGCTCTGTGGCCATCCGGAGGAACATTTTATTTCAAAAATTCAATTGGCATTGACATTAAGCCTCCCCAGTCTCCCGGATGGCACCTAGGCATCCTGGAGTCCAGCGTTTGATGTGTTTGCAATTGCTGTTTACTTCCCATCTCTTAGGTTCAAGAATTTTCTTAGAAGCAAGTATGAAAGGGGAGGCAGAGCTTCGCTCTCCTGTTGTCTTTCCAGCACTCCCCAGTACACTGACAGAGCATCCACAACTCAAATAGTTAGCATCTCCCGGAGCAACACGAGTGCTCAATTCCAGAGATAAATCTCCAGCCTTCCAAAGGTATCTCGGCACTTTAAAAGCCAAGTTAGTTATTTCCCAGGGAAGGGCTTGGCTGGTAGTGATTACGGAAATAAATCTGCACTTCATTTTTAGCCCAGTGGCCCATTACAGCACGCTTTAGATCTAAGCTCCCAAGAATAACGAGAGTCATTTTATGGGAATGAGAGATTATAAATCACTGACTTTTGTCAGCTCTGTGTTTTCCTCCAGCGTTCTATTCTCAGAGAGCTGTGCAGACAGCGACCCCAGAGACCTCCCCCTTGAGGAGCCTCACCTGTTCTTTGTTTGGTTTTGACTGAAGTTTGAAGTCAGCCCTGGCAGCGTCCCAGGGCCACCTGTTAGTCCCGCACAGAGAGGTGATTGAGAAAGCATTCATATTTAATGTGTGTCGAGTTTTAGAAGGTTCAACTCTGAATATGTTTCACTCCAACCTCCACAGGAAACAGAATATTGCTGTGGAGTGAAAACCCAGGGTAAACAAAGACTTAAACCACATGCATTGTAGGGTCTGCAGGGCTTGGCCAAGGAGGATGCGTCAAACGTCTTCCTCACAAAACACCTGGGATACACTCATCAAAGGGAGTGGCTAACCGAGGCCAGTGCTCTCTAACCTGTGTATTTACAAAAGAAAAAAATAATTTATTTTCTTAAATTTCTGCTGTTTGCTTAAATAGATACAAGATTGGGACATTACATAGAGTTTATCGGTCTATCTGGCATATACTTTGCTTTTTTTTTTTTTATTTTTAAATCGTGAATTGTGTGGCTTGCCAATCAATGGCAGAGTAGAAGAATGAAAAAAAAGTAATCAGAATTCATTATGCCTCTTTGATAGGTTAAGACAAAAATGCATACTTGATTTATGTTTCAGTAAATCCAGAAGGAGGCAGTCTGGGCATGTGACCCACCCTGATAGATGGACCAATAGAAAAAAAATTAGTGCTGACCCATCTTTCCTAGTGAGAACTGGTTCATAAGAGGGTCCCTCTTAGTGCAAGCCTTCATCCCAGCCATTTGTCATGCTAGTTTATTCCTGAAGTTCATTTTACCAGTTACACAGTCAGAAAGTTTGGAGGGATAGAGAGAAGGGGGACTTAGAGCACGAGAGACGTGGAAGAGACAACCAGCTGGCCGGGAAGGCCACACCCTCCCCAGGCATTGGGTCCCTTGATTCCTAGCTATAGATTTTCTCTCTTGTCTGTTCTCCCTGATGCAGAAGGGCCAGGAAATGGCCAGAGGTAATCGTACTCTTGAAACAGCCACAGGCAGGGTTAAATTACAATCTCCCATCACCCCCGAAAAATTGAGACTTGATCTTACAGAGCAAGGCAGGGATGACAATTATTAATGAATTATCTCATAGCACAAGGCAGATGCTAACGTGATAAACACATCAAATAAATTGCCTTATAAATGGCCCACAGGCATGTTCATCATCAACTGGTCTCTGGAATGCCCACACTCTTCTTGCGTTGGTCCATGCATTAGGGCGGGCCAGGTGCTCAGGGCTGTCTCCTTTAGGATTTATTAAAATATAAGTCAAGTAAGCATTTTTTCCCCCGCATGTCTTAGCATATCAAAGAGGTGTAATGAGTTGAAATTATCATTATTACCTTTCCCCCATTCCTCTATTCTCTTGTTGGCTTACATACTAAATAAATTATGCTGGAGATTGAGAGGTGAAATTAGCATTCTCCTGTGGTTACCAAGGAGGGGCAAAATGTTGGCCCACTCACTTAAAGATTTTTCGGGTGCTGGAATGAACTTACATTAATATGGCAAGAATAGGGGATAAGTGTTATTCCACTGGGATGAAATGACAATTCATTTGTCACCATTTATGAACTATGGATGCATACACTGTCACAAATGAAGATGGATGTATGATCTCTTGAGGTCTCCTGACACGCAGAAGTAATGTGTGTGGGCATATGTGATTTTAATATATATTAACTTGCAAATAGCTCCAGGAGGCACACAGCCGTCGCATGTGACAGGGCCACTTACAAGTAAACTCTAGGCTTGGCTTTAAGAGACCCATCTGGAATTATATGCTGTTTGATCAAGGCTATGCTCCTCGGGCTGCTACCTTAATTTTCTAAAAAAAGTTGTTTTGTCAGGCATTTCTTTCCAGATAAGGAGGGCAAAAACAAAACACATGGTATACGAAAGTAAGACAGATCCTCGTGGTTCAGGGATTCTCAAGAGTGAGCTGTCCTTAGAAATGGTCTGATTGCTCATATGGTAACCCTGTTTGACAGGCAAGATGCTGAGGGGACCAGAGAGCCCTTTTGCTTTATTCCAGCTAGGCCATCTCTGATCTATTTGCAGGCCCAGTGACCTAGACTAGCATTGATTAATCATTCAGAATTTCCTCTCAGAGCTAAGTCTTATTGATACTGGGTTCTGTAGGCTCCTGGCTACTTCTGTGGTTCGACTCCCTATGGATCTATTACGATAACATTCCGATTCATTTTATTTCTTTTTCATTTGGGTCAGGGGCACTCTATGTAGCACAGGCTGCTTTCCAACCTATGGTCCTCCTGCCTCAACCTCCCTCCTGCTGGGATTACAGATGTGGGCCACCATGCTAGGCTCTCAACTGTACCACTTGTACAGAGACTTACTTCCTTTTCTCTATTGATGTATGGAAATGTTCTTGAGCAGGGAACATGATGGAGAGGTCAGCGAGCTTTCCTGAGATTGACCATGCTGCACTCAGTGATGACAGAGAATATGTCGTCTGTATGTGTTACAATGAAAACAGAATTGGGAATCTGTCAAACCAATACTGAATCAGGTCAGATCCTGAACATTTACTGTGTTCTAGGTCTTTGGTGAACACTGGATCGCTTTATCTCATGTAAACTGAAGGAAAAAAAATCCTGTCAAGAATCTAAAAAGATTCTTACTTTCCTGCCATAATATTTTTATTATTTGGGAATTTTATACAGAGCACTGTGATCTCACAAGCATTTCCTATTCCTCCTAGGCCGTCCTCCCAGGGTAACCATGCCCTTCCCTAAAAAGAAGAAAAACACACCAAGTCCACTTTGCATTGCTCATGTACTCAATGGAGCATCGCCAGCTCCCAATGCCCAGACCCTTAAAGAGAACTAAGTCATTCCCCAGTCCCACTTCCTCAGACCCTTCCCCGGCCAGAAACCATCAATGATAAAGAGAAACAATTCACCAGCTTTATCACAAACTAAAGAACTCTTTTCAGTGGCTTCTTGTCCAGACTGTTTCTTTTTCTTTTTCATTGGATGGGGAATGAGGAAGGGAGGAGGGCAGAGAGGTTGTCACAGAAGCCTTCAATATCTTTTGCTCTCAATTGTTAGTCTTCTGTCATCAATACCACTGTAAAAGAAGCTTCCTTATTTGTGACAGTTGGTGACAGCACAGACCACTGACATCCCCATGGCCTCTGGTGGTAGCAGGGACCATGGACATCAACATAGCTTCTGGCCCCAGCATGGGTCTCAGAACCAACACTGTCAGCACAGACCACGGACACCCACATGGCCTCCTGGTGGTAGCATGGCCCATGGAGGACTTTCGAGGAGGCTTAGTTCTGAAAATGAACTGTTTTTCATCTTATTTATCTTGTGGTTGCTCAGAGCCAGGGTGATCACGCAGCTGGGCAGACCCTGCAGGAGCTCCAGGCTGCTGCACATCACCCTGCAGTGAGTGACATGCTCCTTTGTTCACAGCAGTCTTGTCTTCCATAGCTGTCATTGCCACCTCTCTATCGCACATGCATCAAAGTCATAATGCATGTTTCTGTGTGTCATACAGAAGTATATGTACACACACACACACACATACACACACACACACACACACACACACACACACACACACACACACTGCCCAAACAGCTTTACATGTAAACACTTGGTGCAACAACTCATTGGTCTGGTTCAAGGTCCCTGGATTCTTAAGCACCATAGATACTGGACTATATCTGAGACTCATCTCAGATATCTAGTTGTTGTCCAGAGTCAGAATGATCTTGCCATTGGGCAGCATGTCCCTGGATAGGATCTTAGCTAGCTCCAGGCTGATGGACACCTTCTGCCGTGGGTGATGGTCACCCTGCCAGCTCATTTGGCAGGACCATTGTGCTTGGAGCCCGTAGGCAATGCCCCACATTCTCTTCCCTCCAGTGGGACAAATATTGAGAGCTGCAGCAATAGTGGCTCCATTCTGCTCACTGACTCATTGCCCAAGCCTCCTGGCAGGCAGTGGACTGGCCCTACTCAGCAATGACGTGTTCCTCTGTCCTCTGAGGTCATATTCCTATACCTGTCGCCTCCACTGTGACTCCAGTCTTGCTTTTTTTTTTTTTTTTTGAGAAGCTCTGCTCTGCCATCTTTTTTTTTTCCAATTTGATGAGACCACATTTTATTTTCTTATTAATTAATTAGTTAGTTAATTATTCTGGAGATACTGCACACTCTTCAGACTCACCCTCTGCTGCTGCATCTCTTCCTGACACCTCTGAGGGTCCTTCAGGCTCCTTGGAGCTGCTCTGTGGTCTGTTGGGTGCCAGCAGCTGCCGCCATCTTGAAATCAGTCTCTGAGACATTCTTAATCTCATTTTGTACATGAAGATTCAAAAGAGGTTAAGTTACTTGACTGAACTATCCTAGAAGAAGCAGGGGTCTAATTCATGTTTCTGACTTCTGATCTGAGGACGTTCTGATGGCCATCCCTGTCCTCTTCTGGAAACCAGTGGTAGCTACAAGCTCACACAGCTGAGTAAACAGTCAGTGCTACACAATGGCTATCCTTTTGGTTCTGTTGTTCATCCATGGAGCCTGAGCCTCTTAGGAGACTTCACAATTTAGGGCATTAGCCAGTCTGCTTTCATTTTGTATTTAATTTTCTGACGTGTAGCCTTGTGCACCATGGGCTTACGGATGAGGCACAAATTGTGGCTGTGGTATCCCTGCGGGATCTGCACCCAGCTTTCATCTTTACATTCTGGCTGTTGTCTACTCAGGAGGGAGCCTCCAGCCTTCTTACCAGCCGGTGATCCTTCCTGCCTGGAATTGTCACTGAAACAGACGTTCCCTTCTCACAATAAGCAAATCATAGCCAAGGTCTTTATTGATCACTCATACTTGGGGGCCAGAGAGATGGCTCATTGATAAAAACCACTGGCTGCTCTTCCTGAGTTCAATTTCCAGCAACCACATGGTGGCTCACAACCATCTATAATATGCTCTAATGCTCTCTTCTGACATGCAGATAGAGCACTCGTACACACAAAATAAATAAGTAAATCTTAATTACTCATACTTGATACCATGCAGAATTCACTTATGGTTGTAATTCATGGTTCAGTAATCATTAGCAGAGGCATAAATTACAGAAGATTAAAATTTTGGGGATGATTTTTACACAGAGAGAAACTCAAATTCCAAATCCCAAATCCCAACAGTACAAAACAAGACCTTACCTTGCCTGGATTAAATGGAACAGAATATCTGAAGTTAACTTTGCATGGGATCCTGGGCTGTGTGGTTCATACCTTTAATCCCAGCACTTGGGAGACAGAAGCAGGTGGATCTCTGAGTTCGAGGCTAGCCTGGTCTACAGAATGAGTTCCAGGACAGCCAGAGCTACACACATAGAAACTCTGTCTCAAAAAAGGAAATAAAACAAAGAAACAACAACAAAAAATAGAATAGAAATATTAAACTCGAGTCTGGTTTCTGGTCCCAGTTATATCCCTAACCCACCCTGATCTTGTCTGAGCCACTTAACGTGACTGGTCTGTGTTTTCCCTCTGGTAACATGAGGATACTATGTGCTTGAACCATGTTGTAGAGGGGCAAATGAGAACATGCCCTCTGTCATGGCTTTATCAGCTGTTTACTGAGTACTTTGTGTGGTGACCATTACATTCAATTAGCTTAGTTATCTGTGATTCCTCTGAAGAGCCTCACACTCTCAGATGCATCACATTAAGCAATGCAGAGGTACACACCTTGTAAATGGGAAGGCTTTGTTTCTGATTGCTGGAGATTGAACCTAGGGCCCTGTGCATGCTAGGCGAGTGTTCTACCTGAGCTATACTCCCAGCCTCTAAAACTCTTCATCAAGGTGACCTGTGAAGTCAGGGTTCTGTGCTTAACAAGCTTGAGAAAGCCATACAGACTATCTTTGGAAATTTATCCATGGAAACTCACAGTGAACACTCATTAGCAGAAGCTCTGATATTACACATAACCCAGTAAGATGCTGATTTGGGCATCAGGAAGATAGCCTAGTTGTAAGTGTTTGCTCTCACTGATGACATCAGACCTCAGAAACTATGTAGAAAAGATGAACAACTCCTGTGAAAGAGCCAGGCATGGTGGAATGCTTTTGTATCCTGGCTCTGTAGAGGCTGAGTTGGGTGGATCCTTAGGGCTTGCTGACTAGCTGTCATTGTTAAGCCCCAGGCCAATGGGAGACCTTAATTAAGAGAAAAGGTTGATGTCTCCTGAGGAATGGCAGGTGGTCCCCATGTTTTGACATACATATATGCACCCTCACACACATGGGCATTGCTACACACATGCACATACAAATCAACAAGAAATAATAAGAGAAATGTGTTGAATTTCATTTAATCTAGTATTACTTAGGCTTACAGGAAACTTAAGAATTATGGAACATCAGCTAACACCTAGAGGAACAAGTAATTTGGTGAACCCACCCTTTGTGACTATACATGTATAGCTATCCCCATTTTGCCTTTTCTATACTTCCATGATTGCCTATATCCTCCTCACCCATTGGAGTATATCGCTTGCTTGTTTGTTCATGTCTCTGATTCAGTCATGAAATCGTCAGAGAGTGTTCATGCTTCTTCATATTTGTACCTCCAGGATGTGGGTTGGGAGAAATAACTCTGGGGTTTTAGTTGTCATTCAATAAATGATCATGGGGTGAGTGTACACACACACACACACACACACACACACACACACACACATATATATATATATATGTATGCATACACTATACACACACATATATATACATACACATATATACACACACATATATATATGTATATACACACACACATATATATATATATATATATATATATATATATATATATTCATAGTGCACAGATGTGATGTGTCCGAATGCTGTGATCTTAGAACATGGTGACTAAGCTTCCTCCATCTGCCTTGCATAAGGTCCAACTTTACTAATTTTCATGAGTTTAATCACACACGCACACACACACACACACACACACATACACACACAAGTATATAAGCATATGTGTTCAGGTGTGTAAGTGTGGGCATGTGCATGCCATGGTGTATATGTGAGGTCAGAGAATAACTTTTGGGAGTCCATTCTCTCCTTCTATCATGTGGGTTCTATGGATTGAAATAAGGTCTTCAGGCTTGGGAGCAAGTAGCTTTACCTGATGAGCCATCTCATTATCCCTTAACCATACTTATAGTAATAAGTATGCAAGTTGAAACCATGCCTGGAATTGGAACTAGAATACTTTTGGATGAGGAGATAACTATTATTGTTTTCATTTAAAAGCTGATTATATAACACTATACACTTTGAAGAAACTTACTGAATGAGGGAAAAAAGAGATTAAGCCACAAGGATCAAATGGATATATTTAAGAGATTATATAGATTTGCCCTGGATATAAAAGCACTGAGGTTATGAAAAAATTGTAACCAGTAGGTTAAACATTCATTGGGATGAAAGTCAGGTTAGGTGGACCAGTCTTTTGGTGGCAGGCTGTTTCTGGTAGAGGACCACTGGCAGGGAATGAAAGGGCACAGGGCTCCGTGTTGGCTGTTTTAGTTTCAGACAGGCACTGAAACTAGAGTGGCTGATACAGCTGGAATTGTCCTGAGGTAAAATGAAGCACTAAGTATAGCAACCTCAGTGATAAAGGCTTTCCACACTTAGTCACCGGCTCTCAGGAGTCTGCATTCCAGGGCTCTTGGTGGTGCCAGCAGGTAGAAATTGCAGGGTGGAAGCTTCCTGCTTATGCTCCATCAGGGAGGAAATAGGGTACAATAAACCCAGATAGAGTAAAAGAACAACTGGGCACAGTTGGAGTAGTAGAAGTTACTCCTTGGAAAGTTCTTGATTTTAAAAGCACAGTTCTTGTCCTATGTGTTTGCTTTTAAAAGCTGTAAAGGATATTGGCAAATACGAAGGAAAATAAAAATAATTACATTCATGTTAATTAAGGAGGGTGTATGTTTTCATTTTGTAGTAAGTTAATTTTGATAAATATTATATAACAAAGCTGATACCTATTCCTAATTACCTTGTTTTAAATATAAGCAGTACAATATAAACGTATTTTTGGATAATTACTTATTTGTATGGGTGTCTGCAGTGACAACATAGTAATCTATTTACTTAACATTTATTGAACTAAATTCAGCTATTGGATATCTAGTTTATTATATATATGCATATCTATATACATACACACATACATGTTATACGTTATACACACATACATGTTTTACTACTGTGAGAAATGCTAGGATAGACTATATTCTATCTAAATAGCCATTAATATCTTTCATTATTTCTCTTGGATCAACGTAGAGAAGTCAAATGATCATTTTTCAAGATAACAATTTTCATACATATTGTCAAGTTGACTTTTGGAAGGGCTGAGCAAATTTTAAAACTACTTCTTAGGAGAAAGACCCTTTATTATTATAGGAAAATACTGTTTGTTATTAAAATTATTCGCCAGTTAAATAGAACGAATGGTGTTTGCTTATCTTGGTTTTTCATTAATTGATTATTACCAGGGTTGGTATTTTCAATATTAGAACGAATTTGAATGGACTGAATGGTAGCTCAGTGGTGGTGCACTTGCTTGAATTTAGTAGAAACTTGAGCTTGATCTCCAGCACCTGAAAGAAAAGTCTGCTGGTCATTTATAATTTTCTTTTAAATTGAATTTATTTTTGTCAGTTTTATATATGTATTTTATGCAGTTGGATCGTACTTGTCCCATACACCCTCATATCCCTTTCCTTCCTCTGACATTACCCCATCCTTCCAACAATGCCATAATTCCATCCCCCACTTTCATATCTCTTTCTCTTGTCACCCACTGAGAAGGCCAACTTCATGAGTGTAGGAGTGTGGCCAACTCATCCATGATTACTCTCTTGCTCCACAGATCCCCAGTGGCCAATAGTTCCTGCAGAGTCTGTGAGCCCCCTTCCCCTCCCATGACTGGATGTTGACAGGCTCAGTCTTATGCAGACCTAGTGTAGGCTATTTCAGCTCCTATGATTACAATGGTCATACCCAGAAGATAGGATCTCCTAGCTCTTCTCTTCGTCATCTAGCTCTTATGTTCTTTCTGTCTACACCTCGGAGGTGATATAGATTGCCTCATTTACAGATGACCACTCTACAGTCTCTTATTCTTAGCACCGTGAGCAGCCATGAGTCTTTGTATTAGCTATTGTTTGTTGCAAAAGGAATGAGTCTTTGTATTAGCTCTCATTTGTTGCAAAAGAAATCCTCCCATCAAGGTGGAGAGCAGCACATGCCTATGGATCTACATCTAATTATTTTAAGGTAGTTTGATAACATGTTCTCTTAGCAAAATGAAAGCAGTAGGTTTAGCCCTCCTGGGTCCTATGATCTCAGCCATGGGCACTTAACAGGTCCACAGCACCAGGCACGAACTCCAGTCCATGGAGGGGCCATTCTCAGATCCACCCAAAAGCTGTTGGTTGTCCCCATGACAGTCATGACACTATCATACCATGTTATCACTTAATTTCTGAGCTACTTGTGTAGTACCTTCTGTACTATAAAAGCTAGCCATCAGGGAGGACACTTTCAGTTTATTAAACTCCAGATTAATTTCTTTAAGAAACTGTGATATCTTCAACAATATGGTTAGTTCTGGTGTACAGCCAAGATCAATGCAAACGTTCTGTGCTCTTTGGGGGGCATGTGGGGCCTTCCAGAACTGGTTATTTTTATTTCTCTCTATTTTGTGTACTTTGCCTACTTTGCTAAGAGGGTGTTCATATTTTTACTGATTTATTAGCGCCTTATATATTAACATAGTCATTATACACATAGGTTAATTCTTTACAAAATTTTGTTCTTATATAAATAACTCATGAACATTTATTCTGAAATTTCACTTTACCTTGATAAGAAGAATGGTTCTGGTCTTGTAGCCTATCACGTTTTTGATTGTTTGTAGAGACCTGAGTGTCACTCAGGAGTGCTTGGTAGGAGCCAACGAAGTAGACAGCATGGGGCTCTTAGAGTTACTCATCACAGTTATATTGTGTGCCCATAGAGATCCCAAAGCATTGATGCTACATTGGGCCAATGTTTTTCACCACGCCAAACTCGTTTTCTGTTCCCATTTCTAGATAAATGCAAGTTTTAAAGTCTAGAGATTCCTTAGGAACTGAATAAAACTAGCATGAATATAAACTTTTAAACTCACCAGTTTGACTGTTCCATATACATAGACTCTTGTTTGAAGCAAACACATTTTACATAAACAATAGACAGGACCCTCTGGTTCTCTCAATATTGAAGCTCACAGCACTGTAATTTAAGCCACAGAGTTGTAATCCAGGCTGTTTCCACACTGTAATTCAAACACAATTTTCCATAGGTGTCTTGTTTCCAGAATTTCTCCAGTTATAAATATGTAGCCAATCTTGTTTGAGTCAATGTCTCTGTTTTCCCCCTGATATATTAAAGCAAAATACTGCTACCATTTAATTTCATGTGCAAACACTTGAGTATGCATGTTTGCATACTAAACATAATCAATAAATTTAGTCATAGAACACACAAATAACAGAACACACAAATCTGTTATATTATTTTCTCTTTGTTTGGCATATTTTGTTTTTAATTAGATTTATCCAACTCAGAATCCAAACAAGTTCCACCTGATTGTTATGTCTCTAAAAGGTTTGATTCAAAGTAGTTTTATTTTTTTTAAATACTACTGATTCATTGGAGAAACTAGGTCATTTGTTTTTAAAATGTCCCAATTTCTGGATTTTGTTGTTGTCTAGCTTTGATTCTCTTCTTTGTAGTCAGGACTAAAGAACTGGTTAAAGTCAGGCTCAATATTTCCAAGCAAAATTACTTTCCAGATGATGTGTGTACTTCTACCAAGTGTTACACCAATAAGTATCCTGTGTCTGATGGTTTCATCTTAAATGATAGTGCGATTGATTAGAACGTTCTGGGGTTGTCAACATTATCTTTTTACCACCCCAAATTTCCCATGGGTACTTCTCTTACCAGTTTTGACATTCGTTGGTGCATTTTATCAAGACTCATCACTTCATTAAGAGTCGCAAAATCCTGAGTGTGTGTGTGTGTGTGCGCACACGCCTGTGTGCATGCCTTTGCGTATGTACACGAGTGTATGCGCCTGTTTTCAGAGCCCAGAGGAGGATGCTGATGTCCTCTTTGATCTCTTTTCACTTCACACGTTGAGACAGGGTCTCTCATAGCGCCCGAAGCTCACTGATTTGGCTTTGCTGCCTGAGCAGCAAGCCCCAGGGACCATCCTGTCTTTGTCTTTCATTGCTATGATTGTAGCCATGTGCTATGGTACCCAGCTTTTTACTCAGGTGTCAGGGATGCAAATCAGATCCTTCCATTTGTGTATCAAGAATTTTACAGACTGAGCCATCTCCTCAGTCACATCACTTCTTTTGTAAAGATAATCTGAAAAAAAGAGCCTGTTCCCACAAACTGTACTTTATTTGATTATAAAGAACTGCAAGGCATAAAGAAAGAGATTTGTGTCATTTTTTGGACACTATTTGTAAATTTCAGTAATGATCTTAGTTAGTGGCCTCTATTAGTTGCCAGGGAGTATCTTTTAAGTATAGTTATGAATTCATGGAATTTTATATATTTAACTCGCACCAATACATTATTGTCATTATTATTTTTAATGTTCAAATTGTCCCATTCCAGACCAGAGGGAACTGGTCAAGATGGTGGCGCCTTTTTGACATAATCTCATTAGTCTTTGATGCCCTGTGTACTTTGAGATACATACCACTTTGGTGCCACCTCCAACACAAAAACTGAAGTTATTCCATCTGACTGAATCTAGATTCTCTGGACGGCAGGCTAAGCTTCATCTTCTTTAGAATTTAATTCTTCTCAGGCTTGCATATTACAGTGAAAAATGATTTCAGGTACCAAGCAGGCACTCAATCAATGTATATTGTTGAATTAAATCCTGCTTTGTAGCACCGTGTATGTATTTCACATGTTAATGTAAACAGTAGATGGACCCAGGATAATTTAACTCATTTCCCTGAACATCACTAAGCCCACACAATACTGTTGTAGTCCTAGAAAAGAGCTGAAACACATACCTACCTATCAGGCTTGGAAATACCTCCACACAATTGTCCCTGTCATCTGCTATATTAGCATTCTCCTCACGGTGCTTGCTTATAGACATTTAACAAGATGAAAGGCTGATGCTGAGAGAAGTCTTCGGACAGATTCGTTACCTTAGCAACCTTGCCCCAGACTTCCGCAGCCCTGACCCAGCTACAAAGTCCTTCACTGGCTAACGAGACACTCTTAATGACAGCCGGCTGGAGCTCAGACCTGCTGATAAAATGACTTCTTATCTGGACAGTAACCTTTGGAAGAAGATTACCTTTATCAGATTTCCAAAAGGATCCAAACACCGAGTGAGCTTCCACTAATAACTATATTCATAAGGCCGTCATGCTTAAGTGCTTCTGGGAAAGCATTAGGGACAGGAAATTACGTGTTACAGAATAATTGCTAACCACACTGCACAAAATAGAAGCTGACCACCCAGCGACCGGGTGTTGGTGGCAGTCGTTAGGTGCCACTCTCCTGTATAATTGAAAATTTTTGTTTGTATAAGGAAATATTTTCACTGCCTCATTACTCCCAACATTTAATTGTGTTGGGAAAATCTGGATGAAATTGGGTATCTACCCTGGTTGTCTAGGTGGTGTAAATAGTTTAAAAAGTAGTGACTACCTGAGCAAAGATAGTCCTGATTGTCCAGCTCTGCTTCTAGAAAGTTCTTTGAGAATGAAATCAACTTTACAGTTTGTTTATTTATTCGCTCTCTGCTGCTTACCATTACTAGAATTTGACAAATGACGGAAATGACTCAAGTATCTTTCTTTCCTTCAAGAATTGAAGTTCTTTACAATCAAATAGCTTATGAGAATGTCATTTACATTTTTTTCAGATGATGTTTGCAGATCAATCAGGTGATTTAAAAAAAATCACAATTTTAGGAGCTACAAAGATGATTTAGTTACAAAAGGTCTCACCAGGGGCTGTGCTAGGCTTTAAGAGTGAGACCGAACCAATAATGATGATGATGATGATGATGATGATGATGATAATGAAACCAAATCCAATTTCTCCACTTACATATATTATAGGATGATAGCCTAGTGTTTTGTTCAGTGTCACTCAACAAAAGGCTCTTGAAAACTTTGGGTTTTCCTAAAATTGCGGGTATTCCATAAATATTTCCCTGGCACACAGCCAACCAAGCCCAAGATTTGTATGAAGAAGAATATCCCCCCCCCCCCCAATGCAGGGAAATAGTTCTAGATCATAGCCTAGTGAAAATTAATGAATATCCCTACACCTATTCATGAGAAATTGTAGGTATAATGTGTCCCCATTAGTGTGTCCTAAAAAAGCTATTGTTGTGTGATTGTTTTTGCAATAACGTGGACAGACATCTCTCATACCATATAAGGCACCCACAACAGACCAAAAATGAGTTCATTTAGTCTAATCTAGTGAACCAATATGTTTAACTGGGGTTCCTTACAGGAGTATGGTTGAGAGATTATTCACAGGAACTATAAGCAGCTGTACCACTGAAAAGCTCATGGGGTGCTTATAAAAGGGAACTTTTTGAAACAATCACAGTTGGTTTCTTCAGTCAGAGTGTCCTTGCTCTAGAAATTGTTACTGTTTATATTACCTTGGAAGTGGAAAGAAAGCTAGTAAGTTCTGTAAATTTCATGAGCTTACTGAGACATATTTTATTTACTTCCTAAGTTTTAAGAGTGCACCTTTACCAGGTAATATTTCAAAAAGGGAAAAATAGTTTCAGAATATCCATCTAGCTAGAAAGCCTCATTTTAGGTTTTATTGGTAGCTTAAGTTAGATCCTATTATGGGCTATACCTTTTTGTAGCTCCTGCAAATTTATATGTTTAAATCCAGTAGTTACATCACATGTCTGTAATCCTAACACTGGGATAGAGGCAGGAGGATCAGCGTTTTCAAGGTTGCCCTCAATCACGTAGTGAATTTAAGGCCAACTTGGGTTGCGTGAGAGCTTGTCTCAAAAATAGAACAGAGCAAAGCTTACCAAAACCAAATCAGATTCACATATCAAGGTCCGAAGCCCTAATGAGATCTACTGGGTGAGAACTTTGAAAGGGAATTAGCTATAAATGGTATCCCCAGGGTGGAACCCCTATGATAGGATTAGTGCCTTTGGGAGAGGAGGAAAAGACACTAGGCTTCCCTATTAACCATGAGAGGATACAGCAATAAGAGTAACCTACCAGCCAGAGAGAGGGCTCTTACCAAGAAAATCTCAAGGCACATTGAGATCAGACTTCAGAACTGTGAGAAAAAAAGCCTTTGGTTTAAGCTACATAATCTGTGGCATTTTGCTACAGCAGCCAGAACTGAATAAGACAGATCACCCAAGTCTATGTATCTGGAACTTATTATTTAAGGCCGGCATGTTCTCTCCATCATAAGCAATCCCAACGTATCACTTACCATTGAAGACACGTTGGTGAAGCCTTCTCATGTACTGCTCTACAGTCTTGTGATAGATTCCTCAGAAGATACAGTCAAAGGATGTGTTCCCAGCCATGGCAGAGACAGATGGCAATGGTAAGATGTAAGATTTTACCAGGGTTTTTTTTTAACAAAAGAAACTCTCAGAACTCTTCTCTTTATTCTCTGAAAAACAAACAAACAAACAAACAAACAAAAAACCAAACCAAACCAAACCAAAATAACAACCAAAAAACCCCAAAACACCCTACATCAACCAACCAACCCCAGAAAAGATGCTTTTCTGATACTGAAAGATTTGTATCTCTTGAGCAATATCCATGGAATAAAGACAAAATAATGTATTTCTTTAATTCTCAGGGTGTGTTGCTAAATTTTTTTAAAGTTTTGAGTCTAGCTGAGGATGTAGTCCAGTGGAAGAGTGGTTTTAATAGCAAGCCTTGTGTCTCACAGCTCTGGAGACTGGAAGTCTAGGGTCAGGGTGTCAGTGTGGCCTGGGTATCCAGGAGGGCTTCTTTAGCGATGGATGCTGTCTTGTGCCTTTACATGGTAGAGGACCTTACTCTCTTCAAGATGTTTCATCCTTATAACCTCATACAGACCTAATTATTTTCCCAAGGCCCTCCATCATAATGCCATCTCATTGGGAAAGTTTTTATATTTAAATGTTGCCGGGCATACAAACATGCTACTCATAAAACCCTTCCCCGTACAGAAAAAAGTTTAGGAACCCCAGGTCACGGAGAAGACCTTGAAAATTACTCTTGATGGGGCCTGGGTATCACGTTTACATGTGGGTATGAGGACAAATGTTTAGATTGTTATTAGAGAGATCATGATAGAAAACCACAAGTCAAAATGCAGAATTGTGGTTCTTATATAAGGATACCTTTATAAAATATTCCTGTACACCAGTCCCAGAGAATATTGTGGAAGAGGAAGTGGAAATATTGTAAGAGCCAGAGGATGGGGGTGGGGGAGAAAAAATTTGCTCTCATGACTACTACCTTTTCTCAGCACCATCTCAGATCTCAAGAAATTTCCTTCATCTGTGACTTAGCTGCGGCCACCTTCCCTTCTTGCCTACCAGCCTGCCCATTCACACCCCTGAAAGCGTTCTGTGGTCTTCTTTAAAACTCCATCTCCCTAGAATCTCTAAATTGCTCTCAAATCAGCAGTGGTGTCTAAGAGACTACTACAACTGGCTGCGGGGCACAAAACCATCTTCTCACAAACATTTTTTCCAGTACCTGTGTGAGTCCCAGTCAACTGTTTCGGAGAGCAAGAACTAGAGTGGTCTTTGTTTTCTCATAGCTTGGTTTAGTGTCAAAGTCTTCACTGTATCAGAGGAGTAGAAGCTCTGTCATTGTCGTGCCCATTTCTAGATTCTGGGGAGCATCTCATAAAATCAATATATATATATATATATATATATATATATATATATATATATACATTGTCTGCAATTTTATCTGTGCACAGAGGCCCACTGAGATGTCTGTTACTGGCAGACATGGCTGTATCCCTTTAAAGAATCTCCAGTGCCTCTTGAGTGTCAGCCTGGCTCTGGCTCTTTCAAGCTGGATGCTCCACAATCCAGGTTTTTGGTCTTAGCAAAGTCATCATTTCAAGGCTCCTGGGTTGTGTTAGATAGAGGAGTTCCTGAGGCTGACCATGGCTTGGCCTGCCTCTCTCTACTCTGCCTTCACTTGCTGCCTTTAAAGGGATCTGGAGAAAAGGAGGGTGCTAGGAGCATATTTATCTCATAACTCCCTTCAATAAGCACTCTCCCTTTCTGCCTCCATGTCATTATTTTTTCCAACTCAACCAACATTGCTTTCTCTCTCTAGCTTGACTCCTGTTCACTTCCTTTTTATTTCCCATAAAATGGCACCACATTAAGCCACTCAACCCCACTGTTTCCCCCTTTATTTTGTGCCAGGAAAAGTGATTTTCTTTTCAAAAGTTTGCTAACATGCTAAATAGTCCAATAAATGAATTCACGAACAGCATGAATCATGGCTCCAGCAGTTATGCCCAGGCGTAAATGGGTTCTGAATCCCAAAACCTCTTATAAGATTTGGAAATATTAATATGATTTTTTGTGGGAATTAAACAAATAAAAATGGCTTGCTTCTGCTCTTCTGGAGTTTTATTATAATTTTGTTTACTGGAACTGCTTAATCTTATTTATTTTATTAGATCATTTGTTATTGCTCTATGAGATTCCAATAAACTCTTTAATAAACATCAAAACTTGGGAACTCATCATACCGTGGTACGTCTCCATAAACACAGCTTCACTGCAGACTGATATCAGGGCTCTTTTTGCAAAGCAGATTACCTAAACATTACTTTATGACTTCTTTTTCCTTTTAAAAAAGCCTAGGTAATAGACATTATTTGAAGAAACCGATTGTAATGCAATTCAGCATAGTACCACTGATCAAATTACCCCTTCCGAAGATGGCAGTTGGGAATATTTACTGTGGAAATATTTGTCTTTCAAATGCTGGCTTAAATCAAATTGCAATAAAAATACGCAAGACCTCCAAAGACTGTCTCTGTTAGGAACACCTCTAGAGGTAGGAAAAGAGAGAAGAAAATGAGAGTTAGAATTCTTGCCCTAACTTAGAGATTCATTATACCTTAATTGTGTGGGATGCAATATTTTTCTGATCAAAAATTATATTTTCCAAATGTATTATCAGTCAAGTTAGGCATAATTTTGCCAGCCCCACATATTTATAAATTTAATACGAGGATTGGCTCTAAACATTCCATTTTAATATAATAGTTTCCTTTGAATTAAAAAGTATATGGGACATAAGGATAACATAAAGGGAAAATGCATATATTTGATCTCTTCTTTTCGTATCCAAATGGCTACTAAGTTCTACCCACATTGCTTTCTGAGTATAGTTTTCCTGCTACCAGATCTTGTCCAGCTGACAGTGTAACTTCCCAACTGGTCACCCTAGCTCAAGGTTCTTTCTCTCAAGAACCATATCTTATTCTAGAATGATGGACTCAAAATATCTTCTGTGTCATGTCTGAGATTCAGGCTGTGAGTTACCAAACCTTCAAGAAAGTGTCCCAGCTGAGTGTTTTGGGCCAACCCCTGACCAGTTTTTATTCTTCATCAGCATCTCCTCATCTACTTCAAGATTTTCCTCAATTCTATTCCTTTGACAACACGCAATGTGTGTCGGATGCTTGGAAACCCCTAAGAGAGGAAAGTTAACCTCCCTGCCTCTTTTCCCAAGCAGTGGAGTGTCACAGTGGACAAAGATCAGCAAGGTTATTCTCTAGTGGTCTGTATAACTTTGGCTTTCACCCTAGCTTTTTGTTGCATAAAAAGAAGACAATATTAATCTTGTGTTAGACACATAGAAAAACCTTGGGAAATGTTAGCTTCCTCTCTTTTTAAGAAGTGCTGTCAAATCTCATCAAAGCCAGCATTTAACAGAGCAGATAACTCTGCTATGAGCGTCTCAGATCGGTTATGTCAGAGTGCCTTTCCAGTGCTGCCCCACATGCCTGCACTAACAGGAGAACACAGGAACAGAAAATCCCCAAGCTATTCCATAGGGGATGACATATTAAAATTTTATTGTCTATGAGTAATGTTTTGATGGGATTTTCCTACCAGGTTTCTCTTACAAATGATGAACTGGGAGCAAAAACAGGATATAGACTTCTGGGGGACAGGTGTTAAAAGGAAACAGTTGGACAATTCAAAGTGTGAGAGTCCTTCAGGAGGAGACAGAAAGTCCAGAGTGCAGGGGATACCTGCAGGAGGGGACAAGATGAAGGAAAAGCCTGTGTGGCAGGGCTTATACATCTGAGCTACTTCATAGCTTTGCAGGTAACCAGCTCTTTCAGTGAGATTCAGATAGGGTTACTTTGCATCCGTGGTTCAGAAATAGAAACTGGGTGAAGTCTATAATGATGAAGAAAGTGTTGTAGCCAGGAATTGGTCCCTGTATCTAACCTAGAACCAGATCTCAGGATGAGGATGCAGAGGAGAGAAACAGACGGTAGAAGCGGGGGGAGCGGTGCAGATTACCTAAAAGTAATCTAACCATCCATCAGGTTATGTGAGTGTGACAGTCGAGTAAATTCAACCCAGTAGAGCAGCACACACCCAAAATACCAGGAAGCAAAAGGAAAGGAGGGAAACAAGCCGGAAGATGAGGGAGGGAGAACAAACCGAGGAGAAATAGAGTTCAGTGCAAGAGTCCATTCACCCCTTCTCCTGTGCATCCTTAGTATCTAGACTTCTGGTTTTTGGAATGAAAGGACAATCCCAATTATTTGCATGTAAACAAGACATTTAGTGCTAGGAGGATAAAACAATGATTTACTAATTCCCCTCCTTTCTGTTTTCCCATGCCGTAATACAAATGTAGCTATCCTGGTAGGTTTACTCCTGCATGTGTGCACGCACACTCAGGACACACAATCACACAGACACACTCAGACACATCCCCACCATGGCTTTCCTTTTTTTTTCCTCTTCATGTCTTTGTGAGCTAAAATTTCAGATTTAGTTTGGTTCACTGCAAAGGTAACAAAAACACTATAAAATATACATGCTCCCACCTAGGAAGACACATTTCTTATTTTAATTGTTCATTTTTTGATCTGTAGTCGCTCTCAGGGTTATGGGGCAGAATTATAGATGGACTAAAGAGTCAGGCAGTGCCTGTGGGAAGGCAAGCAGGTGCAAGATAAATCAAACTAGGAAAGAGGGCAAATAAACAGATCTGAAACACAAACACGCCTATTAAACAGAGGTGGGGAAAAACCATTTGTCAAAATTTCTAATATCGACTGTGGATCTTTCTGCAGAGAGTTACTTTGTGTCCATTCTGCTGACTTATCGAATAGATATCTTCAAGGAGTTCGGGTTCTGCTCCATCTAAATCAACATTAACAAACTTCAAGCAGAATTCTGAATCTCAATTACAAGGGAGTTGGTTTCAAGACAGACAGAGTTAATTTGTCAAGTTTGCCTTCCTATGGGGCGATGCTCAGACTCACACCTTCAAAGTAAATTTGACTCAGTCTATTGGACATTGAACCAGGATTCTAATTAAAGGAGTCTGTCTTCTTGGCGTTTCTGTCACTATATATATATATATATATATATATACACTTGTATAAATGTCATTATTTTTCATATTCCAAGGTGTTATACCTTGGAGACAAAAAATATTCAAGAGGCTCAGGCCTCTCAGTCCTGTCTTTTTCTTTAAAAATGCCTCCCTCCTCCTTTGTACCTAGCTGCCACCACCATTGCTGGGTGAGTGAGGTGCTTTCCCCCTTTTCATTTCCTTGCTGGGAGGTCAGGCCTCAGAACAAAGAGTAAGATGACAAGAGATGCTCTCACAGGAAAAAAACAAGAGGGACAAAACATGAAGGGACTCAGAAAGGATGGAAGAGTGTGGCACACAAAAGATCAGAGAGCTGAAAAGATTATGGAATTAAGAAGATGTGATAATGGCGACCACACAAAAAAAGACATTTTTTTTTTAAATAAAAAGGACACAGGAGAGTCGATTGAAAGGGATAAAAATAAAAACAGAGACCTAAGCTTTTCTTGTGTGTGTGTGTGTGTGTGTGTGTGTGTGTGTGTGTGTGTGGCCGTTGCTTCACCCAAGAAAATGACTTTCAGGCAAATCTATTGCATTTTACTACAGCTATGTAACACAGTTCATTACCAAGCACAGGACACTATGAAATTAACAGGAAAGAAGGCAAAATATGTTTCCTAGTTTTCTTTACAAAGTGATAAATTTCAAACTAGCTCCAGACTCAACTTCAGGGGATGTTGGGACATTAAGAATGACTGACTGCTCACTGTATAGAGACGTGGGTCTGATGTTGGTTCCATAGAGTGATGGAAGAGCGGACTGTGAGTTTGGCTCTGTAACAGCTGTGTGGGGTGTAGCACGTGAGGGAGCCTCAGTACCAGCTGTGCATAGTTCACATCATCTGTAAACTACAGCTGGTGACCTTTTTTCTACTTATCTTAAAGGAGCCACACTGTGTGTATGATAAAATGTGATTCTACAACAGTTGTATGTATGCATGTATGTATGTGTATATATGTGTATAAACCTATCAAGAAGTGGTCTACTGATACTTTCAATTTTGACACATGGCATAGAAGAAATAATAGTTCAGAAAATCTAATGATATTGTATTCCAAGATGATAATACAAAATGCAGAATACTAAAATGTGCCAGTCCTTAGATCCTCCCACAAATTAGGGAAATATGTATGTTTCAAAATTTAACTTGTCCAAAAGGCTAGTAAGATGCTCCTTATTTAATTTCCTCCTTTTGATTCTCTCAGTCAATACATTTACTTATTTCTTTTGTTGTTTCTAGTGTTTCTAGTAGCACACTCTACTGGTGCTAGGGACTCGACAGTCTTTGTGCGTAAGGAGGCTTCATCTCACAGGGGCAACTGTTGTTACATGTTTATATGTGTCTTTCCAGGGATTGCATACTCACATCTCCACATAAATACCACAGATCTTTTAAAAATATAACACAAGGAATGGTTTTGCTCCAAGAAAACTCCTACATTGTAATCCTGACCCTCAATGTCATGGTAATCCTTCCACAGGAGGGCCTGTGGAAGGTGTTTAGGTCCCAGGGATGGAGACGGGAGAACGGGATTAGTACCCTTATAAAAAGAGACATGAGAACTTGCTCTCCCCCTTCGTGCCATGTGAGGATATGGATAGAAGAAGATGGGAATCTATGACTCGGGAGGAGGGTACTTAGTAGAGTCTCACCTGCTTCTCCATCTTAGACAGCCTCCTGTGAGAAATGCTTGTTGTGTAAGCCTGCCAGCCCTAGGGCACTCTTGCAGAAGGTACAATAAAGACAACGTTTGATTCCCAATGCACGAGTGGTTGGCATGTGAATGGGCACTTAGGACCTGGTAGAGCTCTTTTCTGTTTTGCCCAGTGCTGTACCAGGTGCTTCTGTAGTCATTGCTCAGACAAGAGTCTAAAGGGTGCCTCTATGTAACCCATCTAGTCACTGAGACAAAAGTCAAGCTCACACACTGTCAACCGAAGTAGGTTCCTTCCCTTCCTTTGTTTATAGTTCTACAACGTGAGGTGAGAAAAAATTGAACCTAAATCTATGCTTTTCATATCACTTAGTCAGTAAGTATGAAAGACTGATTTTATCCAGGCACAGGGGTGCCTACCTTTAATCCAGTACTCAGGAGGCAGAGGCTGACAGATTGATCTCTGTGAGTCTGAGGCAGGCCAGGGGTGCAGAGTAAGATCCTGAATCAGCCTCCCCTAAGTTTAAATTTACTTACTACTGCACATGGGTATTCTGGTAAAAAATACCCTACCAACATTTGGATTACTAACAAAACATAGCACCTAATTAATAATCTCTTCTATATATATTCTACAAATATATTTATTATTCCCATTTTTTTGAAAATTACTAATTATGCTATTATAGACAAGATTTTCATGTAATACAGACATTAATGGTTTAGAATTAAAATGCAATTATATTTAAAGGATCAGAAATTTATGTGTGCATTTTCATTAAAATAAAATGTAATTTATGCATATAATACTGGTTAATTTAAACTGATATATATATTAAAGGTTAGTTTTCTTTTATACCAATCTAAGTGTAGAAGCTAAAGAACAATTTTTAATAATTCTTAAAACCAAAAGTTGAGACATTTCCACTGGTAAAGTGCTTGCTTTGTAAACAGGAAGACCCAAGTTTGATCCCAGACACACACCAAACCATGCATGGTGGCATATATCCTTGTAACCCCAGAACTGGAGGCAGCACAGAGAGGTGAATCTTTTGGTCTCACTGTTCAGACAGCCTACCCTGCTTGGCCAGTGAGAGACCCTGTCTCAGGAAGGTAAGGTGATGATACCTGGGAAGCCACAACACTTGATCCTGTCCTTCCATACCAGCATGAATTTGCAGCCACACCCGTGCAACTTGTTGTACAGCTGACTCTTCAAGCAAAACAGCTGCTGTCAGTTCAGCGGTGCCTGTCTGTAATAGGCCACCAATGGCAGGCCTGTAGACTGGTACATTCCCCCAGTGAAAGAGTAAGCAATAGAGAAGGCCATTGGATCCCCACTAGAGATTGCAGAGGGGTTCCTAGACTTTTAAATTAGGTGCATGTGGGAGTGGGTCTTGGAAGTGTTGAGGTGTGTGTGTGTGTGTGTATACTGAGGCAGATTAACTGACAGGAGTCCCATCTTTGTGACCAATGGGGAGCCATCATCCATGCTGGATGAAGACTACAATGTATGTGCTTTGGGGTCACACATGCCCCTAACAGTGACTCCCTCACTCGTGCTCTGTAAGAAGCTCAATATACTCACTGAGTGATTGATTATATTGAGTATATTGAGTTCTATAGAGTAAACCGTTGGAATTATACTTTGGTTTGCTATTGGTACTTATGAGGAAGAAGTAGACATGTACACACCCCTGCATACCACATGAAACAGACACACAGACACACACACACAGAGCCAAACTTAAATTAGCTAAATTTCTTACATTTTTCTTGAAATGTACTAAAAATCACATTTCATGTTTAATTCAACTTTACAGAATGTGTTTATATCACAAAGTATTCTAATTTAAGTAAAATACAATTTAATATGAAAGCAAGGATGTTTGGGTTTGGTTGGTCAGCCCTGCCCAACAGTCTGTTTCCAGTGAGATTGGGAATAACATAGAAGTGATGCTGTTTATGAGTAACACCTGAAGTATTACTCAGCCAGGGCTGTAGACACCACCACAATCTGACCATTGCAATTCCCCCATAGATAAAGAACAAGAAATGTATGATCAGCTTTATGACCAGGTGAGAATGGGAAGATCTGTCTATGACGTTCCAGGAGATCCTCATGCAGGTACATCACAGCTTCAATCTGTCCCGCCCTCCAAAGAAGAGGTCACTTCTGACCCAACGGCATTCTCAAAATTTCTAAAATACTTGGACAGAACCGTCTTTCACTTTGATGGGATGAGTTAACAAATTTAGTGAAATTTTCCCCAGGACTCAAACAACACGGCCTCTGTGGTTTGCTGGTCACAGTACTGGGCTGGATGTCAGATTGTATATGATAAAGCCCCCCTCTTGCCATCAAAATGAAAGGCGGTTCTGTTCAAATATCTCAGAAGTTCTGAGAGTGCCACATACCAAGTGGATCTGAATCATAGATATTTACCAAATTGCTTTTCTTGGTATGTGGCAAATGGGCCCCTCAGTCCAAAAGGGCCTCTTTTGCACACGCTAAAGCTGTCATACCCAATGGATAACTGAACATGTGCATTTTATCTACAGGATAAATGAGAAGTTCAACAGATACTTAATTTTTTTCACAAATATTACCAACTTGTCTCCTTCTACCAGGTGGGTTCTTGGACTCAACAGTCAGACGTCAGGCTTGGTGACAAACACCTTCACTGGCTGATCCACTTCTTCAGCCTGAGTCTACTATTTCTTGTGATTGCTCTGTGTCTATATGAAGGCTGCTGATTTCACATATTAATTCTTCAGCATTTCCATGACAAATCCTCTGAGCATTTATAAGAATTTCTCAATTATTGATTTCCTTGGGTAACTTGCAAATCAGGATAGCTTTATAATTTTTCATCTATTTCATCTCCCTAATTGCACTGATTAGCCAGGTGATCTGGCTGATATAAAACATTACAGCTCAAATAAACTTGTTCCTGAATTTAATGGAATTCTTTTAGGTTTATTCTTTCTTTCATTAATTGTGGTATTAAAATGTGGACTGATATATGTTTATGTATTTATCAGACTAATGCGATGTCTATTAATATTTTATCATTCTTCTTTTGAAATTAGGACTAGAGATTGCATTTTGTGCAACGAGCTTTCATCCTCTGCAGAGATGGGGATGGTTCGCTTTTCCTCTCTTGAATAAAGTGACTTTCATCAGTAGGTCTGTTTCATCATCCTAACCCCAACACTCCCTGCAGTTCCAGAGCAAAACCCACTTGGAGATCACGGTTTCCTTTCTGGCACTTGCTGGATTTCATTTCTTGGTGTTTTCCAGAAAGTTTACACCAGCAATTGTATGGAGTGTTGTTGGGTTTTTAAAACCATAAATGTTATGCCAGTGTTTCGTCCTTTTCTCTTCTAGACAAGCTGCACTTCTCTCTTGTCTGGTGACCTCAGCTCTGGGTGGAATTACTTGTCTCCCTGGATGGTTTGGTACTGGGGGTTCCACAAGTGTTAAATTTGTGGTTTGCCTAGAGGGGATCAGAATGCCAAATACTTTGACATATAGAATTTTCAGTCTGCTACAAACCCAATGTCACATTACATCACAATCTCACTTTTCCCACCTGACTAAGCCAAGGAGGACTACGCACAGCCAGCCCTCAGCTATCCTCAGCTCAAGCACCAACTCTCCCCAGTCCCTCCGACCCAAAGCCGATCTGTTTCTTTGAGGATAGCTATGTTTTCCTTTACAGTTTGTTTAATGATAACCCCGCCATGACTTGTTCAACAGATTCATTAGGCTAAGGGCCTCTAGGATGTTATCTCATCTAGTCTTGGCCAAAACCCCTCCAATCTGGACACCTTACCGATAAACTATTAGCTTTGATGGGGCTGGGATCATGGCTCAGCACTAGAGTACTTGCCTAGCATGAGCCTGTGGGTTTGCTTTCTAACACTGTAAAACCAAACCACACCACACCACACCACACCACACCACACCACATCACACCACACCACACCACACCACACCACACCACACCACACCACACCACACCACACCACACCACATCAAACCAAACAAAAAACCCAAACCAAATTCACTCAACCCTGCCCCCCAAAACAAAAATCCTTTCTCCCCATCGGATTAACTAAAAGATTGCCAAGAATCCCTTCCTACTTTTTTGGGGGGGCAGGGATAGGGGTATGGAAGTAGGCTGAAAACTAGGAATGTAGTTCAGTGCTACCAGATTCTAAAGCAAACACACTGAAATTAAAAAACAAAATTAGTGTGTGTGTGTGTGTGTGTGTGTGTGTGTGTGACTTTGTGGTCTGTTTTTTCCTGCTACCTCCATGTTGGTTCTGGGAATCAAACTCAGCTTGGCAGGGTTGTACCACAAGTGCCTTATCCCCTAAACCTCTGCAGCACCCACCTTTGGGCTAACTCCTTTTTTTTTTTTTCCTCCAGACCATGCAAATAAAATAGTAGACACTTTTAACCACTGTTTTGAGCACGTCTCGCCATCCCTTTTGAGATTCTATGTTCCTTCAGGGTCTGACCCAAGTTTGTTTTATATCTCTTGAAATTATATCTTCAGCACACCAGAAGAATAGAAAGAAAGTTGATCAAGTTGTTAGAAGTGAATGGTACCATCATTCCAAATTTGGGTCCAATAAAACTTCAGAATGAATTATGGAGTTTTGTTCATGCAGTTAATCTCTGTTTATACTCCATTAATCCACACATTTATAAGTTTCTAGCCAACGGCTTTCAGAAGGGTGTTTGGAGTTCAGGGATATGAGATTTGCTTTCTGTGGCCATTTGGGTATGGAGGGCAGTGGAGGGTTATTCCCCAGGGCTAGGTCGGCAGGCAGAATTTCTGGTGTTAATTGTCTGTGTTCATCTCGATGCTGGAAAACCATGGAGTCTTGCTCATTTATTACCTTCAGGGGCCTGATTGTGTTCTAGGAAGCCAGAGCTTCATCATCCTTCCACCGAGCAGTGATAGCTCCCATTCTTTAATCCTTGCAGAACTCCGTGTCTCTCCCCTGATCGCCTCTCACTACCTACTTGGCAGTACAGTGATTTATGTGCACGTCTTGTTTCCATTATTACCCAGTGAGCACTTCAACATTGGGGGCCCCATGCATCTCGTTATTTCCTACTGTGCACACGTGGTGCCTGACACATAGTAGGAACTCAGTACATCTTTAAAAAGTGATTAAATTAGGTTTAAATTCAGCAAATATCATTCTGCCTATTTTACTAACACCATTTTCAGCATTTTTTTTCCAGCTGCCCACTATTCATGTGGGTGGTATGAGCTGAAACTGCTGAAGAGGGATGTAATTTCCCTTGTTAATATAATTACTGCCATATATTATCACAGCACTAAAGTCATAATAACACCCTCATTTTCAGTGGCCTATACACTTCACCAAAATGATCTCGGGAGGAGAAATTTATCATGTTTGTTTTCTGTCTCAAGGTGAGGAGCTGCCGAGTTTGGTGGGTATGGACTCAATCCCTTAGAGTGACAGGTGTGCGGATGAGGGGATGTCACCTCTCAGGAAAACGAGACATGGTTCTTATTTGCATCCAGATAATTTATCCACTGCTTGGATCCCCAACTCAGAGTAGGGGGTGGGTAGTAAGATAGTTTTTTCTCTGTGGGTGTTTCATATTTTTGGAACATAATGAACAAGGAACTAAAAACCTGGAGAAGAAACAGGGGAGGAACTATCTGAGTCCTGTTGCCACCAGGGTAGCAGGCCCATCTGGGGCAGGCTAAGGGCTCTGACAGCTGAATTCAGGGGGCAAAGATAGGATGTGCAATTGTTAATGGCTGATCGGTCATTATAAACACAATGTCTTGATGTGTGCATGTGATGTGTGTGTATGTGTGTGTGTGTGTGTGTGATGGGTGTGTGTGAGTGATGAGTGTGTGTGTATGTGATGTGTATATGTATGTGTATGTGATGTGTGTGGGTGTATGCGTGATGTGTGTGTATGTGTGTGATGGGTGTGTGTATGAGTGATGGGTGTGTGTATATGTGATGTGTATGTGATGTGTGTGGGTGTATGTGCGATGTGTGTGCATGTGTAGGTGTGTATGTGATGAGTGTGGGTGTATGTGTGATGTGTGTACATGTGCAGGTGTGTATGTGATGAGTGTGTGTATGTATGTGTGTGTGATGGGTATGTGTATATGTGTGTATGTGGGATGGGTGTGTGTGTGTGTATGTATGTGTTTTTGTGTGTGTGTATTGTTGTTGTTGTTATCTTAAGAATCCCTGCCCCTCCAGCTAAGGGACTGACTTCAGCTCAGAATTTAAAGGGGACTTTAGTTGAATAAAGGTAAGTCAGGGTTTCTATTGTTGTGATGAAATACCATGACCAAAATTGAGGGAAAATAAGGTATGACTTGTTTACTCTTCTGCATCACTGTTCATTTAAGGAAGTCAGGACAGGAGCTCAAGCAGGGCAGGAACCTGGAGGCAGGAGCTGACAGAGAGGCCATGGAGGAATGCTGCTTTGTGGCTTGCTCATCTTGGCTTGTTACCCTGCTTTCTTATAGAACCCAGAATGCTAGCTCAGGGTAACCCCATCCACAACTGATTGGGCCCTCTCCATCAATCATTAACTAAGGAAATGCACTACAGGCTATCCTATAGCCCACAGCTCGATCATATGGAGGCATTTTCTTGATTGAGCCTCCCTCTTCTCAGATGACACTAACTTGTGTTAAGTTGACACAAGACTAGCCAGAACAAGCAAAATCAAGCTGGTCTGTGTTTACTCTTTGGGTGGCTAGAAGTGGGACATCAGCTCTGCTTACCTGCTAGAGGGTCAACCGTGAGGAAGAGGAATGACACAGACTTGAACTGTAGAGAGCACCAGAGACAAAGATATGTCTCAGCGTGTTTTAGATATTATATCATGCAAGCTAGGCTTTAGCCACTAAGAGGTCAAATACAGAAGCCAGAGGTCAAAATCATGCTGGACCTTTAAGGAATAAGACAAAAAAAAAGGAGGTTTCTAAAAGGGAAGAGGGTCTACAATGAAGTACCCTCAACGGCAGAAGCTAAACTTGGAAATACCTGACTTGGGATCTAGAACTGATATCTCTATTTAAACATCCATTTTTTAGTTGGAATACTTCTAAGGAATCCTTGACCTTGGCTTTTTCTAGAAGTTCTTCAACTGCAGCTGCTTTAAGCCTGCGTGACATTGGAGTCACTTGAGAAGTTTTAAAATCTCAGTAACCCCCACACCACTTGTGCATTTGCCCCTAGTAGATTTGAACATAGATTGAGAACTATTTCCAGATGTTGCCCTGGGCAGGAAGAAGAGGCTTCAGTGACCACTAGAGACCAGCAGGAACATTACCAGAAGAAGAACCAGCATTTGGCCAGGAATTCCTAGCTGGCAGCTACTATTTATAGGGTGATTATCTGTGCCAAGCACTTTCTTCATGAACTCATCTGATCCTCACACACAGTTTGTAAAGAAGACTTTATTAACTCTGCTTCAGAGATGAGAACGTGAAGGATCAGAATGAACCAGACATTGAACCCAGGCCTTTGATTCTTCGGTCAACCTAATAGGGCTATTGCATTTATATCAGTGGCATTAGAAGCTATCGTCGTATTAACTCCAGAGATAGACTTCAACTCAAATTTTTGCTCTGAAATTGAAGGCTGGATGATTGGGACAAATTACTTAATTTCTCTGGCCTTTAATTTTCTTACCAGTACAATGGGAACAGAGTGGTTTTGAGGCTTAGTGGAGATAATTCTCATAGGATACTGGCTGGTTCAAGCTAAATACTGAGGAAGTTACCCACTATGATTAAAACTGTCCCAGAAAGCAGAGGCAGGATAGGAAATACAGTAATCAAGCTTAGCAACCCAGCTGGGAAGGGCTGATAAGGTATTCTAGAGGTAAGAGGAACATATACATAGCACCTCACCGGGACTTTCTATACCATCCTGTGCGGGTGGGAAAGCTGAGATGGGAAGGAAGACGAGTCAGTGACATTCTGAGATCGTCCTTTCTCCCTCCTTTGGACCCAAAAGTTCCCCCTGTACTGTTCCTCTTCTGTCTAGTGTGTGCTTTGTTGGTTGAGATCTAATATTCGGGTCCAATTTCAGGTGATAATGGCGCAAGAAGGTACTCCGCATGGAAGCATTTGACCTTTCCAAAGAGATTCAATTAACCCTCAGGACCTGAAGGAATTAACCTGCCATGGTGTAATTTAAGGCCCTGCAAGAGGTCCTGGGAATTGGTGCTGAGTGGGGTGTGTTCCTTTGGTCAGCCAAGACACAGCACTTCCTTGTCTGTTTAAAGGACTGTTGTGAAGGTATCTAGGTAGCCAGAACCACCCCCAGCTTACTTTAGTATTGTCTAAAGTCTATGGTTGTCCACAGGGACCCAATACATTCTCAAAATTATTTTGTTAAATGAAATCTAAAGAACATATTTAATTGGCACCTCATACTTCTACATAGCAATTCATGAATGATGAACAACTTCGAGCACAACGTTTTTAAAAAGTAAAAAAAAAAAAATAATAATTGAAGTGCCATATAATACTTTGTAAAATTTTGATTTTTTTTTGTTGCTTTCAAAATTAATTTACTCATTTAGCAAATGAATATTATCTGCTCTAGGAAACTTCTGGTGGAAACTTGATACATTGATGACAATCAAGAAGAACTACGATTGTTTTCTTCATAATCTTTTTTTGAAGTTAGTTCACCTTTACTTTAGGCATGCTCTTAACCAAGAGGATGCTTGATCCTTTGAATGTATATGTTGAGAATCCCCCAGGCTTTAGTCTGGACTCTTTTCCACTTACAGTCTATGGGCTCTTTGCATAGATGCTTAAATTCTGTGTATTAAATGTGATAGGAAATAAAAGAATCGACTACTGCCAGGTAACATTCAATTCTTGAGATTTGAGCAAATGATTATGAAACATCTCTCTCACTTTCACGATGTAGGACCTCGTCTGGTAATTCCTGATAAGCTTGAAGCTCTGATGCTAGTATTAGCTTGCCATCCATTACTCAGATGAAGTCCAAGGAATAGTGTTTGGAGAATGCCCCTGGTAGCGGTGTCAGTGTACTTTGAGGCTAGCACCACACTTAAAGTGGAGGCAAAAACAGTCTTCTATGCAAGTAGATTAGAGGATAGTAATTTGACATTTCTGATGGTTCGTATGTAGAGTTTTCAATTTGGAGTCCACTTCATTCCTGCTTATGGCTTCAATTTTTTATCTTGGGTAAGTTTGACAGTTTGAGAAAGCAGAGACCCTGGAGACTGGCTGTTAGAGATTTAAAATCTGAAAAGGGAAAGAGAAGATGGCATAATGGCATTCAGAGTAGCTGGCCATAGTATGAGGGTAGAGAAAGAGTAGGAAAGGCAGAGGAGACAAGAGGAGAGGAAGTGATGTCATGCGTGAAAGCAGATGCCACTCTTCCTGGGCTCCTGCTGAGCCTTGTGGTTTATGTCCTTTCTGCAGTACTGATGTTGGCTCACTTGAGATTTATTTATGGTGGTTGAGCTTAAGTAGCTCTGCCTATACACTCCAAAGAAAGAGATCAAATGAGAGGTATACTGCAGAGAAGAATGTATAAGAGATCAGCACATGGTCTGGAGAGATGGCTCAGCCATTAAAGGCTAGGCTCACAACCAAAACCATAAGAGATCAGCACATGTTTTGTCTCATGTCCTGAGTCTTTCTAAGAAATGCTTTGTGAAATGTGGGTAGTAGGGGTAGCCTTCCTGTGCTAAGCATTAGTGGATAGGACGAGAGATGCATAGACCTTAGACACATTCAGATATAACTCTGTAACTGCTATCTTTTTTTTTTTAATAGTTCGAGCCAAACAGCTTTACTGCTCGCTCGCATTCTTTAGATCATGGCTTATAAAATGGAGATGATGACAGTATACAATTTGTGGAATTGTGGGTATAGAATAGCATCGGCCTACTTAAAATACTTGTGATGATTAATTTGATGTGTCATCTGAGATGAGGGGTTTGGGGGGCGTTTACTTACTTATTATTTCTGCATGTTTAACTGTGAGTGTATTTCCAGATGAGACAGGCATTGGGATCAGTAGAATAAATGAGGTGGATTACTCTCACAATGTCCAGTTGCTGTAGGTCTTGGTGAAATAAATAGGTAGAGGTAGAGAGGCTTCAGTCTCCATATGCTTGCGTGGGAGTCAGGGTATTAGTCTCCTGCTCTTGAATAGGAAGTGTCACCACTGATGTTTCTGGTTCTCAGATCTTTGGATGCAAAATGGAATTTACATGATTAGTGTGGTGGTTTGAGTAAAAATGGGCTCCACAGGCCCATTGGGAGTGGCGCTATTTGGAGGTGTGGCCTTGTTGGAGTAGGTGTGGCCTTGTGGGTAGGCTTTGAGGTCTCATATACTCAAGTCACACCCAATGTGGCATTCTTTCTCCCCCATAGGCTTGTTCAAACGTACAAGTCTATGGGAGCTATACCTAAACAGAGAATAATGCAAAGTACATTTAGTTCAACTTCCAAACTCCCCATAGTCTATAGCAGTCTCAACAATGTTAAAAGGCCAAAGTTCAAAGTCTCTTCTGAGATTCATCTGATCACTTAACTGTAAGCCCCAAAGCAAGACAGGAAACCAGCTGGGCAAACCCCAAACTCTGCATCTCCATGCCTGATGTCAAAGTGGTCTTCAGATCTCCACTCCTTTTTCATCCTTGTTTGGACCCCCTTACTCTATTACCAGCTTTCTGTTTTCCAAACCCCTCACTGCCTAAGCTTGACTGACCTGGAACTTGTTCTGTAGATTGACCCTGAACTCAGATCTGCATGACTCTGTTCCCAAATGCTAGGATTAAATGTGTACTACCAATGCCTGTACTTAAGCTTTTCTTTATCTGAAATTTGCTCTGTCCCAGGCTGGCCTTGAACTCAGAGATCTGCTTGGCTTTGTCTGCTGAGATTAAAGGTGTGTACATCCATCCCTAGACCTAAATTTAGCTGGGTGGGATCTTACCGCAAAGCCCCATTCCCTTAACCTGTTATCTTGTGGAACATGGGCTTCAGCTCCATTTTACTTCCTGGTGCTCCTTCAATACTTGAACCATACATTTTATATTTTTCCTTTCTAAGCTTGCTATGCTCGTTCAACATGCTCTTTATGAATCTTAACCAGAGAACAAACTTCCTTTGTCAATGTAATTAATACAAATCTCTTTACCTTAGCCACAGGTAGACTCTTCAGACAAGGGCAAAAAGCAGCCACATTCTTCACAAAGACAGCACAAGAACCATCTCTCTGCCACATATTAAAATTCTCCTCTTCTGAAACTTCTAAAGCCAGGCTTCCACAGTTCAAATCACCTCAGTAGCAAAGTCTTTCATATTCCTATAGCATAGCCCTTTAAGCCTCACTTAAAGGGTTCCATTGTTTTCCAAATACAAAGTCCCCAAATCCACATTCTTCCAAACAAAATCATGGTCTGGTCTATCATAGCAATACCCCAGTTGCTGGTACCAACTTCTGTCTTAGGGTTTTATTGCTGTGAAGAGACACCATGACCAAGGCAACTCTTATAAGGACAGCATTTAATTGGGTCTGGCTTATAGGTTCAGAGGTTCTGTCCATTATCATCAAGGTTGGAGCATGGAAGCATCCAGGCAGGCATAGTGCAGGAGGAGTGAAGAGTTCTGCATCTTCATCTGAAGGCTGCTAGGAGAAGATTGATTTCCAAGCAGCTAGGACAAGGGTCTTAAAGCCCATGCTCACTCCAACAGGACCACACCTACTCCAACAAGACCACACCTCCTAATAGTGCCACTTCCTGGGCCAAGCACATACAAACCATCACAACAATTATGGGCTAAACTTCTGAGACTAAGCCATCTCTAATTAAATGTTTTTTTATTTTATTTTATTTTATTTTATTTTATTTTATTTTATTTTATTTTATAATAGTTGCCATGGTCATGGTATCTCTTCACAGCTATAGAAATCCTAACTAAGACAATTAATTTTCTCACTTTGAAAACTTAGGCTGAAAGACATTAAAGGCTTTCCTGGGTCTCTAGGATACAGAGGGCATATTGTAGGACTTTACAAATGTCATAATTATGCCAATTAACTCATAAGTCTGTTTTTAGGTTTATATAATACATGTGTCATTGATTCTAATACTCTGGAGAACCCTGACTAATATACTTGGTAATCTATATAAATGTTAAGTGATCATTGCAAAGTGGCCATTGTTTGGAGAAAGATCCAAAGAAAAGATGCATAAATGATTTAGTTTTACTTGAGCTGACTCTAATTCTGAATGCATTTGAGTTGATAAAATTTATGATCCCCCAATATTTACATATTCTGTGGAGGTGTCATTTTGAGAGAAAATCCCATCTGACAATGACTTATTGAATGCCCATAATGTTATAAGCACTGTGCGTACACACGGCTGCATATTGTAATCATCACAGAGAAGCAAACAAGACAGATCTCCATAAAACGAACTCAACCATCCACAAACTAAGCAAACCATAGTTAGACGCATATCAAAATGGTGCATTTGGAAAAATGACTAGCAGAATTTAAAAACTGAGGTAATTGATTTTAATTATGTTTGTGAAATTAGAGTGCCAAGGCAGACAAAATTGCATAGATTTGAAGATTGACGAAGTGTAAGTTACTTATCCCAGACATGAGCATTTCGGCCTAGGCTTGGAGATGTGAGTAGATCTGGTTGACTTGGGGAAGGACCAGCACACTGCTACAATGAGATTGCTTGGTGAGGAGAACTGGCGACTTAAGTTTTTGAGACAAGTTCAGACAAAGTAAGAGGAGACTGTAAAGATCAATGAGTGCAAAACCAAACAGTGTCCCCAGAAGGACAGAGTAGCTGAGGAGAGCTAACGGGAGATTTAACAGCATTCAAGTTCATGACATTAGATGATTTTGAAGTTTGGCAGGGGACAGGAGAAGTCTAGTCTGGGAAAGTAGGAATTGAATTCAGACACTGAGATTAGGCATTTCCCTCTTCTCTAGATCCTGAAACACAAGCTATTACAGTTTCCCAGATCTACTGCCTTCCCTGATGTACCCTGGGCAGACTTAGCAGCACCTTTTTGTTGTTGTTGTTGTTGGAACTTCAGTAGTATGGGAGGAGGAGAGAGGAAGCAACTGGATTGTGTTACTAGGGATGCACAAATGCAATAATAATTAGCTAGTCTGGGACCCATGAACTGGGCCATTATGGAAGCATTAGAGGAAGGCTGTTACCCAGTGAATGAGGCCAGAGCACATTCTAGAGACTGCAGGTCTGGGGTCAGAGGCAGCTCATTGAACTCTAGACATGCCTTGCCCAGGGAGTCAGCCATCCTGTGTCCCATCCTTTGGTCCTTTGGTCAGCAGTGATTTGGAACTGGGTTAGGATGAGCTTTTCTTTTTTGGCAGACAATCAGCAGTCGTCTCCTCTCTCCCCTTTTAAAAATGCCCGTAGAATAGGAACCCTGTTAGGGAAATTAGTTAGCAGCTGCTGTACATGAATGTTTAGAAAATTAATATTATTCACATTATACACTATGGAAGCAGAATTTTAATGAAGCCTAGAAACTACAGGCACATTGACCCTTTCCCCTTATTAGAGAAATCTCAGAATGCCTAACTTTCCTTGAGAAAGCTTCTCATTTCTACTCAGCTTCTATTGGGCCATTAATGACAAAAATAACACATTCCCAACCCAAAGGAGCAAATATTTCAGAACATATTGTACTAAAATATGACACTGTCAGCCAAACCATTATCTGCACTTATTTCTCATTATTAATTCCTAACAATTAGCTATTCTTTGTTGCACGGAAATGGGCTCTGCTATGCTATAAAAATGCTTTAAAGTCGTAAATGTCAGACTTTGTTTGTGCTGATTCTGTGAGAGATGGTTGCTATGTGTCCTTTTCACTATTGGGAAGCTGTCTGGAACCTGGGGTCCCCTAAGAAAGTCAATAAATACAATGGCCTCAGGTGACTCTGGGAAGAGATAGGAATTGATATGATGGGATCAGACATGTCCTCTTAGATGCACGAGGGAGAAAGGCACAGAAGGAATCCCAGAGAAAGGACACAGAGGGAGTTTGATTGAAGAAGGCAGAGCACCATCAGAGCAGAAGAAAAAGAACAGTGCTGTTGGGGAGTCCTCAGATGCATGAAGGAAAGGCGTAGGCAGCACCTTGCCAGGTGTAGTGCCGAGAGATACCCAAAGGCAAGAGGACATGGCAATTAAGGCAACTCAAGAGGAGGAAGAGAAAAGCATGCTTTCTCAGATAGGAATCCATCTTTTATGTGATTTTGTAACCTCAACCCTTGCAAAATATGGTGTTGCTTGGTATCAGAGAACCAAAAGTATGTTTTGTGAAAGAAATTCAGAGCAACAGTAGAGAGAGATGAAAGGGATGGGAGAAGGAGGAAAATTAAGAACAACGAGCTAAAAATCACACAGGGGGAGATTTGTTTAGCTTCTGTAGAGACATTTGCCATGCACCAAAGTGTTATAGTCTCCCATATCTAAAATGCATTACCATCCACAAAGTATTAAAGTATGAGTGTATGCACCCACATTCAGATATCTGTTGATAGGCATTAAAGGTTAAGCATAGTTCTTTGTATTTGCGATGACTGCCACCCATATTGACTAAGTAATCACTGTGTGTAGGCACTGGGTGATTTTAATTCTGAAGCTAGTAGTACACAATGATGCATGTTATTCATGTCATAGCAACAACAGTTCTGAAAGAGCGCTCACATGGGAAGATGAACCAGCCTTAGGAATGGTATTTGTACATAAAGAAACTGGCAAATGTTGCAAACTGGAGCTTCCTCCCTCTGTATCGTCATTCAAAGACATGGTCAGTGATCTCCTTCCAGATGATGGAGACGCCTGGTAGAGAGAACCCATCCCCTTCAGAGAAGAACAGACCTCAGAGAAGAATTGTCTACAATTCTACATGAACGTGTTGGCTAAAGATATCAGCTGTGTTGGTAGAGGAGATGATATAAGCACTGTGGGGACACTGTGTACAAACCTGTGATGCTTTGGCTACATGTGGAGACCCTATCTGAAAAGAAGATGAAGACAAAGACAATGATGAATGGGAAGACAAAGAAGAGACAAGATAGGAATGCTGTCATGGGACAAACCTAGGTTAGAATTGCCAGTAGGACACAGGACTATTTTACTGCCCTAACAGAGTTAATTGGCCTACTGAAATTTGTTTCCTCAACTGTCCCATGGGGGTCCAACATCTACCTTACAACATTGTCAGGTTTAACAACAGTACCTTAATAGTGCTTGCATATCCAAGAAGTCTGCTATTTATTTGGAGGCAAATAAAAAAGATGGCTTGATACATGAATATCTACTGGGATGGATACAAGACTAGACATGAAAATACAATTGTAGCCGGGAGTTGTGGCGCACACCTTTAATCCCAGCACTTGGGAGGCAGAGGCAGGCAGATTTCTGAGTTCGAGGCCAGCCTGGTCTACAAAGTGAGTTCCAGGACAGCCAGGGCTATACAGAGAAACCCTGTCTCGAACCCCCCCCCCCCCAATAAAGAAAATACAATTGTAGCAAAAACATAGAATCCAGCTATCGAGGATACATGTGCTCATTGCAAACCATTCAGTTTTCCTGAAAGTTTCCTAACTTTTGAAACAAAAGAAACAATTAAGGAGTAGTACTGAGCATATTAACAGCAAATAATAATAATTATAAAGAGCAGAAATGACTCATCTTCTATCATGTTTCTCTTCCCTCACTTTACTGTGGCCCCAGAGATCTTGATGCTTCTGAAACATTTGTAGATGGGTCTCTCCTGCAGTTATTCCTTGTCCTTTAACTAATCCCCTTAGCTGGTGTGCTGGCATCTCTCAGGTCTTTGCTTACTTTCTTCTGTCTTGCTCCAGCACCACTGCCTACCCATTGGCACTTGTAAACTTCAACCACTGGCATTCTCTGACCTGTCACTTAGCTCTGTCTCCCCCACCCCCGTACTTACCAAAACCTCCCTCACAATTCATTCATATATATTGTTATCTCCCCTTACAAGGATGCAAAATCTACAAAGACAAGAGATTTTACTTTGGTCACTATTGCATTCCCAATGACAGTTTTAATATCTGCAACCTAATTAAGTTCCCAATAGCCATTTGCTGAGGTAGAGATGAAAAAGAACTGTCTAGGCTGTCCTATAGTTACAGCTGGACTGAAGGAAGCTGTCCTAGCTGGGTTCCTGCAGAAGCAGATTTTGACAGAAGCATTCAAAGTGTAGAGGAGGAAGAAATAGTTCTTTATTTTTCAATTTTTATAGGCCAGATCCCAAGAATGAAAGAGACTAACAATGGAAAACAAATACAAATTTATTGAGTGCATTTATCTGCTATCTAGGGAATGGGTCCTGAACGGGTAGCTTCAGAATCTAGTTCATGGGGCATCTTTAACAAAGAACAGTGTATTTTTAGAGGAGAAACAAGACAAAGGAAAATTAAATTGTGTCCCTATTGGAGAAGGAGGAGGAGCAGGAAGGAGGAGGAACAAAAAAAGAAGAAGGAAAGAGGAGGAGGAGGAGAAGAAGAAGAGGAAGAGGAAGAGAAGGAGGAGGAGGAGGAGGAGGAGGAGGAAGAAGAAGAAGAAGAAGAAGAAGAAGAAGAAGAAGAAGAAGAAGAAGAAGAAGAAGAAGAAGAAGAAGAAGAAGAAGAAGTTGTTCAAATGGTGTTAAGTGGTGTGGCTCATGATGAGGGTAGAACACCCAAACAATCTGCTGTGTGGAGGGGACTTCTGTGAGCTTCTAAATCAGGCTTGCTAGTTGAGGGCTTAACCTGAATATTGCTAGATTCTAGAGAAGGGCTTTAAAAAGTCTGAGGGTCTTTTATTTCAAGCTTATATCCAACCTTAATCTTATTTCCTAGACCCAGATAATCTACTAGTTCAACAATTCAGAAGTTGTTTAGTTCATAGAGGAAAAAAATTTACTTATTATGCTAAATTTAAAAGAGCATATTTTTTAGCAAAGAGCCAACAAATATTAGTGTCACACATAAAATAGGAGCCATTGGCATAAAATGGTATCCATAGATCTCGAAGTGAATGTGCTGATGGAAAAAGAAATCTAGCATACCAGAGAGGTCCAAACCAGAATTAACTATCTCATAAAGACCCCATGTTTCACTGATTACTGTTTATGATTAAAGCTAATAATCTGGGCCAAAGGGAGTGATACAGCCCCTTACAGCAAAGCAAACAAGCCAAAACACCACTCCCAGAAGCAAAAGCTTATGTGGAACTTAGTAATAAAGTCACCAAGCTCGAAGAAAACCCTAAAGACTTATGGCTGCACTGGCATCTCTCCCAGAACCATATCTAATTTTTATGTATATAAAGTTAAACTGCTCAATTTAGTGACCTTCATTCAGGTACTTGATACTGTGGGGGTCTGGGAAATGATGCGGGGTGCCGAGTGCAGATGTGGGCTTTGACTGGTGTGGTTCATTAAAAGGAACAGCTAAGATCTCACCTTGGGCAGGTGGACAGATTAGCTCTTACCCTTCTGCGATTAACCTTCCTGTTATTCATTCTGCTAATGGGGTATATGGTGATTTATTCTTTGGCTATACAATGGGAATTGTAATACCTCATTCTCAATCCCTGGCACCCACCCCTTTGATCTTTCCTGATATAAGAACTAAATGGAATAAGATATGAAAAGTTCTGTTTAATACTTATGATTAGTGCCTAATAAATCACATCAATTGATGATGGCCAGTCATTTATTTTTTTCAGCAAATGTTTATTGAACATCAACAATGGCTAGGAGCTAGTCATTTTTCTTGGGGTTTGTCACTGAGCAAGATAGGCAAAAATAATAAAGGTGTTGATTCCTGCCCTTAAGGTGTTGATAGTCTAGCGGGAGAGATGTAGGTAGAAAACAAGCATTTGATACAACAGATATGTAAGTTGCAATACTGGTTAAAACTGATAAATGCTGTAGAAGAGAAATGGAATGAGAAGTGCCAGGAGGATAATACTTGTGATTTGATTAATGGCAAAAAGGTGTACTTAATAATGAAGAGGGCCTAGGCAGTGGATTCCAGGTAGAGGCAAGAGTCAGAGCAGAAGTCTTAATGGCTCTGCCTGATACAGAAGTCTCAGTGACTCTGCTGATACAGGGAATAATAGTAAGAGAGTTAGTAGGGCTTGTGAAGTAAGCAAATGTCAGCAGGCAGGAAGAGGGACAGGGAGTTAGAGAGGTAACTGTTGGGGTGAGAGAAACAATTTGATCTTGTTGGTCCCAGTGTGTCTCTGTGAAGACTGGCTCTCTGGTGAGAAAAATGACATCTCTCTGAGGTTTTGATGCCAAGCAACTCAACCTGTACCCCCCCTTGAAAAGATCATTTTAGCTATTCTCTTGAGAATGGACTCTGGAGAGGAGATAGATGCAAGAGATCTGGAAGAAGGTGATAGAGTCATTGAGGTAAGGGGCACTGAATGACCTGACTTGATGCATGGGGCAGGGCTCAGGGGAAGTTGTCTCATGACAAGTGCTGGGAAGTGGTTGGGTTCTGGTCACATCTCAAAGGGAGCCTATGCACGTTTCCTCAGAGGTGGATGTGGTGCTTCTTGGACAGCTATTAGCTAGTGTTCTGCCTTGAAGATCTGAAAGTCAAGAATTGCCACCAAATGAGGAGAGATGATTTCTTAGCTGGGTTTTATTGCTGTGAACAGACATCATGACAAAGCCAACTCATAAAGACAACATTCAGTTGGGGCTGGCTCACAGGTTCATAGGTTCAATCCATTATCATCAAGGTGGGAACATGACAACATCCAGGCAGACATGGTTCAGGAGGAGCTGAGAGTTCTACATCTTCATCTAAAGGCCACTAGGAGAAGACTGGCTTTCCTGTGGTTAGGAAGATTGTCTCATTGCCTAGCCCCACAGTGACATACTTCGTCCAATAAGGCCACACCTACCTCAACAAGGTCACACCTTCTAATAGTGCCACTTCCTGGGCCAAGTGTATTCAAACCACCACAGATGAGCGGAAGGAGACAAAGTGCTTTTTGGGCAACAGTGGCCAGGTTTACTTAGAGATGTCTGCTAGACAACTGAGCAAAGTTGAGAATTTATCAGGAGCTCAGCAGAGAGATGGGATGTTTGGGAGTTGTGGGGTCACAGAGGTTATTTCAAGACTCATTCAGGCTGGAGTCACTAAAGGGGTGAGTGAAATAAGATGGAGGGTTGAGGACTCAGCTCCAGGACATCTCTCTCTCCAAAAGAATATAGAGAACAAGGCAAAGAAACCAGAGCAAGAAAGGAAGGTGGAGAGTCAGGGGTGGAATCCTGGATGATAATGAAGACCATGCCTGGAGGAGAAAGCTGCGGTTACAGGCCTAGTGATATGAGGGTAGAGAGATGACCTACTGGCCAACCAATGTACTGCGTGGAGAAAAGTGGGCAAGTATGAGATAAATTCTGATTGGCGTGGGCCATGGGGGGGAAACCTAAGTCAGGGAGCATAGGCAAAGGGCTCAAGGGGTTTGATTTTGAAATGGAAGAAGAAAAGGGGGATAGAGAAATAGCTTAGTGGGCAAAGTGCTTGCTTTACAAACATGGAGACCTGAGCTCAGTCCCCAGAATCTATGTAAAGAAACCAGGTATAAGATGTGTGTATATGACCATCTCCAATTGGACTCCATGAGTTATATAAAAGTAAGAGCAAACATGTTGAAGTTGGAAGGGAGAGATTTGGGGGAGGTGGCATCCAGGGAGGAGTTGGTTTGTGTGTGGTGAATATGATAGAAACAGACTTCATGCATATATGAAATTCTCCAAGAGGAAATAACCTATTACATTAAGAAATCTAGGCGAGGTAATGCATTCTTGAAATTCCAGCCCTGGGTAGGCGGAGTCAGATGATTCCCTGGGGCTCTCTGGCAAGCCAGTCTAGATGAATCAGTGAGCCTCTGGCCACTGAGAGCTCCTGTGTCAAAAGTAACAAAAAAATGGTCAACACCCAAGGAGCAATAGCTAAGGCTGCTCTAGGGCTTGCACATGGCACCTACCCCATATGTGCCCCATACTCACAGGTAAACATTCCTCTCCCTGCCCTCACACACTGAGGGGTGAGGGGAGAAGAAAAGGGGCAAATGAGTGTTAGATGGAGGGAAAGGTAAAATTCTTTCTCTCAAAAGAGAATGCCCTTCTCATATAATAGGAGCAGCCCAATGGGAGCAACAGCTCAGATGATGCTACAGCAGACCTGTTACTGATCGCTCCATGAAGCCACCCCACGCCTGTGTTGGCTATTCTCTGTTGTCAACTTGGCCACATCTGTAATTAACTAAAATCAAAAAAAAAAATGCAGGGCACACCTGTGAGAGAGCTTTGCTTAATCTGAAGTAGATTGATCCCACTTTTAATCTGGACCTTTGAGATAGGAAGACACTCTCCCTTGATTTGGATCTTGAAGCAGGAAGAAACACTTTTAATCTGGGTCACACCTTCTGCTGGAAGACTACATAAGGACATGGGCCAGATCTTTTGCTGGAAGCCCATATAAGGACATGGAAGAAGGAAACTTTCGCTCTTTGCCTCCTTGCCTTGCACCTTGTTAGAAAGTCTATTCCTTCACTGGCATTAGAGTCTTCTTCTTTGGGATTAAAGTGTATACTGAAGACAAGATGAGATATCCAGCCTCATGGACTGAGCAGCTACTGGGTTCTTGGACTTTCTGTTTGTACCCAGACATTGTTGGATCAGCCTAAGCCACTCTAATATATGCATATGTGTATATATACACATATGTATATATATATCATATATTATATATGCACATGCATTTTCTCCATATATTCTAGAATTATATGTATTCTATTCTTTCCATGTACTATTTTATTCTACACACATGCACACACCTATATATATGTGTGTGTGTATATATATATATATATATATATATATATATATATATATATCCAGAATGTATATAATTCTATCAGCTCTACTACTCTGGAGAACCCTGACTAATACAACTCTCCAATCCCCTAGGAGGTTGGTGGTCTTCTGACGATCTTCATTGAATCATTAAAACCAAGGTGTGGTTCTGTGACACGCTTTCTTGGTGTAAGGTACAGCATGGATCACTCAGCCAGCACATTAAGCCACTCCCTTTTCAGTAGCCACAGGATGGATTGATACACTCACTTATTTATTTTTCTTTTGATGGAAATCAAGGTGAGCCACACATTTTGATGTGTTTGGCATTACGAAAGATGCTACAACAGTTGTTTGTTTCTGTGCATTCATATTTCTATACACCGGAGTCTAGGATGTATTTATTTGTATCTGTATAAATACTTTTATATCTAGGAGTCTAGAAACAGAGAAGCTGAGTAGAAAGGAAAATGAATTTATAGGCTCAATAATTTGGCCAGCTGGATCTCCAGTGTGGGCACTTATGTAGCTGCTCACTGAGAGGGCATCACAGGGAATGTATGTGCCCATGGACATGAAGTATGTTATTGTTCTTTAAGTTTTTAAGAAAATTAATCATTTTTATTTTGGAAATTATAGTTAAATTACATGGTTTCCTCCTTCCCAAACTTACCAATATACCCTTTCTTGCTCTCTTTCAAATTCATGGCCTCTTTTATTCATGAATTTTTATCACATGCATATATGTATATCTATGTATACATTTCCTTAAATGCATAGATACAACCTGCTCATTTTGTATAATGTTACTTGTATGTATGTTTTCAGGAATCACCATTTGGTATTGGATAATCAATTGATGTGTCCTTCCCTGGGGGGAAACCATTTCTCCTGCTCAGGTCTCTGAGTTTCTGCTTCTATTTTTCTTGCAAGACAGAGCATGATAGGAATCACTGTTGGCAAAGTTGCCTGCTATTTCTGGGCCTTTATGCTCCTTTGGATCCACTACCAGTTACTAAACACTAACAAACTTTGGAGACAGTTCTAAAATGAAGTAGTGAGGTGTTGTGTCTCCTAGAAGGGCTGATGGCATTCCAGTGACAAAGCTGCAAAGTGTTAACAGCATTACTTAAAGGTCACCAGATGCGGGATTAAATTGTCACTAATCTATTTTTCATGCCAATGTGAAATTGATAATTCAAGGGAAGCAGGTTTTCTTATCAGTGAATGTCACAGTGTTCAATAATTATTGTATTTATTATTTCCCCATTCAAAATTAAAATTCTGATTGGTGAGGAAGCCGTTTATGAGTCTGGGGAGAGCTTCTGACATTTAATATAATCCCCCAGTAAGTCAGATGGGGAGTTGTTTTGATGAAAGCTGCGGACAAAGTGCTATTAAACTAAATGCGAGGAAGACATTATTTTGTAAATAACTATGGTGATTAAAGCTTTGTTTCACATCATTAAAAATGTGTTACCCCATCTCCATTACGTCTCATTAACATGGTTCAGCAAGAGAGGCCTCTGTTCACAGCCACACAGAGAAAGAAAAGTTTCTACGTTTAGAGGCAAACTTAAATGATGCCAGAAATCTGGCCAATATATCATAGAAGGCCAAGGTAGTCTGCCTGCTGGTTCTTTAATAGTATCGTTATGTCCTTAGCAGTTACAGGCTTCTGGAAGTTTCTCATAGAATGTGCTCTATGATTTATGTAAATCCACTTCAGCATTGTCCTGTCCTTGTACCAGTGAGGTCTTATTGACCAAGTGAGAAGTTTAAAAAGTCAGTACAGTCTCATTCAGTCAACATGACTTCTGCCAAGCCTCCAGCCCCCAACTGGGTCAGCATTATTGCTCATACAATTAGTGATGGCTGCCTGGGAGAGACTCCCTGCAGCAGCCTCTCTCCCAAGTCCATCCATTTCCTCTTGCCCAGCAGGCCGGCGCCTGACTCATTTCAGCTTTCATTAGCCTCTGCAGCTTCTGTCCATGAAGGTGTGGCTCACCTCATCCCACACATTCTGTGGAGCAAAATAAAACACCCCCGCAACCCAAGTCCCCACTCTTGTCACTGAAGAATTTGACTGAAGGCTGAAAATCTTGGTTTCTAAATAAGGAGGCAGTCATCGCTAATCTGATGTTTGGCATAATGAAGTTTCTTTCTGTAAGAATCTACTCTAGCCTCTGTCCACTTGCGTCAGCCTAGCTCATGAGGGCATGCAGAAGCCTGGTTAGGGGTCAGTTAGGAGTGATAGTACAGCTGTAGGCTTGGTTGAGCACCAGGAGACTCTGAGAGGAACTGGTTTGGGTTATAAGGTATTAGATTTCTCTTGAGTTCAATCATACCTTCGGTGTTTACTGTAGATAAGTGTCTCACATATTATCTCAAGTAAAAATTGTTCCAGAACAACTGTATACAGTGTTTAAGGTTCTTTTTCTTATGACTCTTGGGCCAACCTTCTGCAGTGAAGGTTGTCATGCACGAAAAGCAAAGGGACTCCCAATGCCTAGGCATTCTGACCAAAAAAAGAATTTGCTTATTTGTAAGGCCAGCTAAGGGCATCACAGATCATCATTCTGGCTGCCAGATGCTTGTCCTCAGGTTACCATAGGACTTGGTACTGTTCTGATCAACCCAACCTAGTGATCCTCATATCCATCCAGGGCATATGATCCGAGACAGGTAGTTTCCAAAGGGAAATTGTTGTGTTGTGTATAGAAATGAGAGATGAGGTTCAGGATTGTTCAAATTAACAGATTCTTACTCCACTGTATAACTAAGCCATGACCCAGACTCCTTAGAACATAAGTAAACACAGTGATGTCGTGACGCCCACGTTCATATGTACAGACGACAATGAGATGGAAAAATGTATCTGGTTTGTATTAGCTACAGCTATACCCCTGTGTCTACATGTCTGACAAAAGTAATTAATTCAGGAAGGGTTTCTTTTGGCTCAAGTGTCAGTTGTTATGTGTGTGGAAGGCATGGGAAGAAGTCCAGTTTATCATAGGAGAGAGTGGTAGGGACTGTTTACATCATAGTGAACCATAATGCTGAGTGAGGAACTGGGTCCCAGACTATAATCTTTAAAGGCCTGTCATAGTGAGCTACTTGAGGCAGCTAGACCTTACCTCCTGAAAGTTCCTTGACCTTCCAACACAACACCCCCACTAGCGAACAAGAGGGTAAGACATGAACACATAGATGACGTTTTAGATCAAACCACAGCCCAGTTTATACAGCCCATCTGAGAGAGCTAATTAATAGAGGCATTAATTTCAGCCCTTGCGGGAACAACCTCCATCTTGCTAATAGAGTTAACTTCTGGCCTGCTTTGGGTGTTTCATGTCTGTCTGTTAACCAGAAAAGGATGTAAAGAGGGAAGTTACTGTTATCCCATTGTCTAAACGAACACACACACACTGTAAATGTGTTGCTTGTCATGTCTTAATTGACTACATTCAGGTTGCTCACTCCTTTGTTCTCTTATCTTTCTAAATTCTGGACCAGAGTTCAGAAGAAGATCTGACTGCAAAAGCTCTATCAACAACCCTGAAAGCAGGTAATCTGGATAAGGCCCAGTCACCAACCTTAACTTCCTTGCTTAACCCCTGTGTCAAAATATAATTAGTCAGTGCAATAGCCCACCCCTCTCCCCATTACTTATGTTCCCATCCTATAAAAATGTTATACTATCTCCCTTCAGATACTTGGTTCAGAGTATGAACTGGCCACACTTTCCTGAGAGAGCAGAAAATAAAGCTTTTGTTGTTAGGGTGCTGACCCTAAAGTAAGTTTTCTCAGCTTTCACTCTGAACCCAAGAGTGGGATAAATTAAAATAAAGTTACACACACACACACACACAGTACAATAAACAGTTAAGAACCCTGTTAGACGCTGCACCGATCACTATGGTAAAAACACCTTACAAATAACTTGAGCAGGGAAAAAGTTGATTTATCTTATGGTTTTGGAAGTTTTATCCACTGGACTTGAAAGAAAAAGTTGGTAATAAATGAAGGGTTACAGTCAAAAGGTATTATTATTATAGTTTTCTTGTAAAAAAGGTGCCTGTTGTGCAGGAAATAGTCCTTAGAGACAGAGTAGAATCTCACAGGAACATGTGCCTGGTTGAACATGAGCCTCTTCCTGGAAATCATTAGAGGGAGCAGGAGGAAATAGGCTTTATAAATCAATAAGTTCATAAACACAGACCAGGACCTGTGCTCTCCCAGATTCCTCTCCCTCCTAGCCCCCAGCTAGCCCTTTATTTTAAGACCATAAGATACTTCTGGCTAGAGTTGAGTTTTGTAATTAATTCAGAGGACCAGTCACTCCGTGAAGTTTAGAGGAAGTGTTCTTTGTAGGTGAGAGAGACTTGGGTCTGTTGCTTAGAGGTTTAAAAATGGCAAAGTTCTGCCATTTGAATGGTTGGTAAAAAATATGCTTCTAAACTCTTTCTGGCCTTGGAGTTGAAGGCCTCAGACCATCAGACTGTGAGGAAAGCCAACAGAGCAAAATGGAAGCAGAAAATGTCCTGTGAGCCACTTTCAGACATTTGTCTTGGAATCTTATTCTTTTTAATTAAAAAAAAAAAAACCTTAGGCTGTGGGTATCTCTCACTGACAGAAGGATTGCTCACCCAGCACAAAGTCCCAGGTTTAATGCTCAGTATCAAGGAATAAATGAATAAGTAAATAAGGGATATAAAATTAGGTGTCTCCTATAAAATATAAGAGGTCTCAATATTTTTATCTAATAGAACAAGTCACAGTCTAAGAATGATGACACTGATAGATGCGTCGTGTCTCATCCACCAGACAGGAGGATTGACATGAATTTCAGGATAGCTCGGGCTTTATGGGAAGCCCCAGGCCAGCCTAAGATACCATGTGAATCTTCTTAAAAACACCAATAAATATACCTGCAATTTGATGAGCATATAATGAATGTATTATCTTCTTATTTAGTTACAATAGCATCACTTGGCTGTAGGTAATGTGGTCTTGTTCCTTTTATAGAAGAGAATATCAAAGTCTGGAAATATTAATGCTAAAGCCAGACAGCACCAACAGTCCAAACTTCATGATTTGAACCTGTGTTTTTCCTGCATACTGAGACCCACTCCAGATCAGCACTACTGGAAATTTTCCTACTAACATCTTAAAAGGCTTAACCTCTACAGAACTTTAAAGACAATTGCTTATTTTCAACCTTCTTTAGGAAGTTTCTCAGTTTTCTGAGGTGATCCTGGGATGAGCGAGGTAACCAGCTGCATCTAGATTCTCATTCTCTTCCCGACAGTCACCTCTCACCTTTTCTCTGTCCTCCTGGGCACAGCAGAATCAACCTGAGAGAGAAAATAGGAAGACAGTGGGATCCTTTGTCACCTCCTCACTACCCTCAAGGACCAGGAAAGTGGTTATGCCCTGCTGGGTCAGCCCAACAGGCCCTGGATTTCTGTTTTTCTATGTTAATTAGAAAGTAGCATCTTAAGAGCCAATTTTGACTAAGAACTCCGTGTCCAATTTTCTCCTGGCCTTGATTTTGAGTGGCCTGATCAATATTAAATCTAATTTACAACGATGGCCCCCGCGAAGCTGGCAAATGTTATGTCAACATCCCATAATGACTTGGGCTTCCCGAGCACACTTGTTATCCCTGGCCACATCTGCCACCAGTGCTGTCTCCACTGTCCCTGCCTTTCACACCACATCTGTGACAACACCCCCACAGGTTCTCCTGTCTGTCTTCCATCCACAGAAGCCACATCATGTCAGTCCTAGTTGTCTCATTGCTGGCTGATGAACTCCTAAAAAGAAGAACACAATTAATTTTTCCCCCTTTCACAACTGATGAACCAAAGAGAGAAATAATTGCTACTCGGTTTTAATAATGGCAAATTTTATGAAATTTCCATAAAGACAATTCGGAGAGGAGTTTGGGGAGTCTTTCTCCACAGGGGGCCCAACTGGTTTGCATTGTTTCATAATGTTTATGTTATTATATTTCCATGCCATTTGCATCCCATTGTCTCTAGGGCAAGTTCTTGTGACTCATTTGCGAGGCAATGAATAAAAGAGTTGTAAGGGAACCAGACTCCAATCTTGGAGTCTTACCTCATTGGGGGGATGTAGCCCACTGAAGAGAGAGAGGCTCCAAGGTTCCAGAGAGTTTTCTGAAAGCTGGGAGGTAGCTATTACTCATGCAATCCTCTTGTTTCAAGTATTTTTGACCTTGGTTGTTTATGAGAAAAAGTCAAAACACCTTAGTTTGTATTTACCTATTTTGCACAGAGCATGCCCATTGTTTACTGCTGCTGACCAGCCTTTCCCAGTCCCTTCTTATACTTCCACATCACAGGAATTGGACATGTGCTGTTCTCTCAACCTGAAGATAGTCCCTTCTCTCTCCCCCAGGTAAGGCTTCCTCTCTTCCATGCGTCCATCCCTGAAGGCTCCCTCACCGGGTCAAATCTTCTCTTTGTAGGTTCCATTGTGTGTTAGTCAGACTTTCTATCCAATTCCTTGAGATGGTGTAAGTGAAGAGGTATTTCTTTAGTTTTTTTGATTTTTTAGTTCATGGTCAACTGGATCCATTCATTGCTTTGGGTTTTATATGAGGCACAACATGGTGGAGGGAAAATGTTCTAGTGCCTAGCAAATTATTTTGTGGTAGGCTGGAAGCAAAGAAAGGGAACACAAGGGGCCAGGGTCAAGGATACCCTTCAAAGATATTCTTAGTGATGTATGGCCCCCAAGACACTGTGCCTTCCATAATTTTACCAACTCCAAGTAGACCATTCAAATTTGTCTGTGAGTTAGGTTGAATCTGTTAAGGTCCACTTGTTTAAGGAAACACTTATAAACACACGAGAGGCATACCTTCCAAACCTTCTGGTGTCTTTTAGTCCAGTCAGATGGATGTTCAAGATCAACTTTCATATGTCACCACTTTCCCTGATTTAATTGCTCCTTAATATTTGTCCATGCAATTACATGATAATAATGTAAATGCTACCAGAGCAGGGGCCGTGTCTGTTTTAGCTCACCTATTTACCTCCTTTTCAAAAAACAGAACCTAGAACCCAGTGTCCAAGGGTTTCTATTGTGCTGAAGAGAACACCAGGGCCATAGAAACCCTTATTTCATTGGGGCTGGGTTATAGTTCAGAGGTTTAACCCATTTTCATCATTGTGGGAAGCATGGTGCCATGCAGGCAGACATGGTGCTGGAGAAGTAGCTGAGAGCTCTACATCTGGGTCCACAGGGAGCAGGAAAAGAATGGAGTTGCTAGGCTAGCTTGAGATTCTGAGCAAGGCCACACCTCCTCCAACAAGGCCACACCTCCCGACAGTGCCAGTCTCTATGAGCCTATGGGGTCCTTTTCATTCAAACCACCACACCAAGCATGATACCATGATGGGTCAGCATGTCATTCCTGCTGAAAGAAAGCTACTCTTTCTGTGCTCCTGGGCTGGCTGCTGTGATAAAGGAGAAAGTGGCAGAAAGCTTAAAACTGTAGTTTACTTCTTTCTGAGCTGAAGATTCTCAACAGACCCAGGAGTATGCGCTCCCTTTCTATCACTCCATATATGCCTGTTAGATGTCAGCTACACTTTTGGCATTGTTTCAGGTCTTAAGACATAATGGTGAGAGAGAACAGGAGAGATCGCTGCCCTCATGAAGCTAATACTGTAATGGGCAAAAGACAATTGAATGTGGTAAAAAGTACGTTTTGGGTATGTTATATAGTTGATAGCTACTACGGAGGAAAATAAAGAAAGGGTGAGTGATGGATACTGTAGTGAGGGAGGAATTCACTGGGATGGTGGTAGAGTCACATGTAATAATGGAAAAATGTTCTAAAAAATGCATTGTTAGCTGATTTCATTGGCATGTGACCATCATAACGTATGCTTACACAAAACCTAGATAGTATAGTTTAGTCGCTCATGTCTTCTTTATATATTTATGAGGCTGGTACTTATGAACTGTGTGGAGCTATGTGTTGTAATAGAGCACGTAGTTTATTATATAAGCTTTTCTTTTCTTTTTCCAAAAGGAATAAACTCCAAAACCAATGATCAAAGTTATAGTATAACAAAAATTCATATACTGGTGACATATTTGCCTATCATCACTACTGGCATTATATAGTATGTATAAAAGTATGTGTATGTACTATTCTTTTGTTGGTGTCTATGTTTAGGTGTTGTACATGTGCATTCAGTAGGTGTTTCCATGTGTGCACACACATGTGGAGGCCAGAGATTGATGTAGGGTGTCTTCTTTGTTGCATTCTACCTTATAGTTTTCAGAACAGAGTCTTTCACTGACCTTAGAGCGCATTGATTCATCTAGGATGGTAGTCATTGAGCTCTGGACCTTAGCCTGTCCCTGCTCCTGTAGTGTTGGGATTACAGATGTGTTCTGACTTGCTAGGTTCTTTCTATGAGTACCAGGAATCTGAACCCAGGTCCCCCTGCTTGTGTGGCAAACACTTTGACAACCAAGTCACCTCCCCAGGCCTATTGTTTATACTATTGCCTACTTAGTCTGTTTACATCAATGTCACCACAGGTACACGGGTAATGCACTGAGCTAAGAGGTCACTAAGTGATAAGGGTTCTTCATCTTTGAGACAGTCAGATGCAATCACCAACATATATGAAGCCTGTTTTTGTCCAGTATGTTGTTATATAGAGCACAGGTCTATTTAAGTAAAGATCTTAGTAGAATTGGGGTATTTTAAGCTTAATGACCATCTGGGAAAAGAATACTGGTCAAGTAGAAAGGCTCTATTGCCAAAGCACACATATGCAAGTAGGACCTAGTAAAAAATCCTTATGACACTGGGGAACTGCTCCTGGAGGAAGGTATCCTGGGCTTCGCCCCTTCTCTTTGCTGTGTACTTCCTGACTGTGGGTGAGTGTTTTTGTTTTGCTGTGTGTTCCTCAGTCTGATATGCTTGCAATGCCCAGGGCTCAAGCATGAAGAATGAAGGCAACTGATGATGAACAAGAACCTCCAAAATGGTGTGCACAGGTAAGATTCTCCCTACTATCTCAGGCACTTTCTTACAGCAATGAAAAGCTTACTAAAAGCAACCACTCTCTGTTTTTCTCCAGTTGAGTCAAGTTTTCATCTTTTAATTGAAACAGGATGAGTTTGTTACCTTCTCAGGTGACAACTTTTTTCCCCGAGGAGGGAAAAAGCCCAAATGATCCAGGATTTAAACTTCCCCACTCCTAGAACTGTTATGGAAATGAGGCTGTTCAAGATTTAGTCAGAATTTTGCCATTCACTGGCTCTCAATGTTTGGATGAATCATCTAATATTAATAGTAATTAATTGCTACTGATGGTTGAATATTTAATGTAATAGGAACTGTGTTTGGCTGTTGAAATACATTTTCTTAATTCTCCTAGCATGACTAGTGACAATGACCATTTTATAGGCGATCATACTATTCAGAGTTCAGAGCAATTATATACCCCACTCAAGGATGAGTTCACTGCTATGACCTCACATCTGTACTCTTGATATCATTCCCCACTGAGATACCCATCTAAGCCTATGCATTAGAAACAAGATTTCACAAGGCAAAATGGTAGTGGGGTCTTGGGAATCTAATAGGTAAAACAAAAGATGGGTTAATGGTTCTTAGAGGGAAAAAGAAGGACCAAGAAGGAAGTTAGTGAGGGTAACTCATTGTGCCCAAGGTGTAGGTAATGGTGAGAACCCAGAGACTAGGAGCTGGGCATCTCATAAACATGACAATAGGTAAAGATAGGTGTAGGACTTGCATTTTTTAAAATTAAATTTAATTCTTTTACATATTCACTTTATATCTCGCTCACTGCTTCCCTCCAGGTCATCCCCTACCACTACCCTTCCTCCATCCCACCTCCCCTTCTCCTCTGAGTAGGTGGGGACCCCTCTAGGTATCCACCCACCTGGCACTTCAATTCTCTTCCAGGTTAGGCACCTCTTCTCCCCCTGAGGTTAGATAAGGCAGCCCAGTCAGAATATATCCCACCTATAGGCAACAGTTTTTGGGATAGTTTCCACTCCAGTTGTTTGGGACTCACACGAAGACCAAGCTGCACATCTTCTACATATGTGCAGGGAGCCATAGGTCCAGCCCATGTATGTTCTTTGGTTGGTGATTCAGACTCTGAGAGCACCAAGAGTCCAGATTACTTGAATCTGTTGGTCTTCTGGTAGAATTCCTTCAGGACCTGTAATCCTTCCTTCTATTCTTCCATAAGAGTCTCCAAGCTCTAGACACTGTTTGGCTGAAAGACTTGCATTTTTATTAGGCTATGGGTGCTAAAGAGATCTAATGCACTTACCATATCAGTTTAAAATAAAAACAAGAGAACTATTTTTAAGTGTAAAGAAGTTGAATGGAGTTCTCTTTATCTCATGCCTAAAAATCCAGGAAAAAAAACCCACACCTAATAATCAGTTGCAATGGGGTACAATTCCTGACTAACAAGAACCACACATAAGCAGGTGGTAATGGGAAATACTTTTGGGAACCAAGATTTTAAATGTACAAACTGATGGGGGCCTTTTTCATTGAAACCAGCACATGCTACTACCTGCTTCCCTTAGGCTTGTGACTACATCATTCATAGTGCATTTAATCTAACATCAGAAGTTCCATAGTCTTTTAGTCTCAATACTTTATAAATGTCCAATATTAATAATTTCTTCTGAGACTAAAGGCAATCTCTTAATTGTAATTCCCTGTAAAATTAGAAAAGTAATTACATACTTCCAACATACAATGGCACTGAATATACATTCCTATTTCAAAGGAAGGAATCAGCATTGTGAAGATTTACTGAACTAGACCAAAACCAAACTCCAGCAGGGCAAACTCCAAATCTTGTAGCTCCATGTCCAGGGTCAAAGGGCTGAGATGGCTCTTTCTATCCAGCTTTGCTGCCCGTATCACACTCTGTCTTTTGGGTTGATCCCACTCCCCACTTCCCTTGGTAGATATCCTACCATTCTGGTACTTCTAACATCTTGGAGTCTCCAATGAAATTCAGTCTTAACTTTCACAGCTTTATAGGATGGCCTCTGATCTCTCAGGGCCTTCATGCAGGAACTATCTCTGCCACATGTTGCCTGGCAACAAGAATGGTCTCTGACCCAGTTGCTGTTGAAGCCCTTGCTTCCTTTGACATCTTTTGAGCTGGACCTTCACAATCCATATTGCTCTGAGCATTACTGTCTTTTCATCACTTTCTAGAATAGTTTGTGTAAAATATGGTCTCCATATGCTCATAGCTTTGAATGCTTGATCACTAGGGAGTGGCATTACTTGAAAGTATTAGGAGGAGTGGTCTTGTTGGAGGAAATGTCACTGGAGTTGGCTTAGAGGGTTCAAGGGCCCAAGCAAGGCGCCATGTCTTTTTCTTCCTGCTGCCTGTAGATTGGATATAGAATTATCAGCTACTTCTCTAGTACCATGTCTGCCTGCATTCTGCCATGCTTTCCACCGTGATGGCAATGAACTAAGCCTCTGAAACTATAAGCCAGCCTCAATTAAATGCTGTCCTTCAAAAGAGTTGCCACAATCATGGCATCTCTATACAGACATGGAACAGTGATAAGACAGCCCGTTATGTTAGGCACTGTTTATAGTGTTCAACAGCCTTTTTATTGCGAAGACCCAAGGTCTTCTATATTCCTCCAAAACCAACCAACCAACCAAAATCCCCAAAAAACACTTGGTCAGATTTGTCACAATAGCTCACAGTTTCCTACTGAATTGCTTTTTTTCTTGCTATGATAAAACACCATGATGAAGGCAACTTATAAAATCAATCATTTAATTGGGTTTAGAGTTACAGAGGATTAAAGTTTCTGATGATAGAGCACAGGCATCACAGAAATAACTGAAAGCCCACATTTTGATTCAAGAGAGAGAGAGAGAGAGAGAGAGAGAGAGAGAGAGAGAGAGAGAGAGAGAGAACGAACTGTGGGAGTAGTGTAAGTGTTTTGAAACTCTAAAGCCCACCTCTAGGGACACACCTCTTCCAACAAGGCCACACCTCCTAATCTTTCCTGAAAAGTCCACTAACTGGGGGCCAAGTGTTAAACATATGAGCCTATGGGGCTATTCTCATTCAAACCACCATACTGCCCCTTCCCCAAAATGACAAGAGAGAAAAGGGCTCAGTTCTCATAGATGTCATGTGAGGAGAACCTGTCTCTGCACAGCTCTTTGAAGCAGATGGGCCTGGGTTGGCTACAGAATCCAAAAGTGAGGAGGCTGAGTGTCCAGCTTCCTTAGTTGATCTGAGGAAATCATAAGAATCCCAGAGACAATATTTGGATGTTGATTCAGATGATTCAAAAAGTAGGTAGAGATCTGATTTCAGTGTCTTTAAAATGCCACACCGTATAAGGCACTCTTCGAATCAGCAGTTGTGCTTTAGACGAGGAACTTGACAATTAATGTTCACTTTAGTGTTTTAGATACTTCAAGAATTCAGGAATGTTAAAATGTGAAAAGTAGAGGAAATCCTGGAGTATGTACAGTAAGTATCATGGCTACACTGTGATGACTAAGACTATAAGTTTAAAGTGGGCATGTAGAGAAGCGTTTTCATTTAATATAGATAGAAAAGAAGCAGATGGAGTCAACTTACTCTTTAAGGTTGCATTTCTGTTTCCATCTGGAACATTCTCCTGGGGTAAATGGTTGCATTTCCTCTTGTCAATGAAGACAACAGCTGAGGATTTAGAATCAGATCTCCTGATATCATGAACCTGATAGATATGTCAAGTTCAGAGTTCTTACAGAGAAGGATGGGATCCTCACTTTATTTAGTGTTGGGGTTGTCTCATCAACACCACTCAGGAAACTGGAAGATCTAACCAGTGTAGGCAGAGTCATTGAAGGTTCCCTATGATGAGAAAACTAAGGTTGTGTGGAGAGGAGCTAGATGCTCAGCCCACTGTAATAAGTCTAAAGCTCTTAAAGCTTGTAGATTACAGATCTCCATTCCAGAAGGTAAAGAAAGGACTATTAGTGTGAGAGGTTAAGAAGGCAAAGTCAAGCTTCCCCCAAGAGGGCACATCTGTTACCATGACTTCTGTTTTCTTTTGAGCTAAAGTTAAATATTCTAGTCAAACGGAAAGTATGTCAGTGGAAATATCACACTTTGACACCAGCCTGTTGCCAAGGTAACTTCAGAAAGAAACATTTAAAGCAAATTACCATTATATGCCCCCAAGGACCTTAAACTACCAACAGAAAACTTAGCCATTAGGATAATGCTGTATTATGTTTTCATTCCACATGGCTCAATTTTCTTAATAATCAATAGCATAAATTTCAATTATCACAAAATTAGTGTTTGAGTGGGCAGGGAACATATTTCTTTGCAAGAAAATGTTGTTGCAAAAACTTGGTAACATAATGGAGGTTATGTGTTATGTAGGAGGTCTGTCTAGTTCAAAGTGCCTTCCTTTCAGTGACATAGATGCTATTTTGCTTACTTCTAAAGACAGGGAAATTAGATTAGGACCCATGATATGTTGAAACCCTGGGCATGTGTGGTCATGCTCTGGCCGCTCGAAGAATTAGAGGTTTGCTTGATGGAGGTGAGGAGTGGTCTAGGCCCCTTCTCTTGTTTTGATGTTAAAATGTGAAAAGTAGAGGAAATCCCAGAGTATGTACAGTAAGTATCATGGCTACACTGTGAAGATTAAGACTATAAGTTTATTCGAAGGCTCTCCAGGGGTTTACCCTGGCTTACCTCAAACCCAGAGTATTTTAGGTGAGACATTGGATTATGCAGCATCCATTGGCGTCCTGGCACTGTAGATCCACAAAAGACTTTCCATGACAGACTAAAAACCTTCTGAAACCTTGAGCATTCTATTTTTAACTAAAAGAAAGAAGTAAAAAAGCAAAAGAGAGCAAGGGAAGGGAGAAAGGATAGAAAGGATAGAAATTACACACAAAAGGTGAGCGAAGGCAACAATGAACAGTTATTAGGTTTTCTTCCTTTCAAGTTAGGAGTGAGATCTATGAAACCGCAATGGCTTTTCTTTCTTATTCTCTTTGAAAGTACAATCAGATGTCTGTTTCCACTGATTAGCATTGCAAGCATCTTACATTTCACAAAGTCCCTAAAAGTCTTCCTTAATTCAAGCTAAGACAAGAGAGACACACAGGGCATTCTTGATAGGGATCCAAAGAACCCGTGCACTTGTTCAAAACACAATGAGCTTAGGCAGAACACGGCTCTACGGGATCAATTTTCCTTACTGAATAGCATTTCTGGCCCCCTCTTTTGTGTGTCCTCTTAGAATAAGAATGCACGTCGCCCTTATTAATCCTGTGGAATTACTTTCTCCCTAGTCCTTAGGAAATCTCGCAAATGCAGACAGTTTCAGAGAGTTAACAACAATAACACAAATCTACTTTCTACTAGAGCATCTCTAAGGTTAGGTCAGCAGAAAAAAAAAAGCCCACAGTAGCTTCTGTTGATGAATATTTTATAAGTTCCACCATCTAATAAAAGATGTATTTAAAAATGGGAAGGATGCTGATTAAGAAAACATTCTATTATTTAATTATGATGTAGATGAAAGTTGAGTTTTGGATGTAATAAAAGAATCAAGCCCACAGACAAACTTAATTTGGGCCTTTGGACTCATTTTGCCCAGATCACTATAGATCTTCTATCATGGTTCCAATTGCTGACTTGTACAATCAATGAAGCAAAGGACTGACTACGGAGTTTGACCCATATGGAGATTATTTAGTGGCCTCAATGGACAAGAGAAATCTTTAAGAAGCTTCTAATTAGCACACCCAGTCAATGAAATTGCAAACCTCATTATTTGAATCAGGGCCAGAAGAGTATAGGCCAATAGAACTCCCCAATGACATGTTGGCAATTCGTGGAACCCATTACCCAGAATTCAGAATCTCACTGATGATGATGATGATGATGATGATGACAACCACAACAACCATTACACAGTAATCATTTATTAATCACTGAATTTGTGCCAGGCATGGTGTGATGTGTTTTACATGCATCATTTCTTGTCCTTACCGTCATTCCATTCCTTCTGGAATAATGGTAGGCGCCATTACCATCATTTTTAATGTCAGAGCTAAATGAAGCTCCAGTTCTCTTAGATAAGAAGTGACTGAGTGGGATTTTTGTCTGACTCCAAAACCAACAGGCTTTTCTGGAATGGAGGTCCCAAACTCCATCTTTCCAACAAAAATCACATGCCCCTCCCCTCTGTGTATGTGTGTGTTATAGATGCATGTGTACACACAGATGTCAGGTGTGTACATATCATAGCATATGTGTTGAGGACAGAGGAAACCCTAGGTGTCAGTCCTTATCCTTACTGCTTGTTTGAAAAAAGGGTTTCTTCTTGTTCCTCACTGCATACATGACCCTGAAGCTTCTAGAGAATTCTCAGATTTCCACCTCACTGATCTTCCTAAAACACTGGGCTTGCAGGAGTGTGCTACTGCAAGACTTTACATGGGCACTGCGAATCTGATCTCAGATGCTCCTGATTGCACGGGAAGTGCTCAACCCACTGAGCCGACCCCCTAACCTCAAACCATAGTTCTTTTTCAATGTGCCTATACACACATATATCATGGAAAACATGTAGAAGCAATTAAAATACCAATTTGGCCACTAGTTCATGCTCCTTAGACCTCTGGGAGAAGCCAAATCCAGATTTTCTGCTGCCCCCATGGATGTATAGTAGCAAGAATATGTGGTCAGGAGTTAGGCACCCTATTCTAATCTCAGCTCCAGCCCTCCTCAAATCCCTTCCCCTTTCCCAGTGCCAGCAGCTTCTGGAAAGGGATGACGGTAATACTTGCACTCTCTCTTTGCAAGGTTGTGAGGCAGAGCAGATGTGATAATGTACCTGGAAGCTTTTGGAAGAGCTTCAAGTGTTATGTAAATGAAAGGTGGTAATTAAAAACCTCCGGAGAAGGGCAGCCCATCTCAGTCATCAATTATCATGTTTTCTTCTTTGTCAGGAAACCTGTATTTTCCGTGCTTCTTGCAGGTATAGAGATAGCTCTGTGCAAAAATTTTTGCCTCAGAAATGTGTGAAGGAAAGGATCATCCTGACAGCTCAAAACCTATTTGTGATAAGAAATAACCACATATAAATTGATGAGAACAAAGGCAGGTGCTTTCTCAGGAGAAATTGTGAAAATTCATACCTTCACGTTTATTATTTATTTATTTTTGTCTGGCTTTCATATTTAGTTATAAGAAGATGGAATATTTAACTGGTAGAACACACAAAGCCAGTGCTCTAAATAAGAAGGTGATATAAAATTGACTAAAAGAGCCCCAAAGAATTCTGGGGGGTAATGTCATCAAAATATGAACACTGAGACACATAGAAGTATCTTACCAAGCTTTGAGGTCTTGGGCAGGGCAGACAAATCTGAACCTGCTCTTTGTTGTGCACCTAAGAAGGCAAACTTGTGTTGTGTTTTATTTTTAAAAAGGAGTCAGACATGTGCTTGATGGAGCCAGCTAGGGTGAGGTGTGAGGAGGCGCTTCTGCAGGCCCATGCAAAGGCATCCTTTCCCCCTGAAGTTCCAGCCATATGATGGGCAGATATAGTATGAAATGGAGTTTCTTTAAGGCATAGGAAGAGGAGTTGAGACGGGAGTAAAGGCAGAGAGAGAGAGAGAGAGAGAGAGAGAGAGAGAGAGAGAGAGAGAGAGAGAGAGAGAGAGAGAGAAAGAGAGAGAGAGAGACAGAGAGAGAGACAGAGAGAGAGAGACAGGAGAGAGACACACAGAGAGAGAGAGAGACAGAGAAAGACACACAGAGAGACAGAAAGACAAAGACAGAGAGAAGAGAAAGAGAAGAGGAAAGGAGGCCTGAGAGGAACACGTGGAGAAAGGGGGGAGGGGAAATGGGAAAGAGGGAGAAAGGGCTCAGGGAGAGAAGGGGCAAAGAGAATATGAGATGGAGAAGGGGGTAAAACAGCTCCTTTTAAGTGAGCCAGGCCTACTTGGCTGTTGCCAGGTAACTGCTGGGTGGAGCCTAGAAAGAATACTAACAAGTTGTCTTTTCATGAAGTGATGGTTTCTTACTTCACATGTAATTGTAGAAGAAGTAGCTGGGTAGCATGTAATGTCCACTAGGGCTTCTCCAACTATCTATCCGTGGAAGTGGGTTAAGAGAGTGGTGGAGAAGGGAATTAGATTGAGAGGGGAGGAAGTTTCCACCACAATGGATGCATAGATACAATCTGTATATATGAGTATTAGTTACTTTTATCATTGCTGTGACCAAGAACCTGACAAAAACACAGCAGGACAGGTTGACTTGGGCTCACGATTTCAGATGGCTCGTTTCCTCCTAGCAGGCAGAAGCTAGGAGAGGAAAAGGAATCATTGTATTTTTATATCTTTTTGATAATCTCAGCATATTCCTGAATGAAAAGCTAGACTGCATTAGGGACAAGTGTTTCTTCCAATATGGCAGAGTAGCAGATTATCTTTGTGGAATATCTCAGGCTTCTGTTTCAGGAAGGCCTGAGCTAGAATTTCAACCCTGCTGCTCATGAGATGTTTATGTTTCTGTTCTTCATGTAAATCACACAGAGTTGTAGGGATTTTGCTATAGACAGTAACACTTTCTGTATCCATTCCTCTGCTGAGGGACATCTGAGTTCTTTGCAGCTTCTGCCTATTATAAATAAGGTTGCTATGAACATAGTGGAGCATGTGTTCTTATTACCTGTTGGAACTTCTGGGTATATGCCCAGGAGAGGTATTGCTGAATCTTCTGGTAGTGCTATGTCCAATTTTCTGAGGAACCTCCAGACTGACTTCTAGCATAGTTGTACAAGCTTGCAACCCCACCAGCAATGGAGGAGTGTTCCTCTTTCTCCACATCCTCTCCAGCATCTGCTGTCACCTGAATTTTTGATCTTAGCCATTCTGACTGGTGTGAGGTGGAATCTCAAGGTTGTTTTGATTTGCGTAAGTAAGACTGGCTGGGTCCCCAGCTTAGGAGGTGGAACACTTGCCTAGGACACACAGTGCCCAGGATTTGATCTTCAGCACTGTAACAAAACAAAACAAGGAATCACAGTAACATTCATGCCATGTATACAAGGGTTTCTAGACTTTTTCTCATGTAAATTTTCAGCCCAAGAAACAGGGAAAGTTTTGAGCTTCATCTTCTCACGTTTTTCTTGCCAAAGTTGTTAGAGCAAAGCAAACTGGACTGATCAGGTTGTTGGAAAGCTGGATTTGGATAGAGGTCATACAGCACCCAGCTTACCAAATTTATTCAAGGAAGGAAGTTCACAGGATCCCCAATATTAAGCATGTTGAGGAATACAGAATTATGGTCGAAAGCACTCATGGGGGAGGGTAGGTGTCCTTGAGACAATGTGCACTGAAGGTGGTCTTAATTAGCTGTAGAAATCTGCATGCTGGCAAGGTGTCAGGGACCTTTGGCTCAAGGCAGTCCAAAACCTTGCAAAAGGGCGAATTAAAAAGTAAAGTCTTTAGATTCTGCATCTAAATTCTATGATTTATTCTCAGATTTCCACTGTACTGTCAGAGAGCCTTAACGCAATTAGCCCTTCACTGGGTTTGTTTCTAATAATCTAGGTTAAGAGCCTTGCTAACAGCTTCTGTTGAGGAAAGTAAAATAACAAATGAATAAAAAAAAAAACCAATAACAAAAACATAAACAAGACAAACCAAAACAACAACACAATACCACCACCACCACCACCACCCACCCACCAAACTTCCATTTCCCCGTGGAAGTTCATGGTTACATTTGAGGTCGGAAGCCTTTTCTTCTTCCACATTCCTGTTGCTCTCACATCTCTTCTCTGTATTGTGGGTGGGAGGATTTATTTTCTTAACATAGTCCAGTGACATTTAATGACAAGAATACTTTGTGAGACAGGCAAAGTTTAAGTGATTTCAACATAGTATAAATGCTATAGAGGGTTTGCACACAAATCTAGATCAGATTGATGTGTTTATAAAAAGATGGCGGGGGAAGTATGTTCTATTGAGGTGTAGTCAGGTGTGGGGGAAGAGGGTGCCTCTGTGGGCCCATGCGGAGGCATCCCTTACCCCTGAGGGACCATCCACCTGATGGTATAGTATAGAATAGAGTTTATTCAGGGCATGGGGAGAGGAGTTAAGAGAGGAGTAGAGGCAGAGAGAGAGAGGGGGGGGGGAGGGGGAGGGGGAGGGGGAGGGGGAGAGGGAGAGGCCAGCCATGAACATGTGGAGAGAGAGGGGAGAGGGGAATGAGGAGAGTGCGGGAGCAGGAAGGCAAGAGCAAGAACAAGAGAACAAGAGAGTGAGGAGGGGGCAAGCAGTCCCTTTTATAGTGTCAGGCATATCTGGCTGTTGCCAGGTAATTGTGGGGCGGAGCTTAGACAAAAATGCTAACATAGATGACTGAGCCCTATGATACATATTATAATGGATTATAGTGTATTATTCTTGGACTCATGGTAAGCAAAACATTGGAGGGAATCAGGCAGGAGAGACAATGATTCAGTAAGATCGGCCATTGCCAGTGCAATGAGGAGACTTTTACAGGTCTCCCCTCCCCTCCAAACAAGTAGGAATAACGCTTTAAAGATACATGTATAAAACAGTCATAGAATCATATTCTTTATGGCCTCATGCACTGGTATGCACCTGTAGTCTCAACTACTTGGAAGGCAGAGGCAAAAATATCGTTTGAGCCAAAGATTCAGGGATTTGTCTTGGCTGCACAATGTGGTTTTTATTTAGAAATGAAGTAAGAGGCTGCTCAGCCGTGACAAGCACACACTGTTCTTGCAGAAGAGTCAAGCATTACTCTTAGTCCTCACAATAGGCAGGTCACAGCCACCTGCGTCTCCATCTCTGTAGGCTGTAATACATTCCTACGGACCCCACAGGCGCTATGCTCCTGCATGACATATGGCTTTAATGAGGTATATAATCTTGCTATTCCCTTCCACAATGATCTTAACTCGTTCTAGGTTAATTAAGGAACCAAATCCACATTTCTTTTCAAGGGAGTCCAGGTTCTTCTGAGGTACCCCTAGGGTATATGTCTTGACCTCCCTGCTTCCCTATAGGGTGCTTTAATTCTGCTCTTATACACTCAATATACCCGTTGGCATGTCTTTTTTTGCTATGTTCTTGTGTTCTTAGCTCCCTTCCAACCCGTATTCCACCTTAATCCCTTCCAAACCCCAACATTAAGTAGGAGAGAAAGAAGGTCAGAAGCATAGACCTCTGTCTATGTGAGACAAAGTTTAAGTGATTTCTACGTATATATAAATGTTATAGAGGGTTTGCACACAAATCTAGATCAGATAACTCAGTTATCTGAGCCCTGTGATACATATCATATGGGGTAGTGTGTTACTTTTGGACTCATGGTGAGCAAAACATTGGAGGAAACCAAGCCAGAAGGAAAGGGGACGTAGAGCTCTTCAGACTACTTCCTGCTGATGAGAGGCATTGGGTTCCTTGGGGGCAAGTCCAATCTCAGTTGTCAGGGTATCCAATTTCTTCTTCTTGTCTCTTTAGCTCATGGCCACTTGTCAAACCACAGCACCAGGAGCCAGGAGCAGCCCCCACCACGGGCCCTCTTGGGGCTTACTCATTTATTCCCTCTCCAGAGTCCCCAGAATTAAACTACCTGCAGCTGGCAAAAATCATGCCCCCTCCTAGAGGACAGGTCGATCATAGTTAACGACTGTGGACAAAGTGAAGGAACCCCATATCCCACACCTGGGATTAAAACAAAAACATATTTGCATAACATGACTGGGTTTTTAAAGAAACCAAATTTCTCACTGAATATACCCATGCTGTTCCTTCACCCCACAGGAGCCTTCTGACATTTGTGTTCTTGAATGAATCCTTCTGGAAGCTTCATCTTCACTGTTGAGCATCTCTAAGAGTTCCATTCCCCAAAGCTGATAATACATCTTCCTTCCTTGCTTCCTTCCAAATGTAATACCCTTCCTAGTTTACAATTGCTTGAAAAACTTTGGTTCTGTTGATGTTTCTTCGCCTCTGGAGAGTGTATGTGGCAAACCTTCCACCTGCAAGTTGTCCTGCCTGATAGATGTGTTTAGGTAATGGTGGCTCAGAACTTGTGAAAGCAAGCCACCAATGGCTGGTCCCACCTGAGGTCCACACCACAAGAGGGAGCCCATGCCCTACATTGCCTGGATGGTTAGGGACTAGATGATGTCGAGAGCTTAGAGACCCAGGACAGAATCCTACACAGCTGGCTAAAAAGGCAATGAAATGATTCCTAATGATAATCTGCTACACTCATAGGCTGATGCCTAACCCACTCATCCTCAGAAAGATGTCATCCAGTCACTGATGGGAGTAGATGCAGAGAGCAGAGATGGGAGCCTGTCTTAGTCAGGGTTTCTATTCCTGCACAAACATCAGGACCAAGAAGCAAGCTGGGGAGGAAAGGGTTTATTCAGTTTACACTTCCACATTGCTGTTCATCACTATAAGAAGTTAGGACTGGAACTCAAGCAGGTGAGGAAGCAGGAGCTGATGCAGATGCCATGAAGGAATGTTACTTACTGGCTTGCTTCCCCTGGCTTGCTCAGCTTGCTCTCATAGAAAGAACCCAGGACTACCAGCCCAGGGCACCACCCACAAGGGGCACTCTCACCTTTGATCACTAACTGAGAAAATGCCTTACAGCTGGATCTCATGGAGGCATTTCCACAAGAGGGGCTCCTTTCTCTGTGATAACTCCAGGTTGTGTCAAGTTGACACACAAAATCAGCCAGTAAAGAACCCCTCAAAAGAGGGAGAGGAAGGATTGTAGGAGTCAGAGGAGTTGGGGGATAACACAAGAACATGGCCCACAGAATCAATTGACCAGGGCTCCTAGGCGCTCACAGAGACTGAAGCAGAAATCCCTGCATATGTGCTGTGGCATGTGGCATAAATGCTGTGGTGGTTTAGCTTGAGGGTTTGGGGGGGGGGGAACTCCTAACCGTGGGGGCGGGGTTTCTTCTAACTCTTTTGTCTGCTCTTGGGACTCTTTCCCTCCTTCTGGGTCACTTCATCCAGCCTTGATCTGAGGAGTGGTGCCTCATCTTGTTGTAACTTGTTATGCCATGTTCTGCTGATATCCCTGAGAGAGCTGCTTTTTTTTTTTTCTGGAGGGAAATGAAGGAGGAGTGGATCTGTGGGAGAGAGTGTGAGGAGTGGATGGACAGGAAATTGCAGTCAGGATAGAATGTATGAGATGATGTGATGATGATGATATGATGATGATGATGAAGATAAATAGAATACATGTGACTTAAGGGTTGGTTTTCCACCCATGTCCATGACTGCAGTGTCATGGGCAGTACTGGCACTATTGTTACCTTGGTGTTTTTTTTCTTTTTCCATTCATGCTGCCACCTTCTCCTTTTTATTTTCTCCCCCTCTCTTTGCCTTAAAAATGGCTTGTCAAATATGAGAGCCAAGTCCCGAGAAGAGTTGGAGCACCAGCTTTGACACAATCTGATTTTTTCTTTCTTTTCTTGGAAGAAAGTGCCATCCGATGATGGAAGCCCTTGTTCAAAAGTTCACTTCTCTTCTGTTTTCTGTGTGACATTTCCAGTCATGTAGAACACGATTAGTTGTCTTTTCAAGTGCTTCTTTAGGCCAAGTCTATTAATGAGATTTTGTTTAGTCCAGCTCGAGTCAGAGCCAAGCGTGTGTGCTCACAGACGTGTGCATTACAGGAGCGAGACTTGTCTGTTAAGTGGCTGCAGCATCTTCAGGGCCGAGGTAATTTTCCAAAGCCGATTTTCTTAGTGTTCAGCAAAGTGGAATGTAATTTTAATTTGCAAGAAGAACTTTGGCTTCCATGAAACATAACTATCAGCTTTTTTTTTTCCTCCTCAAAGTATTTCTTCACAATGATGCCAGAGAGGTCAGAATGAAACTGTTAAGAGATACAAACAAATTTAATAGAAGGGAGACTCAACAGAAATTAAAAAGTTGGTCTTGGAACGTTAGTTGAGAAAGTGAGGGTGTGGCAGGGCAAAAAAGTTCAGTCAATCATTTTTATTTAATCATAGCCACATACTTAGGATAAATGTGAGCTGACAATACCCCAGGAATGTATATTTAAAGATGTCACAAAGCTAATTTGAATAAAGTTTTAGCTCACCAAGCATTCGAAGACATCAAAGACATTTATCTCTTTGCAGAAGATACTTTATGCAGAGGATTCAAATTGGCAAAACTTTTTAATTGGTTCCCTTCGACACGGCAACACATAAAAAGTTTATGGAAGCAACAATTCATTAGGCGCTGCAACATCAGACCAGAGCATCAACTATTTATAACCCAGCCTGCCATTCAGACATGCAGCCGCATCAGGACCAGATAGGAAAATTCATCAAGCGTGTAGATTTTTGTTAACTATTCATTTCCTTTTGTAAAGTTGACAGCCTTACAAATAATTGTTTCACCTCACCCCCCCCCCAGTAAGATAATAACTGTAAGCAAGGATGCTATGCAGATATTTGATAAAATGGAAAGGTGATGGGCTCCAGGTGCACAATAGAATAATCTGAGCTCCATCCTCTATCTTTTTCCTCCTCCTTCCTCCAATTAAGATCCCTCTGCCGTGTCAGGAATACAGTTCCTACAGGGCTCGGGAGGCAGCATGCTGCTATCCTGTCTGGTTCTTCTCTGATTTGGAAGTACAGAGTTTGGAGGGATTTGAGGATGTTTAGCTTTCTGTCTGAATAGGACCGAGAACGGCATTTCTCTATGGCCTATGGAAACTAGGGCATTTTCTTGGCACTTTGCAGTGGGAAACAGAACAGATATGGGAGCCATTGTTTGGCGAAAGAGCAACCCGGGGAGGAGTAGGTTAGCCAGGACCACTAGCCTTGCAAGCTCTAAGACAGGATATTTCCATGTCTGTCTCCTCCATGCCCACATAAATCTACCCCTATTCACAGCCTATATAGTGGCTTGAACTCATAGCACAGGGGAGGTGGAGACAAACCTACTCATTGAGTTCTAGGCTGGTGAGAGTCCCTTACCCACACAGGCACAAAGGTAAGGAGGCACCAACTCACCCACACACCCATGTGTGAGTGATCCTGCCAGCACAGATTTTCTGCTTTCTTTTCTACTATTTTCTTTTAAAATTTTATAACCACTATGTCACTATGTATAATGAGGCTGGACGAGCTCAATCTTGTGCAAGAAGCCATTTATTTGACTTAACATTTTCTATTTGTTTGATTTTTTTTTAAAAATCTATTCTTCTATGATTCTACTTAGTTTTATTCGACTTTGCTACTACTTTTTACAAAGAAGATAATCAAAGTAAGACTAAATTATGGAAAGGGAAGTATTATAAAAAAGTAACCCGTGCATGGGTAATCCTGAAACGCAGAGACTTTTCCGTTTATTTAGCCATTAGGGCCATTTAATGACAGATGTCATGTCTTTTCAGCTCTTATAAACAATGATCTGGAGATTGGGACAAAGGCTGTTAGTGTGACTGGGGCTTGTAGCATCCTTACCTCAAGAGGATTGGAGCTCTGTTGGAGGAGTGGAGGTCAGAAAGCCTTTAGCTTTAGGCTGACGGTAACCAGAGCATATCTTTTAGACATGACAACCATGCCCATAGACTCTATCAAATGACTTTTTCCTCTAAAATTTATCAAGAGATTTGGGTCAAGAGAGGAGGAGGGGAATGAGAGGGAGAGAGAGAGAGAGAGAGAGAGAGAGAGAGAGAGAGAGAGAGAGAGAGAGAGAGAGAGAGAGAATATGAATATATTTTTCATTGTACAGATACCTTACTTTGTAGCTGGAATTTCTCAGAGAATTGTTGGCCTGTGCCTAGCTCTCAGGGATGGCATGTACCTAAGACTGATCTAAGAGGAGATATGGTAGAATGGATGGGTCTCGCTGCTTCTTATCCTGTCGTATCGGGATGGCAGAACACAGGAACTACTGTGTCCATCTGAAAGGAGGAAGGGCAGTGTGGAGGACATCTATTGAACCATTAGTTAATAAAGACGACAACAAGAAGAATAGAAGTAACGACTGTTCCTTGAACACTTGCTGGGTGCTGAGGTCCACACTAAGAGCTTACATTGCATTCTGACACCGAATCCTTACTTTTCATCAATATCACAAATCTTATCTTTAAACAGAGAAATGGCCTTTAGAACTAGGGTGTAGTTTAAGTCACACAGTGAGCGAGGAGGAAGTCAGAATTCAGACCTGAGACTGGTATCACCTAGCCTCACAGTGCATTTGGAAGCAGTCCTCAACCACACTCCATTGCTTCTCCTAGCCTTGCATAGAAAATAATTGATCTGTTGAGGATGTTTTGTGTCTCTTTGCTCTCGGGTGTTCTCTGGTTATTTGTGTCCAGGGCAGGTCAGAAGTGCTAAGGGTTGGTGTTTCCAACACTCTCAGAGGGTCTGTCATGGATAGAGTTCTAAGCTACCTAGAGGAGAATCCCCATGAGAAGCCCCACCCGTGCCTGTGCCTGTTTTTCTTCTTTACTTAGTTCTCTGTTTTTGCTCTTGGTGTGCCCTAAGCTCACCCTCTATAATGGAAGATTTTGTCTTTGGGTCTATGGAGAAGCCCAAGTAAGACAACTACTTACTTGAGGAAATAAATCTTCCTTCTGTTGGCTGAGGACAGAAAGAAAATGGTGCTCAGAGTGAAAAAAAAATCAAGAAAGATGCATATGTGTGAAGACACCAGAATGCAGAAACTTGTATGTCATTTTGTGCAAAACCAGAATGGGGGTGGGGGGGTGGATTTCTGGTTGTGCAGAAAACATTTTCTACAAGTGTTTACATGTGTCTCTAAGCTGCCTGAGTTCAGAATTAGGCCTTCAAGTTGCCTAATCGTGTGGGAGCAGCTCAGGGGTAATAAAAAGAAAGTTTAACCATGGCCATGTGCTAAGTAAACACTGCCCCGAACTGACGGGGCCATATGAGGAATGATTCAAAGAAAAAGAAATGAGCTCGATCCATCTCATTAGGGATGCTCTGCTCGATTTGCATTTTGGTTTAACATGCAGAGGCTGCCACATGGGAGCTGAGTCATGGCTCTAGCTGCCTTCAACAGATTAACGTGTAACTGGGTAAAGATATTTAGACAACCAGGCAAGCAGGGGCAGGTCTGAAAAACAGAGGCAAATGATCAGCTAGATCACTTCCATAGAGCTGAGTGCCCGTGAATGTGCAATTTCCTTCAGATCCTTTGAGTTTATTGTTAGTTGATGGAGTAAATTCAGGTGGTCTTTCACGGGAATAAATGGGTACATCTGTAGGAAGGAGATATCAGTTAGGAGTGAAAGACTACTAATGACACTGGGGTCCTGCTGATAAAGAAAGAAAGAAATGATGTCTAAACGTACTGTCATTATCAAAGAGAGGCATCACAGCCTTGCGCATGATATTTAGTCTCCCAAATAGGACTTGCCCTTTACTGATGGGCCAATGACTCATATCGCCCCAAGATTCAGTTTAAAATCCTTTATCCCTTCCTGATCTGCTTGCCTCTTCCAGGATTACCAGCTTCACCGTTCTGAAAAAAGATTTACAGCACCAAAACGTCCTCATATTTTCTTCCTTTCGACTAATGAGTTGTATAAAATAAATATGATTTTTTCTTAATATTCCTTTTTGAGTGTCAGAAATATAGAATTTAGCAAGAAGCATCAAAGAACTATTAATGCTGCAATTTATTGACAAAATACCACTCAGTTTTTAAGTGCCTCTTGCCATATTTCTTCATTTCAAAGGATTTATTGTATTATTTCCTTGGCTGTAATGGCTGGTTCTAGTGTAATAGGCTTATTTTGGTATTTTCTCCACAGTTTAAGTTATTCCAATAACAGCTAACTCTACCTCCGAATGATGCTCAGTAAACAGGAGCACAGTGGGTGTTCTGTTTTACTTCTTGCTTCTCAGCACCTTAAAGGCTTCATTTTAGCACTGGCAGCCATGTGTAGCATCTGAATGGTGACTTAGACAAGAGCCCTTTCCCCTCAATCTGAGGAAAACTGTGACTTCCTGGCTAACCTTTCCAGCTTTTAAACAGATTTCAACTATCCCTTACCACAAAAGCTTGAACCTCTAAGATGTAAGTGTCAGCAGTAACATAGATCTGAGCAAGTTGTAGAAAAGATGAATACCCTGCAGGAATAGGTAAGTGGCTATAGTATTGTGGCGTCTAACTCCTGGGTAGATGGGAATTTGGGTGTTTGGCCCGAAGAATAAACACTGCTAGAATTCTTCTTTGTATTTCCCCAAATACTGAGCCTAATGAATCACTCTGGAGTTTACTGATAGGTATCACAATGAATACAATAAACTTGGACAACAAGCTTAGTATTTTGGTTATCTAAAAAAGGGATAACAAGAGATCCGAGAAACTCAGTAGAGTCATTTGCAAAAGGCAGATAAAGATGTAGTGTGTTCAGAGAGGAAAATAATTTCCAGCATTTCTTGGGGAGGGGGTGTGTAACACAGAGAGGAGATCTGTGTGTGTATGTACATGTGCACACACGAGCAAGTGTGTGTGTTTTGTGTTTGTGTGTGTGTGTGTAGTGAATGTGGAAATTGTTCAGTCTCCATTATGGTTGGTAATCACCAAAGGATGATTTTATAGTTTCACATACCCATTTTTTTGAGGAGTTGTAATTCTATAGACATTAAAAGAATATATTTTGGGTGGAGGGAGTCTTTGCAATTAATGGGGCAGCCTTGGAATTTCATTTTACTGCAAATATAATGTAAGAAAATTAAATGCTGTGTGTATGTATGTTCTTTCTCCATATTGAATCCGATTCTTAAGACACGCATTGACCGAAATCCATTGCTAATTCCTTTGGCTGGCTCGGGGGATCTGAAACATTCCTCAGGACAGTTAGCTTTGCTGGACCTTAGAGGGTGAGCCTTCAGCTCAAGAACGCACCCTCCGAGGTCAGTGGCAGTAGCCTCATGGTGCCCTGTTTCTGCTGCTGGCTGCTGATTTATTTTCAGCACTTAGGCCACACTGATCCTTCTAATAAGGTCACATCATGTCACTCTGCCACTTAAAACCTCCGGTGGTAGCTCAAGTCATTAACAGTAAAAGCACACTTCCAAGTTACTGCCTGGATAACACTACCAGACAGTTTGTGGCCACAAATCATGTGATCTCCAGTTTTCCGGCTTGGGTTTCTATTTATCTTCTACCTATCACTCTGCGACACATCAATTTCCCATTATGCACAGTACCTTTCTCTGTAGTTATTATATTACTTACTGCAGTCCTAGTTGTTCCAAAAGAAAATGTAAAACTCCAGTGCCTTAAATAATCCAGTGCAGGTTTACTTCTTGCCACCACCGTCCCTTGAAGATGCTCCTGGCCCAGCCATCTACTGTTGGGTTGGGTTTATCGGGAATTCAAGCTTTCTCTTCTTAGGATCTTTCCTCATCTATGTTTTTTAAATACTCTGAGTCAGAATGGAGAAGAGAAGATAGAGGTTGGTGTTACAGTGTTTGGTGCTTACACTCTGTTTGCTAAAGCTCACACATCCCTCTGCCTCTAACTATCATACACGAGTTACTGGGTACTTCCTTCAGTCTGTGGGCCTAGAAGAAAAGGAAGTGGTTTTGTCAGTGAGCTGGCTCCCTATCTGCCATCCGATCCCTTTAGTGATTAGGCCACATGGCCTGTTGCATTATTTCTTATTTCACAGTTGCTTAGGACATACCCATACATACTCATGAAAATATCCATTCTTTTGGGACATAAGAGAAGAATTAAGTGTTGGGAGCCTGATTCCTGGGTTGACTAGTTGTACGCATTGTATTACTTAACCTCTCCTATCACAGTATCTTCACCTGTCAGAACAGACACGAAACACTTGCTGGATGAGATGGTTCAATAAGATTACATTAGAGAGCAATGTAGTAGAGGGTAAGAGGGCTCCGGATTCTGGAATCAGATTGCTTGAGCTTGAGTCCTGGTTGTGTCTAGCATTGACTAGATGAGGTGATCTTGGGTGACCTCTAATTTTCTCATTTATAAAATGGAAGTGATAATAATGTCTATCTCCTAGATAGTTTCTTTTGTGAAATAATTTAAATGATTCAATATATGCAAGACCTTTATACCAGTGCCTAAAATATAGACTAAGAGGAATGTAAGTGTTAGCCTTAATCCCAGAGTATCTGGCACATATTACCTGCTCTTGATAAGTGCTATTTTCCATGTGTTCTTTTAAAGACAGAAAACACCCCAAGATTCCCCCAAAGGGCTCTTTAAAGATGGGATTTCAAACATCTTAATGGGATGTCGAGGGGCTGTTTTTGTCGAGAGCTCTGCTCAATGACTGCTTGCTTTGATCACTTCAGCATTGACTCTGGGTCCTGATGGTAATTGCTCAAGAGAGGACATCTACCCAGGGCTCCGTGAAGTGAGTTTTTAAAAACGTGCGATGTGAGGTTAAATAGCACATGACTCATTGCCAATGTAGGGTGTGTGATTGAGAGAAGTTAGTTGGGGGTATCAAGCTCATCTTTGTAGAAGATTACAGTCTGAAAAATTGTTTAAAGTGAAATATAATTAAAATAATGGGACACATAATGGGAAATCAATGCTATTAATGTAGCTGCTAATTACTGCATTAGAACATTTATCCAAATCTTCCTTAAGACAAAAAACATGAAATTAAGTTACCACAGTGGATAATTCACAGATCGGGAAGTGAGGATCTTGGGTTACCATTGAAAATCTGCCTCAACCAATTTGCTGTTACCAAACATTGCAGTGTGGACCTCCTTGAATCCATGAAGAGTGTGAAAGGAAGACTTTTGTTTATATCCAGCTCATTATCTCTTTGAAATACAAGTTGTGTTTTTCTCTACTGTTTTTGGGAATGTTGGCTTGCTGAATGTAGGCCACTTCGAAAATGTCACCCAGCTAGGATTCTGAGTGTTGTGGATATCATCTGCAAAGGGGAGAGTGAAGAGCCTAGGCTAATCTGGGGGTTGTTTCGGGGGTGGAGTACTACATAGTGGCCGGCTGATTTCACAGTTTCCAGTGAAAAGAAGGGAAAGTTTGTCTTATCTGCTAACCTGTGGAGATGTGGATTTTCTGGCTGGTGTAGGTAGCACTGAAACGAACACTGGAGAACAAGCCTGGTTTCCATTCTCTTGTACGTGTCCCAGGAGGAGAATTACCAAGTCATATCAGAATTGTATGTTTTTCTTTTTGAGGAATAGCCAGGTTCTTTTCCTGGAGATGCCCATGAGACCTATGAAGAAGATTTAGGTATCCAGAGGCAGAGATGAGGGTCAATGCTAGGCAATGGAGTGGAGGGAAGGAAGTGGGGCCCGAAGGACAGAACAGAACTCCCAGTGAGCATTCTGGCCAGATGCCATGGGTTATATTAGAGTTTTACATGGTATTTTATGTGTATCAGATATCTAGCTTTGGGACAAAGATCAGAATATGGAACAGATCAGAAATTTATGGAGGCAGAGTTTAGTTCTAAGATATATCTGCTGAAGTGACACAGGGAAAAGAATAGCAAAACTAAGGTTAAGGTTGAATCCTGCCTTCTGTCTCTAGAGTCCTGGTGTCATTTGGAGGCATTCTTTAAGGTGTCTGAGAGACAGATCCAAGTTGTTGGACCAGAGTCCTGTGGATCAGTTCAACCCTTGGACTGTCTCTGTGTAAATCACTCTAGGTCCCTTTCCAGATGCCCCAGTGTAGGTGAGATAGTCATCTTCATTACTGTGTCTTCCCACCATCTATGACAAGGAAACCCATTGTGGATTACCTGTTCTCAGAGCAAAGCTGTGACCTGTGCTTGATCTCCCAGCTACAGAGTTTAAGAGGGCAATTGGTGTCAGTTAAGGTTATGTTTTCTTCTGTGGTTTCTTTACTAGGCCTTTCAGTATCACCTGGTGTGGTGGTTAATACTGTCCACTGGAAAGATATAGAATTACCTAGGAGACAAACTTTTGGGATTTTGTGTGAAGATGTCTCTGCATTGGCTTGGTTGAGGTGGCGAGAGCCCTCCCCACCCCCCACCAAGTGTGGATAGCATTGTTCCATGGCCTGGGATCCAGGACTGAATGAAGGGAAAGTGAGCTGAACAGAAGAATTCATTACTGTCTTCTGATTGCGGATACAGTGTAACTGGGGCATCAGACTCCTGCCACAATAGCTTCTGTGTCATGTTGGACTGAACTCTCAAAACTGTGAGACAAACAAACAAACAAAAAAGAAAGAAAACAAACAAAAAACAAAAAACCCAAACCCAAACCCCTTTCTTTCCTTTACACTGCCTTTTTGAATAACAATGAGAAAAGTAACTAGTGAATCTTCAGAACAATTTAGGCCCGAGATTCATATCAAATCTAGGAGATTTGTTAGCACTCTGTGCCAAAGTCTGCATTTCCATAGCAGACTTGGCATTCCCATTTCTCTAGAACACTCTGAAGCATGGTCTGTGGACATGGATTTGCCTTCCCCTGGGTGTGGGCTACAACTGCAGCATCTCAGCTTGAGTCCCAGAAGTGCTCTCCTCTGCTGCTTTAACTCAAACACCCATGGAGAGATCATCCAAGTTGTAGGTAATATGCAGACTTTGAGCAGGGTACTCTGAAAATCATTGTTTCTTTTGATTCCAGGGATAGATAGCCTACTACCGATCCTTTGACCAGTACTGGGAAGACAGCAAGAGTCACAGAACCATCTGAAAATTAGAATCACCTGAGGAACTTTTCAAACATACACTGGTCTAGGTCTTGCCATTGAAATTCTGATTTAATATGTCTAGGTGGGGACCTAGAATTTATGTATGCCGGTATACTTGCACATTCATGTGTGTGTGTGTATGTGTGTGTGTGCGTGCGTGTTCACTCACATGTGAATGTTCGAGGCCAGAGGTCTACGTTAGATGTCTTCTTCTATTTATCTTCATCTTAATTTTTGAGGCAGAGTCTCTCACTGAACCTGGAACTTAATGTGTTGGTCATTCTGATCAGCTAGCGAGTGCTTGCTATACACCCGTCTCTGCCTCCTGGGATTCAAACCTACAGCTAGGCTCAAGAGGGTCCACTGTGTGTTTGTTCATTATTCTCATATCTCTAGGATGCGTACCCTCCTGTCCTCCCTCCTTCTTTCTTCAAAACAACTTTTGCTTAAAATTTAGCCAGACTCCCTAGTGGTTATCTCGTTGGCTCTTATTTTTCATTCAAGTTATTTTTAGACTAATTAAGACTTTTTTTCCTTTAGACATGGTCTCATATAGCCCAGGCTGATTCTGGGCTTTCTATGTAGCTGAAGATGATCTTGAACTTATGATCCTCCTGTCTCCACCTTGCAAATACTGGTATAAGAGAGTTGTGCTACCATATCCTGTCCTGGTTAGATGAACTATTCTAAAGCTGGCTTTGAATAGATTGTTCCTTGCATCCCGTCCCGCCCCTCCATAATCCTCCTAAGAGAAACAAACACCTTTCTGCTATGGGCTTATTCCAACCTGCTCTTTTAGCCACACCTCCCTCTGGACTGAGTTCTATATCTTTAAAACTTTAACAGAAGTTGTGTGTGGTTTTTAAATATGGTAATAGGTTTTGGCATCTCTTGCCTTTTGCTTGGAGTGATGCTCCAAATGTTGACCTTTCTATATTCAGTATAGGACTATCCACCTTGCCCTTATTCTACAGCTTGTCCCAGTTTCTTTTAGCTGCAGGTCTGCAGTGTTTTCTAGTGCTTTGCTTTTGAATTCCTAAATCAGTCACTGTCTCCTCCCAAGACTTTCTGGGAGTTGCTTATGCTCCTGAGAACCAGGAGTTGTCTCTTTTATCCATTCATCCTTCCGGCCTTCTCATGCTTTTAATGGTCTGGTTGCTCTCTTATATTCAGTATTTGCATTTTCAAATGCCAATATTTCTATCAATGGCCATCTGGTTTCAGGGTCAGATATGACTGTATTTACAGCTGAGACAAAGCCCTGTAAGAAGTTGGTAAAGGCTTCTGCAGAACTCTGTATTATCATAGTAAATGAGGTGGATCTTTTCTGCAGGCTCCTCAATCATATCACAAGCAAGCTCTTTTTTTTTTAATTTTTAATATTTTTTATTACATATTTTCCTCAGTTACATTTCCAATGCTATCCCAAAAGTCCCCCATAGTGCCCCCCACTTCCCTACCCACCCATTCCCATTCTTTTGGCCCTGGCATTCCCCTATATTGGGGCATATAAAGTTTGCAAGTCCAATGGGCCTCTCTTTCCATTGATGGCCGACTAGGCCATCTTTCGATACATATGCAGCTAGAGACAAGAGCTCCGGGGTTCTGGTTAGTACATCATGTTGTTCCAACAATAGGGTTGCAGATCCCTTTAGCTCCTTGGGTACTTTTTCTAGCTTCTCCATTGGGAGCCCTGTGATACATCCAATAGCTGACTGTGAACATCCACTCCTGTGTTTGCTAGGCCCCGGCATCGTCTCACAAGAGACAGCTATATTTGGGTCCTTTCAGCAAAATCTTTCTAGTGTATGCAATGGTGTCAGCGTTTAGAAGCTGATTATGGGATGGATCCCTGGATACGGCAGTCTCTAAATGGTCCATCCTTTCATCACAGCTACGAACTTTGTCTCTGTAACTCCTTCCCTGGGTGTTTTGTTCCCAATTCTAAGAAGGGGCACAGTGTCCACACTTTGGTCTTCATTCTTCTTGAGTTTCATGCGTTTAGCAAATTGTATCTTATATCTTGGGTATCCTAAGTTTTGGGCTAATATCCACTTATCAGTGAATACATATTGTGTGAGTTCTTTTGTGATTGTGTTACTTCACTCAAGATGATGCCCTCCAGGTCCATCCATTTGGCTAGGAATTTCATAAATTCATTCTTTTTAATAGCTGAGTAGTACTCCATTGTGTAAATGTGCCATAATTTTTGTATCCACTCCTCTGTTGAGGGACATCTGGGTTCTTTCCAGCTTCTGGCTATTATAAATAGGGCTGCTATGAACATAGTGGAGCATGTGTCCTTCTTACCGGTTGGGACATCTTCTGGATATATGCCCAGGAGAGGTATTGCTGGATCCTCCAGTAGTACTATGTCCAATTTTCTAAGGAACCGCCAGACTGATTTCCAGAGTGGTTGTACAAGCTTGCAATCCCACCAACAATGGAGGAGTGTTCCTCTTTCTCCACATCCTCACCAGCATCTGCTGTCACCTGTATTTTTGATCTTAGCCATTCTGACTGGTGTGAGGTGGAATCTCAGGGTTGTTTTGATTTGCATTTCCCTGATGATTAATGATGTTGAACATTTTTTCAGGTGCTTCTCTGCCATTCGGTATTCCTCAGGTGAGAATTCTTTGTTCAGTTCTGAGCCCCATTTTTTAATGGGGTTATTTGACTTTCTGGAGTCCACCTTCTTGAGTTCTTTATATATATTGGATATTATGGGCACAGGGGAAAAATTCTTGAATAGAACAGTAATGGCTTGTGCTGTAAGATCGAGAATTGACAAGTGGGACCTCATGAAACTGCAAAGCTTCTGCAAGGCTAAAGACACCATCAATAAGACAAAAAAACCACCAACAGATTGGGAAAGGATCTTCACCTATCCTAAATCAGACAAGCAAGCTCTTAAAGCCACAACACAACATTGTTCAATTATGTCATCAACAGATGGGATTTGTCCTCATAAGTCAGCATAACACCCTTCCTCCAGCAGTTGGTCTTTAATAACATTTATCCCCATATTACGTTGTTCTGTTTTTGTGATTTCATGCCTTCACCATGTCAACCATTGTAACTGTTGACCAGCTTCTAGTACAGCCAACACCAATCCCTCCCAACCTTCGGGAATATCTCTATTCTGTGTAGCCCCGTTATTTAGCATTTCTTTAATGAATGAAGAAAGCAAGACATACAATAGCCTCTTTAAAATGCATTAAATCTAGCATTTCTATTGGATGCCGTGTCAATTCATTATAAGTATGACCACCATTGTTATCAAGTATATGGTACACAAAGACTGGGAAGGTTGATGGTGCCGGTATAGCCCCAAGCAAATCCTTTGGTGATGCACTCTGTTGAACATTGACCCGTTGTACCTGTTGTACCTCCTCCTGCTCCTCCTTCCCTTGTCTCACTGAGGTACTCTGAGCACCTGACAGTGAAAGTGCCTTCCAGCCTAATTTGCTTCCTGCTTTCATTGTGTGGTAAATTCCCAGTCCCAGACACCAAACCTGAATCCTAGTGTTCTCCTCTCACTGGCTTTTTGTTTTTGTTTTTAAGCATTTCTACCTGTATCTGCAAACTCTCTAAATGCATATCCAACTCTGCAATCTTCTCTAACATGAGAGAATTGAATGAACCTTCTGAATTTTCAGCTTTACCTCCAATCTTTTTCAAAATCATATACATGAAGACTATGAAGCAAAACAAGAAAACCTCTCCAGAAGCAAGGCCATCCAGCAGCAGTAGCTTCTATTTTGCCAACCTCCTTAAACAACATTGCTAAACCATCAAAAACTGCTGACTCCTCTACTACATTAGAGGCAGAGAGTTATCCATAGTGCCTAAGTTAGGCACCACTTGTAGCCTTATATTTTTCAAAATCTTCTTTAATAAGGGATCTTAAACCCTTCAATTTCCCTTATATGACCAAAGTTAGGGGAGGAAAATGACTAGTAGAAAATGGAGGTATGGACCTGTCTAGAAATAGTTCCTTGGGGGTGACTCCAATCTTAATTGTCTGCAGTTCAGCTAACTAGCAAAATATCAAACAGGAATCAGCAGCAGAGGCTCCACCCATTGGCATGAGTTGGATGAAGTGGAAAAAAGCAGCTGGCACACCACCAATTCTTTGGTGCAGTTCTTTCTACAAAGTCAAGACAAGCAAAGGTGAATCAATGTAACTGTGTAATTGGTGAAGACCACGAGGTGAACCAATGCCAGTGCATCATCCACTGTCTGTTGGGTTCTACTTCTACTCCTTCCAAACATCATGTGGCTTCTCAAGCATCCATTCCAGTAAAATATCACACACCTTTTCATCAGATAGCTTCTGGAAAAACACCACATGTCTGTTCTCAGCAAAACATCCTCTCATGTGTCTGCTTCAGCAACACATCCTCTCATAAGACAGCTTCCAGAGTAACATCACATGGCACAATTAAGTCTCCAGTGAAACCAGAAATTTCTACTTCCTTTCTCAATCTCTTGTCTGGATTTAAAACTCTTTGGGGGAAGGGGCAGACCATCTTGTTGCTCACTTTTGTATCTCCTGCAAGACTTACTATATTGCCTGACACGCAGTAGGTGCACAAAGAATTTTTAAAATGGTTCAAAGAATTGTTAAATTGTAGCCAAGCAAACCATTTGCCTCCATGCAAGCTCTAATTAGTCTTCTTTGTCATATGCTGACATTTTAATTTTATATTTAAGAAACTGTAAAGAATTTCCACTAAATAAAGATTCCAGAATGCTCCAAATATTCCCCCTATGTATGAGGTGTAGCTTTCATGATGTCTTTAAAATCTGCAACTTTAAAAAAAAATCTATTTTTTAAAAAATTTATATGTATGTATATATCTCTGTACAGGTGCCTACAGAGGCCTGAAGAGGGCACTGGATCTCCTGGAGTTACAGGTATTTGTAAGCCATCTGACAGGGTGCTAGGAAGTGTACTTGATTCTCTAGAAGAGCAGCAAGCGCTCTTAACCATCGAGTTACGTCTCTAGCCCAAAAGTTGGCAGCATTCTAATTGTCCTCTGTGTTGTTAGCTTCTATGCTTCCTTGTGTCCAGAGACAGGATGGGATTTAGCAGGAAATTAGGGGCCACATTCATTCTGCTTTCAAAAACTAATTATGTTTTAAAAAATCTTTGGAGAACATTAGTAATGAGCCAGGATTCTGGGAAGCCAGTCTAGTTCTGACACCTCCTCCAAGTCCAGATGGAAACCTCTGTGGTAGTTAAGTGGGCAGTGGGACCTGGAAGGAAATGACGTTTCCAGCAATTAAATCATGCCCATGGTAGTGGCTCACAGTCCTGCAGGAACAATTATAAGGAATTCCCTCTTATTTGGCACAATGAGATGTGAACGTTTTCTAACAGGCTAATTAGTATAGTTATTTTTTTCTTTCTTTCTTTCTTTTTTTTTTCCAAAAATGTCAATGTGTAGGATTTAATTAGTCTGCCCAAGGATTGTAAGATAACTGCTTAGTTTAGTCTGTCTGTCAGCATTTTCAGGATTTGGAAAGATGCCAGGAACTATCACCTACAGATTTGCATAAACTTTTCAGCAATTCTAGGAAGATTACTATGTGCAGCAAGTTAAGTTCTCAGAAATAAAAACCTCAGTTAGATGGTGGAAGAGTTATAAACAAAAGAATGTATGGTTGGTTGAAAGTGGACAAAAACCTGCCCTTGCTGTTCTGCTGTTGATATTCAGATGTTTGAGGCTTGGCGGTTTCAGATGGGTGTGGCCTCTGCTTTAGGCTTCTTTGGTTTTGAGTAGCAGTATCTTCTTCCACGTGGTTAGTATATGGTAATGTGTTGGCAGGATACTCAGTACAACACAGAGTTAAAGGAGATGCTCTCTATTTAGTTCTACAAAATAGGGGTCCAAAGAAGATCATGGGAAACAAAAGGTGACCCCTTCTGGATTTTGCTGGTGGAAGGGATGCATAGTAAGTAGGTTGTTCTAGTCATCCAGGGAGGGTTGTCCCATCTTGGCTCATGGAATGGGTTGAAGAGTTCTTTTTCCCTATTCCTGTCCAGTGGGAACCCCATAACACCATCTTATTTAGGATGAGGGTCTCTGAAGATAAAACAACTGAAAATTAAGGGAAAAGCAGCGTGTGCTAGTTGGACCCAACAGCTGTTGAATGTTGGAAGGGAACAGACATGAAACCACAGAAAAGACAGTGGGAAATGGAGCCATTTATTGTGATGTGTCTCTGGGCTGAGGAACACCAGGGTTTCCAGCAATCACCATCAACTAGCATGGCTAGGTTTCTTTCTTGGAGCCTCCAGAAAGATCTAGACCTGATGCCAGTTGGATTTGCTCATTTGCCCTAACTCGGAGCAAATATGGCCTAGTTGCTTTAAGCTATTAAACTTGTCCCAGTGCCCCTAGGAAACCAATATAGCACTTATGTTTATTCTTTGCACAAGAGAAGTAGGACGCCTTAATTGACAGCCTTAATTGATGCTGTGGGGTAGAGAAATTTCTCCAAAGAAAATCTAGCGCAAAGAAAAGAGCCAGGATGGTGGGCTAGTGTCTACTACCTTCTCTAAATCATAAGAGGCCTTGCACTGCAGCTCATCAGTATGTCTCTGAGGTGCCACAGGGCAAGGGTGAGAAACAGACTCTTTCTATTACCTGCCTCCAGCAAGATTTGAAGATCCCCTTCAGATTTTCCAATTTATAACCAGTGATGTTCTGAGTCTTTGGGGGAAACTTGGTGGTGGTGGTGGTGGGTGGCAAAAGATTCTGGAAGGTACCGTGTAGGACAACGCCATCATTTATATGGGTCAGGAGGGAGATTAAAGTTCACTGTTGTACTAATTGAAAGCAGCTTAGACTAATGATCCCCACCTCGCACCTAGATGGAGACATGGTGAAAAATGTAGGTCGAACATAATCAAAAGAACAGATTTTAGCCCACGCATCGAGAAAGAAGGATGGGCGAAATGAGTTGACCTCGTGTGGGTGATTCCTAATTTTTATTCCCTTTAAATTGTTAGGCATTTGGTAGTTGGAGAGGTTTATTTATGTTTATATCCATTGCAGCTATAATAATAACAATTAACATTTATTGGAGAGTTTCTGCGTGCCAGCAACCATGTTAAATATGTTCTACACACATGGACTTGCTTAATCCTCAAATCGCTCAACCTTGTTAGTGACTCTGAGTTTTGGGTATGGAGACAGAGTTTTAGATAGGTTTTGTAACTTGTCTAGGGTCATATAACTGGTAGATGGTATGAGGCATCAGTCTCTGAAGTCTTGACACCAGGACCTAAGCTTTTTGGTCAATTAATAGCTCTTAAATGCTCCTTTATTATGACTAGGTATGTCATTTCACTAAAGAATGGTCCTCAGAGGACTGGGGAGATGGCTCAGTTGGTAAAGGGTTTGTTGTGCAAGCATGAGGACCTGACTTCAGGTTCCCAGCACCCATGTGAAAGCCAGGCGTGGTGGTAAACATCTGTAAAAGTAGCTGTTGAGGGTGCAGGGACAGATTCCTGGAACTGTCCAGCCAGACTAGGTGAAAGGGCAAGCTCTAGGTCCCTGGATAGAATCTGTCTGGAAAGAAAGAAAGCAACAGAGAGCATGTGCTGTCAACCTTTGACCTCCACATATATACATGATATGCACATATATACATGATGCACAGTTTTACACACAGGCACCAAATGAACCATCACCATTCTTTAGCCATTGTTATAATCTTTCCCTCTAAAGTTTGGCTCATCTAGCATATTTGTTGGAAAGACTTGAATGCTGGTAGAAAACCCAGAGCTTTCTTTGTGCCATGCAGTGTACTCTCTGCTAAGCTAATCTCTTTCCTACTGGGGGGATGTGTATTATACGAACTGGTTTAGCTAGACTGAAAATCAATCACCAAGGCTACTGATGATGTTAAAAAAAATCAAAAGCAGTTAGCATACAAATGGAAGAGATTCCCTATAACTCTGTGCGGGACAAATTTCCCATACCACATCAATAAATCAAGGCTGTTGAGGCTTGGTTATAAAGGAAGATAGATTGAACAATTTTCCCGTTACAAACAAGCTGTTTTGTACTATGTATCTATCAGCCAGTTATTCAGGTCTAATTTAAGGATGTGCAAGCAAACACATCCAAATATATTTAAATACACTAGCTTCGGAAGCAGCCACGGAGTGCTCTGCATGAACACAACCGGATTATTTTTGTAATCTTGAAAGTGCCTTTTTCAAAACTGTAATTAGAAATTCTCTGCTCTAAAAACATAATCTGTAAGAATCACTTGCCTTTATTTTCTGTCTCAACCCTTCCCTGTGGTTAAATTTTGGTTGTTGTTTGTTAATGGAAGATTTCCTGAATTCCTATTGGAGAATACTCTCTTCCTGGTGTTGAGTGACTTCCCTGATTTGGTTTTGGAGATGCAGGCAGAGACCTGTAGATAATGATGCTTTGGACATTCATGGTTCCAGGAAGTTGGCTGACTATAGGGCTTGGGGATTCTGTCATGTGCTTAGGGAATTTGTGCCAGTTCTTGGCAAACCAATGCAGAGGCTGTGTCTCCTTAACTGGACAGAGGTAATCTCTTCTAACTTCTTCTCAGAATTGGACCAAGACTCTTAAGTGTCCAGCAAAGTTTGTAATTGGTGTTCTGGGGAGGGGAGTTTGTGGGGAACAACTTCACATTGGTCCTACTAAGAGCTCTGGGGACATTGGAAATGGCACCAGATGATGCTGGTAGCCACTCTGAACCTTGTTATTGCTTTGGGGGATCTCACTCTGGCCTCAGACATGTGCTGTCTTTATGCCATGGTGCCATGAATGGGCCAGAGACAGAAATCCAACTGCCTGGATTCCATTCTTGGATTTTTTTCATATGCTGGCATGTCACCTTAGGCCAGTTTATCTCCATTGAAAGAGTGAACAAACTTTAGCTCCCTGCTCTCAGAGTCTCTGACTGGGCCTGAGAATTATCTTGACAAAGGATGTTCTTACACTTGGGAGCCTTCCTAGGACAATGAAGGCTCAGGGGAGAGAAGGTTATATTGTAGCTTCAACAAAGATGGTCATGGAGAATGCGCCAACAAGCATGGGAAGGCTGTTGAGATATTTTTACAAGCTGATATTTTTCTCAGCTTCTACCTAGCATACACAATGCCGACAAAAGTTTTTTTTCCCCTGGTGCAGGGAGGCAGATTGTTACTTTAATGTCCTTGGTTTGCAAACATCTATAGTTTAAAAGAATCCAGATAACAAACTGATGTAAGGTCTCAGCCATAGCATGTGCAATAGGCTTATAATAATACATAATTTAGAGGACTCTTTTGAAGAATAAGTGGGACCTTTGAGTATCACTGAGGTACTTCCTGGCACACAGAGATTCATCAAACAGTGTTATCTGATACCATGTCAAACAAACATGAAGTGCCAGTGGAGTTTTGCTGGCTTTGCTTGTCCAGCATAGCTCTTCTTCTGCCTTAGTCTTCATCTGAGGATTCTCCCCTTCTCAAGATCAATGCCTCTATTTCAGTAGATGCCTCATTCTGTCTTCGCCCTAAATAGTGGCCTTGAGGTCTGGGTTTGATCCATCAGCCCGTGCCTTATGTTCCTGACTAGAGCAATTCTGTCGAGGGTATGATCTGAGCTGTCCTGAAGCTTTGGCAGGCCATTGAGAAGAAAAAAGTGGAAATTGGTAGGATGTGACATATGATGTGGGTGGCATGGCTGCTGCATGGGTGAGGCCTGTCTCAGAGAGAAGCACAGTAGGAGAGGCAGACTGAGAGAGACTCACTGAAGCCGGACACTCTGAAGCTTACCTGACAAAGAGACTTTTTAGACTCTGCCACCAACAATGGCCCTTTTTGCTTGAGCTTGCCTAATTTTATTAACTTGTGTGTTTCAACAATCCTCGCTGACACCTGTCATCTCAGAGTAACTATTAATAGCATCTTCTTTATATTAGAAGTGCTCCTTAGACTGTACAGTCACCTTATTTCAACCAAAAGCTGAGACTCACCCAGCAACACTAGACTAATGTCTCTGTGGGGTCTCATTTCCAATGAATGGCATCTTTAAATGGTTCAGCTGGGCTGCATTGAACTGTTCTACTGGAGTACCCTAAACACTCTCTCCATCTCTCTGAAATCAGTGGTGCCTTAGGACCCATTTTGGACCCACATCTGCCTTATGGTCCCCTTACTCTAGCTATGACCAGAGTAGAACACTGTTTAGGGTCCTTCCTTGTCCAGGTAAGGAGAATCTGGATTATTTCAATTAAACACTTACTTCTCAAGTCTGCCTGTCTGTCTCTCATTTCTGACTACTAACCCATGAGAACAGATAGACATTATTTTGGACAAGCTTCATAATCATGTGCTTATACAAATATATAAGTGGACACATATATAGACTCATACATAGTCAGACATATGCACAGACACAGATACACAGCACAAACACTGACACATGCAAACACTAGAGGGATGGATAGAGGGAGGGACAGAAGGAGATGAGAGAGAGAGAGGGAGAGAGAGAGAGAGAGAGAGAGAGAGAGAGAGAGAACCAACCTTTGGCATGGACATATGAGACATAATTTGATATGAAAAATATTCTTGATTAGCTAGCATGGGCTAATGATATCTATTTATGGTTAATACTTATTATTTACATTTACCATGTTTAAACATGTGATAGTGTATCCTATCAATTTATATATTTTCTTTCCTTTTTCTTTAAATACTTTTAAAAAAAGATTTATTTATTTATTTATTTATTTATTTATTTATTTATTTATTATACGTAAGTACACTGTAGCTGTCTTAAGAGGGCATCAGATCTCGTTACAGATGGTTGTGAACCATCATGTGGTTGCTGGATTTGAACTCAGGACCTTCGGAAGAGCAGTCGGTGCTCTTAATCGCTGAGCCATCTCTCCAGACTCCTTTAAATACTTTAAAAGATTTATTTATTTCATGTGTGTGAGTGTATGTATGTATGTATGTGTGTGTGTGTATGTATGTATGTATGTATGTATATATGTATATATATGTATAACATGTGCTTGCTTGATAGTTATGAAGGTCAGAAGGCTCCTGGAACTAGTAGAATGAATGACTTTGAGGCAACCTGTGGGTTCTGAGAACTGAACCCTGATTCTTGCAAGAGCAGCAAGTGCTGTTAACTACTTGGCCATCACTTGAGCCCTGACATGTGCATTTTTCATGAGTGACGAAATTAAAGCAAATATTGTCAGAATCAAGACCCCATCTCAGATCTGGTTTTTATCCCAAAGCTCTTCTTTCATAAGGTGATGGCATTCTTTTATTGTAAACACTGAATGTGACCCTCTGTCTTAAGCCAGGAGTCTTTCTTTCCATTTTCCTATCTTCCCTTAACCAGCTGGGTGATCACGAATAGGTCAATTTACCAAATGAACCTTTATTTCCTTATCTGACAAATGAGGGGCAGGATTAATTGACTCTGGAAGTCTCTTGAGGCCCAGTGATTTCTTTGATTCTAGGTATTTGGGCATGGGGGTTAGGAGTTCAATTTTTCTTTAATATCTGAATGTCTAAATCCTCTCTTTGGGCAATACATTCTTTTACGTACAGTAGACACAGAGGCTGCCAACTGAAAATCAAGAATAAAAGAAAAGGGGGTGGTTTGTGGGGGTGATGAAGGAGAAGAATTTTCTTCTGCTAGATATTTAGAAAATGGCAAATTTGCATTGAAAGTATATTATTAGTGGTAGAAAATAATGATTAATGTCATTTCATGTTCCTTTCACAAGTCATGATAGATAATGAACAATGATAACACCACGCATGATTGCTGATCCTTATGACATTCAAAACAGACTCGAAATTCCTATTCCACAGACAGGACTCAGTTAGGGCACTATATTAAATTCAAACTTAGGGATCAAATTTAAAATTCAAATGCACATCCTTTTTGCATATCTATTTTGACATGGCATTACAAATCACTCACTGTAATATGAATTAAAGATGGACTTTTGCACAATGGGAGAAAACATGAAAAGAAATCCTATTTAAATTTTAATCCCTTTTTACCCTTTTCAGATCCCCTCCCACATTCCTCCTAATATATCTGCTAATTATTAAAAGTATTGCTATTTAAGCAGCGATTTGTTCATTCACATCTTCTTAATTTTCCACTGGTAGCAGTTGCTAAGATTCAGCCCTGATGAACTGAACCATGTTGATTTTATTGTGATGGCCTTCAGTGAAAGAACTTTAAATTTTAACTTGCTGTTTACATTTATTTATTTTTATTTTTTTAATTTATTATTTTTTTTGTGTGTGTATACCCGTCGATGTATACATGAGCACATCCTTGCAGGTACCCATGGAAGCCAGAAGAGGGCGATGGATCCCTTGGAGTGGTTGTGAGTGGTTCAACATTGCCTTCTGGGGGTGAACTCTGGTCTTCAGCAAGAGTAGCAGTGTTCTTCCCCTCCCCCCAACATAATATTGATTATTTGGGAATCTCCTACAATGGACGCCGATCAAACCGCATTCTGGTCTTCCCAGGTTGACTCTCCCACCAAGACATCAAGCACACTTTGTGTTGCCCCCACACTCATTGGCACATGGCCAAACTTCTAGTGGCTAGCCTCCCAAAGACAACAGAGCCCCCTCCCATCTCCTCCCACACCAGAAGCCATCAACTGTGAAGGGCTATACTTCAGCATCTTTATCATGAATTTTAAGGACTGTCTTCAATGGCTTCCTGTCTGGACTGTTTTTTTTTTTTTTTTTTTTTTTTTTTTTTGGTAAGGGGGGAGGGATTTGGAAGAGGTTGTTACAGAAGCCTTCCAAGTCTCTCATTGTCAGGAGTCTGCAGGCATGGATGGGCAAGGAAGCAGCAAGCACTTTTAACCACAGCACAGTAATCTCTCCAGCCTTTGTGAAAGAACTTTAAAAGGTACTTGGCACTGTGTATGGTTTTGTATTTAGCTGATGTGAGCAGATGAGGCGGGGGTGGGAGGGTGGGGGGGGAGGGGGCTGACATCAGAGAGTGTAGGGAGGCAAGTGTGTGCTTTGAACACCCTTACAATAGAACCGGTGAAATGTGCAAAATAACAAATTAAATTGAATGTTCAGGTGCATTGTCATTTTGTTGGGGAGTGGAATGAAAAACAGAACCCCATGCTATTCCTACAAGAATTAATCAGATTTTAATTACTCCACATGCAACCTGGACTCTTTAGCTCATCTATGCAACAATCAGTGAGACACCTCCAGTTAAATAGCTGAAAATTTTCATTTTCCATACTGTCATATGGTTCTCTGTTAATTATTTGGGGACTTTTAACTTTTTTTTAAAATTGTAGCCTCATTTCTCCTGTAACATCAGTGTCTTAGTTAGGGTTTTACTGCTGTGAACAGACACCATGACCAAGGCAAGTCTTATAAAGGACAATATTTAATTGTCAGAGGTTCAGTCCATTATCATCAAGGTGGGAACATGGCAGCATCCAGGGAGGCATGGTGCAGGAGGAGCTGAGAGCTCTACATCTCCATCTGAAGGCTGCTAGTGGAAGACTGACTTCCAGGTAGCTAGGATTAGGGTATTAAAGCCTATGCCAACAGTGACACACCTACTCCAACAAGGCCACACCTCCTAATAGTGCCACTCGATGGCCAAAGCATATACAAACCATCACAACCAATAACTTACTTTAGATTTTGCTGTTTAAAAATCAATTAAATTTATTATTTGACAATGTCTCATACACACACACACACACACACACACATACACACACACACATCATCATCATCATCTTGATTAATGTTACCCTCTTTGTCTCCTATCTTCTTCCACCCCTGTATGCCTCACTTCCTTCCTACCTTCGTGTTAGTTTGTAACACACTGCGTTTAACCAGTTTAACCAGAGTGGTCTATATGCTGGTGGTTTGCATCAGTGGGTAGACCACGGAAGAGAATGTTTTCCATCCCTCAGGGCCCTTTGAAGCCTCTCTTTCATCAGGAGAATTATGGCCACGTGGGTCTCTCCCTATCTGTGACTGGCTACTGATAGGCTCACTCTTTACAAGCTCACTGCTGAGCTATGAGATGGCCTTTGCAATGGCCGTGTCTCGCTCAGAAGATGGCGTTTCACAGCTGTCCTCTTTCCCATTCACATTGTCGCCTGAGACTTACAGGGTGTCTCAGAATGTCCGGTGTCGGGTTTGGGTTTTGCTTTTTCAGTGGAGGAGGGAAATGTGAAGTTTCATATGAGGGAAGATAATACAGATAGATCTCAGCGGCGCGGGCCCTGAGATTGTTTATCTAGTATTATGGGATAGAGTTCTATGAGTTCAGCTACTCTCCCCTGCTTTCATCAACCTGGAAAGCTCCCTGAGGTTAAAGGCACAGTTTGTCACTACCGAGATGGAGCCAGGCAGCTTGGCCTCATTAGTGTGGTACTATAACAAAGTGAGAGAACCTCAAATCTAATTTTCACAAAACATTCAAACCCATAAAAAAAGGGCAGGGAGAGAAAAATCCAAGGTGCTCTCAATAAGATTTTGTTATTGAACCGAAGATTCTTTTTGAAAATGGCCAGAAGCTTTTCATCCTGGTATTGGCACTTCAGAAGTTGCACCCGGAACACTTGCAAAACTACCACACAAGGTCGGTAGAAATAAGGAGACCGAGAATTTTATTGATCGCTGGGTTTCTTCAATTCCTGCAGGTCCTTGTTCATCCCTCAGTGCAATCAACTCTGGACTTGTCAACAGGATATTGAGGGGAATATGAATCTTTCTGAATCAATAATTTGCACAATCTACACACGCATATTTAGGAATTATAATAGTGCAGAGTCAAGCAAATTCTAAAACCAGGTTCCGCAAAACTTGAACATCCAGTCAGACAGTATGAAAACATATGTCCTTGCCTCTGCTTTAGGGTAATCCCCTCCTTTAAGGGCAAGACTATTGGGAAAATTTTAATTTATAAAGAGTCAAAAACATACAAAAGCATTAAAATCCAAGTTTGGGAAGTTTAAATGGATTTTTGAAAGACAGGAGACCGTTTAGTCCTAGATATAGGGTCCATTTGTGCTTCTGAAACATCAAATCTATTCTCTTTCATGACATAGATCATGTAGGCAAACCCGGCAAGCCCCTCATGGCTTGCTAAAGCATTCTACTAGAAGAAAGACTAACTTCTTCTGTCAGCCCTAGCCACTAATCTCACTGTTTTACCTCAAACCAAGGCTATAGGGTCATGAAAAGAGTCTTGGAACCAGAAATTGGGATAATAAATATGACAGTGTTAAAAAGATTATATTTCTCTAACCCCGGTCTTACCTCTAAAATGGTTATCTTCTTAGCTCACATATACTGTTGTAACCAAATATTCGATGCTAGGTGACTTCTAAGTAGTAAAACAAACAAACACACAAACAACAACAACAACAGCAACAACAAAACAACCATTTTGTCTTGTTGTTGAGACTGAGAAGTTCAGGTTGAGCAGGTATAAGATCTAGTGAGGCCTTAGTTTTTGCTTCCATGACAGTGTATCTTACGTCACAGTGATAGGAAAGGGCAGAGGGTACAAGCCAGTTCCTTCTAGTTCTTTCACTAGACACTTGTCCTTCCATGACGGGATGCCTATAAATCAAACAGAAGCCTGGGGTTTATAATAATGCTGAACATATAAGGTAGGAAGTGTGTCCTAAACCGTTTCCTGCCTTCAGTCCTTGGGTACTTTACTGCGGAGGCCTATAACCTTAACAGATGTGTTTTATGGAAGAAGGCCTTGGACAAATATGTTCATTGCTCGAGTGTTTCCTCTCTATCTCCTACATTCCAGAGACTATGCCCCACGTCTGGGATTCAGTGATGAGAGAAAAATTAAGCACGGAGCTCATGATCTAGTGAGGAATGCTACTGTATAGCTAGACATATAGCAAAATTGAATAGATTTAGAGAAGGAAGAGAGCACTATGAAGATAGTTAATGGTGGGGTTCAAAGATGCTGGTATGTTCAAGTCTCCTCCCATAAGCCTGCCTAGGCAGCAGCTCCTTGTGCATAAATTTGGTGTGATCCTTTCTTGCTTTCCATTTTCACAATGGAATCTATCTATCTATCTATCTATCTATCTATCTATCTATCTATCTATCTATTTAAAATTTTGCCTAGAATAGTAGTTTCAGGTCATGAGGGTTTTGTGAGCTTCACATTGCCTAAAAATTTCAGAATATTCTTTTAGGGTTGCTGGAACCATGATCCTCAAGTGAAATAGGTTAGGGGAAAAATCATAAAAATTTAGCTTAACACATAAAGAATTAATGGTGCAGTAAGTGCTATGATTGACTGAAAGAATGCGCTCCATTGGCAGGCAGTGAGTATGGAGGTCAGATCTAGGCTTTCAGGGCACACAAAGTCTTCTTTGCCTTGACTAGAAAATAAGTTAGATATTTTCTCAAAGTCTTTGCAAAACTGAATAATCTTGTCTCTAGGCACACTTGACTTTATATATCTTAAATTTTGCCTTAAACATAGACACTTGTAGGTAAGTTTCACTTTGGGAGGGGTAGGAAATAAGAAAATGGTGATCCATTTTGCTTTGTGGGAGGAGAGAAATCAAAAGTGAGTTTGTAATGGGAGACTCTGTTGTAAAGATGACTGGATTCCTTACCAGCTTCCTCGAAGGGCGATTGCACTTGTAATAATCGCAGGGGTTGAGGAGATGGGGATGGTTTAGCAAAGCCTTAGAACACAAGTGTGAGGGTCCTTAACACTCACGATAGCTGGGCATGCACCTGTAATCCCAGGGCTGGTGTGGCACATACATTCCTGAAGTTCACAGGACAGCCAGCTCAGCCAATCAGTGAATGGCAATGGCAGGTTCAGGGAGAAACCCATCTTTAAAAGTAAAGTGTTCGGTGATCAAGGAAGACACCTAAAGTTGATTTCTGGCCTCTAGATGCAAGCAGACAGGCATGCACGCTATATATATATATATATATATATATATATATATATATATACCCACCAATATAAACACATGCTGTGCACAGACACTACACATGCATATGCACATGCACACACACACACACACACACACACACACACACACACAGGTGGGCATGCATACACACTCACACACACACACACACTTCACTGTTACAGTATGGTGCTATAGAGACTCGGTCAGCTGTGTGGATGTCACAGAGAGGCCAATTATATCTATCTTTCTATTTTATAAAGACAGTGTTTTCTCGATCTTAAAACATTGACCAACAACACCTTAGGAAAGGTTTTTAATATCCTCAAATTATTCTGTTACAAACACTGGTAGCTTAACATAAAGCAGAGTGATGCCAGACTGCCTTCTAAATCCTTGGCATTTATACCCAGAGATGAATGCTTCAGCTTTCATCACTGCCATGAGGTGTGTGCAGCTAATGGAAAAAGCAAAAGCAAAAACAAAACAAAACAAAAATGTAAGTTGCTCCAATAAACAGTCTCCCACCCAAGACCAGCTGAGAAACTCTAATTAAACCCAGTTGGTTATATTATTGAGAAGACAGTTTCTAGTGGAATAGAGGAGAAAGATGGGGGTGGGAGGGCTGGCAGTAGAAGTGACCAAAAATTCATTATATGAATGTAACTGTCAACAATAATATGGAAAAAGGCAACATGGGCTGATGAGATGGCTTAGTGGGTAAATGCACCTGACAACAAAACCTGGGGAGCAGAGCTTGATTTCTGGGACCCAGACAGAGGAGGACCTCTGATCTGTGTGTGTGTGTGTGTACACGTGCATGTGTGTGTGCGTGTGCATGCACACACACACACAATCTTAAAGAAAGATAGCACAATAAAGACAGTTTTGAAAAATAATTGAATCAGTGAAATTGGACATACAGAGACTTTCAAAGTATGTTCAACTATTAGAATTTGTTAATCCCCTTGACAAATTCTGGACCATTCTTTTTTAAGCGTTTTTCTTCTTTTGCATTGCTGACACTATTTCTTCCTCTGGGAGTTGAGTTACAAGCATGAGAGGCTGCTCTGTATCCCACACAGCTAACAGAGTCTCTGTTCCATCCCTGTCCTTCACATCAGCTGACCACCATTGCTTTTTCTTTAATTCGTCAACCTTTTCTTCTCTTAGCTCTATGTGTCCCTCAAGACTATTTAGCTGACGTAGTGAAATTTTCATTTTGATATCTCATTCACTTTTCTTCTGCATTTTAATCATAGTTTTCATTTCCCTGTCTGTCTTCCCCTTTTTGGTATAACCAAGCACACTTTCCTTGAAATTCCAGGACATGATTGTGGTGTTTGCTTTAAAGTTTTTGTCTGCACCAAAATTTTGGTGCATCTGGGATGTCATGGATTGTGTTTCTACTAGATGTGTATTTTTCTTTATTTATAAGCAAAAATTTTCTGCTTGATTATATGTTTAATTTTATACCCTTGAAGAGTATACTTTTCAGAGAAGAATCTTGGTTGTAGTGCCAGGCAATAGATGTGGAATTTTGTTTTGGCTGGAAGTGAGGTTACTGGATAAACCTTTTTGGTCCTTCCAGCATTAGTTTCATTCTTTGCTAGCTTAACTCATGCAGCTTTTAACTCAGTCCTATAGTCTTGGTTCATCATGTAGTTTGGTGTTTATTTCCAATTTATGACTTGAACTGAGTGCCTAAGATACACAAAAATTTATTTAATTCTGTCTGCACCAGCCTGGCATGATCTATGCGCTCTCAATCCATAAAGCTCTAGAAAAATCCTCGTCTAACTACCTCTATAAAAATAATAGCTCGGGGGGTCTGGAGAGATGGTTCTGCAATTAAGAGCACTTCCTGTTCTTGCAGAAGACCTGGTTTGGGTACATAACACTCACAGGGTGTTCATGACCATCTGTGACTCCAGTTCCCTCTTCTGGCCTCTATAGGTACTGCACACATATGACATACATAATTACATGCAGGCAAACATTTATACACATAAAAATGAATACATCTACTTAAAAAAAAAGCCCTTTCAATCCAGACCCTGAGTGGACAATGTTTTCTTGGTTGAATGAGTTTGTAAAGCCTAGATCTTGATCAGGAGCCCACAATTAATATCATCTGCTTCTGAAACACATTTATCTAAGCAGCTGTAATTCCATGATCCAGTCACTTTAGTTACTTAGAACTCCCGTGTGGAACTCTCTGAGTCCATGTGGCTATAGGTATATCTTCTAAGTACCACACTCAGGCTGTTAGACTTGTGTTGCCAATGCATTTACATACTGAAGCACCCCACACAGCCCAGGGTTGGCATTCTTGACCTTGAAAATCTTCCCGAGTTCTGCTCATGCTGATTCAGTTAGAAGATCTCTCACACCCAGACATAGAACCCTCTCTGGTTACACTTGAAGGGAACATACCACTGAAAATCCAAAGGGTTTTTTTTTTTTTTTTTTTTTTTTTTTTTTTTTTTTTTTTTTTTTTGCGCTGGCTGCTGTTTGATGTCTTCAACAGTTGCTATTTCCACCTTGTCCAATTTTAGAGTTGACTTTAGCAGCTGACAAATCTGGAACCAATTATTCTATAATGTCTGGAACCAGAGGCCTGTCCATCGAGGTTGCTCTGCTGCAAGCTCTACACAAACTATTCGATTCGGAGATGGTTTTTGTCCATGGAGACTTCATCTGTGTCACTGAGAAGTATGCTCTGGACTAGAAAGTGGGTGTGATCCCACAGACAAATCTCAGAGCAGCAGAAGATTCTGGTTACTATAAAATGAGGCTGCCTAACAAAGAACAAAGAGAAGGCCTTCAGATCACATTTTCTTTCAACAGCACTTTCAAGCATGGTGGGTAAATTAACTAACACTTCTAAAGTCTCAGATTAAGTCCCACAAATTTAAAATGATGATGTCATATGTTTATACCTCTGTGATTTCACCTGGCCCATATATATAGTTTAAAAAAAAAAAAAACAGGAGCCAGGATGTAACTCAGTTAGAGTAGTTATCTAGTATTCACAATACCCTAGGCTTAATATCCAGTGCCAAATAAAATGCCTCGTGCTGCATGCCTTTAATCACTTCACTTGGGATGTAGAGGCAGAAGAAGCAGAGGTTAAAGGTCAACCTTTAATACATGAATTTGAGTCCAACCTAAGCCATCAGAGATCTTATCTCAAAGCCAAAAAACCCCAAACAAACAGAAAAAAAACAAACAAACAACAAAAGTCAAACAAAACAAAAAACCCACAAAAATATTGAATACTGAATATTCTTCCTAAAACTTGTGATATTTTTCTGCTTTAGCATCCATCTCAAGTGAACTGTGCACTCTATGCCTGGCTTGCTTGTCTGTTTGTCTGTCTGTCTGCCTGCCTGCCTATCTATCTATCTATCTATCTATCTATCTATCTATCTATCTATCTATCTGTCTGTCTATCTGTCTATCATTTTTTATTTATCTATATGTCATTTATCTATCATCTATTTTTCTATTTCTTTATCTATCTATCATCTATCTATCTATCTATCTATCTATCTATCTATCATCTACCTATCTTCTATCTCTCTCCATCCATCTATCCATCCATCTATCTTTCTCTACTTGTTTACCTACCTAATGTCTTCTCCCTACCTGCCACTACTCTCTCCTTGTAACTCCCTTTAACATTATTGAGCCATTATTAAATATAAAGTATTTTATAAAGTATTAAATATAAAGTATATTATTAAATTATATGTAATTTTCACAAAACCCTATAAGGTTAAGTAACTTTTCAAACGTTACCTAGCAACAAACTTTAGCTAGACCAAGAAGGAAATCTTGAAATCTAAATTCCATGGTATTATCGCTATAAATGATCTTGGTAATAGGGAGATGATATTGAATCTTGAACAACAACAAATTCACTCACGCTTTTACATCTGAGATTCTCAATGTTCCTTCTACCTCTGTGACAAGCTGTGATTTGTGAGTCTGCTTATAGGAATGGCATCAACCAAAGCTACAAAATGTATCCTCATATTTTATAGAAACGACTTAACACTTGTATATATGGGAAGAATTATGCTGTTCAAGAAGGGCTGCTTGGCACATCCCAGTTTATGGTTTGCTGGAGGTTATAATGTTCCCTCTCCAAATCTGTCTTGTTTCTTATGAGAATCTTTCACGAAGGAATGTGTTATGGGAACACACTAACTTCAATGCAAACATCTGTCCTTAAAAAAACAATGAGTCCTTTCTTATGCTTCTTCATTATCACACAGTCATCCGTCTTGGTTCAACCTTCAGGCCTATGATGTCATTTAGTACCATACAAACCAAATGCACAACAAAACATAACACATATACCAATAGCCACTGTATGGTGACATTATTTCCCTATCTAATGAGTCAAAAATGATTAGAACATTAATGTGCTCAGGGAGTCTTGTGTCAGAATTTCTCTGCAAGGAGAGTCAATATTCGTGATTACCGGTGTGCACTGTAATGAATTCAATTGCCTGCATCATATGGCTAGATGGTACCTAAGTGCATTGGGCTCATTTTTAAGATGTCTCTCATAGTTTCAGCTTTTGATTTTCATTTTTTCCAGATTATTCACACATTTTTCTGAAATTCATTAGTAGAGGGAAAACAATGTTAAGTGATGGTAGAAAGGCAAGCAGAGGAGATAATAAATCAAAAATAAGAGCATGAATCAGAGGTGTGGTTAGTGTGATGACAGAAGCAACATCTATTTCTGTCTTAGGTCCATATATGGGCAGGAGTCCTTGGAATAATTCGCTGGTGCACTGAAAAAAGAGACGTGAATTTGACCCAGATCTGGACTGAATGGTGAATGTGTCTGGGGCACAATTAACATTGCGACCCAGAGATTTGCCCTCCAGAGGCGTGGCCTGCATGTGGTAATGCTGACGAGGTGAGACCCATATGTGATGGTGTTTCCTGGAAAGTAGGTCATGGGCTCTGTTCTCACAGTTCTCATGAATGGATTGGTGTTCTTCCTGGGATTGGAGTAGGAAGAAATTAATTCCCCTGAGAGGAGGTTCTTGGAAAAAGTGTGAACCAGACCCCAGGCTCTTCATTCCTTGCCCAATCGCACACTTCTTCCGCATACAGCTATCATCTTTTTAAATATTGTGATATAACCAGGGTACTCTGGCCAGAAAGCCAGTACCATGTTAATTTGGACCTTCTAGCCAGTGTAATCATGAAGCAAAAAAAGGCCTCTTTTTCTTCATATATTACAATATTAGCAGCATTAGGTTTTTGTTATAGCCATAAAAACATGACTAACAGATCAATACACATGTTTTCCCCTTTAATTAATGAATGGACATATCTTGGGTAGGAAGTTGGGAGTCAAAGTGTCAGTTGTGGCCCTGTTGACTTTGTTTTGATTGCTTCCCCAATACTCAGTTCAGCCATTTTCCACTGAACATCAAAGCTTTGATGCTGTGGTGGCAACTTTGAAAGGATGTTTCTACTATAGCATCCCTAAGATGCAGAGGATGGAATTTATTTTGCCAATGGACCTCTCTCTGGCAGGGACTATGTCTGTTTTTTTTTTTTTTTTTTTTTTTTACGAGATAGGGTTTCTCTATTTCTCTGTGTAGCCCTAGCTGTCCTGGAACTTACTCTGTAGACTAGGCTGGCCTCGAACTCAGAGATCCGCCTGCCTCTGCCTCCTCCCGAGTGCTGGGATTAAAGGTGTGTGCCACCACACCCGGCCTATTTCCCCATGGTTCTCAGAATGAGCTGCTGTACTCAGTTAGAGCTATGTGTCTGTCGACAGAGTTCCAGACTTAGAAATGTAGAGCATCAGGAGAGCAACAAGAGCTTGTGCACTGTGAGAGGGAAGTGTGTGTGTGTGTGTATGGTATGTGTGTGTGTGTGTATGTGTGTGTGTGTGAGAGAGAGAGAGAGAGAGAGAGGGAGAGAGATAGAGAGAGAGAGAGAGAGATCCCCTGTTAGGTTTCATGCCTTGCTTTTCAGTTTTTCATTTCAGAAGAAACTACTATAACGCAGCTCTAGTATAATATGTACTTTGAAGAGCTGTTTTATAAGTGTGATAAAAGTATGCAGTTCAGATAGTAAATTCTGTTAGTCATTTGCTCTTACATTATTTTCTACTCATCTCTGGCATGTGAGGATACCTGACTGAACTAGAGATGCCAGCCAGATTCATCTTACCTTAGTGAATGGGATTCTTCTTAGATAAGTATTTTTCTAAATGAGGCACACATTTCATGCTTAAAACACACTCTCTCTTTTTTTAAATATTAAATTCTACAAAGAAGTTTCTGCATATTTTCAGCGGGAATTGAGTGTTCATCTGCACATGTACTTGTAATATTCTTTTGGGACCCTTAATGTGGAGTGGCGAATAGAATTATTATTTTCTTTTACTGTTAAGGGAGATTGAATCACAGGAGAAAAAGATCAATTGAGGGTAACATCATTAAAAGCCAACTCAATATGATATCATTAGCTTCACAGAAACTGAAAAGCACAAACATGACAGTAGCAGCAAGAGGGGCCATCCCATTTATTTTTACATTTCTCCTAAGAAAGAGAAGTGGTGGGAGGGGGGAAGAGGAATAAGAGATGAAGGCTTTGGGTGCCTCAGGCTTTGGTGGTACTTTGTGGGGTCCACATTCCTAACCTAAATTTTATATCTTAGACTGTGATCCACCATTAATTTCTTTGTTAGCTGTGTAACTGAATCAGGTCCCTAGGTTTTCCAATATGGCGGATGTTGAAGGATAATGAACGACCTCATTTCTTGTCCCCTATGTAATAATCCAACTTTCCTTTGAAAGGCTCGGTGCTGTAACACCTTATATAGATGCGATTGCAGTGAATCTTAACAAGATCTGTTTTCACATTGTCTACTGCACACAGCTCTTTGAGCTCAGGAGCCACATCTCATTATTATTTGCATAATCAACAGTCAATGCAGGGCCCTGTCATCTGCAGCATTTGGCTGTTTGCTCAATACAATGACATCATCTGCGCAATACAATGACATCATCTGCTCACTTCTTTCTTTTTAGGTTTTTACATTTTTAATCTATTTATTAAAATATTAATTGTACTTAGTATTTTGATTATATTAATTTTTAATACCCTGATAGTGTGATTCTGTGATTATAGCACATGCTTTGTCCTTTTTTTTTCTAGTGTGAGTGTCTGATTAGTTTTTTTTATTAGATATTTTCTTTATTTATATTTCAAATGTTATCCCCTTTCCTGGTTTCCCCTCCGAAAAACCCCTATCCCATCGTCTCTCCCCCTACTCACCAACCCACCCACTCCTGTTTCCCTGTCCTAGCATTCCTCTATACTGGGGCATCAAGCCTTCACAAGACCAAGGGCCTCTCCTTCCACTGATGTCCAACAAGGCCATCCTCTGCTACATATGTGGGTCAGCTCACTTCTTACATGTGGCCCGTGAAAGGAACTTGAGACAGAACACATCTTTGATGAATATGAGTGATGGCTGTACTTTGAATCTTGAACATCTCTCAAAGTCCTTATATTAAAGATATGGGTGGTTTGGAAGGTGGGGAGTCTTTAAGGGTAGAACCTAGTGGGAAGATCCTATGTCTTTAGGAGTTGCCTTTATGGGGGATAGAGGAGTCCTTCACCTTTCTTCTTCTTTTCTGCTTCCTAGCTACAAGGTGGGGAGTTTCATTCTGCCACATGCTTCTCCCAAGAGCTGCTACTTTGTCATGGGTTCAGAACAATGAGTTCACTGCCCAGGACTATAACCTTCAAAACTATGAATCCAAATAATTACTTAATCTTTATACATTGACTATCTCAGGTTTGTTGTTGTTATAATTATGTTCAGCATCATATTTTGTTTGATTTTTAAGATAGACTGAGGTATAAATGAGAACACGGCTGAGACATTGTGAATAGGACATTTTTCTAAGTTGAACATGTTCTCTTGGAACAGTTTTAAAGTCATGGTGAATTGTGGGGGCTATGATGCAATCAAAAGATTTTGTCTTCTTAGTTTTAAGTGACACACAAGTCGATGGGCCTTATAAAATATAACTCCAAAGTGCATTAGTTTATGATAGACACCATAAAAATACTATAGACTGCAAATTCACAGAATCAATTTTCCTCTGGTTCTGGAGGTTGGAAATCCAAGGGGGAAAAATGTGTGTGTGTGTGTGTGTGTGTGTGTGTGTGTGTGTGTGTTCATTTCTCCTGAGGTCTCTTGTTTCTGACAGATAGCTGTATTCTTGCTCTGTAGCACACAGACTTTCCTCTGTACATCCCCACTGCTTCTTTCTTTTTTTCACATGGGCATCTTTGGTGTCCCATATAATCTTATTTGATATCAATATACTCATAGCCTGTACAGTCTTCAAATACTGTTATACGGGGGCAAGGTCTTTAATAGAAACCTTAGGGGAATCAAAGAGAGTCTAAACTATAAGTTTAAATAAGAGCTTCTCATAAATAAACTGAATTGAATTGCTGAAAGTTACTGTGTTGTTTCAGGATCCTACAGACTTCAGTTCATATCTACTACGAATGTCAGGAGCATGTTTGGGATCTGTGTACATGGGGTATATATCTCCTGCCAACAAGGTCTTAATGAATAATTCCTCTTGGAAACCCTGTCAGTCACATTTTTGTCTTTCATTGGTCAAAGAGTAAGCATATAACCCATGCTTTGCTGGTGTGAGATGGTGATTCAACAAGAAATACATATTGGCTGCTCCCAGTTATTGACAAAAGAACTTCTGAAACTTGTGGAATTTCTCCCATAATGAGTGAAAATAGAATCCTTTGGTATCCAGACTCTCTTTCAATATACCCAAGCTTATGCTAACGAAGGGACTCTTGGGTTGCCCTAGATAGCTTTGGAATGATGTTGGTTGCCAAGGGAACTAATCCTATAGTTACAGATAGACCCAGAATGGGCTAGAGATGGAAGCAATCACTATTGAATAATGGTTTAGGCAATCAAGTACACAGACTGGAGCTTCCTAACTCCCTGAATGAACCGGGAGTGGCGTGCTTCTAGGTTACAATGTTCAGGTGCTTAGAATATGACATGTCCTGAGTGGTATGGAGGTCTTGTCTTTCTTTCTTTTTTTTTTTTTTTTTTAAACCTTTTTTTTTTTTTTTAAAGATTTATTTATTTATTATATGTAAGTACACTGTAGCTGTCTTCAGACACTCCAGAAGAGGGCGCCAGATCTCGTTGCGGATGGTTGTGAGCCACCATGTGGTTGCTGGGATTTGAACTCTGGACCTTCGGAAGAGCAGTCGGGTGCTCTTACCCACTGAGCCATCTCACCAGCCCCAGGTCTTGTCTTTCTTACCTCAACCCTTGCTCCATACATCTTTTCCACTTGACTCTTTTTTGAGTTTTAGCCTTTACAATAAACTGGTAATAGGTAAGGTGCTGGCCTGTGTTCTGTGAGATACTCTCATAAACTGTCAACAGTGGTCAGTTAGAAGCACATGAAGTCCAGGTTTGGAGTTGACACCTTAAATTGGGACAGCTTTGTGAAACAGAACCCTCCACCAACCCTGAGGAGCTATCAACAGAGCAGAATGGAATTAGAGGGCATTTGGTTGAGTGGGGAGTAGATAGTTGGTTGATAGGAAGAAACTCAGGAATTTGGTACCAGAAAAGAGGAAAAAATAGCTAAGACTGTATAATAGTTATTTTTACACAGCTATGACTATAACAGTTGAGGGTTTTTTCTTTTCTTTTTTTTTTTTTTACCCAGAGGGCTTTTAGGAGTTCAGTCCTTGGCCTTTTGTTCCTTTCTCTTTGACAAATATCACTTGGTGTGGTGTGGCATATTCTCTCTCTCTCTCTCTCTCTCTCTCTCTCTCTCTCTCTCTTGTTTTTTTCTTCTTCAATACAGAGTTTCTCTCTGTACCCCTGGCTGTCTTGGAACCCATTCCATAGACCAGGCTGGCCTTCAACTCACAGAGAGCCACCTGTCTCTTTTTCCGGAGTAGTGAGAGTAAAGGCGAGTTCTATCACCACCTCGCTATGGTAGAATTTCCTAATTGCACAGAAGACAGAATGCAGAGAACGAGGAAGGGACTGAAAAGTAGAAGTAATGTTCTCCTTCCAGCTAACACCACTACCAGCTGGAGACCATGCATGAACATATGAGCCCATGGGAGACATTTCATATTCCAGCTGTAACAGGCTGGTGAAGATAATGCCCTCCTGACATCTCACTGGTGTAATATTTGGGGCCAACACAAAATGTCTGAGTGCTGTCTCCCTGGAGAGTGGACACGGAGCACCTGACCATTGCTTCCTGTCGTTTATGTCCATCCTCACCTGGGTCCTGGTATTTACCATGGACACTTGACTTCCCTTTCATTCCCTCCCTGACTCTGGATGATTATGTTTGCAAGTATCTAGAGTTTGTTTTTGATGATTGAAACAACAACAACAGCAGCAGCAGCAACAATAGAAACAGCAGCAGCAGCAGCAACAACAACAACAACGTTCTTATTGTCACACCAGGCTTGTCATCATTATAATGCTCTGGCTGTCTATCTCTGAAAACAGCTCCTAGGTAACATCTCTGCAATTAGAGACCAAACACACCAACCTCAGTTCCTCAGTAACGTGGTCCTGATGTGAGTCATGATGTTGAGTTGCTGTGGTTACGTAAAGGAAGAGATGGACTTTTTATAGGTTTGACTTTCATTGGCGATTTTGGAAAATTCCCGTCTTGTTTTCATTTTTAATGCATTCGGCTTGCCTCGCATCCTTAATTTTCACAGCTATTTTTATGAACACGGCACAGATTGGAAACTCACGGGGTCTTTTTTTTTTTTTTTCTCTTTTTCCTGCCAAAGTAGGAACTGGATCAAAGAACCTCAGTCCCACTGTCCCAGAGGGATGGTCTACCAGGTGCCTGTCCTTTGGAAATTGACTGTGATTATCCCTAAGCAGCTAAAGAGCACAACCCCTTTGTATACAGATACAAAGCAAGGCAAACGGAGGCCGCGTGACAGGTGTGAGAGCCTTCTGCTTAATGAGTATCCGATCCTTCTGGGGTAATAAATAGTTAAGGCTTTAGAAGAGGAGCCGCACAGATGTCAGCTTCTTTATTTTGACTTAGGAAGAGGCAAGGAGAACATAAAAGTTCCCAGAGAGGCTTTGCTTCCCCAGCTGTGGCCACGGCCACCTCCAGCCACCTCCTCAGCTGGCGGGGGCCAACTGCCTTCTGAAGAGAGAGCAGATTTTTTTCCGAGCTTTCTGGAAGTGGAGGACTGACATAGGTGTTTGTAATGGCAGGGAATGCCAGCATGGGCAGAGGTTCAAAGAGAATTGGGAACTAACAGTGCTTTTTCACAAATAAAGAAAAAAAATGAAGAAATAGGTTTCGGAGCTCGAAGCTTGCAGACGCTAAACTGTGTCTTATTTATTATAGCTTGAAAAAAATTTTTTTTCCCTTCAAAGTTTAAATTTGCTTTCAAGTTTACTTTACTGTGGAGCGGTTTGCATAAATTGCTTTGTGGAATGATGTCAAATTCCTGAGTGTGAAGGGTAGTCATATATCTAGTGTTATAGTAAGATACGCTGTTTCCTGTAGTCCTTAAGCAGGCGACAGATTCCTAGGGCTTAGAAAAAAGTATCCTTTTGTCTCTGTCTCTCTGTTTCTCTATCTCTCTGTCTGTGTCTTTCTCTTTCTCTCTCTGTGTATAGGCAGTCTAAAAGTGGTCAAGAACCAAGGCAGTACTGATGTTTGTATTATATTTGACTTTGGATGGGACTCTTTTGCTGAAAGCTGCCCCTTCAATATTGGACATGCACTTTTATCCTTCTGATTTCAATGTTGTATTTTCGCAATTAATATTTGCCAGGAAATTCTAAAGACTCAGCTCAGGTACCAGGTAAGGTTTGAATTTTAGACATTCGCTTTTGATGTTAGAATTTCTTGGAGAGGTGAAAGGCATTTGAATAGTCTTTGTTAAAGACAAGTTCTCCCCCTCCCCCTCTAAGAAGCCAAAGGTTTCATTTAGTCCACATCTCAAATTCAATTTAAAGCCTAGGCCTATCTCTTTCTTCCAATAGTTTTCTTTTGTGTTGTACCTGAGCTCATAGCTTGCCATCCTCAAACTTGGGAATATCTAATTCCTTGAATTAAAATATAGTCTGCTGGAGCTATGGAGTGGATTTTGCTTTTCTCAACAGTTCTAGATGGAGAGACATTGAGCACACTATAGTGAGCACACCATAGTGAGCACACCATAGCAGGGTATAGGAAAACAAGGTCACACATGTAAGATGGACTCAGTTTGGCTTATTCCTTTGCACTGTGTTCACTTGTAACAACTTGGGGGAAGGTTAAACAATGTGTATAGAGTATTTCAGGCAGACGTACATGCAGGCAGATATGCATTCAGCTAACCTAGACCCATTCTTATGTGCACCATTGTAGTTTATACCCACAGATCCAGGGAGCATTAGTGTTCAGTGTCAGCCCAGCAGAATATCTGACATTAGCTTTGTCCCAGATCATCTCCTCAGCTTTATGTGAGAAATGAGCAATATTCAGTCACTTGTAGGATGTTTACTTAGCTCCTTTATTGGTAATGAGAGCACCTAAAAGTTAAAAAGCAAAACAACCCTTCAGCCCCTACCCCAAGCCCCAGAGACCCAAAGGAGGCAACGGAATGCTGTCAGTCAAAGTGTATCAGCCATCCAGAGTAGCAGAGTTATCCATCCTAACCACACCAAGGCCGTTCTTTCAGAAGTTATCCACTCAGTTAGAAAAGATTTCTAGCAATTTGAATGAGGACTTTATAATGAGCAAGGTAGGTGAAGATCTGTGATCTCTTGCCAAAACAATCAATTATTTATTTCTTTACATGTCCTACTGTTCACTGTACAATCATAAAATTCCTTTATAAAGGAGATAAGTATGGACATTTTATCTGCATGTATTTCTGTGCACTACATGAGCGTCTGGTACCCATGTTAGGTGGAACTGGATATCAGACCCCCTTGGAACTGGAGTTACAGGCTGTTGTGAGCCACCATGTGGGTGCTGGGAATTGACTGCCGATCCTCTGGAAGAGCAGCCAGTGCTCTTATCTGCTGAGCTTCTCCCCAGTCCAGTCATATGCCTCTTAATGATTTGTTCACTGCTACTTCATAGGAAATAATATTTCTTTGTCTATTCAAATAAGTCAGCAACCAATCGTGGACTGTAAATTGTGACATGGCACCAGACTGAGCCCCGGCATATGGCCATGGAATGGCTAAGCATCATAAGGTTCTTTGTGGCAAAATAAGACAAAAATAATCATCTTTGGCAAGACAATGTTTCTGGAGTTGTGCTTTGAGAAAACAAAACAAAACAAAAAGCAGCCAACCCTTTATTACATCCAGTGTGCAATAACACGGCTGGAGACTGATAGAGTGCTGGTCCAGTTTGCATTTTACCTGTTAAAGGAGATTTATAGAGAACTCAGAGGGGCTCAACAGCTAAACATTTTGCTTATGTTCTAATTGGAAAGGAGAATTTAATTTTCCTGACAATTATGAGGGAACAAAGCATGCCCTTAAACGGAAATTAAAAAGTAAATGAGTCAGCCGGTTTGGCGCATGGTGGTTCTGCAGCTTCACTATTGACTCCATCAAGTTTCATGGCTTATGGTAATAAGAATGGCCTACTATGTAAGAGAACGCTTTTTTCCTCTCTGTGTGAAAGATGGAGCTCTTTACCTCAGGAGGAATTTAGAATTGGGTCACCTTACTCATTTTCTTTGTACTGATGGAATACAGGTCATGGGAGTCTAGCTTTGTTTAGCTTTTCTCGCTCCATTTTGACAAAGTGATAAAGAGCCTAATTATTAAACTGCTCAGGTAACAGAGATGGGAGAATCTCCTCACAACACAGAGATGTACCTTTTCCAGCACATTGGGGGCCATCAGTTTCTGAACTTGAAATTTCTTCTCTGGGCACTGTAGCTCATGCCTGTAAGATCAGTTTCTGCGAGGTCTGGGGTTATCCTGGGCTAGATATAAGTTCCAGAGGTTACACTCTCTCCCCCCCCTCAATAAATAAATAAATAAATAAATAGATAGATAGATAGATAGATAGATAGATAGATAAAAATCTTTCCACTTAGACTCTGAATGAAGGGGTTGTGAGTAGCCTGGCTTCTGGTTATCTCTAGCTGGAGTGTAGGAAGACAGAAAACTCTTCCTGGGTTCTGGGCTCTTGAAAATGCTCTGTAAGAAATTCATGTGTTTAGTGAAACAACAAGCAGAAGCCTGTCCTCGGAAGGTTCATCTGTGTATTCTTGCAGTCTCTGTGAGCACCCAAGAGCTCTGTTGATTTGGTGGACGGGCCATGTTCTCCCAGTGTCCCCCATCCCCTCTGACTCCTACAGTCTTTTCTTCCCTCTTGCATGGGGTTCCTGGAGGGACTTGATGGAGACCTACTACTTAGACTCTCTCACTGGCTCCATCTTTTAGTTCTTAAGAGACAATCCCTTTATTCTGTACCTTGGTTCCCTTCTTTCTCCCTTTGAATTTCTTTCTTTTCTTTTTTAAAAAGATTTATTTATTTTATGTATATGCATGTGCACACTGCCTCCAGATACACCAGAAGAGGGCGTCGGGTACCATTACAGATGGTTGTGAGCCACCATGTGGTTGCTGGGAATTGAATTCAGGACCTTTGGAAGAGCAGTCGGGGCTCTTAACTGCTGAGCCATCTCTAAACCCCGCCCCTGTGAATTTCTGCACTGGTTTTTCTCAATGTTTCTTCTTGAATGCTGAGACATTAGCTTCCCTATCCCTAGAGTCCTCTTCTCTTCGTATCATATACCATCTTTTTGGTCAATGCCATGCTTTTTTGTTTTGGACATACAAGAAGACAGTATTCTCTAGAGCGGTGGTCCTCAACCTTCCTAATGCTGTAGCCCTTTAATACAGTTCTTCATGTTGTGATGACCCCAAACCAGAAAATTATTTTTGCTGCTACTTCATAAGTGTAATGTTACTACTGTTATGAGTCATAATGTAAATATCTAATATGCAGGATATCTGATATGTAACCCCCAAAGGGTCATGACCCATGGGTGGGGAACCATTGTTCTAGACAGTTCCACATTTAGTTTGGGATCAAGCTGAGTAATTTGAGTGTGAGTAGGATGCAATTCTACACACCTCTCTTAAGATGGCAGATTCATAATACACGGAGCACCAGAATTCCTAGAAAAAGACTGAAAGGGAGCGGTTTCCTGGGAAAGCAATCCAAACTGCACAAGTGCTCCAATAGGAATGAAGAGTCTGAGTGTAAGTCACTGAGACTTAAGAGCCTGAGTGTAAGTCACTGAGACTTGCTGTTCGTTCATCCCTACCAGAACTTGGCCTCTTTCTTTACAAATGGAATGGCTTCGAGGCGCCTTGAACCCTGCGTGCTACTTTCTGCCATAAGCCACTAGATTTTCAGATCCAAGCCCCCATCCAGATGCTATGAATAATCAAGCCCTGTGGATTTTAAAACTTCTTCACTTTTTTCCCCCTTTTGGAGTTGTCTTGTTTAAAAAAAAAATTCAAGAATCACATCACTGCTTCAGGCTCCTGCTATTTCTTACCCGACTCTTGACTTGAATTAATTTAAAACAAACCAGGAAAGCATCCTATTAGGACATCCAGAGAGCCACAGTGTAACAATACAGTTGCTATCTGGAAGTAAGTAAATCTCCAGACCACTGATGAAGAGGGGGAGGAGTTTCTCAGCCTCTGGTCTGTATCCAGGAGGCTCCTATACAAAGCAAAAGAGGCTCCTCCCCTCACAATGCACAGACAGATCCGGGAGGCTTAATGCAATTAGCTGGCGGACACCCAGACACTTCTTAAGCACTGTCTTCCATTTTATCTTTTCATCCATTCACAGATGCTTTTGATAAAGGGTCAGGAGGCCAGCTGCTTACTGAGCGAAGATCAAAGCTGCAGAGATAGTCTGGCAGGGGTCTTCCTGCTAAGCCTAACCTTACCTGGGAGAGTCAGTTAGCTCAAAACATTCCTAATCATCTGTGATCCCTCCTCGAGTCTCCTGCAGAGTGTGGGACTGCAGTTGACAGCCCCCCTACTCCCCTTTCCATTTACTGATGCTCCCTTTGGAAGAGTAACTCACTCACTCACTCACTCACTCACTCACTCTCTCTCTCTCTCTTTAACCAACCTATATTCCATGTGCCAGAAAAAGCAACCTCCCCCCTCCCCCCTCCCCCCTTTTGGTCAGGCTACTCTTGTTCAGAGAAGTCCTTCCTGTGATGGTACTAGGCAGGGGTCCTTCAGTCCCTTCAGTCCCTTCTCATGCAGCTATCCCTTCCCTCCTCCACACCTCAGCAGGCATTGCCTTCTGACAACCCAAGTAGCAATAAGTGAGGTCACTTATTTGGGAATAGCGGAGCATGTCAGTGAGCATATGAGGTCATGGTAAACTGTGACTGCAATGTGAGTAAGGGAAGTGTTTATAGGCAAGATGAGGAGGATGACACAAGGTATCTCCGAAAAGTAATTCTTGGCTGTGGGGATTAATAACGTGTGTGGTCTCAGTTTAAAATTGAAAGGTTCTAGACAGATGTCCTTACAGAGGTGGTGATGGTAAGGTGTGTGTGTGTGTATGTGTGTGAGTGTGTGTATGTGTATTTATATATGTGTATGTTTGTGAGTATGTATGTATGTGAGTGTGTGTATGTGTGTGTGTGTGTGTGTGTGTGTGTGTGAGAGAGAGAGAGAGAGAGAGAGAGAGAGAGAGAGAGAGAGAGAGAGAGAGAGAGAGAGAGAGAGTTTGTAAGGTTGTGGCGGTAGCCTTTGTTTAAGGATGTGATTCTGATGGCCTCCTGAGAATAGTTCTCACAATCAGCCTTAAAGGAGAAGGTCCACCCCATCCTAACCTACAGGCTTTATTTATTTTGGTTAATGTTTGATAAAAGTGGCGTCATGTTGATTCTGATAATTCTTACTTCTTTTTTTTTTTTTTAATGAAAATAGCTTAATTGCTCAGGAGTACCTAGCTTTCTTTCTCATGTAAAATGAGAAAGTTCCCATTGAAACCTGGGAAGACAACACTCTTGAGGAGTCTCCATGCTCTGGTTGTGAGTACGATGGGAAGGTCTGTGCCTGCTGGGTACAACTGAACCCACCTCGCTCTCACTCAGGCATTGTGAGGCCATCTCTGCCCCTGAACTGTTTCCTATAGAAACATAGAGCTGGCCACCATCAGCCTTCTGGAACTCTCCCTCTCTGCTTGCCTTCTACCTCAAAGCTGGACTCAGACTTTGCCCCTGTTTGATTCTGACATCCCATGATAGCTCTAGTTCCATCTTAAGACAGACTGGATAGACATGGACTCGTAGACAGGGATGTCACTTACGTGAGCAATGGAGTCATTTTGTGGCCTCTTCACAAATCACTGGTTGCAAAAATGTGACATTTTTCTCCTCTTAGAGAGTTTTAAGGTAAGCTGAAGGGATGCAAAGATTACAAAAAAAAAGATCGTGACTCATTCTCTATCAGGTCCTCCCATAACCCATAACCCATAACCCCGTGCAGGTGCAGTGTCTACCTAGCATGACGTTGGCTCTCTGTCACAGGGAAAAGATATGCTGCTAGTTTTCATTTCTTGAGTGTTGCCCATATGTAGAAAGGGCAAGGGCAAAGCTTCACTCTGTGTTCTCTCTACAAAGTGAGCAGCCAGGTACTCTGGTACTTCCACAGCACTGGGGCATCCTATTCCAGAGATAGGAATCCCTCTCTTCATCTCTCTCATCCATCTTTCAAGTAGGGCTCCCTTTCAACAGGCTCTCCATGATTTCTCTAGCTGCAGCTGCTTCTTTGCTTTGAGTCTTGACTCGAACACTTAGCAACACCGCACTTCTGTAATATGCAGCAACCTCAGGCATGTAACCAAGTCTCAGGCACCGAACTGCACTTGGTGAACTGGCCTACGCACAGTATTTTATAAGCTGTCTTGGTCGCCACCGTCAGTTGGGGGTCTCTTTAGCTTAGGTACGTGTTTACATAATATCCAAAATGAGTTCTTTTACTGAGGCATTATGAAGATAATAAGACTATTAGTCATCTAAACTTATCTTTGAGACAATGTGAAGTATAAATAAAATAGTAACTGAGACAATGCTGTCAGATGACTATGTGGGGTCATCAGGTAAAATTATTGATAATTAAGAACTATCAATTATACATAGGTAGTCTGCTGTTGCACACCCCCGCCCCTTCATTAAGCAGTAACTGTGATAATTGTGATAACTGCATAGCAGTGTGGTCACCATTTGTATTCTGGGCTATTGTTGTTTTTTTCTCTTTCTTCTTTGTATTATGCAAGTTGCACTAGCATGTAGCTTTTCCCCCTGCACATACTGGATAGTCCTGATCTTCCACACATCTTAAGGTGTTGCTTTCTCTTTCCAGAGGTCTTCATGCTATTTGCTGAAATCACCAAGTCTTTGGCCTTTTATTCCATCTGAGATCCTTCCACTTTCCCTTCTTCTGCAGAGGTAGCAGATTCCTTCTCTTTGTCTCCAGATCACCTGAGCTGCTGCTTGGTGGAACTCTGAGTTGAAACTTGATTCTCCACTGGGATGTGCTTGTGGAGGCCGGAATCTCCCCTACTTCTCATCCTCTTCAAGGAGCCACGGTGCAGGAAGTTTTACAGCTGAGCCTTGGTATGCTCTGTCTCTAGGGAGACCTATCTCATGGTGGTGTTTGTGGTATACCCTTATCTCCTCTACTAGTCTGTAACCTCTTGAAGATGTCAACAGTATCTCACTCCATTTGTAACCTCCAGGGCTCCTAGCAGGGTTGCATAGGATAGATGCTCATGAAGTGCTTAATGGATTAGATTGCATTAGCTATTACTCTGAGTGCACAAAAAAGGGGTGCTGGAACTCTGAAGAGCCTTAATTCACCTCATGGGGCTACCCAGAGACATTGTCAGGTTTAGTTTATACACCCCGGCTCTCCACGGGTAATGTCAATGCCAATTAATGCGAAGCTTCTGCAGCCAAGAGAAAACACATTTTCACCCACAGGCTGATAAGTTCCTTCTCTGCTGTATATCCAAGTGATCATAAAGCAAAAAGACCCCTGGGATTCTATTCTATTTAGGCAAAGGCAGGTGTGCTGGGGGAAGCTTTGGGTTTGTACACAAACACAGAAAGCAGGGCTTATTTTTGCAATTACTTGCAAAGGCTGCCCATGTTTTCCAGCATGTAAATTAGGACTTGAAGGAAAACATCTAATTGCATTTCGCTCCAACTAATTGCCAACTCAAAATTTTAGATTAGTGTGCACACCATACTTAATTTTTTTGTTGCTGTTATTAATAACACACTTAGCTCAGTAAGAAGGGAAATAACAAGCCAGAATTAAAGACTTGAGGGCTGCCCCACTAAGAAAAAAATGTTTTGGGTGATGTGGTAAGGAACCAATGAGAAATGTGTCAAAGCCACGGCTGAAATACCAGACAAAGATCACCCACATATTGTGCCTTTGAGTTGGTTTGCTGGTGAAGGCACTAGGAATTAGGAAGTAGATTTGGAGTCATTGCGTGTGTTCTGCCACAAGGAGGGGCCGTGGTTACAACCATGAATGTGTCCTTGACTCTGTTATACTGGTAGCCTTTCTTGTGTCAAAACCAAAACCTACTTAAAAGGCCTTCTCCGAACACCGTGCCTCACATCCGTAGAGAATGGTCTGGTCTTTTGTGAGTAATATAAATGTACCGTGATATCCCTGTGTTATTAGATGAACATTACAAAGCATGACAGCATCATAGTCACACACACAAAATAAGGACATGATACATTGTTGACTGGAAATGAAAAAGCTTTGCCACATGTCATGAAAAGGTAACTGGCAGCTTCAGAATGCTCCTGGTTTTTGCTTTTTCTCCCTCCCCCCGACTTTTTTCAGCAATCGTTATTCTCTGAAGGACACAATGAACTTTTTGTCCTAAACGCAGAAGCAGGGGTGGGAAATGCATCTCGGAAACTCAATTTAGCAATACAGGTTTGCAAATGTATTTACCGTGGAGCAGACTTCATTCAAAGATGCTTATTTCTGGCTTGCTAAGTGAAGGGGCAGAAGGGAGGCTGGCTGAACTTTGGGAAAAAAATGTAGTCCTGCCCAATCAGACCACTGCATTCCCTATACAGTTCTTTAACAGGTACTGGGTATGCCAGGTATGGCACTGTATGCATCAGGTACCCCAGTGAGAAGGCTCAGCAAGATGTCTATCATTGTCAAGTTTCCAGACAGGTGGAGAGCAGATGTTACCAAAAAAAAAAAAATAGACATAAGCAAATATATGCCTATAAATTGTGCTCGGTGCTGTGAGGGAAAGTTCAGGGAGCGATTAAGACCACGAAAGTTGCATCTAATTGAAATGGGGGACGGTCTGAGGAAAACCTCTCCCAGAAATAACATTTAAGCCAAAACCTGTGGGATGAGGAGTATTTAGTGAAAGCAGAGGGAACAGATCTTTCCAGACAGATGGAAGGACAGGTGTGAAGGCCCTGCAGTTGGCAAATCGTGAGGAGTGGAAGGGAGCACCTGGGATGGAGCTTGGTGACTGAGAGGGAGAGATCTGAAATGAGCTGGGAAGACTGACAAAAGCAGGAGAGACTACACAGCAACACCCCCCACCCCAGCCCCCACACTGGAAACCATGACAGGGCACTTCAGTTTTCATCTCCAAAGCCACAGAAAGATGCTAGAGGGTGGAAGGGGATGGGTGAGGAAGCCAGTTTAAAGAAACCTCAGCACCATGCAGAAAGGAGGAGATGAGTAACATCCAGGAAACCTGTTGAAAGTCTGTCCAATTGATAAGAGAGTGGGTAATTTTCCTCTTCCCTCTCTGTGGTGATTTGAATAAGAATAGACCCCATAAGCTCATTGATTTGCATATTTGGTCCCCAGTTAGCAGGACTATTTGGGGACTGTCAGGAATTGTGGTGTTACTGGGGCTGGCTTTTGAGGTTTCAAAAATCCCCACCAATTTCTCTCTCTCTCTCTCTCTCTCTCTCTCTCTCTCTCTCTCTCTCTCTCTCTCCACACACACACACACACACACACACACACACACACACACACACACACACACCTTCTTGGTTATGTCTAACGATGTTCCTTTCAGCAGCTGCTCCAGTATCGTGGCTGTCTGCCTACTGCTCTGCTCCTAGCCATGATGGTCATTAACTTTAACCCTTTGAAACGGTAGGCTCCAAACAAATTCTTTTTTCTATCAATTTCCTAGGTTGTAGTATCTTATCACAGCAATAAAAAAAGAAATAACTAAGACACCCTCTAATCTATTCTCTGTCACCTCAGGCCAAACAAGGTGTGTTTCCCCACCAACCTGGTCAGATCAGGTTGCTTCTGTGTAGGCTGAACCATTGGGAGACTATGGAGGGAGACTGAGAGGTAGAGAAAGGAGGAAGCTGAGATTTTACTCCCTGACTCTCCTTGCTGAACAAGGCATCTTCAGCTGTTGGCTGGTGTCAGATGCTGCTGGGTTGAGCCACCGAACAGTGCTGCTGTCCATGGTCGCAGATCCTACAGGACACTCTTATGCATGTTTCACGTTTCTACTTGGCTTCCCCAGGTCTTGGGCTCCAGCAATGTGTCTTCCTTCTTGAGCTGTAAGGCAGTTCTCTGTTCATGCTAATTTCCACGTTGCATGATCATCCTTGGGCTGGCCTTGAACTCTTTCCACCCTTTTGTGAAATGGACTCTTTTTATCATAGTTATCCATGTAGAGCTTGCACTTTTATTTTCCTGAAATGTACTCTGAGGCAACTCTGAGGTAATGGCACCAACAACAGTTTAAGCCCTAAATGGTAAGCAACATTGAAGAGCACATGGATGGATCTGAGACAATGCTTGGAATTCTCTGTGAGCCTTGTAAGATAGTAAGACCATATGAAATGAGAGGGAACTGTGAGCTATATACCTAGAGTTTCTTAGAACTCTGAGCAGGATTCTCCCGTCCAGTGGAACTGAGTGGTCACTGGATCACCCCAATATAGTGTGGAAGTGCCAAGAAAGCCCTCATCAGTGATCATGGAGTAGGCAATGATTGGAGTCAAGCAGGACTGCATGCACAGTCTCTTGCCTTGTCATTCTAATTTCTAAAGCTGAGGTCTAGGTAATCTTCCTGGGACTATAGAACAACAACAACAACAACAACCACAACCACAACAACAACAAAATAACAAAACAACAAAACAACAAAACAACAAAACAAAACAACCCCCCAACCCAAAACCAAAAAAATGGAATAAAACTCTTTGCAAGTGTATGCCCTTAACATAATAAGCAAGTGAGTGTTCCTTTGTTAATAAGTGATGCTTCACCTAGGAATTTCATAGTTCTTATTTCCTTTTAAAGGATGATCAGTAACCCTTCTTACATCTCTTGCTTTGAAACAGTAGACCTTTGCAGTTACCATCAGTTTTTCTGACCTCTGAGCATCTGTGGAACTCTGTTCCATCATCCCCGATGATGGACTGTTTGTCTGTGGAGATGATCTGTTCTTCTTTCCCTTCCTACCCAGGTGAATCACCACAGGTATTAGGAATCTTTGAAGCTACAGGATGTGTGGAGGGATTGAGTGAGACACTGCTGACCTTTTGAGGTGGCCAAGAGCATGCTGGTCAATGGGGTGGTGGTAAGCCATGTCTTTGGGTCTCTCCAGCTGCAGAATAAGCTTTCCATGAAGATTTTTTTGGAGTTTCTTTTATAGCATATTTATGCATCTCCAGGCACTGAAAATAATGGCCAAGAGATTAATATATAAAAATGGGTGTTATTAGACTACTGTAATCATTTTAAGAGCTGTGGGCCTGGGAAAATTCCCTTTCCTCTCTTTCTCTTCCCTCCCCTCCCTTCCCTTTCCCTTCCCCATCTTGTTCCTTGCAGTAGCAACTCAACCAACAAGAATTCAGAGGATGTATCATGTGATTATTAGGGACAAATGATGTCAAGTGCTCTGAAGTTTGTGAACAAAGTACAAGACAGAGATGTATTCTAAAATGTCCAGTATTTTAGATTAGAGTGGGGAGAACAATATGTTCATCTCAGTGGCATTCTTTGTTAATTGAGATCTTGAGAAGGTTGCATAGTGATAGCCACCCTGTGTCAGTTCATCCTTCATATGAAAGGATTGAATTCTAAGTTCACTAAGCCCCTTTATAATTCTATGCCAATAGGCTCAGTTATGGTGGTCTCAAGAATATATAGGTGTTTTGTCTTCAGAATCCTTCCATATTGTTGAAAAGTTATCAAGGGCCCCAAGGAGTGTTTAAATTATATCTCTTATATTTACCATATAAAATTTAAGCCTCAGTTTTTAAAAGTAGCAATCTACAAAATTATGTTTTCTGACCAAGTGCCCACAATTTCCCCTCTGTTACCCACTGAACTTTCGGTAGATCAAATTTTAATTAGACTTCTCTTCTTCCCTTGGGCTTGTAAACTTTAGCTTTCTCCCCAGTTGAGCAAACATCAAAGCACTAGGGTATAGGACATTCCCCATTTAACAGGTCATCCTGGGAATCAATAAACCATAAAAGGAGATATTCAGTATTTAGGCATCTGGTTTTGCCACCTGCTTGCCTCACCTGCCTACCTTTCTCTCTGGCACAGTTTCTGGGAGCTCGGCATACTGTACTCCCTTAACTGGGTTTTTTTTTTAATTTATTTTTTATTAGGTATTTTCCTCGTTTACATTTTCAATGCTATCCCAAAAGTCCACCATACCCACCCCCCCAATCCCCTACCCACCCACTCCCCCTTTTTGGCCCTGGGGTTCCTCTGTACTGGGGCATATAAAGTTTGCAAGTCCAATGGGCTTCTCTTTGCAGTGATGGCCGACTAGGCCATCTTTTGGTACATATGCAGCTAGAGACAAGAACTCCGGGGTACTGGTTAGTTCATATTGTTGTTCCACCTATAGGGTTGCAGTTCCCTTTAGCTCCTTGGGTAATTTCTCTAGCTCCTCCATTGGGGGCCGTGTGATCCATCCAATAGCTGACTGTGATCATCCACTTCTGTGTTTGCTAGGCCCCGGCATAGTCTCACAAGAGACAGCTATATCTGGGTCCTTTCAGCAAAATCCCACCAGAGAACTCCTAAGCCTGATAAACAGCTTCAATGAAGTAGCTGAATATAAAATTAACTCAAACAAGTCAACACAAAGGATAAACAGGCTGAGAAAGAAATTAGGGAAACAACACCCTTCTCAATAGTCACAAATAATATAAAATACCTTGGCGTGACTCTAACTAAGGAAGTGAAAGATCTGTATGATAAGAACTTCAAGTCTCTGAAGAAAGAAATTAAAGAAGATCTCAGAAGATGGAAAGATCTCCCATGCTCATGGATTGGCAGGATCAACATTGTAAAAATGGCTATCTTGCCAAAAGCAATCTACAGATTCAATGCAATCCCCATCAAAATTCCAACTCAATTCTTCAACGAATTAGAAAGGGCAATCAGCAGATTCATCTGGAGTAACAAAAAACCTAGGATAGCAAAATCTCTTCTCAAGGATAAAAGAACCTCTGGTGGAATCACCATGCCGGACCTAAAGCTGTACTACAGAGCAATTGTGATAAAAACTGCATGGTATTGGTATAGTGACAGACAAGTAGACCAATGGAACAAAATTGAAGACACAGAGATGAACCCACACACCTATGGTCACTTGATCTTTGACAAGGGAGCTAAAACCATCCAGTGGAAAAAAAACAGCATTTTCAACAAATGGTGCTGGCACAGCTGGCGGTTATCATGTAGAAAAATGCAAATTGATCCATTTCTATCTCCTTGTACTAAGGTCAAATCCTAGTGGATTAAGGAACTCCACATAAAACCAGAGACACTGAAACTTATAGAGGAGAAAGTAGGGAAAAGCCTCGAAGATATGGGTACAGGGGAAAAATTCCTGAATAGAATAGCAATGGCTTGTGCTGTAAGATCGAGAATCGATAAATGGGACCTCATAAAATTGCAAAGCTTCTGCAAGGCAAAAGACACTGTCAATAAGACATAAGGCCACCAACAGATTGGGAAAGGATCTTTACCTATCCCAAATCAGATAGGGGACTAATATCCAATATATATAAAGAACTCAAGAAGGTGGACTCCAGAAAATCAAATAACCCCATTAAAAAATGGGGCTCAGAGCTGAACAAAGAATTCTCACCTGAGGAATACCAAATGGCTGAGAAGCACCTTAACTGGGGTTTTGCTTCAAGTCTCAGTTTAGCCACCGTCTACAAATCCTGAATGAAAACTCCAGAAAGAAATGATTTATAAGTTGCACATTGCCAGCTGTCCTAAATAGTATGATGAAAGCTTATAGTACCCTGAACTGGCTGAATGGAAAGGAATCACCCAGTGTACGCAAGATGCGGTAACTGCCATTATTTAACCATCTCTACAAGAAGGACTGTTGAGGGAGGCATTGTGGTCCTGGCATTTCACATACCCCTTGTTGTATTAAATCATGTCCTCAGAGCACAAGAGCAGCAATGCTAGCAATTTTATTATAGATATCATTATATTTATTCTATTTTATGATGAGTTGTTATTGTGCCTAATTTATAGTGTACCTACTTTATACATTAAACTCCATCATATGGAGCGTTTGATGCTGTCTGCAGTTTCAACCCTCCCTGAAGGATTCTTAGGAACTCTTCCGTTACAGATAAGGGCAGTATTATATGAGGAAAGCATTTTCATTTTTTTTTTTTTGAGACAGGGTTTCTCTATGTAGCTCTGGCTGTCCTGGAACTCACTCTGTAGACCAGGCTGGCCTCGAACTCAGAAATCCTCCTGCCTCTGCCTCCCGAGTGCTGGGATTAAAGGCATGCACCACCACGCCCGGCTTCATTTTTCTTTCCAGTTGGATTTTGATTCACTGTAGATTCTCACATCAAAATATTGTCTTTACTGCAATAGCTTATTCTTGAGACAATTTTTGTTATCTAAGTCCAGTTCTGTTTTTATTTGGTCATTTCAAACCAAGACAAGGGGCTAGGTGAGCAGAGGGCCATGGCCACACATCGTCACAAATCTCCTTAATGCCCGCTCTCTGTTGTCTTCTGATTTCATTTGCAGTACTGGGTTGCTGGGGTTATATATTGGAGAAAGCCTGGCTTTCTAGAGTTGGAAGAGAAGGACATGAAAGAGCATTTGAAAGGATTTCAAGGTTCTTGGCAGCATACTTCAAAGTTTGCTCAGGAAAACTCCACCATACCTGCCCTTTCCTCTCCTCCAGGTCTCCCTACAGTGGGCCGCTTCTCTATTTCAGCTGTCACTTCCAATGTTATTGCCAGTCCAGATGAAACAGCTCATTTTCCCTCCTGTTTTTGTTTTTGTTTTTTTTTTAGATCTCATTTAATATGGTCTTGTTTAGCTTCTAGTGTTTTATCATCATTTAAATTGTTTGTGTTTATGTGTGTGTTTCTGTTGTAATATATATTTATTTTTCTCTTCCCTCTAGAGTGTAAGCTCCTGGAGGTTAGAGATTTGTCTGGGTTGATTCCTTTTAGATTCCCAGCAGGCACACCGCCAGTGCTCAGCAAATGTTTGATGACCACAGTGCCTAGCACTCTATAGAAGGCTCGGTGTTTCTCTTCGGAGTGATGTCTGGAGAAAGGACTGCGGAAGTCACGCCAGAGGTGAGAATGTGCTGAGGCTGGAGACCTTCTTTCTATCAAAGAGGCAAGAGGATACAATGAGCAGGTGTCTGGAGCCTGTGAAGAAGATGTGGCTTTTATAGGCTTAAAGAAAAATATTCCTGCTATCCCCTGAGGCTCACTGGAATGAACTGACAAAGGCAGATTGAATAAGAGAAAAGTTATATGAATTTGTTAATATGAAAAAGGGAAAATTGCAACATGGGGGAGTGCCCAGGAGTCTGATAGCCTGTTATCTTGGCACAGTACAGCAAAATGCATACTCCTTTTTCTATAGGGGAAGAGGAGAATTGGACATGTAAGGGGAGCAGCAGATGATTTTTAAAGGAAACTCAATGGGTCCAAAGAACACAGAGTCTCCAACAAAGCTCGCTAGGCTGCAGGCAGACAATGGATTATAATGATTTCCTATGGAATAGAACTAGAGGACAATAGTATGTGACAGAAGTCTGTTGATAGACTCCACTGTTTCTTCTGTAACAGGGGCTTAATCTCTTTCTTTCAGCTAATGCCATCTTAGTAAGTAAGAAGGCTGAGTAATTGTCTTGCTCTTTTGGTGGAGCTGGGCAGGTAGATAAGAGAAATTTGCTGAAAGCCACTCCTTGGCTGAAAGGTGGAGAAACAAGGAAGGTCAGAGTGATCATGGTTCCAAGGTAGCTTCTAAGACCTCTGAGGCAAACCAAAGCCACAGCCTTTTGAGATATATATATATATATATATATATATATATATATATATATATATATATATATATAATTTTTCTAAGTCTCAATGCCAGGGTACTGAGAGGTTATTGCTAGCATCAAATCCCGTCCCTGGGAGGAGCTCCAGCTGGGACCTCTAGTATATCCCTTGCCGCTGTATCTACCTCCATCTCCATCTTAGAATTCTCACTGCTCCTTGGTGACCAGAGAACATCTAAATGCTTATTGCAGTAGTGGTTATGAAGGCAGATTGCTCCAGTTCACAGGGGGGATGTATTTTTGCACTTTACTAAAAGATGATAGAAAGTAGAGGGCAGGAATATCTAGAAAAGATCCCAAGTTGAAAGAATATTAATTCCAAAGAACAGTCTTGAACAGCTTTGTGATCCTGCAGACAAGCTGGCAGTTTATAAACATGACCACTGTATATGTTACTTTCCTAGTCACCATGTTGACTGATAGTGTGTGTCTTTGTGCGAGTGCATGTAGAGGCCAGATGTCAACCTTGGGCACTATCACTTGATTTCTCAAGACAAGGTCTCTAAGTGGTCGGGAGCTTGTCAATCAGGCTGGGATAGCTATCTTGTAAACCTCCTTCAGTTCTGGGATTATAAGTCTGCACTATTGTGCCTAGTTGCTTTCATGATGCTAGGTATTGAATTCAGGTCCTCATGATTTCATGGCAAGCACCTTATCAATTGAGCCTTCCTTTCATGTGTGTGTGTGTGTTTTATTTTTTTTAGTCCTTGTATTTAACAGTTACAGTGGAGATCATAGAAAATTACATGACAAGCAATCATGATAACGTGAAGTTTTACTCAAGGGCCAAAGACGCAATGATGTTCTGTGGTAGACAGAATAAAACAACCCCTAGTAACCCTTGCCCGTGAACAGCTCCTTCCTGTTGAGTTTAGGTGGAACCTCGAGATTTCTCTTGTGATTGTGTAATGTCATATGGTAGGAAGTGCTTTGCCTCCATAACCCAAGTCCCTAATTGTCCCAGCTAACCAAAGGAAACATTATTGGCTAGGCCTAACCTAACTTATCGATCCCTTCAAAGGAGGGCTGCAGGTGGCATCTAGGACATAAAAGTGCTTCCCAGCTGCCAGGCACAAAATAACCAGAGCCTCAGGCATACAACTGCCAGCAATTCAGTTTTGAACAAAACCCCCAGGAAGGGGCTCAGTTTATCAGATTCTGTGATTTCGCCCTACAACACTGTGAAGGACCCAGCGGAGCCATCCCTGGCTTTCTGATCTACAGAAACAGGGAGACAATGAACGGGTGAGATTTTAAACTGCTGATTTTGTTGTACCCATGCTACTTGGCAATAGGAGACACAGAACCCAGTGAACATTTGTATATTGAATTGCCCCTCTTAGTTGAAAGGAGGCAGACTAATGACCAAAACAATCGGGTAGTGTCACCATCAGATGGCAGCCTACAGTTTGCCTTCTCAAGACCTTACTGATGCTCTTTTTTTTACAAGTCACACAGGAGAACTATCACTACATTTTCCCTTTTAATAATAAAGTGTATCCATTCTCTTTTCTCCAAACAGGATATAAGTGCTTTAAAAACCTTGACTAGTTCCTCTCACATGTTTTTCCTATGTGCATTTGCACCATCTTGGCCTAAGGTCTGTGTTCTCAGTGCTTGGACTTTTCGGTTGTTCTGTCTTCTCTTTTTTCTTACACCACACCCTCCACACAGTGGTCAAAGGATCTTCAGAGAATAAAACATGACATGGCTCCATGATGCCATCTCTCTCGTGTTGGCTTCTCGTGGACTGCATGTTTGTGTCCCCCTACAATGCATCTGTTGAAGCCCCAACTTCCTGTATGAATGTGTTTGGAAATAAGGTTTATGTGAGAGTAGTTTACATTAAATGAAGTCACAAGGATAGGACCTCCTTGGATACCATGAGTCCTCCTAAGAAGAGACAACAGGGAGCTGCTTCCCTATTTACGTGTATTTACCAAGGAAGAAGCCCCACGGGGAACTGAACTGGCAGGAGCCTTGTGCAAGGACTTTCTCAGTTCCAGACTAGAGTTGTGATTGTGTGTTGTTTAGGCCACCCAGGATTTGGTGTCTTGTTATGGCCTGCTGAACTTAAGAATATGGCTTTCTAACACTCCTGGAATGAAATTGAGGCTGTCCACCATGACTCGCCACTGCCAGCAATTCTTCCTCTTTGGCTACATTGCTTCCATCAGCTTCATCTTGGATGATAAAACACTGTCAAATTCTTTCCCATGCAGTCGCCTTTTTCAATGAGTGGCTTCCTCTTGGAACATCCAGCCCTCTTAGAGCTTCAGCTCAAATGTGTGTTCCTTTGAGAAGCCCTCTCCTTTTGGGATTCTGCCTCTTCCCATCGCTCTTCATCACTTACAATGATGTGGGCTTCAGACTGTTTCCTTCTCAGTTGACTCCTGTACTGGACTGCAGATTCCCAGGGGGCAGAACACATCTCTTTGCGCATCATTGTATCTCAGTGGCCACCTTGCTGCCTGGTGCATAGGAGGTAAACAACACGTATTTGTGAAATAATCACTCTGCCAGCTTTTTATTTTATGTTTTAAAATGAGTGTTCAAAATAATGGCTCTCCATCTATCGTCTTTTGCTGATGTCTATCCTCTACTCTTTGTTCCTGCAAACTCCTGCTCTCTTCCTCATGGCATGGTCCTGCCTTTCTCTACACTGCTTTCCTTCTGTCATATGTGGTCTGTTAATTTCTTCCCCTCTCCCTGACCTGTCCTTAAGGCTTTTTATTCCCCTCATATGGGTCTTGTTTCAGTTTCATGACCTACACCCCCACCCACACATATATATCCATATAAAAATAAAAATCTAGGATCTACATAAGAGTGAAATATGCAATATTTGTCCAAGTCTGGCTGGTTTCTATTAATATAATAATTTGCAGTTGCATAATTATAATAATTATCTTGCAATATGTGAATATGGACTACATATTCCTTATCCTTTCATCTATTGTTGGACATCCAGGTTGATTCCCACTTCCTAGCTATCATGAATAGTGCTGCAATAAACATGGGTGTGTATTCCTGTGGTAGGATTTGGAGTTCCCTGGGTATATCCCCAGAATTGGTAGAGCTGGGTCATATGGTAGTTTTATCTTTGAGGAACCTCCATAGTGATTTCCTTAGTGGCTAGGACTCTTTAGACTACCCCCAGCACAGAAGGAAGCCTCATCTTTTCTCACTTTGTTTTGCAGTATTTTTTTTTTTTAATTTGTTTTCTTGATGTTAGACATTCTGGCTGAGGTAATGTGGGATGGTATCTCAAAATAGTTTGTATTTCTCTGATAGCTCAACAGAGAGATCTTATAGAAAATGCTTATTAGCCATTTGTTTCTTTTTTGAGAATAGCCTGTCCAGTTCATTGGCCCATTTATTGATGGGAAGATTTAGTGTGTTTGGTGTTTATTTACTTAATTTTTGCACTTCATTTTGTTTGCAGCCCTGTTGGAGTATAATGGGCAAAAAAAAAAAAAAAAGTCTCTTATTCTATAGTCCATCCAAAAGGCTGACATCTGAGTAACAGTTGTTCTTGCTGAATTCTAAAAGGCCTGGGGAGCTAGCAATCTACATTCTGTATCCAGATTATCCTATAAGTAACTGAAGGCTTTGGGGATGACTTCTGACAGTAACACGATTTCCAGCTCTTGGGAAGATGCTTCAAAAGAAGATATATGTTCTGAGAACACACATTAACACTTTGTTCATTTGTTTGTAAGACAGGGTTTCATGAATACCAGGTTGGCCTTGAACTCCTGCTCCTCTTTACTCTACCTCCTAAATAGTGGGATTATGTGTGGGTGTTACCATGCTTGGAGCACATTAGGCAAGCACTCTACCAACTGAGGTGCATCCAGTCCAACTCTTCATTTTTAAGACAGTGGATTGGCATGGTAGCTTTCCGAATAGTTTAGTCACCCTTCCAGAGAGGTTTAAGATACAGAACCAGCTAGACAACATTAACAGTAGGTAGTTTCATATTCCATGGTAATCTTCTTGGAAATGATGCTAGTAACACGGTATGAAATATTGTAGTGAATTGCTGTTTTTCATTGATCTCAATGTCTCTTTCATTTCCCAAACCCAGTTCTTATGGCTCTGGGAAAGAATGCTACTGTGCTTTTAAAAATCACCCTTTATTTTTATTTTTGCCAATTAGTGCTACTTGGGATTTTGAAAAGTCTTCCTGAGAATTTATTTCTCGCTGAATATATTTAAAAGCTCTTGCAATCATAAGGCTTTGTCAGTATATGAAAATTGGAAAAATTGTTATGTGATACGATTTCCAAATTTGGATGCATGCGAATTGTGTTTTAACATTTACTAACTTGCTTACACTTGGAGTCTGAATACAGAAACAATTGAGTTATTCATGCAGGAAGCCCCAGTATCTGGATATCTAATGAACAAAATGGGGTCTGCTGGGCTCTCCTGCACTCTTTGTTTTAGGAAAAGATGCATGTTGTCCTCTGAGTCTGAGCAGAGAGACCTGCTTCATCTGTTCTCCTACTTTTACAGTATTTTCTTTAGCAGGTGTCTTAGTCAGGGTTTCTATTCCTGCACAAAATATCATGACCAAGAGGCAACTTGGAGAGGAAAGGGTTTATTCAGCTTATACTTCCACATTGCTGTTCATCACTAAAGGAAATCAGGACAGGAACTCACACAGGGCAGGAACTTGGAGGCAGGCCATGGAGGGATGCTGCTTACTGGATTGCTTTCCCTGGCTTGCTCAGCTTGCTTTCTTATAGAACCCAAGACTACCAGCCCAGGGATGGCACCACCCACAATGGTCTGGGCCCTCCCCCTTTGATCACTAATTGGGAAAATGCCTTACAGCTGGATCTCATGGAAGCATTTCCTCAAGGGAGGCTGCTTTCTCTGTGATAACTCCAGCTTGTGTTTAAGTTGACACACAAAACCAGCCAGTACAGCAGGTTTCTTCTTGTCATGTTAGAAATTTCTGCAATGCAATAAAGTATTTTTCAGAGTACCCAGTGGTTGACTTAGGGCCCCGCTTCTAATGCACCATGCCCACTGCCATACAATATAAATATTCTCTTGAGAGATCAGGATGCTGTCCCTCTCTCTTCATGGCTCAGCCTCAATCTTACCCTTCTGCCTTTCCACTGGGACCTTCTCTACATGCATGTGCCCTTCTTTGGGTGTCAAACTCAGTGCCTACCTGGGGCCAGAGGAGAAATCCTTGTGATCTGAGCCAATATGGATAGTGGAAAGTGGATGGGACTGAATATAGAAAGCCTTCCACTCACCTAGTTCTAAGTCGTCCCCCCAAAACTCCGTCGTGTGAGATAGAGCCTTAGTGAAGCATGGTGATTTCTATTCTACAGCAGTTTCTAAGCCTAATGCTTCTGCCATTCAGTATTCCTTCTGTGGTTTAAATTTCTGGGGTCTACGGAAATGGGTGTTTCTCTCAGTTAGGCTAATTGCCCCAAGAGAAAGGATTCTGCCCTCCATCTCTTGCAGGGTAGCTGCCCCAATGCTACCATAGGCATGTTGCAGAGGCATGCTCATTTTGTGTTCACTTGCTGCATGGTCATGGACATGTCAGTGCACATGTTTGCATGCTGCATGCTGGCTACTGTGCCCTGCTGCAGTACAACTCTCCCCAGAGTGTGTGTTGCCTAATGAGGGGATTGCTGGGTAAAGAGTTCCATGGCCAGATAATTTTGGGAAGAGCTGACTTTAGCAAGGTTAAAGTTTAATGTTTTCCTTTACTGCAGGTTTTTTTTAATAGCCTGAAAATGTTAATGAGTGCTATGCATTTTTAAAAGGGGAACCATAAAAGATGATGATCGTCAATCTTAACCCCCCACCCCACCGGTATCTCAAAAGTACATTTCTATACTCAGATTCTGTAAGCTCTTGCCTTTCTCCCGAAAGCACATATCTCAGGTTCTCTTACAACTAAGGTCTTGGGTGAGAATTCTGTTTTACCAGTTCCATGGAATTTGGAAAGTGAAACTGAGAGACAGGCTGTTTTCCTTAGCATTGTTGATGCTTGGGATAGGTGTTGTTGTTTGTAGATAGCTTGAGCTTTCTCATGTGACAGCAGTGGTGGCTTCCAGACTTCTGTATGCAGCTTTCTCGAGGGGCTCCTCTCTCCCGCTGAACAGCTCAGGGGAGCTCCTGACTTCTGCTCACCCAGGTCTTCCCATTCCTGTCTCATGTTAAACTTTTCTGTTTGCAACATTTAGAATTGGGTTCTGTCTCCCACACTGCAACACAATGATACAAGGGACACAGTATGTGGTTTGACTTGAGGGGTGTGTGGCATAACTTGAGGTCATGTTTCTTCAGAACAAATTTGGGGAAATTGCCTGTGGAAAGAACAATGAAATCAATTTCAGGAGGTCTGAGCTAGAGCCATGGGTTTACCACTTACTAGGTTGGGGAGGCAGCATCCCCTATGAGTCCTGAGTCCTGAGCTTCTTCTCCTTATTTGAAATATAAGGACAATAATTCCTGCCCTGCAGACCTCCTGGGGTTGTCAGGAGAATCAAATGAGATGATGAATGTGAAAGTGGTCTGGAAACTGTAAATTGTTATAGGAATGTGAGGCACGGCCATTAGTCATGCTGCCATCTATGAAAATGAATGTTAGATTCATAATGCAGGGACATCATTCTCATAAGGATTGTCGGAGTTGTCTATGCTTCCTGGAAAACACTGGTGGTTTGATAGATTAATCAGTTGGGAATGAAAATACCACCAGCCTTGCCGAATGGACAATGAACCAGAAGGAACATTCCTGGACTCCCAAGGTAGCCTCTTTGGAACACAGATTTCTTTCCTCCCTGTTTTATTTTTCCAGATTAAAGCCTTTGGGAGAAGAAAGTCTCCTAATGGAATCCCTTACATCTTCAAAATGGACTGAAGGAAATACAGCAAATAATATATATATATATATATATTTTTTTTTCTTCTTTCATTTGATTTTCAGTCCTAGAGATGAGTCCTTTCATCAGCAGATGGGAGTGCAGACAGTCTCCACAGTCTGTGCCAGTAATCTCCAAGAACTGATTTACATAAATTTAACTTTGTAATCGTGTGCTTTTATGACTGCATTAAAACGACAATTAGTGTGGCACATGATGTAGTCCCCTATGTTGATACGGTAGCTGAGTGTTGGACCAATGGCTGCCCGAGTGCATATGACTCTCACTGATTGGTCTTTCCTTCCTGGGGACTTGACTATTCAGTGAGTGTACCCAAGTTGGTAAGGTCCAGAATCTGAGAGAAGCAAGAAGAGTTTCTCAGTTCAAAAGTCTCCCTTTTCTCACAGTAGAAAACAGCATGCAGTTACATATCTCCTTGCCATAAACAGAAAATCAACCCCCCTATCAGATTTCAGGCTTTGTGAGGCAGTAGGCTTATCTCTGAGCACATCTCAAAATCCCGAGTGTAGTAGACACATGACAAGCACCTGTTTGGGAATGAGTGACCTGAATCTTGTCTTGGCCTTGTAGTTTTTAATCATGACATCAATAATAATTTTGGTAGTTAATAAAAGGTGCTCTACTGGAGGGGAATGGTTCTGATACTTTGATTTAATTGGGAATCTGTATGTTCAGGTGCTGAAGGTCCTTGTCCCCAATTGGTTTTTGTTCTATCAATAAATATGCCAGTGGCCAATGGCTGAGTACAGGACAGGACACTTAGAGTTGCTCAGGTAGGACACAGAGAGGAACTGGAGATTGCCATACTTGGGAAGAGAGATAGAACAGACTCTGAGCTGCAGGGGCGATCATCTAAAATGTAAGTGGAAAGGGAAAGTGGCCCACAGAAGGGCAGCAAAAACCAATGGGCTTCACAGAGAAGGTAATTAGGCAACAAAGTTAAAGATAAATTTAGAAGGTGTTTAGACAGGAGTACCGGAGGGAAGGGCATGCTACCTGTGGGACACTTAGAAATGCCCATTGAACTAACAAGGCATGTTAAAAATAAGCTAATGCTTATATGTGTTTCATCCACAGATCCAAAATTTCCCTGGGCAGGTGACTGGTAGTGCAGCCTGCCCAGAGCATAAATCAGGGTAGCAGAAATCTACATACAGCATTCTATATGCTTTGAAGACAAAGTAGTGGGTATAGATGGGGTGTTTAGACTCAAAATTATGCCTCTTCTCTGTTTCCTTTTTCCATCTTCTCACTACTCTCTTCTTTTATTTCTCCAACCCCTCTTTGCAACAGGGGATGCCTATGATGCCAGACATCCTCAAGCAATAAAGAATAGAGTATATAATACTCTCTCATAACAGACTGACAGGCCTGCCTTTGATCCACCTGGCCTGATTGCTGCACCTGAAATGTCTAGACTCCATGAGACTGAGGCCTAGTTCTCCCTGCACATTGCTGTATTTTGCATGCCTTACATATGATCTGTGCATAACAGTTGTTCAATCGGTTTTTATTAAACATACATGGTCCCTTTTAGGTGTTTACTCATCATCTGTCTACCATGTCCTCCATCCTATTTGGCTCCTGCGGCTGCACGACTGATCCTCTACGTGTCATAGAGACACCTTCAGCTGATTCTAATACATTGGTGATCACACAATCACAGTTTGTCCCAGTACATGAGGCTCACCGTGTGAGCTAAGGGGTCTTCCAGATGTTGAAGACGACGAAGACTCTTTGTGGGCTTCTAGCTGATTCAGGGAACAGGAATATGTATGTAACTGGAAGAACAAGTCAATAAAAATTAGGAGCTGTATAGATGCTACAGAAGTTTCAGCAAAGGGAATAAATAACGGGGACATAGGATACTGGGAAAAGAAGAAGAAATGGAATATGAAGCAACACTTCAGGAATGGCTGGAGTTTAAATAATCAGAGAGAGGGCAAGGAGGGAAGGATTGCTCTATCCTCTATCCCCCTCAACAGTTTTGAGCTTAGGACTTGTAGAAGCAATGCAGGAAAGATAGAAACTAGGACTTTAGAGATATACATGGATGCCAGTCTGAGGAGAAACATTTAATTTTTACCCATAAAGACACATTGGAAGTATGAGAAATAAGGGGGCAAAGCTCACACAATGGTGAGTTTTGATGGCTTGATTTTTCACCATGCCACTGTATTTTATCAAAATGTCCATTTTAGGAGGAAGTTTTATTATAGCATTAATACTCTCTCCCTTCTCCAATTTCTATATTTGAGACATCTAATGGATTGTTTCCTTTTCAGACTTGAGCAAATAGCTTAAGCTTTCTCCAAGCTTAAAAGCCATCATTCACAACCTTGAGTATACTGCCAGTGCTAACAGGGAACTTTCTCTGGGTTCTCCTTCCATGCATCTTTTAGATGCTGTTATTTTCTAGATTCCCAAGTCCTGCTGGGCCTTGTGTAAGGAACAGCATGCCATGGTTCCTGCCCCTGGAACAGAGCCAGCAGGGCATGAGCCTCCATGAGTGTCGATGGTTGCTATGGGCATAAGGCTTGTTTGTATAATACTGTACATATCTAAACATTCCTCCTTCGAGTAAAGCCTTCTCTGCCAAGGTTAATGACTTCATAATAATCAGAGACAGCATGAGCCTGGGAGGAGAGGGTGTGTCTGTGTCTCAGCAAGATGGTAGAATGCTGTGACCTTCAGGACAGCCATTAAGGCTGTGGAAAAGAATGCTGAAAATACGAGTTTGAAAATATATAATTTCTCAACTATGCAAAATATAAGGATGCAATATGAATTGTATAAGGAGCTTCACAGGTGTAAAGGAACAAAGGCAGCTGTACAATGAGCCAGCTTTTCAGAAAGATACTAAGGAAGGAGATAAAGAGATTTTAAGGGTGATGATTGAAAGGCAAGATCCCATCCAGCTCTCAGCCTGGGACAGAGGAAGTTTAGATCCAAGCTCAGGCATGGTCAGAATGATAATTTCAGGGTACGATCCCACATAGCTATCCTATTGTCTGTGCTTGTGTTTGCGGCCTCTTTCTAAGAATCAAGGGGCTGGGATCATGGAAGGCTGATTCATTGGATAATCAAAGGGAACTTGGGGTAATGATGGAATTGGTATGTAAAAAACCAAAACCAAAAACCAAAAACCAAAAACCAAAAACCAAAAACCAAAAACCAAAAACCAAAAACCAAAAACCAAAAACCAAAAACCAAAAACCAAAAACCAAAAACCAAAAACCAAAACCAAAAACCAAAAACCAAAAACCAAAAACCAAAACCAAACCAAACCAAAACTAGGCTTTTGCTCTGCAAGAGATGAACTATCCAGAGAGATTTTTGTTTTTGTTTTTTAGAATAGGGAGAGAGAGAGCTGTCTTCAGAGAGCAGTATGAGAAGCTGTCTTGAGCACACACACACACACACGCACACACACACACACACACAGAGAGAGAGAGAGAGAGAGAGAGAGAGAGAAACCTGGAAAGTTGTCTCGAGCAGAACAAGAACATAGACCCTCAGCTTGTTACCCATGATTGACTTTGTCATTTGTTTCAACATTCCCAGACACCCGTTCTCTCAGGAAACCCTCTCCAAGTGGAAGTTGGTCCTTGGCACACGACCTCTTTCTAATCCTTTTTCCAATATGGACCATTTGCCTGTGGGGTGGTAGTCCAGTAGACTTAGGCTTCAAAAATTAAGATAAATATTTAAATCAGCATATCAGGGAAACAGGAAGGCAAGAGTTAAGGAGGATGTGAAGAAGAAGAGCTAGCCCAAGATAGGGAAATTTGAAGGGTAGGCAGAGGAGGATCTGGGTAGTAAAGGAAATACAAACAGGATGCTGGGCAGCCAGGGATGACTGCAAGGCCCGTGGAGTGGAACTCAGTAAAGGAGACACTTTAGCAAAGGATGGTAGAGGCATTTTAAACAACTTAAGGACTAGAAGAGCCCGTTGAAAGAGGGAGGAACTCACTAGCAAAGGTGACATTTAAGTGGTAGAGAAAGACATTAGGTTTGCACAGACTATTTAGTGGATACGGTATGGAGTTAGAAAGTAGAGTCAGTTCATGTGGGAAGCCAGTTTTCAAAATATTCTACAAGGAAAGAGAAGAATAGGGAGGTAGAAGGAAGATGATTGACTTCAGCTGGGGGGAGGGAGGGGGACCTCCTGTAAGCGGAGGAAAAGGTAAAAAGCTATTAATTTTATATGTCACCAAGTTCACAAGTAGTCAGTAGGAACAGACAGGAAAGCGTGGAGACCCACATTAAGGAAAGCAGAGTCTGTGAGATTCCAAATTTTCTTGTGTTGTGGGTTCATTTCTATTCTTTAAGTTTAATATATGTATGCTGTTTCATTTCACCTCCTCACAGTGGTACATCATAATTTAATTTTTTTCTTGATGTAGGTATAAATAGAGATGCTAAGGCATATTTATGCATACAGGGTCATCACTAGGTACATGCACTAAATATTAATATTCCAATATCCTCTTCCCAGCTCATGAGCCAAGCAAAAATGCATTTTCCATAGCAATGTTTTTTTTTCTTTTTTCTGAAGCATAAGCTTGAGAGAGCTCTCTGTTTTCACAGAAAACAGCAAGGTTATTATTACATTTTTACTGCAGAAAAAAGTTATTTAGAAAACATGGTTAGAAAGAAGCTATGTTCTGCATTCTATTTTTGATCAGATCGGCATACCCAACCCAACAGATCTAGACGTAATCAATGTGGATGGAAATCCTGTGTTGCTGGATATATTTGTTTGTTGGTTGGTTAGTTGGTTTGCATTTATGCTCTTGCTCCTTACAAGGGATTTCTTGGAACTCTCTGGCACATCACTTCTCTCTCCTCAGAGGTTTGTATGGTTTGGTTTGCATGGTTCTCTCTCCTTGTGAGAAAGGTTGAGGCTGGCTTCATCTGAGCCTGATGACCCAAAGCTGAGAAAATCAGAACATTGAAAATATGAATTGGCTTCTAGGTTCTTTTGGGATCTAAACTGGGTGATACTCCAGCATTGGGCCTTGGGCAGAGTTGTGGTGAAAGAACTCTGCAACTGTGAGAACTTTCAAAGAGTGTTTGTAGCTGCCCACCCATGGAGCAAGTTAAGAGAGATGAGACCAGTGTCAGAAATGGTGACTGAGAGTACCTTGCTCCCAGAGGCATTGGTGACACTTGGTGACACTTCCAAACATATCTAAAGCATTGTTCTTCATGCTTTACTGAGGATACAAGGCAACAGATCACATTCTGGGTTACATTTCTGCTCAATGCTGCTGCAAGTGCCCTGAGAGAATCAGCCATTTGATTTCTGCCATGCTTATGTGTGTGACCTCATGCAGTTCCAAGCCCTCTGGGTAAAAAAAAAATTTAAGGTCATTCTATAGATAAAGGTCACAAAACTGCTAAATGGCAGTCAGGGTTGGAGATGATTAGGTTTTGTGCTGATCCTTCGTACCATCGTTGCTGTCTAGAGGATGACTTAGAAGGAATGTAAGGTGTGGGGATGGACACTCTCTTTGCCCTGCTGAATTTACCAAGGTAGTGATGACAGTGTTTGGTTTTGCCCTTGGTTCTAAATGCACTTTATTTATGCTTTTTACATCTTGTAGTCCTTCTTCCACATGAATTAGTAATTCTTTCCTAGACTCATATTAATGCTAATAGGCCCAAGAGACACTTACTAACATGATATATCTTCTAGACTTCAAATATTTATTCCTGAGCCTGCCATGCATGTTGATTTGACTTTAATGTACATTATTTTCAGGCAACTGTTGGGAATGAAGACTTAGCACTAGCATGTAATAGCTGCTCAATAGACATCTGTGCAATGATTATTTGAGCACCTATAGTATGCATCAAAATATTTACCTTTGGCCCTCAAGAATGACTCTCTTGCCATTTTTCCAAGCCATTTATCTTTGCCCTTGTGTGGCAATCATACCTCTACTTTTCTTTTGAGTGTCAAACAACGAGAGTCACAGTGTGCACACATGTCTATGCAAGTTGACTTCAGAAGACCTGGCTACAAGATTCTTCTTCCCTTTTTGTAGTAGTTGTTTATCTTCACCAAGGTGTTTACTTTTTACTGGGGCTGTTCTTTGAGTTTTGTTTTGAGAAATAAGGGATATGAATCCTCCACTAAATTATTTACTTCTGAGACATTGTATACACTTGTGGAAAGGGAAGGAAGAAAGGACTGGGATTTACTTTATCCCAGTAACAGATCAAGGGATGTCAATATATTGAAATATTTTAGAAATACAGAGGATGCTAAAAAGGACAGAGGACAAGAAAGATTTCCTCCACTCCTGGTACACCTCATGCCTTCGCCTTATCTTGTTATCTTCACCTTATCTACACACCCACCACTTCCTAATGTGCTTAATTTGTATTTGTTTATATTAATGCTCTATGTTATTCTCACTTGAATATATGCTCCAAAGGGACAGGATTTTGTTTAAAGGTTTGGGGAAGGAACAAAACTCAGAGAAATGCAAGACTCTTGAACATACACTGGCAAAAGAGGTGAGGACCACAGAGAGCATCCCCAGCAGTATCCACAGTCTGGATGTGAGGACCACAAAGAGAGCATCCCCAGCAGTATCCACAGTCTGGATGTGAGGACCACAGAGAGCATCCCCAGCAGTATCCACAGTCTGGATGTGAGGACCACAGAGAGCATCCCCAGCAGTATCCACAGTCTGGATGTGAGGACCACAGAGAGCATCCCCAGCAGTATCCACAGTCTGGATGTGAGGACCACAGAGAGCATCCCCAGCAGTATCCACAGTCTGGATGTGAGGACCACAAAGAGAGCATCCCCAGCAGTATCCACAGTCTGGATGAGGAGCTTTGTCTTAGTCAGGGTTTCTATTCCTGCACAAACATCATGACCAAGAAGCAAGTTGGGGAGGAAAGGGTTTATTCCGCTTATACTTCCATACTGCTGTTCATCACCAAAGGAAGTCAGGACTGGAACTCAAGCAGGTCAGAAAGCAGGAGCCGATGCAGAGGCCATGGAGGGATGTTCTTTACTGGCTTGCTTCCCCTGGCTTGCTCAGCCTGCTCTCTTATAGAACCCAAGACTACCAGCCCAGAGATGGTCCCACCCACAAGGGGCCTTTCCCCCTTGATCACTAATTGAGAAAATGCCTTACAGTTGGATCTCATGAAGGCATTTCCTCAACTGAAGCTCCTTTCTCTGTGATAACTCCAGCTGTGTCAAGTTGACACAAAAATAGCCAGTACAAGCTTCTTGTATTTATTTTCCATTATTTTTATATGCCCTCAAGATACCTTGTTTCGGGTGTGGTGGCACACGCCTTTAATCCCAGCACTTGGGAGGCAGAGGCAGGCGGATTTCTGAGTTCGAGGCCAGCCTGGTCTTCAGAAGTGAGTTCCAGGACAGCCAGGGCTATTACAGAGAAACCCTGTCTCGAAAAAACCAAAAAAAAAAAAAAAAAAAAAAAATACCTTGTTTCAGAGACCACATTAAGTAGCCTTTATATTCCTTCCATGCAACAAGGTATTCCTAACATGAAAATGCTTGTGACATCACTGCCTTAATGTTCTGAGAGTGAAGAGATTAAGACGCCTTGAATCTAGTGCAGTTCTAGCCACTGTGTGTACCTTTCACTCTGAGTATGTTGTGATAAGCTTGTCTTGTCAGATCATGGTATCCAGAAGCCCTAACTGGACATACACTTAGCAGTTTAAGTAAGTAGCTAGCAAGTAAATAAACACTGCAAGTGCATAACAGATGCACATGTCCACTCTGGGAAATGTGCATTATGGGCCCAGCAGCTCCTGAGAGGGCTCTTGTAGTCACATTATTCACCTGTTTCTGTGGCGTGCACTTGTCTGATTTTGGCATGGGCTTGGATACAGTGTGAGAGAGTCTAGGTTGAGGCAAACCTTCAGCTTTTGTTCAGTTTGGGCAGATTCTTTTCTTTTCCACCCATGAAACGAAAGGATTCTCAGCACATTCAAAAGCCACCCTCGCCCTTTGGTGAAAGTATTAAATACAGATGCCAAGAACTCGACCCAGATCAAAGAGCACAGACCTAATTTGCAAGGGCTTTAAAGTAGGCAGCAGAAAGAAAGCCAAAGGTCTTTGGAGTTTTGTGTTTTTTTTTTTTTTTTTTTTTTTTTTTTTTTTTTTAAAGAATAGATTTTATAGACCGTGTAATCTGATGGATGAGATTCATGTGTAGACACAAATTAGCCTCTTTTTAGAGTCATGTGAAGGTGTTTTGGCTTGTATGTGAGGCCTCCTAAAAACTCAGCACATAGACACACACACACACACACACACACACACACAGAGAAATGTATACATATAGAAATATATGTACAGAAATATTTATACAGAAATATATATCCAGAAACATACATATGCATACAGAAATATATTAACAGAAATATATATATATATATATATATACATACATACACATACAGAAACATAGAGAAATATATACAGAAATATATATACATATACAAGTATATATTAGCAGTAATACATACATATAAAATATGTATACAGAAATATATGCAGAAATATATATAGAATATATTAACAGAATACATATATACATGCAGAAATATATATTCATATAGAAATATATATACAGAAGTACATATAAATACAGAAATATATACTAACAAGAATATAGATACATATACAGAAATATATATATAAAAAAATATAGAAACACGCATACACACACCACGCACACACACACACACACACACACACACACACACACACACATACACATATGTATAGCCAAATGATGAAAAGAGGAAAGCATCCTAAAATCCTAAGATGGGGTTAAGGCTAAAGATAGTTCCTGCCTTTTCAGGGATCTAACTGAATGTTCATCAGCCTAACAGTGTTGAAGCGCATGGGGTTTTCAGCACTGTTTTCCAGTATCTTGCAAAGTATCCTTTTTTTGTCATTGTTAGACATAGACCAGAAAGTTAGAAAGGACACATGACTGTGACCGGATTTCAGTTTGGGCCTTCACTTTAGAACGGGGGTATGGGGAAGATCCTGAAGCGAGCTGTCCTTCCTTTGTAGGAAGACAGACAGACATGACTGTCCAGCGAATGGCCCTGACAGTGAGCTCAGCTTCAGCTTGTGACCGTGTGGGCAGTGAAAGTCAGGCTTAGCAGTCAGGATATCCAAACCATGTATCCTAAACACATTGATGTCCCTTGACCTGTTTGGGAGCAACAACCTTTAGGGCAGTAATCTTTAGAATATCCTGCTTGATAAGAATGTCTTGGCTAGCCCAGTGGTGGTGGTGAATACACCTTTGATCCTAGCACTAGGGAGGCATAAACAGGTGGACCTCTGTGAGTTTGAGGTATGCCTGGTCTACAGAGCATGCTCTCGGACAGGCAGGGCTATACAAAGAAACTCTGTCTCCAAAAAACCAAACAACCCCCCCAAAAGCCCCAACAACTCCCCACAAACAAACAAACAAACAAAGAAACAAACGCCTTGGCTAACCTGGGGTCTTGAACCATGTGGTTAATTTGGGGGAAGGGGAGGTGAACCATAGTGTCTTTTTGTGTTTTGAAAGTGCAGGAGACCGAGCCATAAATTTTCATATGCATATTCTGTGCTTGTGGAGGGGGGAAGGAAGGCTTGCAGACTCTTGTTGGTTAATGCTTCATATATACTTTGTTCACCATCGCTCTCCTTCCTAAGGAAGGGGCTGTCTTAACAGTTACCTTTGCAGCTGTAGCTGTGTACCCAGCAATGTCTATGAACAATGGACTGTTATCTACAGTCAAACTATTAGGATATCTGCCCTGATTACAGGCCTGTCCTGATGATGGTGCTTTTAAATGGGAGAGCAGAAGCCTAAAAGTCCCCTTTCTGGAACATGGCCCACAGCAAATGTTACCAAGTCACAGTCCAGGTGTACATCTGAGTGGGATGCTGAAAGATGGAGAGAATCAGTGCCTTATTCTTGTGCGGAGTCTGCCTATAATACATGTGGCCTCTTGAAAGTGGCAGCTTTCAAAAAGTCATTAAGCTGCCACCTGGAGGAGAGATGTGCGACCTTTCTGTGGCCTGTGCATCGTGTTTCTGGAGGGAGATGTCAATCATTATTGCACTCATTAAAATCATCCTCAAGACAAATGTCGATTTTCCTCACTGTCGTCTCTACAGACATGCATTAGACTTCTGACTCTGATGCCGAGGAATTTAATATATCTGTCCTCTCTCTGTTGGAGGAGGAGGACAGATATATTAAAAGCAAATAGCGGGGGGGGGGGTGCGGGGAGGGCTGACAAAACTCCCCAGGTGACACGAGGGCACAACCAGCATGGAGAACCAAATTCTTCATCTTCCTCCCACAGGATACCTGATACCTAACCTGGTTTGGGGATGCAGTGGACTGGTGGGATGATAAGCCAGGAAGGTCTGGCTAAAGTAGAGAGAGGAAGCTGGGAAGGCAAGGAACAGTCAAAGGAAAGCCAGAGAGGCTAAGATGGTGCATGCTTTATAAGGAGGGTGATTCCCAAGGATCAGGTTAGGCAGCTGTCAGTGTCTCTGGGCTCTGACGTCCCTTAGCTCTTCATTCCAGTTGTAAATATGCGCTGGTCACATTCCATGTAATGTCGGTTCTTTTGTGTCTTTTTGCACTCTCATCCAGTTCCCATCTTTCTGTCCCCTTGATCCCTGTTCTGTTTTAGTTCACCCAGGAACAGGGCTGGCCTAACTTGGATTGGCTACCCTGAAGGCTGCCTATTTATCCACCCATGACTCTCATGCTCTTGGGCTCAATTACCCTTCTGTGGTCGATGTATTCCCAGAGTGGGTCTACGGAGTCAACGTCTTGTGCTTCTCACACGCTCTCCACATAAAACTGTATGTGCATTTCTTTGGAAAACTTTTTAACATCCTGATCCAATCAAGTCACGTTCACTCAGTAACCCGTTAGAAATCACATCTAAGCGTTATTCTACTCAAGGTTTTTTTTTTTCCTGTCTTCTGATGAAATGATAATGCAAATGTAAGTGTTAATATAAATGCAAAACAGGGTTATTTTTAAATCATAGTAACTTCAGGTTTAGAGGAAAAACACAGCAGCAGCTTGTGTGAGCAGGGCTCATTGATATATTCACACATACAAAGTCCCAAACGGCTCCCGAAACCTGCAGATGAAATGCAGGTGTCTTTGGATGCACAGGTGTATCTTCTACCCCTGAGAATGTTGGAGGTACAGCTGCTTTGTAAAAAAAAAAGTGGGGATGTGAACTGAGGCATGGGGTGCCATTAAAGGGAAAGCAAAGATGAGGATTTGCTGCCCTCAGTAAATGGACAATTGGTAACTCCCTGTGTTGCAGTATTTTCTTCTCTGCTTTATCCTTATATTTCCACACAGTTCACAAGGGGAAGAGCTGAGCTTCCAGCAGTTCTGACTCCATATTCATGGCCTTTTCCAATTTTCCACAACTACCCTCAGCAGTATCTGTTAGGTTAAGAATTTTCTACTTTATAGCAGACGGTTAGTCCTTCCTATGACTACAGGTCCCTCTAAACCAATGTGTATTTTTACCTCTGCCTTATTCTAATGTTGTTTCTCTCCCAACCTGGTTTTTTGCCCTGTATTAAATCAGATACTCAGCACGCTTTCCCCAGGTCACACGTGATGCTTCTCCTCTTTGCTCGTGAGCTCATCTGTCATCCTTACAGATTCTGCCCCCACAAGGTCTCTCATGTCTCCTTTATCTTCGCTGTTCCCATGAGCCAGTCTAAACTCAGGTCCTCACAAGTGTCCGTGCTTGTACAGCTGCACTAATTCTTACTGGTTTCCTGGCTTCCCAGTTCTTTCCCTTTTTTGCAATCTATTGTTTATAGCCAAGAATCAGCGTTTCTATTCTCATTTATTTCTTCCTAGTACTGAAGATGAAAGCCAGGTTAAATGCCCTGCCATGGAGCTGCATCTAAGGCCTTCTGTTCCTCTTATACTTGGACTATCATTTTCCTGCCTATCCTTTGTAAACTTTTTAAAAATTTTATTTACATTTCAAATGTTATCTTCTTTTCTGGTTTCCCCTCTGAAAACCCACTATCCCCTCCCCTTTCCCCCCTGCTCCCCAATCCACCTACTCCTGCTTCTTGGCCTTGGCATTCCCTTACACTGGGGCATAGAGCCTTCACAGGACCAAGGGCCTCTCCTCCCATTGATGACCGACTAGGCCATCGTCTGCTACACCTTTGTAAACACTTTGATTTCCCTTGTGAAGACAGTCCAATATATCCTTCATTCCATCCCTACTGCGTAGAGTGCATTAGTTATCTTTTTGCTGCTACAGTAAAGTACCATGACTGAAAGCAGCTTAGAGGAGTGGCTAAGAATTTTCCTTATGGAACCTTATGGTTCCAGAGGGGATACAGTGTATCCCAGCAAGGAAACCATGGCATCAGGAGCATGAGGCTGATCTGGGGCAGTCCAAAAACATAGAGATCACCTTTCATCTCCACACAGGTAGAAGAGAGGGAACAGCTTATGAAAGCTCAAAGTCTTCCCCCCACAGTGATGGATTTCTTCTGGGAAAGCTCCGCCCCTGTAAGGTATTATAACCTTCTCAAACTAAACCACCACGGGGGACAAAGATTCAAATCCATGAGCCTATGGAGGACATTTCTCTTCCAAGCACTAACTAGAGTGAAGATATTGATGATGCTAACTAAACAATCTCTTTGTATCTGTGACCTATGCCCTGTAACTTGATGGCTTCTGTCCATACCCACACTGGGTTTAGTGAATGTTTGCTTTGGCCAATGGGTTAGTAACAAATTAGATACAAGCATGGGCCTGAAAAAATATGTTAATTTCTGGGTTTACCTTTCCTTTATCCTCTGCATCCTCTCTGTGGGTGTGACCAGAGAACTCTGCTGGAGAATAAGTTTCATGAAACAGACAAGTCAGCTGAAGTGACTTAGTCAGCCCGTGTGGTCCTGGCCATCCACCATATGACTACAGGTACGCTGAATCAGCACTACACTCCGATGCTTTGAGTCTTCGTCTGGGATGTTTTGTTAGGTAGCAATGACTAATCATTGCATGCTTCTTTCTAAAAGAGACCCATGCTGCCTTATAATCCTGACGTTGTAACATTTATTCAATCTAACTCTTTCATTGAACTGAACCAACCCTTCTAAGTGATGAGCAACATTTTAACACAGCCCCAGTATTTCCCACCTAACTACCCCACAGGGCTATGTAATACATATTTAGTTAATAGTTCAAGAAATGTAAATGCACACTAACTCTCCTTTCCATTGCTAACCAAGTAACTGACTCTAATGTTGTCATTTTTCATTTTGCTACTTCTTCTACAAAGGGACATAGCAAGAGCAGCTATTTCAGTCAATAATATGTGCTTTAGAGAGAAAGGAAAGGCTAGTTTTAGAAATGCTAAAACTGGTGAAAAGTTTATCTCTTCAATCTTATATTTGTACTTTAAGGCCTTTGTCTAGAAGGACAGGAAGAAGCAGTCAGTGACATCAGGAATGGCTCACAGCTTGTGACTTCCCAAGGAGTGCTCATGTACTGGATCTTGCTTTTGGATAGGGTATTATCCTTCCAGGTTAGGTAATTACAGCAAGGAACGTAGGAGATGAAAGAATGTTGGACACAATTTGTAATTGCTGAAAATCTTTCCTTTCCCTTCTCTCTAGACAAGATTCGTATGGTATTTCAACATAACCATGTTTTCTCTCTTTGTAAACCTGAATCCAACTGCATAGAGCTACACTCGAGTTTGTTGCCATGCAGAGGTAAAAAAAAAGAAGCATAATTTAGATTCTTTTTTTGGTATGTATGTGCATACATTTGACAGCCTATATATCTTCTTTAAAGAAAACCTTAAGTAACACACAGAATTTGTATGTTTATGTTACTACAATACAGTACCAAAAGAAGGTAACTCATTAAGAAAATGAGTGCATTTATTATATTGCTAGTAGGGGGCAAATTCAAGGTTGGAGGGCCACATCTTGTGAGAGCCCTGCTGCTGGGTTTCATGACAGAGCACATCACACAGAAAGTGAGAGAGGAAGCAGGAAAAGACCCCTAGCTCAGACCTCTCTAGTTCTTGTGCCATGACTCCACCCCGTCATAGGGGGCCTTACTTTCATGGCCTCATTCGATCCTAAATGTCCCCCAAAGACACTCCAGAATATTGTCACCATAGGAATTTGGAGAGTAAGTTTGCGTCACATGAGTATTTGGGAGATGCATTTAGACGGTGGCAATCAGTGGATTTGTTTTTCTTACTTATGAAACATCCAATCAGTGCCTGTACCACTTATTGACTGTGGCCTGCCGGTAGAACACTGTGTGCCCAGTAGACATTTAGTGAATTCATTTACCCTTTCTCAGTCGGCCCTGCTTTCTTCCCCTTTGAGCTTTCTGAAACATTAGTCATCCCTGTCTCCAATCTCCCCGGTCCCAGAATTGGTACAATATTTGCTGCGTATTGACACCTGGACATTGACTAATGGCACCATCCAGGGAAGAGCAAGTATGTTCATGAACTTCATTTCTTCTCAGCCTTCCACGGCCAAGGCTAATTGCTTGTTTAAGTAAATGCGTCTGACTTGAATAGCAATTGGGAAGATGCTTTGGGGGTAGTCTGAGTATCGGATTTCACATACAGTGACCAAAAGGAAATGCAGGTGAATGTTTCAAAAACTTTTTGTCAATACAGAAGCTGTTCTTTACAGAAAGAAATTGGCCTTGACAGTAGACAGAGCAAACCATGGGTCAGAAGCTCCTGGGAGCAAGCTAGGTTAACAGAACTGGGGTCAAGTGGGTGGGAATTGTGCTGAGGTAGTTGCCTACTGGGCTAAACTCTTCTTTTCATCAAATCTTCAAAGGAAAAAGTGGAAAAATTTTAAAAAGATTTCATTTGAATGTGAAGTTTGTTGTTGACAACTAATGCATGAATATGGCCTATTTTTCTTGGCTGTTGGATATCTTCCTCTAAGCCAAAGAGTCTATGGGTGGAGACTCCTGTGGGGATTGAATGACCTTTTCATAGGGTTGTATATCATATATCTTGCATATCTTGCATATGTCTATAACAGCAAAACTACTGTTATAAACACTGAAATAGCACTGAAATAATTTTATGGTTGCGGGGTGGTGATGGTGATAGTGGTGGTGGTGGTGGTGGGGCAGTCACCAGAACATGAGGAACTGTACTAAAAGATTGAAGCATTAGAAAGGTTGGGAACCACTGCTCTAAGGTAAACAGGAAGAGTCCATAGATTTTCCAATTGTTCTTTCCTCCCTATACAAACTAACGCTATTCCATTTTAACCTGCAATGGTAGCCTCACAGAATGGGATAAGAAATCATCTAAGTGACACCCTCAGCTGAGTTCCCACAAGCACCATCTATTGGACAGAAAACGTACTCCTCCGAGTGTCTTTGGATATATTGCAATGACTACAGATTCACGGGTGGAGAATGTGTGACATTGAAGGCTTCTGTGACATTCCACCCCTACCAAGGAAACAGTGTAGACAGGAGGCTGTTGAAGAGAGACCTTAACCATTGTGATAGGGATGCTAAGGTGTGTAGCTCTTCTCAGATGGTAGCTTCTGGAAGGGGTAGAGTGGGAAAAGCCTTACTTTTCTTTAAGGGACTGGCCATTGGGAGTTTGACCACGTTCTGATGAATATATTAGCAACATGAATTGAACTTGGTGTATTTTTCTCTCCTCCTCGTCCTTCTCGTTGTTGTCATCGTCCTCCTCCTCCTCCTTCTCTTCTTTTCCTTCTCCCCCTTCTTCCTCTTCTTCCTCCTCTTCTTTTTCTTTCTCTCCCTTTTCCTCTTCTTCCTCCTCCTTCTCCTTCCTCAGAGGATTGGGAAGTAGATCTAGGAGGACTGGGAAGTGGGCATGATTGGGCTGCACTGTGTGAAATTCCAAAATAACCAATAAAAATATTATGCTGGAAAATTTGCAGTACCCCATATTGAAAATGAATGAGAAAATGCTACCGTCTGTGGATCAGGGACTGTTTGGGGATAGTGGCATAATGACTCAACACAATCCTCTTTATAGGGTAGACAAAGGTCTAAGTACAGTTTTGCAACAGCTCAGTAGCTTGTAAGACCCTGGAGAGGTTCCTAAAGGAACATGAGAAAGAATCCATATCTTACCCCCAGGAAAACATAGTTCCATGTTCTTCCTGGTAATGTGTCTACAAGTTGTTTCATTAAAGCTGAGTTTGTGGTATAACTGTACACAGTGTTGACCTTTTCTGGTTTATAATGACATAATTGTGCTTCTGCTAAAAGCTAGAGCTGTTTCCTCATAGTGCCTTCAGGGTAGCCTGACCGACAGCTCCACCACTGGGCTCCACCATCCCTACCCCTGCCCTCAATACCAGGCACTGAGGGTTAGGCTGATCTTTGTTCTACCAGAGGTCTTTTCTCACTTGCCTGTGCCCCATCCAGGTTAAATGTACATATCTTGTGTTTTAGTTGCTTCAGAACACCCAACCCGTGAACTGAAATGACAGGACTCCATGAAATGGAGCATGGTCCAGATAGTAGGATAGTGTATTCTTGCTGCTTTCCTTTCAGTGGTTGAGGAGCCAGGGTAAAAACTGACAAGAGTGGGAAAAACAAGCATGTTGCCAGAAAGTCAGAGGTCCTTTGTTCTAGTCCCAATACGCAGCAAAAACCGTAGAGCACTTTGCATGAGATTCATCTTACATTTTCTATTATTGGAAAATTGTGACTGGCTAATTTTAAACACAGATTTTGTTTTCGTCCCTTGCAGAGAAGCAGGTTCTGCACAAATCACCTCACCGTAGCTGCGAAACAGTTAGAGAATTCCCCATGTTTGGTGACCTCAGAGTCACACTTCAAGCTGTGCTATGGGCTCTCGCTAGTCCAGTGAAACATATATGAGTCGTGACTGGCTCCAGAGCCAAGAGGGGGTATTTTAGTGTTTTAATAATCTGGCTCTGTTAGTTTTGGTGGTTGCTATACGCGTTTCTATTTTGGTTTCCAGTTAGAACCACCGAGAAAGCTGGATTGCTGCAGATGCTTTTTGCGAAAATGTCATTTGCCAAATCAAACGCTTGAGAGAAGGAGCACATTTGCCTGGTTCCACATGCTGTCCTGTGCCTGCCCCTTAATGACCACCTGAGAGCCTGGCCAGGGAGTGTGGGTGCAGCAAGGAGTGAGGGAGAAAGTAATGAGCACACAGCGCGGGGGTTTCACAAACAAGTCTTTGCTCTAATTGCTCCCTCCTGTTGCGGCCGGCCACAATGGCAGCAGCAGCCAGTTCTGACCTTAGCTGCTGTGGGTCTACCTTGGTAACAAGAAGTCACATGTCACCATAGGGGACCGAGATAAACAGAAGCCAGCAAACACACCTCAATCTGAAAAGCATCCACATCGAGTTGTATAGTTGGGAGACAGTTAAAGGTTGAATTGTGTCACCCTTTAAGTTCTATTGATATCATCATCTCTAGTGTCTGAGAAAGTGGTCGTTTTTTGGAACTAGAGAAGTTAAGTGAAGGCGAGGCTATTGCTTTCATTCAGTAAGATTGGTGTCTTCCTAAGAAGAGACAAGACACAGCCAGTGGGGAAGGTTCTGTGATGATGGAGGCAGAGGTGGGAGAAATAAATCCCTAAGTGAAGGGGGTCAGACCACCAGAAGCCAAGAGCCAAGGAAGGACTCCTTTGATAATTTCCACAGAAACTGTGGCCCTGATGAACCTTGAGGTTCAGGCTTTTAGCTCTAGAATTGAGGGATGACAGGTCTTTATTGTTTAAAGTCACCTGGGTCATGGTACTTCATTAGTTATCTTAGGACACTGTCATGGGGAGCATGTTTCAAGGGCCCAGCATGGGGCAAGGTTGGATTTTAAGGCTCTGTTATATGTTAGAGGGCTCCAGATATCTGAACTTGGGGAGTCTGTGCTGGTTCATGCATAAGTGACTCCTTCACCTAGACCTTCTCTCAGGGGACCAGGAGAACTCAGAAACAGATATCTTTGGAGTCTTAGAGTTAATAGCTGAGACAACCTGGGAGGATGTTCACTTTTCAGATCCATTACTGTCCCTGGTGGCATTCTCACCGAGTGGCTGTAGGACTTAGTGAAGTGAATCGCTGCTTCAGGACTCACCAGTGTTGTTCACTGAGCTACATCTTATGTCGTCGTATTTATAGCCACACAGGTAAAAGTAAAGAAACATCAACACGAGATAAAGTTTGACAAAAGCTGACGGGATGGGTCTGGACAGAGTCATAGGGGGTGGGGCTGGACAAAGAGTCATAGGGAGTATTAAGTAAGACATGCAAGCACCGCCATCAACAGGTAAAACTGAGCTGACACCCAAAGGACAAAGAAGTATAACAAGGTGAAGAGTTGGAGGACAAACGAGCAGTGAGCAGTGGGAATCAGTCTCTGTAGAAAGAATGCAGCCCAGGGATCAGGCACATAGCTCAGTGGTAGAACACCTGCCTAGCACACATACGGTCCTTGGTTCGATCCCCAGCACCGCAGACCGGCTGCAGCTTTGAAATGTGTTGGAGATGAACAGATGGATGGCTACTATATCAGTGCCATTAAAAAACTGCTTAAAATATTACTCAGTTATTCTCACACAGCATCCGTGAGTGAGTCGGGCATCTGTGTGAAGATGTGTTTTCTGCTTAGTTGCCTCAATGCCAAAGTTAAAATGTCATCAGACCAGAGTTTCTATTTAGGGCTGGAGCTCTTCCATGGTCCCCATCATCTGTTTTGTTCTGTTTTGTTTGTTTCCCTTCCCATGTGGCTCCTTTCTACTTAACACCAACAATGGCATAATAACATCCCATTCTGGCTTTGAGTCTCTTGATTGACTACTTACCCATGCTTTTAAAGGCTCATGTGGTTAATTGGGACCATATGGGTAATCCAGGATCTTTTTTTTTTTCAATTGATTAGCCCCTTAAATATGTTTGCTGTAATACATTCACAGGTACGAGAGCTCATCAGGGTCCTGGTCTCATGGAGCGGGGCGTGGAATCTTCTTGATAATTCTGTTTAGCACATGCTATTGTGACTCTGGGGAGGTATCTGATGATGCAGGGCATTATGGGTCATAGTAAAGATTCTGGAATTAAATTTAATGGCAATAATTATAGTAATTACTATTACTCGGTAACTACTATGTATGCCATCTATTTATGAGTATGGAGCACTTTTCTAATGTTACAAATACAATCTCATATGGCGCTCCTCGTAGCTCTTGTAGAGAAGTAAAACTGCATTGACTTTGCTGATCGGGAAACGGATGCTGTGGAGTCCAAGTGGTGTACCCAAGACCACTTGCCTCCTGGTGACTCCATGTTCCAGGTTTCATTAGTGGGCCATCGAGGTGCCTCGTTTGGTAGACTGGCCACCTACCATGCAGAAAACCCTGTTATGTGATGTTTTCCCCTAGTGCCATGTAAAACAAGTATAGTTTCTTATGCCTGTCATTACAGTGCTCTGGAGGTGGAGGCAGGAAGAGCAGGAATTCATGGTTGTCCTTGGCTACACAGTAAATTAAAAGCCAATCTGGGATGTCTCCAAAAAAATCGTGTGCAGTTAAAGTGCTCAAAATAAGTGACCGTTGAATATTCAGCCTTAAAAGGGAAAGATATCTATCTATATCTATATCTATATCTATATCTATATCTATATCTATATCTATATCTATATCTATATCTATATCTATATCTATATCTATATCTATATCTATATCTATATCTATATCTATATCTATATCTATATCTATATCTATATCTATATCTATATATCTATAACTATATCTATATCTATGACAAGAAGGGCCAAACCTGAGCATGGGGAGGAGAACTTCGAAATGCTATCTTCTGGTCATGACACGCCATTGAGCTCACGAATCCACTGCAGCTATGGTTACTTGTGTAAAACCCTCACAAGAACAAGCCAGGATCAGTCAACACTCCAGAGCACAGCACTAACTACACACAATGGATTCAAAAACAAAGAAACAAACAAAACACAAAGGAGAGAATGTGAATACAGAGTTTGGTGGGGTATCCAAGGAGAGTGTGGGGAAAGAGTTGGGAGTATATAGAATAAACTGTGCCAAATGAAATATTATGAAGTAAAATATATGAAATTCCATTAGCATCTTAACTTTAAATCCTGCCTTACTTAGAAATGTTTTATTATCTTAGTTAGGGCTTTATTATTCTGAAGAGACACCATGACCACAGCAACTTTATAGAAAGAGACATTTAATTGGGGCTGGCTCACAGTTCAGAGGCTCAGTCCGTTATTGTCACGGCAGGAAGCATGGCAGTGTGCAGGCAGACATGGTGCTGGAGAGGTAGCAGAGAATTCTAAGTCTGGATCTGCAGGCAGCAGGAAGACACTGTGAGCCACTGGGCCTGGATTGAGCTCCTGAAACCTCAAAGCCCACTCCTTCCATGACATTTCCTATGTATCTATGTTGGTCATTTTTATTCAAAGCAGTACAGATATGCAGTTTTAGATGTTGATTAATGGTTAATGTGGGAGGTCCCAGGCCACCACACGAATGTGGTGGCCCTTGAGTTGTGTAAGAAAGAACGCTGAGCAAGCCAGAAGCCTCACCTCTCCATAGCTTCTACCTCTATTCCGGCTTGAGTTCTTGCCCTAACTTCCCTCGGTGACTGTGATGTAGAAATGTAAGCCAAATCCTGTCCTCCCCTGTAGTTTCTGGTCAGTGCTTTGTCATGGCACACAAAAAAGCAAAGTAGGACAAGTCTCAATACTTTCTTTTAGACGATAAGAACTTAACAACTGCTATGAAGTGGTTCCTAACAGCCAGGCAGGACCTTCTAGTCCAAGTGACTACAGTGGAGCTCAGTTTGACTTGGAGGTGGAGGCAAAAAAAAAAAAAATGCCACATGCTTTATTTCTTTGGTCAAGTCATTTGTCACCTGGTCCACCCTGCCAAGGAGAAAGTCCTTGAGCTCTGGTTCCCATCAGCCCATTCTCCCCACCAGCTGCTGACAGCTGGATTTTTTTTTGTTGGAGAGCTAGCAGTCAGGAGACATGGATAACAAGTGAAGAGCCCCCTTCCAGGCAGTAGATAAGCTTTCTGAGCACCTGGGGACAGATGGACTTGGCATCTCTAAGCAAGCAGGTGGAAGTATTTTAGGGAGGAGAGACAGGATGAGCAGCAGGATCCTTCCCAACTGGAGCTGCTGTGCTTTAGAAGACCGCCTGATGTACTTTGCAAAGATGGTCCATCCTGGTCCCCAGGTACCCGCTGAGTCTGGCTAACCCATCATTAGCTTCTAGTTCAGTGCTCTTAGGGTGCTGCTTCCCTCTGCTCGCCATAGCCAGAAACACTTGCTCTGGGATCTGTTGCTAGATTCCCCAGGCTCCAGGAGAGAATAAAGAAAGTGTGCCTACTCACATTGCCAAAACTCATTTCTTTGCAGCTGCAATGGAGAAACAGATATCAATATATTTACGCCATGCAGGAGAGAAAAGAAATCCTCCCAGAATGAAACTTTGTTTGCCCCGTTTCTTGCCAGTCTTTCCTATATAGGGGGTAGGAAGCGTTCCCAGAAAGAGAATGCCAAATGCATTCACAACCAACTTAAAAATAAAGGGGCAATTCGCGGGGGAGCAAGATCTTCAACAAATGAAAAAGTGTAAATGGTAATATTCCAGCAGATTAGCTCCCAGAGAAGCCCTCAGGCAGAACTGTAAGCCATTATAATTAAGGATTTGGAAAATATCAGTATTTAATTAGAGCCTCTTTTCTTGGTGAAATGCTGTTGTTTTGTTAGAACTTCAGGTGTAAACAGCTAAACATACCCATTTCCAAAATGTGTTTTTGCTGTGAGCCTAGAATCAGCGCTAATGTTAATTTGCTTATCACAGCTTCCTCGTGTGTTTTGTTTGTTTGTTTCCAACCAGAGCTAAATTTTAAGGGCAATTTATCTCCAGTTCCTAAATGTAACTGTCTCCTAGTCCTTGGCTGCTATAGTTACTTATCCATAAACATCATCGGTGAAAATCCCAGTACTCTAATGGAACTCTATCTATAAGGCCACCAGCTGACCCTTAATCTAATTAAACCCAACTCCTATGATATTTAAGCGTATTCCTGGTGAGGGGGGAGGTCACTGTATCACAGACATAGAATTTTCAAATCCCTTTCCAATGTATTCAGATGTCTTAGCAATGGGAGGATGTTTCAGCTTTAGCCCTTAACCACAACGTAAGTTGGTTTATCTGATCTGAACGGATAAAACAAAGACAAAGATAATTGCATTGGGAGTGCCAAGTGCCTGACCTCCACCCTTCTTATCCCCCACTTCCTTCCCGCATCATTCTCGGCAATAGACAAACGTTTATTCCTTTGCTTATAGAGAGATTCGTGTAACTCAAAATGTTTCCCTGCCATGACGGAGGCGATGAGGCATCGATACCAACACTACAATTTAACGCTTCAGAGAAGCAGCGTAGCATTACTCCCTCCATAGCCAGGCACGCTAATTAATATTTATTGCACCTGTCACACCAGTAGCCACAGCCAATCAGTTCCCGTGGCACATCAGAGGTGCACGGGACACCATATTTCTCCTTAGCAGACATGCTTGGGTCATCAGCAAAGACAGAAATCCCATCCTCCAGTGAGACACCATAAATTCCCTCCCTTTCTCTGGTGGAATCAAACCATTAATTAGATTGTTGTTAATTTTTACCCTTGCTGGGAATTTTTGGAGGAAATATGTAGGGTTGGAAGTGGGTGGTGAAGAAGAAATGAAAGACAGCTGAGTGTCCAGGGTCAACTGTCTAGTAGAATTATTAGAACGAGGACTTTCAGAACCCGCCACCTCTGCTTTGTATAAGACATCCTGAAAAGGTTATAGGCATGTGGGTGGTGGGGGTGGGGTGGGCAGAGGTGGCTATAAATCCTCATGAAGTTTAATCAGAAGTGGCAGACCGTCCAAGATTAAACTCATCACGAAGACCGTTTGCTTTAGAACTTTGCTCAACATTGTCAACAGAACTCCATCACAGACAGACAGGTAGCTGGCGAAGGGATTAATTAAGCTGGAGCAAAATAATACATGAATTCTGATATTGCACCTACAGCAAGGAATTTGGCACTTGGAGCGGGGAAGTTTCCATGGATGCTGTGAATCATTCTATAGCGCATCCAAGTGAGCCCAGCACGGCTGCGGAGCCACGTTTACTAAAAAATTTAATTAAGGGAATGTGTAAACCATGTAGGAGAAAAGTAGGGCACCAAATGCTGCTGTATCAGGTTAGTTTGCTTTTCTCTTCTAATTCTATCCGGAGCACCTGTGTCATTAGAAATCACATGACCCGGACTGCCAAGCCTTAGACTACCGGGAAGAGAACATGTGAACTTTTAACTGAAGAGTGTCTGGACTATTGTGTATTATTTCCCTTTGAAAAATTGCTCTTCTCTTGAGCAACTGCTGAGGGTGATAATAATGGTAATGACAGCAGAGCCACGATGGTGATAAGACTAGAGGAGCTGCCATGTTCTGAGCTAGGACGATGCCCCAGGTACTAAATGCTTTGCATACATTACCTCGTTTACTTCTTAAAACCCTTTGAGTTGGGTATTATGAGTCTCATTAAAACAGATGAGGAATTGAGATATAGAGGAATTTTGTAACCAATGCCATGAGGGGAGAATCTGCTCCAAATTCCAAAGCTGTTTCCCTAGCTACTTCTTTTCCTGTGAGATGCAGACTTCTTTGGGGGCAGTGGCAGGTACTGGGGGAAGAACCCATTTATATGAGTGGTAGTACTTCTATAATCTCCCTGTTGCTAGACTTCTGGCTTCTGTGTGGACTTGCACTGACAGAATTCTTCATGTTCTGAACTCTTACAGTTTATTCTTTCTGTGATTACTGTTGCTATCTCCTCTTGTGGCCCTGCTTAGTGTCTGGGTCATCTAACATGTTACTCTTCAAAGCTTATACTCTTCCGGCCAGTCCTCAGAATGAAATCATCAGAGGTTTCCATTTTTTTTAGACTATAGAGATAGACTTGGCACATCCATTTGATGTGTGCAGCTTCTTTAACTCTCGCTCTTAAGAGTGTTTTTTGTATCATGTTCAAGCCTAACCACATGGAGATGTGTTTGTGGGCTTGTGACTGCTCTAAACTTTTGGAAACTAGTGATTTTTAAATTGGTTTATGTGGGTCAAATAGTAACTTATTTGGAACTGACAGCGTCCAAGTTCTTAATGGGTAATGTTCTTAAAACTGGATCCAATGCTAGGAAGACTCTAGCTGAAGGGTCAGATGACCAATCCTTAAAATAACCACAGCTTTTCATTCTTGGGCTGGCCAGCTACCTACCATCTCAGTTTTCCTTTCCTCCTCATATGACAGGTGAGGGTGTTTGTTTCTTCTTTACAATATTGCTATAAAAGATGAATCAGTGACATAAAATCTTTAGCACATTTGGGTATCACTTCGTGAGTACAATTATTCTTTGTGTTTGTGTCTGTGTGTGTATGTATGTGTGTTTATATGTGTGTGTGTGCATGTGTGTATGTGTATATGCATGTGTGTATGTGTATATAGGTGTGTGTTTTTGTGTATATGTATGTGTGTGTGTACCTGTGTGCTTGTATGCAGAGGTTGGATGATTGATGAAGCTGGGTATTTTTCTCATCATTCTCTGCCCTATTCCCCTGACACGGTGTCTCTCACTACCTGAGGCTCATGGGATGTGTGTATATCATTGCTGTAATTCCGGCACGATAGACATTTGTGGCCACACCCATATTTGTTTTTAATTTCAAACTCAGGTCCTTGTGCTTGCAGAACAGGTAATCTTACCCATTCAGTTGTCTCTCCCGCCTTGCCTATGGTTCTTAAAGGTGGTTCTGGGATTGCTCGCATCCCCTGGGAACACAATAAATATGTGTGAATCCCTGGACCCATCCCAGGGACTGGGTCAAAACTCTGAAGTGGGTCCTTCTTACTGGCATTGTATAAGTCCTCAGGGTGATGTGGGTTCTAATGTTTAGAAACTCTTACTTAACATTACAGTTATCTCTTATGGACATGAGAGCTCCACGCAGACTTCCCTCTCTTCATGCCTCTGAGGAGCAGCTATGGCAGATTTCCCAGCATTCCTTTGCTTCCTCATCTATGTAAGATGGATGCCACAGAATCTAGCAGGCTCCCCTGTGCAAAATGGAATTTTGTCTGGGAAGTTCTGTTTTGCTGTAGGCCCACCTGCTTTTGTAGCATCTCTCCTTTCCCAGTACTGCTCTACTGGAAATTTTAGGAGCCAATTCTGTGCCCTGAAGATTGTCTGCCTCACTCTTTGCTCCTAATAATAATAATTACCGAAAATGCTGCTTTGACTTCATGACTGCTTCATGCTGAAGAAAAAAAGAAATTCCTTCAGCTTTGTTTTGTTTTGTTTTCTTTTTTATGAGGTCTAACAGATGACTATTACCATGGAAAACCATTCACCTGTGTAAAGCAAAGATTCTTCTTTGTGTCTTGGATGTTTCTTCCTTAATATCTTTAGAAATACAGAAAAAGAAGCTATTAAACTCTAAGTGGGGACTTGTGCTCTATAGAAGGAGTGACGGCGTTTCCCCTTTCTCTGTTTGCAGTATTTAATTCAACCCTGGAAGACTGGCACACACGTCGTTTCCTCCTCAGCTCTGTTTCAGTGTTGAGTGAAGTGTTTTGAATTAATTTTGCTAAATTATTAATAGCTCGTGATTGGAAAAACATTCCGGCCTTGGAGTTTATGCTTTGTCATGCACTGAGCCTCATGCACGCGGATGGCTCTCCTTCTCATGACTAGGTGAGATGTTGACTCCTGTTCATCCACAAGGAATTTTCATGAAGATAGTTTGGTTTTCATGAAACTGGGGGAGCATCCTGGCAACACAGTGGTTAGAGTTGAGGGGAGGCGGGGCGGCGGCACACTCATTTATTCAACAGAAGATGCTAAGGACTCTGTGAGGTTCCAGGGACTAGGTATGATGAGGTATAAAGGAGACATGCAGGCCTTGCTTCCACAGAGCCCGTAGCAGAGGGCAGACAGCCAATGACAACTGTGATAGCCTTATAAAAGAAAGGGGAGGTGGTGGTGAATATGTAAGTGCGAACTCGTGACTACATATCCACTGCCACTGATTTTGCTATTCCTATTTTAGGCAGAAATGATTTAGCTCAGGGAGGCGATGGGATAGATGAGAAAGGGCAGTTCAGCTGTAGCCACAACATGTAAAGGGCAAACAGTATATCTAAGGAGACAAAGGAAAGGCAGGTGTTCTGGAGACTGGGGGCAGTGAAGAACCATTAAGATTTATAGTAGAGTAGGGGAAGATGTAAATGAATTGGTGGTGGCAAGATGGCTGTAGCTACTTTGTCCCCTCTTTCCACCACGCTAATCTCTGTTATTAATCGCTCCTATCTCTGTGTCACCATAACGTCACCAGCTTCTTCTGCTACATGTCCCATTATGATGTTCAGTCTCTCTTCAGGCCCCAAAGCAAAGTTGCCAGTTGATCATGGGCTTAAATTATCAAACCCTTCCCTCTTTTAGATAGATTGTATCAGGTATTTGTTAAAGTAAAGCAAGGCTAATATAAAGACAAAAGAAAGCCGAGGTGAAACCACTTTGGATTTTTAGATAAAACATGTGGAATGTTGCACAGAGAGAAAAGGTTTTTTTATTTGTTTTAAATCAGCCAATCTTTAAGAAAATACCCGAAGTCAAAGGGAAGGATAGGCCGGATTCTTTCACAGGTCTATCACTCATTAACTAAAAAGGTAATGAGACAGACTTAAGTGGGTAGGCTTCCCTTTATCTCTATGTTAATGTGTATAAGTTATAGATTATTACTGAAAACCAATTATTTTCTGAGAGTTTGTTGGGTGGCTGGAAAATCAATAGAGGCGCCAATCAAGAGCTTGTTGAAATTTCTGTCTGGTACAATACAGGTGAGATGGAGGATCAGGGGAGCCAAGAACTGGTCGAGAGTTTCTTAAAGAGTGGATGCACATTTTGAAGTGTGCTGGAGTTTGGTGGAAGCATTTAGATCATTTCGATGGAGCCCCTAACTTTCCAAAGGATGGTTCATCATCTCCCCCATCAGAAACGTTTAATACCTTAATATGTTCTGCAAACACTTTTGAGTAACCACTAAGAATGAATAAAATAGAATCTTAAAGTGAATTCTTCATCCCATTTACAGTTGTCACAAATTCTATCTCAAATACCACTCTGGCAGAAACACCTGAGAGTCCCACCTAAGAAGATGAAACCAGCAGGACCCAAGGCTCCATAGTCTACATATTTGCTTTGCTAACAAAGGCCTCGCTTCTGCTGGGGAAATAGTCTCATCCATCAGAATGTGTCAGTCTGTTGCTGGGCACAAGGGCATAATGGTGTACATAGCACAGAGTCCCCCTTGGAGATGCTCATGGTCCACAACAGCTGAAAGCAGACTGATCTCAATCTGGGGCTTGGAATGAGTGTGAAGCTAGATTTATAAGGAGTGTCCTTTGAACAGTGATATGCTTTTGATTATTCATTCCTTCAATCTTTCTCTTCCTTGAGGATCTGGTCTTAGGCTGTGAGCCCTACAGTTTTGCATAGAACCCATTCAGATGCAGAAAGATATTTCAGGGTCCAAAGGCTGGGCGTTCATATATTCATGTAGCTCAAAGGTACTCTGTACCTTGGACATATTTAATGAGATTTTTCTCTTTCTGTCCTTTCTACACTTAACAATTTTAGCTGCTAAGAACTGAACTGTGTCCCTTGAAGATCATTTTATTCAGGTCTTTGACCCTAAGTACCTGGGAACAGGTGTGAACTAGAGTAGTTGAAGTATTGATAGAGGTGGAGGAAAGTCATACAGGTGGGTCCTAATCCAACACTACTGATGTTCCTGGAGAGACCTCAGGGATGCATGGGCTCAGGGAAAAGTGCCCATGGAAGAGAGGCTGGCCTCAGGAAAAGCTGCCCTTGCTATCATATTGACTTCAGATTTTTTTTCTCAAGAACCATTTGAAGATAAATTTCTGTTGCTTAAGCCTGTAGTGTTTTGTTTCAGAAGTTTTACAATGGAATGGCTGTGTATGACACCTCTGTTATTTTGGCACAGAAACTAAATTGAGCAGTTGTAGCCAAATTTCCTTCCAGACCCTTTGGATTAGGTATCGCCGTGTAAGTCATCACTGCTGTTGTTTCAAGGGTCTGTGGTAAAACTTCCAGTGAGACTTTAAAAATGCCCAAATCAGAGTAGAAAAATCCCCTTTTTCTTCTTTGAACTTTGCAAACAGCAACCCTAAGAAAAGGTTTGACTGTCACCAGGTTGAAAAGAGGGTGGAAGCATAAAGCTGAACCCACAGTGCCTGCCCCCAACCTCTGTCCCTCTGCTGTAGGATCGCACCACATTAACTTCTTAAAGCCCAATCATAGAAAATCTATCAGCAGGAACTTCCCAAGGACAGGTGTGCGCTTAGGCAGGCACTCTCATGGGAGTTCAAATGAAAGAAATGACAGAAAATTGCATTTCTTAAGGAGGAAAATAACACTCAGGAACATTAAATGATTTAATTATGCCCGAGAGAGAGCTTTTTAAGCTAAAAATGCTGTAAAAGCAAAGTATGTCGGAATATAAGTTTGAGAAAGCAGCCACAAGAAAATCCTTGAGCCCAAAGTACCCAGAGTCTGTAATCAGAGCCAGCTTTGTGGAAGGCAGGGAGGTCTCTCCATTAGCACCCATTTTTGCTTTTTCTAGCATGAGCCACAGGAAGAGCAGAACAGCAATTTTATGTATTATGGAAGCTTAGCATCTAGCAGCGAGAAGTGCTCACTAGGTATTACGGTAATTTCTCTTAATAATTCTCACGTATATTAGCATATATTTAAATGTATGTTATTAGACCTAATTGATAATTATTCTAGTTTTCTTAAGGTCATACGTGCAAAAATTACCCATTATAGCAGCGGTTCTCAACCTTCCTGATGCTGTGACCCTTTACTAAAGTTCCTCATGTTGTGGTGACCTCCAACCACAAAATTATTTTTGTTGCTGCTTCATAACTGTAATTTGCTACTTTATGAGCCATAATGTAAATGTCTGTGTTTTCCAATGTTCTTTATTTTTAAGACTTATTTTGTTCTTTTCGTGTATTTGAGTACACTGTAGCTATCTTCAGACACACCATAGGAGGGAATCAGATCCCATTACAGATGGTTGTAAGCCACCATGTGGTTGCTGGGAATTGAACTCAGAACCTCTGGAAGAGCAGTCAGTGCTCTTAACTGCTTAGCCATCTCTCCAGCCCTTCTAAAGGTGGAAGGGTCAGGCCCTGTAAAAGGGTCAGTTGAGGATCCCCACAAAGGGGCATGACCCATAGTTTGAGAAACACTGTAGTACAGAATCAGTTGATTAGTGATAAGATAAGCAGACTTTTTTTTAATTAATGTCTGGAAGATTTTATAACATTCACCCATTTCTCTGCCTCCTTAGGAGATTATTGCAGGACCCTTATGTTTACCCAAATCTGTGGATGTTCGAGTCCCTTCTATAACATGACACAATACTTGCATATAACCTACTGTGTCCTCATATGCTTTAAGAAAGCTAGGGTTTAGATTTTGTGGTGATGGAGACTGAAGCCAGGGCCTTATGCATGTGCAGCAATGCTCCACCAATGAGCTCCATCCACAGCTCCTCTCTTATATATTTTATTTAATTCATCTTTAGGTTACTTATATTATTGAGCCGTGTATCAATTTTATGTAGATAACTATTGTAGTTCATTGCCTTGGGGAATAATGAGAAGAAGAAAAATCTGTTTCTGTGTAATACAGACACAGCTGTTGATGGTTTTCCAGAGCCCTTTTCTGTCTTTATTTGGTTAACTCTGGGGGTAAAGATCCCACGGATAGATGGAGGGCTGACTACACAATTGAAGGGATACTATATACATGAGTATTAATTGAAGGACTATGTCATATCAATGCCCTGCTACATTATGACTTTGTTTGAGAAAAAAAAAAGAACACATGGCTCTCTACCCTCAATATTTCTCTTGCTAAGCTAGTGAGCTGAATGGAACCTAGCTTCCATGATTTCCAGAACTCCCTCTATGTCAGCCGGTTTCAGCTGCAAACTTTAAACAGAATACAAAATGGTTCATGTAGTTAAGGATACAAAGTCCCCCTGACTGAATAGTTCTGAGATGGTGTGGATTTTTTTTTTAATGGTGCCAATTACTGTGAGCCTTGTCTTTTTGCCATGTGATGAATTAAAAATGCATGACTGGGATGCTGGAAAGCTAACTGGTTTCTGGATAGAGTCCCCTGGACACTGCTGTTCTTCCTGTTGATCTTTGTGCCCTCCCTCTGTTGGCAAGTAGCGATGCATTCACCCACGGCTCACGTCTCTTCCTGACAGATGGTTCTTTTTCTGCTAGTCAAGATCCAATCTGGTGACTTACTTTAATATGCTCTGGCCTAAAGGATACCCATGATAGACAGCTAGCACAGCCTCCTGCAGCCAGCCACATTTCGCAAGGAAAAAGTTAAGGAGACACATGCTACTGAGGCTCTGTTCCATTTTATGCACCCCATAAATCAGAATATTTGTCAACAACAATTAAAATGTAGTTTCCCTGGTAATAAACATTACCAGGGAAGAACAAATCAAGTTTCATTTATTCTGTCAGAAACCAAGGGCAGGAGCTGTTCCGTGTTATTTTGCAGACAATCTCTGAGGAGTAAACTAAGCACAATTACATTCTTGATTTTAATTAAAACTCTGGGTACCTTTCAAGTTCCGTTAGGGAGATGTCCCGAGTCTGCTTAGCTGAGGTCTGCACAGCGAAGTTAATTTGACACATAACATATTTTTCATGAGGTAACTGTCGTAGGGAGCCGTTGATAGAAGCGGGCCTCTCTAGTGCCTGTGGGGCCCACAAAAAGTAATGACTTCTCCTGAAGCAGCAACTTCGCCAGGAAGTGCATCTGCATAACGGTCCCTGAAGCCCTCCCAATAATGTCATTAAGCTGGAGAAAATCAAAGGAAAAAGGCACTCGAAAGATGCCGTTAAAAATATTTCCTTACTCACGGTACGCAGAACAACAATAGAACCCTGGAATTAGTTCAAATCATAATAACGGTGAAATTACCTCCAAATTCATGAGTGGTGATGGGGTAGGGGTGTTATGAGCTGCATGTGGGCACCCTGTGGAAGGACCCTGGCTTTTTGGCTTGTCTTGGAAGACCTTGTTTTACAGGAGGGGCCAGAGGCTCCTCCTCATCTGATTTCTGCTTTTAGAGTTACTTAACCAAGGGTTGCCATACAATCTGCTGATTTTTGCTTAGACTGTGTTTGCTTTTTCTTTTTTCCTTTCTCTTCTCCTACATCCTACCTACAAACCAGGCCGGATTCCACGGCTCTCTTCTACTTAAGGTTGATGTATTGTCTTGCTTTTCCATAATGCTGGAGAATTCTGCATACCCGCTGCAAAGGACTCCCAACTTACTTCTGCAACGTGAAGAACAGACCTGCAGTGTGGGTGCTGGCCAATGGGAGCTCTGTTGACTGGTTTTGTGATCTCAGTTTGAAAGGTTTACACGGCCCCATGCAGGAAATACTTGGTCCCCAGCTGGTTGTGATATTCTGGGATGTTTTAGAGGTTTAAGAGATAGGGTCTGTTTGGAGGAAGTAGGTCGATAGTGGTCTCTCTGTGTGTGTGTGTGTGCAAGAGAGAGAAAGAGAGAGAGAGAGAGAGGCAGAACAGACAGACAGAGACAGAGACAAAGATATTTAAATTAATTCTAAGAAAAAAAATTATCCTGATCATATTTACCTCCCCAAACTTTTCAGATGTCTATCCACTTCCTTCTCTTCTACTTCCTATCCTGTCTCTCTCTCTCTCTCTCTCTCTCTCTCTCTCTCTCTCTCTCTCTCTCTCTCTCTCTCTCTCTCTCTCTCTGTCTCTGTCACTGTCTCTCCTCCCCCCGCATCTCTTTCTCTCTCTGGTTGTGAGAGCCTAGGCTTTAACAGCTAACCCTATAGCTCCAGTCCTTTCCTTTTGTAAGGAGAGACTACCTTGAGATCTTGCGGTTGATATCCTGGCCCTCTGGCCTTTACAATCTTTCCATGCCAATCTCTGTAGCATACCTTGAGCCTTTCTGTTAGTCTTGCACTCTGCTTCTCTTCTACCACGATGAACAGCTTACTCATCACAACAGCCCAGAATCAGTGGATGCCAAGAATAAATCCTTATTCTATTAAACTGTCCATGTCAGGGAGTTTGTCACAGCAATAGGTGGATCTAACATGTTGCAGGAGGATCCCCTCCACAGCCCTCTCGCCTATAACTAAGTCAGAAAAGTACACCTTCCTCCAAGGGAAAGGGCTGCCAGAGGCCTCTGGAGACCATCCCATTCAGCTTGTCTGTCAACACAATTGGCTGGGCTAACACAGGGTGGGACACAAATGAGGTTTCATTGTCTCTATTGCCAGTTACTGCTAGTTTGACTCTTAAGTCGCACTTGATTTAAACTTCTAAGTCACAGCTTTTCACTCCTAGGCAAGCACAAGACCAGGTAGCTGGACTTTGGAAAAACACCAATGGATGGGAGCTAAATATACAAACACAGTCCTTTGCAATGTTACCATGTTTCCATAGCATCTCTAGGGCACAGGTCTGTCACTAGCCTTATCTTACACGGAGGCAGAGAATTATTGTGCAATGTGCTTCAAGCTCCTCAATCTATAAGCGCAGAGGCAGTGATAGACAGGTGGGCACTCAGAGATTTCAGTCTTACCTGTATCTCACTGCTGGTGTAACAAACTACTGGTATGAAATATAGGGGTGATAGGAACATGGAGATGGATACAGTTTGTAGCCTCCAAAGAAACTCCCCTTTTCTTAAGGCAGACAGTGTTTCTTCCTGTTGATAACTCACAAGCTTGACTGCAGTGGATATACTGGTGAGCGATCTTTTAGTGTATTTCCTATACTGTCTTAAGTTCTTGATCTAAACCGTATTTAAAGCTCAGAACAATCCTTTGAAGAAGTGAATATCACAGACTCCACTTTTCAGACAAGGAAACGAAGACCAGGTGACTTCAAGCTGTAGTCAAAAGTAACAGAACTGCCTAGCAACAAAACCAGCACCCAGTGCAGGTTGTATCACGTTGATGCCATGCGCTGAAGCTGTATCATAGAATAGAAAAATGGCTTAGGGTGCATTGTTAAGGCTTAGAGAAGAATTGAGAAATCCTAGGCCGGTGCCAGGAGATGAACTAGAGGGTAAGATTCTACTGTGAAGCAGTTATTGGTTGAGGGAAAGGGGACATTTCTGTCATCACAGCTCATTGCTGTGCCAAACTCACTGACATAGACAGTTTAGTAAGGATCTATTTTGGCTTCAGAGTCCACAGTTCTTGGCTCCATTGATTCTGGGCTGTTGTGAGGAGGAGGTTGTTCATCTATCTGTCTTGTTGAGCCTCCTGTTTCCAATGCAGACCAAACACAGGTACACAGGAGATCAACATTTACATGGCTGTTAAGTAAGTTGCAGAGTGGGTGCTAGTCCATGGCTTATTCCAGCCCGTACCTCAGGTCTAACTCTTAACTTCTTGTTTCTGCTTTGCCGCCAACATTCCAATGACTTTTAAGTGACAAACAGCCTATCTTTCCTTTCTAGCTCTTCCAGATTTCTTCACTCACTCTTCCAATAAGTCTGAAGCTTTTGGGGATTTGGACTTGCTTTGAAAGTATGGAAATCCACAGGAGAGCTTGTACTTATTCTCTGAGTTGATGCTGGGCATGGGAAGGAAGATGAAAACACACACACACACACACACACACACACACACACACGCATGGGTGGGGTGGGGGGAGAAAGAGACAGAGACAAAGAGTGAGAGAAGAGAGAGACAGACAGACAGACATACATACACATACACACATGCATACACACACACACACACACACACACACACACACACACACACACACAGATAACCTGTAACTGGTTAGACAGGATCCCATTTAGCACATACACAATTATCCCTGCCATGAATTCTAGATGTTAGCCTAGTAAGATTTTTTGCAAGAGTTCAACCATTAGCAAACATGGGATTAGGTATTAAGCTAGGCAGCAGGTACCTTTGGCATCAATGCATGAAAATGTTCTATAACTTGCTATAGGTCTCACATTAACCCAGCTAAGTAGCAGAAGCTGCCCACGGACGGACAACAGCACTATAGTGCTACAGAACACCACCCACTAGACTTGAATTCTGGCACATTCTGCAACTGCGGGCAGCCCCATTGCAGAATGCTTTGTTCCCTTCGGAGACCCTCTGTTTCCCCTTTGGATTTACTAAGTCCAAAATATCAAGTGGCTTGAAAGAATGAATGAATACAATTCTTCATAATTTCTCTATGGTTCGGTTTCCTGATTTGTAAAATGGATGTAGTGAAATCTGTCCTCGGTGCTGTAAGAACTGTGCTTATGATATTGACAGCTCACGCAACTGTTTTGCTATGCCACCCATCTATATTCTATCATCTATCTACATGGATCATCCACCTATCACCCATTCATCTCTTATATATCCATCTATTACCCTTATATCATCTACGTATCACCTAACATCCACCTTCCAGTTATCTATGGGCTTCTGTATGTATCTGTTATCTCTCTCATTTTCTTTTTGTTTAATCCTCAAAATATCCAGTGTTGAAGAAAGAATGTCCTGTCTTTTGAGACAATTAATAGAAGGTCATGTGCTCAGGCAGAACAGCAAGTCCCCAGATCACTGGCTTTGGAGGGATTCTCTGGGCCCTGGAGGGTTCTAGGTAAAATGACACCAGACAGAATTTCCAGAATCAGGATTTGGATGAATTTTTTTCCTCAAAGACTGGAACTTGACAATCAGCAAATTCATGACGAGAATGCAATTAGTAGGGTCATCTTAATGCTGTATGATCCCCAGCTTGGCTTGTGTTACCTAATGACAGTAGCCAAACCCTCCACAGGGGATATATCTACTCCCAGATGAGCCTCTGCTGGCATTAGATGTCCTCTTACATGATTGTTTACTAGCTTGTTTCCACAAGTAGAGAAACTCAGTATGGCTGTGTATTAGAGCAGAGGGCATTAAACAGAGAAAAATTTTCTGGGGCGACATAGTATGGTGGACAGCTGTTATGGATGATATCATTGTCCTCAATACAGCACTTGGTTGACTTGAAAAATTCCCGAGTTCCTTGCTCCGTGCAATTCAGGCCTGCCATTTAACCTCTCCGGTGTTAATCTGTATAGCCACGGGAACTCTTCAGTCACAGGAGTACAAATCTCTGGTCTGGAAGGTCAAACACAACATCACCATCACTCTGGATTCCTCCCCAGCATCCCTTCCCCCTCCTGCCTACTCTGGAGTGCCTATCACTTCAGATCCCCCGAAGAAATGCAGTGTATGGTCACTCAAAAAAAAAAATGTGTATTGTTGCAAAGGTCAAAGCAGTAAACTCAATTCTACAGAATTTGAGAAGGATTACAAACCTGATCCCCCTGTCTGGAGAGAAGCTTCATCTTAGGAAGGAAAAAAAAATAAACTAGCATGGCATCAGTCCACTGCTGAGAGAGGGCAGCAGGCCTGTGCACCTAACTCTTCTCATCCTAGGGGGACTCTGGGAAATCTCCCAAGGACACAGTGCAAGCTGCTAACACAGAAGCTGGTGTGTGTGTATGTGTGTATGTGAGAGAGAGTTTGTGTATGTGAGTTTGTGTGTGTGTGTAAGAAAGAGAATTTGTGTGTGGGTGACAGAGCAAGTTTATGTGTGTATGTATGAGTTTGTATGTGTGTGTGAGTGTGTGTGTGTGTGTATGTATATATGTGTGTGTATGTGAGAGAGTGTATGTGTGTAGGTGAGTTTGTGCATGTGTGTGTGTGTGAGAGAGAGAGTTTGTGTGTGTGTGACAGAGCAAGTTTATGTGTGTATGTATGAGTTTGTGTGTGTGTGTGTGAGAGAGAGAGAGAGAGAGAGAAAGAGAGAGAGAGAGAGAGAGAGAGAGAGAGAGAGAGAGAGAGAGAGAGAGAGAGAGAGAGAAAGGGAGAGAGAGAGTTTGTATGTATGTGAGAGAGTTTGTGTATGTGTATGAGTGTGTATGTGTTTGTGTGTTCATATTTGTCTCAGACTAATGGTAATATGACACCTTGCAATAGCTGGCTATCCAGATTCCTTAAAATGACTTCTTTGCATTATAAAAAGGGGTTCACTTTGGGTAGAGTGCTCCAAACATTGCTCAAAAGAGATGGAAAAGGTAAACCAATCATATAACAGACATGCAAAGCCAGAAGAACTGAAAGTTAAGTGGTATAAACCAAAATTTAAAATTGACCATCTTGGCTCTTGGGTGGGGCGTGTTATCGATTCCTGAATTTTAACACTTGTAAATAGAGGAAATAGCACCATATGTGTAGCTGTGGCTGGCCCTTATTCTTCTAAGTGGAATGAAGTTTATTAGAAAAGGGATTATGAAAAAGCATGAGAACTTTCACTGAGACTTGCAAGTTTGAATTAAAGATTTTGGTGTGAAACAAATTAGACTTACGTAACATTCGGTCCATAGCTCATTCCAAATGAGGGTGGGAACTGAAACACAGGGACACAAGACGTGTGGATGATGTGTGTGGGGAAAGAGTCTTTGTATCTGCGAATGATCACATTCTGCAACCTGAAAGAAAATAAGAGTGTGTGAGGAAGGTGGCAAAAACATTGTAGCACAAAGAAAGTTCCAGGCAGACTGATATCTCGTGAGTTGGGTGGATCAGAGCTCATTATTCAGGTTCTCACTACTCAGATTGAAGTCTTTGGACCCATAGCGGCTGGCTGTTCCACAAGGGTGATTGTTAGAAATGAGAACTCCCGGGTTCAGTCCCAGGAGTGGAACATCCATTTTAAATAAAATCTTCAGATGGCTTGATGCACTTTAAAGCTTGGGAAGCCTGGGTAGAGTATTGTCGTTGTGATTTTTGTCTTTTGTTCTGATTTTCTCCAATTTTAAGTATTAATTAAAAACAAAACAAAACCAAAGCCTCGAATACAACTACAATAATAGAAACAATAACAATAGTAGCAGCAGCAGCAGCAACAACAACCACCACAAACCCACTAGAATAATATCACAGAGAGAACTAAAAGCTCACATTATCTGGCAGATATTTTTCTTTAAAAGAAGGAAGAGAACTGCTTAGGCTAACTAATGAAGCTTTCACTTGACCTCCTGGGTGGGATGTCGCCTGGGTGTTAGCAGGCTAAATGTAAATAGAAGTGGCATTGGCAGAGGTCAGAGGTCACTCCAAGTAGCAGTGGTAGCACCTACCGAATGCCATTAATTACACAAAAGGGTAGTTTGGCTCTTGTGACTCGAAGGCTCACTCACAGGCATAAGAAGAATCTTTCTGAATCAGGAAATAGATTTAAAATTTAAATTATTAAATGTACTGTCCACCCTGCTCCTCTCTGGGTCTTACTTAGGGGTTTCTCTAACGAACAGCTTTTGCTGTTGTTGCTGTATTTGTGTTTGTTTGTTTTTATTTCTTATTTTTATTTTTTTGTTGTTGTCCAAGCTACTGCCTTCCACTTTAGGAACCTTTCCCTCCTTCTGGGATTGTTATAAGCACACGGAGAATGTTGTCTGACTGTGGCTGATGGCCGAGGACAAAACACCTCTTACTCTGCACACCAGATAATTTCCAGATAATTGAAAGGAAGAAAAAAAATCAGCCTAGGCCCTTTTAGTTCATGATAAGGAAACCAATCAAGGAACCTGTATTGCTCTTCATATTGTATTTACATAGATCTTTAAGGATGTATGGTTTTCCCCCCTGAAATTTAGACACTGAAAAGTGTTTAGTGATTGATATAAAAATAATGGCTTCAGGCTAAAGGTAAAAAGAAAGAAATGGGTGGGGGAGGATTGGTAAGAAAAATGAACAAGGAGAGGTGAGGGGAAGAGCTGGGATGGTAAAGTGATATAAATATTTAAACCCATATAACCAAATCCACTTATTGATCTTCTACATATTTATCGAAGGTTGACTGTTCTTCTTTGGGGATACCATAATACCTAGAAAGTATGTCCCCCACACAATTGGAGGATATAGTCACCTGAGTGGAGGTGGGAACTACCTACCAAGTGTGTGTGTATTGAGTATGAAGCCTGTATGTGTTATTTTACTTGTGCTTAGTCCTCAGCACAGTGCCAGGGAAATGGGACACAGCAAGGTTCCCTAGAGACACCCAGATCACACAGAATGTCAGTAATTTATTCTTTTTTCCTTTTCTTTGCTCTCTGACATCTATTCCCCACTTTTGATACAAGACCCATTTTTACTTTAAATAATGAATAATCTACTCACATACACAGGGATTATTAATCAAGGATTCATGTTTTATTTATTTATTTTTTATAGAAAATGAATACAGGCCAAAATATGGTTAACTGGATTGTCTTTGTTTGGAATTTGTCTTTTGTTTCAATGCTCTGAGTCATAGAAAGCATCAATTTATCCCCAGAGATGATAGCCTGAAGAGTTGGTTCTTAGGAATACTGGAAGTAGATTCTGAGATATTCTCTGGTTTCCTCTGGTTACAGCCATGTCCTTCCTCTAGAAATTCCTCCATATCCTTCCAATAATCTTTGTTAAGGCAATAGAATTAGTTTTTGTGCATTATAATCAAAGATGTTTATCAGTTACTGAAATTAGTACCAGAAGTAGGGAAATATAGTAAAGGAATGTACAGAATAGTTCCTTCTTATACATAAAGATATCATCCAAGACTCCCATTGGGAAACCGAAAGCAACAGAACTGAACCCCGTATACAAACACTATGATACAGTTACAGTCAACTAAGCAACTGACTAATGGGTGGGAAAATTCGTCAGTACAAATGATTCACATTCTGGAGTGTAAGGTCTCATCACACTATCATAGCAGTGCATAGTTAAAGCTTCTGAATTGATTATGGAATTAAAAAAGTTAATTCCCTATATCATGTATTTATTTATTTTATCCCTTATACTCCCTTCAGCTTCTCCTGTGTCCCCCCCCAATTCCTTTTAAATTCATGACCTATTTTTCTTTAATTATTGTTTTACACACATACACACACACACACACACAATGCAACATGCTGAGTCTATGTAATGTTGCCCATATGTATATACTTTTAGGGATGAGCTCTTGTTCATTGGTTTTGAATAACCAATTATTGGGCTTATCCCTAGGCAAGACTGAGTCTCAATATTTCAGTAATCATTAATTGCCTATAGCTCTTCATCTAGAGGTCATGCCTTATGTGATTCCTCCTAGCCATGTTAGCATGTCAACTGATATTGTCATTGTATAGGCATTATTTGAACAATCATATTGTTGCAATTTCATGGGTGATGTTTTCATTATATATATATATATATATATATATATATATATATATATATATATATGGCAAAAATCTTATAGCCAACTTCTTGTTTATCTCTCTCTTACAATCTTTCTGCTTCCACTTCTGTGATGTTCCCTGAGCCTCAGGTTTAGGGATTGTGTTGTAGATATATGAACTGGGGTAGGCACCCATGGTCAGTCAGTTGTTTTCTATGTTTTTGACTAGGTGTGGGTTTTTTTTTTTTTTTTTTTTTTTTTTTTTGTAATAGTCTCTGCTGCAAAAAGAGTTTCTTTTAGGAGGAATGAAAGCTACATTTATCTGTGGGTATAATGATAAGATTTAGGATTCATAGACATTATACTGATTTAGGGATATGTAGTAGGTTTCCCTATGAGTTATATAACCCTTTCAGTCATGGCCATTTGGCTAGATTTATTGTATCAGTCCTTACCTCCTTCCAGTTGAGTGGGCCTTTTGTCCAATTAGATGGCTGTTGTTTACTTCTAAGGCAGTAGAGCCACTATTGAGCACTTGGAAATATCTTGCTCTCCTGAGGATTGTGGTTTATAGGCATCACAGCTATGTAGAACTATTGATTGCTTTTCACAATCACAAGTTTGTATAGCACCTCTAGGAATTATTTGCCCTCAGGTAGGAGGAGTCTGGGTTAGATATATCTGGGATCTGCCAAGTCCTGTGTCTAGTGTATGTACTGTCTTTGGAAATAGGGTCCTACCTTCCAGTCCTGGGTGTCAACCAAGGAAAAATGTGATAAGCTATATTGTTTTGGGAGTTGCTTGGTCTCCTCTGACCAACAACTCTAAAGGCGGTTTCTCATGTCCGGTACTAGAATTGTTGTTGATAGACTATGATTCTTTGGGAGGAGTATTATCATCACAAGTATAATTTATTTAAAGTATAACTATGTATACACACATATACACACATTGTACATAATCCTAAACAATGATATTATGATCCTATGGTGTCATTTATCCTCTATCCCTCTTCCTTTCCTATTTCAAGTTCTCCAATTTTTCCAATTTCTCTCCTTCAGAGCATCCATATCTTGCTATTTCCCGCTGGAGAGCTCTTCTCTCTGTATGGTCCCTTTTTATTTTCCTGTCACTTCAAGCTGTATATTCACATCTGAAGATTCAGAACTAGCACCACATATAATGTTTATGGAATTTTTCATTTAATATTTTTTTGTTACACACAGGAAACTTTAATGGTTTACAGGGAAACTTCAGATGAGAGGAGACTACAGGACTATGAAGATGTTCCCAACCGTCAGAGGGGTCACAATCATGACATCATTGTGTCTTTTGAGACCTTTCATTTGCCACATTGAGTTCAATAACTACCAAGGTTAAAATCCTATCCTTTTGTTATCTTTCTCACATTCAAAGGTAATTTCAGAGGCTGGACAGAGATGGGATTTAATGGTGTTACTCAAGAAAATTAGCAGGGGATTGGAGAGTTAGCCTGATGGTTCAGAACATGTACTGCTCTTATAGAGAACTAGAAGTCAGCTTCATGCACCTGTCCCAGACAGATCACAACTGCCTATAACTCCAGCTCCAGGGGATCTGATGGCCTCTTATGGACTGCATGGGTACAGATCACCACGTTTAAAAAATAAATCAAATGGAAGTGAAGATGAGAAGACAGTGCTACACAGTGAGATAGACAGATGTGTCCTTTGGAAGTTTTTGGTTCTGGAAATATTTTGTGAACAATTTTGTAGGGAGAAAAGGGCTCTTTTGGAACAAAGCACTCCACCAACTGTGAGGAGCGTTATTAGATGGATGAACAAGCTCCTTCATCCACAGCCTGGAGCTTCTAGGTGTTAGCTCACCTGTGAGAGGCTTAAAAAAAAAAAAAACAATCGCTTTTTATAAATAAGACTGTTCAGCCAGTAAATAACATTTCATACAGAGAGATTTCAATTACCCAAGGGCATCTGACTTGATGGCTCTATTTGTGGATAGTAAAATTATCAATGTTTATCAGGGGGTGAAATATTGACAACTCCATTTTGTATCTTATTATTTGAACAAAATTCTATTTTTTTTCAAACCAAAAAGTCTGACAAGCAAGCCGCGTATAATGACACGTATCAGTGTCTCACACACAATCTCCTTTTCTAGGCAATTTAAATCAGATTTGAGCAGGGGGCGGCTAGATGCTGATGAGAACTGCTGCTGTTTTGAAACAGCGAGGTGGGCTTGATCTCTCCAAAAACTGATAGGTCAATAGCGCTATTGGCCAGGAACCCTGCCCAAAGTTAACATGCTGCTTAATGTGCGGACCTATGAAGACTACACTGCAGAGAAGCTGTAGGTGTCTGGCCCACAGATCGCCTCTTGCTAGGCTTCTTTCTTTTGTCGTCTATGAGATGATGCCTAGTTATATCAAAGACTTCATGTTCTTTCTTATGCAGCGGGATGCTTTTACTTGGGGAACACTGTCTGCGACTGAAGGTTGGTCAGCCCACTCCCATGCTTCCCCTTCCACCCACATTCTCTAGTTACTGAAGTTGTCTGTGATGATCCAAACGACACGAGGCTGCCCATTACACTCTAGGTACTCAATACAGTTCAGAGAAAGGCAACTTTTGGTACCCTAGAATCATGGACAGCGCTCCTAGGTAGCATTATCCCTGCACAGTAGCCTGAATAGTCAGGAAGGAGCTATCTAGAGACTTCCTGTATTTTGTGGTTGGGTAAAGACTTCATCTTATTTGGGAAACAGGAAGGTTTTAGCAGTAGGGATGCACTAGGTCTCATTCCTTTAAGGGGAAGAGATGGTTCAAGGCTTCCCAATATATCTTGTGCCTTAGGAAGTGGGCACTTCATACACCAGCATCAGGTTATTTGAAGCAGTAAAGAGATGGTAGCCCAGGAACTAACACTGCCTCACGTAGAATGGAATTAGTTCATAGGGTATGGAGCTGTGAAGGATTTGAGGGTGAGCATTAACATCAGTATAATGATGTGGGGGTGATGTCCCAGCATTGGACCAAGGTGGTCTCCTGGGCCCTCTGTGCATCTGGAAAAGGAGATGTGACTGCTCTTTGGAAACTTATGGGAGTTCCTGGATGTTTGCTTGAGACTGTGATGAGGAAATACTAACTATCTGCCTGTGTGTTAGACAAGATCTCAAATTGCTATTTGCAGCAGTGAAAAAGACACATTGTACTTAGCTAATGAAAAAGGTACATTGTATTTGCACTGTTACTTTTTTGGTGTGTATCTTTGTTACCGGTGGCATTTAATGGAGTTTTATATTTCAACCCATAACATACACATAGTTTCAGGCAAGTGAAAAATTTTCATATCTTTAAAACATTCACAGTTAAATGTGTATATATTCTACCTATTTCTTCAGAATAATGTGTTGCCTAGTGTAGAGTGATGAAGCTATGAGTATGCAGCCAGCTTAGAGTTGGGTTCTAACCTCATCTTTCTAGTGACTAACAAATACCAGCAAGGGAAGGAATCCAGTTTTGCTTGGATGGAGGCTGTCATAGGCATGATATTCTGTTTTGTTTTGTTTTGTTTTGTTTTGTTTTGTTTCGTGAGACAGGATTTCTCTGTATAGACCTGGCTGTCCTGGAACTCCCTTTGTAGACCAGGCTGGCCTCGAACTCAGAAATCCACCTTTCTCTGCCTCCCAGGTGCTGGGATTAAAGGCGTGCACCACTACCGCCCGTCTAGGCATGATATTCTTAACAATAAGAAACTATTCATCATTCAATGTATTGTCCACTGAATATCTAACATGTGTTGAATGTTTTATAGGATCAAATGTACACTATTGTAGTATCTTAAGAAGTTTAAACATGTTTAGGATGGAGAGACCTATACATAAATGATCACAGTATTTTGTTGACAGTACTTCAGTACATCTGTGTTCAGTCTGCCATAGGAGAAGGTGGGTTTGAGAATCTAACTCTGATGTGGTTTTCAAAATCTATACAGGGGGCTGGAGAAATGGTTCAGGTGAGAGATGGCAGTAAAGCCACCAGCTGCTCCTCAAGAGGACCCGTGTTCAGTTCCCACTACCCACACCGATGTTTACAACTGACTGTAATAAAAAGTTCCAGAGACTCCAATGTCCTCTTTTGGCCTCTGTAGCCTCAGAGATGATTTCATGCAAGTGATGCATAGCCACACACTCAGCCCAAACACCCACACACTTAAAATAAAAATTAAAATCTCAAAAATAAAAAGTTGCACAGAGGATTTGAAATCTCATTCAGATGGAGAGTCTCTCAGCAGGTGGATGAAGAAAAGGGTGTATCAGCCAGAGAGAGAGGATGCCTATAAGCACAGAGGGATTATAAACAGAAGTCAAGCTTCAGAGAGAACAAGACTAGAACATTATTTGATGCAGTGCTCAACCTAGATGGGCCTATGACATAGGACATGAGTGAGCAGCAGAACCATCTACTTGAGCATGAGTAAGAAGCGTGTCCTTTAGTGTTGTCGCAGGTGTAGTGTTCAGAGTAAGCAGGCAAGGAGAGATGAGTTCCTGACGTCCCCAGGTATGCACCATTCTATAATCACTAACAGTAAGAGACATAGTTACAGTTAGTTAATAAAAGTGATGTATATGTGCTGGTGAAGAAAGCCATTCCAGCTGGAAGACTATAGCTCGTGATTGGAATCCAGACTCTAGTATGCACAGGAGACAGACCCGTAAATGACAAACATATTTTTATGTGTTGCATAAAGTCACAGCAATGTTAGGGAATATTAAGCACTTTAATGCCCTTGAACGATTGGGAGCAAGGGAGATATCTGGGAAGCAGTGAACTACGGGCTGTGTGCTATATATAGACACCCAAACGTTCAAAACCTTTATTATTTCCCCAACTGTGCTTGTCTTAGTTGGGATTTTCTATTGATGTGAAGAGACACCACGACTACAGCAACTCTTATAAAGGAAAACATTTAATTGGGTTTGGCTTATAGTCAACTATAATTATGGCAGGAAGTATGGTGGCACATGGGCAGACATGGTGCTGGAAAGGGAGCTGAGAGTTCTACATCTGTATTGGCAGACAGCAGGAACAGCCAGTGACACCAGATCTGTTTTGAGAGTCTGAAACCTCAAAGCCCACCCCCAGTGACAACAAGGCCAGACACACTCCAACAATGCTGCCTCTAATAGTGCCACTCCCTAAGAATCTATGGGGGCCATTTTCATTCAAACCACCACAGTGGTCAATGTCTGTGAGATGTTTATATTCAGTAGGGTTACAATCACTGTATGGAGCACAAAGCCCTATAATTCGGGAGCTTATGTGTAAGAGTTTATGTAAGGTCACCAACCTTACCTAAAGAACTACAGGCAACTAAGGAATACTGAATGTGGTAGAGGTGGTCTTCTCTGGGAAGAGCATACCAATTGGTTCTCCAACACCAAATGGTCAACTCTGAAAACATACATATGAGTAATATACAGACACAACAGGTTATATTTAGGAATATATATATATACACACACACATACATATATATATACACACATATATATGAATCACATATATTCTTAAATATATATTCATATATATGTATAGATATTTATGTACACAACAATGACCAGTGAGAAAAGAAGCCATGAATTTGAAAATGAGAAAGAAGAGGTATGTAGGGGATGGAGGTAGGAAAAGTAAAGTAAAAATTACATAATTATTATAATCTTAAAATAAAACAGAAGAGAGAAATATCATCCCATAGGGAAAAATAAAGATATTTCCTGGATCTTGGGCCCTGTGATGTAGTTATTCCATTTAGGGATGTAAGGCTGAGCTCACATTCTGTATTGGAAAGAGTTTCTGAGCCGGCCTTAACTGCCACATACTGCAAAAGGAAGCTACTCTGGGCTGACCATTTGGTATTGGGTAACCAGTAAGTATGGTCTTCCCTGGGGGGAAGATTATTTCTGCTGCTCTTAGCATTTCTTAGTTACCTATAGTTCCTTTGGAGAGAGCAAAGGGGAGGAGGAATAATGTATTTATATTATAATCCCAGAATGTAAATCATAATTTAAAAAGGAGCTTGGTCTTCCAATGGAAAATCAAGGGCTGATTCTTGGGTCGGTGATGTCATTATAGAAGCAGGCATCTCTGACCTTCCTATTCTTCTGTCCTTAGCACAATGTACAATGGCTACCACACCTCCTGCCCTGTGTCATCACTCCATCAGGATGAAGAGAAGCAAGAAGGCTGAAAGAAAAATGCTCCCTCAGAACATCTATCTGTGTCTTATGTGCTTGAATTGCCATACTGACTTAGCCATACTGACTAAGCCATACTGACAGCAGGGAGGCTGGGAAATGAATGTTATTCTTTCTCTTATTTCTTTTGACTTATGTATTGGAGAAAAAGGTAGAACAGGTGAGACACCCTGCAACCTCAGATTTACTTCTCTGAGATGAGTAGAGGGGGTGGGGTGGGGAGATGCTCTCTCTTGGATACTCATGTTACAGAGTAGAGTATCAATGTTTCCAAGATGTCTTGCACCAAAGAGACTCTTTACCATGTGATTAAGCCAGCATTGGCACCCATTTTGAAACCATAGAACATTTAACATAAGACACAAAGGGATACAGAGACCATTAAGGAGTCTCTGGCCCAGTGTGCCCTTGAAATTAGTATTAGTAAAAAAGCCCCATTTCAGAATGGAAATGTGGAAAAGACACCCAAGGTTCCAATTTTTAAAGATTCTGAATCTCTAATTAAGGTTACTATTTAATTATAAACCTTTCATGATTCTTTCAGACATGGAGCTTGAGCAGAATGGGAGGGAGGGTCCTCAATGTTTCCACTGCTGTTCTTCCATAACATACAAAATGCCTGACATCAAGTAGATGTTTAAAGAAATATTGTTGAAAGGAGGAATTTATCCAGGTGTGGTGGTGGCATATAACTTTAATCCCCGTGCTGGGGAGGCAGAGGGAGCCTGATCTACACAGTGAGTACCAGACCGATCAAGGATGCAGAGTGTCTCAAAACAAACAAACAAACAAACAAACAAACAAACCCACGAACCCCCAAACCCAAGAAACAAAAAACCAACCTCCCCCTAAAACCCCAAACCCTAAAACCAACCAACCACCACCACCACAACAAAAACCATCAAAACCAACCAACCAAACAAACAACCAAACAACCAAAAACCCTAAACCAAACCAAAAATTAAACCACCAATCAAACAAATCCACAAAAGGAGAGGAGAAAATACTAGGCAGACAAAAATGTTTGCCCTTGGTCCTCTCTGACTTCACTATCTCATACACTCATGGTACTTTTTTGGAAGAACAGGTGTCTCCTCTCCTCCTCCTCTTCCTCCTCCTTCTCCTCTTCCTCCTTCTTCATGAAAATGACATAATAATATGAAGAGGCAGATGGTGTGTACTATGAAGTTTCTTTTTAAAAAACTATTCTTCATCAACATTTTTCTGGAGAAGTTTGATATTGATTCTTAATTTTTTTTTTATTTGAAGCCATCACATCTGTCCTGTTCACTGTCATATCATGTACATAGAACACGTTGGGTGTTTGGCTCACAGACCACTGTGAAATGAAGAGATCAGTGAGTGAATGAACAGAAAACAAATAGAAAAGGGTCACTGTTTAACAACATCTTCAGGCTGACCATTCTCCCTAATGATGTGAGAATTGTCATATAAGATGATGTTAACTAAGCAGTTGCAGAACTTAACCACCTTCATGATATATGCTAACCTTTTTGTTGACAGAAGAGAGACAAGTCTGGCTTTTCTCCATTACTGCCTTTTGTTTTGTTACCTCAGGAAACGTCCATGTTCACTCAAGAGCAACATGCTAAGTCTCACAATAGGCTTATTCAAGGTGTAATGATGTAAGAAGTTTCATAAATTCTTACTTTCTAGTCTCAGCATAATGTTTTCAGCATGTTTGTATATGTATGTGTGCAAACAAGTGTGAACATTATAGTAATAATGTTCATGTACATACATGTGCATGTACACTATAATATGACCATGTGTGCAGGTGTGACAATGTAAATGGATGCATATTTATATTTCACACACATGTGTATATACATGTATGTGTATATACTTGCATGTTTGTGTATGCATGTATATATGTGTGGACATTCATGTGCTTCTGTGGATCATATGTGTTATATATATATATATATATATATATATATATATATATATTCCATCTGTCTGTGTATGTATGAATGCCTGCATATGTGTATATAAGTATGTGCCTATATGTGCATGTGTGTTCACAGGTGAATATTATAGCATATGTGAATGTGCATGTACACATGACATATATATGGAAATGTACATATGTTTGCTCATACATGTTCATGGTTGTGTATACACTATCACATATATTCATGCATGTGCATATACATGGATTCCTATTTTTCCATACAACCATATGTGGTTGTGCACATGTTCATTTTGTGAACATGTGTGGTTTTGCTTGTGTATGTGTGTACATGTATGTTTATGCACATATACATATAATTATACATCTATGTATATATTTGCATGTGCAAGCCTCTAAGTATGCTCTGTGTGTGTGTGCCTGCGTATGTGTTTTGTATATATGTGTATATACATTTATGTTTCTATGCTCGGGACCTGTAAAGACTGGATCTTGGTCCTTAGGATGAGAACAAGAACACTGAAATTGCTATGGGCATTCTTCTTCATTTCCTATTTGCAACCAGTATATTTCAGAGAAGGCCCAGACACTTTTCCTTTTTTTTTTTTTTTTTTTTTTTACCAGAAAAAGAAACTTAGTTTTTTTTTTTCAAAATGAAGACAGCCTTTTACTTTTAATGTTAAGCATCGGTACTTAATATACAAAATGTCAGCAGCACAGAAAAGCAAAAGAAAGATAAGAGTACTATAGATTACACCTAATGCTTAGACCAAAGCAATGTGTGAGTGTCTCTTTTCTCATGTCCCACTGTCCAGGGACACACAGTCAAAAGCCTTTGGTTATTAAGTGGTGAAAGGTCTAATCACTTTTGAAGGCACAAGAATGCTATCAACTATAAAAAAGTTAAGATTGTTTCTGAAAGGTATATAATTTGGTGTGGACTCCACGCTTGGATTTCCTGGCTTCAAGCCCTCTCTCCTACACATGCAGTGACAACAGTACTAGCTCATTTTGCTGAGTAATGAATGATCCATCACTATACTAGACAAATGCTTGTGGGGAACAGTTTAGAGAGAGGAAGGATTTATTTTGGTGCGTGGTTTCTGTGGCTAAAGTCCTTGGCTACTGGCTGCATGACCTTTATACCCGGATGAGGCTGAGTCTCACCACAGAAGGGTATATGGTGGAGCAGATCTGTGGACCTGCTGACAGCAAGAGGCAGAGTGGAAAGCAGCGAGGAGCTGAGATGCGCCCTTTAAAGAGACATCCTTAGGGATGGGACCTCCCTTCATGAGGCTTCGCTGGCCACAGTTCCACCTTCCAATGCTATATTCAAAGGGAAACATTAATTAATCCACATTCCTTATGAACTATTTTCTTAAGAACTCTATCAAAGAAACACATAGGTGCACCTTGTTAATCCCCTGTGTGTATCTCAATACAGTCAAACTGATAACTACAACTCACAACTGCTTCAGGGTTCACTGGGTATTTACTTTTAAGAGTCTGGGAAACAGCCAGCTAGAATTAGAGTATATTTTCCACATAAGAAAACCCGAGGCGTTAAAGGGTTAGTATACTTAACATCACAGAGTTAGGAAACACAAGCACACATTTCATCATTTCCATGTCTTCCCTTAAAAATATAATCACCATGTTGAACAATCGACACACAAGAGATGGAATGGGTGTATTTGCATGTTAGAACAGAGAGAATACCATTGTGTAATTATGCTGACAATGCAGTAATGGAATAACTGAGGAGGTCAGGGAATAATGTAGCTCACAGAGTAAGGGTTTCCATTGCTGAGGTGTCATCCTTGCAGAGAGAGGAGTAACTGCTTGTAGCAGCACGTGAGTTTGTCCTGAGACTTCCGAGAGCTCAGCAGCACAGACTGGACCAACTAGAATCAAGCTGCTGCCATTACTTTGCTGCCTTCTGGAAGTTCTAGCATTGTCTTATCTTTTACAGACTCTCGAGGTCCTTGGCATGGCTTAGCTGCTGGACTGTTCCTTCATCTTCAGAGTAGGCGATGGATGATTGTTCATTTCTCCTAACTCTGACCTCCTCTTTTTTTTTTTCTTCCTTCTATGTCTAAGTACCATTGTGATAATACCTAGCCACTCTGAAAATAATCTGGAATCAGTTCTCAATTTCAAAGTCTTCTTATTTACAGTCTCAGCTGTAACTGTTTTATAGAATCCATAGAATGGGATGTAGCTGGTTTTGTGGAGGCATTTATTCTGCTTACCATAATAGGCTCCAGGCTCCCTAGGTCCCTCTTCCTTATGATGCCAGGGACCAAACTCAGGGCATTGTGTATGATAAGCAAGCACTTTGATAACTGAGTCACACCCCATCTTCCTGACAGTTACACATCTATGGCGTGATCTCTTGTTGTAGTTTCTGAGGGTTCAGTACGGAATTCCCCTGCCCTCACGGAACTTACCTCTAGAGAAGAAGAAACTGGTCAATACATTTGTGACAAAGTGTAAGCTCCCTTTTAAGGCCCCTTGACGATAGGAAGTTTGGAGAGAGGAAAAGGGCACTGGCAGTCATGGATTCTATGCAGAGTTAAAATGTAATTAGGAGATGCTACTCTATTTGGGGAACAAAACCCCATATGAAAATGAGAGATCTGGGGCTGAGCATTCAAGGCAGATGGCATAGAAGTGTGCAGGCCACAGTGTGAAAACGAAAGGCACTTTGGAGAAATAGCAATGGGGTCAGCATTTCTAGTGTGGACTGCACAAGAGAGAAATTGGTGAGGGATAGGAATAGCTGGGACCCATCAACCAGGGAAGTAATTCCATGAGATACAAAGGAACGCTTGACCCAATTTGTATTCTGAAAAGACCACTGTACTTAACAGACAGCCAAATGGCACAAGAACAGGAGAAAGGAAGCAGGAGGGAGAATAGAAAGCATGAATCTAAACAGACAGTGAGGGCTTTGATGACAGATTTATGACAGAACTTACTGTTAGGTGTAGGGGAGCATAGAAGAAAACAGGGATTAGAATGAACTTTGCTTTGGGGTTTGAGCCACTGGATAAGCTGTCTAGATTCCACCAGAGAGATTTTAAAAAAGGAGGGGGGGGGTCTCAAGTAGCAAACCCAATGCATTTTGGACGTGTTCTGTATATTTGAAATTTAAGTGGAGATGTGTTTGAAGGCTGTGGTCTGTCTGAGAATTAAACTTTAGGACCAGGTAAAGACTAGCAAGACGTTACATTCAAGGAACCAACAAAATCATGGACTTCCACTATGTCCTACCTCCTGATAGGATGTCCTAGTGCCTAACTCAGCTGGAGGCCAAAGGATACGTGAAGGCACTGATGGGATCTGTGCTGTTGGTTAGAAGTGACTCACTCCAGAGTAGGGGAGGATTTAGGACACATTGGAAGGGGTTTTAGTAGCTTTAGTATAATACCAGCCTGATGCCCATTTGGGTATTGCTCTGCCAAACACCTGCTCTTAGTACAAACACCTCCTGCAGTAAGACGCCTTCCTATCTTCACATCCACCCACCCAGAACACCTGGACTTGTCACCGAATAGCATTGGCCCTCGGCCCTCCCTAATTTATCTATCCGTCTCCCACTTCCATCTCTCTTTGAAATGGATTTCTTTAATTAGACATAAAATGAGCACCCTTTACTGAATGTCTCCATTCAGGTGGCTAAATAAATAAGCATAATTGTAGGAACTAAAACCATCCCACTTCCCACATCATAGTGTCACGGCCGGCTTTTCTGTTTGAGTTATATCATTGTGCATATTGCTTTGATAATTCGTAGGCCGGGTACAGCGCCATCTCAGAGACTATATTTAGGAGTTAGTGTTCCATGCAAGGTAATGAGAGACAAATGGATCTTAAAAGTATGTCATAAAAAGCCTTTTAAAATATGTGAGCTTCGAGTGCCCATCTATAAAGCTGGTTATTTACGAAGGCCGCTTCAGAAAGCAGCTCCGTGAGTTGGTGCAGGCCACCTGTAATCTATAGATTTTTAAATTGTCATGGCTCTACACTTGTTAACGGTGTCTCTGATATAGAAACACATTTAAGAAACTCACAACAAATATAAAAGCTCAGCTCTCTCTCTCTCCAGACCTATGGGCTCTAAATAAAATGCTTTTTCTTTTGAGAGGACCTCCCTGAGTCCCAGGCTGATAAGAAACAGGGATTGCTATTTTGCATCTAAAAGCAAACCAGATATATTTCTAGGGCTCTTCTGGATAGATACCAGTGACAAAGAACTTGGTGCTGGGACTGACTTTTGTGTGGAGAGGGCTGCCTTGAAATTCTATATGGAGAGGATGCAGCAGAGAGGCTCACAGCTACACAGATAGCAAATAGTTTCAGGGCTGCATTCAGAGATGTGGTCAGATGGAAGGGATAGGCTAGTGTGGCATGCAAGACAGAAACAATGGTCCCCATGACCACCTCTTTGACTTCTAGCTCCTGCCATTTAGGGAGAACATGGCCTTGGAAGCAGGTGGGACTGACGTTCTCGATTCTCTTTTCTAATTACATGAAGTGTGGAGAAAGGATATTGGAAATAGAGACCCAGCTGTGCCCACTGACAGTCCAAACACAATGAGGACAAAGAACTCCAGACGCAAAAGGGAAGCGGTTTTAATCTCAGGTGTCTGCACTCCTCTTTCATTATATGAAAGAGAGCCAGCAGCAATAACGGAAGCGAAATAATAAAATGAACGGGTCTCCTCTCTCTCGTAGTTACTTCTGCCACCAACCCTTGAATCAGTCAGTCAGGAAAAGAAAGCCCACAAGACAAAGCGAGGAAGATGGAGTAGGCAGCTCGCTAGCTTTAGAATTTAAGGGGTGTGGGCAAGTCAAATTGGAGTAGGACCTTTTCCTCACAAGGCTGCAGGGTCTAAGTCAAAGAGAGATGCTATTTCGAGAGGAGGAGAAACAACTCTTAAAGAAAGTGCAGTATTTGCCTCAAGATGAAGTGGGGGTTCACCTTCCCTCTCCTGCCTGTCTCACTCTCCGTCACACAATGTTAAAGATAATTACGGTGTCTGATCAGCCGGGAGCTGTCCATAAAGGCCTTTGAAGAACTGGAATTTCAGGGCAATAAAGATAATTCAGACTATTCTCTCTCCATGGGTCTTAGATGCTGTGTGAATGACAGAGCAAACTTCTCACGGTAGTGCAGACCCATGTTCTTAAGTTACTTCAGTAGCTAAAGTTTTGCTGATTACATCATGGGCTATTTTTAGAAAGACTTTGCTGTAACCATGGAAACTGCTTTTGCTGAAAACTCTCACACTATTTCCTTCGAAATTAGCCATGGAGAAGAAAATCTTTGCAGAAAACTAATAAGGAACAAGTGGGTTAGATACAAGACTGAAAACAAAAGAAACTTAGTACTCATAAGAAGCCTTATATGCATATCCACAGCTGTACACTTATTTGGACAGATCACATCTATAGACCCGCATTGACATAGAAAACCACTTGAATTCTTACTTTCCTTTTTTATTGACTGGCAACGTGCCTGCGAACATCACACAACATAGTTTATTACCATGGTTCTCTGTGGCATGCCATTCCCAAGGGAAATAGATCCCTGAGGAAATGGGATGCTCTGTCTCCTAGCAACAGACATGTTGGAAAGTTTCACAGGACCATCTTTCTGACCCATGGGGAACTTGTTGGGAGTATAAACAGCTTGCTTAAGAACACTGAATTGACCCACTCGAATGTGGTTTGAGGATGCAAGGTGGCTGGTCAGGAGGCTGTAAACAGCAGTGATTTAATGCACTTTGGTTGTTTTATCCTTTGGGAGGCAGGATGAACACCCTACCTATGGGATCCTGTGAATGCATTGCATTACACATCTAAATGTACTGTGCATGCATAGTCAGGGCTATAGACATTATGTTAAGAAGTATATTCTGGGCTTCCCACATGGGTCCCATAAAAACATAGGTTTTTTTTTGAAATCATTAAGCTCATTTATTGACTTATTAATAAAATATTCCAATGAGCAAACATGTGATGTGATTCCTAAGACAAGGTCAGGAAAGGAGACAGAGGTTCTGTCCTACAGAATGAATAAAAACATAGGTTTTTATGTAGAGCTTTCTTGGCCAGAGTTTTGAAAGACGTTAGAGAGGAGATGTCAAAGGTGCTTCCAGTGTGAGAGAGATGAGACCCATTCTCGCAGCTATGGAAATAAAGGGAGTCATTTGTCTGCTGTGAGAAGGAACTGAATTGTTTCAGTAACATAAAGGAGAGTGGAACTAGTTTGGGATTCCCCTCCAGGACTTCTAGAGGGTGAACACAGGCTCAATATGGCACCTTGACGTTGCCTTCTGAGACCCTAAGAGGACCTCCAGCTTCCCCCTCCTGGTGCCCCAAGCTTTCTGGACTTCTAGCCTTGCATACTGTGAGTAATAATGAGTGCTGCGAGCTGCCGTGTTTGTGGTGAACTGTTACTGCAGACAGGGAAACACTACACACAGAAGTATTATCACAGAAAGGCAGTCCTTTCTGTTACCATCAAAAATTTAAAAAGGACAAAAAGAGAACCTTTTTTTATGGGGGAGGGCATATCTAATAAATCTCATCACCCCACGTCAAATAGCCTTGAAACTATGATCCTCTCTGAAAGGAACTGTGTCTTTATGAATATATCTAAAAGATGAAGATTTGATCAAAAGCTGATGGTATTTGCCATGTTTTATATACTGTCATAAAATTGATAACAATCTTAAATTTTGGTCAACAGGGTTCTAGGAAACAGAGATGACCGAAGATTTGTTTACTATACTATCATCCCTGTTAAGTGCGTGCTTTGTTGGCATAATGGTTGCTCTAGAAAAGTAGGCCTGGCATATACAATTACAAGGTTGAGGGGAGTTAATTGAAAAATGTATTTCTGTATTAGAGAGGCAGAAGCATGGATAACGTTAGAGGTTGCTTCTCCGTGGGTGGCTAGAATACATGTTTTTAAAAACTTTCTTTAATGAAAATGACTTTTGTAATTGGGAAGACCTAGCAAACATCATGAACTTAATAAGAATACATAAAAGAGCTTGGTACGAAGCAGAGCTGCTCCAACTGGGGTAATTTTAGGGTGCACATTCAACCCAGTGTTCACATTGGTGGCTTGAAAACTGCACTCCAGGACTTCAGATCTCTCCTTCCCTCCATGCCTCCCTTCTTTTCTCCATCCCTCCATTCTTCCATCCTTCATTCTTCTCTCCCTCCTTTGCCCTCCCTGCTTCCTCTCAACAGGAGTCTTGCTATTCAGCTTAGGAGGTCCTGGAATTCAATGAGATTGACCTCAAAGTTAGACTCCTCCTGCTTCAGTCTTCTGAGTGGTAGAATTACAGGCATGCACCACCAAACTTTCTTCTTATTAAAATATATTTGTAATAGAGTTGGTTTTGTAGTTGCCTTTGTATGCTCTTTTTTTTTTTTTTTTGTATTTGGTATTGTACTTATGCAGTTTAAAGTAACAGAAACTCCATTTAAAACAGCCAAACCTCAAGTGATGGAATGTCCAATGGCATATTCTAGCCTTATGTAAGGCTGTCTTCAGGTGCTCTAGTAATGAATTCAGGCCACTATATTTGTATCCACCCCATGAATAATATTTTTCCATAGCTCAGCAGAAGGGGTTTGAGTGGAAAAGTCATTGAGTACTCTCCTTAGTTCGGTCACCAGGACCTTGAGATGGGAATTAGACTTGTAATAGAGGTGTCTCAGCGGAGTCAAGGAGAATGATGCTCTAGGGGAGGTCAGGATTCTGATAGCAAAAGGGAGAAAGGAGAGTGTCCAGGAACAAGAAGATTTATTGACTAGGTCTGTGCAGGACCAGGATGTGGACAATAACATAACAGAGTCTTGGGATCCATACTTCCAACACAGGTACCTCTAAAGGATGCTGGGGGATTTTCTCACCCCCAGGCACTGTGGGTAACTGTCACTGAATATTCCATGGCTTCTGCCACAGCCATTGTATGTCATCACTTTATAAACTTAAGGAAAAGTCTTTCCACATCTGAGAAACACCATGGAGTAGCAAAAGCATTTTGACTGCAGCAAGGGCTGACATTTTTGCTCCTCTCTAGCCTGCAAGGAGTTTCTGGATTTTTCTAGTTCGGTGTCTGTCTCATGGTAAGAAATCAATAAATATTTGTTGAGTGAATGACAGTTTCTGATTTTTGAAGTTGGAGCAAATATTTGTCTCCCTTCTTAGTTTAGTTATTAACTCCACAAGAACATCAAAATCACACCCAGCATCTTTTCAGCAAGGCTCCTAGAAAATTGAGGCCCCTCCTGATTCCATGAAACCCAACAATTCACAAACGGCCACTCAAATGGTATTGTCTATTCATGCATTGCCGTAACCAAGGTAACCATTATTGCACATTGTCTAATCTTCCACAAAATGGGCACGTATTTTTTCATACTTCCTCTCACAATGTAATCCTCAGCTGCTACATGCAATTGTAGAACCTTGAGAGAAACATTTTAAACTTCTAATAAGCTCTTAACAGTCTTTTGGAGGTTAGGGCAAAGTTACTGGAAGAGACTGCTTAGACCCCAGGGACAAGAGAGGCCGGGGCATCTAGATATCCTGTTTTTTAATCCTTATTTGTATTTCCCTGTGAGTAAATGCATATTGCTGGGCATTCTTGTCTAAATTGTGCAGCAGGGGCATTACTATTTAAGAGAAAATGATGCAGGACAGCAGAGAGATTTCATCTAGCAACTGATGGCAGCAAATGCCAAGTACTGCAGCCAAACATGCAGAGCTTGGAGAGTCCTTCAAAGCAGGGGAAGAAACAATCAGAGGGGAGCAAGGATTGGAGGATCCAGAGGAACCAGAAACACACCCGGAGAATGTGGCCCACAAAATTAATGGACTGGGACTCATGGGGACTCACAGAGATCAGAGAGCGTATAGCAGTCCAACCTAGGTTCTCTACATAATATGTTAAGTCTGCATAGTTTGGTGTTCTTGTGGGAATCTTAACAGTGGGAGCTGGGACTTCCCCTGACTCTTTTGCCTACCATGGGACACATTTCCTCTTCTTGTGTTGCCTTGTCCAGGCTTGACATAATGGTATATGCCTGGTCTTATTGTAGGTTTTTAAGTTATGTTTGGTTGATGACCCTGGGAGGCCTGTTGATTTTTGAGGGGTGGCATGGAGGAGATGGATAGGAGAGGGGAGGGAAGGGAAACTGTGGTTGAGATGTAATATATAAGAATAAAAAAATTAAAAAGGAGGAGCAAAAGATGTACTGAGGTCTTACTTATGGCATCCATTTTGGCTACCCTGTGTAGACAGCAGCCATGGTGACCTGTCGTCTGTCTCACACATTCTCTTCCTGATGCTCTGTAAGGATTTGCATACAAAATCATTTTGGACTGGCATTTCCTTGCATATTCTCAAAAAATATTAAAAAAATACCCTGGAGTATACAAAAAGGACCAGTAATCAGAGGCAGTGTATACTATTTGGATGAAAATCATTCCTTGAATTCTCTTTGGAGGATGTTTGATAGATAATTACCAGAACAAATCAGTGAGTGACTGAAGGCCCCACGAGGCAAGGTCTGTCCCTGGATGGAACAGCAATACAGGCAAAATTGTCACTTGGTGAATTTGTTTTTTCCCTACCCCACTGTTCTATCCTGTCACTAGTTTTCCCATGGATGCAGGCTGTTTCCTGGTTTTCTGGGATCATGTCTGTAAATCCCACTACTTTGCAAGCTAGTGCTGCTCAGCCTCCCTGGTGAACAAAGATCCAAAGATGTTCTGGTTCCTTGGGCACCTTTCTACAATTACAAGTAATTGCAAGTAACATTCATTGCAATTCATTGCAAGTAACAGTTAGTTCATTTCACAAACTTAGCCAAGTTGTCAAACTGGAGTTTTGCATTGCACCTGCAGGTTAGCAAGGACTCTTTGGTTATGGTGTTAACACACTGGGACCTGATCTGCTGAAGGACCTGATTTAGGACACTATAAGATGCATAGTATACTTGGTGTGTCCTTTTCTTTGTTAAATCTCTCATAGTTTATGTTTCGGTACTTTATTTCATAACACTGAAATATGATCAGCAATTGCCATGACACCAAGTTTTCTTCTACCTTTTAATACAACTAGGTGTTAACTCCTACTAGAATAAGTGGTATCATTTGGAGACTCATGGTCCTATTTGCTTTTTGAGAAGTTCAGGTTCTCATCAATTGGCTTCTCTTCTGTAGTTTCAAAGTCTTCCACAGGCTGACTTGGACTTCTCTCTCTTCTGGTCTCTATCTAGCCCATCTAGCTAATCATAAAATCCCAGTTAACCATAAGACCCTCAGCCCAGTGTCTGCAGCCTTAATATGCTTGTTTTGACTTAATTCCTTGTTACTTTTCATTACTTTTTTTTTTTAAAGTAGATTTCCTGTCTTAGTGTTTCCATTGCTGTGAAGAGACACCATGACCAAGGCAGCTCTTATAAAGGACAATATTTACTTGGGTCTGGTTTACAGTTTCAGAAGTTCAGTCCATTGTCATCATGGCAGGAAGCATGGCAGCTTCCAGGCAGACTTGGTGCTGGAGAAGAAGCTGAGAGTTCTGTCTCTCTTGATCTGACTGCATCCAGGAGAAACTGCTTCTTCCATACTGGGTTGAGCTTAAGAACTAGGAGCCTCTTCCGGTCAGAAAAGCGCTGGGGTAGCAAGGGCGCAGGGTCGGCTGACACCCGCCAGCTACCCACGACCCCCGCCACAGGATTTTGAGACTGCTGGTGAGTGGAACACAGCTTCTGCTCCAGTCCAATCATGCGGGACCTGAGACTGCTTTGGTTGGGGAGGCAGAAATCCGGCCTGAGTAGGGCCACAAGCCTCTCCGGTCAGAAAAGCGCCGGGGTAGCTAGGGCGCAGGGTCGGCTGACACCCGCCAGCTACCCACGACCCCCGCCACAGGATTTTGAGACTTCTGGTGAGTGGAACACAGCTTCTGCTCCAATCCAATTGCACGCGGGACCTGAGACTGCATTAGTTAGGGAAGCAGAAAACCGGCCTGAGTAGGACCACAGGCCTCTTCCGGCCGGACCAGCACCTGGGTAGCTAGAGCACAGGGTGGGCTGACACCCGCCAGACCCCCGCCACAGGATTTTGAGACTGCTGGTGAGTGGAACACAGCTTCTGCTCCAATCTTTAAACAGTGACAACGACAACAACTAACCCCAGAGATTACCAGATGGCGAAAGGTAAACTTAATAATCTTACTAACAGAAACCAAGACCACTCACCATCATCAGAACCCAGCACTCCCACTTCGCCCAGTCCAGGGCACCCCAACACACCGGAAAAGCTAGACACGGATATAAAAGCATATCTCATGATGATGGTAGAGGACTTCAAGAAGGACTTTAATAACACACTTAAAGAAATACTAAGGAACACTGGTAAACAGGTAGAAGACAGTAAAGAGGAAGCACAAAAATCCCTTAAAGAATTGCAGGAGAACACTGCTAAAGAGTTACAAATCATTAAAGAAAAACAGGATAACCTAATCAAACAGGTAGAAGTCCTTACAGAAAAACAGGAAAACACATCCAAACAGATGATGGAAATGAACAAAACCATACTAGACCTAAAAAGGGAAGTAGACACAATAAAGAAAACCCAAAATAAGGCAACACTGGAGATAGAAACCCTAGGAAAGAAATCTGGAACCCTAGATACGAGCATCAGCAACAGAATACAAGAGATGGAAGAGAAAATCTCAGGTGCAGAAGATTCCATAGAGAACATCGGCACAACAATCAAGGAAAATGTAAAATGCAAAAAAATCCTAACTCAAAACATCCAAGAAATACAGGACACAATGAGAAGACCAAACCTACGGATAATAATAGTGGATGAGAATGAAGATTTCAACTCAAAGGACCAGCAAACATTATATAACAATATAACAAAATATATAAACAATAACAAACAATATAACAAAATTATAGAAGAAAACTTCCCAAATCTAAAGAAAGAGATGCCCATGAACATACAAGAAGCCTACAGAACTCCAAATAGACTGGACCAGAAAAGAAATACCTCCCGACACATAATAATCAGAACAACAAATGCTCTAAATAAAGATTGAATACTAAAAGCAGTAAGAGAAAAAGGCCAAGTAACATATAAAGGCAAGCCTATCAGAATTACACCAGATTTCTCACCAGAGACTATGAAAGCCAGAAGATCCTGGACGGTTGTTATACAGACACTAAAAGAACACAAACTCCAGCCCAGGCTACTATACCCAGCCAAACTCTCAATTAACATAGATGGAGAAACCAAAGTATTCCACGACAAAACCAAATTCACACATTATCTCTCCACGAATCCAGCCCTTCAAAGGATAATAACAGAAAAAAACCAATACAAGGACAGGAACCTCGCCCTAGAAACAACAAGAAGGTAATCCCTCAACAAACCTAAAAGAAGACAGCCACAAGAACAGAATGCCAACTTTAACAACAAAAATAACAGGAAACAACAATTACTTTTCCTTAATATCTCTTAATATCAATGGACTCAACTCCCCGATAAAAAGACATAGACTAACAAACTGGCTACACAAACAAGACCCAACATTTTGCTGCTTACAGGAAACTCATCTCAGAGAAAAAGATAGACACTACCTCAGAATGAAAGGCTGGAAAACAATTTTCCAAGCAAATGGTATGAAGAAACAAGCTGGAGTAGCCATTCTAATATCTGATAAGATTGACTTCCAACCCAAAGTCATTAAAAAAGACAGGGAGGGACACTTCATACTCATCAAAGGTAAAATCCTCCAAGAGGAACTATCAATCCTGAATATCTATGCTCCAAATACAAAGGCAGCCACATTCATTAAAGAAACTTTAGTAAATCTCAAAGCACACATTGCACCTCATACAATAATAGTGGGAGACTTCAACACACCACTTTCGCCAATGGACAGATCATGGAAACAGAAACTAAACAGGGACACAGTGAAACTAACAGAAATTATGAATCAAATGAATCTGGCAGATATCTACAGAACATTCTATCCTAAAACAAAAGGATATACCTTCTTTTCAGCACCTCATGGTACCTTCTCCAAAATTGACCACATAATTGGTCACAAAACAGGCCTCAACAGATACAAAAATATTGAAATTGTCCCATGCATCCTATCAGATCACCATGGACTAAGGCTGATCTTCAATAACAAAATAAATAATAGAAAGCCAACCTTCACGTGGAAACTGAACAACACTCTTCTCAATGATACCTTGGTCAAGGAAAGAATAAAGAAAGAAATTAAGGACTTTTTAGAGTTCAATGAAAATGAAGCCACAACATACCCAAACTTATGGGACGCAATGAAAGCATTTCTAAGAGGAAAACTCATAGCTCTGAGTGCCTCCAAAAGGAAACTAGAGAGAGCACACATTAGCAGCTTGACAACATACCTAAAAGCACTAGAACAAAAGGAAGCAAATTCACCCAAGAGGAGTAGAGGGCAGGAAATAATCAAACTCAGGGGCGAAATCAACCAAGTGGAAACAAGAAGAAATATTCAAAGAATCAACCAATCAAGGAGCTGGTTCTTTGAGAAAATCAACAAGATAGATAAACCCTTAGCCAGACTCACTAGAGGGCAAAGGGAAAGCATCCTAATTAACAAAATCAGAAATGAAAAAGGAGACATAACAACAGATCCTGAAGACATCCAAAACACCATCAAATCCTTCTACCAAAGGCTATACTCAACAAAACTGGAGAACCTGGATGAAATGGAGAAGTTCCTAGACAGATACCAGGTACCAAAGTTGAATCAAGATCAGGTTAATGATCTAAACAGCCCTATATCCCCTAAAGAAATAGAAGCAGTCATTAATAGCCTTCCAACTAAAAAAAGCCCAGGACCAGATGGGTTTAGTGCAGAGTTCTATCAGACCTTCAAAGAAGATCTAATCCCAGTTCTTCACAAACTATACCACAAAATAGAAACAGAAGGTACTCTACCCAACTCATTCTATGAAGCCACAATTACTCTGATACCTAAACCACAAAAAGACCCAACAAAGATAGAAAACTTCAGACCAATATCCCTTATGAATATTGATGGAAAAATCCTCAATAAAGTTCTTGCTAACCGAATCCAAGAACACATCAAAACAATCATCCATCCTGACCAAGTAGGTTTCATCCCAGGGATGCAGGGATGGTTCAATATACGGAAATCCATCAACGTAATCCAGTATATAAACAAACTCAAAGACAAAAACCACATGGTCATCTCGTTAGATGCGGAAAAAGCATTTGACAAGATCCAACACCCATTCATGATAAAAGTCTTGGAAAGATCAGGAATTCAAGGCCCATACCTAAACATGATAAAAGCAATCTACAGCAAACCAGTAGCCAACATCAAAGTAAATGGTCAGAAGCTTGAAGCAATCCCTCTAAAATCAGGGACTAGACAAGGCTGTCCACTTTCTCCATACCTATTCAACATTGTACTTGAAGTCCTAGCCAGAGCAATTCGACAACAAAAGGAGATCAAAGGGATACAAATTTGAAAAGATGAAGTCAAAATATCACTTTTTGCAGATATATGATAGTATACATAAGTGACCCTAAAAATTCCACCAGAGAACTCCTAAGCCTGATAAACAGCTTCGGTGAAGTAGCTGGATATAAAATTAACTCAAACAAATCAATGGCCTTTCTCTACACAAAGAATAAACAGGCTGAGAAAGAAATTAGGGAAACAACACCCTTCTCAATAGTCACAAATAATATAAAATATCTTGGCGTGACTCTAACTAAGGAAGTGAAAGATCTGTATAATAAAAACTTCAAGTCTCTGAAGAAAGAAATTATAGAAGATCTCAGAAGATGGAAAGATCTCCCATGCTCATGGATTGGCAGGATCAACATTGTAAAAATGGCTATCTTGCCAAAAGCAATCTACAGATTCAATGCAATCCCCATCAAAATTCCAAATCAATTCTTCAACGAATTAGAAAGTGCAATCTGCAAATTCATCTGGAATAACAAAAAACCTAGGATAGCAAAAACTCTTCTCAAGGATAAAAGAACCTCTGGTGGAATCACCATGCCGAACCTAAAGCTCTACTACAGAGCAATTGTGATACAAACTGCATGGTACTGGTATAGTGACAGACAAATAGACCAATGGAATAGAATTGAAGACCCAGAAATGAACCCACACACCTACGGTCACTTGATCTTCGACAAGGGAGCTAAAAACATCCAGTGGAAGAAAGACAGCATTTTCAACAAATGGTGCTGGCACAACTGGTTGTTAACATGTAGAAGAATGCGAATCGATCCATTCCTATCTCCTTGTACTAAGGTCAAGTCTAAGTGGATCAAGTAACTTCACATAAAACCAGAGACACTGAAACTTATAGAGGAGAAAGTGGGGAAAAGCCTTGAAGATATGGGCACAGGGGAAAAATTCCTGAATAGAACAGTAATGGCTTGTGCTGTAAGATCGAGAATTAACAAGTGGGACCTCATGAAACTACAAAGCTTCTGCAAGGCTAAAGACACCATCAATAAGACAAAAAAACCACCAACAGATTGGGAAAGGATCTTCACTTATGCTAAATCAGATAAGGGACTAATATCCAATATATATAAAGAACTCAAGAAGGTGGACTCCAGAAAGTCAAATAACCCCATTAAAAAATGGGGCTCAGAACTGAACAAAGAATTCTCACCTGAGGAATACCGAATGGCAGAGAAGCACCTGAAAATATGTTCAACATCCTTAATCATCAGGGAAATGCAAATCAAAACAACCCTGAGATTCCACCTCACACCAGTCAGAATGGCTAAGATCAAAAATTCAGGTGACAGCAGATGCTGGCGAGGATGTGGAGAAAGAGGAACACTCCTCCATTGTTGGTGGGATTGCAAGCTTGTACAACCACTCTGGAAATCAGTCTGGCGGTTCCTCAGAAAATTGGACATAGTACTACCTGAGGATCCAGCAATACCTCTCCTGGGCATATATCCAGAAGATGTCCCAACCGGTAAAAAGGACACATGCTCCACTATGTTCATAGCAGCCCTATTTATAATAGCCAGAAGCTGGAAAGAACCCAGAAGTCCCTCAACAGAGGAATGGATACAGAAATTATGGTACATTTACACAATGGAGTACTACTCAGCTATTAAAAAGAATGAATTTATGAAATTCCTAGCCAAATGGATGGACCTGGAGTGCATCATCTTGAGTGAAGTAACACAATCACAAAGGAACTCACACAATATATATTCACTGATAAGTGGATATTAGCCTAAAACTTAGGATACCCAAGATATAAGATACAATTTGCTAAACGCATGAAACTCAAGAAGAATGAAGACCAAAGTGTGGACACTGTGCCCCTTCTTAGAATTGGGAACAAAACACCCAGGGAAGGAGTTACAGAGACAAAGTTCGTAGCTGTGATGAAAAGATGGACCATTTAGAGACTGCCGTATCCAGGGATCCATCCCATAAGCAGCTTCTAAATGCTGACACCATTGCATACACTAGCAAGATTTTGCTGAAAGGACCCAAATATAGCTGTCTCTTGTGAGACGATGCCGGGGCCTAGCAAACACAGGAGTGGATGTTCACAGTCAGCTATTGGATGTATCACAGGGCTCCCAATGGAGAAGCTAGAGAAAGTACCCAAGGAGCTAAAGGGATCTGCAACCCTATTGTTGGAACAACATGATGTACTAACCAGAACCCCGGAACTCTTGTCTCTAGCTGCATATGTATCGAAAGATGGCCTAGTTGGCCATCACTGGAAAGAGAGGCCCATTGGACTTGCAAACTTTATATGCCCCAATATAGGGGAATGCCAGGGCCAAAAGAATGGAATGGGTGGGTAGGGAAGTGGGGGGCGCTATGGGGGACTTTTGGGATAGCATTGCAAATGTAACTGAGGAAAATATGTAATAAAAATATTAAAAATTAAAAAAAAGAGTAACAGCAACAATAAAAAAAAAAAGAACTAGGAGCACTCACAGCTCACCTGTATATTGTCACACTTCCACCAACAAGGCCACCCCTCCTGCCAGGGTTACATCCTATAGGTCAAGCATTCAAACACATGAGTCCATGGAGACCAAACCTATTCAAATCAGTATATTTCCTTTCTCTAGTTTCCCCTAAAAAAATCCATTTTACACATAATTTTGTACTTAGTCCTCATACTCTGACTATTCCTCAAACATATTTGTGTTTGCCCATTTCTATTCAAAGGGTTCGCTTCAACCTTTGTGCCTGTTTCTGAAGCAGCATCCTTTCAATCTCTCTTTCTTGATTCCCCTTAGTTCTACCACTCCAATCAATAACTGCACCACACACACCCTGGGGGTGGGGTGTGCATCCTCCCTCCCAATCATCCTTCAAAACACTTCCTGCTGCAACAAATTACTGCCATAATTTACAATTGCATAATACAAATATATAATACAAAATAAATTACAACAATACAGGAGAAATGTGTTCTCTTATAGTTCTGAAGGCTGTAAATGACAAATCTGGATTGCACTTCTCCTGAAGGCTTTGGAAAGAACTTTACATCTCCAAGTTTCTGCTGGTTCCTGGTGTCCCTTGGCTTATAGTAGTCTTTTCACTAGTCCTTGACTCCATCTTTGCTGGGCTTCCTCCTTGTATACCTGTCTTCTTTCTGTCTAAAGATGTTTATACACCCTCAAACTAAGATGACCTCGGTATGAATGCTCTGATTATTGCATCTGTAAAGACCAGATTTCTCAGGATTATATTCAGAGGCACCAAAGTTTCAGACTCAGCATGTGTACATTGTGGGTAGCGACCCACTCCTACCCCCATCATTTTGTAATACTCAGTTCTTCCTACAACAGCATCTCTACCATTTTTACTTGGAAAAATTGAGCCCAGGTTAGAACTTAGCCTGAGTTTCAACTTCTCCTGAGGGCTTTGTTGGAGTTCAGAATCACTCTCACACCCACAGACTCTCACAGAACTTTTGCAGAAGAATGTTGAGGTGCAAGTATTTAGAGAACCGTCTTTCTCCTCTATAAGACTTTTCTGTATTTGAAGACAAATCACCCCTAGATTCCCACCAGAGACTTTCTTGGACACAGTTATGTGTTTCCTGAATCATATGGACTATAAAAGTATAGTTGTATTGTGAGGAACTTCTTGTTCTTGTGTGCAGTGAACGATGACATTATGGGCTGTTGGAGGCTGTGATTTCTTCTGCCTCATCCAATTGGTGCAGGTTAAACAAGGTGAACCAATTACACAAACTCCACTAAACTAGAAGCCACATATAAATATAAACAGAAGACTGGTTTTGAAGCATCTGTGCCAAGTGTTAAAGAATTTTCTATGTTCAGAATAAAACAGAATGAAACAGTCCTATAACTTACTGTCTTCTAGACACAAGCAGAGCCCTGTGGCCGTTCAGTCCAGTCATCAACACAAGTATGTGATCTTCCCCAAGCCTTGTATCTGGTCCACAGTGGATCCAGGAACGGAGAGTCTAATGTGTCCTCATTCAAAACCTAAACCAAGTTGCTTCTAGGATTTTCCTGTTGAGACACAGCAGATATGATCCCCTCTTGTGAGTCATCCCACACTCCAATTAATAGCAAAAATATCAAAATTTGCTTTGTTTAAAAAAAAAAAAACATTGGATTTTTAAAAAAATGTCTTTGGCACAGATAGCCTAAATTGGGTCATAAACAATTACAAATAGCACTCAGATGTATTCAAAGTATTTTTTTAATACACAAAATGGCCTGTTTGTTTTCTACCTCATATTTTCATATTATCTTTAATGAGCGAAGGTCAGTGTCTCCTGAGCTCACTGGGTCTAAAGGTCATTAGTACCTCAGAAGGCTTGTGTCCTTATTGTTTATGCCCACATCAAACATTCTGTTCACCAGGTTGCAAACCAGTTTCCTTAGCAGCAAAGGGAATCTCTAGGTCAAAAGCTCTTGCAACATCATTTTTTTTCTTTTTGTAAATGTGTTGTTACCAACACGGGGATCGTTAGAACCTATTCTTTCAAAATCACACATACTCATTACTGTCATTTTTTTTAGAATAAAAAGTTGGGACCCAAAGATTTGTGCTTGATTTGTAAAATTACATATTTGGAAATCTTGCAGCTATATAAAATTAAATCCAATTTAGCCATGCGTTTAGCAAATCAGGGCCTTTCACAGACAAAGAATGGAGTTGGGCTCTCCAAGAAAATCAAGGATGTGTGGTCACTGTGGTATGCCATCATCGTTTCAAAAGCCATATATAAATGATATGTATATGGGGATTCAGTGATGTCCTAAAAATGAGAATTAAATAATAGAATTACTGGCACTGCGGAGAAATGAAATTGCAAGGAATGTTTAGAATGCAGGGCACTCAGCTTCCAAGATCCCTTACAATCTCATGGGCGTGGACTGCTCTTAATGCGGTTAACCATAGTGATGCTAGCTTGACTGAGCTCACACAGTAAGCCTGACATCGAGTTGCCCATAAGAGGTTGATGGCTGCCACTTACCACTGAGTCCTCAAAACACACCTGTGACAGAGATGCCAGCAGTAAAGTTGGTAGTGATGGTGTTTTGGTTTACTACTTTATACATGAAGAAACTGAGGTGGCGAAAATAAAGAGACAGGCCTGAAGGAGAACAGGGAACTAAACAGGAGGATTTAAACTGCTTCCCATTCTGTCTTCTTAATCATTTTACACCACTGTTAAATGTATTTACATATCACCATGCATTTGGCTAACTAAGGAAGAAAAATAAGGAGGCCTGGAAGGGTCAGTTAATAAGGTTCTAAAATAGCAGATGGGTGTCAGTTGGGCACACAGTGGTTCATTTTCTGGCTAAAGGTTATTAGGCAAGCTACACAAGGGACAAATGCTCACGTTTCTAGCTCTTAAAATGACAGGTTCATCTGACAGTCAAGTCTCCAAAGACAACATGACAAGATTGGGCAGCCACTCAAGCCTCTGGCACCATGTGGCTGGAACATACTGAAGGCCAAATGGCTCTACTACATGACCAGGTGCTCAAGTACAGTGCAGGTGCAGTGAGACAGTGGGTTCTGGCTTTCAGGCTCCACTAAAACCTATCTTCTTGTTACTCTTGTGTTCTCCTAAGTCACTTCTATTCTTTGCACATGCCCAGAGCAGTTCCATCATGTGGAATTAAGGGGGGAAGCTCAGTGGGTTAGAACTCACAAGTTAAATGGTATACGTTTGGGGAATGTCCTCTTTTGGCAGAGTACCTTTTCTGCTTTTAGTTTTCCTTTCTTCAGACCTAGGGTTTTTCTCATTTCCTGTATTACTCATTTAGTGTCAGATATAAATTTTGATTGTGTCCAAGATCTGGATGTTCACAGGACAAACTCAGTATTGTCATCATGTAGGGTTGTGTGGGCTTGTCTGTTGAAACAGACCCATGTAACAGGACAGCCATGTCTCTCTCTCTCTCTCTTATGCATGTCCTTCAGGAATCCTTCCTCTTTGTCCCTTTTGACAGTAGACAAAGATAAAGAGAGCTGATATTTGTCTTAAATTATTAGGTGTCATGGCATCCTACATACATCATTTCCTTGACTTATGATGACTCTGCAAGACAGACATTGTCAACCATTTACTAGTGTGGAAATAGGCCTTTAGAGATTGCTGAAGAATCAAAGTTAAGAGTTTACTCTCACTTGAGATGACTCTAACATTAACACACTGGCCACTGAGAGGGGGTGGGGGTCTGTATGTATTTTAACTGAGAACAGTTTGAAACTGAAGGACCTTAGCCTTTCTGCAGATTTTGGGGTATCAATCTCTGCTAGTTTGAAGATGCATCATCCTGATGCCATGCTTCAAAAATGATGATTTGTTATTCCTCCATGGATAACTTCCCTAGACAGTGCTGTCCAGTATCCATCATCTCTGTATTACTTCAGGGGCAAGAGGAGTCTCCCAGAAAATCAAGTTTGGTGCATAGTCACATACTATAACTACAGGCAAGGATGATTATAAGACCAAAGACATCTTTGTCTTAGCAATCAACTGCGGTTGACTACAAAAGTATTATCAGAGGTCTTGTTAATAATTAATAATTAACCAATTAATAATTGGTTAACAGAGGCTCCCTGTTGACTCAAGTTTATCCAGGTTCAGTAGTTGATGCTACTGCATAGGCTTGGCTTTTTTAGGGAGACAATCCATAGGCACTGCTCTGAGAGGTGGTGACTGTAGCTTTGAACCCTGTCCCCTCTTCATAAGATCTCACCAGAAAGGAGTTCTTACCAAATGGAGAATCCATTCAAATTCCAGTGCTTCACTCTCACCTGTGCCCAAGTAATTTCCAAATTAGCATCTCTCATGGTTTTACAAATAGCTCCCTGCCTATGGGATATTTCTAATTGGGCATCTCAAAATTACTTCCTTTGAGTCAGGGTTTTAGGCAGTAACAGCCTTGGCTATCCTAGACCTACTTTGTAGACCAGGCTCACCTTGAATTTGCAGAGACCCGCCTGCCTCTGCCTCCAAGTGCTGGGATTAAAGGCATGTGCCACCACACCTGGCCTATTGACTTATTTCTAACCTATCTCTGTTATTCCTTTACAAGTTTGGCCAGTGTTTTGAAAACTAAATTAACATTGTAGTGTTCACTTTCTTTCTTTCTTTTTTTTTTTTTCAGGATGGAGATATTTACTGAAGAGGGAGAAAATAAGATGCAAAGCAATGAATATCCTAATTGGAAGGACCAAGAGACTCCATTACCTTAGCACAGAAAAAAGGTGGAAGGAAGAATGCCAATTGCTGTAATGCTTATTTCTGCAAGCAGGAAACACGGGTTTATTTTCCCCCTTCTATATTCTTTTTTTTTTCAGTTTTTTTTAAATTAGGTATTTTCCTCATTTACATTTCCAATGCTATCCCAAAAGTCCCCCATACCCTCACCCCCACTCCCCTAACCCCCCCCCACTCCCACTTTTTGGCCCTGGCATTCCCCTGTACTGGGGCATATAAAGTTTGCAAGTCCAATGGGCTTCTCTTTCCAGTGATGGCCGATACATATGCAGCTAGAGTCAAGAGCTCCGGGGTACTTGTTCGTTCATAATGTTGTTCCACCTATAGGGTTGCAGATCTCTTTAGCTCCTTGGGTATTTTTCTCTAGCTCCTCCATTGGGGGTCCTGTGATCCATCCAATAGCTGACTGTGAGCATCCACTTTTGTGTTTGCTAGGCCCTGGGGTAGTCTCACTAGAGACAGCTATATCAGGGTCCTATCAGCAAAATCTTGTTAGTGTATGCAATGTTGTCAGCATTTGGAGGCTGATTATGGGATGGGTCCCTGGATATGGCAGTCTCTAGATGGTCCATCCTTTTGTCTCAGCTCCAAACTTTGTCTCTTATCCTGACTTCTTCAGACACCTTCTGAGCCTCATCGATCCCTCTTCTTTTGACTCTGCAGGTTGAGTTCTATCTTCAACTCTGGGATTCCTATTATTTCAAAGGAGACCAAGGAGAATTTTGGAACATGCTCCACTGACTTATTAGCTTCCTTCCTTTCAGTAACAAACACTATAATTTTACATTTTCAAAATTATTTTCATTAGCTAAGTCATATGTGAATAGTCTCCTTAGAAGAATTAATGCATTACTGTTCAGGATAAAATCCTCATTTGTGCTCTACCTGCACACAGTCTGCTCTCACTTTGTAGCCTTATGAATCTTTGCCTGAGTTTTAGCACACAAGCAGACATTTATGAAAAATGCAATCTACTGCTTTCCTTTTTTCTTTTAGATTGGAATGTTCACAAATAAATGTATCATATTACAGATATGTATTCCTCAACATGCATCTTTATTGTTCTCCCATATACCCAGGAAGTAATTATTCAGTAGCTACTAGATGCCAGATGTCACTCAAAATTACTGAGAGCACAATGAATAACTAACATGAAAAAAAATCCAAATTCCTGAATTCACGGAGGTCACATTGGCAATCTGCTCATGTGTTATGAGCAGATACATCTTGTGTTTATCAGTGACCCTGCAGGACTCTAGGGAGTAAGTATGCTGGAATTTATTTGGTCATTCCTATATCAATGGGCATTTAGATCATCTCCAGTGTTTTCCTATGACAAATGACATCACCAAGAGCACCTTGGGCACATGTGTGTGACCTTCTAGAATGGATGACAGGAGGTGTAGCTGCTGAGCCAAGGGCCTTCCAGGGAGGTTTCTGCCCTTCCATCAGCGTGTTCAAGAGCTCTCACCCAGCACTTTACTGTCAGTCCTTCATATCTCCAGACTTTTTGCATGGTGAAGAGTAAATAATAGTGTATTATTGTTACTGAACATGAATCATCTATTTAAAAATGCTCATCTACACACAAAAGTGGGTGACATTTATGGGCTGGATCGTTATCACCATTAACCTTGTTAATAGTTGAACTGTCCCAATCCCAATGTCTGTTGAATCGATAGCTCTTGCAAGAGCACAGCAATTTGAGGGAGTCACTTACCCACACACCCTCTTTCCTTTCTTTGTTTCCTTTGTTTGAGAAAGAAGCCTGGGGCAAAACTTCTCCCCAGTCTTGGTCAGAATACAAGGAAATTTGGGTGTTATAGTGAGGCAGGATTTTCCCTGTCCAATTACATTAAAATATTAGCGCAGCAGGAGGCCTGTGACTGGACAGAGAAAAGGGAGGTGGAACAAAGAGTTAGAGTGACAGAGAGTGTCTTAGGAGAGGAGAAGCCAAGATGGAGGCAAATGGACAAGAAGGAGATCCTGATCCCGTGTGGGTTTAAATAGCCACAGGTAGTTATGACGTCATAAAGGAATAGAGTAATTGGGATAACTTATCTGATCTAGGTGAGCAGCTTTTATCATTATCAATTGGTTCTGAAATTATTGTATTCATATCTTGTGAATTGAGAATTTATTGATATATAAATATGACTTGTTAATTATAAGCTTCAAGAGTTTTGATTCTATTGGGTTGCTGTGTGTTTTTGCTGTGTCATTTCATGGGCCTGGCATGGTAGCAAAGGGACCTTAAGAGCTCCAGCCCCATTGGAGAGTTGGCAGGCAAAGAGTAGCTGGATGGAGCATGGGAACTTGGTGGTTCACTTTTAATATTTCCCACTATAGGAGAGGATGTGGGAAAGGAGAGGGGCAAGGCCAGTGCTCAAAACTGTATTGCTGAGTCAGAGAGATAGACAGACTGACAAAAACACATATACTGAGATCAAGAGTGTTGACATGTGATTGCTCTCAGGAAGCTATAACAACAACAACAGAGAAAGTCCAGGCAGATGCCCAGGAGATAATACAATTATTCCTTTTCTGAAGCATATGATGGCAGGGATGGGCCATGGTCTCTGAACTACCAACTATACTAATGAGGCTTTAATGGGGTGCACGTATCCCGGAAACTTACATTCACTGTCAACTGTCTCACTTCATAGAATGAAGCAATGGCCAGAAATGTTGCCATCAGTCCAAAGAACCTGATAGTTTTGGGAATGCCTTTGCTGCTGATGTTTGATATTTGGGAGACTTATTTTTCAACCATTTGAACATACACACACACACACACACACACACACACACACACTTTGGGATTTTCTACCTCAAGCACCATAACAAATGGCTTGGGTCATGAGAAGTATGACTGGGCACCACAGTTCTGTCTTTAGGACAGATGCCAGCACCAGACCTCTGATACATGAGGTCTCTGTGAGACTGGCTGACCTCTCATTTCCCTAACTTTACCACCTCAAGCATTGATGGAGAAAGGCATGGAGGGCAACGCAGGCAGAAAACTGACAATAAGCATCCACGTTGAAGAAATACGTAATGAAGCTTCTTATAAAACAGCTAATAACCCAGGTTTAGCAATCTTTTCAGTCTAAGAAACCATGACAAGAGGAAGAGATTAGCTCCAGAGAGACAACCTTGAGTGCTAAGACAGGGTGGGGAGGATGTTAGCAATGCCACACAGACACATGCCTTTAAAGGAGCAGTAACACTTCTGAGGGCCCCATAGCAAATGTTCATGGCCGTGGTCAATCATCTAGCTGTCAGCTATGAGGTTCTTGGGCTTTCTGTGGGCCTCTTCTACCAAGACTATGGTAGGTCTTGATGTCTGATGTTGTCTTTAATGTGTCCCCATTGAGGAATGCAATGGGCCCTGATAGCTGAGTACTGGCTTAAAAGAGAGATTTATCAATCTAAGCTTTTCCATTAAAATCTATACCCCCAGAGCTTAGCAGGTGAAACACAGCACAAAATTACTGACTTTCAAACTTTGTAGAATGGGACTCGCCGAAACTTCCACTACAGGGTCACAGTGAGAGCAAAGGAATCTAGATGTGTTTCCTGCCTGGGGTGTAGGTGAGCCCCTTTGGGTCAATCCCTGAGTCCTTTTGTACCATCTTTTCAGTTTGTCCCTCTTGGCTTCTTTTTGATGAGTTAGTGCACGTGGGACTTTTGCGCTCATGGGAGTTGCTTCCAGATCTTTTCTATGGGACAAACCACTGGGGATCGTGTTGAATGGTATGAAGCAGTAAGCAGGCTAGATTAACCTCTCATTTACCCAGAATAGTTAGGTTGATCCGTGATATAAACCCTTGATAGGCTCATGACCTTTTATCTGGTTCAGCCTGGACTGTCAGGAGGAAAAGCTCTGGATAGTTCTGTCACAATGGCTGATGCTCTGAGGCACCAGTTGTTTACCTCTCCCTTACAACACTAGGTATCAATTCACTATCTGACTGATGTCCTTCCTGGGGGCTCAGCGACATTATGGGATACTTACTTGTCACAAGAACACCTGACAGGAAGGATGTTGCTCCCCTGGCAGTGAGCCATCTCATGTATTCACAAGTTAGAAAGCATTTCTTATGACAGAAAACTGAGTGACCTCTGGGATTTAAATAAATGCCTCATGTTTTGCTCCCCCTCCCCCAGTGTTTGTCTTATGCACATCCCCCCCCTTTTCTGTCCCCTAAGCCCAGTTCTTTACTTCTCATTTCTTTGACAGTGAAACAGGCTAACAATGTCCACAAGCTTACTAGAGACTTCGTTGCTTGGATTCATTTTTAGGAATTATTGACCCAATAGAACTTAATGGTACTTTGGAGTCCAGGCCCTTGTGTAAATCCTTCATCTTTTGCAGATTAACAGTCAGATGGGACCCGGAAGGGCTCCAGTGTCCAAACGCTAAAATCTATACCAGATTTTCAATTGAAAGATGGTGACAGCTTCTGCAGGGGCTTGGGTCTTGTTTTTACTCTTCATTGGAATAATGACAACTATGAAATCCCAATCGATGACCCTTTTCCTTTCTTAAAAAGAAAGATTTTTTTTCTCTCTTCAAGCTAACATATTCCACTTAACTGGCTGAGAGTTGGGAACACAAACTCCCAGTTTTTTTTCCCTGAATATTATCTGTTCACAGCTTGCAAAAATCCTATTTTCAACTACATCAGATTGGCTAGGTGGATAGAGAACAGCTCTAGCCACAGCCACTAAAAGCAGATGTTAGCTTAATTAAACCCACAGAAAATAGGGACTAGTGTATTCCCAGGTTCCTCAGAAAATGCCATCCTTTTGTTTCTGGACTCTGAAGTGGGATTTGAATTTATGTGCTTCTTCATGTATCTTTAAGTAAGGGAGAAAAATGCTATCCAAAATCTGCCTTCCTGATGAAAGGTGAGGAAACTGACTTCAGAATCTGGGTCCTGTGAGAGAAGGTACCGAGGAACGGAAGAAGGAGCAGTTTCCTCAAACAGATGCCCTGCGTGAGGTTCACATGGCCTGGGCTGCCATCGGCCCGACCCAGCCAAACCATCTGCCCATTTCTAATCCTTCAACGTAGAAAAGACAATTCTACCATCCTGCATAAGATGTAGCAGCTGAATGGATCCCAATTTATCAGAGAAACTATAAATTGCACGAGTCCAGGCTGCGGCTAACGTAATAAGCCCCGTGATCTCTGTACCATACATTCCAGGCTGTTATTTCAGGTCTCCAAGGAGATTGGTGCCATAAAAGCCATTTCTCAGGAATTCTGCCAGCTATAGAAATGCACTGCTCTTGCTAATATATTACAACTTGTTTATCACAGTCCATGGCTGCAGAAGCAGCAATATTACCAAGAGAGGGCAAAGGATGGGAATACATACTCCACAGGCAGCCATCTTCCTGTCTTCTACATAGTCCTGAAGAAGCATGCACATTTTTCCCTTGTCCTATATCCGCTCTGTCCTTCCTCCCAAGAGAGAGCATGCTAGCTCGATGGAGACTTAAGGGGATTCTGTTCATCTTTGTTTAGCCTCTCACCAATTATAGGTAACACACAGCCATGGGGAGAGGCTGCAAGATCTTCATGGGGAAGATTTGAGGAAACTGGATGAACTCGAGAGACATTTGGGTACAGACTCCATAGAGGGTCTGCTTGGCCTCTTATTTGCCACTGGATTCTTTTGAGCCTCAGTTTCCTTGCACTTGCTTTTTTTTAAAAAACAAAAACAAAACCACAAAAAACAGAACAACAGTGCCTCATGGATAAAAGAGATGAAGACTGGTAAAGACTCAGAAACTGTTAGTTTACGACTCCTGATTAGTTGATGACATGGTAGACGAAATTTGAGATGCTGAATTGGTGCTTTTACAAAAGAGATCAATGCGCTGGAAATATAAGATCCACCTAAATGAATTTCATAGGTCTGTCTGGTAGTCAGAGCTTTAATGCATGGCCTAAGATGCTGAGATAGTCAGCACCCTTTTAGGGTCACGAAGGCTGCCGTAATAAAGCACCACATACTGGGCCCTTGCACACAGAGCTTCATTCTTTTCCAGGGAGGACAAAGTTGGTTGATGGTTTCCTTTTGAGGCTGTTTCTCCTTAGTTATTACAGAAGATAACTTTGACTCTTATTATATTTTCCCAGTCTTCCCTGTTATCTGTCAGTGTCCCCACCTCTTCTGCTAGGATTTGGACCTTAAAAAGTCCACGTGCTAACAGGATCCGTCTTCATCTTGGTGCTACTGGAAGGTGGTAGATATCTTTAAGAAGTGAGGCTAGTGAGAGGGTTTAAATCAGGGGACACATGCCCTTGAATGGGAGCGAGGGATCCTAGCCTTTTATTCCAGTTTCATTTTCTGGTTACCATGAGTTGAGTTGTTCTTTTCCACCACACACTCTTGCCATCATGTGGTAACTCAAAACGAACCCAAGAACCAATCACTTATAGATTGAAACCTCCAAAACCACGAGGCAAAAATTAACCTTTTCTCTTGGTAACCAGATTATCTCCGGTGTTCGTTAGAGTAAAGGAAAGCTGATGCGACACATTTTCTTGAGACACCAGATGTATTGAATAAGGACTTATACTACTGGCTTCATTTGAATCTAATGGACTTCATTTTAATTTACTTGCCTTTTTAAAAGCTGCATCTTCAAATGCAGTTGCATTCTGAAGTATTAGGGTTATCATTTCAATGAATGAATCTGAGGGAGTAAACAATTTGGAAGATCTTCCTAGTCTAGCCCCCATCTTGGAGTAATAGAAGAGGAAGGAAGGACAATTTCATATGATGAGTCATCCTGTTCTCTCTCTCTCTCTCTCTCTCTCTCTCTCTCTCTCTCTCTCTCTCTTATCTATCTATCTATCTATCTATCTATCTATCTATCTATCTATCTATCATCTATCTTATATTTTATCATCTTATATATGTATGTATGTATGTATATATATGTGTGTGTGTGTGTGTGTGGTGTATGTACCTGTTCATGTGAATGTATGCACGTGAATACAGGTACATACAGGTACACATATGTGCACATGCATGTGAAAGCCAGAGACTTCAGTCACTTTCTGCCTTATGTATTGGTGCAGAGTCTCTCAATGAACATGGGACTCATCCACTTACGATGTTCTGCCCTTGGGTGTTGGGGGATTGTCTTGTCTTTGTCCCCATCTCTGGAGTTATATATGTGTACTGACACACTTGGCTTTTTATATTGGTGTTGGGATCTGAACTGAGGTCCTGAGGCTTAGTGGCAGGCACAGTCTTGACTGAGCCACCTCCCCAGCCTTCATTATCATCTTTTAAAAACAGAAAGTGAATTTAGAAACTCCATTTAATTGTGAACACAGGAAACAATTCTGGCAGACATAGAAATTGCAATTAAAAAATTATTTTCTGATGATACCTCTGCTTAATTGGCTACCTTGTGAAGAATTTAAGGGAAAAACTTCCAAGCCTCCCTAGTGATGGATTAGTGATCTGACGACTATAAAATCCTTTACATTGCTGAGAAGTCATTTCCCAGCTTAATAGAGCTAGTAGTTATCTAGTGCGCTGTCATGGCTGGTTTGGTTTCTGATGGATAATAGTTGGATCACAGAGTTGGGCAGCTGAGCCCTGAAGAGGCTCTGCACATCAGAATAGGGACTTGTTTCTTTGCTCCAGAGGTTCTGGTTGGACAGCCTGGAGACATATCTTATCTGTTTGTGAACTATGTAGGAAGCCAAGGTGAAGAAGCCAAGCAGCTGAGCCATGGGGTCAATTCTTTCTAGTGAAGTATATTAGTTTCTGGTTCCAGCTATAATAAAATACCATGGGGGCCAGTTTGCTTTTTCTAGTGTCTGTGGTGACTGTGTCCATTAGGGACCTCATCTCCATTTTCATAGCCTTCAATGGGGCATCTTGTAATCTCTTTCTGAGCCTCTGATATTGGCTTCAATCAACATATCATTTCTCCTACTCTTTGCTTTCCTGTGTGATGTTGTGGGGTTTGCAATGATACCTGAGGACAGTCTCACCTTAAAGATCCTTATCACATTTACAAAGTTCCTTTTGTGTAAGGTGACATGTTCACAGGTCTTAGAGATTGGGGTATGGATCTCTCCAGAGGATCAATGTTCTGCCCTTTGCCTTATACCAGGAGAAGACCTATCTGGTAGGCTGGTAATCCAGAAACCCTAGATTCTACACCAAGCATGTGTATGGATGGATTGCTGTAGCTTGTATAGGGTTAGAGGATTAGAATACAAGAACCTCATGATCTCTCTCTCTCTCTCTCTCTCTCCATCTCACTCTCCCCCCTCCCTTCCTCCCTCCCTTTAACACTTGTCTCATTTATCCATTCAATCATTCATAAGGGAGTGTCCCACTCTTCTGATACACAAAGCTCCTCTTTTACTAAGTTATAATGTGAGGTATATATGAAACTCAAGAAGAAGGAAGACCAAAGTGTGGATACTTTGATCCTTCTCAGAAGGGGGAATAAAACGCCCATGGAAGGAGTTACAGAGACAAAGGTTGGAGCTGAGATGGAAGGATGGACCATCCAAGATTGTCCCACCCGGTGATCCATCCCATAATTAGCCACCAAACGCAGACAATATTGCATATGCCAGCAAGATTTTGCTGACAGGACCCTGATATAGCTGTCTCTTGTGAGGCTATGCCAGTGCCTGGAAAATATAGAAGTGGATGCTCACAGTCAGCTATTGGATGGAACACAGGTCCCTCAATGGAGGAGCTAGAGAAAGTACCCAAGGAGCTGAAGGGGTCTGCAAACCTATAGGAGGAACAACAATATGAACTAACCAGTACTCCCAGAGCTCGTGTCTCTAGCTGCATATGTAGCAGAAGATGGCCTAGTCGGCCATCATTGGAAAGAGAGGCCCATTGGTCTTGCAAACTTTATATTCCCCAGTACAGGGGAACGCCAGGGCCAGGAAGCAGGAGTGGGTGGGTTGAGGAACAGGGCGGGGGGAGGATATAGGGGACTTTTGGGATAACATTTGAAATGTAAATGAAGAAAATATCTAATAAAAAACATGGTTAAAATAATAATTTGAGGTGTGAGGGAAGACAAAAAGTACCAGAGCCATATGGTTTTCAGACTGCTCTTCACAATTCTCTCTTCCAGTGCCCTCTCTTTCCCCTCCTCCTCCCTTTGTTCTCCTCTTTTCCCTCCTCCCTTCTCCTCCTCCCTCCTCTTCTCCAGGCTAACATTTATTGAGTACTTAACCATGAGGAGATAAGAGTGCTTGCTGACTTATCTGCTATTTATCTTATAATCTCTGCTGCATTTGTGAGCACCAGGCCTCCTGCCATGACAAATACATCACAGAATTTCAGTGGTTTGACCCCACCGAGGCTTATTTATATCTCGTTCCCATGACCTTCTAATACTGAAGCTCTGATCCCAGGGTGGTTTTCCTCAACAGCATTGAGACTGAGGCCCTGTCCATGGTACCGATCCCCCATTCCCTGAAACCCCATACTCCTTTGCATATAGGTGTGTGTGTGTGTGTGTGTGTGCACCACACCCTGTTCTTAGAAATTCAACCCTGAAGAATATGTTTTTTCTGCTCATAGCCTTGTTGTCCATTATATGCCATTCTTGGTTACCACTGGGTCTGGACAATGTGCTTGTCGCTGCTTCCCAGTATCAATTCATACAGTTCAAGTATTGGGAGAGGGAGATTTTGGTGGACAACTTTCATCTCACTTAATACAGCCCTTAGCACACAGTAGCATCTCATATTGAAATATGCCATGCAAAAATATGTAACCATGTCAAGCTATTTCCCAAGAGACATTAAATAAGGAACCCAATGAAGTGAGTCTTTACTCCCAGAAGTTTAGAGTCTCTGGATCAAGGGGAAAATGGGCACTGAGATCCTCTGACCATTCAAAAATTTCAGTGGTATCCTTAGGACAGAGATGGCTTCCCAGAGACAGCCCATGTCTGATGGGATTAATACTATAGGGTGAGATATTCTGGCCACTAATGGAGTCTGGGATATTGGAGCTAGGGTGGTTAGGTTGTTCATTCATCATAGGGATGGGAAGAATATTGATTGCATGAATGAATAAAGACATTGGAGCTTATAAACATTTGAAGAAGTCCATGGAACATGGATGGGACCTTTATCCTCTGAAAAACTAGATTACTATCATTCATTAATGGGAACAGTAAAACCCTCAGTGTTCCAATGTTTTGAATGGGTAATATGTGTCATAATCAGTTTTTCCAATGAGTGCTTCATTCTAGTACACCACACACACATGCACATGTGCACACATGTACACACATATACACACATACACACACACACATACACACACACACATACACAGAGACACATACTCCTTTTTTTTCCTTCCTATTTCCCTTCTACCTACCTACCTACCTACCTACCTACCTACCTACCTACCTACCTTTCTCATTTCATCCCTTTCTTCTTGTTTCTCAGACAAGATCTCGATTCCAGGCTAACCCCCAGTTCCTTATGTAGTAGAGGATTACCTTGAACTTCTGATCCTCCTGGATCTACTTCCTTTGTGCTGGATTACAGGTAGATGCTCCCAATTCTGTTCATATATTCTGGGCATTGAACCTAGGGCTTTGTGTATTCTAGCCAAGTCCTGCAACATCTAAGCTCTGTGAACAGATTGCCAGTGCTCTTCCCTTCCCTTCCCTTCCCTTCCCTTCCCTTCCCTTCCCTTCCCTTCCCTTCCCTTCCCTTCCCTTCCCTTCCCTTCCCTTCCCTTTCTTTTCTTTTTTTTTACTTATTCACGCTGCATCCTACTTAGTGCCCCTTCCAGTCACCTCCTCCCATAATCTTTTCCTCCTCCTCTTTTCCTCATTGGGTGGACACCCCCTGGATATCCTCCTATTCATCAAGTCTCTGTGAGGCTAGGAGCTTTCTCTTCCACTGAGGCCAGACAAGGCAGCCCAGCTAGAACATATCCCACATATAGGCATCAGTTTTTAGGATAGCCCCTGATTCACTTGCTCGAGACCCACATGAAGAACAAACTGCACATCTGCTACATATGTGTGTGGGGACCTAGGTCTAGCCTGTGCATGTTCTTTGGTTGGTGGTTCAGACACTGAGAGCCCCAAGGGTCCAGCTTAGTTAACTCTGATGGTCTTCTTGTGGAGTCCTATCCCCTTTGGGGCCACAATCCTCCTTCTTATTCTTCCATAAGAGTCCCTAAGCTCCATCCACTGTTTGCCTGTAGGTCTCTGCATCTGTCTTAATCAGCTTCTGGGTGAACTCTCTCAGAGGACAGCCATGATGGACTCCTGTCTGCAAGCTTAACAGAGTATCATTAGTAGTGTCAGGGATTGGTGCTTTCCCAATAGGATGGGTCTCAAGTTGGGTGGGTTATTGGTTGGCCATTTCCCCAGTCTCTGCTCCATCCCTGCATTTTTTCTAGACAGGGTAAATTTTAGGTTGAAAGTTGCATTGGTTGTTTGGTGTTCCTGTAACTCCACTAGGGTTCCTGCCTGGCTATAGGAGGTGGCCTCTTCTGGCTTCATATCCCCAACGCTGTGAGTCACAGCTGAGGTCACCCCATTGATTCTTCGGGATCTCTCTTTTCCGAAGCCTTTCCATTCATTCTCATGGCCATCTGGCCATTTCTCCTGTATCTCCCTACACATGATTCTGACCTCTCCCATTCCCTCCCCATCTCCTCTCCCATCCAATCCCTTCCTCCATCTGCCTCTTGTGACTATTCCTCATTCTATGTGAGATTCAAACTTGTGCCTTCCTTCTTGTTTAACTTCTTCGGGTCTGTGGCCAGGGAATGGATAGATGACTCAGCAGTTAAGAACACTGGCTGTTCTTCCAGAGGTTCTGAGTTCAATTCTGAGCAAGCACATGGTGACTCACAACCATCTATAACAGAATAGGATGCCCTCTTCTGGCATGCAGGTGTTCATGCAGATAGAGCCAGTGCTCCTTTGGTTCTCATGCTCTTTGCCATCTCCCAAGCTACACATTATCGAGTCTTCCCACTATTCTAGGAGGCATCCTAGCAACAACTCTTTGCTTTTTTTCCTTTCTTACCTTCTGTTCTTCATTTGTTAAAGTTACAGATCTTTCTAGTGCTTGCCACAGGCTCCATGTTCCAAATATCTTTTTCTCTCCCATATCCCTCAGCCAACACTATGAACTACGATGATCTGTGATCTCAAGTCTGTTTCAAAACTGTTCACAGATTTCAGTCTCACTAAAACATTAGGCTTCCTTAATTCCTTATGGTCCCCTGTCCATCTATTTATTCTCTCTGATAGTCATACTGTGCAACCCACGTAGGAGGGATGTGATCTGGGTTATGGTTTAGGCAATAGGTGCTCTTATTTTTCAGGACTCAACAGCATAAATATGCACCATTTTCTGTTTCCCATTGTTATGGTCCTATCTCATACTCTGTTGCTCTTGGAGTTGAGTTATTTCCTCAGTGATCTAACCTTTTGTTTAATTTCTACACTACATAGTTGCCAGGTTAGTTTTTACAAGGCAGAGTTCTGATGACACAGTTTCTAGCTGTAAACTTTTTATGCATCCCTATCGACTACAGAGTCAAATCATGTTAAATCTTCCCTGGGATCTGGCCCTACTTCATTTTTTCCAGCTTTATATCCCATTTCGTACTTTTGTGCTTCTCATCTAAACTGAATTGCTTATGAATCTCCACACATCTTCCTTCCTTACCTCTCATCTATGCAGATATCCCACATATACCAGGTTATTTCTCACCTTAAAAATCTCTGCTTCAGCGGAGTTTTTAGTGTGAGTGAGGACATCTGTACTCTATAAATACACAGTGGATGAATGGCTAGGTTCCAGCCTGTAATACCCTTTCCGCTCTTTAGCACATCTAAATCCCGAACAGAATACTTAGTGCCTTTGTCGTGGCAATAAATTCACTGTACACTATATTATATTTGTTTAATGTATGCATCTTATTGCTGCTATTAGATAGTGCTCAGGGCTGTACATGATTTACCTTATCCACGCAATACCAAAACATTTTTCACCTGCTCAGCAACTAAGCACGATGTGGAATAAACAGTATAAAAATGTGTATGCCTCTTTCCCTTTCCCTCCGTCCTCCCTCTCTATGTGTCTCTCTGTGTCTCTGTGTGCATGTCTGTGCTGTGCTGTGTGTGTGTGCCTGTGTGTGTTGAATGTTCAGATCCTGATAGAATGTTTTGATGATTACTGAGTGTACACAAGTCACCTAATACAGTCCTCAGCACAAGGTACCATCTCAGCTTGAAACATAGTATGGACTGGTGTGTAACTGTGTCAAGTTCTTTACAAAGAGACATTAAATAAGGGACCCAGTGAAATGAATCTTTACTCCCAGAAGTTTAGAGTTCCTGGACTAAGGAGGAAAGGATGGTCAGGAATCCTCTGATGATTCTACATTTTCAGTGGTATCCTCAGGACAAGGATGGCTACCCAGAGACCTCCCATGTCTGTTGGGATTAATGCTATGTAATGAGATGCTCTGGTCACTGATGGAGATTGGGTTGTTGGAGTTGGGGTGGCTGAGACATTCATTCATCACAGGGATGGGAAGAATATTAGTTCTATGAATGAAGACACTGAAGCTTCTTATGAACAACTGGAGAAGTTCACAGAGCAGACCTTTGCAGTGGCCATCTCTCTGGGTGCTTCTGTGTGATGAGGAGTGAGTGGGATGCTGCAGAAGGATACCTCTCTCAGTTGGATTAGTGAGCTGACACTCTCAGAGTATGCCTTCTGATAACTACAAGGGTTCCCATCCCCTTCTTTTGGTACCAGTCCTGGGAGCTCTGACAAAGGCAGGAGATTGTATCTTTATTAGACACATTAGCCGCCAAGGGAGCTTGTTCAGGGTTTCACATGGCTCACTGCTGAGCTGGAGGCCAGCAAAACTACTGGGCTCCACATGACTTAATTAGAGACAAGATTTCAAGCTTTGTTTGTGTCCCCAGGATTTGGCATGATGGCACAGCTGGGACTGGGGCATCTTGGCTTCCCCTGTTTAGGTAATTGGTACATCAGAGGGAGGCAAGAGTTATTGGACCAATGATATGCATTCTCTGCTGAAGGTTCTGAAGATCATGAATACATTTCACTGATCATAAATGAGCCATTAGCTACAATCCAGCTAAGGACAGCACTTGGAAATTCTCTTGCCTAAATTCTTCTTTAGGACTTTAGTAGGGTAGTCCAAGCATGATGGTACATAATGATAAGCCAAGCACTCATAGGAAGGTTGCCAAGAAATTGAGGCCAGCCTGAGATACATAGAGAGTTCCAGATTAGACTGGGAAACAGAATGGGAGCCTCTCTCCACCAAAATCAAAATAAAGCCCAAAGCAACAAAATTTTGGAAGGATAAGACTTAAGCCTGACACACCCCGTCTTACGTTAGATGCAGAAGGTGAACTCTTTTACATTATCATCCTCTACTTTATATACATTACAGTGCTATCAGCTTAAACAGAAATTATGACACAAGAACCCAACCTTATCACCAAAGCCCCAAACTCACAATCACTCTACTTCCGTCTTCCAATTTCTGGGATAACAGGTCTGAGGCATGACATTTGGTTATTTATTTATTTTTTACATTTATATAATCTTCCCTTTCCAAGATGACCTACTTCAGCCTTAACCACTTTGTCCTGTTTATTTTCAGCATATATTTTTAAAACACTTGAAATGCTACATACATTTGTTCATTATCTCCCCCAAAATAGAATTGAAATTTCAGGAAAGAAGGGAATGTAGATGCTTTGTTTAGTGCTGTCTCCCCAGTACCTCGAATACTATGGACATGGTAACTGGGGTAGTTTGTCAGTACCTGCTTGAGCTATGAATTGGATGTGGTCATGTTTCAGACCACAGCTAACCTCTATTGGCAGAATCAGTCCTTAGGGAATGAAAAAATTGTGGCCCCATGATACAAATGAACCATCTTACCTTCTGCTCCCTGGTACATGGATAACTTCAGCTGAAAACATTTTGCAGACTAGGATCCCATGAAAATAAATGGGCTTCACTGATCATATAGTTCAATTCGTAAACCAGATTAGCTTGCTACCATAATAGAACCCAGGATGAGTTAGAAAGGAAGATGAAAAAATGAGAAGCTAGAACACAAGGGTGGTTAGGGGGATTGCAGTTTAAGAGATGTGTGCAGCTCATAATATAAAGCAAAAGGAAATGTAGAACGGGGACATCAGGACTTGTAAGTTATTTCCTTTCAGATGTCCTAACATGTTTTTGTGAAATAGCTGTGTGCTCACATGAGACAGACAGCCTGGGTCCTATCCTTTATTGCAATTTCTTGACTGAGTGACATTGGATGAGTTAGTCAACTTCCCTCTAAATGATCTCATATTAGTCATTAAACTGAACTCACATTGTTGTTCTGTGTTGGCTTGCTCCATCACGCATGCGCAAAATGGCAAAAATGGCCTATACCGGGAACAACAAATGAAGGCTGTATCTATTGTTGTAGATAATGTGAAAAGTTCTCCTTTCTTTTCTTTTTTTCTTTTTCATAGTCTATGGAGGCTTTTTATTTATGCTTTACATTTAGAAAAAGAATCCCAGAATTTCCCCTCCTGTATGTTTTCGTCTTGTCTCTTCATGGTCCGTGATGCCAGCCGAGGTTTTCAGCACAATGAACCCAAACTATCGTGATGGGAGCAGATGGTTCTGCCATTTCTCTAAGTTTTTGAGTTGAACATCAAACCTAGGGCTTATAACTCCACACTTGTTCAAGTTATTTATCAAAGGCCCTTTTGAAAGTCTCCCAGATAGAAAAGAAAGCCACATTGTCCTGACTCCTGTGCATACTGTATCATCTACCTGCCCTAGCCAGGAGAGATGGTCTTCTTGGAGGCAGTAAAGAGGTCAAGTTACTGCCTCCAAAGCCTCATGCAACACAGTCACATATGAATGAGCTTTTGGTGACCTAAAAGGTCTTTCAGTTATTGTTATTATTTTTTCATTGACCTGATATCACTTTTTTTTAAATAAGAAAGTGTGCTTAGGTATGATCTATAGATTCTTCATACAGTCTCCCCCTTCCCATGTTTGATTTTTTTCCCCCTCCAACTGCTATACTCTTGTTTGTAGCTCCAGTGCCTGGATAAAGCCGGGGCAATTTTTTTGGATGTCAATCATTTTGAAAGGCAACTTCCTTGCATGACTTGGTAAGATCTGAAAGGAAGATAGTCACAGCGGAGAGGCAGTGGCAAGGCGTCCCTAGGCAGCTGGGAGTCTTGAGCATCCACATGTAATTGCTCTCTTTTATTCGCCACAGCCTGCCTGCTGTGTTCATCAGACTGCCCAGTGGCACAGAAGGTAATCAGGGCCGAGACCATTTCAGAAACTCAGACATGCGCGACCAAAGTTAAAAATATGTTAAAAATTACTGGGATGTGATTTGCTCTTAGAGAACTCAATTTCGGGATAAGAACAAGAGGACGCCCTGCAAAACTGGGCCAGCAGAAATTATCGTCACTGAAGAAAATGCTAGGAGAGCTGTGAACAGTTAATAACTCGGGTGTCCAACTGCCCATAGTAAGTGCTTGCTTAATGTGTAGACAAGGCAGGGAGATTCAGAAGAGCAGGCAACTCAAAGCATTTCCATTTTATTTAAGGAACTCTTTGATCTGTTTCGAAATTTAAGATTCTGCTTTTGACTTCGCTAGATAAAGTTGGAGTTGGAATGAATTATTCATATGAAATATTGCCTCAATAACACTGCATCAAATAAACATAATGAAAAGCTGCCCATGTTATATAAGGGAAGCTAAGTCACAACTCTTTTGAATTGCAAAGTTAGGCACTGGGGTGGGTGGATGGGGGCTAGCCTGTTCTCCAACATCCCTCTATGGACAGTCCTTTAGGATGATACAACACTCAGATCCCTTTTATTTCTGGCTAGACAGGAGTTTGTGGTTTATGAGTTTGAACTACAGTTGTAACCATAACTGTGGTGCTATTAAATCCCACAGTCCATGTCCTCATTCCAACCAAGTCATTGGAGACCAGTGAGTATTTTCCATGACATTGTATCCAATACCATATGATACGTTCCCCAGCTCTCCAGATAATTGTATGCATTATGATATTTTCAATGATTACTATAGCATATCCATCCATATGTATGCCACAAAGAGATCATTACAAGGGAAGTAACACCCTTGCTTATCAACTTATCAATGATGTGTGTGTGTGTGTGTGTGTGTGTGTGTGTGTATGTGTGTTTATGTGCAAGTTTAACACTGTTGTGGTTAATAGATTGAGAGAGAGGAGGGGAGAAGGAGAGGGAGAGGGAGAGGGAGAGGGAGAGAGGGAGAAGGAGACAGAGAGAGAGGATAAACTAGACCTAAATAAGCAGTGTATGTCAGGGGAATTCAACTTAGCTGAAATTCAATAGATGACCCTTAAATTCTTGCTGACAATTCAACTTTAAGCAACTGTGGTTCAATAAAGGTAAAGGAAAGAGCCGAGTCAGCATGGAGAAGACAGGAACTCAGAGTCTGTTTGTGTCCTCTGTCCTTGGAACACACGAGGTCCTACGGGAGCAGGCCCATCTCCTTGAAGTGGATATTCAGTGGTTCTTAAGCACTATCTCGGGGTCACCAAAGGACTTTTTGAAATTGGATTCTCAGATCACACTCTCTACCTAGATTGGTCTCTGGCACCTACCCACAGTGAAGGGGGGTGAAGGTAAACGCCAGCTATGAAGGTCTCCAGGAGGCAGCCTTGGGTAGAGTCACCATAGTAAGCTGCATGTTTGTCTCCTCTTGAAATCCACATGTCCATGTGCTGATCCGAAGTGTAATGATCTGGGGGAGATGGAGCCTTTTCGGATAATTAAGTTTAGCTCAGGCCTAGAAGATAGGTTTTCCTTGGAGTAGTGCTTTTATATGAAGGAGACAATAATGGTCCCTCTCTTTGTTCACATGCACCAAGGGAATGTACATGAACAGACAAGGGAACATATGTGGTACCTATAAGCATAACAAAGCTTGTATCGGCCTCCAGGTTCTCTTAGTATCCCAAGTACCCATTATATACATCTGAAAGCCTCTACCCTAACGTTCTGGTTTCTCACCTCCCCAGGCTGCTTCTCTTCCCCCAGATATCCATTTGTTCTTTTTATAAAGGAAAAAATTTCCCCTGCCCTGAATACTGTCACGATCCTTCCTCCCTCTTATTCTCTCATATTCTCTTTCTTTCTCTCACTGTGGCTATATGGTTCTGCTCTCTTCTCCATTTCTGAGTAAAAGTCAGGAAATGAACTCTTACCAACTTTGGCCTTGGATTCCTTAATCCTCAGAATGGTGAGAAGTGAATGTCTGCTCATAAGGACACCCATTGGAAGGAATGTTTTCATGGTGGCTTGAACTGACTAGGATACTGGTATACGGGTCTACTTCAGATTCTGCGTTTATACAATGGTAATAGCAGCTGTGCCTGCCTCTTGTGGTGGTTATGAAGATACACTCAAGGCTGCACAGTGAACTCATGCCTGTATGATGACTGCACAAAACACTGGAGAGGAATGTGATGGGATGGGATCTGGGCTTTATGGGTCCAGAGCCTATGCTTTTCATGTTTGGGTAGAGGTGTATACAAGAACAGTGGCACATGCTAGTTCTATCATAGAAGCTTGTTCTGAGAATGAGTGAGGATATATACATAGTTCAAATTATGCTTACATTCATAATTTGTGACTCTCCTTTTTCCTCAGGGTTGTTGGCCACTGTCCCATGAGGATGAAGGGAACAGAGTCAATGAACAAGGTTTCAGACAGTCCATGATTAGGAGTGGTAATAATAACATACTGGGACCTGCTTTGGGAAGACAGATAAATTTTACTTGGGGGTGATTCAAAGGTTAAGAGGGTAGGAATATCCAGGCGGGCGAAGTTCATTGGCTGAAGGCTAAGGGACTGAGGTACCTTCTTAGCATGGGGAGGTATTTCAGCAATCCCAGGTGCTGGTTGAAAGGGAGAAAAGAAATAAAACATATAATCTAACCAAGGTTACCTGCCATCCTTCGGGCAGATGCATGTGTGTGTGTGTGTGGTTTGAACTCCCCAGACAAGGTCAGAGAAACAGAACTCCTACTGGCCAAGGGAGTCCACCATTTTGTGCCAAGCTCATAATGGTAGACTTTGACCTTAATTAGCAGGGCAACGTGCATTAAATAAAAACATGAATAAAAACAGAGGTTACAGTTCTCATAACCTAAAGCCAATACAGTCCAGAATGCAGCTTTGACCACGAATATAGGTTGTTCATCTTTGTCAGTATGACAGGGTAGAGCTAAACCAACCAGTTTCCCAAGCTCAGCTTGCCTTCAAAAGAATTTGATTGTATAATAACCACCCAAGGAAAGGTCAAGCCAGGCTTGGTGGCACACAACTGTAATGGTGGTCCTTAGCGGGATGAGTCAGGAGAATCAAGAGTGCCAGGTTAGAGAGTGGGGAGCTACTCAGTAAGACCATGCTGCTGGGAGAAGAGGTCAGAGTACCCCCTCCTCTGTGCTGCATAGCACTGTAGACTGCAGTCACACGGAACTCTGTAAGTTATTCCTTTTGCTATGTCTGCTGATAGGAATGGAACCCAGGGTCTAGCACATGCCAGACATGTACCTTACCATTGAGCCCCATCCATGCCCTAAGCTGACTTTCGTATCACATCTGATTTGGAGTCTTCTAACTCTTAAGCTTCTTTCTCATATGCATGGTAAACTTTTTTTAAAAAAATTAACTTCATTTTGTGTGATTTTTGATATATTAAATAAGTAAAAGCAACATGGTAAAAATTAACTTATGTTATGTGACTATTATATGTAAATACAGTAAATAGGACAATGATAATGGTAGCTTATATAGGAGGCTATATGTTTGACATTTTAAGGATGTGTTCCTGCCTCCCAGAAGGTAGCTTCTGCTTCCTGATGCCAGTACCATGTGAAATGCTCTTTACGAGCTAAAAACAAACCCTTATAGGGCACTTGATATAACGCAGGTACAGTTTTGAGTGTTTTACATATACAATTGTCAACACCCTAGAGAGCTGTCCTTATCATTGCCATTTTACAGTTGTGACACTCAAGAACCAGAGGGTTATGTCATCTGCCCAATGCCACATGCCAGAACTGTGGTTGAATCTGGGCATTCTATCTCCAGGACCATCTTGAAACTGTATCTATTGTATGACATTCCTTCAACAATACTCTTATTAATTCTTTGAGAATTTAATATAATAAATATATTGTAAGCATATTTACTCCCTCCCAGTCACTTCCCATAACCACTTTCTCCACCCTCCCATCTCTCCTGATCAACCTTTTGAAGTTACTTCTTTTGTATTATTGTTTTCCCCACTGAGACCAGCTCTTGTTGGGAGTGCGCCATGCACTGGCATGTGGTCAATCCACCAAGAATCACATCACTAGAGAGAAATGCCAACAGCTTCCAAATGGCACTACCTCTTTAGCTAGTGGTAGTGTTCCATGTACGCCTTTCTTCCCTGTGGTGGTTTGAATGAAAATGGTCCCATAGGCTCATAGGGAGTGATATTACTAGGAGACATGGCCTTGTTGGAGTAGGTGTGGCCTTGCTGGAGGAAGTATGTCACTAGGGGTGGACATTGAGGTTTCAGAAGCTCTACCTAAGCCCAGGTTTCTCTCTCTCTCTCTCTCTCCCACCCCAGTACCATGTCTTCTTGCACGATGCCATGATTCATGTCTTCTTGCATGATGCCATGCTTCTTGCCATGCTGACAATGGACTAAACTTTTGAACTGTAAGCCAGCCCCAATAAAGTGCTTTCCTTTATAAGAGTTGTACTTGTCATAGTGTCTCAGCAATAGAAACTCTAACTAAAACACTTTCTGTGTGTTGAGATGTTGTCTGGCTCAAGTTTGTGCAGGTCTTGGGCATGTAAAATATTTGTATAATGTAATGCTTAATAAATACTCACCCAGTGAAGGACTAAGTCTTCCTTTGAACTCCATGTTTACAAGACAGCATTATGAGACTAGACAGAACTGTCTGGCTTGCTTAGCCACAATATTTGCAGAGCCCACTGGGAGAAGGAAGATTAACCTCTTCTAGGGTTGAGTCTCCTTACTGATTGTCCAATTCAGAATGGTCAGCCTTGAAACCATATATACATCACTAACAAAGACAAACCATATATATATATATATATATATATATATATATATATATATATATAAACATATACTATATAAACATATTTATTATATAAATAATATTTATTTTATAAGTAATTATATACTTATACATTATTATTTATATTTTATTACATAAATATTTTATTATAAATATGTTATATATTTACAATATATTGTAAATGATTATTAAAATATAAATTTATATATTTATTTAATTTATATTTAGGTTTAATTTTAAACTTAATTTTGAATTTTGAATTATTAAATATAAAATATATAACACACACGTATATATTCACATACATGTAACAACAATAATTGAAAAAAAAGAATCTATCAACTTGTGGTAAGGCACAGGAGGGGCTTGAGGTAGGTAGCTGGAAGGTGTTGGAGGGAAGAAAAGGAGGGGAGAAGATGTAATTCTATTTAAATTAAAAATATAATAAATAAAAAAGAAAAGAAAAGGATGCTCTCCTTAGCTTTGGAGGATGTTTTAAACAGCATATAATATTTTAAGGCTCTTTCTTTCTTGTCCCTTCTCTTTTTCATACCATGTGTAGTGTCCCAGGTATTCTGCTAAGTTCTGGGTATTCAGCAGTAAACAAGATGGCATGGGTTGGCTCTTAGAGAGTCGATGGTCTTGTGAGGGAGAGAATATGAAAATGGGAACAATGGTCTTGCAGTGTAGTGAGGGAATAATTGCAGAATTCTGTATGAAGATCTAGGGTGCTTAAGTCTTTTTATAAAATGGTGCTACAGCATTTTCTATGACCAGTGAGCTTTGTCAGCTTCCTCCTGTAGACCTGAAGTCACTCCCAGATGTGAATGCTATGCAAACAGCTGTCAGTCTAGAGAGTTTAGGAGGAAAACCTGTGTGTGTCCCATACAGAGATAACACGTTACTTTTAAAAATATTTACATCCATGCTTCATTGATTCTATGTATGTACAGGGATGACAGTAATGATCAGCTATGTGCAGTGTGTGCTGGGACAAAGGGGAAGAAGAATGCCAAGGAGGAAATGCATGGTTAGAGACAGTATACTTCAGAATGTAACTTATATAGTCATAGCATTAGTTAGCTAGACAGAGTGATGAGTGAAGATTTAGGAGGCTTTCAGGAAGAGACAACATGTTGGACACAAGCCGGGAGGCATGGCAGAATATGGCTTGTTGTAGAAACTGATAAACTGAAGGGTCCATATTTTTCAAGAGGAGAATGGAGAGCAATGGCAGCTGAGCACCTGAGATAAGGTGACAGAATTTACAGAGATAATAAAGGCTGTGGACCCCATGCTTGGACCAGTGTGGTCTGTTGTGGTTTCAGAAACATGATGTGGTTAATAATTAGAAAGGATCACTCAAGTGATAGTCTCTACAGGAGCAGGGATGGAGGCAAAGCGATGTAGGAAGGAAATCTGAAGGAGGTGATGACACCTGACTGTGGCCCACACCAGGGTCAGTCTCTAGGATGGAGGGATATGAGCAGAGTATTGGATGTGAGTGGTTACCTTAGGAAACTCTTAAAAGGGAGCACCAAGGAACTGAGCATGCTTAACCTAGAGGGGAAGAACAAAGGCATGAGAGATGTTTTCAAATATTGACCATAGTATAGTTTTTCAAATGCCATCCCCCTTATTTTATTGCCTCCCCTTGAAAAAAAAAGAAAGACCAGCCAAGAACACATCTATTAAAATACTATGTTGAAACAACAAAATAAGCTAACTAAAGATTTTGTTTGCATGGTAGATCTGGGAGAGGTGTGAGGTTGTTTCCCAGCCAATTATTGGCTGCAAATCCAGGAGTAAGGAGGAGGAGGGCTGCTGGAGAAAGTGGTACCCAAGCTCTAGCTGCCTGCTGCCTCTGCCAGGTATAGGATGGTGCAGGATACAGATGTTCTGGTCTGGTTCTTCCTCCCAGCCCCACGTCCACAGAAATAAGACTCAGACTCAAAATATATTTACAAGTACCGTGGCCATATAGCTAGGCTCTTCAGTGACTAGAATCATAACTGAAGATAACTCATTTATTTTAATCTACATTTTGCCACATGGCTTTTTACCTGTGCTTGGGTACTGTACTGGCTGCTTTTGTGTGTCAACTTGACACAAGCTGGAGTTATCACAGAGAAAGGAGCCTCCCTTGAGGAAATGTCTACATGAGATCCAGCTGTAAGGCATTTTCTCAATTAGTGATTAAAGGGGGCAGACTAGCACATTGTTTGTAGTACCTTCCTGGGGCTGATAGTCTTGGGTTCTATAAGAAAACAAGCTGAGCAAGCCAGAGAAAGCATGCCTGTAAGTAACATCCCTCCATGGCCTCTGCATCAGCTCCTGCTTGCTGATCTGCTTGAGTTCTAGTCCTGACTTCCTTTGGTGATGAACAGCAATGTGGAAGTGTAAGCTGAATAAACCCTTTCCTCCCCAACTTGCTTCTTGGTCATGATGTTTGTGCAGGAATAGAAACCCTGACTAAGATAGGTACTATACATCCATTTCATTCCATCTTCCTGGGCAGATCTTCCTGCACCTAGCTCTATCCCAGAATTCTTTCTGCCTTCCAATGTCCCACTTTCTATACTACTCTTTCCTATTGGCTATAGGCTTTTAATTGACAGATAAAGCACCCATACAATACATAAGATAATCTCTCTAGAGCAGGACATGTACATTATGAGCCAAGGGGAATTCATGATGCCTTGAAGGTACAAGGGGACAGAGATCAGAAAGCAAAGATTGACAGCTGATTTTCTGTCAGTTGCTTGTATGGGGAGTGTTTTTCATTCTTGGATATGTTCAAATACTCCTCGTCCTGCATCTGCTAGGCAGATCTTTCCTGTTGAGGCTGCATCTGTCATCCTTAGGGTCCCCATGCTGTCAGTAAACGCAGTATCTAATGGCCTCTAAGGAGTAACATCTTTCTCCCAGAAGACCCCATGTCTAACATGTTGACGTCATGCCATTACAAGCCAGCATGAGGGGGAGTACCGGATGATCTTCACAGAACCTTTCAGTCTTTCCCGAGACTATTGTCTCACTGTTCCAGAATTTTCCATCTGATTACTGTCTTATGCTACAGTCTACAGACAGCATCTTTGCATCTCAAAACAACATTGGATAAGGAATCCACATTTTATCAAGCTAAAGCTTCCTCATGAGCATCACCCCCACAACCCCAGCCAGAGAACTTTGTGTTGTAATTCAATTCATGTTTTCAATTCAGGGAGTAAAATTCCAAAGGACAGTGCAATCTGAACCTTGCTTCTAGTTTGGCTCTTCAACAATCAAGGGGACCAATGTGAAGACAAGACTCAGAGTGTACACAAGATAGGAATGTTGGTTACAATTCTACCTGAGAACCTTTGTGTGTTCCCTATAATAAGTACAGATGGCCACTCTGGCCACTCCCAAAGCCCTCAAATTCATTTTACTTACATCTGAGTTTTTACCAAGATTTGCTAAGTAAATAGAAGCCTTTTGGTCCACATGTCACCCCCTTGGGGTTATGCTTTTTAAAAGCGTTCTCAACAGGAAATACATTTCATTAGTGTTCAGAAAAGAAATTGGTGAGATGACAGATTCCATGATTTGATGGAAGCTCGATTATAATTGTATAACATAATCTAGCAAGTGCAGACGAAATCCTATTAAGGCCCAGAAATCCAATATCTCATCTCTATGACTTTTAATTGATCTCTACATATATTGTCATTGCAGTCAAATATTTGAGCTGATTCCAGTACATATAAACAAATGTAAGCACATTAACTCTGTTAATACATTTAACAAGCAATCTGTATTTCCCATTAGACCGTCTCTGGTTTTGCCTTGGCATAATTAAAGATATCATCAATGATAGGCCTAGTGTGTTATTTAAAGGATGTATGCATTGAAGTCTTGCTTTTATCATTAACTACATAGTAACATAATCTGCATAGCCATCATTTAAAAAAAAAAGTAGACTTTTTTCCTCAGAAGCAAATGTGCACAGTGATGGAGAAATAGGTCCCTTTAGAGTGGTGTAGAGACTGCATCTAGAGAGTCAGATACCCAGGTATTATCTTTTGACTTTTCTTATTCTGTTTTACAGTCTTCTATAACACCAGTGCTCTACTATCTGTTGCACAGATACTAGCTCCTTGCCTGGCTAATTACTGGCTGTTGCTTATAAAACTTGGTGCACTCAGGGTCATGATGCTCTATGAGAGATAAGTTCAGGGGTGTGTATGTTTGTGTGTGTGTGTGTGTGTGTGTGTGTGTGTGTATGTGTGTGTATGTGTATGTGCGCGCGCGCGTTAATCAGAAAGTGCTTGTCTTACACATTTCTGTAACGTTAAGCCCTGTGTTGGCATGTGCTTCAGTAAAATTTACGGACTGACTGAATGAATGAATGAACACTAGCCATTTGGCTATCGTGTGGAGAGTGAGGAAGAGATGGACTGGGTTCACCATCATAACCCATGCTATTATTTTTAAAGGAAAAGAAAGCATTGCCAAGGTCCTCTGAAAACACACCCTTAATGATATGAAGCCAAATGCCTTCTCTCATTCTTAATGAAACAGAAGTGACTCAGAATGTGACAGTTTCCTTGAACTTGCCCATTAGGCCAAACACAGTACAGAAATGATTCTGTGAGTGAAGTGCAGGCAGAGATATAATTTGATAGTTTTCAGCCCGATCAAAGTGGGCGAGATTTGCGTGCCATACAAATATGACATTTGAGAATGTTTTTTATGAATCCTCGGATAACATTAAACCCTAAACCTTGCTGTAAACAAAAACAACTTTTAATATCAGCCATGACTAATCCTGTGCCTTTGTTCATTAGCTAGAACAAACATTCTGATTTGCCATCAAATATCTAAAATTACCATCAAAGCCCTAGAAAATTCCTCCCTTGCTTGAGATCTTATCTCAACACACACCACGGATAAGATTCGTTCCTTTGATAGACAATCTCCACGCATAGGTGACCTCAGTAAACAACCTTTTCCGAGTGACTTTTAGCAAATGAGTGGCTTATTCTGCGGTTTATCTGTTAAAGTGCATCCCTTTTGAAATCGTCTTTGCATATATTAGCATATTCTTGGGTTGTTTCCACATATTGCTTTCCTTGTTTCTTTAGAGGGGCTCCTCACTCCACTCAACATTTTATCTGGTTTGCTTTTGAAAAGAAACACTTCAGGCATTCTTTAAAAGATATATAATTTAATGTGCATTAAAAGGATAGTAACAACAAGGATAAATAACTCGCAGGTGGACTTAAGATGGCACCTTCATAAGGGACAAGGTTCCCACAGAAAGACTATTACCGCTTATACTACTCAGTGTTTTCTAGAGGAACAGAATCGATAAGATCTCTCTCTCTCTCTCTCTCTCTCTCTCTCTCTATCATCTATCTATCTATCTATCTATCTATCTATCTATCTATCTATCTATCATCTATCTATCTATCTATCTATCTATCTATCTATCTATCTATCATCTGTATCTACCATCTATTATTTACCAATTGTCTATCTGTCTGTCTATCTCTCTTATCTATCTATCTATCTATCTATCTATCTATCTATCTATCTATCTATCTATCATCTGTATCTACCATCTATTATTTACCAATTGTCTATCTGTCTGTCTATCTCTCTTATCTATCTATCTATCTATCTATCTATCTATCTATCTATCTATCTATCTATCATCTGTATCTACCATCTATTATTTACCAATTATCTGTCTATCTGTCTGTCTATCTCTCTTATCTATCTATCTATCTATCTATCTATCTATCTATCTATCTATCTGCCTGTCTATTTACAGAGTGAGGGTTTATAGAGTGGCTTACAGGCTGTGGGTTAGCTAGTCCAACAATGGCTGTCTACCAATGGAAGGGCAAGGATCCATTAGTTGTTCAGTCCACAAGACTGGATGTCTCAGCATTTCTTATGTATATACTTAAATCTCAAAGAAGTAGGCTCTAATGCCAGTGAAGGAGCAGACTTGCCAGCAAGCATGAGAGCAAACAGACAAAGAGAGAAATGGTCTCTTTTCTATATCTTTTATGTAGGCTTCCACAGAAGGTGTAGTCAGGATTAAAGGCATATCTTTCTATCTCACAAGATCCAGTTTAAGGAAAAGTCCCTCAGGTGTATGTGGTCACCTGGGTTTTACTTAACTCCAGGCATAGTCACCTTGACAACCATGAATAGGCATCACAATGCTCTTCCTTTTCCACCACTAAAAATGCCTGGGACAGGAGGAGGAGAAGCCACTCGAGAGCATTAAATATTCCTGAAGCAAATGAAGTCAGCTTCAAGGTGGCAGCACCCTCTCTCTGATCAGTGACCTTTCCCTTGGTTTTCTTGTTTGCACAAGCGCGAAGATTTTGACATATTCCCCTAGACTCTTTAATTCCTCTCCATTTGGCACATTCCCAGCAACATAAAAAAGAGAGAAAGAGGGAAGCTCTTATTTTATCTTGGAACTGCTTAAATATTTATGGTCTAATTTGTTATTGGCTTCATGTGAAGTTTTATCAAAATATAGATGGAAAAGTTTAAAGGTTGCTCCTGGGAGAGCATTTAATCCATTTAAAAATAAATTTCTAATGGCCAGATTTTCTGGGCTTAAGCATGAAGCTATGAAGGAAAGCAAAACCAAAGAGGTCTGGTTTATACTTTGACATTTGTAGACGATGATAAAGAAAATTTGGTAATGAAAATGCTAATCAAATATCATTGGGAATGCTCTTTCTTTTTTTTTTTTCATTTTGGAAGTCTCAACTAGATTTCTATTTTAATTGCTTTTTATTGGCAAAAAGAAGAGCAAAGCTTAATTAAACAGCACCCTAGGTTAAACCCATGGGATCTTTTTTGCCTTCTGTTTCTTACCTTCCATTTCTATTTTGTTCTTGGTACATCTGTGCTTTCTTAGGCACTGGATGTTGTTTCTTCAACATATAGTGACATGCTATATGCAGGGTGCAGGCAATATATACAGTGAATGACTGAGTATCTACTGGTGAAAATTTAAAGACTAAAAGGAAAGATGAATTGAGGCAGATCACATACACATATGGGCCATATGACCATCATTTCTCTGATCTTATTCTTGAAGATGCACAGAGTATTTCTATTCAGCCTTTAATAGTTGCCTTTGTGACACACATGGTGTCTTTCTATCTGCAGAACCTGTTGGCTTTGTCACCTTGACCAGAATTTATTTAACAGTGAGATTTTTGTGGCCTTATCTCACAGGGGAGATTGCTGAATGGATGTTTCGAAATTCTAATCCCTGGCAAAGTAAAGGTATTTAAATGGTTTTATAAAGATGAGATAGTGTGTCATGCACTTTGATTGTCGAATTATTTCTATTAACTTAAGTAAATTTCCCATACTTCAGCCTTCATTCAGTCCCACCTTCATATATGAGTATAATGAGCACTAAAATATAAAATTTTAATTAAAAATTATTTTGAGATTTCAGAGATAAGTATGTTTCCACTTTTTCCTTTCCACTCTTCCTCCACTGATATCGTCCATGTCATCTGGACTCTCTCTCAAGTTCCTGACACAGCTTCTTTCAGTATGGTCCTTACATGTAGAGGAATTTTAATCTAGCAACATGGCTCCTCTGGCAAGGGATCACATCCAAAGACCTTCTAGGTCTATGTAACCTAGCTGGGATGATACACTTTAATCCCTTTGGCTGGAGTACAGACACACTCTTAGTACACACCTTTAGTTCCAAAGAATGAAGATAAAATTAGTTTGTAGAAGGAAGTGGCCATGTTGGAAAGTGACATCTAATTGAGGGGCAGAAAAAATGAAGAATCAGAGAAGGATTTGGCAGAGCAAGTCAGAGATAAAATACACCTAACTCACCCAAGAATAGCACAAGAAAGAGAGGCTTCTTAAGAGCAGTGCAAAGATAAAGAGAGTGAGTCAGTTCTGGTCTGTAAGTTGAGTTCAGTCAATCAGTGAGTGCAGGCAGTTTGAGTTGAGTTTGAAGTTCATTGCAGAGGCAGTTTTACTGGGATAGTTTTACAGAGACTTTTTTTTATTTGTTAGGTATTTTCTTCATTTACATTTCCAATGCTATCCCAAAAGTCACCCACATGCTCCCCCCCCATTCCCTTACCCACCCACTCCCACTTCTTGGCCCTGGCATTCCCCTGTAATGAAACATATAAAGTTTGCAAGACCAAGGAGCCTCTCTTCCCAATGGTGGCCAACTAGGCCATCTTCTGATACATATGCAGCTAGAGACACGAGCTCTGGGGGTACTGGTTAGTTTATATTGGTGTTCCACCTATAGGGTTGCAGACCTCTTTAGCTCCTTGGGTACTTTCTCTAGTTTCTCCACTGGGGGCCCTGTGTTCCATCCAATAGCTGACTGTGAGCATTCCACTTCTGTGTTTGCCAGGACCGGCATAGCCTCACAAGAGACAGGTATATCAGGGTCCTTTCAGCAAAATCTTGCTGGTGTATGCAGTGGTGCTAGCGTTTGGAGGCTGTTTATGGGATGGATCCCCAGGTATGGCAGTCTGTAGATGGTTGATCCTTTCATCTCAGCTCCAAACTTTGTCTCTGTAACTCCTTCCATGGGTGTTTTTTTTTTTTCATTTTTATTAGGTATTTAGCTCATTTACATTTCCAATGCTATACCACAAGTCCCCCATACCCACCCCCACTCCCCTAGCCCCCCACTCCCCCTTTTTGGCCCTGGCGTTCCCCTGTACTGGGGCATATAAAGTTTGCAAGTCCAATGGGCCTCTCTTTCAAGTGATGGCCTATTAGGCCATCTTTTGATACATATGCAGCTAGAGACAAGAGCTCCAGGGTACTGGTTAGTTCATATTGTTGTTCCACCTATAGGGTTGCAGTTCCCTATAGTTTCTTGGGTGCTTTCTCTAGCTCCTCCATTGGGGGCCCTGTGATCCATTCAATAGCTGACTGTGAGCATCCACTTCTGTGTTTGCTAGGCCCCAGCATAGTCTCACAAGAGACAACTATATCTGGGTCCTTTCAGCAAAATCTTGCTAGTGTATGCAATGGTGTCAGCGTTTGAAAGCTGATCATGGGATGGATCTCTGGATATAGCAATCACTAGATGGTCCATCCTTTCATCACAGCACCAAATTTTGTCTCTGTAACTCCTTCCATGGGTGTTTTGTTCCCAATTCTAAGAAGGGGAAAAGTGTCCACACTTTGGTCTTCCTTCTCTTGAGTTTAATGTGTTTAGCAAATTGTATCTTATATCTTGGGTATCCTAAGTTTCTGGGCTAATATCCACTTATCAGTGAGTACATATTGTGAGAGTTCCTTTGTGATTGGGTTACCTCACTCAGGATGATGCCCTCCAGGTCCATTTATTTGTCTAGGAATTTCATAAATTCATTCTTTTTAATAGCTGAGTAGTACTCCATTGTGTAAATGTACCACATTTTCTGTATCCATTCCTCTGTTGAGGGGCATCTGGATTCTTTCCAGCTTCTGGCTAATATAAATAAGGCTGCTATGAACATAGTGGAGCATGTGTCCTTCTTACTGGTTGGGGCATCTTCTGGATATATGCCCAGGAGAGGTTATTTCTGGATCCTCCGGTAGTACTATGTCCAATTTTCTGAGGAACTGCCAGACTGATTTCCAGAGTGGTTGTACAAGCTTGCAATCCCACCAACAATGGAGGAGCATTCCTCTTTCTCTGCATCCTCACCAGCATCTGCTGTCACCTGAATTTTTCATCTTAGCCATTCTGACTGGTGTGAGGTGGAATCTCAGGGTTGTTTTGATTTGCATTTCCCTGATGATTAAGGATGTTGAACATTTTTTCAGGTGCTTCTCTGACATTCGGTATTCCTCGGGTGAGAATTCTTTGTTCAGTTCTGAGCCCCATTTTTAATGGGGTTATTTGATTTTATGGAGTCCACCTTCTTGAGTTCTTTATATATATTGGATATTAGTCACCTCTCTGATTTGGGATAGGTAAAGATCCTTTCCCAATCTGTTGGTGGCCTTTTTGTCTTATTGATGGTGTCTTTTGCCTTGCAGACGCTTTGCAATTTTATGAGGTCCCATTTATTGATTCTCGATCTTAAAGCACAAGCCATTGCTGTTCTATTCAGGAATTTTTCCCCTGTACCCCTATCTTTGAGGCTTTTCCCTACTTTCTCCTCTATAAGTTTCAGTGTCTCTGGTTTTATGTGGAGTTCCTTGATCCACTTAGATTTGACCTTAGTACAAGGAGATAGAAATGAATCAATTCACAATCTTCTACATGATAACAGCCAGTTGTGCCAGCACCATTTGTTGAAAATGCTGTCTTTTTTCCACTGGATGGTTTTTGGTCTGTTGTCAAAGATCAAGTGACCATAGGTGTGTGGGTTCATATCTGGGTCTTCAATTCTGTTCCATTGGTCTACTTGTCTGTCACTATACCAGTACCATGCAATTTTTATCACAATTGCTCTGTAGTACAGCTTTAGGTCCAGCATAGTGATTCCACCAGAGGTTCTTTTATCCTTGAGAAGAGTTTTTGCTATCCTAGGTTTTTTGTTATTCCAGATGAATCTGCCGATTGCCCTTTCTAATTCGTTGAAGAATTGAGTTGGAATTTTGATAGGGGTTGCATTGAATCTGTAGATTGCTTTTGGCAAGATAGCCATTTTTACTATATTGATCCTGCCAATCCATGAGTATGGGAGGTCTTTCCATCTTCTGAGATCTTCTTTAATTTCTTTCTTCAGAGAAATGAAGTTCTTGTCATACAGTTCTTTCACTTCCTTAGTTAGAGTCATGCCTAGGTATATTATATTATTTGTGACTATTGAGAAGGGTATTGTTTCCCTAATTTCTTTCTCAGCCTGTTTGTCCTTTGTGCAGAGTAAGGCCATTGACTTGTTTGAGTTAATTTTATATCCAGCTACTTCTCTGAAGCTGTTTATCAGGCTTAGGAGTTCTCTGGTGCAATTTTTAGGGTCACTTATATATACTATCATATCATCTGCCAAAAGTGATATTTTGACTTCTTCCTTTCCAATTTGTATCCCCTTGATCTCCTTTTGTTGTCTAATTGCTCTGGCTAGGACTTCAAGTACAATGTTGAATAGGTAGGGAGAGAGTGGACAGCCTTGTCTAGTCCCTGATTTTAGAGGGATTGCTTCAAGCTTCTCACCATTTACTTTGATGCTGGCTACTGGTTTGCTGTAGATTGCTTTTATCATGTTTAGGTATGGGCCTTGAATTCCTGATCTTTCCAAGACTTTTATCATGAATGGGTGTTGGATTTTTGTCAAATGCTTTCTCAGCATCTAATGAGATGATCATGTGGTTTTTGTCTTTGAGTTTGTTTATATACTGGATTACGTTGATGGATTTCCATATACTGAACCATCCCTGCATCCCTGGAATGAAACCTACTTGGTCAGGATGGATGATTGTTTTAATGTGTTCTTGGATTCGGTTAGCAAGAACTTTATTGATGATTTTTGCATCAATATTCATAAGGGATATTGGTCTGAAGTTCTCTATCTTTGTGGGATCTTTTTGTGGTTTAGGTATCAGAGTAATTGTGGCTTCATAGAATGAGTTGGGTAGAGTACCTTCTGTTTCTATTTTGTGGAATAGTTTGTGAAGAACTGGGATTAGATCTTCTTTGAAGGTCTGATAGAACTCTGCACTAAACCCATCTGGTCCTGGGCTTTTTTTGGTTGGGAGACTATTAATGACTGCTTGTATTTCTTTGGGGGATATAGGGCTCTTTAGATCATTAACCTGATCTTGATTCAACTTTGGTACCTGGTATCTGTCTAGAAACTTCTCCATTTCATCCAGGTTCTCCAGTTTTGTTAAGTATAGCCTTTTGTAGAAGGATCTGATGGTGTTTTGGATTTCTTCAGGATCTGTTGTTATGTCTCCTTTTTCATTTCTGATTTTGTTAATTAGAATGCTTTCCCTGTGCCCTCTAGTGAGTCTGGCTAAGGGTTTGTCTATCTTGTTGATTTTCTCAAAGAACCAGCTCCTCTATTGGTTGATTCTTTGAATATTTCTTCTTGTTTCCACTTGGTTGATTTTGCCCCTGAGTTTGATTATTTCCTGCAGTCTACTCCTCTTGGGTGAATTTGCTTCCTTTTGTTCTAGAGCTTTTAGGTGTGTTGTCAAGCTGCTATCGTGTGCTTTCTTTAGTTGCTTTTTGGAGGCACTCAGAGCTATGAGTTTTCCTCTTAGAAATACTTTCATTGTGTCCCATAAGTTTGGGTATGTTGTGGCTTCATTTTCATTGAACTCTAAAAAGTCCTTAATTTCTTTCTTTATTCTTCCTTGACCAAGGTATCATTGAGAAGAGTGTTGTTCAGTTTCCACATGAATGTTGTCTTTCTATTATTTATTTTGTTATTGAAGATCAGCCTTAGTCCATGGTGATCTTATAGGATGCATGGGACAATTTCAATATTTTTGTATCTGTTGAGGCCTGTTTTGAGATCTATTATGTGGTCAATTTTGGAGAAGGTGCCATGAGGTGCTGAAAAGAAGGTATATCCTTTGGATTTAGGATAAAATGTTCTGTAGATATCTGTTAAGTCCATTTGTTTCATATCTTCTGTTCGTTTCACTGTGTCCCTGTTTAGTTTTTGTTTTCATGATCTGTCCATTGGTGAAGGTGGTGTGTTGAAGTCTCCCACTATTATTGTGTGAGGTACAATGTGTGCTTTGAGCTTTACTAAAGTTTCTTTAATGAATGTGGCTGCCCTTGTATTTGGAGCATTGATATTCAGAACTGATAGTTCCTCTTGCAGGATTTTACCTTTGATGAGAATGAAGTGCCCCTCCTTGTCTTTTTTGATGACTTTGGGTTGGAAGTCAATCTTATCAGATATTAGAATGGCTACTCCGGCTTGTTTCTTCCTACCATTTGCTTGGAAAATTGTTTTCCAGCCTTTCATTCTGAGGTAGTGTCTATCTTTTTCTCTGAGATGAGTTTCCTGTAAGCAGCAAAATGTTGGGTCCTGTTTGTGTAGCCAGTTTGTTAGTCTATGTCTTTATTGGGGAGTTGAGTCCATTGATATTAAGAGATATTAAGGAAAATTAATTGTTGGTTCCTGTTATTTTTGTTGTTCAAGTTGGCATTCTGTTCTTGTGGCTGTCTTCTTTTAGGTTTGTTGAGGGATTACCTTCTTGTTTTTTCTAGGGCGTGGTTCCCGTCCTTGTATTGGTTTTTTTCTCTTATTATCCTTTGAAGGCCTGGATTCGTGGAAAGATAATGGGTGAATTTGGTTTTGTCATGGAATACTTTGGTTTCTTCATCTATATTAATTGAGAGTTTGGCTGAGTATAGTAGCCTGGGCTGGAATTTGTGTTCTCTTAGTGTCTGTATAACATTTGTCCAGGCTCTTCTGGCTTTCATAGTCTCTGGTGAAAAATCTGGTGTAATTCTGATAGGCTTGACTTTATATGTTACTTGACCTTTTTCCCTTACTGCTTTTAGTATTCTATCTTTATTTAGTGCATTTGTTGTTCTGATTATTATGTGTCGGGAGGAATTTCTTTTCTGGTCCAGTCTATTTGGAGTTCTGTAGGCTTCTTGTATGTTCATGGGCATCTCTTTCTTTAGATTTGGGATTTTTTCTTCTATAATTTTGTTGAAGATATTTGCTGGTCCTTTGAGTTGAAAATCTTCATTCTCATCCACTCCTATTATCTGTAGGTTTGGTTTTCTCATTGTGTCCTGGATTTCCTGGATGTTTTGAGTTAGGATCTTTTTGCATTTTCCATTTTCTTTGATTTTTGTGCCGATGTTCTCTATGGAATCTTCTGCACCTGAGATTCTCTCTTCCATCTCTTGTATTCTGTTGCTGATGCTCGCATTTATGGTTCCAGATTTCTTTCCTAGGGTTTCTATCTCCAGCGTTGCCTCACTTTGAGTTTTCTTTATTGTGTCTACTTCCCTTTTTAGGTCTAGTATGGTTTTGTTCATTTCCATCACCTGTTTGGTTGTGTTTTCCTGTTTTTCTTTAAGGACTTGTAACTCTTTAGCAATGTTCTCCTGTATTTCTTTAAGTGAGTTATTAAAGTCCTTCTTGATGTCCTCTACCATCATCATGAGATATGCTTTTAAATCCAGGTCTAGCTTTTCAGGTGTGTTGGGGTGGGAGAAGTGGGAGTGCTGGGTTCTGATGATGGTGAGTGGTCTTGGTTCCTGTCAGTAAGATTCTTATCTTTACCTTTCTCCATCTGGTAATCTCTGGATTTAGTTGTTATAGTTGACTCTGATTAGAGATTGTTCTTCTGGTGATTCTGTTACCGTCTATCAGCAGACCTGGGAGACAGGCTCTCTCCTCTGAGTTTCAGTGGTCAGAGCACTCTCTGCTGGCAAGCTCTCCTTTTACAGGGAAGGTGCACAGATATCTTGCATTTGGACCTCCTCCTGGCCGAAGAAGAAGGCCCCAAACAGGACCTTTCCCAGAAGCTGTGTTGCTTTGTCAGGTCACAGAAGCTGTCAGCTTCTGTGGTGCACACTCTCACCTGTGCAGACTATGTTCCTAAGTTCAGTGGAGTCCGGGAACCAAGATGGCTCCTGTCGCTCCTGAGGCAAAGGGCTCCAGAGCTGGGCAGACTCCTGTCCTCTGGCCGGAAGGGTGGCCGGCTGTCTGCGGCCTGAAAAGGGTGCTGCCTCAGCGGCTCTGTGGCTCCCGCCTGTTCTGGAAGCTGTCAGCTTCTGTGGTGCACATTCTCACCTGTGCAGACTAAGTTCCTAAGTTCGGTGGAGTCCCAGAACCAAGATGGCTACCGCAGATCCTGAGGCCAAGGGCTTTCGAGTCAGGCGGACACCTGTCCTTTGGCCGGGAGGGTGGCCGGATGTCTGTGGTCTGAAAAGGGTGCTGCCTCAGTGGCTCTGTGGCTCCTGCCTGTCCCAGAAGCTGTCAGCTTCTGTGATGCACATTCTCACCTGTGCTGACTAAGTTCCTAAGTTCGGTGGAGTCATGGAACCAAGACTGGGGTTTTTTTTGTTTTTTGTTTTTTTTTTAACTAGATATTTTCTTCGTTTACATTTCAAATGTTATCCCCAAAGTCCCCTATACCCTCTCCCTGCCCTGCTCCCCAACCCACCCACTCCTGCTTCCTGGCCCTGGCATTCCCCTGTACTGGGACATATGATCTTTGGAAGACCTCTGCTCCCATTGATGGCCAACCAGGCCATCCTTACAGAGAAAATTTGAAGGTGAATACAGAAGAAGCCAGAGAATAAGAGGTGAATGTATTGCCAAAGTTGGTATGAGGCCAAGTAGAGCAATTCAGTGAGAAGCTAAGACAAGCTGGTTTGAATCAGTCAGCTTGGAGATGAGTTCCAGCTAGAACAGATGAATTTAACCAGCCATCAAAAGTTCGGAAAGAGCTAGAAAGGGTGAGTTCATTCAGCAGGAAGTCTCTGACATGACAATTACATCTGGCAAATAAAAAACTATCATGACTTTTATTTTTCTAGAAATGTACCCACAGATCTTTTCTACCCTGAAGGTAGGTTCTGGCTCAGAGCTAGGTCTACTTCAGCTAGGACAGGTAGCCCCTGTCCTTTATGTAGCATGCTCTGACATATCCTTTCTACAAGTTTCATCTTCCTGACCCATGTACCAGTGGTAGGGCTTGCAACAGAGAACATGAGATGGTTCCCAGGTTAGGTATTCTTGAAGTTGAGCTTCCTCTACTGTACTCTTATGAGAAAGCTTTAGAGGTTTGGCAAGGATGATTGTTTGATATTTGGAATAGAGCCATAGGGTATTGGAAAATCTAGAGTGGGGACTTTCCAAGTCTTACCCATGTTTTACCCAAATCTAATAGCAAGTTTCAGTGCAGCTTCCTAGTGCCCCACCAGGGCCATGTTTGCTGTTTTTTTTTTTCAAGTGCCAGACATACACAATATATTAGGATTCATGAAAGAAACAAGACTTAGCTCAAACTAGAGAAATTCTCTACTACTAATCTACATGCCAGATCCTAAGAGCATGAATACACTTCATACAAGGACTAAATCAGGCAATTACACAGGCTGAGAAGTCCTGTGGGTTTTCCATTTGAAATCTAGGGGGGATGGTGGAGTTTGAAGGTCTGAGAATTGGAGAAGCAACACTTTAGATTCAGAAGGTCTAGGAACCAGGAATGCCAAGGGCAGAAGAGGATTTGTGTTTCAGATCCAGTAGTCTGGCAGAAAGGAGAAAGATGAGAAGGAAAGTGTGAGGAGAATAATAGAGAGGTGAGGGGGATGGAGAAGGGAGGAGGGGGATGGGAAAGAGTTGAAGAAAGAGTGAGACTAAATATACTCCCTCTAATTCAGTCCTATTCAGGTTCTCAGTGGACTGGATGATGTACACCTTTACCATGGAGGACCACCTACTTTACTGAGACTTCTCATGGCCTAGTTAAGTTGACATATAATATTAATCATCCATAGTCTTCCTGAACTGCATGGTTACTTACTATGGCCCTGAAGAGACTGAGCTTGTCAGCTCTTGCCCAGGCCACTGCAATATCCAGCAGTGATATCAACAATATTGGGAGAAAGCAAGGCTACCATTGTGTATCTTACAACTCCAGGAAGTAATATACTTCCTGGTTAGTTGGAACTAAGGCCTATAGGTCATGCTGCCAAGACAAGGTATCTCTTTATTCTCTCTCTATGAACTTAAAAGTTTTATATTCCATACTCTAGAGCAGAGGTTCATAGTTTATGATCATTGTCATACATCTGGTCTTAGACCCATTCCCCCCAATGTACACATGTGTATGAGATTTAGGTGCATGATATGTTGGCACACCTTAACATTCCTCTAATTTTTTTATCATACACACACACACATACACACACACACACACACACATAGAGAGAGAGAGAGAGAGAGAGAGAGACAGAGAGACAGAGAGAGAGACAGAGAGACAGAGAGAGAGACAGAGAGACAGAGAGACAGAGAGAGACAGAAACAGGGAGAGAGAGAGAGAGAGAAACAGGGAGAGAGAGAGAGAGAAACAGGGAGAGAGAGAGACAGAAACAGGGAGAGAGAGAGAGAGAGAGAGAGAGAGAGAGAGAGAGAGAGAGAGAGAGAGAGAGAGAGAAACAGAGACGGAGAGAGAAGCAACATATTACTCTGTAACCCAGGGTTGCTTCAAACTTGTGTGATCCTCCTGCTTCTGTTTCTTGAATGATGGGATTATAGGCATGTATCACCATGCATGATTATCACTTATCTTTCAAATGTGAGGTATATTTAAAATGTGTATGTATGCACATTTTTATAGAGTGTGTGAGGAATGTGTGGAGAGAATGGATAGGTTAGGGAGGACTGACCTTGATAATAGAAAAGTTTTATTCTATTTAATAAAACCACCAGTTTAATAAAATGTCTACTAATGTACATTTATATATAAATATTTATTATCCATATTTTAATAAGACTATCACCTATCATCTATCTACTCAAGTCATCTATGTATGTGTGAATCTATCTATCTATCTATCTATCTATCTATCTATCTATCTATCTATCTATCTATCTATCTATCTATTATCTATCTACCTATCTCTATTTATCATCTATCTGTCTAAATTCTTCTATTACCTATTATCTATCTAATCTATCACTCACCTAATATTCTGCCAAGGCCTCTCTATGGCTGGGATGTAGCTCAGGGCAGAGAAATCCATGTACAGAACAAAACAAAAACCATGGCTGGTGTGTGGTACTTACTTGCAATCCTAACACTTGGGAGGTGCAGATAGAAGGATGAGGAGTTCAGAGCAAGCCATGGATACATTTAGAGTATGAGGCTAACTTGGGCTACATTAGACCCTGTCTTAGGAAAACAACAAAAGAGTCTATTACTCATGGTTGTTATTTCACTTGGACAGTCCTACTTTGAGAGTAGGAGAGGTATTTCTAGAAGTCCTACAAGTCACTTGTCAACAGGGCAAGAATTAACATCATAAGAATAGGGCCTTATTAATACCTGCCAATGTTAACAGCAATTACATTAGCCAGATCTGTTTACTATCTCAGTATCTATGAAAAATTCTATCTTTTCTTAGAAATTACATGGCTTACATATACAATGCCTAGCAACCATGGTAGCCAAATAATACTGAGTAGTAAAACAGAAACAGGAAGTTTTTCATTACAGTCCTAAGGATGTGCCACTGCTTTCTTGATATAAAGGAATACACCATCTGCCTAATGTGAAATTTTTATTCATTGAGATTTTTATATACTGTAATTTGATTATATCCTACCTCTCTACCCACTCCTAAATTTCATGTCTGCTTTTTTGTTTATAATCCACTGAGCCAAATTTGCATAATCCATGTACTTTTGGGCATGGGTGCATCTTCTGGAGCAAGGTTGACCTGCTAGAGATTACACCCTTAAAAATGGACATAGTCATCTTGCTCTGGATGCCAGAACTTCTCAGAAACTCCTCAGTTAGGGATGTGCCTCACGAAGTCTTCCAGACTTCATGCTAGAATGTTGACTGGATTGTATTGTGCCAGTCTTGTGATATAGACAACCATAGCTTCGAGATCAAGAGTGCACAAGTCCAGGCATGCCCAGAACACACTGTTTCACTCTGGTCCTCTTTAAACCCTGGCTCTTACAATCAGTCATGGGAATAATGCCACCACATTGCCAGTCAGCATCATTTATGGTCGGAACTATGATGGTATCTGATTGTCTTGAATCTCTGACTTTCGTTCTTGATTAATGAAAACATTCTTGGCAAATGTTTTCACTCTGGTTTGCCTTGTACTGGTCCAAGAATTTCTCCTCTAGCGGCACAATATGAATGCCACTGGCCGCCCTTCAGTGATAGTACACCAGTTTTAGGGATAATGTGTGATGCAGATGTCTCATTTCTGGCTGAGCAACTGTCAGAACCATCAGAACCAGCACTTTGACCAGTAATGAGTTTCTGTGTTAAGTGCTATCTACTGTAAAAGAAAACTCCACTACTTCTTTGATAAAGACTCAGAGTGAAATTAATCTATGGGTTTAGAGAAACTAATTTGGAGAACAGTTGATACTATGTCTATTTGATAAAATATTAGTAGTAGGTTAACCCTTGGGGCATATGGGCTCCCTAACTATGGCTTCCTGGCCAGATTTACAGTATCAGTCATGAATTTTCTCCCATAGAGTAGGCTTTAAATCCAATCAGACAGCAGTTTGTTACCTCTCATAACATTTATGCTAATATTATACCAATGTATATATCTTAACAGTCTGGTCATTATAATAGCTCACAGGGTGCACAGTTGAATAAGATTATTAGTGGCTTTTTTCCATTAGCCACCTACACAGGACCTTCTAGTACAATGAAAGTTAGCTTCAGGAAGGATGTCTCTTGGTCAGTAACAACTTGATATCTCTATGTATCTCAACCAAAGTGTATGATGTTTTCAATAATAGGGTCTTATAATTGAGTTCTGATGGCAACCAAGAAGAGTGACAATATCCTGAATTATTCTGGGAGTCTCCAGGACACTTTGGACCAACAACTTGAGAGGACACATCCTGCACTGGGTTTTTAATCCTGAGATCTATGGTTTCTGGGAGGGACATCATCCTTTCTGTAGGAATTTCTTGTTCTTCCTTTTTTTCAGAGAGCAATAAAGGCCTGGAATCTGGAGCCTTGGTATCCCTGCCATGACTATAAATTAAGGCCAAGGGGATTAGACACCATGACCTACCAACTACCACCCAGTGAATCAACAATAGCAGCTGCCTTCTCAGACTTAGGGTTTAGACTGCCAGTTAAGTTTTATCTATCTATCTATCTATCTATCTATCTATCTATCTATCTATCTATCTATCTATCTATCTACTTATTTTCAGCACTCACAATGGAGTACAGATTCTGGCAGATACAGGTAGGCCGTCTGGAAGCAGGTGAAAGAGAACTTGGATGGCCTCCCTGACTCATGGTGCTGTGGGCAAAAGCAACTGTTCAAGGCTTGAGGACTTTAAGCCGTGTTCACCCCAGACATGCCTGGGGACCCTGTAACACCAAGACCTATGAGACATGTCTTTGCTATTAATGCAGAATCAGCGGCAGCTCCAGCATTAATCCTGCAGGCTGGAGATAAATGATGCTCAGTCTCTGCCAGGGTGAATCTGTACCCAAACAGCATTAATACCTATTTATATTTTTCTATCAATATTTCATAAATTTGAAGAGAAACAGCTTGAAAGAATTCAAATGATTTTTCTCTGTATGTGTTTCAGAGGCATCAATTACTGCTGTGGGGCACCTTCAGCATTGCCTAAAGCTGCAATAAATTCCCTAGCTTTAACTTTGAAGATTTGAGGAATGCTAATACTGAGAAGTGTATGAATTATTACTCTTGCTCTAACCCAGCAATGTGCCCCCAAAGAGTAAACACAGGCCTTATTTCATTCGGGAGTGGATGAAACTTCCCCTGCTTGAGTAAAGGGAGATATGACAGTGCACCAGGGGGGCATGGCAGACTTTTTAATTGTTTTAAATTCAGGTTTTCGTTGGGTGAAGCTGCTGAAGGTTCTGGAAGAAGAACTGTAGTCACTCACCTTTTGTTTTTTTTTCATAAACATTTCAAATTTCCCAAGTTACCCGATTCATAAAAGAATATTATTCAGCAGGTGAGTTAGTTGTGCTTAGTTCCATTCCACAGATGTGGACTCAAAGGATAAAGCATTTCTTTCTTGATGGGCTTATCTCTGACTTCTTGGTAGACCAGAAAGATGAAACCTTCCATTCAAAGTTGATGTGAAATTGAGTGTCTATCAGCCATGCCTACTACCTTGTTGACCCTGGGATTTGAAAAGACTTAAAAACACAATGTGACCACCTGCCAGGTCTTCTGTTCTTACCAACAACTATAGGCATATTTGTAGCTCCATTTCTGTGTTGTCCAAATCAAACCATTAGAGAGAGGAAGGAGATGAAGAAGGAGGGGAGAAGACATTGATATAAAGGGTGTGGCATGTTGCTGTTGTGGTCCACAACGCACATAGCTTCAGAGACTCTGTGAAAATTTTCTGTAAGATGCGTGGGTGGGAAGATAGCTTTAGAGGAGCTGAAGTACCTGCTCTGTCATAGAATAGTAACCATTCAGAGGAGCAAGTATTCCAGGCCAGTGATCTTTCTAAAGCTGTGGCTTAATAAAGAGTTTGGTCTATGAAATGATATAGAAAGGATAAGGAACAGGCTTGTATGAACTGTTTCTGCCTTCCTGGTAGTTCCCAAATACCCAGGTCACATTCTAGTTCCACCTACAATGATTTTATGGGGGGGGGTCACAGTTTGAAAAATTAAATTGTTTTTATTATTTGACTTTCTAGTGCTTTCTAATCTTCTTCCATCCAGCTTTGTTATGCATACAAGTTTGCAAGCAATCCTATACTCTAAATGTTCTCTAGGAAGATGAAAGAATTAAGAGATGACTTGCATTTTGTAAAGATACAAAGTAAGTTGGTAATAAATGAGATAGCAGAACTTACTGAAGCAGTTGTTATCTAATTGACTGTATTTGAAAGAGATACACACAACTGGGTGTTAACAAGATGTTGTTTTGTGTGAAAAAAAATTGCAACCCCTGAGCCCTGTCTAGCTCCATCCCAACAAGGGCCAATTTCAACTTCAGTAACATTTTGCTGGCCTGAGCATCCTCTTCTGCACTGCATGCTTCTGACATTTAATTTTGTATCTGGAATTAGATTATGGAAGAATCTCACTCTGTTGGGGTATTGATATAAATGGCTTCCTATTTGTTTTGTTTTTCTTTAATCATGAACCCAGATATGTTTCATCAAAGATTTTCTAGTTTCTTTAAAAAAATGATGCTTATTCAACTATGCACATTAGTTTTTCTCTGTATCAATATTGTTAGTGATAATATAAGCTTTGTGATATAAATATTCTGATGAACCACATTTGGAGGGAAAGAGACCCATAAGGAAAATTCTCAACCCATGGAATAAAAAATTCTGCAGTGAACTTGGGGGATGCTACCCACATTGGTCAGCTTTCATCACAGTGACAGAATCCTTGGCATGATGTACAGCAAGTGAAGGTTCTTTTGACTCATGGTTTTAGGTTTTAGGTTTCAGCTCTTGGTCATCTGATCAAGTCTGATCTTGATCCTGTGGCCTTCTGATGAGAAGCACCATCTTTCTGGTGAGAAGCGGATGGTGGGAGAGATCTGTTCACGTCATAGTAGAGAAAGGGGAGCAGGGCTAGGATTCCAATATTCCCTTCAAGGCCACATTCCCAGTAATAGTTCCTTTCCACTAAACTTCACTTCCTGAGAGTTCTAGTGCCTCCTAAGAGGCCAGGAGGCCAGGGAGCAAGCCTCCAACGCACAGGCCTTTGGGGGATATTTCAGATCCAAATTACATCAGTATGCTACAATTCCCTTTATTGCTGTATCCATGACTCCAGGTATTCTGTCTCCTTCAGGGCATTTGCAGCTGTTAGAAAGTGTAGCTTGGTTGAAAGCTCCACTGTCAAAATTGATTTAAGAAAATTTTAACAGATTTATTGAGACATAATTCACACACCATCTAAATCACCTAATTTTATTTTAAACTCTTTGTGTGTGTGTGTGTGTGTGTGTGTGTGTGTGTGTGTGTGTGTGTGTGTGCAGGTCAGGAGACAGCCTCAGGTGTTGGTCCTCATTTCACAGTGTATTTGAAATAGAGTCTCACTGTTCAATGCTACCTGTGCCAGACTGGCTGGCCAGTGGTTTCGGGCATTATTCTTTCTCTGCTTCCCATCTCATATCATAATAGGAACACAGTTATTTATGGTGCCACCACATCTGGACTTATCAAACTCAGGTCTTCATGTGTGTGTGGTAAGCACTTCACCCACTGAGCTGTATCCCTAGCTTCTCACTTCCAGGATGTGTGGGGTGGGTTGGGGTTCAGTATGTAGATGGAGCTGTGTCACCCCCACTATTGTTAACTTTTAGAACCTTTCACCATTCCTGTCCCCACAAGCAGTTTCATCCTGTTCCCCAGGCACCAATTTATCTCAAATCTCTTGCTGTTTCTATTGGCTTGGGGTATTCTGGATATTTCATGTAAATGGAATCACAAGATATGTGCCTTTCATGGTGTTCACTGAACATATCACCTCCAAGTTTCACCTATGTTGTTTGTGATTTATATTGGAATTTCATTCTTTCTCAAGTACAGACTTGAATTCATAGTATGAAAATGTACACTGCATCTTTCTGCTCTTTAGCCTGCAGATATCTGGGTTGTCATTGTTTGGTAATTTATGGATTATGGTGAGTGGAATAAGAAATGACTCCCATGGGGTCATGTGTCTGAACACATGGTTCCTAGGTGGTGGTGGACCTCCAGGTGAGGAGGTTTTGGAATGTCTAGGAACTGGAGCCTTGCTAGAGGAAGTGAATCACTAGGGGCAGGATTTGAGGGTGTGTAGCTTCTTTCTACTTCCTGCTCTCTCTCTCTTTTTGATTTCCGAGTACAGTTAAAAATCTCACTAACCGGTGGTTTTCTGTTCTTGCTGCCATGCTATGCCTTCCATACCATAATAGACTCTATTCCTCTGGAACTTTCATCCAAAATAAGCTTTTTTTCCCCTTAAACTGTGTTTAGTCATGGTATTTTATCACAGCAACATAAAATTAACTAATGCAGAGATCATGCATGGAACATTCATTGACAATTTTTTTTTGCATGGATATATGCATTTACATTTATTTGTTATATGTCTCAAATTGGTGTTGTTATAGTTATCTGTTTAAAGGGCAATGCTTGGTTTGACTCATCGATAAGCTGCCAGAATGTGTTCCAAAGTGGCTGTACCATTTTATATTTCCACCAGTGTTGCATGGAGGTTTTAAAGTTTCAACATCTTTGTCAACACTTGTAACTATCTTCTTGTCAGTAGCCATCTTAATGGAAGTGATGAGGTATGATGTGGGGTTTTGGTTTATATTTCTCTAGTGGTTTGGCATCAGCCAAATGGACTTATTGAGATGATGAATAACTCTTAGGAAAATTGTCTTTAAGATTCTTTCCCATTTTAAATGACTTTTAAAATAATTAATGTTTAAATTAATGTTTATTCACTGTTGTATTTTGAATACAACATCCAATTAGGTATTATATGCAAGTATTACTTCCTTCCTGTTACTTAATTTTTCACTTTTTTGACAGTCTCAGGGTTGTTCAGCTTTCAACGCTGTCTAAAAATACTTGCCATGATCAACTTGAAAGAAGGGAAGGTTCACTTTGGCTCAAGGCACAGAATTTCAGCTTTGATGAATGTCAGTTTATTTTTATCATATTACTTTTGGGGCAAAGATTTACCTTAGTGCATGCTAAGCACATGCTGCACCGCTTAGCAACACTCCAGCCTATCCCTTGTGTTTCTGTTAACGTATTAAAGAGGGCCTTCATCTAAACTAGTGCCATGGAGATTTACCTCCCTAATTTCTTCTGACGTTAGTTGCAGATGTTGTATTTGGGGGATATTCATCACTTTTTAGTAAATTCCAGACCTAGTGCAAGGAAATGGTCCAACTTCCTTATTTTGCATGAGAAACTAGTTTTTCTGTTCCCGGCTGTTGAGATTTATTCCACCACTGAGGCTTTTCGGCTGCCTTGCCAGAAAGTAGTTAACAACGCTTTTCTGAGTTTGCTGGTTCACCCCATCCGCTTATGTGCTTGTCTTTAAGCGAATGCCTTCTCCTTTTGCTGGCTCTGAGATAGCTCTCATGCACTTTACACAGTTTCCTTTGTTTTGTTTGGTTGCTGAAGACAGGGCTTCTCAATGTAACCCAAGCTGGTCTCCAACTCACAATGCTTCTGCCTCTGCTTCTAGAGCGTTGGAATTGTTGGCTTGTATCATATCCACCTTGCAGTAGATTTTTAAAATGATGAAGTGTAAGCCTGCCAACTGATACTTTTTAAAGATTATTCTGTCTTTTCCAGGTCTCTTACAGTGTTTTTTGTTTGTTTGTTTTCAAAAGATTTTAGAATAGCTTTGAGAACTTTTGCAAAACTGTCAGTACAGATTTTGTGTGCATACATGTGCAAGTGCATAGTTGTATGCAGGTAGGTGTGTTGAATGCTGTGTGTGTATGCACATGTTCATCCATGTGGAAGAGAGGCAAATCTCATGTGCCATTTTTCAGGAGCAGAGTCCTGCCCTGGGACCTAGAAGCCTCAGGAACCACCTTCTTTACTTCCATAGCAATGGGATTGTGAGTGGGCACCACAGACCCTGTCTTTTTACCTAGGTTTGAACCAGGCCTTGGGTTTGAACTCAGGTCCTCATGCTCAAATCACTATCACTTTACTGACTGAGCTATTATTTCCCCAGGCTCCTGGTTAGGATTTTTTATTTTTAAATAGTGAATTGAAATGAATGTATAGATAAATTTTGGGAGAATGTTTGTCCTAATATTATTGTTGGTTGTCTAATCCATGTAGATCTTTTAAATTTGATTTCTTTGTTTTAAAAGATGTGGTATCTGTTGTTATCTCTCCCTTTTCATTTCTGATTTTGTTAATTTGGATACTGTGTCTCCTCCACCCATTAGTTAGTTTGGCTAGGGGTTTATCTGTCTTCTTGATTCTCTCAAAGAACCAGCTTCTGGTTTTGTTGACTCTTTGTATTGTTTTCTTTGTTTCTATTTGTTTGATTTCAGCCCTGAGTTTGACTATTTCCTGCATTCTACTCCTCTTGGGTGAGTTTGCTTTTTTGTTCTAGAGCTCTCAGGTATGCTATTAAGTTGCTAGTGTAAGATCTCTCCAGTTTCTTTACAAGGGCACTTAGTGCTATGAACTTTCCTCTTAGCACTGCTTTCATTGTGTTCCATAAGTTTGGGTATGATGTGTCAACGTTTTCATTAAATTACAGGAAATGTTTAATTTCTTTCTTTATTTCTTTCTTGACCAAGTTATCATTGAATAGAGAGTTGTTCAGTTTCCACATGTATGTGGGCTTTCTGTAGTTTTTGCTGTTATTGAAGACTAGCCTTAGGCCATGGTGATCTGATAGGATGCATGGTATTACTTCAATCTTCTTGTTTTGGTTGAGGGTTGATTTGTGACTAATTATATGGCCTATTTTGGAGAAGGTACCATGAGGTGCTGGGCTGAGAAGAAGGTGTATTCTTTGGTTTTAGGGTGAAATGTTCTGTAGATATCTGTTAAATCCATTTGGTTCATAACCTCTCTTATTTTCACTGTGTCTCTGTTTAGTTTCTGTTTCAATGATCTATCCATTGGTGAGAGTGGAGTGTTGAAATCTCCCACTATTATTGCGTTGGGTTCAATGTGTGTTTTGAGCTTTAGTAAAGTTTCTTTTATGAATTTGGGTGCTCTTGCATTTGGGGCATTGATGTTCAGAATTGAGATTTTTCTCTTGGTGGATTTTCTCCTTGATGTATATGAAGTGTCCTTCTTCATCACTCTTGATAACTTTTGGTTGAAAGTCTATTTTATTGGATATTAGGATGGCAACTCCTGCTTGTTTCCTAGGACCCTTTACTTGGAAGACCTTTTTCCATCCTTTTACTCTGAGATAGTGCTGTCTTTGTTAGAAACACATTCAAGTGTGTTTCTTGTATGCAACAAAATGCTGGATCTTGTTTGCATATCCAGTCTGTTAGTTTCTGTCTTTTTATAGGTGAGTTGAGTCCATTAATACTGAGAGATATTAAAGAGAGAAGACTGTTCCTGGTGTGTTTGGTTTTGTAGGTGGCTTTATGTGCTTGTGGCTCTCTGCTTTTGACTTTGTTGTGAGATGCTTATTATCTTGTTCTATCTTTGGTGCAGGTGCCTTCCTTGTGTTGGTGTTTTCCTTCCAGGGTCCTCTGTAGGGCTGGGTTGGTAGATAGATACTGTTTAAATTTGGTTTTGTCCTGTAATATTTTGGTTTCTCCATTCCTGTAATATTTTGGTTGATTGAGAGCCTTTTGGGGTATAGTAGCCTGGACTGGCATTTGTATACTCTTAGAATCTGCATGACCTCTGGCCAGGGTCTTCTGGCTTTCATAGTCTCTGTTGAGAAGTTTGGTGTAATTCTGATAGGTCTACCTTTGTATGTTGCTTGGCCTTTCCCCCTTGCAGCTTTTAATATTCTTTCTTTGCTGTGTGCATTTAGTGTTTTGATAATTATGTTATGAAAATATGTTCTTTTCTGGCCCCATTTATTTGGTGTTCTATAGGCTTCTTGTACCTTTATAACCATTTCTTTCTTTAGGTTGGGAAACTTTTCTTCTATGATTTATAGCTACCTGCCCAAAGGGTGATCCAGCTCAAGGGGAAGTCCCAAGGCCTGACACTATTACTGAGGCTATGAAGCACTCACAAAAATGGACCTAGCATGACTGCATTCTGGAAAACCCAACAAGCAGCTGAAAGTCAGATGTATATATTTGCACCAAACCAATGGACAGAAGCAGTTGTCCCTTGTTGTTGAATTAGGGAAGGCTGAAAGAAGCTGAGGAGAAGAGTGACCCTGTAGGAGGACCAGCAGTCTCAATTAATCTGGACTCCTGAGATCTCTCAAACACTAGACCACCAAACAGGCAGCATACACCAGCTGATATGAGGCCCCCAATACACCATCAGTAGAGGACTGATGGGTCTGTGTTCATTCAGAGATGATGCACCTAATCTTCAAGAGACTGGAGGCCCCAGGGAGTTTAGAGATTGGGTGGAGTGGGAGGTGGGGACATTCATGTGGAGACAGGAGGGTGGAGAGGAGGTATAGGTTGTAAAAGAGTGGGAGGGTGGATTGGGGAGGATAAAATATGGAGTGTAAAAAAATAAATTAATTAATACAAATATGATTGAAAAATAAAAGATGTGCTATCCAGCTTTTAATATTTTTATTTATTCTCTGAGAGTTTCCTACAGGCAAACAATGTATTTTAATAGTTGCCTCCCACTCCTACCCTTTAGCTTCTCCTAAGTTAATTTCTTCCTCACCAAGCCCACTTAAGAAAGGCTCTATACACACATTTGTGGGACCATTGGTGGGATCATGGTTAACAGACCAGAGGCCACACTCCCAAAGAAAACTGCCTCCCCTTCCTCTAGTAGCCATTAGCTCATAGTATCTCCTCAACAAGGAATGGGTGTTCTTGTGTCACTTCCCCATCCAAGCCAGAACAGTGACTGCATTTGATCTTACATAGGTCATGAACCAGAGCAGGTCTGTGTTTGTAGGTGCAAGGGTCCAGTTGTGACAGGAAACACTGTTCCACCCGACCTTCCTCCCTCATCTCTGGCTCCCTCATTTTCATTTTTCCCTCCCTACTTCCTCCTTCCTTCCTCCTTCCTCCTTCCCCCTTCCCCCTTCCCCCTTCCCCCTTCCCCCTTCCCCCTTCCCCCTTCCCCCTTCCCCCTTCCCCCTTCCCCCTTCCCCCTTCCCCCTTCCCCCTTCCCCCTTCCCCCTTCCCCCTTCCCCCTTCCTCCTTCCTTCCTTCTCATGTCTCCTGTGATGTTCCCTGAGCCTCTGGAGACTGGAGAGTGATTCATATGTCCTATTTGTAATGACACACTGTATCGGCACCTTCTCTCTTCCCTATCAGTTGTGAGTCAAAGAAGCCTGCTAGTCAAAGAAGCCTCTCTGATAATGGCTGACAGCTGCACTCACCTACGGCTCCTGAGACACCCATCTAGAGAGCAGTTTAGTGTTCTGGATACAGGTTTGGTGTTCCTTTGTTAAATTTATTCCATATGTCATTTTCAATGGAGTTATTTTCTCAAATTCATTTTCAGGTTGTTTATTGTTTACAGAAGTATAATTGGTTTTGCAGAGTGATATTGTTTCCTGAAGTCTTACTGGTTTTGTTTACTAATTATAATTTTCCAGCAGATTGATTAAGATTTTCTCCATAAATGATTATGTCATCTTCAAGTAGATATGATTTTTTCCTTATATCTTGCTGCATTCTGTTTTTTGTTTTTGTTTTTATTTTGTTTTTGACTAGAACTTAAGTTCAACAATGAATAGAAATGGTCTGAACAGATACAATGGCCTTTGTCCCCCATCTATATTTTTCCTTTTCCCTCTGTCCTTGTCTCTCTCCCTTCCTGGTGTTCTTCATCCTTAAGACCTTAAGCCTCATCACAATCAGACTGTAAGAAAGACACAATTTACAATCCATGTTTATCCAAATTTCAGTAGAAATAATTTACAAAATTTGGGGATCTAGGAAGTATAAATATGGAAACTGGGCCCCAGCCTCTCTGGCTTCTTAGAACCCCAAGAAAGAAGTTTAGGTTGATAAGAGTTAAATAATAAAGTATTTTATCATAGAGTGCTGGCCTTCCAAATGTCAGGCTGAAGTGTAACTCAATGAAAATGCCCTGACCCAGTATGGATAAATTCCTTAGTTAGACTCTGGGTACTGCCAAACTCTCAATGTGTGTGTCTTTCTCTCCATCTCTCCTCAATTCTATGGTCTAAAGAGGACTCTACCTTCTTGGAAATTATGTATTTACTGGTTTCAATGTTCCACATTCTAGATTTGGCCCAAATCACAAGATTTTAATTATTTTAAATTAATAAACGTGACCCACAATGCTGCTGATGAGTATAAAAAAAAATTCTAAAACAATAACCAATGACTATGGTGATTTCCTTTTCCAAAGTGGGTTTTTCTTTTGTTGTAAGACTATACATGTATTGACTATTTTCTATGCCTAGATGTAGTAAAATTTCATTTTTATAGGTATTATGCACTTTATTCTTAAAGTACTAATTTGTTTATATTTACCTCCCAAATTATTTGTGCTAGTCTGTATCAGGAAATTGTATAACAATTTTGTAATTTTCTTTATTAAAAAATAGCTGAAGCAGTTGTTTTGAAGCTAGTGGGTGATGAACCATCTCTAATTCAACATGTTAATCATGAATGCTTGGGGGGATTGTTTCAGAATCAAAGGAATTAAGAAAAAATATTATTGCCTTAAACAATAGATTTTCATTTTTGTGTGTACTTTTCTGTTTAGCTCTAGAAATGGGACTAAAGGGACTCTTACATTTCAAGAACATAGTCAATGGACAAAGTCCCTTATCAGCTTTCAATCTAGTCCAAGGAGCTTCTCTCAGAGAGGTTGAAATAAGTGCCAGAGAACAGAAGAGGTGCAATATGATTCAGTGTGTAGGAGTCATACAGGGGGTTGATATTGAAAATAACTGTATGTATAACCTGAGTAACAATTTTCTGCTTTGGTCTCCATGCTCTTTATACATGAACGTATTTCATCATCAATTTCTGCTGACCCAGCTAATTATAAAACACCTTGAGGACAAAGATTTGCTAGGATCATATGTGCTCTGAGTAACTTCCATTTTTCTTTTGTACCTAATACTCATAGTAGCCACTAAACAAATTTTTGTTCAACTTCGTTTAGGACTAGTGTGAAGAGCCATTCAATTGAACATCATTATACAGATGCTCGGGGCAATGATACTGATGACAGTTCAGTCACTTTGGGTCTTAAGATCCAGGACTCAGCACAGTCATAGGTGCTGAACCACATGTGTCTTTGGGTCTTATCAGGAGTTAACTTTTAGAATATGAGATGTTTTGTCACCAGCTGGAGACACCCTTTTACCTGCCCCGGACTTTGTTTTCCTTCTCCCCACTCTTTCCTCAGCCATATCTCTGTACATATCCTCTGAGTCTATCCTCAGGTATCAGCGTGTGTGGCTCTTACTAATGTCGTTTCCTGAAGATGCAGGCTTCATCCTTGACTCCCAAGCTGCCAGACTGGGCTCCATCAAGAATCAATAGTCTCTGGGGACCACCACTTATGGTCCTTTCATTTGCTGAGTGACTTTGCTTTCTTCCTTTGTGGATTTGTTATTACTGTGTGATCTGTTGGATTGACTTGCCCAGGAGTAAATGTTTCTCTGAAGTTTGCAAGGATTTCTTTTCTCTTCTTGATCTAAACTTTAATTATACAACTAGCTCTCCCTAAGCTAGACCCTGAAGCCAGTCCATGCACTGGCTAACTTACTTCCATGCCTACTTTACTTTTTCTTATCTTCTTCAGTCCATTGCCATGTGACTAATGTCTTGAAGTCTCAGTGGCCACTGCCATGTTCATCTTTTGTAGTAAATGGAGCTTCTAATCCAGCCAAGATGGAAATATGTATTAAAGATGAATCTCTCTCTTTCTCTATTTGCAAAATGTCTTAGAAAGTATTAATGCTGTGTCCAAGAATAAGTCTTTCTTTTAACCCATTTATCAATCCATCCAACATGTACTTATTGAGGACCCTCTAAATTAAGCCATAAATTTCAGGCTTAAATTGTGATTGGGAAAATAAGCCATACAAACACTTTGTAGATAAAACACTACTAATTTTATAGCTTGTAATATGATAGCATGAATTCTTCATTTTTGGCTATAAAATGATGAGTTATATATTTTCAATCATGGAGGTAACTTTAAGGCTAAGCATATTTAAGTTCAAGTGATAAAAATATAATCTCAACTCTATTAAATGAGATTTTTTAAAAGGGAGCTGTCATGTGCTGAGCACTTTACATACTTTATGAGAGATTTTATTATTAACTACAATTTAAGTATGAAAATAAGAAAATGAGGCCCAAGGAAATTAAGTAACATGTCCAAAGTCAATTGTCAGGAAGCAGCAGAGAGGTGAATGGATAGGAGAGAGGTATTCGAGTTTATGCAGGTTTTGGTCTAAAGTCCAAACTCTTAAATCTCACTTTAGTAGGTTTCTAAGTATTTAGTAAATATTAAAAATAACATTTGAATGTTTAACATGAGATGACTCTAAAGTATCCTATTTTTATTTCTTTAGAAATGATGGCTTTGAAAAAAAACAACTCTAATTTTTTTGTGTTAGACCTTAACACTCTACAGTCATTTTCAATTTATAGATTTCTTTTCAGTATAACCCGAAACATTTGCTTAACATCTGACACATCAGAAACATAGCTAAAATGGAAAGGGTTTCCAAGGTAGGAGGATTGCAAACTTGCAGTTAACTTATCAGAGTTTGACATTTCAGCCACCTCTTACTCAAACGTTAAGTTTGAAACAGAACAAACAACACTGAACACTGTGATGGGAATTTGACTGAGTTCTAACAATACATGTTTCTCAGTCTGGGTTAGGAAGAGGTAAGACAGAGAGGGAAGAGGTAGAGCTACACAGAATTACAGCAGCTATGTCCTGATGGAGAAAGGATAGGAAACCTATAAAAGCAGGCAACGGCACTAAAAACCAGTGCTTGAGAGATCATTTATTGTCAGACACCAGAGTGCCTGCCTGTCTGTAAGGTGTTTCTCTGTGATTGCTTCTTTACAACCATTTTGAAAGGCACCTATGCATAGATCATTAGGAGTCTAGTAGAGAATTAAAATATATCCAAGTATTTTCTTTTAGAAGGAAGAAAAACAGAAAAGCATGTTCCACATGTGAGAACACTGAAATTCAACATTGTTTTAGAGTTTCCAAGAATGAATTTGTTTTCTCTGAAAAGTCTACTCATTTGGAATTTACATCCCACTGTTCCTTCTTGATGCTCACTGACCTGGAAAAAGTTATGCAGTTTCTTTGAGAGTAGTCTTTTCCCTTCTCTTTTTCTTTTCTTTTCTTTTCTTTTCTTTTCTTTTCTTTTCTTTTCTTTTCTTTTCTTTTCTTTTCTTTTCTTTTCTTTTCTTTCCTTTCCTTTCCTTTCCTTTCCTTTCCTTTCCTTTCCTTTCCTTTCCTTTCCTTTCCTTTCCTTTCCTTTCCTTTCCTTTCCTTTCCTTTCCTTTCCTTTCTTTTCTTTTTTTAATTTATTTTTTAATTAGGTATTTTCTTCATTTACATTTCAAATGCTATCCCAAAAGTCCCCCAGACCCTCCCCCCCACTCCCCTACCCACCCACTCCCACTTCTTGGCCCTGGTATTCCCCTGTACTGAGGCATATAAAGTTTGCAAGACCAAGGGACCTCTCTTCCCAATGATGACCAACTAGGCAAACTTCTACTACATATGCAGCTAGAGACATGAGCTCCGGGGGTAGTGGTTAGTTCATATTGTTGTTCCACCTATAGGGTTTTTCTTTTCTTTTTAATGCTAATCTTTTTTAAAAATATTTATTTATTCCTTTTACAATGCAACATCAGCCCTTCCTCTTCTTCTAGAACCCTGTCATGCAAGTCTTCCCCTCATACTACTTTCTACTCCTCTTTTGAGCACAGGAAGTCACCCTCTGGGTGTCCCTCCATCCCTATCAAGTCACTGAGAGGCTAGGCACATCCTTTCTCACTGAGGCCAGACAAAGGGTTTATTTAGGGGTTTGGGATCCACAGATAGGAAACAGGCTCAGGGACAGCCCCTACTCCAATTGTTGGGAGACCTGCATGAAGACAAAGCTGCTCATCTGCTACATATCTTCATGGGGCCTAGGTCCAGCCCATGCTTGCTCTTTGGTTGGTGATTGAGTCTCTGGGAGCCCCGAAGGACCAGGTTAGTTGACTCTGCTGGTCTTCCTGTGGAGTCCTTGTCTTCTTTGGGTCTCTCAATCCTTCTATCAACTCTTCCATAAGACATTCTAAGCTTATGTTTGGGTACGAGTTTCCACATCTCTTTCCATTGGCTTCTGGAAGGAGCCTCTCAGAGGACAGTTATGCTAGATTCCTGTCTGCAAGCCTATCATTAATAGTATTAGGGATTGGATCTTGCCTGTGGGATGGGTGTCAAGTTGGGCCAGTCTTTGGTTGGCCATCCCCTCAGTATCTGTTCTGTCTTTGCCCCTGAAAATTACGTAGGCAGGATACATTTGGGGTTAAAGGTTTTGTGGGTGGGTTGCTGTCATTATCCTTCCACAAGGAGTTCTGCTTGGCACTAGGAAGTGGTCACTTCAGGATCCATATCTCCCACTGCTAAGAGTCTCAGCTAGAATCATCCTCATAGACCCTTTGGGACTTCCTTCCATGCCAGGTCTGTGGCACATCATAGATATTGCCTCTCCCCCCACTAATCTCCCTTCTCTCTCCCTTACTCTCCCTAGATATGATCCACCCCATGTCTATCCTACTCCCCTTCCCATCCCTTCATCAATCCAGTTCCCTCCTTTCATCGACCTTCAATATCATTTTGTTTCCCCTTCTGAGAAAGATTCAACCATCCTCCCTTGGGCCCTCCATGTTATTTTGGCACATATATATATGCCATTTAGCCTGTATTTATGGCTAATATCCTCTTATAAGTGAATACATATGATGTATATACTTTTGGGTCTGGGTTACCTCACTCAGGATGATATTTTCTAGTTCCACTCATTTGCCTGTGAAATTCATGATGTCCTTGTCTTTAATAGCTGAGTGGTATTCCATTGTGTAAATGAACCACGTTTTCTTTAGCCAGTCTTCAGTTGAGGGACATCTAGGTTGTTTCCAGATTATGGCTAATAAAGCTGCAGTGAATATAGTTGAGCAAGTGTCCTTGTGGGGTGGTAGAGTATCTTTTTGGTATATGCCCAGGTATAGTATAGCTGGGTCTTGAGGTAGAGCTATTCTCCATATTCTGAGGAATTGCCAAATTGATTTCCAGAGTGGTTGTACAAGTTTTCATTCCTACCAGCAATGGAGGAGTGTTACCCTTACTCCACAACCTTGCCATCACGTGTTATCCTTGGAGTTTTTGATCTTAGCCATTCTGATGCATATAAGGTGGAAGTTTAGAATTGTTTTGATTTGCATTTCCCTGATGACTAAGAACATTGAATATTTCTTTAGGTGCTTCTTGGCCATTTGAGATTCCCTTGTTGAGAATTCTCTGTTTAGCTCTGTACTCCATTTTTAATTGGGTAATTTGAATTGTTGGTGCCTAACTTCTTAAATTCTTTCTATATTTTTGTATATTAGCACTCTGTTAAATGTAGGGTTAGTGAAGATATTTTTCTTAATTGGTAGACTGTCATTTTGTCCTAATGACAGTGTCCTCTGACTTACAGAAGCTTTTTGTTTCATGAGGTCCCATTTATTAATTCTTGACCTTAGTGTCTGAGCCATTGGTGTTCTGTTCAAGAAGGTGTCTCCTCTACTGATAAGTTCAACCTTATTTCCTACTTTCTGTTCTATTAAATTTAGTGTAGGGACATTGAACATTTCTTTAGGTGCCTTGATTTGTTTGTACTTGAGTTTTGTGTAGGGTGGTAAATATGGATCTATTTACATTCTACTACATGAAGACATCCAGTTAGGCCAGCACTATTTGTTGAAGATGCTCTCCCTTTCCAAATGTATGGTTTTGGTTTCTTTGTCAAAAATTGAGTGACCTTAGGTGTTTGACGTTTTTTTTCTGTGTCTTCTATTGGATTCCGTTGATCCACATGTCTGATACTATGCAGTTTTTATAACTATTTCTCTGTAGTATGGCTTGAAGTCAGGGATAGTGATACCTCTAGATGTTCTTTTATTGTTCAAGATTATTTTAGCTCTCCTGGGGTTTTTGTTTTTCCGTATAAGGTTGAGGTTTTTTTTTTTTCTGCAAGATCTGTAAAGAATGATTGCCTTGTAAGGTGTGTCTAATAATTTAGTAAAGATTGGTTGGCACCCAGCTCCCAGCATGGGGTGGCAGAAGGGAGTCCTGAAGAAACTTCTCTGCTGTTTTTTTTAGCTTCAGCTCCTTGCAGGCTACCCACATTTTTACTTGGATCTGTGAATTTTAAGTTTTGCATTTTACAGTTTAGGAAATTTGATCTGCCGTGATGTTTCCTGGGGGAGTAGGATGCCTTGAGACCCATCCTTGCCTGAGCTCATTACTTCTTATACTTCTTTTTTTTTTTAAGTTGCCAAACTTCACAATTTTTATTTAGAAAATACCTGTAACAACAAAAGTAACAAGTTAGGATTTTTTTAATGAACGTTTTTAGCAAAAATGCAATTGCATAATTTTTCAATATTTCTATTTTTGTTTTCAAACTCCTCATTTCTCTTCCTTGCCCAGCCATTTGCACAGGAACCAAAGGGCTGCCATGATCTATCTCAAGTTCAGCTCCAGGATTCCCACTGACGGTTTTGTCTTCTGCTAACTCACTGTGCAACCTAGGCCAAGCAGCTCAACTTCTCTAGCTCTAGTCTGTTTAATCTTCCTGTGCCCCTCTGTTCTTCCCTCCTTCCTTCCTTCCCAACTCTTTCTCTCTCTCCCTCCCTCTCCCCCTCCCTCTCCTTCTCCCTTCTTTCATTTTTTTATCTTCCTTCGTTCAACTTTGGAGACAATGCCTCTCCATGTAGCTCAGGCTGGCCTTAAGAATGTGATGCCTTTGTCTTTGCCTTCTGAGTGCCCAGAGTACCTGTGTGCACCACAACGCTCAATACAGCCTTAATATTTTTTTACCATCTGTTCTTGCTGCATTTTCTGTTGCCACTAGTACTGTCTAAATGCGTTCCTTTGGATACTCTGCATTCTGTATAGCTTTTAAGGCTGAGGTCAGAGTGACTTGCTTCAACACTTTCTAGCGATGTGAGTGTAGTTGTGTTAGTTGTCTATGTACTTTCCCTATCTAATTGTAAAGCAGTGATAAAGTACTTACTCCCCAGAGTTGTTGTGAGCATTACATAAATTACTAACACACCTGCAATATCTGAAATCATGTCTAACATACAGTGCAAGCCTCCTAAGGGATGCAGAAATGAATACATATTTTTTTTTAAAGAGTTGGCAATTTAGTGGCGTAGATACAAATATAGATTCACAAGAACGCTGAGTGTGGTGGGTGTGCAGTGGAGGAGAAATTGCAAGGCTGAATAGAACAGAGAGGAAACAATTAATTTTAATGGAAAGGACCAGGCAAGGTCTCATGAATTAAGTTGACTGTGGTCTGGACATTGAGAAATGAGCTGGTGGCAAGGGAGGGCATTCTTGATAGAAAACAAAACAAAACAAAAGGAGCTAAGGTAGGGAACAGGAAATTATTTAATGAGCTTTCTCTCCTTTGCTAGAAAATAGGGTGGTAGTGGGGCATGAAGGGGAAAAGGGTGGCCTGGGGTAAAGCCAGGAGTGAGGTTCTGGTTTGCTAAGGGTTGTGGAGCAAATACCACCAGCAATAGGAAGTGTTGAAGCCTTGTTGACGTGAAGGGATGCAATCCCTCCATTTGTAGAATAGGAGGAAGATTGGTAATCTGTCAAGGAGAAATTAGAGAAGCGGGAATGCAGGTGGAAATAGACAATTGTGTGGGTCTAGGGCTTAAAGGTTTAAAATTGCAAGTGGTTGTGAAGCAGGAGAGAAGCGCTCCGGACTGACCTCTGAGAAAATAGATGCTACCATCATTTAGGCTACTTGTGAAGTGCAGCTTTCCTCCTAATACGGCTCCTTTTGTTGACCTACAGTTTTCCTGGAGCTCTCTCTTTGATGAATCTACCTGTCCCCTGTCATCTGAGTGTATCCAGTCATAGAAGGGTCAAGTAGAAAGCCAGTTATAAGCAAGAATTTTTTATTTTCATTTGTTTAAAGTGGGTGACATTGTAGAGGCAGAATCAAATCACACAGCAAATACATTTTGCTTAATGAGAGAAGAGCTTCCAAGCAGTAATTAATTGGGGTGGCTTCTTCCTGGAAACCAACAGATTGGTGGTACATTCAGCCTCTTCATCATGCATCTGCAATAGGTATTGTGTAGAGGAGGTCTGAGGAGATATTTTGTGAGGCACCATCTGTGATACAGCATACTGGTTTTCATCACTGTCTGGATTTTGCTATAGCAAATAGGAAAGAGACCATCTAGATCAAAAGTAGTTATTATGTAGACAACATCTATACATTTCAAGGGAGAACTTTTCTGTACACGAGAGTTGCATCTTAAGCAATTGCATAAAGAGTCTCTTTAAACTATCCTATCTGCTAGGACAAAAGAAGATGAAGTTCATAAATTCACATGAAATACAGATTAGAAATCAATCAGTGGATGCTAATGTAATAGAGTAATATTTGAAGACAATTAGAAGCAAGCAGGAACATTAAGTTAACAGTTTTAAAATGGCGATGATGTCCAATAAGTAGATTGTCCAGGAATTCCAAAACCACACTTTAGCAATTATTCTCCACTGACAGAGATGAATATATGAATATATATATATATGATCATACATGACCTATCTATATCCATCTATATCTATCATCATCATCTGTTTAACATATATTACCTATCATCTACTATCTATCTATCTATCTATCTATCTATCTATCTATCTATCTATCTATCTATCTATCTATCTATCTATCATCTATCTATCATTCATCTTCTGCCTATCGATTACTTACCTATCTGTCTGTCTATCAATTATGTATTTTTCATCTGTCTATTTATCTATCATCTAACATCTATCTATTTGTATATCCATCCATCTCTCATCATTTATCTATCATCCATCATCTACCTATCAACTATCTACTATAACATTATTAATACATATATGTAATAGAGAATAAATCACTCAAAGGTTGCTTGTTAAATGGTACTACATGCCAAATACTGTCCTAAGTCTTTTTTGTTGTTGTTTTTTGTTTGTTTGTTTTGTTTTGTTTTATTTGGTATTTATTTCATTTACATTTCCAATGCTATCCCAAAAGTCCCCCACCCGCTCCCCCACCCACTCCCCCACCCACCCACTCCCACTTCTTGGCCCTGGTTGTTCCCCTGTACTGAGGCAGATAAAGTTTGCACTAAATCTTTTAAATATAATAATGAATAAAATTAGATCATATTAGGGAAGAGAGATTCTTCAGTGGGTAAAGTGCTTGCTACATGGGCTTGAAGAGTTAAAATCCCAAGAACCCACTTAAAGTAAGGTATGGTAGTGCGGGTCTGTGATCCTAATGTTTCTATGGTAGGATGGGAAATAGAGACAAGAGAACCCCTGGAATCCTATAGGTCATGTAATGCAGTAGTGGAAAATAAGAGACCCTGTGCCACCTATGGTTGTCCTCTTACTGCAAAATGCATGGTCTCCATAACCCCCTCTCTGCCTCTCCTTCTCCCTCTCTCCCTCCCTCCACCTCCTCTTACACACACCATAATCCTAACCCCCTCTACATTAGTTTTATTAATAGATTATCATATCCTCACATTTCAGTTTCACCTGGGCATATTGGAGCCCAGTTTGACCTGAAAGTTTGCAGATTCTCTTATAGCCACAAGAGAATTGGTGTATGACATAGTTACGACTAATAAGATATGAACACAAGAAATGAGTTCTAAGACAGCCTTTTGCCTCTTTATCTTTTTCTTCTTTTTGCCACCTTGCCACTCTCCCCAGCTGGTTAGTAGCATCCCTTAGACCCAAAGATGGAGTTCCTATGTTGAGATGGCAGAGTCAACATGCCATAAGCTTTGATCCTAAAATGACCCCACAGAACAATCATTTACTGACCTTGAACTATGCATCCACCTGCTACTGGCTTATTGTGTAAAAGAAAAGGTAACGCTACCTTAAGAATACCAATGCATTTTGTCCTGTCTTTGTTGAGGCAGCTTGACTTTCGTGCTAATCCTGCTTAAAAACTACCTCCCAGATATAAGTGCATAAACACACACTATCTAATACAGACCTCAGAACTCAGCAACTCAGTAAATGTTAGATTTGTGTCCTTGTGTGGTAATCAATACTGAGTGCCTGCTATATTATTTTTTGGGCACTAGGTTGCATAAAAATTACATATTCGTTTTCCTTCCTCCCCCACCCAACCCCTGGGAACTAGCAAACTGGCAAGGGAAGATAGAAAAACCTAATATAACAAGGAAATTAAAGTTAAGGATTCCTGTAACAGGCTTTGTCAGGGGTGGGAGCCAGAGAAAATGAAAGGATTTGGACTTTTCTTCAAGGCACTACAGTGGATGAAAACAAAAATTGGGGCAGGAAGCACCTGTTCCATGCACCTGTGCATTTGCTTTGACAGAATTTGGAGCTCTCCTCTCAGTTGTTTTGGGGTCACTGACCTTGAGCTTGTGTGGGAGCAGGATGTGGCCACCGGCTTTCTCTTCTCTTGCTTCAGACTCCCAACACTGGCTTTTCAAAGGGTTTTGTGTGTGTCTGGTACAGGGGTGGCAGAAGGGACGGAGGTGAGGTTTAGAAGGATTACTGACAATCCTGTAATAACTTTTGAAATAGCTTTTCAGATCAATTCCCATTCATTTCCCACTTTACAGAGATGAGAGGACCAGGGAAGGATCAACAGTTATGAGAAAAACTACGAAAAAGGAAAAAAAAAAAAGAAAAAGAAAGAAAAACTTCACTCACCACACGTAGAAACGTAAGTTACCTTCTCCCCCACATCATGTCTCATTTTCTTTTTCCCCAGTACCTCTGTGTCTTGCTGATGTATACCTCCTTTCATCCACAAAGGACTTTATGTCATATGGAGAATATCCCCAGAAGCTAATAAGTGAGAAATCACTGTAAAAATGCATGAATAGATCATATAAAGCATCCTGGGTGCTCACTCATCAAGATGCTAATCAGAAAGGAGCACCGTGTCAAGTTCAGCTGTCCTGTTTGTTTCATCTAAGGGCACCAAACTTCCCACCATGTTCATTTGCTAACCTTGCACCATCATGGTAGGTCCCCTGACCTCACTCTGTGTGTATGTCCTATTCTGAGATGCTCCATGATATCAAAATTCTTTGATATTCAGGTTTGGAGCATATGCCTTCATGCAAACTTCTCTCTCTCTCTCTCTCTCTCTCTCTCTCTCTCTCTCTCTCTCTCTCTCTCTCACTGGTTTTGTGTGTGTGTGTGTGTGTATGTATGTATGTATGTATGTGTTTTCCTTGTCCATAAAATGACTAGGTGATCTTTGAAATCTCCTTCAGATATCCAATTCCACAATCTGTGTTACATTCTAGGCATGCATATTGATAAAAGTATAGTGACAACTGTAGCTCTAATGACAACAGAATGATGAAGCATATTACCATTAGTGTTAATGCAATAATCAGCTGTGTTTTGTTCCATATGGCAATTTATTTCAACAATTAAACCCAACTCCATCTGTTTTGGCATCAACAATATTCACATGGGTTCCTGCACCATGTCTTTGGAAATTATTTTATGTTTTTTTTTTCAAGTACTGTACCATCAATAATGGCTGTGTAGAGTCCTGATTAGAAAGAAAGCATTCAGTCCAAAGCCCATTTTATTTGATAAAGGAATTGTTTAGCTACTTGACCTTATGGACATGTTACATGGGCTAATCGATAGTCTCAGAAAAGGAAAAATAAATCTTAGTGTTGGTATGGAGAGCGCGTGTGAGGGGCATGGTTAGTGGAATAAGCTAAGCAAGCTCCGATGCTGTCAAGAGTGTATTCTACTTTCCTGACCCGGGGATCTGGATGGGACAAGATGTGCTGCAATGGAGACAAGACAAATGTTGCCTTTCCTACATCCGGCAGGGGTGTCTTTCTTCAACTAGAGTTGGGCTGCATTGACAGAATAGCAATATGGGGCATTCATCTTGATCTTTATAACACCTGGCAAGAGGTATGATTACTGCTGTAAAAGTATCAAAATAAAGAAAAGGATGGGCTGTCCAAGAACCAAGTTATTTATCACATTCAGAATTTCTAACCCAGACTAGCAGGGTAGAAATTCCTTGTCAAATTGCCTCTAAAAATCATTATTTTCCTCCTTGCGACCATATGGGAAGCTAGAGGACTCTTTGGTGCTATCTTTCTTTTCTTGGGTTTCAAGTTGGGGAGGCAGTCATCTCCTGAAACAGGGATGAGTCTACACGTGGTCCTGTACACGCACCTGCTTGACAAGCCACATGTGAATTTCTGTGTGTGCAGGAAATACACACTGGCTGGCACATTATTAACAAATATTGAATATATACAGGAAATTTTTTATTTATTTTGCAGCAAGTGTTGAGATGTCTCCAGGCAAAATGGAGCTGGAACTGACCTTATTCAGTCTTTTATCTTCCCATTCCTTGTATTCTAATTGGTATTTTTCTTCCTGCTTTTTAAACACCTCCCCATCTAACTTATTGCATGGCTGTTGAATCCTGAACAAAATAGGCGTATGTTGTTCGTTTTAACACATTAAACCAACCCCTTTGCAAGTACACTCCCCGTCTTGGCCAAAGTGATGCCCACTGTTTTTCAGAGACAGGATATGCAGGATTGACACATGCTAGAGGCAACTTTTTTCCCCTCGAGGAAATCCTGAACAGTAGATAGATCTAAGTCATATTTGTTTTGAAGGGCCACTCCTTCAGTTCAGTGTACACTTTAAAACAGAGTTGTTGCCCCCACACTGGTTTTCAAAGTGTTCTTTTAGCAGATCTTTGCAAAAGAGGGCACTTGCTCACAGTTCCTCATGAAGGGCAATTCAAGAACTGGATCAATAGCCACGTTCTAAAAACTTGCTCACAATTCAACCTTTATTTGGGTTTGACATTCTTCTATATGATTCAGAGCCATGATTCTCAACCTTGGATTTCCATTAGAATCATCTGGGGGCCTTTTAAAAAATATTGATGTCTAAGGCCCTTTTCAGATTAATTAAATCAGAATCTCTTGGGGAGAGAGCAGAGCACTGGCATTTTGAAAAAGCTCTTCAGAGGACTCTCATGGACAGTAGGGGTTGGAAGCCTGTAGCTTGTAGGGTTTCATCACCAGAATATCAAAGACCTCTCTTTTCAGTTATTCATTCAATCAATTCTTGAGAAAGTACTAAGTATCAGAAAAGGAGACAGCAGACCACAAAGGCATCTGAACACATATAAAGGAATCCCTGCTTTTCCAAAGAAGAGAGCATGAGGTTTACATTCATGCTACACATCTTGTTATGCCTTACAATGAGTTATAAGCATTGGGAAGTTAGCTTTGAGCATTGTAGACCAAACTCTGCCTTCAATTGTGCTTATAGTCAAGGAAAATCAATTTAAAAATTAGATACTGAGGATGACACCATCAAGAAATAAAATCAGAAACAATGTGATAGTGTTTGAGACTGAATGGTGGATCCACATGACATGAAGGAAACAGTTAGGTGGAAATTAGAGAGAGGAAGTCCCAGGCAGAATGATGAGTGCATGTAAGAAAATGTGGGAGGTCAGAGAGATTGTAGGGAATCTTGGTGGATAAGAGAAAGCAAGTAGAACTGGGCAATGCATATGAGTGGCTATGAGCACCTGAAGGTATGGCTGTTGCTTTGATGGGCATGTGGTTTCATGAAAAAAAGTCTATGAATTGTGCCTTGTAAGAGAACACTTGGGAACTGTGGGTGAAGAGATCATGGGGTTTTCTTCTGAAAAATGTGTCCCCCCACCAAGTTCAATCCTAGTTGGTGAATTAACACAGGGGAATTTCAACTGAGGTGCTGATAACTATTACAGAGATTTCATGTGAGGTGAGATTTCTCAGATGGAGTTAAAGCAGTTTATGAAGATGATATCTTTTAGGTTCACTTTGATACACATACCATGTTTCTGTATCAAGGAATGATGAAACCCATTTCATGTTCAAGGCATGTTATGGGGTATTTGTTCACACTGTAATGCCCAAGATTGTGTCATTTACTGAAAAAAAATCTGTTTCTAGTTGTGGTGTGACTCAGTCTTAGCACATACCTTTAATCCCTCAGCTGGAATACAGACATGTCCTTAGTACACACCTTTAATCCCAAACAACAAAGTTAAAGTTAGTTTGTAGAAGGAAGCACCAGTATTTAAAAGAGATGCCTAATTGAGGGGCAGACAAAGTGATGAATCAGAGAAAGACTCGACAGTTTAGAATAAGCCCAACACTCACGAGAAGAGAGAGAAAAGAGAGAAAAGAGAAGCTACTTAAGGAAGCAATGCAGAGAGAGGGAAAGAGACAATTTCACCAGGAGAGTTTTAAAGAGACAGGTTGAAAAGAGAACAGGCCAGACACAGGTGAAGATAGAACAAGCTAGAGAATGAGAAGTATTGTCAAAGTTACTCTGAGGCCAAGCAGAGCAATTCAGGAAAATCCCAAAGAAGCCAGATTCAATCAATCAGCTTGGAGAAGAGTTTGAGCCAGAACAGCTCAGTTGAATTAGCCAGCCAGAGATGAGAAAGAACTAGGAAGGGTCATTTATTCAGCAATACATCTCAGAGGCTGAAAACATTCTGGGCCTAGATAAGATTCTATGGAGGCTAGAAGCTTCCAGGACTAGGCCTAGGTTAGCAGACTGAGGCAGTAAGCCTCCGAGATGACAATTACATAGGAGAATAAAAGTTACTGTCACAAAGGCACTTGACTGGAGCAGGAGGCCCAGGAGAATCTAGGTCAGGGAGGCAATGAGCAGAACCACTGGCCAGGACTTGAGGTAGTGGGGCATAAGTGAACCTTAAGAAAGATTTCTGAGTGATTGTGTTGGTGGAATGGGTCAAATAATATGACAGTGTAGAAAGCCTGATGAGGTTACTATAGAATCTGGCATGCAAAGGGCCAATAAAAATGAACTTTCAACCTAAGAGAGGATTTTTAGAGAAGTCAGTCACTTGGGCACATTAGTGGGCTAAGGAGAAAGAGCCACCAGACGAGGCAAGAATAAAGATGGAAGAGGCCACAGTGACCTTAAAGTGGTCCTGGGATAGGTATAGAGGGTAGGATTTAAAAAGCAGTGAGAGGGAGAGTTTCTACCAAGGAGTATGTCTTCTTTAAAGACTAGAAGGGACTGGGCAGCATGGCACACATGTGGATCCTAATACTGCTTCATCCAGCACACACCGTCACGGGGGTGGGGAGATGGCTCAGTGGGAAGAGTGCTTGCTCTCCAAGCTTGAAGACCAAGCAAGATGACTTGAGTTTGACTCCTCAGAACCCACATACAAAGCCTGACCTGGCTGCGTGGTCCTGTTACTCCAGTACTGGTGGCAGAAACAGTTGGGTCCTGAGAGCTTGCTGGCCAGCCAGCCTAGCAGAAAAGACTGTTTTTTTAGTTCATGGATGAGAGATTCTTTTTAGGTAGTGGGGTAGAGAGTGATGGAGGAGACATCTGATGTCTTGCTCTAGACTCTGCATGCACACACACACACGGGCATGTGCACCAGAATATTTACTTGCATGCATCATATACCACACACACACACACACACACACACACACACAATGTAGATGTGAGCACACATGTATACACATGCACACCCACAACCCCCATACCCACATATACAATTGCACACTCACACTTGCACACACACACACACACACACACACACATACACACATCACTATAAAAAACAACATTGCCACAGAAACAGACTTACTAGAAACAAAATGAATGAATGTTACTTTATTTTTTTTTCTTGGACAACAGTTAAGAAAGGTAACAAATAAAATTTGTTCAGGGGAACATTAAAGGAAAAAAACCACCCTATCAAATTAGGAAATGCTGGATCCAATAATGGGATTTCCTAGGAAATTCAGAACTTACCAAAATACTCATTATGTTCCCACCATTGTTAAATGAAGTCACACCTTCCCTGCTTTTTTATTTTAATGAGATTGCCAAACTAAAAAGGTTTTGAAATGACTGAAATGACTCTGAATGCCCTCTAAATAGTAGTCATTATTATTATTATTATTATTATTATTATTATTATTATTTTGTGTGTGTGTGTTCTAAAATCATTCCTCAGATCAGGCCTTTTATCAACAGTACTCAGAGAGTAGAGGGAGCCAATGAAGCTTTCGTTTAATCATGACTTTCTCTACACCTGAAAAGCAACTCCTGCCTTTTGCAGATCAAACTTTTGCTTTTAGCTTTTGTATTTCGGAGGGTGATCTTTCTATCCTGGCATGAGCTGTTGTATCATCAGCCATAATAGTTTCCTCTTCCAGGGCAATTTCTTAAATGCATGATTTCAAAATCAATAAACACCCCATAGCCTTCTGTTTCAGAATTTACTTATTCATGAGATGTTTATCTCTGTAAATTCCCGGGAAGAATTCATATTGCTTAATCCCAGCATATTGGATTGAATACTTATCAGTTGGAAATTAGTTCTTATTAAAATTTCCTGGCAACTTTGTAACTGTTGCCAGGGTCTTCTCTCCTAGAGAGCAGGTCTTGACTTTTAAATCTTAGAAAGAGAAACTCATGTTAGCATCCTAAGAATCATTAAGAATGGCTTGCCTGCTTGCAGTCTGCTCCATTTTAGTGTTCACAGGGGTTCACAAGTCCTCATGCTTCCCAAAACGGTGTTTTCTGAAGAGTACTTTTATCAAGGCTGTGGGTTTCAGTATTGACCCAAGGACACTCCATCTCTGACAGGTAGTGACAAACTGAAAGCAGATCTAACTAGCAGCAGAGCTGCTTTTCCAGAAGGGTGGCTGCTTCTGACAGCCTTTGTTTGGTCACGTGGTCTACTGGACACTTCCCTCCCACTGTAGAATGTGATCTGGTGTCTAAAGAATTATTTTGTACTTCTGTGGCTGAGTGAGCAAGAGGCATATCCTGCCCCTATTGCCTGGTGGAAGCAGTCTGCTCAGGACGGCCAGAGCCTTGGGAATAATGCTGTGCTCTGGGCTCATTTGAATAATCTCCCCACTCATTAAACACAGCTGCAAGGCAAGAGGCAGAAGAGTTCAAAAGGCAAGCCAAGGGAATATATTAGTAATAAAATTATCGTTTCGGCCTGTAGGCATGTTTTCCCAATATTTTTGTACTTCATTAATTACAACAAGACCACTTTTGTCATTTACTAAAGGAAAAAGCAGGGGAATAAAAGGAGGTTAGAGGGATATTTTGACTGAGAGTTGTAAGTACAATGTATACACACTAGGTATACTGCAATTAAACTTTAAGAAAATCTTTGGATGTTATCCAACGAGTCATTTCTTCATTGTATAATTTAAATCCCCGGTGAGCTAGGATTAGAAACTGTTGGCACAAAGCAGCTGCGTGAGTCAGTCTATCCTCACTGCCCTGTGTGCACGCCTCCACCCAGCAGCCTTCAGAATACTCTGTGTGTGTGTGTGTGTGTGTGTGTGTGTGTGTGTGTGTGTGTGTACCCACCCGAACATGCACTCTGCTGCATGTTTTTTTTTTTTTTTTGTCTAAATTCCAGAAAACCTCTTACCCACACCCACATCAGGCAACACATTTATTACAGAAAATATTGAGTGGGAAAAAGAAAAGGGCACAGACAAAAGGCACGGAGAGAAAGCAGCATTTCTCCGCCTTTCTGTCCTGGAGAAGGATGCTGTTGGTTTCTCTGGAGTTTCGGACTCCAAGGTCATGGCCTTAGTGTGATTCCAAGGTTGATTCCTGATCTATCTTCACCCCTTAATCCCATAGACCATGTCTTGTAAGGATGATTCACCATGACAAAACTTCAAGGCGTATTTTAATACACTTAGATTTTGAGTGGTCCAACTCTGCATCCCATTCTCTGTCCCTGCCTGGGTTGTGGATTGTGTCAGGTTTTATTACCCCAGAGACTCCTGTCCTTTTCTAAGCTGAGGCAGATGATAGCCACTCTGTCACATGCTTCCTAGGGGGAATCTGATGGTGTCCTGTTGTCCTTTGTTTTGCTTCCTTTCACACACTGCCTGGATTCACAGAAAGTGGGGGTGGATGTATCAGAATTCCATTATTTTTTCTCAAGTTAAATTCTTCCTAAGACAGGAAGCAAAGGAAGGGCTGATTTAAACAATGACTGAAGTAATTTCATTAATTTTCAAAAATCCTGCCCACTGTCACTGTATGAGAATAGCTCATCTTAAATGTATACTCAGGTATAGTGGACAGAAGCCCCCATCCTTGACCTAGAAGCCATTTCCAATTGACAACCACTTGCAAAGGAGAAATTAGTTTTCTCTAACAGAGTCTCATTGGGGATACAAACTACTCTTACAGGCAGGCCCCCATGCCCAGCAGTAAATGGCCAACACAAGATGACCTCAAAGCCATTTTGGATGATCTTTGTCTTGTAATGCTTTGTCAGAGAGCTTTGATTTAATATCTATCTATCTATCTATCTATCTATCTATCTATCTATCTATCTATCTATCTATCATGTATCATCTCCCTATTATCTACCTCTATATTTACCTTATGTGAGCTTTGCATATATATTAAGATTTTTGGTTTTGTGGTTTTTTGTTTTTTATAGGATTTCCACGTATGTCTCTGTGTCTTTTATGTGTCTTGTGTTTTTGGCTCTTTTTCTTCTGCTTATTTGTTTTTTCCTATTCCAGTTTGTTTATTTTTGTTTATTCTTATATTATTTTATCCTTATTTTTTATTGCCTGCTTGTTTTCTAACAAGAGAGAGAGAGAGAAATGATAGGGATTCAGGTGGAAGGGGAACTGGGGAGAATTCGGGAGGAGTTTGGGGGAGTGAAATTATAATTAAAATGTATTGCATGAATATTTTGAATTTCAATAGAAGAAAAAAAATGGATCATCAGGAATCAGTGTAGGGCTACTTACATTGCAAAGCTTGAAGAACAGGGGAGTAGCTTGCTTCTGAGTTTTTGAGCTGATCACATCTGTTCTACACGAAATTGTTCTTGTTGACTGATAGGTAGAAATTGAGCATAGAAGGCTGAAAAATATCCAAATATCTGAGCCAGAGGTCCCTTACTGTGAATGTTACCTTGTATGGCAAAAGTTCACTGGGAAATTATCTTACTGGGATAAAGACTCTTCTATGTTTCATTCGATCGCATGTGTTTTTGTACTGGGTAGCTGGAGATTTGATCCCCAACTGCTGATGGGTACTGGTTCTTTCTCCCAGCCCCATACTCCCAGAAATAAGACTCAGACACAAAATATATTTACAAATACCTTAGCCATATAGCTAGGCTCTTCTATCAGTAGAATCATAGCTTAAGATAACCCGTTTACCTTAATCTCCACTTTTAATGAGAGTGGTTACCTGGACATGTCTTCTTACATCTTGGAGGAACCTTCCCATATCTGGTTCTATCCCAGAATTCTTTCTCCTCCCAGATGTCCCACCTTTTATTTCCTCCCTAGGCCATAGACCACAGGCTTTTCAATTGACAGGTGGTACATCCATACAATACACAAGAAAGTCTCCTTACACCCAACAGACGTATTGTGGAGGTATGATAGGGATCAATAAAGGGTCGGACCAAGGATTCGGGGAAGCTACCACCGTCTGAATGAGGAAAGGGGTGAGTTTTCCTCCATTGCCTCTGAAGGAGGCAATGTTGACCTGAAAGTACCTTGCTTTGAGCCATAATATTGATTTTGGACACAGGACTTCCAGAAAAGCAAATTACTGAGGTAAGCCATCAAGAGTGTGGTAATTTGTTATTATGCAATTGGAAATGAATAGCACAGGTGCACCTCAAACATTGAGGCTCGCCTGCAAGGCAAACGATCCCATAATATATTTAAAAATTCTATATCTGCAAGTGAATATTTCTAAAATTAATGCATCACCCAGCTCTTTTCTCTTGAGCAATATTGGTAAGTGAAAGTTTAGCAAAAGAAAAAGAGATCTACTAATTTAATGGATATAGATTTAAAAAGAGACATGCAACTTATTAATTTTCCCTGCTTCTTAGAACTGACCTGGATGCTCAGGAAAGAAGCAGGTATTGGGTGTGAAACACACAAGACTCTCCTAAAACAAGGATTTGGCTATTGCTCTTTTAGTTGCTTGACATGTTCTTACAGAGGAAATTGTAAGTAGTCAAAGTGAGTCGGAATGTCATGTGAGCCTAGTAAGATCTATACTGTAGCCTTCTGAGCTATGGAACCCAAGGATAAAGAGAAGACTGGGCTGCCTAGAGTTCTCTGTGTAAGGCTGAGCCAAATGGGCTTTTCTTCATTCAGTTTTGTGTGTCCATTGGTGTTATCTTTGTTCAGCTCACATTACACTCTGGAACCAGAGGGGTGGCATAACCTAGGGAATAGCACACCAATTTGTTTTCTAGTGCGTAATGGTTGTCAACCCTGCACAATACATATATGTAACATTATAGAGACTAAACAGATTATATTTATGAATATATAAATATATGTACTTATACATAGATGCATATAATAACATTCAAGAAAAAAAGGCCATGAATTGAAAAAGTTAAGAGGGGTATGTGGGAGCCTTTGGAGGGTGGAATAAGAAGGGAGAAATGCTGTAATTAAATTATAATCTCAAAAATACAAAAAAAATGGACCAAAGGAAAAAAAATAAACCTTAAGAATCCAGGTGTAGAGCTTTCAGTTCCTCTCCAGCACCGTGTCTGCCTTTGTGCTGCCATGCTTGCCACCATGCTGATGATGGACTAAACCACTGAACTGTATGCCATCCCCAATTAAATACTTTCCGTTATAACAGTTGCTATTGTCATGAACTCTATTCATAACAATAAAACCCTAACTAAGGCATCTGTATCAAAATTTATTAAATACATGGTTTAGATTTTACTGAAGTTATTCTTAACTTTACCTGCTCACACTGTGTTCTTGGTTCTCCTTGTTGACGGGCTGTGGAGGACACACAGCCAGGCCCAGAGCTGCCATTCTCTTCTTCTGGTTTCTTGTCTCTCCTCCAAACATTATACTTCACCCTAAAATTTATCAGTTTAACTTCTTTTAACTCAAATAGTTACTTAAATTTGAGCTCATCTGCTGTGCACAGCAGATTGACTCTGAATGACCCCTTTCCCCAGCCCACCACACTGACCTCACATAATCCTGACACATCCTACACCCTTTGCTTGCTTTTGTAAATAGGCTGCTATGGCAAAGTATAATATTAGGGAGTTTATAAATCACAGATCTCTGTGTTCCTTGTAGTTACTGGGGATGAAACAAGACATCTTCCTGTACTTTCACTTAGATAGAGGCATCTGGTTGTCTTTTCACGTGCTAAATGGGGCAGGGTAGCCATCTGGGGTTTTACAGGGCATGTACTTCATATACGGACCTTGTGTTTATGACTTTAACACCTATATTTCCATACCATCACCTTGGCTTATCTCCTAATACTGTCCATCACCTTGCAGCTTAAGATTTCAAGGTGTGAATTTTAAAGGATACCAGCTCTCTCATTACAGCATTCTGATGATGCCTCACCAAAACTCATTTCCTTTGTATATCTAAAATGTGTTCATTTCCTTTCAATAGCCCCAAAGCGTTCAATTGTTCTAGCATTAAATCAAAGGTCCAGAATCCATTCTCACCTAAATATCATCTAAAGTGGGTTTAACAAAGCTTCTAGATGTTATTTGCTGTTAGGCAAATTGTTCTCAAGATCTCAAAGGAGGAAATTAAATATGTTATGTTCATCCAAACTACAGCAGTGGGGCAGGCACAGTATAAGCAAGTGGCAGTTTCCAAGCAAGTCCGAAATCAAGTAGTGCATCATAAGACTCCAGATGAATGCATTTGACTTGACATCCATTTGCGGAGACTACATTACTGTTTCAACCTCCAGTGTTTCAGATGATGCCACTCCCATGGCTTTGCTGAGTGCTGCCTCTGCTGCAGCTCACAGGTTAGATTTTCATGTCTGAAGATCCTTATGTTGGAATGGGAGGCTGCTGCATTTATTGGTCTGAGGTCTATCAGACCTGGCTCCAATTCTGTGGCTCCATTAGGCACTGCCCCATTGACAGACTCTACACTACCGTTAAGGTAGCTTACTTCCTGGGCCATATTTTAAAGGTTCTTAACAGCTCTGTCCTTCACAATATAGGTAGAGTGAGCCATGTTTCATGACTTGCCTACTTTGCAGGGTAAAAGATAATTACTGCCTTGTAGCCATCAAGGTTTATCAGTTGTTCCTCCCAGATGAGTAGCTAGTTTGGTTCATACTGTTACTAGGTCTTCCAGGGATCACCAGGCCAGGATGGAGGAACAGGAGCCTTGCAGGCATGTTATTCTTATGGTGCTTACACTTTGAGCTTATCACAAAAGGAGAAGACCCCAGGATCACCAACATTCTCAGGGGGAAATGTATTTTCATTGTTTTGGCAATAGAACTTAGCTTGCCTATTAATATCTATTTTCCTATTAAAATATTCCTCCAATTCATTTTCCTGTTAATCATTCCTTGAGTTTCTTTTTCAGAAACATTTGTCTTATGATATGGTTGAGCTGAGAAATTTTAACTTCTGCTTCATGTAAAAATATATATTATTTATATGTGTGCATTTGCAAGTGCGTGTACACTTGTATGTGTGGGTACCTGTAGAAGCCAGAAGAGCTGTTGGAGCTCCTGGAGTTATAGTTGCAGAAAGTTGTACCTATGAGCCTCCTATATGTGAGGCAAGTGTTCTACCACTGAGCTACAAACCACAACCCAGAAATGTATTTCTCACAGCTCTTGAGGGTTTAAGTCCAAGATCAAGAGATCAGCAAATTCAGTGTTTGATAAGGGCTCACTTTCTCATAGATGGTGGCTTTTCACTTGGTTCTCAGCTGTTTAAAAGACAAGAAATCCCCCTCCCCCCGGCCACCCCATCCTTTTTTCTATCTATGGATATATTTTGTTTCCATGCATCACTGTGAACTATGTACATACAGTGCCCATAGACACCAGAAGAGGGCATCATATCTCCTGGGACTGGAGTTAGAGATGGCCGTGAACTGCCATGTGGGTACTGCGAAATCAAGCCCAGGTCTTCTTTCCAGAGTAATCAGTTCTCTTTAACCTCTGAGCCATCTCTTTAGTCCCAAAGGCATGAAGTTCCATAGGACAATTTTTTGGAAGGGCATTCCCATTTGGCACACCCAATTTCGAGTGTTTTACCCCTATAATTCACTCACTGAGTGAAAGTTTCACCTCCTAATGTTTTCATGTGGGATTCTGACCCTAGCACCTGGCTTCCTCTCAATGTCACAATCTCCAGATCTTTCTCCTTGTGCTCTGACTTCCTCTTATCCTTGCATGCTAACCTCCCATGATTCTTTCTTAAGTCCCTTTCTGGGCTCACTCAGCATATCTATTAGCATCTTATCTAGGATGTTACAGCTTACATCTTAACTGTTAGGATTATCACACAGCCTTTATCTCCAATTCAGTTCGTCTGCTGAGTTCTCAGTTTATCTGTCTGGCCAACTTCAGATATCATCTACAGATACCTGGCATTTTGTAAGTTTACAAAACAGATCAGCAATTTTTCTATAATTGTGTGCCTCTCTTGTATTTCCAGTTCTTGTTGCAGGTACCATGTTTCAACCGTTGGCTACTCTTCCAAAGCTCGATGTCATTTTTAAAGCACTAACTACAGTGTGATGGTTTGCTTGGCCCAGGGAGTGACACTATTAGGAGGTGTGGCCTTGTTGGAGGAAGTGTGTCACCGTGGGGGTGGGATTTTAGACTCTGTTCCTAGCTGCCTGGAAGTCAGTCTCTCCTGGTTGCCTTTGGATCAAGATGTAGAATTACCAGCTCCTTCTCCAGTACCATGTCAGCCTGGATGCTGCCATGCTTCCTGCCATGATGATAATGAACTGAAACTTTGGAACTATAAGTCAGCACCAATTAAATGTTGTCCCTTATAAGAGTTGCCTTCATCATGGTGTCTCTTCTAGAAATGGAAAACCAAACAAAGACAACAGGGTAATTTGTTTACATTTTTTTAAACCACCAAATCTCATTTATAAAAACAAATTGAGTTCCAGGACAGCCAGGGAGAACAAAAACACTCATACTTATTTCACAGACATGTGAGGATTTTAGAGATGTACAGAGATGTATATGTCAATTAGTGTTTTGAGTAATATATAATAAACAGTGTTGTCTCTTATCACACTAGGTTCTTACCCTTCCTCCACGTCCAGTCAATCACCAAGTCTTCCTTTGTCTGTCTCTTTGCCCATGCCTGCTATAAATGCATTTCTGATTTACTCACTTTTCACATGTTAGTTCTTTTAGTGTCCCCCTTAGCAAATTATTGCATCTGATTTTTTTTTAACTTCTACCCTTTCCATACCAATCATTTTCTACCACTTACTGAGAATCATGTTCCCAAATTATACATCTGATTATATAATCCTTTTGCCTAGACCTTCACCACATTTCTTTGTCTTACTATAGCATTTAAATGCTTTCACAGGGTTGCTATGAGCTGATGTCTGCTCATCTTTCCTAAATCACCTCTGGCCCATTCGTATTTGAATAGCAATGACAGGCATGTGCCAATTTCTTTCCTCACAGACTTTGTGCTTGATCCCCCATGAAGTAATTTACTTCCCTGTTTTCCCTACGTTAACTCTGACTCATCCTGCAGATTATGAACCAATCTCACATTCCAACTCTTCTTACCTTATGCCCTTTGCTTTCCCATTTTTTTGAGTCTTAGTTGACAAATAAAAAGATTATACAGTCAAACTATGCAATTTGGTGTTTGATTTCCATAATGCAATGGTTACCACCTCAAGCCAATCACCATGATCTTTGCCACATGTGCCTATCCTTTTGGCTGTCTGGGAGGATGTGTGTGAATGTGGTAAGGCCAGTGAAAGCCTGCTTTCAGCAAGTGGAACAATATGGCCTTATTTAGAGGCTGTAGTCCCCAAGTCAGACACTGGATTATCAGAGGTTACCCATTTTCCATCTCAAAGTTTGTAGGCTGATTTTATGCATTTTGAGTTGCAGTACAAGGATGCTCAAAGCTGGATAATTCGCAGATAAAGGGGCTTATTCTTACAGTTGAAGAGGCTTAAGAAGTATATGGAATAATTCTTGAAGATATCAGTTTCATTTCCTTTGGGTTGATACTCAGAAGTAGGGTTTGCTCAGTTTCGCAGTAGCTCTATTTTCCATTTAAGCTGATAAGTTGGTGTCAGGGAGAGGGTGTCTCATCTGGGAATGGAAGAGAGTAGAGGGAAAACAGATTCATGAGGGAATCCGCTCATGGCTGCTGATCTTGTATCGTAAAATCTGAATCTTCAGCTAATGGACGCAGTCCTAAGGAAAGGAGAGCTCAAAAATATAGGAGAAGGGTATGTTTGATGTCTGAGGACACCATGACCCAAGCATTTCCCAGAAGACCCCATATCCTTTAACACGAAGAATTAAGATTCAACTTGAGTGTTGGTGGGAGCAAACCATATTCAAGTCATAGTGTACTGTTTGATAACCATCTTCCCATTTCTTTTTTCTCCTGGACTGTGACTGCTACAATTCTATTTTCTGCTCTTATAAATTTGAGTGATTGAAATTACACACATAAGCAATGCCATAGAGTATCTGCCTCCCTGTGTCTGGCTTTTGAAATTGAGTATAATGTCCTCTAGATTCATCCATGTTGTAAGATTATGGCATAATTATCTTCTTTTTTTATGACTGAATGGTGCTCAATTGTCTGTATCTGAACATTTGTACTGGGTCTTGTCCATTTTGAGTTGCAATAACAGAACATTTGAGACTGGGTAATTTATAAAGAAAAGAAGTTTATTTTGGTTCACATTTTTCCATTCACTTGTTGATGTACATTTAGATTATTTCCATATTATAAATATTACTGCGATAGGCATAAGCAAAACAACAAAAAAAACTTTTTTGAAAATGGCACGAAAATCACAGGCAACAACTGCACAGATAAACAAGACAGACTGTATCAAACTAAAAAGCCTCTGCAGCAAGAAAACAATCAACAAAACTGAAAGGCAACCTACAGATTCAAAACACTATCTGCATCTGTGTAGTGAATCCAGGGTTGTTATTCAAAATATGTAAGAAAGGTATACAAATAAAACAATACTAAGGAACAAATCATCTGACTAGGAAAAAAAATGTGTGAATGACCAGAATAGACATTTTGTCAAAGCAGAAATGCAGAAGGCTTCAGCATCCTGAATCAGCAGGGAGGAACAAATGAAAAGCACAATAAGATGTCAATACACACCTCCAAGTAAAGAACCCTGTGGGAATGTAAATGCTAGAGCCATTAAATTGAAAATCAAGCTACAGTGTGACTGAGCAAACTCTCCTTCTGAGTATCAACTCAAAGGGACTGGAATTGCTATCCCCAAAAGATGCTCCATGCACTGCTTAGCATCCAGATATGCACTTACAGTAAATGGTCTGGAGGCTCCCTACTTACCTTCTTGTAGGGTTACTAAGGCTGGTGGTTTGAATGAGAAGTGTTCCGCATAGACTCAGACATACATTTAAACCATCAGTCCCCGTTGGTGGCCATGTTTAGTAACGCTAAGAGCCTTTAAGAAGTAGGGAGCCTTCCTGGAAGAAGGATATATCACTGAGGGTGGGCTTTGAGGTTTTTATAGCCTGGCCCTACTTCCTGTCGTCATTTTGCTTACTGTGTACAGATGAAAAGTGATCACTCTGCTTCCTGACTGCCAGGTTGGCCTCACCCCCTTCGGCCACACATTTCCCGTCTCCTGGACCATGCTGCAAGCCAAAATAATCCCATTCTCCTCTAAGTTGTCTTTTGTCAGGGTTTTCTTCCACGGTGACAGAAAACTAATGAATACAGTAAGCCAGTAAATGCCACAGCCAGTCAAACTGACATTTCTGATAAACTATGATATATTCAGTAGGAATATAATGCAAGGGATCTTATCTCCATAGGCTCTTCTCCCTTGGGGCAATGATGGCCTCTGGTTTCCAGCACCTTGGCCTGATCCACAGCACACAGCTCACTCACTGTTTAGTGTCTCAACACACCGTGTAATAAATTCCACATGTACATTTGTGTTTGCATGCTATGTGTTGACATGTTTCTGAACTGTGCTGTTGGACTATTCTGATTATAGAACATGTTCAATGTCATTACATACCCCTCATGTGTATTTAAAGCAACCAGAAGTGACAGTTTCCACCACAGTTCACTTTTTAGTAAATCTTTTGTGAGGTCCATCTTTAGAATCTCCACTGTGTCAGAGGAAAGCATGACCCTGAACCACAACAGATGCAGAAAATGTAAGTTGCACATTTTAGCTACCATTTAGATCAACGGAAGGGCTTTTGTATTCTCCAGTATAAGTGTTTTCTGCTTCTGCCTAAGACAGACATTGTCTAATCTCCAGGGCTTTGAAGAGACTCATTAAATGTGGAAAAGAGCAAGGGTTTGGCTTTTCATTAATTTTGGCATGCAAGTTCACTTGAGGATTGATAGGTAGATGTTGTTTCCCAGGAACCTTTTTGAAACAAAAGCAAAAGTAAGATATAGTTCACAGAAGGTCTCCTTTCAGCTAACGGGCAGGGTTCAGGTGGCCAGTGGAAGGGCTTTCTTTGTGTGGACTGAATGGAATAGAAGTAAACAAGTTTCAAGGCGAATGCCTAATAGTCTGAACCACCTAATGCCTTCCCTCTAGAAATAAAAGCAAAAGCTCTCAAGTCCTTTTGTAAAGTCTGAGAAAAGGAAAATGCCACGCCACCTGAGCGCTCATTCAGCGACTTTCTCCTACAATAGTGCTTTGCTAAGGGATGTAGTTTAACAAACAAGGTGAGATGCCACTTGCAGACTTGGGACAAAACACCATACTGTTTGTTTGGTTTTTTTTGGGGGGGGGAGTATACTGTGCTCAAGGCAGATGACCCTCTGGATGAAGACTTTGACTGTTGACTGAAATGAAGCAAAACTTTCCACCCACTTCTACTGTTTAAAACTTAGTTTGGGGTTAACAGTAATAGCAACATCTTCTAACCTTTTGAGTGGCTATGTGTAACATACATGAGTCTGAAACAAAGAGCAAATATTCCACAAGCAAAGAAGAGCATATACAACTCTGCCCCCCAGGGGATTTAAACACATTAAAATCAAAATGTGCTCTCCTTGCAGGATTTAATTGAACTATTTCTCAGTAGCTGATATCTAGTCTATGTTATTTATATTTAATGTAGCTGTAAGTAAGGGATGCTGTGGATTGCGTCTCTGGGCTAATCATGCTGACGTGTTTAGGATAACGCTCTAGGGTTTTATGGAGCAGTGTTCTGTGCTTGGGACAGTGTGGTGTTATTGCATCTCTACAGTCGAGGATGGTTTCTATGAACTTATACTCTCCTAGATAAAGAAAAGGGAATCACACCTAGAGGTAGCAAGAGCCAAGAGTGATGTGCAGGGAGTGAGGAAAGTGAAGTCCATGACCGCGCTGTCTCCAGAAACCACATGAAAGCCCGTGATCCATGCTGCTTGTGATGGTTTGTACATGCTCCGCCCAGGGAGCGGCACTATTAGGAGGTGTGGCCTTGTTGGAGTAGGTGTGGTCTTGTTGTAGTGGGTGTGGCCTTATTGGAGTAGGTGTGGTCTTGTTGGAGTGGGTGTGGTCTTGTTGTAGTGGGTGTGGCCTTGTTGGAGTAGGTGTGGTCTTGTTGGAGTGGGTGTGACCTTGTTGGAATAGGTGTATCACTGTGGACATAGGCTTTAAGACCTTCATCCTAGCTGCCTGGAAACCAGTCTTCTAGCAGCTTTCAGATGAAGATGTAGAACTCTTAGCTCCTCCTGCACTATTCCTGCCTGGAGGCTTCCATGCTCCCACCTTGATGATAATGAACTGAACCTCTGAACCTGTACGTTAGTCCCAATTAAGTGTCCTTATATGAGTTGCCTTGGTCATGGTGTCTGTTCACAGCAGTGAAACCCTAACTAGGACACTAGCCACTGACTGTAGAGAGCAAGGAAGCTTCTACTGCAGTGGTGACAATGACTGCAGACTCACAGTTGAGAACGAGGGACATAGGTGGCTCCAGTGACAACCTCTTCTACTCTCATCTCCCCTAAAAGACATAGTCTAGACAGAAAGCCATCGAAGAGAACTCTTTAACAATTGTGATAAGGATGTTAGAGTGTAGCTGTTCACAGAGATGGCTTCTGGTGGGGTTGGGGTTGGGGAAGGAATCTGTTTTCTTTAAGAGACTGGTCACTGGGAGTTTAACCATGCTCCAATGAGTATATGGACGATTTGAATTGGACTTGGTATATTTTTTTCTTTTACTTCTTTTTTGGGAGAGGTGGCATAGGGTAAGAAATTCATAAGGGGTGGGGTGGGAGAATCTTGGAGGACTGTAAAGTGAATAGGATTGGGGAACATCATGTGAAATTTTCCTATCAATAAAAATATTATGTTGGAAGGAAAACTTTAAGCAAGTCAAGTTTTGCTCTAGTCATTGTGAACACACATTATTAAAGATGGAGAGGGGATGGAGGTATGGTACCTAGGACCACTCCAGGATAAGAAGGAACAAGTGTGTTTTCCTGGTCCCTTCAGTCCTTCCTCCTTTTTCATTGCAACTTACAATTTATGGTACCTATTTCTATCATATGGAATAGGTGTATTAGAACACATATCACTGACACCAGTGGTGGGGTGAATGGAGCGTAACGCATGCAGTTATGGGGTTACCAGCTCAGACACACTTTTAAAAAAAACCTTTCCTTATTTTTTATGACAGTGTTCCTAGTCAAATGACATTTCAATAAGTTGTGAGAATTGACAACCTAACATCTCTATTCCTCAAAATTCACTAAAATCTCTAAGATTGCTCACCATAGGCAAGGAAAAAGGACCTCTGAGACTAGGTTCTGTGTTGTTTAATTTTTAAGGACAACATTGGGCACATAGGAGACAGTCTTTGCTTTCATTCAGGGTCCAAAGTCAGAAGGTATGGGTAGAGAAAGACTGGATCTCTGAAATCTAGCTGAGTCGTCCCATCTGTTAAATGATTTCTTCTAACCAAGCCTCAGTTTCCATGTTTGAAGTGAAGATACCTACTCTTCCCAGCATACCGAGAAGACTGACGACAAGTAAGATCATATAGGCAAAGCCCCTAGCTTTATGCTTCCTAAACTACATGCACACTGGTCAGCTGAATGCAACACCTATGTCCAACTGTAGGCCGCAAGTCATAAGGTCTAACTTCACAATCGACTGTTCATACAGACATCTTGACAATGGAGAAGCCAGAGAAGACTTGAGGGTCACACTTTCCTTCAAGCGTCTATGACTTGTGTCACAGTCCCTTTGGTACTTGAGACAAGGCATAGGCCCCTGTTTGGCTTGACATCCTCATGCCTGGCTTGTTCTCCATCTGTGTCAGGACTTCACAACATATATTAACGTACTTCTTGAGATATTCCCTACTGTTAAGAGAGGGTATTTTAAATCATTTCTTTTCCCTTTCAGCAGGTCCCAAATTATTTACTTTCTTCAAATTCCAGATCAATGTCTACCATCCCTGCTTGGCCTGGGTGGTTTGCCATCTTTCTTTGTCAGCGTTTCTAAACTGTTCAGACTGTGTTTTACAAACTCAATTATTATTATTGCTTTTTTTGCCCTCTTCCCTTAGTAGCATTAGGCATGTAAGCCTTTATTTCCTCATATAGATTTTTGTTTCTTAAGGGTCAGGAGGATACTCTGTGTTCCCTTTATTCCCTGTAGCACCAGCTGAGTTCTGAGAATGCAGGAAGGATAGAATACATTTATTTTTGTCACTGGCTTATTTATGGAGAGTTCAGAATGTCAGCAGAGTGTGTTGAGACAAACACCAGCAAGTAATTTTGAAACTAAGTAAGAGGAAGAAACTCAGTGGGGACTCAGGGTCGAAGGTGGAGAAGGAAGACAGAAAAGTCAGAGGCACCAAGTTTGCCTTATGTGGTGCAAGGAGGACAGTGAGTGTTGGTCTAGAATTCTAATTGATGGACCAGCACTTAGCCCCGTATGAAGGAGACAGAGACTCTCCAGGAAAAAAGAGCTGTAGCCTTACATCAGAGTCACCGCTCCATCAGGCATGGGTTGTGTGCTCACAGAAGATCCACAAAACCCCTCTGGCCCTATGCTTCTTTGATTATAAAATAAAACACTTGCCTTGGGAAACATCAAAAGCCCTATCTCAGTGCATCTCAGTCATCCAAATGCAGCAACCCTTTAATACCGTTCCTCATGTTGTGGTGAACCCCACATAATAAAATTATTTTCATGGCTACTTCATAATTGTAATTTTGCTACTGTTATGAATTGTAGTGTAATTATTTGTGTTTTCTGACAGTCTTAGGTGACTCCTGTGAAAAAGCCATTCAATCCCCAGAGGGGTGGAAACCTACAGGTTGGAAACCATTACCCAAGCTGATTCTAAATCCTGTTTCTTGATAGACCTCTTAGTGCAGACCAATAATAACAGCTACTCAGAAAACTGAGGTAGGGGGAATGTAGAATGAGTTCAAGGCCACCTGTGTTGAATGAAAGTGAAAACTGGACCAGAATTATAATTCAATGACAAAACACTTGCATAGCACACACACAATACTAGGTTCAATCCCTAATATTGAGTGAATGAATGAATGAAGAAATGCAAGTGTATTTTGAGGTTGGAAAGGAAGTAAACAAATTCCGAGACAGGAAGTAGAATTTACGTTATTCATTTTTTTAACCCCAGAATGTACATCATATTGTGAAGCACTGACCATGCCCCGCCTTTGGCCCCTGTGTGCTGTTCTTTACCCACCCAGCCCAGGATGGTTAAATGTTATATGGTAGACACTGGTTAGTACTGGCTACATGTTGCTGGATGAAATGGGCATGTTTCTGCCTCTTGGTATTTACAATCTGGTACAGGCACAGAATATGAGTCTATATTGGCGATTAGCTTCAGGCAAGGCATAAACACACCAGGGCATGTGGGACGGGAGGGACCTAACTTGGAGTGAAGTGTGGGAAAGCTTTGAACTAAAAATCATCCCAGAGAACAGCAGGTCGAGGGACAAGTGGGTAGATCCAATGATCCTTTGGTGGAAGGGAGAATGGGAGATAGAACCTGAAGAGATCACCTCTAGTAGATAGGCATGACCCCTAGTGGAGGGATGGGGCCATTCACCCATCTCAAAATTTTAACCTAGAACTGTTCCTGTCTAAAAGGAATACAGGGACAAAAGAATGGAGCAGAGACAGAAGGAAAGGTCATCTGAAGACCGCCCCACCTAGGGATCCATCTGGACCATCTACAAACCCGACACTATTGCTGATGCCAAGAAGTGCTTGCTCTCAGGAGCCTGGTATAGATGTCTCTAGAGGCTCTGCCAACACCTGACTAATACAAATGCAGATACTCACAGTCAACTATTAGACTGAGCCTGTGTACCCCAATGGAAGAGTTAGAGGACGAACTAAAGGAGCTGAAGAGGATTGCAACCCCATAGGAAGAACAACAGTATCAACTAAACAGATCCTCCAGAGCTCCCAGAGACTAAACATTCAAGCAAAGAGTACACGTGGAAGGACCCATGTCTCCAGCTGCATATGTAGCAGAGGATTGCCTTATTTGGCATTAAGGGGAGGGGAGGCCCTTGGTCCTGTGGAGGCTTGATGCCCCAGCATAGGGGGATTCTAGAGCAGTGAGGCAGTAGTGGGTAGGTGGGTGGAGGAGCACCCTAATAGAGGCAAAGGGGAGGGGAAGTGGGATGGGAGGCTTTGTGGAGGGGAGACTGGGAAGGGGACAACACTTGAAATCTAAATAAATAAAGTAACCAATTGAAAAGAAAAAAGGGAAAAGAGAAGACAAGACCCCAGTGTAGCTGGAGCTTAGAGAATGAAGGGAAAGAGTGATCTGAGAAATCTGGTAGGGATAGGTGACAGATTATGGAATGTTCTTTTAACATAGGGAAGAGCTTTGCTTTCTGTTTTATGAACAGTAGGGAGTCCTGAGTGGAGAGGGAGGGGAATCTGCTTGGTGGAAAGTAGTTTTTGGGAGTTGGCAATTGAGGTGTGGGGGTGTGTGGGGATGGGCTTGAGCCTGCTAGACGGTGGGCTGGGGATCACAGCAGCAATCCTGATAAGTGACATGCAGCTGTAGCCTGCTCTGGGCAGGCAAGGATAAAAAGTGAGTGCTTTAGCTTTCCAGGGGCTCCATTTTCTTATCTGCACAGAGATCGGCTGAACTAAGCACCAGGATCACTTCTGGAAATTTCTGTGGTTTGGTGGAGTGACAACACTTTGGAGGACAGTGGTTCCTGTGTGTTCCCATGGCTGAGGGACACAGACTGGACTCTCATTGCTGCCTTTGGGGAGGGGGGGGCTTTTTCTGTATGCTGTGGCTTCTTACAGAACTCTTCAGATAGAATGTTTACAGTAACATTTCAGACTTATCTATGGAGCTTCTGACAGCTGCTGCTTACTTACCGTCTTTGTTTTAAGTCTAACTGGACTCTAGAATGTAAGATAGCAAGAAGGGTTCAGCAACGTCGTCTCCTGGACAAGACACAGTGTCACAGTCAGGAACTCAAAGCAGCTCAAGATGTTTGACCTGTGTTTTCCCAGAGTGGGCTTGCCAACACTTACCAAGGATGGAGGGGGAGCTCAGAGCACCCTACTGCCACTGATGAACCTCGTTAGTGATAGATTCAAGGAAAGAAGGATCATTGCCTTCCGTTGTGTATCTACTGATGATGTCACCAGGCTCCAGTGGATAGTTTCAACCCAGTGATCACACAGATGGTCCTGATTAAATTATGTGAGTCACAAAACAACTCCCAAAGTCATGGATCTGGAAAAACACTGGTATGTGTGGGGTGCTGATAGAATGGGAGGGAGGGAGGTGAGAGAGGGTCACGGTAGTGAGAATGTATCATACACAAATGTAAGATTACTTGTGTTTTCTTTACTAATCTCTGTCTCTGTCTCTGTCTCTCCCCTTTACAGGAAGCTTTTGATATAAGAAAACAAACACCTTCAACCACTGGCTTGTTTCAACTCAGGATCAACTACAAAGAAACATGGGAACCTTTGGAAATCCTTTGCAGGAGCAGTAATAAATTCCATGCAAATCTCAAGGATTTTTATAATGATTTGTGGGCCTCCTCATATAATCAGAGGACTTGGCTAGTGTACATCTTACTGCTTCTCTGCTGAGTATATATAGAAAAAGAAAACCACATGTGTTAATTGCAGAAAATTGAAAAATGAAGAAAAGTATAAAAGAGAAAATTAAAATTATTACTCCACTATTTAGAGCCAAATACAGTTTGAAATTTTCATTTATTTATGGTCAAGATTCTCCTACCAAGGTAAATGAATATGGTATCATATTTAGACGTATAATTTTGTGTTCCTTTTGTTGGTCTTATGGGTAGGTACTGTGTTTAAAGGGTTTCTTATTAGCTGGGCTGTTAATTCAATTAATGTAATGTAATGACAATTAATGAATGTAAATTCAAGGAATGTCTATTTTCCCAAGCCTCACTTTATTCATCTGTAAAATGGCTATGGTAACAACACAAGGATCAAATAGCAGAGTGTGTATACAAAGCTCCTGTTCTAATGCTTTGATCTCTATAAATAAAAATGGGCTAATTTTGCTTTGTGATTTCGTCTTAGTTCCTATGATCTAGGATCCCTCTTCTTCTCCCCTTATTCATTGTGACTCTTTAAGTTTCTTCTCTGATCTGAAAGATAAGAAATTCTATATTTTAGTGTAGGTCTTCAAGTCTTATTTTAAAGCTTTGATTAGTCTATATTTATCCCATTGCTCAGGAGGATGTTCTGTGGCCTTTTTGGACCATGCAATAAGAATGTGTGTATCTTGTGGCTCCTCTGGGTAGTTGGCTTCTTGCATGCCTATGTTCTTTGAGCATTCAGACAGGTTTGTTAGTCTATTTTGTTGCAAGATGAGGAAACGGACTTTGAGATGTTAAGTGTGGGACCTGTGATTGTTCTGTTTCAAGGTGGGGAGCTTAGGATGAAACCAATTCTTTAAGACTAAACTTTTGAATTCCCGGTTTTATTTCTCATTACAGATGTCTTTGAGTTGCTATTATACTTTTTTATTTTTTATTTTTTGGTATGAGCTCAATTCATTGTGGGCAGCATGCTTAAGAAAGCTTTAGTTTGTACTGATTTTTATCCTCCATGCTGATTCCTCTGAGGTTCATCCAGTCTTTTAGAAGACATCACTAGCCAGTTTTGATGTGCCTTGGTTTCAAGAAGTGCCATGGGAGTTAAACCATGCCCTTTGCTCTTGAGTAGATTTCTGATGAAATAGGACATAATAAGTAATATGTGAAAACCTGATTAGAGACCAATATGAAATGGCAAAGAATGCGTGCAAAATTACATCAAGCAAATATGAACGTCTGAAGAAGGAGTATTAGGTACAGTTTTCAGTGGGGGTTTACCTCTAGCCTGCTTCCTATTCTATCTGAAATACTATAATTTTAATTGTGAAGGGGATTCAGAGTGCATTATTAGAGCTAAACGGTAATGCAATGGCAAAGGAAGTTTCTGCAGGGGTCCTTGGATGTTTGATGTAAATGTAAAACAGATTCCACTAAAATAATACATGTCAAATATAAAATCCATTGTTTCCAATTACTGCCACTTCACAGACTTTAACTACCTAATTTAGCCAAAGCATGAGGGGAAAATATTTTGCGCTTGAAAATGTAAATTAAAACATTTTCCAATGCAGTCACTATGGCATATTATTGAGCTTGGCAGGCCCCCGCTCTGTCTCCCATGGTCCATTACCTTGGCCCTGTGCCTTGGAGCTTATCAAAGCTGCAAGACATTTTTTGCTTCAGACTCTGCTTGTTTGATAAGGGTTACCACCTTGCTGGATGGAGTAGACTTGGATGTACCAACCTGGAGATTTGACCAGGAATGCATGAGAGGGAAGGTGTATGCTGGTGTAGTGTTTCGTCTCATTTTTCTTTTTTGAAAAAACAAAGTTGGGATCATGATCTCCATGAAGAGTTTGTGAACTCCCTAGAAGGAAAGCAAAACCCTATTTTTTTAACTTGTTGGATTTTATTATATATTAGAATTGAGTATACACACACACACACACACACACACACACACACACACACACATATATATATATATATATATATATTTAATTTAATTTAATTTTAAGCGTGTGGGTGTTTTGCTTGAATTATGTGGCTGTGTGTCACATGTATGCCTGGTATCCACAGGGACCAGAAGAGAGCACCATATCCCCTGGAACTGGAGTGCCAATGGTTGTGAGCTGCTATGTGGGTGCTGGGAATCAAACCCAGGTCCTCTGGAGCAGCAGCAAGTGCTCTCAGCCACTGAGATATCTCCTCAACCTGAATTTAGGTTCTTAACATAGTCTGTCTCCCAGACCAGTCAGGTGGAACCACAGTGCAGGAAGTTTAGATGAAAGAACTTGGATTCAAGTGAGCTTGAAGCCATAGTATGTTGTGTGTAGTAGACCCACTTGTCAGCAGTCCTAATTAACTCCCTCCCACCCATGCTATGCCTCTCCCATTATTGTCCTTAGGACTTACTAGACTCTCATTTCTCATTCTATATTCCTCTCCAGAGCTGTGTGCTAAGGCTGTGGGACTTGCCCGGATCCACAGATCTTAGACATATATGACATGATGCAAATCATGTGGTATCCAGAGGCCACATATACTTGACTTGTGCTAGTCCTATTTTTTCTCCCAGTCAAGTACTAACCAGGCTCCAACCTTAGCTTTAGATGTGACCAGTGCATTCAGGGCAGTATGGTGCTGGACCAGTTTTACATGTTCATGACAGATACCCAAAAACAAAGTGTGGTTGACCCTATTTCCTACTAGGTGGAGAAAGATTGAAACCGTTCAACACATGGCAAAAGAAGCAGAGATGAACATTAAAGAAAAAGGACCCTAATATTTTTGGGATGTCTACTCCTACTTGAAATCACATATTCCTTCAGTCCAATAGGTTCAGAGGTAGGGATTGCTCCACTTACAGCCAGCTTAAATTGCAGTTGTGCACACTGGAGCCTGTGTTATCATCTAGAGCTGTGTAGTAAAATACCACTAAGTTCAGAGGCTTGGGACAATGATACACACTCATTTCTTAGCTTCTGTGAGTTACAACTTAAGTCAGGAGCTACTCAATGAAGTGGCCTTGACTTGTGGATTTTCTGTATTTGCTTAGATGGTAGTTAGAGCTACAGCTAGCTGGGGGGCTTGCCTGGGCCTGGAAGGTCTGATTCCAAGGTAGCTTAGTCATGTCTGAATTGAGAAGGCTCTTGGTGAGGGGTTTCAGTTCCTCAGTAGAGCTGTCTGTGCCCATGTGGTATAGTATGTGTTCTCCCATACATTTAGGATTCCAGGAGACAAAATTGGAAGATGCAGATGCTACTTATGATCTAGCCTTAAAAGGGAACACAGCCTTACACCTCTGGCATCCAGTATCCATCATACCCATTAAATCTCCATTTACAAGGGAGTGCTAACCAGATGGTGTGGACCCCTAGAGGCCACATGGGAGTCTGGCTGTTGTGGCCTCAGAGTGATGCACTGCAGAGACAAATTTCCCTGTATCACATAGGGATTCTGATCACTATGATAAGCAGCATTTGCTCACAAGCTAACTGCCATTATTAATAACATCACTTATCCTTTGGAATTTTAAATTCACGAAACGCACCTCTCCCTTTTGCCACCTACATAATATATGAGTGATTCATGAATAGAGAAGTTCCCTTTTTGTCTACATAAATCTTTCATTGGTCAAAGTTCTTCACTGAGTGTGTGTCTAGAGAGGGTGTGGGGAAATGGCATGCATTGCCACAATAGTCATCTCTGCTGTTTGAGTCCTGGCTTCTTCCCCATCCTTAAGTATATAGCTGGAATAAACAGATTGGCATAAAAACATCTGGCTTTTGAGTCGAAATTGCCATTTACCAACTCTATGATTTTGACCAAGTCATTTACCTTAAGGCGTGTCTTTCTTCATGTTGAAAAGGTGCTAATATTTTTATGTTACGGTGAAGCAAGAGAATTCTGAGGTGTAGTTATTTTTAAACTATAGGTGGTCCTGAGTTAGGATGGTTTGATTTAACTTGTAAGAAAATATGAAACTGTACTTCACTTTTAAATTTTGATCTTTTTATCTTGCAATGCAGGGACTGTAAGCCAGAGCTCAGTCAGTCCTTGGTCCACCATCTTGTTAAGCTATAATGAATGGTATTTGGAGGACACTAAAATACTCTTTCAATTTATGTCATTTTCAATGTTGAAGTTTCAATAAACATGGATATTCAGATAGTATTGGATATGCTTAGTGAGATGTAGCATGTTTGTAAGTTGAGGAATGCTTGTTTAATGCAATACTTGCTAATTCAGAAAGACATCATGGTACTGAAGTAGAATCAGAAACTAAAGTCCCAGCCTTGGCCCCCTTGGGGCCACACCTTCTCAAACATCTGTTTATTTCCTACCAGTGTCAGTTCCTTCCTTTGTAGCACTGAATTAATAACAGTTTGAATTTCATGTAAATATGGAGATTATGTATAATACTCTCTGAATGTAAATGATTGTACAATACAAATAGGGAAAAAATTACAAAGCCTTGTGATAATGTGGGAACAGATAGGCACCATTGGGAGCATCTAGGAGTGGTGTGTAAATAAGACCTTAGGGTCAAAGATCTTCACAAAGAAACAAAATCTTGACATGAACTTGAAAATTGAGTTAGAGTTAGACTATGAGCGTTGTGAGAGAGCTTAGGAAAGGAGTATTCTAGGTGGGAGAAGGAGCCTTGGTAAAGAACTAGAATTCACGGAACACTTGAATATAGTCCAGGAGCCAAGGGATGGAGACATAGCTGTGAGACATGAGCTAGGAGAGATGCTCAATTAGTAGGAATGTTTTTGGAAGCATGAAGAGAAAGACTTTTCTCTAGGTCGTATCTTAAGGACAATGAGTATTTCCTGAAGACTGCAAAATAAGAAGGTACAGTCAGTTTTTTACTTTAGAATTACCCACTCAGAATTCCTCAAAGGGCTGTTGTTGGCATCTGGGGTAAGATAATTTTTCATTGTGAAGATTGATCATTTTACTTGGAGGTAGCAGATTAATACTCTCCCCCAGGATGTCCATGTTCTCATTCTTGGAACTGGTGAACATCCTGCATTATTTGGCAAAAGGGACTTTATATACAGAATGGAAGTTATGGACTTCAATAAAAAACTACTGAATTGAGACCCTCTCTACCTTAGCCAAGTTGGGTCCTAAACAAAACAAACAACAAATACTTGTGAGAATGAGAGAAAAAGGATTCGTGCGAATTACTGGTAGGACTGTTCAGATATCATGGGGATGGGTCTGGTTGGAGCTTACTAAAAATGCTAAAAATAAAACTTCTGAAGGTGGGAGAGATGATTCAGTGGTTAAAAGTACTTTTCTTAGGGTTTCTATTGTTGTGACTGAACACCATGACCAAAAAAGCAAGTTGGAGAAGAAAGGATTTATTTGGCTTACACTTTCATATTGTTGTTCATCATCAAAGGAAGTCAGGACAGGAACTCACACAAGGCAGGAGCCATACATAGGTCATCAAAGGGTGTTGCTTACTGGCTTTATTCCTACGACTTGCTCAGCCTGCTTTTTTTTTACAGATGCAGGTTTTGTTTTTGTGTTTTGTTTTGTTTTGTTTTTTAATGACCAGTTCAGGGACAGAACCACCCACATTGGGCTGGGCCCTCCCCCATGAATAACAAATTAAGAAAATGCCTTACAAGCCGGAGGTGGTGGCACACGCCTTTAATCCCAGCACTTGGGAGGCAGAGACAGGTGGATTTCTGAGTTTGAGGCCAGCCTGGTCTACAAAGTGAGTTCCAGGACAGCCAGGGCTATACAGAGAAACCCTGTCTCAAAAAACAAACAAACAAACAAACAAACAAACAAACAAACCAAAACCAAAACCAAAACCAAAACCAAAACCAAAACCAAAACCAAAACCAAAACCAAAACCAAAACCAAAACCAAAACCAAAACCAAAACCAAACCAAAACAAAATAACAAAAAAGAAAATGCCTTACAGATGGGTCTCATGGAGGAATTTTCTCAATTAAGATTCCCTCCTTCCCAATAACTCTAGGTTGTGTGTCAAGTTGACCTAAGTTTGTCAGTAGACTGTTATTCTAGAGAATTTGAATTTGTTTTCCAGCTCCCAAGTTAGGCAGCTCACAAATGGCTTGCTGTACCACCTCCAGGGGATTTGATGCTCCCCTTCTGGCCTCCACAGGCACTGCACAAATATAGCACACACACATATACGCATAAATAAAAAATAGATCTGTCCATACTACTCCTGGGTATATACCTGAGGGCATATAAGTCAGTGTACCACAGAGATGCAGACATTCATATATACTGTTGCATTAATAAAAATAGCTCTAATATGCAATGAGTATAGATCTATATTATGAGCTGAATGGTAAAACAAGTTTGATATATACTCAATGGAATTTTATTTAGCTGTAAGAAAGAATAAAATTATGTCATTTAGAAACAATAATATTAAGCAAAATAAGACCAAATTCAGAAGGACAAATACTGTCTTTCTCATATGCAGAATCTAAATTATATGAACGTCTAACTATCTTTATATATGCATATGGCATGAAACTAGAAATGTAAGTTTGTGAAAAAGAAAAACATTAGTAGGAGGGAAGAGGGGTGAGATCAAGTGCGTGATATATTTGTGTGAATATTTTTATATGCGGTCTATGTCACTTTGATATATTATATATTATATATATTATATATATTATATATATGCTATAGCTTGCTTGTAAAGAGTTAGAGTCATATATATATATATATATATATATATATATATATGCTATAGCTTGTAAAGAGTTAGAGTCTTCAAATAGGGCAATGAGTTGCCTAAATTTGGTGAATTTGAATTTAATGTAATCTCTTGGACCCTTCAAAGCAGATGAGAAAAGCAGAAGTTCGCCTCCCATCATTGCCTTTGAAGGTGAGGGGAGCCAGGAGTCAGGGATGGAGAAGGTCCCTCGAAGCTGGGATGACCCTTGATGACATCCAGAATGTCAGTTCTGCAGCTACAGGGAACTGAGTTCTGCCTGCCCCTGGAATGGGCTTCAAAGGGTATTCTTGTTGGGTTCCTCTTTCAGTCAGGGAATGCATACCTTCTGAAGCTTTGGGTTTTAGTCCAGTTAGATCATTGTCAGACTCTGATGGACTGAACTAAGGTGGTATGGGAATGTTATTTGAAACTCCTGGGTTTGTGGTACTTGATTAGGACATCAGTGGAAATGAGTATACCCAGATTTTCAGCATTTGTTTCCTTCCATTTAATGTCAACATCTCCTTTCTCTGAAAGCTCTAAACAGCCACTAGTTTCCTCATGTCTGCTGCCTTGCAAAGGGAGGTGTACAGGGAAGTCCGTGTGCTCCAGGATGTAGGAAAAGGGCTGGGTGGAATGCCATGGAACCAGTTAGGAGGCTGTTGGCTGTGTAAACTGAGAGAGAAGATGCCCTGGAGGAACACAGTAGCCATGGGAGTAGAGAAGGGGATGAATCAGAGAAATAATTAGGAGGCTGAATCCATGGGACACATCAGCACTGTTTGATTAGCATTAGTGTGAGCAATCCTCCCCCAGCCAAGTCCTTCTCTGCCCCTGTCCTCCCCTGCACCCTCCACCTTCCATCCCTTTGCTTCCACCAAATTAGAACAAAGTGTACCCTGACCCCCAGGCACCAGGCTTCCTCCTTGTAAGCAAAAGGACAATACTCTGAAAGCCATTAGCAGTTTCTACCAGGGGCAGCCAAAGACAGGAAATGACAAAAGAGCCACTGCAAACCTGAAAGGCTCCCTAAGGACAGTGGCACCCAGGTGGTGAAACAGACTAATAGCTAGGACAACTTCAGTCACTCCACACTGCAATTGATGGCAGGAAATGAGGTGAGATTTTTATACTCCCTAATACTGTGGCTTGCAGTTAGTAGAGAGGTCCAAATATCAGAAGTGAAATTTGAACCAGGATGTTTGGCTGGAGTGTCCCAAACTCTTAGAAATAGTAGGAAAGCATTTCACCCGAGAGAGTTTTACTTATACGGTCACATGCCACATAATGCTTTTGAGGTCAATGAGGACCTGGTGCAGACTAGTGCTGGCCCTATGCCTGCTGCTTAGGTCCCTGTGAACCCATATGAGCCCTGTTTAGTTGGTTCAAGATGCAGTGTCTCCTGGTGTCTTCCATTCCCTCTGACGCCTGCAATCTTTTCTTCCTAACTTCTGCTGGGTTCTCTAATCTCTGAGGGAAGGGAGCTGATGAGGACCTCCAGCTTAGATTCGCTCCACATAATGTCTAGCTGAGGGGTCTTCACACTCATTCCCAAATGCTGCCAGAGGAAGAAATCTCTCTGGTGACAAGGCACCAGTCTATGAGTATTACAGAATATCACTAAGAGTCATTCCAATGATTTTTTTTTTATTTGCTTCTATCTTAGGTCTCTGGGCTATCCAGTCACAGGTTCCTGGCCATCCAGGAAGTGTAGAGCATGAAATCCCTCATGGGATGGGCCTGAAGTTAAACATTTGATTGGCACTTTCTACATGGTCTGTGCTACCACTGCCTCAGCACATGTGGCAGGCAGGCAGATTGCATGTCACGGTTGTGTGGGTTGGTTGGTATCCAGGTTTCTCTTTCTGTAGCCTGCGGGGTGCCTTCTCATGCCAAAGAGACTAGAAAGTAGGGTGAATGTTCCAAGTCTACACCTGCTCAACCTCTCTACAGTCAATCAGCTGAGTAGAAGTTGTTATAGGCAATGTACACACACACACACACACACACACACACACACACACAGCACACCACACCACACATTTCTATATATAACCTGCTATGTCTGTATAACTTTATCTGTATGCATGTTTTCAAGGCTGACCATCTGGTATTGGATATCCAATCGGTGTGCTCTACTCTGGGGAAGACAATTTCTCCTACTCTCAGAATTGCTACGTTTCTTATAGTTTCTGTGTAGCGTTGAGGGCTTGTGTTTCTCCAATGTGCACTTGGCATCGTTGTTGTTGTTGTTCTTGTTCAGCTCATGATTAGGCAGTTGTATCCGTGAGATTTTACGGGTGCAGTTTCTGACATTAATTGGAGACACAGTCTCACAGGAAAGTCTGTATTCTCTGGCTCTTAAGATCTTTCTGTCCCCTCTTCTACAACGTTCCCTGAGTCTTAGTGCAGGTGCCCACTGTGACTGGGCTCTAGAACTCTGTATTCTGATTGGTTGTGGGTTTTTTTTTATGGCCTCCATTTTCCTTGTATTTTTTTAAAAAGCAAGATACAGTGACATGAAAGAAATCTCATGTAAAATTTAATGATTTCACATATCTTCCAGGTCAGAGCAGCGTATATGAGAGGTGTGTGTGTGGTGTGTGTGTGTGTGTGTGTGTGTGTGTGTGTGTGTGTACCTGCACTATCTCAGGTGTAGAGACTGGTGGTTCCTGTGTGTTCCCCAGACATTGGCACTTCAGGTGATATGTTCAGTGTGTTTTACTCAGGCTAATTGGCTGACTTGAAGTTCATGGAAATGTTCTGCCTCTCAAAGTCTGATCAAAATTTGCCACTCCTTATCCCCAGTAGAACTGACATTGGTTGTGGTGGAGGTAACTAGGCTCAGGGTCTGATGAAGCATGGTTCCTCCTTTTCTACTGTTGGCTAATGTCTACTTAAGTGGTGTCGGTTCTGTGTCCACAGCTCATATGTCCGGGTACCCCTGTCCATTTACCTTACATAGGAGCTCTTCTTTGTGTCTTCCTCCATACATCCTCTGTTCTTCATGTAGGTATTGGAAAAATGCTAAGGACATATGAATCAGGTCATCCTGTCCAGCTTCTTGGTGCCATTCTCTGGACATCATGTCTCAAAATCTGGTCAATTTTATAGTCTGAGCTACTGATTTGATCCGAGGTGGTTGAATCTGCTGGGGAACTATAGAGCTATGCTAAGATGCTGGACTCATCTTAAGGACTGGGCAAATGTCTTGGGAATATTTAAGAATGGTGACATCTGCCTCTCCACTCGTGGGATATGATTCTGACATGGTCAGAGATTCAGCCCCAGAAAGAGAGGCAGAATGGCCCAGTGTAAGGTGAGGTAGCTCATAAAAGTATACGTTAGGACTTTCTCATCTATGAAAGAAAAATCCATAAGTGACAAGATATCTCACTGAGTCATTTTTCTTCCCATGTCTTACAAAGCCCTTGTGCTTGGCACATGCACAGATTAGGTTTACAGATGCTGTAAGGCAATTCATTCTGCCCTGAATCTAATGTCAGTAAATTTGGAAGGCAGTCAGCACAATGTGTTTCAGGCAGGAAAAATATCGTCATTATTTTTTAAACCCTCTATTGTTTTTATTCAATCTGCTACAAAACCATGACTAAATCACTTCCTCTTTACATTTAATTTTTAATTTTGTGCTATCTTTTCACAATGAGGTTGAGTCCTCAGCCCTCGTCCCCTGACATCGTAGCAGAACAGTTGTCGAAGGGGTTTGTTTCAGTAAAAAAATGATTACCGGTATCTATAATGGAATTGTAATAACTCAATACTGTTTTATAAATTTTTGATTCACTCTGCATTTTTTATTTGACAGCTTGCCAAGTTCTGGTTTTTATCTGATCATCTTGGCATCAATAATGCATGAGGTTGAGATCTTCTGAAGACGGACACTTTTTCCCCCTTTGCCGAATGCTTTGCTTTTGCCAGCAAAAATATTGATTTGAATTTAATAATCTGTAGTCCATTTGGTTTGATCACACTTAGCAGGAAACCCTAATAAGAACTATGGCCACATATCCACCAACATAGAATCAATTACTCTTCTCTAATAAATGCAGTCATTGAACACCTGATCCATACTATTGCTCGAGATGTGTAATTGATTACAGGGTTGACACCATTGAGACATGAATGGCCCCAGGTTTCCCTATTCAGAGCCTTTCAACAATAACAAAAGATAATCAAAAGGACCCGACGCTATAGAAAGATGATTGTAATTTCTTGTCACCTCCATCAACATACATTTTGTCAACATTCTGCTCTTACCAGATTGTAAAAATGCTGCTGAACTCAGTCTGTGCTCGCTCCCAGCTGTTCCTGTTAAAGATGACGGCGTGAGTAACAAGCCAGCCCCATCACCTGCCTCCAGCATTGTTATAAATAATCAGCATCAAGAAAATGAACTGACTGGAATTCAGGAGGGCCCTACACTAACACATCTTCATCCATTGTCTTATTTTCATGCAATGTAACCAAGGACATTTTTTAAAATTCCCATCTGAAATAAATGACAAAATGCAGATGATGGCCTAACCCAGCGCTAGAGAAATAATCAAATAAGAATATCTGCATTACCATGTACACACTGGAGTATTTTTAAAGCTTTCCACGCCATTTGAATATGTAGCTGAGGATGAGACCCAGTGCTAGAAGGTAGAAGGCTACCTTCATTGGGGCTGAGTAGTGGCCATCATGGGCTTACTAGAGATATGGAAACTTCAGGACCTCTCTCACATCCACTGACTCAGGATAAGCCTTCAGGAAGCCCACTCCCAAATGATTTTTAGGCACACTAAGATTTGACAAGCGTTGATATAAATTACCATCCCATAAAATACTCTCAAGTCAGGAAAAGTGAACATTAGAAGATGAGTGTCTTCTAATGCTTCTGGAGGACATGGGATATGTCAGTGGACTTTGCTTTGAGTACTTCGGAGTAACTCTCTTATGCCAGCTGCCAGATGTGCGATACTGTGTAAGTCTTTTGTGATGGTTCAAATATTGGCTCTCCTCCTGGAGGTCCCTGGGTCAGACATTTGGTGTTCAGTATTACAGTGGGAGTCTCTAAGCTTTTAAAAGGGGCATTCTGAGGGTGGTAGGAGTCTGCTTTTAGAAGAAATCATGGGCCCCCAGCCTCTCTGGCTTCTTGCCTTGCCATGTGATCTCTTTATGCACAAATTTCCACCAGGATATGATGCAGGCATAGATCCTTCTGTAGGCTTAGCCAGTGTTCATGCCATCCTACCATAAGCCAACAACATTGTATGCTTTCTGTTTTCCTCAATAATTTTTAATTAGAATGTAATTACATCATTTCCAGTTTTCTTTCCTCTATCCAATCTCTCCTGACCCTCCATTATCTCTCCAGTTCAGTTTTCTTTGATTATTAGTTACATATGCACAGCATACACATACACACATACATAAAGGTATATGCAAATACAACCTGATGAATTTGTACTCTTGTATGCATATGATCTCAGGACTCATCATTTGGTATTGTCTAATCATTTAGGGGGCTCACCTCTGGGAAATAGAAATTTTCCTCTTTCAGGCTCATTAGTTATCTGTAGAGTTTTTTTCTTTCTTTTTTTTTTTTTTTTTTTTTTTTGGTGGGGGAGGTCCTTGATATTTCCTCCTTCCACACTTACATGTCTATTGTTTTTGTCAAGGTTAGGTTATTGTTAGGAAGCCATATTATTGTGATATTGTGGGTGTACCTCCCCTGGACTTTAAGAAGGCACAGCCTCATAGCAGACTGCCTGGTCCTCTGGTTTTTACAGTTTTTCTGTCCTCAGCTCTTCTGTGATTTTTTTCCTAAGCCTTAGATACAGGACTTGTATGTAGATAAACTCACTGAGACTCAGGCTCCCCAGATTAATTGTCTTCTGTCTTTTGACAAATTATGGTTTTCTTTGATTGTTTCTGTCTGATCTGAAGATTTGGAACCACAGATAAGAGAGGACACTCAGTGTTTGCCTCTCTGGGTCTACCTCACTCAATATATTTTCTAGCTCCATGCGCTTACCTGCAAACTTCACTACTCTATACTTCTTTGTATCTGACTTGTGTCCGGGGGTGCATATGTACCACATTTTTATTATTCATTTGTCAGTTGAAGGACATTGAGGTTGTTACCATCCCCTAGTCCTTGTAAACGGCAGTAAACACGGCCTTACAACTATCTGTAGAATAGAATGTTGAGTCCCATGGCCATCAGTGAATGAGACTCATAGAACAGATAGGTCATAGGGTAGATTATTTCTAGTAAGCCTAATAAATAAAGTTAGCTGCTCTTAAGTGTTTTTATAACAAAAATTCAATTAACACACCACTTCATGTTTTAGTTTATTCACCTGTACCAGGATCTGAATAGCAACCGTTTCGCTGGAACTACTGCAAAATATGATCAAAAGATCACATGCAAAGTGCCTAGTACAAGTGCCAAATGCATTACAAGGAAATGATATACTCTTCTTTGGCAATATTAATATTTAGGTTATCTTCTTTGGTAAAAAAATCAAAACAAAACAAAACTATGCCCACTCAGATGTCTAGAATGCTGGCAGTAATTCTTATATGGACTGTATATACTTATCCATGAAGCCGATTCAAGCTCCCTTTGGAGTCAACCTCCTTGTCTGTCTGGTGTTCTCAGCTCACACTTGATCCAGTGCCTCATTTACAGGAGGGACGACATAAAGGTTAATGGCAGCCTACAAAGCCAGTGCAGTGGAAAGTAGGCTCAGTCATTATGCTTTCCTAGCTCTCTGGTCTGGGTGACTTCAGCTTCATTTTCTTTGGGAGCCACTCATCATTGTGTGTAAAAGGACTCACAAAGCTGCCTTCCATGTGGGGCTAACTCTGTTCACCTAAATTTGGCCTGATTTGGAAAGCTGTCTTGGCTCTTTCCCACCAAATCCAAACAGGGATTGGAGATTTTATTAAATGACTTGGGCCCAGGCTGCTCTGTGCTCTGAACCATTGATGGGAGCCAAAAATGTCCCCCGGTGTCCATAGAAACATTGTTTTTACTTTTCAAAATTAATCTAGCTGAATTTGCAAGGCTGCATCACCTCCATCAGAGATTCAGACAGCCAGGACAAAGAGCTGTTTTGATGTTCCCAGCTGGGAACCCTGCCCTCAGCAAATACAGTTGATATAAATAAATGGTCTCTTGCCTGCCTACATTCATGCCCATCTGCTTGGAGGGCATGGTGCCCAATCAAAAGTTGCCTAGACACTCTCCATGGGCACCAGTGCCAAGGAACAACGATTTCATGGCAGTCTGCCTGCGGCTGTGAATGCCATCTTTTCAGTGGTGGGTTCTCATCCTGGACCAGAACAGGAGTGTTGGCACTGCATGCTTCCTTAGTGTTGATCACACCTGTTGACAAGGCTGTGCCAAACTATAAGAAGAAGAAGAAGAGAAAGAAAAGTGTGTGCTATGTAGGAGCATCCCTGAGCTCTCAAGGCCTAATGAGCTCACCGAGACAAATTCTAATTAAGCAGGGAAAATCTTTGCCTGTGAATGCTCTTATGGGGCACAAGACTGGGACTCACTGGCCTTTATCACATGGGTGGGACGCAATCTGTTCCCAGCTGGCAACACTACCCCTAATAGAGGAAATATAATATAGAATGCTGGTCTTTGATGATATCAGGAACCAGAGGAACTGATCCCCTGGTTCCCAATTTTCACCCTCCTACTGGCAACAATGAAGTCTGATGTGTACACGTCACAAGATATAAAATCCAGGAGCTAAGTGTACTTTGTGTTGCTTGAACTTGAAAAAGGAAATAAAGCCAGTCAGGAGAAAACAATGATGCGGGGACATTTTTATGATTATCAAAGTCAGTAAGTTCCCTCAGAGATTTTTAAGCAAAACCAGGGTTAAATTCATAGACTCAGATCACTAGGGGACCCAGAGAGCATCTTCATAGCAAAAGATGGTAAATTACTAATCCCTGGGCACTGTGGACCCCTAAAGCGCTAAAAGCTGTGGTCTAAGCGATGAAACGAATTCCATGGTGACAGGTAGCGAGCAATCTGTATTGTTAAGAAAATTCTCAGGCATGCTACCTTACCCTGTGGGGGAAAAAATCGGTGGAGCATGTCTGGCGGGAAGTACCAAGGAAGCATGCCTTATTTATATGAAAACAGCCACGTTGTTGATGCAACATACAGTTCAATTGCTTAGCTCTGACTCTCCTGTCAACCAAAATTGGGGCTAAGTCGTTGTAGAAGCACGGGAGAGTCTTTCCAAGGGGTCCAAGTGCTAATCGCTGGTACTTGCAAATCTATGTAAGATTCCTGACAGAGGAGAAGGGACCCCACATCTGGAAGGAGTCAAGGTTTTTGAGAGAGAGAGATTATGCTGGAATATCTTCAGATATCGCTGCCATCATAATGACCCTTCTCAGAGAACACAGCAACATGAAAAAGGCAGCGGAGCCAGTGATGTCATCTGGAGATGGATGGGTGCAAAGCCACTGGGAGCTGAAAAGGCAAAGAAATAGCTTCCCTCCTCTGATCCTACAAGGAAACAGTCCTTGTGATGCCTTGACTTTAGGCAAGAGTCTGATTTAGGAGTTCCTATAATCTACTCTAGAGTGTGCAAGAACAGCTCTTTTTCTGGAGTGGTGTGTGTGAGTGTATGTGTGTGTGTGTGTGTGTGGGGGGGTGTACACATGTGCACATTCCTGTGGAGGTCAGAGGTCAAGCTTAGCTGTAGTTCCCCAGGAGTCACCCACCTTGATTTTTGAGGTTGGATCTCTCACTGAAACTGCAGCTCCATCAAGGCTAGACTGGCTGGTCAGCAAGCCCATGGATCTGTGGGACTCCACCTCACTAGCTACAATATTACAAGTATAAATCAACACCTTGGCTTTCTAAACATAGGTTCTAGAGATCCATCTTGGTTGTGGTGTGTGTCTGTGTGTGTGTGTGTGTGTGGTGTGTGTCTGTGTGTGTGTGAGTGTGTGTGAGTGTGTGTGTGTGTGTGTGTGTGTGTGTTTGTGTGTGTGTGTGAGTGTGTGTGGTGTGTGTCTGTGTGTGTATGTGTGTGTTGTATCAGAGGTATTCATGAATGAGCTACCTCTCTAGCCTATTTCTTGTTTTTAAAGTTTCCAATGGAGCTGGAAAGATGGCTCAGTGGTTAAGAGCAGTGACTGTTCAATTCCCAGCCACCACATGGTGCCTCACAACTATCTGTTAATGGGATCTGATGCCCTCTTCTGTTGTGTTTGAAGAGAGACAGTGTCCTTACATACATAAAATAAATAGATCCTAAAGATTAACTAACTAACTAAACTTTTTCCTTGTGATGGGATAATGGTAGCAGGCACAGTGACCCTCCTATCCAGCTCAGTTGAAAATCCGAGCATAGCTTTGATTCCCCCTAAACTTTAGCTGCTCATGATCAGAAGTCTTACTGACACAAATTCACAGTACATCTTTTGTGTGTTACAAGTTATGAAAACTAGAGGGGACCCTCATATCTTTTCACCCTCATCTATAATTTGTAATTGAGTGACTCAATAGATATGATCAGTTTCAGAGGCCAGATATTACACTTGGCCAAAGGGGCTGGCTTCACAGTTATGACTGAAGGACGGTACCTTAAGGCTATGATCCAATACCACAGCTTTACCTTTGTTTATGTTTCTCTCAACTATGCTTGTTCACATGTGTGACCCATGTTATTTTCAACGGTGCTGGTGCTGCTGCACTTTAATTTGTAGTAGTAGATTTGCCTAAAGAACTTTTGTAGTGATTATATAATTAACTGCTAGGTACATATTGAAAAGCCACAACTTGCATGTTCCTCTTCTTGTTGTCTTACTATTTTTAGGATATGCAGCTTAATGCTCAAGTGGTGTAATGAAAATATCCACATAGAAGTGGGTCCATGCAGATAGAACCCACACTGCTCAGGAGCTTGCTGTCCCTGAGTTAGCTGTCTTGTTCCTTCAACACACTGGCATGCTGTGGGGTTTGCTCTTAGGTTCAAAGATCATGATAGAATCCAATGTTGGTTTTTTTTTTCTCATTTTTCCTTCTTGACAATGTGCAAGTGTAAATTGTTAGAAAAAAAAGAGGCTCTTTATATCAGGTCTTGTCATTTTGCTTGCAATGCTTAGCCTGACAGGCAGAATTCCATGTGAATTATTGAAAGCATAGCCATCCCTGCTCCAGGGGCAAGCATTCAGGTCACAAAGGCATGGTGTAGGTTAGGAGCCCATGTCAGATTCCCACTCAAACCATGTCAATTAATGTCTTCCTACTGTGTGCTGGCCACTGAGCATCACAGGTTTAACATTAGGAATATCTCAAGCAAACCCAGAGGATTAGCTGAGATGTGGTGGGACGCACGTACCTCATGAAATAGCTTGGATTGTTAGTGGTTAGCTCTTAGCCTATTGTTCTCAGCAGCTAATCCTTCGGGAAAGTCTGGGCTGCTGAGTGTTAAGTACATGCTGGTCCATACAGCTGTCAATCACGCCATCTCAGCAGCTAGATGGCTCATCACTTACAGGTTTTCAGCAGCCTAGGCCTGTGAAGCAAATACTTGGTCAGATTTAATACTTTAGTGCTTACAGTTTACTTCCTGTGGCTTCATGTCTCTGTCTCTCAGTCTCTCTGTCTCTCAGTCTCTCTGTCTCTCAGTCTCTCTGTCTCTCTCTCTGTCTCTCTCTCTGTCTCTCTCTCTGTCTCTCTGTCTCTCTCTCTCTCTCTCAGAGAACAGTAAGTCTGCACATTAATTTCAATTAATTGAGTCAAGCTATCTCATATACTTACCCAGGCACCCCAAAGTGACAAAGAAGGATAAATTAACTATGTTTTTTTAAGAAAGTAAATACTTAAAAATTATCATAAAAGCTTAATAAAGTGAGAATTTTATAAAATTTTTATGATTCTCACTCCTGTCTAATCAAATGACCTCTCTTCTAAATTGGTTAAGTTTTATCTGTTTCCTGTGAGCTCACATTTTCCTGAGAGCATTTCTAATACCTTGCATTCTGAAGAGAGGAATCACCCCATCATTTCCTCATCTAGTAGTTGGACTTCTTGTGCCAAAGCTTGCTTTTAGTGATAAAAGTAAATATACTTTTTTTTTTTTTATTGGCGAGGCATTTTCTGAAAGCAATTTTCGGGTTTTGCCTATGACCCGAGTTAGTGGTAATTCAAGCCTCCATTATGAGGCTAGCCTCCATAGTTTGAGATGCCCATCACAGTGAAATGAAAGCATTGCAGCAGAATCCAATAGACCAGAGGAGAAAATCATCAACGTACTATTCACCCATTCAGATATCAACAGGCGTTTATTGGACATTAACCTGCCCTGACACACTACCCTTTCCTTCTTCTAATGCTCTCCCTTCCCTTCTCTGTTAAGTGGCCATCACGTTGTTTAAGAAATGGAGAAGTCAAGACTATAAGTGCAACCCCATGCTCAGAACATAGTATAACAGGGCCAGCAATGCGCCGTTAATTCTGTTATGGACAGGAGCTGGAGGGAAAGGCATCAGGGGAAGTCATCTGGGTGTGGGGACACAAATGTGTGCCTCATAGCAGAAGATAGCTCTGGAAACACAGTCCAGTAGGAGTTCACCAAGTATTGTGATGTGGCTATGCCCTCCAATTTCCACTACAGAATTTTATATTGTAATTAGACAGCTCTTGTGGGAGAAGGCCTTTAGAAGAGGCAAGTTGTTAAGAGAGATTAAAGGCTTTCTCTTGGGACTGGGTTAGCTCCCATGAGGACAAGTTATCTTTATAGAATGAGTTCAGTCTTCCTTTGATGTTTCTTCCCTGCCCTGAGACATAAGAGTGCATCCAACATGTCAAGTGAACTGTACTCTTATCTGGAGGTTTGAATATGCTAGAATATATTCAAGCTGTTGACAATTTTTGTTTACTTGTGGTTATATGAGTCAGGACACCAGACTTGTTCTGGCTCTTCAATGGTAGCTGCCCTCAGTTCTTGATGGCTTCTCAATGTTTCTAGCCAAGTGGTTTTTTTGCTCAAAACATGACCTCTGGCTTTATCAGTCCATTCCCTCTTAAAACAAGACTTATACAATGTTGCAAAATCACAAAAGTCATATCTTGTTGCCTTAGAGTCTTATACAATGTAGCAAAGTTACAGGCAGGGTATCCTCTTGCCTTTAATATGTTCTATTGATAGAAACAAGTAACGGTTCTTATCTGTAACCAAGGATAGGGGACCATAGAGAGTGAGCACCAGAGCCAAAAGCATAGCTGAGTTCCCCCTAAGAGCTGGTCACTCCTCGAGATTCGAGGAGTTCGAGAGAAATACATAAAGAGAGCACAGCAGGAATAGTGATAGTTCTGTGTAGCTGGAATCAGACCAAAGAACTGTGCAGGGACGATGATAAGACTGGACAGGCATTACAACTGCTAACATTTATAGAATGCTTATTCCAAGTCAAAGTATTAGAAACCCATCTTTGAAAATCCTCTCATGAGGTATGCATTGCCACCATGAATTGTTGAGGTGAAAAATTCCAGGAACCAAGATGAAGTAGCTTGTAAATGGTGACTCTGAACTGAAACTGTGTGGCTTTTGGGTCTGTGCTTAACACACTCTGGTCATACTCTGCCCAGGCAAATATCTAGGTGTGTATGAAACAGATAAAACAGCATTTGGATCAGGAGGCAGTGTGGATGTACTACAGGGGGTATGATCAGAGCTGGGTACTCAGACTGCCATTGTGCCGAGGCATGTAGAGTCCTCCAGTCCAAGGACACTGACATAGGTGAGGCAAATGCAGGGATTGTGGGACCGGAGGGAGGGAGCAGAATTATACAATCTGACTCAGTGGCTGTATTAGGGCTGACAGTGCAATGATAGAACTGAGATACAGGGATGCTTCTAGAATGTCCAGATCCCCTCTCTAGATGACTTAATGGCTAATGGTGGAGGAAAGGCATCCAAGTCACTAGAGGGCAAGGACCACATCTTGCTTTCATCTGGATCCTCTGGGATCCTAGTGCTTTGTTTGTGGTCATACACATGAGGGAATGCAAGAACATGGTCTTAGATTCTTCAAATGTCCTTCCTACTTTGTACTGCTTCTCTCCCCTCTTCCCATTTCCTCCTTCCCAGTTCCTGCCTTGGTCTTCAGTAACCACTGCTGCTCTCTCACTTTCTCTCACAGGGCTGTGGACTCCGCATGGGTGAGCTTATAAGCGTTTGTCCCTGGCATTTGCCAGCTGGGTGACAAATGGTTAAGAAAAATCCATTGTATCCTTCAGAATTAGAATAGGCTTTCCTAGGGTCCCATCTTCCCCAGGTAGACTAAAGGTGTGAGGTGATGGACTAACTGATCACCCAGGCTTTATCATTCTAAAATATATGGAAGTATCACATTCCATTTCACGAATTGAAAATTTTGGAGGTGACGATTAAAATTTAAAGTAAGATAGCAAACGCGTGTACTTTTGCTTACCACACAGTAAATACTGTTCAAAGGATTTCATTTCCATTCATTAATTCTTGTCCCACTCCCATGGCATAGGTATCTGTATTCTACAGAAGAGGCAAGTGTAGGTGCAGCATGACTAACTCAGGCTGCCACTGGCAGCTAAAGTCAGAGTTAGGGTTTGAACTCTCTCTAGGGTCCACATGTTTACCCACCATGCATCACACACACACGCACACGCACACGCACATGCACATGTATTTTGGAAATGCCATTGTGTGATTCCACCAAAGCAGAACGGCTAATTTTGATGCAATGTGATGAATTTATCAATTGTCTCAATGAATGTCTTTTGTCCCTAATCTGCAGTGTCACATTTTGGGACGCTGTATTCTAAGGATATGTCTTACTTTCTGTGTTTCTTGAGGTACTCAAGCTTAAGGACTGGGCTCACGTCTTCACATTTCTACTGTGTCTTATGTAGTACACTGGATGACCATGTTTCAATGAATTGCTTTCTTATATATTTTATATAAATAACCAATACATTCAAAACTGCCTTGAGTAGTTTCCCTCCTCCAGTAATGGCAGCAACTGAAAATGATAGGTTGGCAGGTCCTTGCTATTTCCCTTTTATAACAAGGAGCAAAAATAGGCAGAGGAGATTGACCAAACTGAGTCAGTTGAAAGGGCTATTATACCAACTGAAAATATGTTCAACCTGCATGCTTTTCAACTGGCGTAGGGGGCAGTGATGAAACTGTAGGCTGACACTTTCCACATAATGATAGTGACTTTTATCAGTCATTACTAGTATCATTAGTGCTTTTTACAGTCACACCAGTGAAATAACAAGGTCATGAAAATATAGGTTACATTAATGTATGAAAATATCGTAATGAAGCCCATTATTATGCATAATTAATATATACTTACCACAACTCAGCATCCTCCAGACAACATGCACAAGGCCCATGTAAGTTAAAACCAGACAAAAGTCCCAGCAAGGGGAAGGGGAAGTGGACACAAAAGTTTAGTTCTAACCAAGAAGCTACTTGCAAGAGATGCCTGCTAGGACAGTGAAGATGAATATCATTGAGTATATCATCACACACTAGGGCTAGCCCTATGCCCAGGAATAGAGGGCTTACAAAGAACAGACCTGACTTTAGTTTTTTGTTTGTTTGTTTTTGAGAGAGAGGGAAAGAGAGAGAGAGAGAGAGAGAGAGAGAGAGAGAGAGAGAGAGAGAGAGAGAGAGAGAGAATTAAGAATGAAATTGTGTGGAAAGAGGCATGGGAAAGATCTAGAAGGAGTTTGGGTAGGGGAAAGAATATAATCAAGCTATACGGTATGGAATTTTTAAAATATACAGTAAGGTGCATTAAAAGTAAAACGGACAGGAAGTTACAAATAAGTTACAAATCCGACACCAAGGCATTGCTTGGTAATTAAATGGCCATGGTCTGTGGGCCTCTGTTAAGTGAAAGAGAATGCAAAGCAAAATGACAGAGTAACAGATTGTACCACAAGGGCATCAGCTGTCACCCCTGAGCATTGCTTACCATTGTCACTCTGACCTCTCATCCACTCACCAATTCAAAGTGGATTTAGGAAAATAACCCTCATCAGCAGTGTGGCTGTCAAACCACTCTCCTGGCACGGCGCAATGGTCTTTGTTTTTCCCTCTGAAAATCACCTCTATGATACCTTAATCTGTATCAATTTTCTCATTTCTTCCCATTACTTGCAGCCCATCATCTTTCCCCTCAGAGACAGCACGCCTCAAGAAACAAGGTAACTGTGCTCCTTCCCTTTGCTTCTTGCTCTCCTGACTGGTCTTCTCTTTGGTCCTCTGTGTCCCAGAAAACTGATGCTATTTTCCCTTGCTTTAAATATCACATCACGGGTCTTTGTGTGTGTGTGTGTGTGTGTATACAATGACTTCTAAGATGGCCCTACTTGTTTTTGCTTCATATTGTTCATCTCTTCTCATAGTTTCCTTCTGAGAACAAGCCAAATCTGTTCATCTGCCAAGCATCAGCAAGAGTCACTTCCATTGTAAAATTGGGTAGTAGTCAATTTTCTTCTTGCCATAGCAAATACCCGTGAAGATGCAGTTAATGGGAGGAGAGGTTTATTCTGGCTCAGAGTTTGAATATAGGTAGTCATGACAGGAAAGGAGTGTGGCAGAATTAGATCAGCAGTAGTGGCTAGAACATGAAGCTGCTTGCTTACTTCTGGAGGTGGGGGATCAGGGAGCAGAAAGCAGAGAAAGGGGGTTTCATGGCCCCATGCTTGTTTTCCTTGTTTTCCACTTTACTCCCAGGAGTAGGTGCCCCCCACCTTTGTGGTGTATCTTCTCCCTCAGCTGATCCTTTGAGGACATGTCTTCCAAGGTGGACCCAAAGGTCTGTCTTCCTTAACCCCTTGGCATTTCTTAATCGAATCAAGCTATCGATGAAGATTAACTATTGCTGGGGGCAAACCATTGGGATAACCTTCTTGCAAGCAGGGACTCATTTTTGCTTTCTTGGCTAGTATGCTTTTGATAAGGCAAGTGTTTATGCTGCAGAAGCCCATGTGTTGGTGATGTGAGGACTGGGGAATTGTGACTTCAGATCCAGTAGTGTACCTGGAAGGGATGTTTTCCAACAATTTCGGGTGCTCCTAGGGATCTATCCTCAGCATGACTTTCAGATGAGACCAAATGTATGGGCCTATTGCCTTGGTTGTACCATTCCCAAAAAACCAAACCAAAACAAAGCCCCCAAAACAACAACGATGACAACAACAACAACAACAACAACAACAACAAGCCCTACTGAGCCCACTGAGGCACTTGAGGATTTTGCCCTGTAGAAACAGTAAGACTGAAGGCCCATGGTCCGTGTAACAACCATGATTCCCTGAACTTTGTTACACAGCAATAGAGTACTAATATATCCCCCTGCCAAGAGGCTTTCCCATACCCAAGGCACGCCTTCACTAGGTAGCTCTATTCTTGCCTTTGTAGTGCAACACAGTTTTGCAGCTGTTTGTCTTGCCTCTTTGCACCAAGCTCCGCAAAGGCAGTGACCTGATTCATTGCCCTGCGCGGCACCTGGCTTGGCAACGACTGTGTATGAAGTAGTAGTGAACATGTTCTGGGCAGCTCTCTCTGTAGCCACTGCTCAGCCACCCAGCACCCACTACTGGTACCACTAAGACAGGAGGAGATGGTTTGGCTCTGAGGAAACCACGCTAATCCTTTCTTAGCCCTTTGCCTTGTTCAAGCGTCAGAGCTATGGCTCTGTGGTGAAAGGGAGAAAACAAGTTTCTTGTCTTCTTTCATTTTTTGGGGGGGGTCTGGTCAGTCTCAGGAACTGAGTTTTAGAACCAGTAGATAGATGGGGAAGCTTGTGTCTTGGATGGAGATGCCCAGGTGATACGACGTCTGTATCTGACAGTGTGGGGTTTCTTGTGCCCTGCTCTGTGATCATGGACATTAGGGAAAACTGTCAAAATGAGAATAAATAGCCAAGACTATGCCCATGAAATGCGCTCTGAGTTCACACTTTGTGGTTGGCGTTGGTTTAGCACCCTGTAATATATTTATTTGTGGAATTCTCATAAAGAGCCCAGGAAGGTGGCGTTTCCACTGTCTCCATTGTACAGATCAGAAGACTGAGACAAAGTTCTGCTTGTCCAAGATTCACCGAAGTGGAGCAGGATGAGGATTCACTTGAGGTGGGTTTAGTTAAAAAAAAATTAGCTCGGATTTAGGGAAAGTGAGTCCTCTTGGGAGGTTTCTTTTCCTCCTGCGGGAGAGCGAGATGACAGCTCTGTGTTCACATATGTTTGAATCTGGGGTTCCTAAGCAAAATTAATCCATTTTCCATTGTTAATGAGCATCAACTTTTCTCTGGAGAGAAACCCCCTTCTGCTCTGGATCCCTACTGCTGCGCAGGAGCTCTAATTAAGCCTATGCAAAATACCTTTTTTTTTAAAAAAGGAAATAATGAGAAACTGGAATCAGACAGGCCTTTAAGAACAACCTTGATCACAATTTGGCTAGATTTACCCCATTCCTCACAGCATCCCATGGCTGTAAGCAATGGGAAGGAGTTGCAAAAAATGTAAATTAATTTAGGGGCGAAGAAAGTTTAATTGGAATTATTTTTCTCAAGCCGGAGCATAAGGCATCATGCTCGCCTGCAATTCATTTACTGAGGAGAATTTAGAAATTCATTTCTTCTTCTTTCTCCTACCAGTTGTAACTGCTGCATAGTACAGTCCAATAGTTACATGTGATCTCAGATAAAGGGTGGCTCCTTGTTCTGTCCCCCAAACATGCATGCACCCCCAAATCTACAAATAAGCTTTTCAGCTGTTTCTTTTGATATTTGCATCCATATTTCTAGATCGTTTGTTCATATTATTACCTTCTGCTTATTTGTGTTTTGGGCACCTTCTGGAGAGAGTTTTATATGTCAACCTAGCATTTCCTTGTCAGGCATATCCTCAAGAATAAAGGAAAGAAGGCAGAGTGTTAATCCACATAAAGAAGTTATATTTGCACAGGCGCTTTGAGGCAGATGGGCGAGGGAGAGAACATCTGGATGAGACAAGGTAAGGGCAGTAGCCACATAGACAGGGGACACCTATTGTTACTTTGGAGTAAAGCATGCAGACCAATGCAAACTTGCAGGGTCGCTTAACACCAAATGAAGCAGAAAGGAAAAAAGATCAAGGAAACATCTAACCCTGGTGTGTTTGTTGTGCATATATATATATATATATATATATATATATATATATATATATATATATGTATGTATATATGTATGTATATATGTATATATATATGTATGTATATATATATAGTAGCTTTCCAATGGAGTACTTTTGAAAATCAGTGATAAATGTGCTCAGAGTCATCATGTCATAGTTCTTGACCGAGTAGCCTATTACCAGAAAGGCATCCTAAGGAAATAGGACCAGAGAAGCAAAACCTCCTCTGTGAATCAATAAGGTCATTGTAGCATTATCTCTGCATAAGAAGGCATGAGGATGAAATATGAGGTGCTTAAATATAGTGCTTAATAAATTAATATCAGTATGTAGATATTTATTCAGCTATTAGAAGTGATAAGTGCAGAAGATAAAAGCATGAAAAATATGGCTTTCTGGTAGCTGAAGAAAGCGAAGCCAAAACCGATTTGTATTGTTCCATGTCAGCCATAACAAATGAGTGTGTGTGCTGTTAGGCATGGCTACAGTGCTGAGAGCGTGGATATTTGAAGTAGGTGAACCAGTTTGAGGCACTGTCTTTTGTTTACAAGCTCTGTTTCTTGAACTATCACAATAATACTCCTTCAAATCTTACTTAGTGCATCTATAAAACTGGAGGAAAATATCACCTTTTAACATTGTCATAAACATTAGCAAAATATATAATCAGGAGGCTAATGCCCAACATTTTGCAGCAAGGACTCAACACACAGTAACACTATTGGTCATATATAGATCAGAACTAGAAGGTGATACCTAGAGATATAAGAGAACAAACTCAGGAGGATGAAATTATTATGGGTGATACTTTCCATTTTATACATACATACATACATACACACACACACACACACACACACATATATACACACAGATATATATACACATGTATATATATATATGTATATATATATATATATATATTCCATGTGTAATCTTATTGTATATACATATTTTAAGGAGGAAAACATAAAACATAACGCCACAATTCCACCCTTTAGCTTACTTTAGCTCCCCCAGTTACATAGCTAGCTGGCTAGAATAAGTGTTTGCATTCGGTGCAGTCGTACAGAGCAGACCCTTTTTAGTTAAGGCTCATGTCTGTAAAGGTACCATGAAGGTGTAAGCCTGGGGTGAAGAGAAAGCAAGGTTAGGAGCCTTGCTTGCTCATACACTTCTCCTCTTTTTATTGCCCTTGGCTCTCCCAGCTCTTTGTTCTCTCCTGGACAGTTGCTGCTGGAACTGGTACATTTCCCGCTAAACGGCACTTTAACCCTGCTATTCCCACGACTTAATGCTATCTCTTTAATGGACATTTGCATGGCAGATGGCGCAAATGGCCTAGCAAATATATACTGGGTCAACTTTAAAGAACTGCCAGATTGATGGCTTTGTTGGCTGTGTGCCTCCAAGCAGACACACGACTGGAAATTGCACAGGAGTTCAAATTTTCGGAACAAGTTGTGGGCTCCCCCCCCCCCAACTCCCGCACTTGCTATGAGGGATCAGAAGGACAGGTGAGGACAGGGCTAGTGTGGTTGGCTTCACTTTTAAATAGACGTTCATGTGGGCAGATGGGTTGGCACACGGTGTGAGAAGTGGGAACGCAACCTTTCTACTCCTAATCCTGTTTGCATTAGATTTGCCCAGGAATGGAAGCCAAAATGTTAACCTGTTCAGTCCCAGAATGTTCCATGGACTAAAGGTGATCATCTTTCAAGGAGTGTCATGAACGTTGATTGAGAAGAGTTGCAGAACCTTTTCTGTATTTGTCCAGGAAGACTGGCTGGTTTACTTAGTCTTTCTTAGTATTTAACTACTTTCATGGAAATGCTGACTGTTGATTTAGCTTCTGTCTCTCCTTTGTCCCTGTGGCTCTCATCTCTGTAGCACACTTCTGACTGAGGTCTTTCCAGATAGACTGTCAGCTCCGAGGACAGGGGGCAAATCTATAGATGCTTGCATCCTTATGATACTCAACAGAATCTTTTCCTTGTCTTCCTTATCGGTAACTAGCAAGCCCACCAAACAGGTACAACTTGCCCAGTTCGTAATGCTATGGTAAGAGCCTGTCTTGCCCTGTGAGGCTCCCCCTACCCTAACCCACATATGGTTATAGTCTTATATTACAGTGAAGAGTGACAAGGTTTAATGAACTTATAGGTGACTCTGAATATCACACCGTCCTAATAAACGGAACATTTCCCTGCCCTGCACCTTCTGAATGATAATCCTCTAAATGGTCACCTTGGAATGTCCTACTCTGAGTCCACTTACAGATTCTGAGTGAGTTTCCTCCACAGAAAAGTCCCAGTTCCTGTTCTTACAAAGAAAGATTACAATGGACAGCTGTCCTTGGAGCTCGAAGATTGTGAAGGAAGAACTCTTTGCAAGGAAGGGTAGAGCTGAAGTCTGGAAATATGAACCTGGGACTAGGGAGTACTTCAGTGGTAGGGTACTTGTTTAGTATATGTAAGGTTCAATCCCCAGTGTGGGAGCCAGAAATGTGAGCCTAGAAAATGTGAGCCTAGAGATGTGTGCACCACAAATGCCAGATGATCTTCACAGTACCAGATGAGGCTAGGACCAGAAGCAAAGGTAGGTCTCTAGCAGGCCAGTCGCTAATGTGTCCTGTGCAGCCATGTTTAGGAACAGCCCTCTGATGTGCCTTGGGGTTCGAAATGTAAACATAGCCTTCAATTTCCTGGACTAATGGTCCAGAGACTATAAAATCATGCTTATTTTTCAAAGTCCATACAATTGTTAAAACCCTGGACAATTAGGAGGTAGTCTCAGTCTTGAGTCCTGCAAATGTTAAAGGTGGGCTAATATCTATAGATTCAACTTGTTTGTAGGATTGAGTTGGGACCAAAAGATGGTATCAATCCCCACATTTCTGTTGTCTGATTGAACCTTCCTATAGACAGATACCTTTAAGTATGATAATTGCCCATTAAGAAAGGTGGCAAACTCAGTCTCTGTTTGCCTTACCGGGGGTACTTTTCTTATGTAAACCCCAAACCACCTTGTGTCAGTCTCCTTACTCAACCCATATTGGAAGCCCTCCTGAAGTTAGGGAAGGCTCTGAATTACAGTCATTTTTAATATGACATAATTTCATTACATGTTATCCCCAAGCTGATGAGCAACTGAGTATTGCTAAGTTGAGGTCCTCTGGGCTTCCTTTCGTGAGAAGATAATTAGCTCATTAATGCTTCTGAGTGAAATGAAACAAAAAGCCCTTAAAGCCCTTGAAAATGATGTTTTCTACAAGAGGCTAATGTCTCCTATGCATTCTCATATACAGCTGGCTCATTCCCGTCATTTTGGTCTCAGATTTCACTAAGATGAACTTTAGCCTAGTCTAGATCAGAATGCATGGGACCCAACTGCCAGGCTTGACAGACAGCATTGATCACTCTTTGTGGACACATCAGGTAAGATTCCCGACCTGGTATCCAAGTGTCCAGTCTCTCCTCCATGATACCTTGAGGACAGAACAGTCATCAAGATAACGATTATTACAATTTATAGAAAACATTTCATTGTCTCTTTTCAAATGATTTTTGTAATCCCACTATAAGCAGGAAGAAATTAAATTCAAAGGGAAAACAAGAGCTTTAGAGACCATCTGCTCAGATTTTCAAATTTGAATTTTATACATAAGAGCACATTAATGTGGGGGAAAATGTGATCACATTTTTTTTAAGCTATTTGAGCAATGAAGAAATTTCCCTCTTTGGGCTTTCTGCATGGAGGTAAAAGGCGCCATTTTGCTGAGGAAAATGAAATGGCTTCGGTATGGGGGAAATTTGCTATTCACCATCTTATATCTATGGAATGCTGAACTTACACAGCTCTTCATAAAATATGAAATAACAGCGCATGCCTCAGGAGTTCGTGAGACACGTTAGACAAACACTGTTCCTGGGCACCTCGGAAAGAAAGCAGAGGCCATGACAGCCTGCAGGTGGCGGTGAATGACAGTATGGAGAAGGCTAGGCTCCCTGGTGGCAGAGGGCGACCAAGAAGAAGGAACAGGTAGGGAAGGAAACTGCAACCGTTTCTAATTCTGACTCTCAACACTGAGTCCGATCCACGCATGGACTGTGTACCTCTAGGAATCTATTTTTTGTCTGGGGATAGAGAAGAATGCGGTAGTGTCAATAAGAGAAGCCGAGGTCCGAATAGAGCAGAGAAGAAAGTCGACAGCAGTAAGACTCACAGTGGCCGCTGACCCCCAACCAGCCACAGTTGGTGACTTTCCTCAGAATGTTCCAGACAGCACAGTACTTGATTAGGTCAGCCTGCTCCTCCTGCTGGCTCAAACCTACCTGCCTGACATTCAGTGACAGCAAGAAAGGTCACCGTGAACACTGAGACAATTAATGTCCATGCCCTTGCTTTTCCTCCACTGCCTGCCTCCCTCCCAGGCTGTAACCTCACAGAAACTTCCATCTTCACTTGCTTGTGTCTGGCAAACAAGCCCAACCTCTCGATTGCTCTTTCTTTTGTTTTGCTTGTGGAAAAAAAATATAATAAAGGTGGTACAGTGAGCCCAGGCTGATGGAATGAATGCAGACCTGAGCAGATAATCATCTTTTATAGCTGCCTTAAGATCTCACACCTTAAGCATCCAATTCAGAGAGGAATGCCAACCATCACTTATAAACATCTGGATGGGGAAAGAAAAGACAGTTAAAGGGAAAAGCTGTGAACTGAGCTTCATGAAGAACAAATTCAATTCATTCCATTGGATGCTGTTGTAGAAAAGCTTAAATCAACTGGATAGTAAATGAAGGATGGGGAACAAGGGAGCCTATCAGAATGTTAAGTGCTGAAAGCCAGATTCCATCTTATCGTAAGATCCTACCAAATAAAATCTCGCAGTGCCGCAGGCTCAGCAGTCAGACAGAATGCATTTGACTTCCGGGTCTTCTGTCTTCTAGCTGCGTGACCTTGAGTGGGTCCTGAATTTCCAGTCTCACAACTGCAAAGTTGGGATGGTAACAATACTTCCTGCTTATGTTTTTGAGGATTAAATGAGATAAACACTCAGACAGTGGTTAGCAGTGTTTGACCTAAGGAAAACCTTCCATAGATATGAGACATGCCTGGCCTTGCCTGAGGGAGTTCTTGGCTACATTCTAAAACACATGAGAATTCCTGCAAAGGACCTGCTTGGGCATTTATGCCCCCACAGCAGCTGCCATAATTGTTCAACTTCCAGAAGTTTCCTTTCTAGTTTATTTTAAAGCATTATAAGGAATCCAATCCAGTGTGTTTCCCAGTTTGATTCCATTGGTATGGGCGTGCCGTTGTGCTCTTTGGGGGGAATTTCCGTATACTGACCATTCTCTCAAATAGTCCTTTACAATCCAGGCTTGCTCAGAGTGTTAGAGAGATTTTTATCATGTAGACTGTGTGAGTCCCGATTTCCATCTTTGAGTCTTAGCTTTGCCTTCTTAACATAACCGCATTCTCCACAGCAAAAAAATATCCCTCCAGCTGTGGCCCCAAAGCTGAGGTGTCACTTGAGATTTCCTTAGAGGCAAGCTCAGAAACTGACTCTGGTAACCTAAGAAGAAAAGAAGATGCTTGCCTAGGTACTGGGCTGCTCACAGAATTGTAATGGGCTCTGGAGAACAGGGTCTCAGAGGAGAAGGCAGCCATTAGGATTGTGGTTATTCATTCTGACTGTCTGATTTGGAGGGGTCTACATTTTCCCAAGAGTGGAGCCGGACAGGCACAAAGCCACCAGAACATCCTCTGTTAGTTTACTGAGCCATGGGAGTCCTTTTCTCCCTCCTATGTAACTGTCTTCCAGTGAGTCGCTGAAAGAAGAGCATTTCGCAGGTGGCTCACTAAAGCCTGCTTGCAGCTCACTCTTGCATTCCTATGCTGCAAGTTGGACTTATTTTCAAGTCATCAATATCATAAAGCCCTTATCCAGTGCGCGGGCATCCAGAAGGTCAGCAAGTGACCTGCTAGCCTCCCGAAGAATGAAGGACAAGCCACACAACTAAACTTCAGACAAATGGTGAATGTGCCATGCAAGTCCTGTGCATCTGTGTAGGCAATTTTACTCTCAGAGTTTTGTTCTGAATAGAATCAGTGATAATTTGTTTGTTCACATCTATCTATGCTTCATTTTCTTTCTTTCCTTTTCTTTTCTTTTTTTAAACATAGTTCTTCTTTTTTATTAGATATTTTTTTCATTTACATTTCAAATGTTATCCCCTTTTCTTGTTTCCCCTCCTAAAACCCCTCTATCCCATCCCCCCTTCCCCTGTTCACTAACCCACCCACTCCCACTTCCTGGTCCTGGCATTCAATTACACTGGGGCATCCAACCCTCACAGGACCAAAGGCCTCTCCTCTCATTGATGTCCCATAAGGCCATCCTCTGTTACATATGCAGCTGGAGCCATGGGTCCCACCATGTGTACTCTTTGGTTGGTGGTTTAGTCCCTGGGAGCTTTGGGGGGTACTTGTTAGTTCATATTGTTGTTCCTATGGAGCTGCAAACCCCTTCAGCTCCTTGGGTCCTTTCTTTAGCTCCTCCACTGGGGACCTTGTGTTCAGTCTAATGGATGGCTGTGAGCATCCACTTCTATATTTGTCACTGGCAGAGCCTCTCAGGAGACTGCTATATCAGGCTCCTGTCAGCAAGCTCTTGTGGGCATCCACAATAGTATCAGGGTTTGGAAACTGTATATGGGGTGGATCCCAAGGTAGGACAGTCTCTGGATGGCCTTTCCTTCAGTTTCTGCTCCACACTTTCTCTGTTTTTCCTCGCATGGTTATTTTAATCCCCCTTCTAAGAAGGACTGAAGTATCCACACTTTGTTCTTTCTTCTTCTTGAGCTCCATGTAGTCTGTGAATTGTATCTTGGGTATTCCGAGCTTCTGGGCTCATATCTACTTATCAGTGAGTGCATACCATGTGTGTTCTTTTGTGATGGGGTTACCTCACTCTGGATGATATTTTCTATGCTTCGTTTCCGTTTCCAAACCCAAGCTTGGGAATTACCTTGGTCTACATTCCACTACATTCCATCTTATCTGACTGGCTTCAGCTAGTCCTGACTTGTAAGTTCTTCCCAACTGGAAGCTGGTGTGTGACTTTTCTCACCTCACATTCGAACTTTAAGTTTATGACCAAGGTAGGGGGAAGGGCTGGATTTGGTGGAGGAAAAGGAAGAGAAGAGGAGACAGGATATAAAACTGGGGAAGCATTTGGTCAAAAGGGACAGGGATCAAATAAGGAGAAGGCAGGGGAAGCATGGGCATGTGCAATGAAAGGTGAAAGCAATGGGGTCTACCATGGTGCTAATGCCAGGAAGCAGAATCTGCTCAAGTAAAACAAAACAAAACAAAACAAAACAAAACAAAACAAAACAAAACAAAACAAAACACAACCGAAGCAAATTGTCTGAAGGCATGAAAGGCTCCCATACTACACGCCAAGTTTGGATAGTGTCAATCTCTAACAGCTGGGTGTGAGGCAGTGTAGCAGAGGCTGAGAAGCAGAGGTAGGCTGGACTGAAGGTCAACAGGGCTGATGTTCAGCTGCAGCATCGCTCCTCTCTGCCCCATCTGCAGCCTGGCATCGTAGATAAATCCTGGGCAAGGAGTAACCCAACCTCTGAGATTAGGGAATTTTGGTCCAGCCCTTTGGTCTCCATGATGGAAGACATACTTCTGAAAAAAAAAACACATCTGGCTCCAATATTGTGGGGTTTGTCTATAAATAGAACAAATAAACAAATGAACAGCTTTCCCAGGGAAGCATTAACAGCTACTTGTAGGTAACTACCACAGCCAGTCTCCAGCCCAGGCCTCTCAAACCTCTATTCACTTGGCTGTTCCGTTTTATGCTAACTGGGTTGCCTAGTCTGACTTCAGTGGGAGAGTATGTGTCTAGTCCTTTTGTGACTTGAGGTGCCCGAGTGGGTTGATACAGAAAGTCTACTTCTCAGAGGTGAAGGCAAGGAGTGGAAGGTGGAGGGGCTGTGTGAGGGGTGACTGGGAGGAGAGGGGATTTTCAATCAGAATGTAAAATGAATAAATAAATTAATGAGAGAGGAAAAACAGAGTAACTTTAACTGATTAGTTTTTCAGTGAGTTTAAGGGGGCCCTTTAACACCATCCAAGTCCTCAGTATACTTCTAACATCCTTCCATTAGGCTTTCCTGATCAGTGCTAACCTTTACAATGAGAAAGCAGAAGCAGTCGGGGGGATGTCTAGGACATGATTCCAGCCTCCAAGTTGTCTACCCAACCCATTTGCATCTGGACACACATTCTTCCTTCCCACTGCCATGGTTGAGTGCTCTTGGCTCCCATCTGAGTCCATATCCTTCTCATGGACAAAAAATCTCATCCATTTCACTCACTGAAAGTCATTGCTCCAGCCACAAGCAGCTTCCCATTGGCTTCTTTATGTCTGCATTTTTTACTAGCTAGTTTCCAACATTCTACAAACTTCATTCTATCTCTCATAAGAAAGTCCAAGAAAACAAAAGAAACTTTCTCTTGAGTTGGCTTGCCTCCAGCTTCTACTGTTTATTTTTCTGTCCCCTTTTACACAATTTCTTGAGAAAAAATTATTTATACATATCTTTTGTCCAGTTTCTCTCTTCACACTCCCATTTGATTCTAACAGCTCCATGTTCTGCTTTCCCCAGACACTGTACCTACCACGTTCCGAGTCATCAGTGAAGATGATTGCTCTTGTTCATCTCCCAGCCTCATCCTGCTGGCTCTCAGCTTCCTTTGACAGGTATGCAGTATCATTTCCTCCACATAGGTTTCAGGACCACTTTTTCCTGAATCTTCTAGCCTAACTGACTACCTCCCTTCAGTCTTGGTTTCTGTCTCTTTTGCTTCCACAGCTTTCTAAAAGTGGAGTACTCTCTGGCTCACCTCAAGTCTACCCTAATGCTACTCAAGCAGTCTGTGCAACCAATAGTATTTGCTAGCATCAGCTCTCAGAACCTCTCCCTAACCTTCTAAATCAGTCTGAATTTTAACAAGATTCCTCTGGGTGATTCACATGTCCATTAACTAACCTAGTCCGCCCACTAATTACTAACCCTAACCTTAGTTACATATCAGAAACACCCAGAGAGATTAAAACAAAATTTGTATCTAGGTCTTATCCAAAAATCAATTAAATAAAAATTCCTGGTGAGAAAAAAAAGTCTCTAGATGATTCTCAGATAAAATGTGACACACTATGATCCCTTGCTTTCTGGAATTTACATGTAATCATTTACTCTTAGTACATGTACTTGTAACTTATTTATAAGCCACAGAATTTGGTAAGGGTAGTGAGATGTCATTCACTTGATTCCACTGTACTAGAATGGAAAGGGTCCCTGGATGGGCACCCTGTGGTTGCAATGATATATGTGATGTTTGACACATGGGAAACAAAACTAAGGCGTGGCCTGATGAAGACTGATTCTTAGACTGATGAAGTAGGTAGGCTAGCTAAGGGGCTCAGTGAGCTTGGCATGGTATTATAGTTTGAGCTGAATGTGCCCCAAAACTCTGAATGTTCGGTCACTAGATGGTGGTAGTGTCAGTAGAAGTTTTGGATGGTATGGCCTGGTGGAGGCTAGGTTACTGAGAAGTGTGGCCTTGCAATCCAACTCTTCCTTCTCTCTGCTTCCTGGACTCTGTGAGATGAGCAGCTCCTCTCTGTTATAGGCTCCCTGCCACGGCATTCTGCCTTACCAAAGGACTCCAAACAAAGGAGCCAAGTGCTTACAGGAGACAATCTCTGAAACAATAATTCAAAATAAACCCTTTGCTCCTTTATAGGTTGTTTCTGTCAGGTACCTGTCATATCAACAGAAAGCTGATTGATGCGGGTGACTCTTTGAGACTCTGGGTGGTTCCTGGAAACTGCAGATAGCCTTAAAGATCTGAAGGAAGATTTCAGCTCAGGAGTTATCAACATCCCTAATGCTGTGACCCTTTAATACAGTTCTCCATCTTCCAGTGACCCTCAACCATAAAATTATTTCACTGTTACTCCATAACTGTAATTTTGCCACTTTTATGAATCATAATGTAAATATATGATATACAGGATATCTAGTATTCTTTCTCAAAGGGGTCTCAACCCACAGGTTGAGAACTGATGCTTAGCTGAAAGGCAAGAGAGAAACAGGGAACTAGGGAGTCATGCAGCCCAAAACAAATGCATTCAACTGGCAACTAAATGAGCTTGAACCTCCAGATGACACTGTACCTCAAGTGACTGAAGAGTCACCTTGCTGATGGGCTCATGACATTCTGTGAAGAGTCATGCTAATTATCTCTGACTCAGAGAAATACTGAGATTGTAAGTATGTGATGTTTAAAGGCACCATATTTGATAAAAAAAAAACAATATAGCAATCATAATACATAAGCTCATTTCTGGTATATATCATTCAAACTAAAGACTTTAGATATTATCAGTTACTGACTACTAGCCAAAAGCAATTTCCGTGTTTAATGGCTTAAAGTGACAACAAGAAGTTGCCCTCAGCCAGGCTTCCTTTCTCTTAACTTTTGGTTGGATATGGGAAACTAGAGACAGTGAGAAAAGGCTGCAGCTGGAGGGATTAGATATTTCTCTCCTGTATCTTCTCTGAGTTGCAGTAGGTTTGGCAATGATAGACTCCTCAGCATCCAAACTTTTCTTGGCTCTTCCCTCTTTTATGACTGTAGAGTTTTGTTAAGACCTTTTTTTTTCTATGTGCCTTTAAGCCAAAGTTGCCTAGGGGGTGGTGATGAATTCCTGCTGTTGGAAGTCCCTGGCTGTTTTACCACCTTGGTTGGGTATATTATTATTATTATTATTATTATTATTATTATTATTATTATTATTATTATTATATATTTACTTTCCCTTTCCTGGTTTCCCCTCCAACCCCCCCCCCCAATTCCCTCCCCACTCCCCCTGCTCACCAACCCACCCAAACCTGCTTCCTGGCCCTGGTATTCCACTATACAGGGGCATAGAGCCTTCTCAGGATCAAGGGCCTCTCTTCCCATTGATGACCAACTAGGCCATCCTCTGCTACATATGCAGCTAGAGCTGTGAGTCCCACCATGTGTACTCTTTAGTTGATGGTTTAGTCCCTGGGAGCTCTGGGGGTACTGGTTGGTTCTATTGTTGTCCCTCCTCTTCAGTTCCTTGGGTCCTTTCTCTAGCTCCTTCATTGATGACTCTGTGCTCAGCCCAATGGTAGGTTGCAAAAATCCACCTCTGTATTTGCCAGGCACTGGGGGAGCCTCCCTGGAGACAGGTATAACAGGCCTCTGTCAGTAAGCATATGTTGGCATCCACAAAAGTATCTGGGCTTGGTGACTGTATATGGGATGGATACCCAGGTGGGGCAGTCTCTGGATGGTCATTGCTTCAGTCTCTGCTCCACACTTTGTCTCTGTACCTCCTTCCATGGGTAATTTGTTTCCCCTTCTAAGAAAGAACTAAGTATCCACACTTTGATCTTCCTTCTTCTTGAGTTTCCTGTGGTTTTGTGTATCTTGAGTATTCCGAGCTTTTGGGCTAATATCCACTTATCAGTGAGTACATACCATGAGTGTTCTTTTGTGTTTGGGTTACCTCACTCAGGATGATATTTTCTAGTTCCATCCATTTGCCTAAGAATTTCATAAATTCATTGTTTTTAATAGCTGAGTAATACTCCATTGTGTGAATGTACCACATTTTCAGTATCCATTCCTCTGTTGAGGGACATCTGGGTTCTTTCCAGCTTCTGGCTATTATAAATAAGGCTGCTATGAACATAATGGAGCATGCATCCTTATTACATGTTGGAGCATATTCTGGGTATATGCCCAGGAGTGGTATTAGTGGGTACTCAGGTAGTACTATGTTCAATTTTCTGAGGAACTGCCAAACTGATTTCCAGAGTGGTTGTACCAGCCTGCAATCCTTAGTTGAGTATCTTATTCCTCTAACACCTTTGTCAATAGCTCTTCAGTTTAGACATTTAACACAAGTCATCTGTTCCACACTAGATCCTGACTGATGCATATACCACAGATGTATGTTTATTTACTTGTTTGTTTCACTGGAACATAAACATCATGGGACATTCACCTCATTTAGTCATTGCTTTATTTCCAGTTACAGTGGAAGTTGATATAGAATAGATCCTAGCAAAGGTTTACTAAGAGAGAGAAATATTTATTATGAGATGCTGACGTGATCAAGGGATACTATGTGTGCAATGGCACTGCCTCATGGACCAGTCTCCAGGAAAGGAAGAACATAATCAGACATATGGGCTTATATGGATCCATAGTGGCAGGATAAAGGGACAGAGGACATTCTGTAATAATCATTGTTAGCTCATCCTTCTATGTTATGAGAGAATGCTATCTCTCTTGATCCTAGACTTAGGAGGACCACTGAAAGTCATAAGTTCAAATTCTGTGTCCTCTTCTTATTGATAGGGGTACAAACTGAGTAATTATCAAAGACTGTCAGAAATTAATTTTCCACATTTATAGTGGGATTGTTAATCTGTTACATCTAATTCACTCTGATGACTACTGAAGACGAAGCACCTGAAAATGCTAGGTATATCCCCAGGGATGCATGCTCCTCTGGATTATGTATTACATGCATCATCTAATTTAATCTTCATCATGTCACAATGAAGTCACACCTTCATTATTTAGGGAATTGAGATGCAGAACATTTGAAAAATTTTCTCTCCTAGTCAGTGCAGACTCAGGACATGAATGTCTTCCTGGATTATCTTCATAAGCTTTGTAGTTTTCATAAAAAGCTCATCTGCTGTCTGGATATAGATCTGGGCCTGGGTGTTGAAAGTCACTAGAGCCCAACATAATGGCATTAGAAGAGGAAGTGACTCAAGGGTTTGGAAAATGTTACACTGACAATAAGACATATTCCATCTTAGACTGACCTATGAGACATCTTGCTTAAGATTCAGCAGTTTACAAATATGTATTCCTTATTTGGGAAACTTCACTAATTCACTCCTCTTGATTTGTCCTTGTTGGATGAGAAATAACTATGTTTCAGACTTTTCTCCTCTTATTTTTAACAAATCCCATGGAAACATGCCAATTCTTTAAATCTCTTATTAGTTCTTAGTTAATTGGTACCTTGTTAGTTAATTTGCCTTTAGCCAATTTTTAAGGCTAGGGAGATATGTGTAAAATCAAGCTTAAAGAAAAGGAGGCTGATTTAGGGTACAAGTCAGCATGGTAAGGGATGTCATGGCAGGAAGAGCTTGAGATGGCTGGTCGCATTGCATCCTCTATCGTGAATCAAAGTGATCAATGTCAGTGCTCAACTTCTTTTCAACGTTTTATTCAATCCCAAGTTTAATCTGGGCTACTGTGTCATGTGTAATCCTTTACATGCATGTTCAGAAGCAAGCATAATCTAGAGGTTCCCTCATAGGCATGTCCAAGGTTTGTCTCCTTGGTGATACTAGATCCTGTTAAGTTGATAGTATTAAGTATAACACAAATTTGTTTAGCTTATAATTTGGAGGCAAAACTCCTAACAACATAATTCTGGCTCTGTGAAAGAGTTTATTGGTTGTATCACTTTAGACTATGTTGGAATGATTAGGAATACATGGAAGAGTGATTATCTTTGTCATGAGTCAGGAAACCAAGAGACTGAAGAGTGAGCAGGCTGGAGAGAATTCACAGTTCCTGGGAGAACCTCTTTAATTCCTTTTGAAGGCATAGTGCAGTAGTCCAAGGATCTCCCATTCTAATGCTTTGTGGTCTAGATATATTCTAGATATAAACCTCACAAATTATGAAACCCCTGGAGACACACTCAGCCATATTTGAATGTTCACCCAGCTCTTACCTGTGACTGATCTAAACAAGTCACTGGGTCTGCTGAGCTTCAAGAGATGGAGTTCACAAAGTGCAGGATAATAGCACAGATTCTCCAGTATTTGTAAAATGTTCTTTAACTTATAGCATCCATTTTTGCACCCACCAGGAAATATATTAAGCTAAACCATTCTTAAGTATTTCTTCAGTAACTCTCTTAGTGGTCCCAAGAAGTACCATAACCTTGTAATAGCCTAGTATTGCTCACTTTATGAACACACACACATACACAAGCACATACAAAGAGAGCAACACACACACACACACACACACACACACACACACACACACACATACACACACACACACGCACACACACACACACACACACACACACACACAGAGAGAGAGAGAGAGAGAGAGAGAGAGAGAGAGAGAGAGAGAGAGAGAGAGAAAGAGAATACTTAAATATTATCCACATATATTCTCATGACCACATAGGAAATGTCAACAATGGCTTTTGAACTGACTTGTTGTTAGTAATAATGTTGAGTGAGCATTTGTTAGAAGCCACTGATTTTGTCATTGACATTACTGTGTTATCATTCTCATGCACCTCCATCCTCAACATCTCTGGACCATTCAGAAGTCTATTCAGCATGCCCCTGTTTTCTTCACTTTAACAAGTATATCTGCTAGATGGTTAAATACCAGGCAGGATCCTCACAATTCACAAAGAGGTAGGGCAGCTCCAGTCTTAGAACTCCTGATATCGAGTGCAGAGGGGCTCGATTGGGCCTGTGACATAGAGGTAGGCCACACTGTAGGAGCTTCTAGCAAGGCACTCTGATCCGATGGGCTGGATGTTGTGTGACAGAGAAGGATGGCCTTGTGTGTGAAAATCATCCTCTCCTTTTCATTGGAAACGTGTAGATGATCGGCCATTTCTGTCAGGAGATTCTCTACAGGTTATTAGAAGGATTTTTATTTCCTGCTAATGGTCTTCTTTTAAAAAGGGAACAAAAGAATCATGAATTTTAGAAGCTATTGTGAAAATAGAATTGGCTCAATAATTTGAATATAAGGATACCGTATAATTTCTGCGTTCTTTGTGAGTTTCTTTATCAGAAATGCCAGTCTTCCCTCCACACATGTCCAATCCACCGCTGAGCTTTTTGCATCCACATATTCCCAGATTCTAGATAATTCATTGCTGCAAAATAAAAAAAAATTGCATCCATGAGGGCATTCTACCAATATACAACTGTGCCAGGATATCCTAAATTTGCTTTGAAATTTGCATTTGCTTAAAATATTTAATTTAGGGGGGAAGAGCTGCTTTCTTCCAAAATGTTATATTTCTACTGAAATATATAGAAGGCTATGTGAAATATTTAGATTAAGAGACCTTAGAACAAGCCTAATTTTATCTACGTTATAAATAATAATGAAGCTGTTTCCTAATTAGAAGCTGTTTCCCCAAACAAAGGTACCATAGTCATTTATTTTTGTAGCTCCTTTTAAAAAAAAGTCAGTTCATCAGCAAATCTGAAATCCATATACCAAAACTGGCAGAAAATCAAGATATTAATTTTATATGTGAGGAGACTGTCTCTAGAGAATCCCATTTAAATATCTACATCTTGGATTCATTTCAGGCCCTGATTTAAAACTGGGAATTCAATATTTTACAGCAGATTATAAGGTGGAAGGCAGAGAATTAGATGAGACATTTTCTGACTTGTATATTATATTCTTGATGAACTAAAGGCTTGCTTGTAGATTCATTTCCAACATGATTTCCCCATTGGATTTGTCTCAGATACCACAGTGAGAAGCCAGTAGTATGACCCCAGGGAAGAGGTCAGAGGGGATGCTGTCAGAGGGAGAAATGGCAGGGGACTGGGACTGAGGATTGGAAATTATGAAAGAAGGAGAGGGAGGGTGACAGTGGGGTCAGGGACTAGAGAGTATGAAAGACAGGAGAAAGACAGAAGGACAGAGAATTTTCCCATTCAGGGGAGTGCAGTACACCATAGGAAATAACTCACTGAGGATTCCCACCAACACAATCATGTTGGCTTTTCCTGTTTAAGCTCTCTTTAAACCTTCACTTGTAATTAATAAGAACTGCTACTTAAGAATTTTCAGAAGGACTTCTGCTAAGTATTGAAACATAAAAGAAAATTATTGGCCTTTCATCATCTCTTAAAGGAGGGGAAAACCCTCATGATTTATGTGTGTACTTTAGAATCAAAGCCCCCTTTTAAGTCTCTAGGAGCCTATCATAAATAGAACCTAAGACTGATCTCTCCAAATAATAAAATAGTGGGGGAGAAAAAGAGATAATGCATCCTACCCATTGAAGCACTTAGACCGCATTGTTAAGAGCAGTTCATATAAGTGCTGCTAAATTAGTTCTAACAATGCCAGGCAATAGAATTTGTGCAGTGAGGCTTTCCTGTGTAGATGCCACTGCTGATCCAGTAATAAAAGTAAATTCTTCAAGGTTGTTTCCCAAGGCTAGTGGTCATGTGCCCTGAGGCCACTTTTCATCCTTCATATCTTCATGTCTCTTGGAACTATTGGTGTGAGGCTCTCCTCTCAAGGAAGTCACAACATCCTATGCTACCCAATGGAGAGAAGATGAATTATTTATGCATCAGTTGTGGTACTAAGCTGAGCCAGTTATTTACTGGGGTGTAGAGTTTTGATGGACAGTCAAATAGAGATAAGCAGCAGCCTCCCAAGGCTAGGGAAGCATCCTTAAAGATATCAGATAAATAGAAAACAGAGGGGCTATGAGTATAGCTACTATCTACATGAATCCTTCTCATTGTTGTCTGGCCTTTGGAAGACAAACTAGAGAGGTGGAAGGTAAGTAACTGTCAGCAAAGATGTCAGCTGTTAGGGATTTGGAGTTCCAGTGTCAAAGGCAATAGCTGGGGACCTTTATGTAGGGATGGAATGAAGAAGGACATATGACTGACCTCTGAATTTAACTGGTATGGCTTGTTTCATAGCTTCCTCCTCTTTTCACTCTGGGTGAACGCACCAGGTCTGGACTATTTAAAAGTAATCTATGTGATGTCTACAAGGTGCTTAGAGACTTGCTGAGTTCATGGGAAATGCCATAGAACTGTCAGCTGGGTTATTTATTATAGCTAATTACTGGTAAATGTTTACACTAGAATGTTTGATCATTATTTCCAAATTAAATCCAAAATGGAGTTGCAGGTTTACTGCTCCCTCAAGCCAATGACCCTTGTGTTGTTTTTCTATCTTTATAATTGCAACCTAACCGAGTGACTCGGGCCAAAAGCTTAGGCATCATTGCTGATTTGCCTTAGCTTCTTTTACTCATCATAATTAGTTCATCAGCTGGTCACTTTTTCCAACATCTAAAATATAAAAACAAATCCATATACTCTTCTCCCCTAACAATCTCTCCTCCTCCTCCTCTTCCTCCTCCTCCTGTTCCTCCCCCTCTTCCTCTTCAACTTCCTTTTCCTGATTCTCCATCTCTCTGGTTGATATTTAGATAATAAGAATTCAGAGCGTTTTTCTGCTTAGGAAAGTCCTGAAACAATGAAGATGTTCCATAAATGCAAATGTTAGCAAACTTACTAAAATGTAGTTTACCTAGTCACATGGGCAAATGACATGGGAGGAAGCTCGGGATAAACTTTGAATATTATTCATGGAAAACATTCGGTAGCAACACACATGACATTAAAGAGAAGTAGAAATGCAGATGGAGGGACCGGGTAATGTACTTAGGGAAAGCAGGGCACAGGCAGCAATGTACACAGCTACACTGTGGATATAAAAAGTCAAGCCTATAGCTGCCTACAAGACTCCGTTACCTCTCCAGAAGGCATTTCTGAAAATTCTCTACTTGCACCCAAAGACATACAGTTTTCATACTCTATTGGATAATTGCAGTAATCATGAAAAGATACTGTGATTTTTCCTCCTTCATTAAAAAATAAAATTTGAACTCTATGCCTCTCCCTATTGCTATACTCACTTTTAGAACAAAATTTTAAAACGTCTGCAAGTCCTCCCTTGCCATTCTCCTTGGGACTACATAATTTGTAATTTTATAGCCATCATATTACCAAAACTGCTTCTTTGAGTTACATAGACAACTTCCACCTAATGACTCTTTAGTTCCTGACTGGCAATTCTTTTTTTTTTTTTTTTTTTTTTTTTTTTGGTTTTTCGAGACAGGGTTTCTCTGTGTAGCCCTGGCTGTCCTGGAACTCACTTTGTAGACCAGGCTGGCCTCGAACTCAGAAATCCGCCTGCCTCTGCCTCCCAAGTGCTGGGATTAAAGGCGTGCGCCACCACGCCCGGCCCTTTTTTTTTTTCTTTTCTTTTTTTAAAATATATTTTATTACGTATTTTCCTCAATTACATTTCCAATGCTATCCCAAAAGTCGCCCATACCCTCCTCCCTCTCCCCCATTTCCCTACCCACCCATTCCCATTTTTTTTTTTTTTTTTGGCCCTGGCATTCCCCTGTACTGGGGCATATAAAGTTTGTGTGTCCAATGGGCCTCTCTTTCCAGTGATGGCCAACTAGGCCATCTTTTGATACATATGCAGCTAGAGTCAAGAGCTCTTGGGTACTGGTTAGTTCATAATGTTGTTCCACCTATAGGGTTGCAGATCCCTTTAGCTCCTTGGGTATTTTCTCTAGCTCCTCCATTGGGGGCCCTGTGATCCATCCACTAGCTGACTGTGAGCATCCACTTCTGTGTTTGCTAGGCCCCGACATAGTCTCACAAAAGACAGCTATATCAGGGTTCTTTCAGCAAAATCTTGCTAGTGTATGCAATGGTGTCAGCGTTTGGAAGCTGATTATGGGATGGATCCCTGGGTATGGCAGTCTCTAGATGGTCCATCCTTTCGTCACAGCTCCAATCTTTGTTTCTGTAACTCCTTCCATGGATGTTTTGTTCCCAATTCTAAGAAGGGTTACAGTGACCCCACTTTGGTCTTCATTCTTCTTGAGTTTCATGTGCTTAGCAGATTGTATTATATATCTTGGGTATCCTAAGTTTTGGGCTAATATCCACTTATCAGTGAGTACATATTGTGTGAGTTCTTTTGTGATTGTGTTACCTCACTCAGGATGATGCCCTCCAGTTCCATCCATTTGCCTAGGAATTTCATAAATTCATTCTTTTTAATAGCTGAGTAGTACTCCATTGTGTAAATGTACCACATTTTCTGTATCCATTCCTCTGTTGAGGGGCATCTGGGTTCTTTCCAGCTTCTGGCTATTATAAATAAGGCTGCTATGAACATAGTGGAGCATGTGTCCTTCTTACCGGTTGGAACATCTTCTGGATATATGCCCTGGAAGAAAGACAGCATTTTCAACTTGTACTGACTGGCAATTCTTAGCAACATATCTTGATCACTTTTGTCCTTTTCATTTTGTCTCTCTGTCATTCCCCATCTCCCTTAATTAAAAGTACACAAGTGCCTAGGAATCTGATCTCTCTCTCTCTCTCTCTCTCTCTCTCTCTCTCTCTCTCTCTCTCTCTCTCTCTCTCTCTCTCTCTCTCTCTCATTTCTCTGAAGATATCAAGGGGATTTACAGCCTTAACTTTAATCTGTGCAATCTGCACATTTAGGACCCTGAGCCTTTTGCTTTCATCCCTGCCTTCCCCATATCATGTCTATTCATCATCTCTCCACTTGAGTATACAACAAATCTCACAACATTATAATATCCAAAACCAAATTGGTGAGCTTTTTCATTTAAAAACTTCTCCATACTTTTTCTAGCTAAGAAAAAAAAAAGTTGGCTCTTTTTTTCTGATCTCTTCAGTTGGAGGGTCAAGGTACTTGCAACCTTCGATCCATTCTCAGCCCCTCCCTTTCAACATCTATCCTGTGGGGTCTTCACTTTTAAAATATACCATCCATATAATGTATCTCTCCATAGTTGTCTTGGCTTGACCACTGTTCTTTGCCTGGGATGTTTAAGTGTCCTAATCGTCCACTCCTTTTCATCCTGTCCTGCTAGGCTAAATTTAGCAAGGTAGCCAGAGAGCCTTTAAAAGCCTAGTTGACCCAAATCACTACTTGGCTCAAAACAGTGCTCATCTTTTGCTCCAGGCTAAATGGAAGTCCCTACAAAGAACTCTAAAACTTTTATTTCCCAAAAGAATCAAGGTTCTTAAGGTTTTTATCTGTTGCTCACAATGTCCCCTGGCATCTTGTAGATACTCAATTAAAGTTTTCTCTATCCAGAAACTAAAAAGCCAAGCAATCCAAATGTCCAGATATGCTAGAAAGGGAGACAGAGTGTTTCTATAGATAAGTAAGAAATCCAGATTTCTCAGAAACTCCCAGTGGAGTAATGTCCACATAGACCTTGAAAATTGGTCCTCTCCTTTGCAGTATCTTGCTCATCACTGTCTTTCCTACATGATTGGTTCCCTTGTCCTTTTACTCCATTCCAGCCATGCTGACCTTCTTTGTATCTGTCAAACTTTCCAAGCACATTCCTGTTCTGGGGCTTTAATACTCATTACTCCAGTTATATGAAGCCTACCTACCTCAAATGTCTACACATTTTGCTCCTTAACCTCCATCAATCTTTGGTGTAAGTAAGTTTTTTTTCTCTCCCCCAGTAGTTCCTTTATGAACCCACTTTAAAACCATTTAATCCACAGTTGTTATATCATCTTTCCTATTTCTCTTTTTCTCATTTCTCTTTCCCTAAAGGGATTGGTTTCTACCACTGATAACAATGACCTCTATCACACTGTGTTTTTGTCTGAGTAGAGGCAAATTCTTCTAGGCACGTTTGTCTATCTGGTTCTCCACTAAAATTGCAACATCACCTCCCACTAGTGCCTGGCACACAGGAGGCTCCAAGACCTTTGAGTATAAGAGACAAGCACTAGTCTCAGCCTCACTTGAAGACTCTGAAAGGCAGGCAGCTCAGGGGTTGTTGACGGCTATTTATGTATGCATTTATGTATTTAATTATTGGCACATGAGAATTGGCAAGTTTCCAAGCTGCTATTAATTATTGTTGAAGAATCAAAGAGAAGATATCCCCAGAACATTATGGGTTTTAAAAACTGTCATTCTTGCTTTGAAGACAGGGCATACAAATATTCAGAAAAACCTTACATTGGCACACTTATCACTAAACTAGAGTTTAGAATTGATTATTTTAATCTGTGTTTGTCTATCAGGTAGAATTTGTTACCAAGGTCAAATACGAGCAGAGAGGAGTCTAGACTCAAGATGGGGCTATGCCCCAATAGATCCCATTGTAAACAGGCAATTATTGTGAATCAGAATGCATTTAATGTTCCTAACCTACTGAAAACCCAAAACCTGGCTATAACTACCTTGAATATGTTCACAATGCATCAGCCAATATCTAGGCAAGGCCATTCAAAACAAAGCCTGTTTTAAATGAAGTGTTGAATATTTCAGGTAATTTATTGAATAATGTATTATAAGTGAAATATAGAACAGCTGCATGTTAAGATTTTACACCTCCTAGAGTAGGAAAATGGAGGTGAAACCCTTGCAAAGTTGGGGGCCTGAAGAATATTAAGAACAAGTTGTGTTAGACTACACTGATTTCTCATTTGCTTTATTGAAAACTAGAATGTCAGAGAAATATGAGAGACAGAGTCTATTTGCATTTTAGCAAACCACTGATGAAAAATCTTGCATTATTGTCTTATGGATAAAATTAGGAAAAATAAGCCAGACCTTGCATAATTACATGGATTAATGCTTTGTTTAACAATTAAAATGATTGCTCTCTTCTTAGATAGAAATCCCACTCATAAGGTCTTAATCAGTCCTCCATGTTTGGTAAGCATTATCTATTTTTTTTTTTTCATTTTCTCCTCCAAGTAGTGATCTCCAGTATTTCACAGCTCTCTCTTTGGTCCTAATCAACATATTAACTAATGTCTTTTTAAAATGATAGCAAAAATTTCAGGACAGATGTATTAAATGACTGAATTGAGATAAAAGGTCATTAAGCTATTAACATGGCCAAACACAAGGTCCTGTTCAATATAGACAGTTTCTTATACCTGGATCCAAGGGGAGCAGACATAGCTCTGTGGTGGTCCACCTGCAAAGAATTAGACATTTGATTCAGGGAGGTGGGATTGATGGATTACAAAAAGCAGAGCCCAGAGACAGAAGTCTAGATTCTACTGGACAGATGTACTTAATGTCCCTTTGCTTGGCCATCTACTCTGTATGGTCAAAGAAGCCTGGTTTCACAGCAATGTGTGATAATATCCCAGGGAAGTTATTTGTTGTTGTTTTAAATAAGTATTTTAAATTATCAGGTAGTGAAATTCTTTTCCCGTGTAAGAGTGCTGTGTTCTGACACATCCCTAATAGTTTTAATGAGTCATTCTTGGTTTTATGGCTAGAGACATCAGACCCATTTCTTTTCTCTCGAAGCTTTCTCTGTGTAATTCCATTTGGATGCTGTCTCAGAGCCCAGCTTACCATGTATCAGAGATACCATCCTACCAGCCATCAAATAGCAGCAGTGCTGCTAAGTTATTGTCCAGTTAAATATTTCCTTATTGCTTCCTCTGTTGCCTTTTCTTAAGTCACTTTTCAGAGATCTTTGATAGTTACTTATGCATTATTCTAAGGATTTTGAATTATAATGACTAGGAAAGACTATTTTTTTGGTATGTGCTTGACTTCAAGTGTAATTGATCCTCACAATGAATTTCCTTTTAAATGCTTGCAAAGGTCCTCCTTAATTTTGTTTGATTCTACTGGTGAGAACTTGATGACAGAGTTGTAGCAGGGGAAGTTAGAGAAATGTACCACCTAGGTCCTGGTAATGGGAGAAAGTGAAACCTCCTTTATTAAAAAGAACATATCTGGCTGGAGAGATGTCTCAGTGGTTAAGAGCACTGGTTGTTGATCTCGAGGTCCTGAGTTCAGTTCACAGCAACCTTATGGTGGCTCACAACTATCTACAATGGGATCTGATGACCCCTTCTGTCATGCCTGAATACATATAAAGTATTCATATACATACATAAAGAAATAAACATTAAAAGAAAGTATCTTAGAGGATATTTTCGTCCGCAATAGGAATGCCAGTGAACAGTGTGATCACAGAGGCTGGAGAGATGGCTCAGTGGTAAGGAGCACTCTCTACTCTTCCAGAAGACTCAGGTTTTATACCCAGCACCCACATGAAGCTCATAACTCTATGTAACTCTAGTTCCAGATAACTTTTCTGGCCTCTGAGGGCAGTGCACACACATGTTGCACAGATATAAATGCAGGAAACTCCCATACACATAAGTAAGAAATAAACCTTCTAAGAAATCATATGATCAATTTTGGCTTGAAAAAAGAAATAGATAATGAGAATTTATGCTATATAACCCTGAGTCTGAAATAGCAGGTTAGAACACACCTCAGTTTTATTATTAACTCTAATTATATTATTTTTCAGGTCACTGTGGTAGAACACTTAGTAGGAAGAAGATATGATTGGCCCATAGAGTCAGAGGGTTGCAGTCTATTGCTAGTGTGGAAGGCAGGATGCTGGATCCAGTCAGCAGCTCATTCTGTATTGATGGGGAGCTTGCAGGTTTGGTCTGCTTACATGGCAGCAGGCAGGAATCAGAGAATGCAAGCTAGAACCAGATCATTGATCCTTTCAGAGTCCTATCCCTAGTGATTGACTTCTACCAGCCAAATCCCTCCTCCCTACAGCCGTAAAAATGGTACAAGAAGACGAGTACCAAGAAATCATAATAGGAACCTGTGGGGAATGTTTTAGACCTACGTCACAATATTCTACCTTTAATCCTAGCAGTCTCAGGACCATTGCACGATACAAATTGCATTCAGTTCAGCATCAAGTCCCCCCATAGTCTTAAAAGTTCCAACACTGTTCAGGGCATTCTGAGATTCAAGGAAGTTTGTGACTGTGACACCTTGTACAATTTAAAAAGCAATGTGTACACTTCTAGTACACAATGACACAGTGTAAACATTCATGTTCTAAAAAGTGATGAATGGGAAATTAACAAGGAAAGGCTAGATAGGGTAGAGAGAGATTAAACCCTACAGTTTCATTTACTACATCATGTCTTGTGGTGGCATTCTCTCTTTCAATGCCCTTGAGCTGTGATACCTCCATGACCCTGCCATTTGGAACACATGTGGTCTCTTCTTTGGGTTGGCGTCACTTAGTACCTGAGAATTTCTATGGCGAAAATCTTAAGTTGTTTGCATCTCCAATATCTTAGGATCTTCACTGCAATGTAAGCTTCACCCTCAGAATTCTATGTATTGATTTCTTAGGGTCTCCTAGCAGGGCACCTGATCCTGCTCATATTGCCTATTGTGATCAGGTTTTTGTTTTGAATCGTGGTACATTCTTCCACAATCCAGGAACTCTTGCTTTCTGCATGCCTGTAAAGCTAGCGCCAGGTCAACAATGCAGAGCTCTGCTGCCAGCTTGAGTTTGCATTTTAAACCCTTGGACCCTTAGTAGGTAGGGTCTTGTCCAGTGGAACACTTTTTTCCTGTTGTCTAGTGAAAAACGTGTACCATCTTCTGCCTGATGTAACTAGTCTACTTAACCATTTGCTTTGTCCTCATCTTCAACTGCTTTTATGTCTTTTCCTAGCCACATTGTTCATTTTCATATCTCCCTGTTCCTCCTTTTGCTCTGTGTCCTCATTATAACTGCAGATGAATGCAGCAAGCCATAACCATGCTGTGGGTAGGATGTCTACCATGATTATTGTGTTTTGAAAATTCTTCTGATTGATAAATGAGTCTACTCTGTTTTAAATGAAAACTTAGCCATATTTTCAAGATGTGGGTGCTATGGAGGCAGATTCTGCACCAAAACAAAACAGGAATGCCTCTGGCCCAGTGTTTAATGGTGTCCTTACCCACCTGAAACCATATCAACCCTATTGGCATTCTCCCTTTCCAGAATCCCCCTGGAATGGCCTATTAAACTGCTTACAGCACTCCACAGCTCCCATATTTCATATCTGCAAACTCTTCAATATCCTTCCATCAAACTAGTCATAAAGACCTATAAAGTACATGGTCAAGTGTAATTATTCAAGAGCCCAGTTCTCAGAACTAAACTTTTCATTAGCTACATTTCACATCATCGCGATCACATATCTGCAGAGTGTTTTGTGGAAAGCACAGTGAAGGAGTGCCTTAGTCTATGGTGTCAGCAGCTTACGGCATCTGATTATCACACATGAAGTTGAGAAGACAAGGCCAGAACCAGTAGTGAATAAAAGAATCAAAGTTCCCCTCCTAGTGACCAATCCTGCCAGCCAAGCCCTATTTCTGAGAGCCTCCCCAGCCTTCAAAAATAGTGGCAAAATACAGAGCCTAAGCATCCAAAATATGAGCCTGTTGGGACAGTTTGAATTTCAATGACAGCATACTTGTGTCAGATACCGGAGACTGAAGGGGAGATAGATACAGCACTGCACATAGAACTACAAAGTGGGTAACTCCATGTCTGAGAAGAATGTAGACTGCAGAAATTCAGATAGAAAATTTCTTTGGCAAGTGTTATAACCTTTCTAGCATGAAGGTGGTTCTGGACATAGAGAATTTTCATTGCAATCAAGAGTCAGGAACGCTGATACCTAATGTGCAACTAAAGTTAAAGGTGGTTTCCTAAGACTGGCTGAGAAACCAAAAGTCAATGAAATAATGATGTCCATATAGGAGAGAGAGAGAGGGAGAGAGAGACAGAGAGACAGAGAGAGAGAGAGACAGAGAGAGAGAGACACACACACACACACACACAGAGAGAGAGAGAGAGAGAGAGAGAGAGAGAGAGAAGGAGAGAGTTCTCAAACCTATTAACATAGAAGAATGATCTCATATACAAGGGCATAGAAGAAAATATTGAATTTCAAGAGTTTAGGAAGGAAGGGTCTCAAATAACAACAATAGAGACATTGAGCAGAGGTGATAATGTCAGTTAGGATCAGCACTCATACACATACATGCACAGATACACATGCACACACATGTGCACACACATACAAATAAGCACACAAAATGACACACAAAATGCTAAACTTCTAGTTCCAGAAGGAACAAATCCAGGTTTTATTCAAGCCCTTTTATAACTCTGAAAAGGTAAAAAAAATCATCAAGCAAACAAAAAGGAGAGAAGTTATCCGACACCAGCTCAGCTTCTATCTCTCCCCATTTCTTATTGCAGGTTTCAAATCCGAGGCCAATCCCCGCTGAGGAAGAAGAGCAGCTTTGCTGTTAGAAACAATCGGCAGTTTTGATTAATATCTTGAGTTGGGCATTTTAATTACTGAGCACGGTCTATTTTTGTGACTTAAAGTGACCTTAGGAATGCCAATTATCCAAGACAGAACAATATCTCCGTTCTGTTACAGAGAGGAGAGCTTCTCCCTCTCTAATCACATTTTAATGGTAAGATAGGAAACAAAATACTTTTGCATTTTAATTGCACCACAAATCATAGTTCATCAATACAACATTTACCAGTGTGCAGTATTTTAGAGGCAGGAAGAGAAAATGCTCTCTTATATAGTCACATAAGAAATGTAGCCATTCATGGGTGTCATACACACAAATAATACAGAAAGCACCCAATTATATCCGTGTGAGCACAAGCAGGTCCAGAAGGATTGTGGGACTGTGGGACTGTGATCTCAGAGTGAAGAGTTGTCATGAGGAAGGATTCAGAACTTTCTTAGTTGTCCTATGGACAAAGGTCTCATTGTATTAAGATTAATATGAAGATTTTTCTGTGACTCCTGATAGGATGTGCTTCCTTGGACAATGGTAAACATAGGAACATTGGATATACTCAGGTTCATGAGTGATAAGGTGAGATGGTTTGCAGAGGGTTCCAAACAGGGTAAGGGTTGTTTCAGTCGATGATCCTTAAGGTTTGTTCAAACTAAAGATTATAGGTTTCCATATATTTGGTTTATTTTTATCTATTATATACTTATCACCATCTGTAATACTACCTGTCTGTGTGTATTATTTATCATCTATCTACATATCATCTGTCAGTCTATCTATCTATCTATCTATCTATCTATCTATCTATCTATCTATCTATCTATCTATCTATCATCTCTATGTCAGTCTATTATCTATATATCTCTCATCTATCTCTCATCTATCTGTCTATCTCTATCTATCTATCTATCTATCTATCTATCTATCTATCTATCTATCTATCATCTATCTATCTATCTATCTATCTATCTATCTATCTCTATCTCTATCTCTCATCTATCATGTAATTATGTGTGTGTGTGTATGTATGTATGGACCTATCTTTTATCTATCTAAATAAGTATATACCCTCTGTGCATCTGTACTTATGCACTATATAAACTATATCAATAATTTTCCATTTAAAAGTGCATGCAGTCTTTTACTTAACAAGCACCCACCCTGCCTCATCACTTCTATTTGAATCTCATAGGAATTGGGCAAGAAACTCCAGCAGTTTTTCTTTGAAATGTGGGATCTATAACTTAAGATAACCTTTGAGTAATAACAGTTGAGCTAAATCTAAGTGATAATGATACTTGTCACTTGTTTATGCTCCCAAGGGGAAACTGCCCACCTTCCCTCTTGTCCCTGCTTTCCCACAGCACACAATGAATCTGTCTGTTACTCTCCTTCTCTTCATTACACACAAGGCTGTTACAGCTCCTTCTACTAGAGACAGGCCAGCTTTCAGTTATTCAGAGTGTGGAGGCCATTGTCTGGACACTTCTTTCTGGAAGCAGTGGTAGAAGCAACAGCTGCTTCTGGCTAAGTGTGCCACACAGGGTCCCCTGTGCATGGCTGTTCTTTTAAAGAATTGTTTATGTCAATCTCCCTTACAGTGTCTCTCAGGTTTAACAATAGAAGGGAGCACATGCTGGGTGCTCAGTGGAGAAACAATGGTGGACTCTTCTTTTCATCTCTCATTTTGGGAAGCTACTGAGAGAAAAAGCACATTGGTCTTACAAAGCAAGCCACACAGTCTCAGAGCACAGGGAACTCTTGTATCTTTAATCACTGTGTGGAATGCAGACACAACCCATGCAAGATCCCTGTCAGTGATGTTCCAGAAATCTGGGAGATTTTTTTTTAAATGGGAGAACAGCCATGATAAAAGAAAATATTTAAGTGTGGTAAATGCTGTGAGAAGGATATTGTGATCTCAGGATTAGAACTGTCCAAGAGTACTGAAGGTGAAGCAAACAGAGGCCATTTCAAGATGCTTGCTTGCCTGCACATATCTGTCTTCAAATTATCTGGATCTTTACCCCCCTGGTGTGGCTGACATCTTCATGTGCCTTCTCTGGGGCCACTATTTTCTCCTGTGCTTTGAGTAGTAGAGCCCCAGATTAAGGTTAGACTTCCGATTGGCTTGGTTGAGGTAAAAAACCTGATTGGCATAGATATCTTAGTCTTTCTTGTGAATGATTGATCCAAAGAAGAGTGTGATGATGAGATTTAAGGGAGGTCAGGGGAAGATTTCTGAGAAAGGTTTCCCTCCTGATTTAACAAAGACAGGGCAGGGGATGGAGCTCAGTTGGTGAGATGCTTGCCCAACATGCAACGAATTGTAGGTGCATAATTTCTAGCATCACATAAAACCAGGACTAGTGATGAACTATTGTTGTCCCAGTGTTAGGGAGGTAGAGACACAGGTATGAGGGATTCCAGGTCATCCTTGGCTACATAATAAGTAAAGACCAGTCAGGGCTACTTGAGACTTTGACTAAAACATCCTAACATAATCCAAACAAACAAACAAACAAACAAACAAACACAATAAGCAAGATGTAGAACATTAAGAATAATTTTCCTCCATTATGTCAAAGGTGAGTGGGTAACTGATCTCTGAGGAGGTGACACTTGGAGTTGAGACAGAGGTATTCGTACCATGATAGGAGATGTAGATACATGGTGAGTGACAGATAAATGGAATCAAAGGACTCTAGGGTCCACTAGTGTCTACAGTTCTTGTGTGGGGAACAATTCCCAGATTTGTCTTAAGGGTGCACATGCTTCCTGTATCTTGAAGCCATGAACATGGCTGAACTTCTTTACCCTGCTGCCTGCCATCTCCCTTTCATACTCACTGTGCAGGATGTGTAAGATGTTGTAATGAAAACAATTCTGGTGCCATCACAAACACTATCACCTCTTCACCCGACTTAAACCCTGGCTGTTCTTCTAGGACACAGACTCTGCTGTGACCCTTTAGAGAATGCCATTCTCTGTTTTCCAAAGGCTACAGGCTCCAAAAGTAAGGATGACATTTTAGATAACCTGTTGTCTGGTAAAACATTATTTTACTACTATTATGAAGGGGAAAAAATCCCTCCTCTGAGAAGGCTTTAGGAAACAGATTGTAATTATACCTGATTATGCTTAATAATAACGACCATCTGGCTAGGATATCCTCTGCCCTTTTGTGCTGTGTTCTCTGCCCTTCTGCATAACTCCTTCCCATCTTTGTTGGGAAGTCTTTGGCAACTCATCTCCATGCTTCCCTCCTCTCCAAGTACCTCCATCTCCATGGGTGAGTTCTGCATTCATAGAGATGACAATGCAGGAGACAAGTTGTAAGTACGGGAGCTCAGCCTCTTCACTGAATTAGCGCTTTCACCATGGACAACATGGTTAGCAAGCCATCTATGGGTTGTCAGACTGTTTCAGATGGTTCTATCCCCCCAGCTGTTGCATGTGTGACTCCGACATTTATTTTAGTTTCCCTGGTTCAAGTCTCAGTAGTCACGGATCAGAGGAAAACTGTAAATGCCTGACATAGGATTTGTGAGCTTAAAATTGTAAATTTGTAGGCATGATGGTGACACTGTGTAAAGTTTATTCTTGTGTTTTTCAACCTCTGATTTCTCTGCTCTCATATCTTTTTTTTTCAATTTTTATTAGATATTTTCTTCATTTACATTTCAAATGCCATCCTGAAAGTCCCCTATATCTTCCTCCCTGCCCTGCTCCCCTACCCACCCACTCCCACTTCTTGGCCCTGGCGTTCCCCTGTACTGGGGCATATAAGGTTTGCAAGACTAAGGGTCCTCTCTTCCCACTGAAGGTCAACTAGGCCATCTTCTGCTACATATGCAGCTAAAGACACGAGCTCTGGGGGTACTGGTTAGTTCATATTGTTGTTCCACCTATAGGATTACAGACCCCTTCAGCTCCTTGGGTACTTTCTCTAGCTCCTCCATTAGAGGCCCTGTGTTACATCCAATAGATGACTGTGAGCATCCTCTTCTGTATTTGCCAGGCACTGGCATAGCCTCACAAGAGACAGCTATATCAGGGTCCTTTCAGCAAAATCTTGCTGGAATATGTAATAGTGTCTGGGTTTGGTGACTGATTATGGGATGTATCCCCAGGTGGGGCAGTCTCTGGATGGTCCATACTTTTGTCTTAGCTCCACACTTTGTCTCTGTAATTACTTCCATGGGTGTTTTGTTCCCTATTCTAAGGAGGAATGAAGTATCCACACATTGGTTTTCCTTCTTCTTGATTTTCTTGTGTTTTGCAAATTGTATCTTGGGTATTCGAAGTTTCTGGGCTAATATCCACTTATCAGTGAGTGCTTATCAAATGACTTCTTTTGTGACTGGGTTACCTCACTCAGGATGATATCCTCCAGATACATCTATTTGCCCAAGAATTTCATAAATTCATTGTTTTTAATAGCTGAGAAGTACTTCATTGTGTAAATGTACCACATTTTCTATATCCATTCCTCTTTTGAGGGACATCTAGGTTCTTTCCAGCTTCTTCTGCCCTCATATCTTGTTCCAGTCCATCATGGCACTGTAATGCTTATACCAAAAATCTCCTACCTCAGTTTGTGTAAAAAATTCTAGCTACTTATTCTCTGCCTTTTCAATAAGTGCTTATAACCCACTGGTTGGGCAAAAGAGAGAACAGGGTAGAAGCTTTCATCTGCCAGGGGGAGGAAAGAGAGAGTTTCAGATTGGCCAGGAATATAGAGGAATTGGAGCCATGAGGAAGGGGTATAGAGAGACCATGGAAACACACCTGAAGCCCAAAAAGCCAGACCAATAATAGAAGCAAGTATATTGGGGTCAGGTCTGAGAGGTAGCCAGATTAGCATAGGAGATTAATATATCATCATTACTGCCCAGTGATTGAGGTGCAGCTTGAAATAAATTCCGGTTTCACTATATGGCCATTGAGGACTAGCATAAGGTAAAGAAATACTGCTGCTGAATTAATCTACTATTTGCATTTATATTAAAAATAATTCATGTTATAATTTTTAAGGCTATAGAGAAGGCTCAGCAGTTAAAGCCACTTATTGTTCTTGCGGAAGCCTAGGCTTAGTTTGCTGTGCTTATGTGATGTCTCACAACTGAGAGCAACACCACACCTCTTAACTGCGGTCTTGGTTTGTAGATGAACCTGGTTGGGTGATCCAGAATGAACAGAAAGGTGGAGCCCCAATCAAGGAGGCTTGGCTGTAAAAGACCTCATCTTTCACTTCTGTAATCCTGGAGAGGCAATAAGGCCATGATTCTCAGCTGAACACTGAAGGGTGGTGAGAGTTCTCCCCTAGAGGATCAATGGACAGGGTCTTGGTTTTCTGGGAGATTTATAGTGAAATTTCTCTTTCTAGCCCCCAACATTCTACCATTAATCACTTTGGTTTGGGTTGAACTAAAAATAACATTAACTAAGTGTGACTACTGAGCAAGTTACGCAAAGATGTGTGAGCAATTTTGTCAGAAATATAAATTCTACATATTGCAGTATAGGAAACATGGAATGTTTGCCAAGTTCATGTGAGAAATCTCTGTTTAAAAATTGTGCCAGCTCACTAAATATAGAGTTGTTACAAAGAGCAAACCGACCTTCCTGTCAAACCCTCCTCGAATGAGATAAAGGGGCTAAGCTGCCTCCTACACTATTCAATCCTTCTCCCCAAGGGGGTTAGGAATGGGTGAAGAAACTTTCTTGTACCCCACAAAAGGGCTAAGACATAGCCATATGGCCTCCCACACCTGAGAAAACAAGAAGTCACATGGGCACAAGTCTGAAACGTGGCTGTCTAATGTTTGTATTTTGTTTAATACATTTCTAATTAAAGAATTCATAGAGGGCAGTAGAAACCTACTTTATGTGCTCTCAGAATGTTCTGGAACTCCTGAATTATTGCTTCTTTTTAAGGAACAAAAGGTTTTGTTTTGGTTTTGGTTTTTCGAGACAGGATTTCTCTGTCTAGCCCTGGCTGTCCTGGAACTCAATTTGTAGACCAGGCTGGCCTCGAACTCAGAAATCTGCTGCTTCTGCCTCCCAAATGCTGGGATTAAAGGTGTGTGCCACCACTGCCCAGCCAAGAACAAAAGTTTTAAGGAAAGAATTACCCTAATGTTAGAAAGCATATAGAAGTATCAGTGATTGACAGGCAGAAGCCCAGATGCCTTCAGCTAGGAGAACTATAGCCAGGGTTGGGGTTAAGTTATGGAAAAGAGATATGTATATGGTTTGAGATAATGTGGTGATAGTCATGCCAGTTGCTATTTGGGAAAGTGACCGTGTTCTTGGTCAGATATGAGTGAGTCTATATACTATACTAGATGTGAAAGAGAACATGCTTCTGGGAGAAGGTGCTGGAAAAATCAAAGAGGAGATTCTGCTACCTTGAAAGACAAGTCCAAATTCTAATCTCACATACCTGTAAACGTGAATGTGTGGTAGATCACAGCCTTTACAAATGTGATGAAGTTAAGGAGGTCATAGGGATTTTATTGTGGAAAGAGGAAGAGACTTTAAATCTAAGGTTAGTATCCTTATAAGAGAAAGCAGGGGTAGAATGGAGACACTAAGATAAAGGTACAGAAAAACAGCCATTGGAAGAACAGGCAGAACTGAAGATGATCACCTACAAACCATGGGACATGTAGGCTTACCAGCCATAAGGAGAAGCTAGGAGCAACATGTAGCATGAACTCACCTCTAATCGTCCCTGAAGAGACCAACCCTGGTGACCTGCTTTTGGATTCCTGGCTTCTACAAGGATAGAGAAAGTATTTTTATTGTTTTTTGTCTTCTACTTTGTGCTCAGAAAATGAATATGACCATGCACATCTGAGATAGATAGATAGATAGATAGATAGATAGATAGATAGATAGATAGATAGATAGATTATCTGTCTATAAATGATAGAGGTTATACTATGAAAGACCTAAGTAAGTCTAGGAAATGGCAGCAACAGTCACATATTTAGTTCAATAAGGTAGACTTAAATACAAATAAAAACCCTTAATCTCTCAGTTGTGCCAGCCCAATTTCAAGTGCCAGTAGCCATCTGTAACAAACCAGTACTAAACACGACATGAAATAGAGAATGTTTCCATCACCACAGATACTTCTACCAGATTGTGCTTCTGGAGATGGTAATTGCTGTAAGGAGCTACAAATCAGGACTCTGTGTTTAGGAGCAGGCACGGGACATGGGGGACCATTGGCTTCAAGTCTGTCTGCTCCCTCACAGCTGGTGCAGAAGATAGCAGCTCTCACTGGTAGTGTTGCTGTTGACTTTGAAGAAGAAACACAGGAAGGTGTAAATATAGTACACCTACCTGTCTCAGAGTTCCTAGAACAGGTTCTCTTTCAAACAACACATATTAAGTGATAATATTGACAGGCAATGCTCTCCCCAGAAGGTGCACCAAATCACTAGGATGGGGACCATCAGACTTGTCACTTGTATCTATATACTTTTGTCATTCGCTGGGAGGATGTATTTGCCCAGTTACCCTCCTTGTATATTGTTAATGCCTCTTCTGTAATGGCTTATTCTCACAGGGCTATGTGGTTACAAGGAGCACCAGAGGCTCCTTGATGGACTTGGAAAACTAAAGACAGAAGTTAATAGGGGGTTGATGTAATGGATAGTTAATTTTCCCCCAAAGATGAACCTGGAAGTCAATGATGCATTGATTTGAAGGGATAAAGGTGGGCATCTGGGTGGTCTTGATGAAAATGGGAAAGGAATTGTGCCCTAAGTTGCAAAAGCTGCCGCACTAGAAACCCACCTGTTCAGAGCTATCTTTAGCTACACTTGGGAACAATTTATCTGCATAACCTTTCTCTCCCTCACTTCTCTTTCCTAAGGTAGGAGGGTGGTGGTGGGGATTTTGCAACTTAAATATGATAAATAGCATTAAAGAATTATGTGTATGAGAAGCATGCAGGGTAGTGAGGAAAAGTGAGAGAGAGGAGGAGGAAGAGATGAGTAGGGAGAGAGATAAGATATGGTGTGATATGTTTGTTTGATGCAATAGTTTTGGCTCCAATTATATGAATTTGAAGACATCGAACACATCCTTACAACCTGATGACATATTCATCACTCTTTCCATCCTAAATACCTCCCTCTTCATTCCCAATATGCCAAAGAGTGTCATGTTACCATCTCCCTTCTTGTTACTGTGTTTGGAGCACCATGCTTCATCTTCTCCCTGTGGTACATTTCTACTTACTTTCAGCCCAGAACATCTGACATGAATGGATGAATTTTCCCACCATGTTCATCTCCTGTTTTTTTCTCACCTCACCAAATGTGCACTCACCATGAATAATTTGACTCATTTCCTTTGCTTTCATTTCCTCTATGAGCAACTAGCAGAATCTGTCCCAGAACTGCCCTAAGTGAGTACTTCAAGAAAGAACGCTGATGATGATGTGGGTTGGGTGGGTTGACTTGGAAACCACACAGGACATTGATGCCACAGAGATTCTTTCAGCCACACTCATCCCCTTGTTGGTACATGTCGCTGTGACCTGTTTTCATTACAAAAAGTTCATCAGTAACTTAGAGGTGACATGTCATTTTACAAGCAAGTAAATTAACCATCATGAGTACCAGATTCCTTGTTCCACCCACATGGCACACTTACTCTAGTTCCCATTTCCCTGTCACACCTCATCAGCTCAGTAAATGACACTTCCTCTATTTAATTGTCTAAGTGGCAAGGCTGGACTTCGACCTTGACTTAATTTCTTTCTCTTTGCATTTTCTCCCTCATATCCAGTTCATCAGCATAAGCTGTCAACTCTCCCCTCAAAATGTCTACCTCCATCAAGCTCACTATCTTCACAAATATCACCCTGGTCTACTCCCCAGTGTCTTTGGCTTACCTTACAACCCTGGCTCTATAGAATCTTCATATATCTACTCTCCATTTAGTGGCCAGACCAGTTTGAATATATGTGGGGAAATTCTACTCAATTGGGAGCCATTCTAATGGTTATTTGAACAAAACAGAAAAATTAAAATCTAAGATTAATGAGGAAAAAACATGACCTTTTGTCTTTCTTTTGTGTGTTTGTATGGAAGGGACTTGCAGTTGCACACAAATACAGGTACACATGTGTGGTGGTTTAAATACGCTTGGCCCAGGGAGTGGCACTATTAGGAGGTATGGCCTTGTTGGAGTAGGTGTGGCCTTGTTGGAGGAAGTGTGTCACTGTGAGGGTGAGTTTAGAGAGACTTCTCCTAGCTACCTTTAGAACAAGACATAGAACTCTCAGCTCCTCCAGCACCATGCCTGACTGTATGCTGCCATGCTTCCTACCATGATGATAATGGACTGAACCTCAGAACCAGTAAGCCAGCCCCAATTAAATTGTCCATTATAAGAGTTGCCTTGGTCATGGTGCCTCTTTAATGCAATGTAAACACTAATTAAGGTAACAAACATGCAGATACATGCTTGCACAGGAAATATTTCACAGGCAGAGCCATATTTCCAGGTCTCCATATTGGTTCTTACACAAACTCACACTTGGCCTCAAAATCACTTGGTAGTCTAAAACAAGTGGCTAGGATCCCCAGGGATTTACCTGTTTCTGTCTTCTCAGAAGTGAAATTACAGGCATTACCATTACAGAACTTACCATGCCTGGCATCTGTATGTGGGTTCTAGGGCTAAAACTCAGGCCCTAATGCTTTCCTTGAAAGAGCTTTACTGGCTGAACTATTTCTGCAGCTTGATATTTATCTTTTTTGAGTATAGAATACTTTATTTAAGACAATAATTTCCAGGTCCATCAATTTTTCTGTAAATGTTATAATTTCAGTTTTCTTTACTTCTTAGTAAAATTTCTTTCTTCTTTCTTTCTTTCTTTCTTTCTTTCTTTCTTTCTTTCTTTCTCTCTCTCACTCTCTCTCTCTCTCTCTCTCTCTCTCTCATTCTCTCATTCTCTCTCTCTCTCTCTGTGTATGTGTGATATTTTCATGGCAAGCACAATCAAATCTGACATGCCAAACAATGCTGGTAGAACTCTTGACAACATCTTAAAGCAGCTAGACTCACCATAGCTTGATAAAAAAGTTTCCTGAGATTGATGAGTCTAAGGAAAGTCTAAGTCTTTTTCCACTGAGCATTCATCTTTCTTAGGTTATAGCTGTATTCACTTTTGTAAGAGCTGTGGTTTACAGGTAAACTCTGATGGGAAGGACTAATACTTATACACTATGTGCTTCAACAAGTCTTGATCAACCCATAGACTTATCTTCTTGGACAGATATCTGAGAAATATAAAGACACATACACACACACACATATGTTAATTTGTCCTAGTTACAAATTAACACCTAGTTAATTTGTCCAAATGTAAGGAACATGGAGATATGGAGAAACTCTATCTCAGCAGATAATAATAATTGTTTAAAATTGTTTTAATCACTTTGTTTTAATTATCAAAATGAAGATGGTTATGAGTTTGGTGGTATTAATGACATTACTAATTTTCTGGGACAGAGGTCAGAGTACAGCAAGCCCTAAGACAAAGGAGGCTGCTAAACTGAACCAATCAATTTCAGGTTGCTGGGCCAACGACATGCTATTTTGGGAGAGGGGCTCTGTATTTGTGTGAACAGGAGAGGAGAAAAGGCTTTGGAACCCTTCCAAAGTAATATGGATCAGATATGATAGGAGAAGGCTGCCTGAATATCTTGGCTACAGACAAGAAAGAAAAATTCAAGAAGACCAAACAGGACAGGTCACATAAATTGCTGATCCCTCCACAGGGGAACAGCCCTGAAACTGGCTCAGACATCAAATTTCTCTAGCCAAAACTTCAGCTAAAATTAGCCAATAGATCTTGTTGGTCACTGAATTCACATGGCATGAATGAAGATTTATTACAATTGGTTATTGATCAAACTAACTCATAAAAAAGACAGTTGTCTTTCACCTGCTCAAAAAGGAAGCAAAAATTCAACCTTAAGTGATCTGAGTACCTTGCACAGTGCATACAAATATATGCAAGATTTATATATTGCAGAGTGAAACACCAAGCTGCAGCTCTGATAAGATTCATTCTCAGGGATGCTGACAGGACCTGCTGTTCCAATTCCCTGCCTGATTCTGCCACACCTGAGGCTGCTTCAGAGCCTTGCTTCCACAACAGCTTCAGGGATAGCTGCTGATTCCCGATGAACTTGGTTCATTCAGCCTTTCAGATAGATCCGGTCAGAACTTCAGTTAAGACCTGAACTTTCAAAGCGTACAGAGACTGGAAAACAAAAACTAAATCTAGCTTTCTTAAGTTTAATCAATTTTCTAACTTCTTTCTGCTGAATTGGGGCGATGATTTTCTTTAAACTTTATTAGAGTTCAATTCATGGAAATATGAATGAGAAAACATTAACATATTTTAGCATATTTCTAATGAAGGGCCTGGGATTGTATCCTGATGTGAACAGTATCTTTATGTTAGCCATGTGTACCTAGGACTTGGAACTAGAACCTTACCTATAATTGGGTCCTTTGAAGATAAAACCAAGTTAAGTTCAGATCATATTGAATCTTAAGTCTGACATGACTGGTGTCTTTATAAAAAATAGGGCATTTGAAGAAAGATACATGGACATAAAGAAAAGACATCCATTTGAAGATAGAGGCAGAGGCCAGGATGTTGCCGCAGGCCAAGGAAGTGAAGAAGTGCATCAAGTATCAGAAGCAAGAAGAGGATCTTCTGTTAGGCTATGGACTTGCTGGTGGCTTCATTTCATACTTCTATCTTCTAATATTGTGAGATAATAAATGTTTATTTTGAGTTACTCAAGGTATGCTGACTTGTGTCAGAGACTCTAAGAAGATCACTACAGGTTAGAATCTGAGTGAAGACTGTGAACTCCAGCAAAGATACTAAGTGTGTGTCTTGGGTGATCTAAAAAAAGTTCAGTTTTATTGTAGAAAAACTGTTATGAGCCAGATAGAGAGTGCAAATGAAGGAAGTTTCAGGCTGACCTCTGTGATGTGGAAATCTTCAATGAAACACTAGCAAACTGTACTTAGCAAGAGCAAATTAAAAGGGTCATAATGCCAGGACCAAACAGGATTTACCTCAGATTCACAAAGACTGTTCAACATATGCAAATCAATGAGTTCATTGGTCACATTAACAGAATGAAAAGTTGAACAAAATCACAGAATGGGCTTAGGGACAAAGCTGTGTGAGAGAACACTTGCCTAGTGTGGGTTCCATCCCCAAGACAAAGTCAAAACCTTGAAGAGATATTCCCTCTCCCATGTCCATTCAGGCATTCATTACAATGTCAAGAATTGAAACAACCTAAATGTCCACCAACAGATAAGTTGTGAAGATGTGAAGACAATGTGGCCTATGCATACCATGAATATCTACCTTTAAAAAAATACCTAAATAACCCATAAAGACATATGCTTAGTGAAATAAGTCATTCACAGAATCACTATAATCTGATGATTATAGTTATTAAACCACACTCAAACTTTTAGAAACATAGAAGTAGGAGATGGGAGAATAAGGCATCTGCTACACAAGATGAATATGTTCTAGAGTTTTATGTACAACATTGTACTTTTAATAACAACCTGGTGTTATGCACTTAAAATATCAAGAGGACCTGTCTAGAGCTAAGTGTCCCTAATACACACTATAACATGCTCACCTGCACCCACGCACATCTTCCACCACACACACTGAAGGGGGAAACTTCTGGAGATAGTGGGCTGTTCATCAACTGAATTATCCTATGATGTCATGCTTGTGTACCCATGCCTCAAGCTTACACAATTATACATTTTGTACATTATATGCATTTTAACTATGACTTTCGCTTCAATAAAACCACCAGATGTGGGTGAAATAAAGGTGTAGTGATGTTAAAAAGAAAGCAAAAGCAGAATGTACCGCATGTCTCTTAGATGGAGTTGATGACAGTCCTTCATGGGTGCCACCTACATGTCTTATTTTCTGCTTCAAGGACTCTCTGCTCCAGGCATGTGGGTCATCTTCATGGGATCACTGTGGTGGGCATGGAATTCAGGAAGTGTTATAACATAACTATCCTATGGAATAACTCATGGCAAGAGAGATAGGATCCAAGGGAAAATTCTCTTCCCTTCTCCTCAGGTTCTGGGACAATTTCTTTACAACAGTCTAATTGCTGTCATTGCAAGTTAAAATCCCTGATGCTCTTACCTTAATTTGCTCCTAGTACCTTCCTGTTTTGCATTTCCCATCCCTCACTATTCCTCCTAACACTCAGTACTCAAGATAAACTACCTGGATGCAAGCCTGGATATAGATAGGCTCTGCATCTTGATGCTGCTGGGTGTACATATGGGGTCATCATAGGCTTGTTCTATAAAAAAATACTGAAATGTGTGCAAAGTGTTTAGTCTTGTACCTGGCACACAGAAAAACCCTACTAAATATTGGCTGTTTTCTCTGTCTGAGGTGGCATATTCTGGAAGACAAATTGAAAATGTACTCTCATCAATCTCTTGCTAAGTGTGGAGTGGACGCAGAACCAAAGTGGTTTGAAGGTTTTTACAGTCTCAGCTCCCTCTTCATTAACACAAGTGGGTCTGTAATGGTAGAAAGAAGATATCAAATTACACTACCCTTTATGACACTCACTCTAAGCTCTGAACCTAAGAACTAAAAAATGAAATCAAACTATTTACCAACCAGAGGGAGAAGGAGAGTAACAGAGGGAGAAGGAGAGTAACAGCATGTGGCTTGTAAACTTAACAAATGTAATCACAGTAATTGAGCAGCCCAGAAAATAATTTGGCTAGCATAATTATATTACAAATTACATATTGCACAATTAAACAATTGCATTTTGGCCACAAATGAAACTCTAAATATACAATTTATAGTGAAGTGGAGAAGTAGCTGAAAATGAGAAGAGTTAAGCTAAGACCCATCAATGAATGCATTTACATTTATGTCCATACTGGAGAGTAAGTAGACCAATAAAGATAAAGGTTAGCATTCCAGGGGAAAAGCAATGGAATTGACTGCCTTTTCCAAATACAAATTGGCTTTGTTAAAACCCTAAAGCTTAACCCTTGCCATTCACAGATCCAAGGATTTTATTTTGGGGTCTATTGTGCTTTGAATGTGAAGTGTCTCCTACAAGCTGATTCATTTGAACACTAATAATAGAATTTTTGGGGAAGGTTGTGGGGTCATTAGGTAGTGGAACCTCACTGGAGAAAGTGAATCCCTGGGAACATGGTACTCTGGTCTCATTTTCTGAACAATATTTGACTTCTGAGTGTAGATGCAATGTGACCGGGGACCTCACACTCCTACCATGCCATACCCATCATGATGAACTATATCCCTTGTTAAAGTGTAAGCTGAAAAGGTCTCTTCCTCCTTTAAGTTCCTTGTCAGGCATTTATTCACAGCCTTAAGGAACATAACTAATGCAGTGTTTTAAATGGAATCAACTTAATGAACTTCTGAATTTGGTGGGAATGTCAAATAATTGGCCATCAAATACATAATGAGCCCTATCAATCTTTTCTTTTCAAATTCCCCAAACATACTAGATTATGTATGTACAAGGAAAATACATTTCTTTCCTCCCACTCTTCATGATCTCTGGAAGGGTAGTTGTCTTCTCTTACTCCCAAACATTTACTCTGAACATCAGCACTTCAGTTTTAGTTCTTAGAGGTATGGGGGAGCTTAAAAGTCATGGTCCTGCCTAGAAAAGAACGATAGATAAGGGAGAGAAAACAGATATTAAGCAAATTGTTACACATGATTTTGGAAACCAGTACAAATGTACAAGTTAATATGGAGGTAAGAGTAAAAGTTTCTGTGTATGCCATGGCCCTCCAAGAGAACCCTGTCTTGGAGATAAAGACCCCAGAGGAGTGAACTTACAGTGTTTGATCTGACATGCCTCACCTGCAGATTGCCTGGGCTAATTACTTTGTAATTAATGATGTGTAAGAAAACTTCTTCTCTGGCCCCTGAATTTGTTTATTGATTCATAGAACCTGCCTCTCTATATCATCTCTCTCTCTCTCTCTCTCTCTCTCTCTCTCTCTAGATATATGTGTGTATAAATATATATTCAAATATATATATTTGAATATATATTTGAATACATGTCAAATGTATGTTTCCAAAATTTGGTAGGATTCCAGGGAGGGTTGACTTTCCAGGTACACTTAATGAAAAGAATTACTCTATGAGATAGAAAATGACCAATACCACAGGTAAGAGTTAGTAGTAAAGACAAAGGGAATAAAGTGGTAATAAAGGAAATGGCTAGTTCTATGGAGTTAGGGTGTCATCCCAGTTAAGGAGCATCACGGAGAAAGTGGCATGTCCTGAGTTATCTTTCAAGTAAACACTGACCTAAGACCCAGTTTTATCAGGGGTCATACCAAAAAGAAGGAATGATTTGAGATGGATTCTCTGAGTCATATAACATGATACAATCTTTACAAGACATTTGTCAAATGTATTTAGAATATGCGGTATACTTACTATTCATCTTGGGACTATCAATAGAAATTGGCCACCTTGAAATATCCCTTAACACAGCAGCTTGGTTTCAGTAAGTGTTCCTCAATCTTATTTGATTTTAGAACAACTTAATGAAATCCTGGGGAGAAGATTCCCTGATATTTTTGACAATTGAGAATGGTGTAAGACCACTGACATTAAACTCTAGCCTCTATTTATGTGCATATGTGCACATACCACATACATTGACAGTTTTTTGAAATTATAAGTATGCTACTTTCTCATTTTCTCCTCTTTCCAACCCATCCCATGTACCCTCTGACTCTGAGGTTTTTCCAAATTCATGGCCTCTATTTCTTTATTTGTTGCTACATATATTTTTGTACACACATACAAACACTTCTAAATATATAAATACAACCTTCTAAGTCTGTATAATGTTACTTGAGAGTATGTGATTTCAAGGATGACCAAATGGTGTTGGATAAGTAAGTGGTGTGCTCTTTCGTAGGGAAGACTATTTCTACATCTCAGCATTCATTAGTAATCTGTAGTGCTTTGTCTAGTGTTGAGACCCCATTAGGTTCCCCCTTACACATGACCATCCTTATTCAGGCATTCATGTTGATAGGACTTTAAGGGAATAACTTCTTTGATATTCCTAGGAGACAATATCACAGATTCTTTTCAGGTTCTTATCATCTCTTGCGCCACAGATGTAACAGCACTTGGGAGTGGGCACCACACAGTAACTTGCTCTCTCTGTTTTGATCAGTTGTTTTCTGAGATGCTCTCTGTTGAAAGGAGATGTTTCTTTAATGAAGGGTCAGACCTGTAATTAACTGTGGATATAAGAATAAATATTTTGAATGTAGTTAATAGTTATGCTGGTTGATTAAAGTGGCAGTTCTCCTTCAAGATCTATGACTTTAGTAGCCCTAGGTAGTTGTTTCTAGTAACAGGCACAACATCCCTCTTGAGTGGGCCTTAAGTCCAACTGGAAAGCTGTTGCTTATCACCAAAGTATGTGTGCCATTATTTATTGCATCCTTAGGGAGATCATACAACTGTAGGGATATCACATCCTGATGGTCATCGTTTTAGTTCATAGACATCATAGTAGGTATCTTACTTTGGGTCTTAGAGACATCAGGACCATGGCAAATTTTAAGAAAAACATTTAATTGGTCCAGGCTTATGGTTTCAGAGGTTTAGTCTATTAACATCATGGCTGGAATCAAGGCAGCATGCAGACAGACATGGTATTGGATGGAGAAGGGGCTAAGATTTCTATATCTTGATCCACAGAGAGCAAAAGGAGATTGTGTGCCACATTGGGTGCATCTTGAGCATAGGAGACCTCAAAGCTTTACCCTGAAGTTACATATTTCCCCCAACAAAGCCACACCTCCTAATAGTGATACTCTGTATGGCCAAACATTCAAATACATGAGTCTATGGAGATCACACCTATTTAAACTGCCACAATGGGATAAGACTCTTAGTTACTTCCTCCCTTGGAAACTTGCATGACATCTTTTTTAACTATGAAAGTCTATCTGAAGAGGATTTCAGGTCAGAAACAGCTGGGATCCTCTAGATCCTGTGTCCAAAGTACATGGTGTCTTCAGCAATCTTTTCTTTACATGTTTGTGCTGAATTGAAAGTCCATTCACTGGACACTTTGACTAGATGAACCTTCCATGACTAGTTTTATGACCCATGTTAGAAAATGTTTTCAATAATGAAATCATTATTGAAACCTTCTTTTAGTTGTCCTTTGCTTCAATGCCTAATTTGGAGATGCAGGTGAGACTCTTATCCTTTACAATAGAGTTTTCTAAGAATGTTACTGCTGGGGCAGCAAACAGGTCTAAGAGAGCAGTATCATGAACCTGAGTTCCAGGGTCTTTACTCAGAGAGTTCCAGCCACAGTCTCTATCTCACTCCTTTGTTGAGGAACTTGTTAAAATCCTTTCCCCCTTCACTTGTGAGATCTTCTGTGAGCACAAATTGCTTACTTCTTTGTCTTTTTACCACTCACTCTCCCTCATGCCATGGAATATGTTTTATTCTATAAACACCTTTCCATTTTCTCTCCAATGGACTACATTGTTCATTCTTCTCCAAACATTTTCTTTTTTCATCCTTCTCTAGCTAAACTCCATTCTCTTAAGCATTTTTGTTTTACATTATCACCTCTGGGATGCCTTTTCTATTTGTTGTAGATTTTTTAGTTGTAAATGGTAGAAGCAAAATCTGGCTTATTAAGCTGAAAAGGATATTACATGGCTCATAAAATTTTGGAGCATGCTGGTTAATCAAGTTCAAGGCTCAGTTCCAGGGAATGAGCCCCTAAGCCAATACTGAAGAATCTATCCAATGAGGGAACTGAAAGCACTGATGTCACCTAGCCTTGGGTTCTAGTTGTGGACTACAGCCAGGAACCTGAATGACTAGGGCTGTGATTGCCACCAGCGTTGACACACAGCCTGAGCCAAGCAAAGGCTTTTCCAGCCACTGCAGCAGTAGAAGCTGGATGCAATGAACGCCAAATGGTTCCATGTGGAGCCTTTGGCTTTAACTCCCTTGGTTCTAAAGTAACATCTCCCATCAGCAAGTCTGACTGGCATAGTTTAAGAAATACACTTGCATCCCAGCTACAAACAAGGGAAGTTTTCTGGCTCTACACAAAAGAATTAGGATGTTCAAGTCTTGGCATTTCCTGTTGCTTTATAAAAGGTTTCAAAGATTCTGGGACAACACCTAATGGTCCACATCCATTACCTCAGTCCACTGGAGTCCCCATCTTCACATCTTATGCATCTCCATGGAAAAGTTGGCCCTTTCTGTTTTGCAATTCATCAACACTGTTTGAGGTACAGAATTTATTGTTATGCATAGTTGTATCCTTAGCTGCTAGCTTATATACAGTAGTGCCCCCTCTATACAGTAATATCCAATAAAATATTTTGAGAGATTAAAATTGATTTAGTTAATCTAGATCTCGTAATGTTGTCATGATATCCAAGGAAGTTTTATCTCACATCTTCTACTTTTGTCTTAGATTCTGACTCAGTCTTTGATTTGTATTGACATCTATTAATTTGCAGTAAATTCCATCATTAAAGTTAGAAAAACAACTTTAGGTTCTACCCCCTTTTACTGTACTGAGCCCGCAGCCTTGACAAGTGTTTATGAACTCTGTATTCTCAGAAGCTCTGATTTTTTCCCCCAGGCATGGATTAGAACCTATTCCCATAAGGAGAATGACTTGGGAAGGTCAAACCCTCTCACTCGCCTATCTTCCGTGACATTTCAGCCTCCTGTCTACTGTCCCTGTTCTTAGTTTCTCTTTGAAGTGTCTCTCCAGTGCTTTCTACACTTGAGTACACTTGGTGATTTGCTCCTTTATCTCTGGGTCTTTCCATTCCAAATTCTCCCTTTGCTTATTAGGCCAGGAAAGGGTGAGGCTAGCAATGTTCAAGACCAAAGGAGGGTTGGGTGCATGGAAAGGGACAATGTTTCATTAAAGAGCATAACAATTCATTTCACTGAATTTGGATAACTGGTGGAATAGGAGAAACTTCCAAGCATTCAAGAATAGGAAAATTGACCCTTACTTTACACATGAAATCACAGAGAGCTAAAAATGAATGTGAGCAAGGTAGAGTAAAAGAGAATTTTAGGCAACTAACTTGGGTTGAGAGAGTCATGGCACAAATATTAACCTGTTTGTAAATCAATGAGATGAGCTATTTCACATGAAAAAAAAAATAAAAAAATAAATAAATGATTCAAATTATAGAGAGATTAAAAAATACAAAATAAAGCATAGAACTGAAGAGCTTTTACTTAGAAAGAACAGGGCATATACCCTTGAAACGAGAGTTGCTATGAACAGGAAGTAAAGACTGGAGAGGGGATGAAGTTGGCGAATGCTCTGTGGCAGAGCATCATGGCTGATGAATAGCTGTTTAGATGTTCTTCTGCTAGCTATGAGACTGAGATATATTTGAGAGAACAGTGAAGAAAAGGATGAACTTCTGTAGGGATGGAGGAAAGTGTCAGCCTCTAGCAGAGGAGGCATTTGAATTTATATGGTGGCTGCTATTACTCGTGTCCTGCGAGAGAAGAGTGAATTATTTAGACTTTGAATTCTTCTGCATTAAGATAGTATTTGAGAGATGTGGTTGTAGTTTAAAAATAGAAAAACATGCCATCCTTAATAAGATCTACCCAATTAATTTCCACTGACTCACTTCCCAAACTTCCTCAGGAAAGGCTTAAGTGTGATATTTCTCAAAATAGCATGGCTGAAATATCTGGTACTAATTGAGTGTCTATAGAACACCAGACACCACAGGTGCTCCACACGTCATCTTCATCTTCTTGAACCTCCATGAAATTCCCAAGAGGCAGCTGCTACCATCATGACTCACCAGGATAAAATTACAAAAAGGAAGGTTCATATTAGTATTTATTCAGTGTCAAACATCTAGTCAGAGAGAGAAAAAAAATTACAGATTTCAGCAGAGAGTTGTCACTTCCTCATGTTGACTTTCAATAAAACCTGAGGATCACTTTACAGTTTTCATTTTTTATTATATTTTTATTTCCATCCATGTATTTCCTCATTTATTTATTTAGTGGTTTGTTCAAAAAATATTTGAAGGCATAGCTTTAGTATTCAAGTGCTCAGAATAAGATAAGAGACAAATGAAAGTAGAGAGAGTGAGAAATTTTGAATAATTTCAAGACAAGCCATTTGATAACTTTACTTTACCCTAGAATATCCCTGAGGTTTTCAAGAATCAATGTGGTTTGTAATGAGAAATGAGCAAGAAAAGCATAGAAAATGACACTTCCGTTGGGTTTATCTTTTACCTGACTTATGTCTAGGCCCAAATGTCTCTTCATTGAGATGATTTCCTCATGTCACTTCTGCCTCTTTTTAACCAATAAAATGTTGCTCAGAGAAGTAATGATCAAAAAGTCTAGAGACTTTCATCTATGATATGGAATTTGGCAGCAATTGGGTATCAATCATATTAACATACAAAAGCCAACTACATTTTTTTTCTCTTTGAGAGCAATAAGCATACTATATGTAAATTAAATTTAATCTAACAATTGCTATCTACATTAGCTTTTTTTTACTTATCTATCCTTTTTTCATATTTTTATTAAGTATTTTCTTTATATACATTTCAAATGCTACCCCAAAAGTTCTCTATACACTCCCCCCACCCTGCTCCCCTACCCACCCACTCCCACTTCTTGGCCCTGGCATTCCCCTGTACTGGGGCATATAAAGTTTGCAATACCAAGGGGCCTCTCTTCCCAGTGATGGCTGACTAGGCCATCTTCTGCTACATATGCAGCTAGAGACACAAGCTCTGGGGGTACTGGTTAGTTCATATTGTTGTTCCACCTATAGGATTGCAGACCCCTTCAGCTCCTTGGGTGCTTTCTCTAGCTTCTCTATTGGGGGTCCTGTGTTCTGTCTTATAGATGACTGTGAGCATCCACTTCTGTGTTTGCCAGGCACTGGCATAGTCTCATAGGAGACAGCTATACCAGGGTCCCTTCATCAAAAACTTGCTGGCATTAGCTTTTTTTAAATTATTTTATTTTTAATTTATTTTTTACACTCCATAGTCCATTCCCTGCCCTCCCCCATCCACCCTCTGACTGAGCCGCATCCCATATCTCCTCCTCACCTGACCCTGTCTCCATTTGGATTCCCCTACCCCCCACAGCACCTGACCTCTAAACTCCCTGGGGCCTCCAGTCTCTTGAATATTAGGTGCATCATCTCTGAATGAACACAGAACCAGCAGTCCTCTACTGTATGTGTGTTGGGGACCTCACATCAGCTGGTATATGCTGCCTGTTGGTGTTCCAGTATCTGAGAGATCCCAGGGGTCCAGATTCATTGAGACTGGTGGTCCTCCTACAGGATCACTCTTCTCCTCAGCTTCTCTCAGCATTCCCTAATTCAACAACAAGGGCCAGCTACTTCTGTCCATTGGTTGGGTGCAAATATCTGCATCTGACTCTTTCAGCTGCTTGTTGGGTCTTTCAGAGGGCAGTCATGATAGGTCCCTTTTTGTGAGCACTCCATAGCCTCAGTAATAGTGGCAGGCCCTGGGGCCTTCCCTTGAGATGAATCCCACTTTGGGCCTGTTGCTGGATATTCTTTTTTCATCCCTGTAATTCTTTCAGACAGGAACAATTATGGGTCAGAGATGTGACTGTTGGATGGCAACCCCATCGCTCACTTGATGTCCTGTCTTCCTGCTGGAGGTGGGCTCTATAAATTCCCTCTACCTATTGCTGGGTATTTATTTCATCTAAGGTCCCTCCCTTTGTGTCCTGGAATTCTCTCACCTCCCAGGTCTCTGGTGCATTCTGGGGGTTTCCCCAACCTCCTATTTCCTGAGGTTCCCTGTTTACATTCTTTCTGCTGGCCCTCAGGGCTTCAGTCCTATTCCCTAATCCAATACCAGATCATGTTCCCCTCTTCCCCCTTCTCCCCTACCTCCACTTTCCCTCCCAGGTCCCTTCCTCCCTCTCCCCTTGTGATTGCTTTCTTCTCTCTCCCAAGTGGGACTAAGGCGTCCTCACTTGGGCACTTCAGCTTGAAGAATGGATACAAAAAATGTGGTTCATTTACACAATGGAATACTACTCAGCGATTAAGAACAAGGACATCCTGAGTTTTGCAGGCAAATGGATAGAACTAGAAAATATCATCCTGAGTTCATCCTGAGTGAGGTAACTCAGACCCAAAAGGACATGCATGGTATATACTCACCAATAAGTGGATATTAGCCAAACAAAGAAACAAAAACAAAAACAAAACAAACAAACCAAAACAACCCCCCCAAAACCAAACCAAACCAAAACAAAAACCCATACAGAACACCCAAGAACTCAAAAAGCTCTTCATTAGCTTTTAAGAGCTTCAAATATGTAAGAATTCTTTTATCAAATGTCCAAGACTTAAGTAATATATTCTTAGAAAGTACCCACACAGAGGAAATGAAACACATCTTAAATAAATAGACTTTTATCAATAACTATGTGGTTAAACTGTCACCAACATTTAAGCAGATTTGTAGATTTAGTGGTTTCCCAGTTAAAATCTATCAGTTTTTAAAAATAGAAATGAACATCTTTATGTCAATAATTATATATATTAATACAATGAACTTAGTACAATCAAGAACAAGGTTGGAACTGTGTGTGTGTGTCCATGCCTGTAATCTCAGCATTGGGGAAGTAGAGGCAGGACAACCATGTGTTCAAAGCCAGCCTGGGCTGCTGGGTGAGTTCTAGGTCAAGCTGGGTCACGCAGAGAGACATTCCCTAAAGAAACCAAAACCAAATAAACCCTAACGAAGTCAAAGTAAAAAAGTAGGAGGTGTATACTACCAAACTTCAAAACATACAAAAGAACAATAATGAAGATGGCATTATATTGACATATATTGATCTCAGGATAGAAAAAGAAATCAACAGAACTGAAGAGAACTAGGAAGAAGAACCACTTTTGATAAGATATAGTAACATTTTTTGATTGATCCAGCATAGTTCAGTAGGAGTAGAAGAGTTTTGCAATGGTAGGGCTAGAATTCTTGGAGATCCTGAAGGAAAAATAAATCTTGTCAAAGAATTGCCACCTAAAATTTAATAGAGATATGCCCTAAATATAAAAGGAGAAACTAAGTACATGTAATTATTTTAAGTTTATTTTTAAATTAGGTATTTTCCTCATTTACATTTCCAATGCTATCCCAAAAGTCCCCCCATACCCTCCCCCCCACTCTCCTACACACCCACTCCCACTTTTTGGCCCTGGTGTTCCCCTGTACTGGGGCATATAAAGTTTGCAAGTCCAATGGGCCTCTCTTTCCAGTGATGGCCAACTAGGCCATCTTTTGATACATATGCAGCTAGAGTCAAGAGCTCTTGGGTACTGGTTAGTTCATAATGTTGTTCCACCTATAGGGTTGCAGATCCCTTTAGCTCCTTGGGTATTTTCTCTAGCTCCTCCATTGGGGGCCCTGTGATCCATCCAATAGCTGACTGTGAGCATCCACTTATGTGTTTGCTAGGCCCCGGCATAGTCTCACTAGAGACAGCTATATCAGGGTCCTATCAGCAAAATCTTGCTAGTGTATGCAATGGTGTCAGCGTTTGGAGGCTGGCTGATTATGGAATGGATCCCTGGATATGGCAGACTCTAGATGGTCCATCCTTTTGTCTCAGCTCCAAACTTTGTCTCTGTAACTCCTTCCATGGGTGTTTTGTTCCCAATTCTAAGAAGGAGCAAAGTGTCCCCACTTTGGTCTTCGTTCTTCTTGAGTTTCATGTGTTTTGCATATTGTATCTTATATCTTGGGTATTCTAAGTTTCTGGGCTAATATCCAGTTATCAGTGAGTACATATCATTTGAGTTTTTTTGTGATTGGGTTACCTCACTCAGGATAATGCCTTCCAGGTCCAACCACTTGCCTAGGAATTTCATAAATTCATTCTTTTTAATAGCTGAGTAGTACTCCATTGTGTAAAAATTACATGTATCTGTGTGCTACAAGAGTTTGGGTAGATAGGTGTTGAATGCTACATGACACCTGTGAAGGTCAGAGGGCAACAAGTGGGGGCTGATTTTTCTCCTTCCATCCTGTGTGTCCTGGAGATTAAATTCAGGTCCTTGGGTTTGACATCAAGAGCCTCTATTAGCTGAGATACCTCAGCAGCTGGTGAATGTATATTTACAAAATGGCACATGTAAGACGATCTCCTGACTATAGGGTAAGGAGATATACTAAAAGATTTCTGGATAAGATTCAGGAAACATTTCTGAAATAAGAGGCAAAAAGAGCACTAACCATAAAAGAAACTTGTACTTTGTCAAGTTTAACAATCTTCATTTTAAAAAAAACCCTGCCAAACAGGATTTAAGATGCTCATAATGTGTTTTTCTGATAAAGCACTTGTATCAAGAGTTAGGAACTTTATAAATCAAAAATCAAAATATAATTTAAAATGGGCAATGGTTTTTTCAACGTGATGAAAGAGTCTATTAGAATTAAAATTCCCTGCTTAACATATGAAAAGGTGTTTAGTGTCATTAATCATCAGGAAAATGACAGTTCATACCAAGCAGAGCGAGGCGCCACTGTCCAGAATGGCTGCAATGAAAACAAAATTGGCATCAACAAATGTTAGTGAGACCATAGAGCAGAGTGTGCTACACATGCTGGAGAGTCACGAAGCTATAATAACACCAGAATACTGCCCAAGACAGTAAACCATTCGAATTCTGAAAACCAGTGCTCACATCTACAAAAGCCTGGTAAGAGGGTATTTACGGCAGCAAACTATTCATAGCAATAAATAGGATCTTATACCACACACAAAATCCACTAAACACCTAAGCATTATAGTAAACATATAAAATGTGAACAAAACAATAAGGCTTGCTGAGTATCAACTAGGCAAGGAGTGCCTAGGCATGCGAAAGAAAATAATCACATTTTAAAAAGTATAATTTAATCAGGACTCAAAGTCTATTTTTTTTTTTTTTTGGCTTTGAAGTAATTTACCAGGAAACTGAAAGGACGGTCCTAAAGAATAGAATATCAGCAAATCATATATTGATCTAAATAAAGCGTGTGTATCCATAATATATAAAGAACTCTTCTAATTAAACAATAGAAAACCAAAGTTTAAGTTGTAAAAATAACTTGGTTAGGTGTTTCTCTAAAGAAGATATAAAGGGACTCAATGTGAATATAAAGTTGTGTTAACTTCAGCACTCACCAAACAACAACAGGATGCATTTCAAACTCTTCAGGACAACACTGAAGAGATGCAGCAAACACGTCAAAGGGAAAGAAATATTGAAACTCTCATTTACTGTTAGCATGGATATAAACTGATCTTGTCACTTTGTAAAACAGGCAGCACACTGAGCAGGACCTCAGATGAGATATGGCTAGATGGCTTACGGAGTGACAGACAAGTGTAATAGGAATCAAGTAGGAGGTCAGAGTGTTAACAGAGAGGCAGGTCAAAGAAAGCATGTGGACGATTGGGAAGGTGCCAGCCTGCTTCAGAGCCATGATCTCAAGAATCATGTTCCTTCTCTCCTACTGACCATATTGTGGCAATGGAGGCCATCAGGCTTTGAAACCTCAGCCCTGGATAAAGGTGATATGAGTCAGATCTCTTCCTTGGACCAATTGCCCAAGTTGTGGCAGATTCCCGGGAGTAAAGCACATGCTAAAAGCTTAGTCACTTGGTGCAGAGTCTCATGACCACGGTGGTACCCAAGACAAATGTGAGTTGGGTAGAGCGGTGCAGAAGAACTTTCTTTAGTGTGACATAAGTCCCTAAAACCTATGCTGTCAGTCTACGTGGCCTAGATTACTTACTATCTTGCTACACTAGTTAACACTGTCAACTTTGTAGACTCTAGAACCACCTAGGACACAGACCTCTTGACATTTGCTAGCTTTCTAGATAGGCGGACTGAGGTGGGGAGACTACCCTAAATGTGAGCAGCACCACCCCACAGCCCAGGGTCACATCCTGAGTGAAAGGAAAGTCCTCTGAGAAGCAGCTATCATCTCTTTCAGATTAGCGACTGAATATCCAGTTCCAGCAGTCACCTCATGTTCCTGCCACTGCAGACTTTAATACCACTTCGGACTGTATCTTCAAACTGTCAGTCAAAAGAAATTCTTTCCCCTCTTAACTCACTTTTTTTTTTCTAGGTATTTTGCCAGAGCGGCGAGAATGGTAGCTAATAACACCTGCTAAATCTTGACCTAAAGAAGTCACCAGAGTTGTGATAAAATTGTATTTGAGTGAATGAGAGTGAGATATGACAGAACATCTTCAATAATTAGTGAAAACAGATTGAGAATAAATCCTAACTTATAAGAAAGAGTGGACAGCACAATGTGACATCTGCTTCTTGTCATACCTTTCAATGTTCTCAGAGATCTTGGAAGGAGCATGACCTAGGGGCAGCTAAGGTTATTGCCAAGAATAAAATAGGATTTCAACAGCTTCTAAAAATTATTGCTTTGCCGTTATCATTATGGAGGTCTAAATGGTTATTGTGCTGAAGCAGAATTTAATAGACACTTGAAAACTATAAAAAGATTAAGTACACAATCAATAGTGTGCCATCAATGTTGGATTTTTAGCAAGTTTAATACAGTTCTGAGACCAGTTTCTCTCATGAAGCCTCTTCTAAGTGTCCTTGGTTTCAACTCTAGTGTCTTCCTCAGAAGTAAACTTTCCATGCAAATTATTCATTGCCTGAAGAAACTGGGTTCGCAGGATGCTAAACTTAGAACCACCATCCAAGGAATTGTTATTGAATATTTCAAACAACTAGTGCATGCTTGCCTCCATCGTAGTCAGGACAAGAAACAGGAGACGACAAATGAATAATATTTAATAGGTGGCTATTTTCTGAGCCACTTTTCCTTTGAAAATGATTTCCAAGGGCAGAGTCATGTCATGGGGAGACTGCATGAGACACCGAGGAACAGTCCAGTGCAGTCCAAATCACCAATTCATCCTTTTTTGACAATGTTACATTAGGTAAGTTATTCTCCTTCTTCAAACCAAAGTATCTCAAGCCACACAATAGAGAAGATATAACTAATATATATTGGGCTGTTGTAAAGAGTGGGGGTCCTGTATTTCAAGGTTCTCAGTACTATTGTGATAGTTTGTATATGCAGGGCCTAGGGAATGGCACTATTAGAAGGTGCGGCCCTGTTGGAGTAGGTGTGGTCTTGTTGGAGAAGGTGAGTCACCGTGGGCATGGGCTTAATTGTAGCTGCCTGGAAAGTCTTCCACTAGCAGCCTTCAGATGAAAATGTAGAACTCTCAGCTCTGCCTGCACCGGGCCTGCCTGGATACTACCATGTTCCCACCTTGATGATAATGGACTGAATGTCTGAACCTGTAAGGAAGACCCAATTAAATGGTGTTCTCATAAGAGTTGCCTTGGTCATGGTGTCTGTTCACAGCAGTAAAACCCTAACTCAGACAACTATGTATGTTTCACTGAGCCTCAGACGACCATTCTTCCAGGGATATGCCTATTGTAGGTCCACTTATAGATTGATGAAAAAGAAATATTATATCAAAAATGTCTCAAATGGAGATTATGTGTTATTTAACCAATAAAGTAGCAAAACTAAACTGTTCATTGTTAGAAGAATTCCAAACAGGGTAGACAGAAACTTGACTGTTTACAGTCATGTATTCTCTGTAATATGTCAATGATCTAAAATTCCAATAAGGAGCACCAGTACCCAATCCATGTTTCAGAGGCAACATTCTTCTTCAAAGTACAAAAATGTTTTAAAAAACCAACATTCTCATCTCTCCTCTAGATCTCTAGATTGAACCAGAATTTCATAAGTTCATGACTGTGTGTAGAGATAATTGATCTTATTTATAGAAAATTTCAGTATCTCCTTAATTTTATTAAGATTCATGAGGTTCCTAGGCAGCTGTGTGGTGCTTTGAATAAGAATGGTCTTCATGGGCTCATATATTTGAATACTTAGTTATCAGGGAGTATCACTATTTAAAAGAGTTAGGAGTAGAGGACTTGGCCTTGTTGGAGTTGGTGTGGGCTTGTGGGAGAAAGTGTATCATTGGGGATGGGCTTTCAGGTTTAAAGTCCACCCTAAGTTCTCTGCCTACTAATCAGGATGTAACTCTCAGCTACTTCTACAGTGTCATGCATAACACTATCTTCTCCACCATGATGATGAAAGACCAAGACTCTAAAACTGTAAGCAAGCCCCTGAAGGCAAATGCTTTCCTTTGTTAGAGTTTCCACCATCATGGTGTTTCTTCACAGCCGCAGAACAGTCCCTAAGACAAACTGCGCTTCTGATAGCTACAGCATTGTTTACTGTCACTAAAATTTGATGTTTTTACTCGCGGGCCACTAGTCATAAAGAAACAAAGCTCTTATTGTCTCCAAAGACTTCTGCATACTTTGATAATGAGCTGAGAACAGCAAAGGCCCACTGAAATATTATTCTTTATGGAAGCAGACTTTCTACTGACTTTGTTTGATCTCAGAAGTTAATTTCACATTTCAACAGTCAAATATCTGCCTCAGCAAAATGAAGACTTTCTGTATAGTAGGGCTTAAGGTATGCGACCTCTCTTAATAGTCACAGGGCCAGATATCTGTATTGTGGTTAGAGGAGGTAAGAGATCAGATTATGTACTGAGTCTCATGTAGGGGAAAATGGGTTCAAAGGAAGGAAAAAAAGCAGCATTCTTACAAAAGGCAGGAATGGAGTAGGATGCTGGAGAAGCTGCTGCAGACGTGGGTATGTAGAAACAGCCATGTAGAAGAAAAAGGAGGTAAAGAGAGAGTAGAACTCAAGAGTGTGCCAAAGATGAACATGCAGTGCTAACCGTATCCCACAAAGCAGGGTCTGGTACTTAATGCTTGGTCCCAAGGGATGCTTAATGTTTTCTGAGTTACCTTTGCTGCCATCTCTTAAAGCCAAATTTTCAAACACATCAAATTCAGCTCCAAAGACAAAGGATGATAATAATAAGAAAAGTTCTGACTGACATTCATTAAACACTAGTAACACTTAAGCTTAAGTTCTTAATATTTTCTATGTGTTTGCTCACTAAAATAGCACAGAAATCTTTTGGGGTGGTTATTCCCCAATCCTGTTTATGAATAGAAGGCCAGGCTACCAACTGGGCGGTTAATTAGTAATGTCATACTTCTAGAAGTGATAAATTTCCTCAGCATTGTAAAATGGAGCCATATTCTGATGCCTTCAAGGAGACAAGATCAGGGGTGGGTTTTCAGTGTCCACCCAGACTCATGAAGGAGCAAGCTCACAGATCAAGTCCACCTCTGATGCCCTTACTTCCCCATCTTTTGTTCTTGCATTCAACTGTTTCTCATATGTATCTTTTCATGACTGTCGTATCTACCATGAATGAATCACCTTGATAGATCAATAAGGTAACAGGACAACTTCTTCCTTCCACATTTCTTTCAAGAGGCTTTGCTCTCTTTGGAAAACACACATTTTACTGATTCATTGTTCACTTTTAACAGGATCAATGCTAAACCCCAGATCCCTCTGGACTGCATCCTGTACACCGGAATGCATATCTGTGTCACCTGTCCCCATGAACCTTTGTAACCCAGGTGGACTGAAATGCATCATATATACCAGGGTTATTTGAGGGATGTATGGAAAATAATTGGATTTCAAAGTAAAGCACTGGTACCTAATCGATCCAAAGTAAACCACCTGCATATAGATCTTTAAATATATGATTGTGGAGCTTCTGATTTGACAAAGAATGATGACATTGCTTGAAGGATATATGTCCTACAAATTCATTTACTTTGCCCACACACATACTGAAGGTCATCCTGGGCAGCCCTTGCATCAGCTGGGTTCTTGTGATTGGTTTGGTGGTAGGTGGGTGATATGTGATATTATAAGTCTTAAGTTAACCTTATAATTCTTTCCACTCTATGTATGGAACTTGTTATATGAATTAAAGATGATGTAGACCCCTAAGGCATTACTGACAGAGCAGCCACCCAACACGGACCATCTACATTAGAGAAATAGTTTTCCAATTTGTTGAGTCAGATATGGAGGATGATTCATTATAGTAGTCAGTGGTAATTACCATTAATATTAATATTCTTGCTATTTCTATATTGCACAAAATTCATGTTGTTCTCATAGCTACTTTGTAACTTTTCTCTTACCATGTTATATAAATGGGAAACTGAGGCATGGAGCAGTTGATTTTCTAAGGTCACAAGACAGTAAATGGCAGAGCCAGGAGTTGAAGACAGACTGACTGGCTCTGAAGGCTTATCACCGATTAGATCTCTACAAATGTCCACCGAGCAAGTGTCCTCCCACGAAGCCAGGCTGTATGGACTGGGACTAATAAACACACCCAGGTCTCCCTTGTAAGACATTCATAGTGTAGCAGTGGAAACAATCCCACAGATGAACTTCACAGTTCTATATTTGTTTTTTTGCAGATTGCATGTCAGATAAGCTTGCATGGACGATGGCCATCTACTGTGAAAGGCAGTAAGGGAGAGTCAGGAGGAAGACATGGGGAAAGAAGACCACCTGACTCAGGAAAGCAGGGATGATTCCCATGGAAACCAGTGTGATCCATGTCTCCTAAGGGCTGCTTACGTTTCCGTCAGGATTAGAACAAGTCTGGGGACTCTTTAGGGATGCTCCGTTTCCCACTCAAGTATGCACACTCTGAAGCTTTCGTCTGTCTGACTTGAGTCTCTTCTTTTTCTGCTGAACTGTTTGGTTATTCTAGGAACAGGGACAGAGAACAATTAAAAACACATCAATTACTGTAAATAAACTTGACAGCCAATATCCCTTATGATACCATAAACCGCCGAAACGATCGACTCGCTAACAAGTGAATAATTCTCCAGGATCAATGATGACAATAACGCTGTGCTATATTTAGAACCATCAAAATAAACATGCAGCTATGTAGGGTCAAATCCATTCTTCATATTCACAGGGGAGATTCTCATCTAGTCAATGTGCCATGATAAAGAAAAACCAAGAGGAAGAAACAGTCCGGTTCTACTTGAAATGTAGTGTTTCTTTTTCTAGAATTCTAGAATTATGTTTTATTTTTGTTCCCAGGCTTATGATATCTTGTAGAACAATGATATTAGCTGAGAGAAAACGATGGCGCATTGGCTCAGTAATACATCCACTCCTTTTAAGTTGTTTGTTTAGGAACTGTATAACCTTTAGCAGCCCCTGACATTTGCTTGGCTGTTGAGGCAATTACTTGTATTTCTGGTTTGGGCTGGTTTCTTTTTTGTTGCAGGTGATGGAAACATTTGGATATTCTACCCCTAAAGCAGATAGTGTTTTAAATTTTCTTTTGTAATAGTGATATCTTTAGTAGGCTCAAGTGTTATATGACCTTGTACAAACATATATGCATACTCTCTCTCTCCAAAAGAGCAACTAGCTAGAGGATTACTGAACTAAGGTTTCATAGATGCAAAATAAGGGCATAAATACCCAGCTATAGCATAGATAAGTGTTTACTTCCTAATGACACTGCGTTTCTTAAATTCAATCATGAGTGAAGAAACGGCTGCTGTGGGATGCATATCAGAGCGATGGCATTACAAAATTTAATTATGACAGAATTTATGGGACTGAGGAGATTAAAAACTGCATCCAGCATAATGTTACAACTTGCCTGGAAGGAGGAGGGGGCGGGCTAAAAAGAAGGCAGCATAGCAGACTTTCCCTTTGAGTGAAACCAGAGACTTAGTCTTAGAAATTGCCTCCCCCATCTTGCTCTACAGCATAGGTTGCCTTCAAACTCCCAATCCTCCTGCCTCCACCTCCTAAATTCTGGAATCATGGGTATATGTCAGAACATCTGTTTCAAACTTCCTGTCTCCCAAACTCTTCATTAAAGAACTCCATCACTTGAGTCAGCTGTCCTTTCCAAATCCAGACACAATAAACATGGTTCACCATGATTTCTTTTTTAAGGAAAGCGAAGTGTCTCCACCATTCAAAGAGATACCGCCTCAATCCATTGTATTACCAGTGCTGGTTAGTCTGTTTAGCAGCTTTAGACATCTGTACTTTACCTTCTCATTCAGACACCTAAAGCTTTCCACCTAAGTATTTATAAAGATTACTGGGAGAAATCATGTCTGGTCTGAGTTCCGTCTCACTTCCTATTAGACAACAGGCCAGATCTTGTTGGACCTGCATTCAATCTACTTCCACGTAATAGAAACCCTGGGCATCCGAGGAAGGAGGCAGCCCCTATCTTTCTGGTGTTAAGAAAAGAAAAAAGCATGGCTCCTCCTTGCACAGGAACTGGAGAGGCAGCTTTCCTTCACGGCCTCTATGTGCTTGGGAAGAAGGTAGTTTATAGCTCTGTCATTGCTAAGTAACAACAGAAAAATGAAACCTAGATGATGATTCTGTGTATTTATATTTTATAGAGCTACAGAATGCACATTAAAAAAATAATATATAAAAGAAACATATCTTTCTTATTAAGCCCAGAGCAGGTGCAAGTAATAAGCTCTGTCCTTTCAAGGTTTACCTAAGCTAATATCCCTGCCTTTATATGGTGGCGTTGTTGACATCAAGTCACTAAAGCCATGTGTTTACCAAGCAATATAGATGATTTTGAGTCCAGGTCATCAAGATTCTCTAGAGTAAAATTATTTTTACTTAACTCCTCAAATACAATTTAATTATACAGACTTATAAAATTAGCTTTCCACTGGAAACTTCTGTATCTCTCTAAGATGTGTTCCCCCCACCCCCCGCATGGCTCTAGTTTTTAAAATTATACAACAACTTGATACTCTATGGTGCGTGGGAGATAACACCAGCCAGATTTCTGAATCCAAGCTCAGTAACATGCTATGTGCCAGGTCTCAATCAAACATTTTAGATACTCATTTCCTCAGTTTTCTTCTCCTTGAAATGGGGATAATGATATGTCTCAATTTAGTTCCAGTTCTTTCTCCCAGTTCCATGCTACCAGAAATAAGACTCAGACTCAAAATATATTTACAAATACTTTGGTCATATATCCATGCTCTTCTCTGACTAGATTTAACTTAAAGTATTTCATTTATTTGAACCTACATTCTTCCATGTGGCTGGTTACCTGTGCTCAAGTATCATGTGTCCCTCTCCTCACATCTTCCCAAGTGAATCTTCCCTGTCTGGCTCTATCCCAGAATTCTCTCTGCCTCAAGGATTTCCTACCTCCAATTTCCAGTTTAAGCCATAAGCCATAGGCTTTTTAATTGATAGGTGATGCATCCATCGAATACAAAGGATATTCTCTCTACAGTGATATCCACATTATGGGGTTGTGAGTGTTTAAACAGATGGAAGGGTTACAGAAGAATGTCTGGTGAGTTGTATGAGGGGCAAATGTTCTCCTTGGCATATTAAATAGATATTTACCTGGTGTCATTGCTGTTACTCCAATTGATGCTAATGAATTGAACCAGAAAATTAGAATTTATCCCTCATCAGGGATCAGGGGAAAGGAATGGATAAGAGATGGTTTCTTCCCACACACAACTGCTAGCAATTTTAGTGGATGATAAAGAGTTACTGATGTAGCACACAAGGAAAACAGGCCTGGAAAAGCTAGAAAAGGTAAATGAGCAGTCCATTGTCCTCCAGCTCAAAATACCTAAGCTAAAAATAAATCTGGAGTGTTTCAGTGAGTCTTCTTTTATATCATTTTCTTCTTCTTTTATTTTTTCTAAAGTCATGTCATAAGTTTGAAAGCCCTAAACTATATGATAGCATAACTTAAAATGTGGTAGACCAAATCATATGCATGCCACCTAGAATTTTTTTTTTCTGAAAACAGTGATATTACTCTATAATGTCAGAGTGGGGTAAATCTGAAAATGCAAAACAGACATAATGTAAGCAATTTGTTTCTCAAAATTTTACAGTCCGTTCGTTCGTTGGCTGAAAACTCTCAAGATGGGTTTGTTTTCTGGATAATAAGAGCAAGTGTGAATAAACAAGCATCAATCCAAAGATAACTTTTCTCTTTCCTCTTCCTCTTTAGTAGCTGGAAATATGCAGAGGATACTGAAAAGTTTAACTGCAGGCTTTCAATTATTTTTGATTTTTAAAGTTTAAATCATGCAAGTGACTGTGCCCAATGAAAACCATCACACTATCTATCTTCACAAAGTCAATAGCCCTGACTTCTCTGACCTTGAATGTCAGAGCCTATTATGACCCCAGTAGAATGATTCTTTACAGTGTCCTGTAATAGCACAGTGGAGCCGGTTAGAAGGTGAGTCAAGGGGAGGGCAGCAAATGTTCCTAGGCATCCATGATTGTCGTGTCAAGTCCAGCCAATAGCCCAAAGTAGATGCTGATGCTTTAGTCAACCTTCTTTGTTAAATTTTTATAGACAACATGCATTCTGTGTCTGATTGGGCAACAGGCTTTTATTCCAGAGGCAATGTTTGTCAAAAGATGTCAAAGGACTGAATTTTACATATGCGTTTGACACTTTCATCAGTGACTGACTATCCAGAAATCTCCAGCCTTGAAGAAGGAGCACAATTTAAGTCAAGTCTGCTGACCAGAAGCTCATTGCTTTCCCTCCATGAGTGGCCTGAAATTAGAGCCTTTTAATAAGGAGGCAAGCAGAAGGAGCATGTGTGTTGGACGCCACCTGAGGAAACTACCAGATGCAGCTAGTCAATTTATGTCCCAGCTTAGCCTGAACAGCTTAGCTCTGGGTATATATGATTCAGGGTCTACTGTCTGTAGAGGTCAGCCAACCTGGATGAGTAGATTTGTACTCTTGTATCTTAGAGGGGTTGCATATACTCCATAGGAGACAGCTGCATCTCATGGTTTGTACCTGTCATAATTGTACTCTGTTACAAGACTCTAAGGGTTGGTTGACTCACATAGAGTGCTCATAACAAGGACTGCCAGGTCTGGCATGATAAAGCAAGCAAACAAACAAACAAAAAACCAACAAAAAAAAAAACCCAGGTACCACAGTTAGTGTATGCATGTAACCACATATAGTGTGTGTGTGTGTGTGTTTGTATAACATGTATATATAAATGTGTATTCCTTTACAATATGGGCATATTTCCACTGTTAAAGACCTGGAAAGTTATTTTTGTGAGATCTATTTATCTCTATTTTATGTATATGGATGTTTTATCTTAATATATCTTAATGTAGGTTTGTGTATCATGTGCATGCAGTGCCCACAGAGACCAGAAGAAGGCAACAGATTTTCTGGAACTGGAGTCACAGATGGTTGTGAGCCACCATGTGGGCGGTGGGAATTCAATCCAGGTCCTCAGTAGAACAGTTAGTGATCTTAACCACTGAACCATCTCTTCAGCCCCAACTTGGAAGGACAAGAGCTTAGTACTTATATAAGTGCTTATTATGTACTTCACAGATGCAAACTAATTTTCTTTGAAAGACAGCATTGTTAATATCCTTGTTTTATAGAGAGGTTATTAAGCTTGCCTGGTTACAATCGCTGAGAACAAGGATTCAATATTAAGGACAGCCTTAACCTATACTCATTCCTTATGTTGCTTCTCCAGTGGAAGAAGGAACCTTACTTCTTAGAACCCCACCTCATAGAGATTAGAGTGGCTTCTATATTCATTTACTTTCTTCTCTCCAATAAAATCCTATTCCAAAGGCACTGATTGAATCTATTAGTTTGCTTTGTTATTTTTAAGACAGGTCTCATGCAGCCCAGGGTAGCCTTGAACTCTGTGTATAGCTGTGAATGATCTTTAACTCTCGCTTCTCCTGCCTAAACCTCACAAGTCAACAAGACAAGTTTATGCAGTGCTAAGAATTAAAACCAGAACTTTATGCATGCCAGACTGGCATTCTACCAATGGAGCCTATCCCAAACCCCTATAGTTTTTTCCTTTAATTATTTTCACAGTAAGGAATATACAGTGTAATTTCAAGTAGGAAAACCCCAAGAAGCCCAAGTGTTTGCATCTCTTTGTCTAGACAAGCTTTAGTGGTCCACATGGACTTTCCAGTTTGATCTTCACAGTAACCCCAGTAGATGGGTCTTCCTTCTTTCATCTTCAAGTTGAAAAGAATGGAAAAAAATCTCTTTTAAAAGTACAATGCTTTTAGACTTATCATTCAAAATTAGCCAAGTAGCAGAGATTAACTGCAGTGTAGAAGTCATGAAGACCCTTAAACTGGCCTTGAGTAATTTTGAAGTTGAGAAAATGAACATATATCAGGTTATAAACCTAAGGGTAGAACCACAGGCCTCATAATTCCAGCTCAGTGCTCTTCAGTCCATGACATATTTCACTGTCCATTCACCCCACACATTTGCATAATATTTTAAATCAGCGCTTGGTTTAATTGGTTCATTTCTGGCCATTCATCATCCCCTTTGTAATAAAAATGACAGCCAGTCAATGTTTCTGAACAGATTTGCTGCTTAGCATCCTGCCTCGCAATGCACACAACTGTCTATTTGTCTGCGAGAGATTTCATAACCCTGCTGATCCTCATGACTGCCTCCATCTCTGTGAAATCACTCAAGATTTCACCACATTCTTCTGGTGGGACTCAACTTTGCTATGCAGCGGGAACTTAACCTGGTGCTGAGCAAATTGGATTTGGGAAGATATCCCTAATACCCTGTAAGTTAATGGAGGCTTAAACAAAATAAAGACAATACAGTGTGCTTGAGCACAGATAATGCAAAGAGAAATAGTCAGAGTTTTATCAGATATTGTATAGAAACTACAGCAGACAATCACACTGGGGCATCTCACTGGTAAGGCTGAGGAGGCAGGAAAGAAATTTTTAGAATAATATCCATATGCTCATAGAAAAATAGTCACTGAGACATAAAAATAACAGGAATAATAAATCTCACTTATATCGAGGGGCAGTTGTGTGTTAAGTAAACTTTTCTTTTCTTAATACTCTAGCCATCTTACCCCCATTAACTTTTATAATGACCTTGGGCACTCTCATAGATTAAGGAAGCTGAGCACACATTTAACTTAGAGCATGTGTAATTGACAAACATGGTTTGTAAGTAAGCAGGATGAAGAGTAATTTTTTAAGGGACACATTTTTGTTCTCTTGAATCTAGCTAAGGATAGAGACATTTTTTCTTCTGATTGTCTCATGGCTGTGGTTTGGAGTGACACAGATCCACTATAGGTTTCTAATTAAGACACTCTCAGAATGTAGGTTTGGTCATTTAAGGAACTAAAGTGGGTCAAGTTATATGATTTTTTATGTGACCAGGCTTTTAAGTCAAGATATGGAAAAAAAAAAAAAAAAAAAAAAGCTTAACTAGGTGGGTGAGTTTTCCAGACAGACCAAATGGCTAGAAAGTCTATGAGCCTCTCTTGTGTAGCTCATGTTAGTGAGGGAGACAGAAGGCAGCAGATGGAGGTCATTAATGACAGGGGTCAGTGGCCATCAAATCTCAGGGGCACGGTCAGTGATGCACTCACAATGTGTGATCTTATGAAATGACAACCCTGCACAAAATTACTCCCATGAAAATAATAAGGATAATGGGGAAAATCACCCTTTCTCCCCCCTCACTGTTTCTGTAATTTGAGATAATAGTAATTGCATGCAAAACATTTTGGAAAGCCTACTTCTACTAAATGCTCTTCTACCAAGTGGGATTCTTCTACTCTCTGACCCCTATGGCTTATCTAAGTGAACACAGATTACGACCTGTGGTGGAAACCATGATTGCATGTCTCAAGAATCAGCTCAGGCTTTTGGACCTTGAACTTGCATAGATAGCAATCTGGAGATGTTCTGCTGAAATACAAAATCATGGTCGCTGGTAACATGAGTCCACAGGGAAAAACACACACTATGAATCAAATAGGTAAAGCAAGATCTTTGGCCAATGATCAAGGATAGAACTTGGCTCTGATTTTCTGAAATTTCATGACCTTTTCTCTTGGCTATAGAATTTAATGATTCTGATAATAAAACAAATTTAAACTCATATGTAAATACTTATACTTTATTACAAGATCTATAAATATAAGAACAACGTCATAAAAGGCCATCTGAAACCTCTCAAAGGCCATAGCACTGTGTCACCTGGCAGAAGGATATAACCTAGCCTGAGAACATCCCAGACACAAAGCCACATTAGCAAATTAAACTTTCATACAGCTGTGAACAAACCCTTGTAGAAATAACTTCAGCTTCCCATGTGAAAGGGACGCTGGCCTAACCAGGACAGACTGGGGCTGTCTACACATACAGGAAGTCAAAGGACGCTCTGAGGGTGGTCTCTGCCAGTTCCTCCTGGCCAATCTATCATAGGTTCCTTAACTATGTCTGTTCTTGACACAGCTATATCCTTCTTTTCCTGTAAGAGCTGGGAGAGTAAACTGGGTATCACATCAGATGTTGATTACGGCTCATTTTGATCACAAACAGAACCCAGGCTGACCATGAGAAGGATGGTTAGTTGAGACTTCCTGAAGCTCCTGAACATAACAGTGGATAATGATTTATGTTTGGCATAAAATTAGAGTTAAACCAGAAAACAAGGACATCCTGAACCTTTTCTTCATTCAAAGGACTCCAGTTAGGATCCAGCTCTTCAATTTGCTTCCTGGGCAAACCACAGGGTTATTGAATTAGTTCAAAGTGCGATTGAAAAGGTCTGATACAAGTACCTAGCACATGCTGAGACTATGCTAAAATATGCATATGTATATATTCTTAAGGGTTTCTTAAGGATTAGGGGGAAGCATATATAATGTACATGAAGTATATAAACTATTACGGACATAACGCTGTTTTAACACTTATTACGTGTGAGGAACATTAAGCGAGACATATTTTGGTCAAAGGTAGCATTGAATTTGAAAGTTACTGAAAACTCATGTTTAAAAGTAAACATAATAAGGTTTAAAAGACAAAGATATTAAGAGGAAAGTCATAAGAACATCCGTGTAAAGGGGCAATCCTTAGAAAAAGACTCAGTTTGTTGCCTGAGAGGCAAAAAAAAAATGAAATAAAATATAATTTTCCATAAAACATGAGAAAAAGAGGATGGTTTGATCATGTCTCACAATAAAGGTGTTGTAGTCACATTGCAGTGTAAACTGTGTGCTTTGAGGCATGACATTATGTACTATCCTCAAATCAGAAATGAATATGATTGATGTGACTGTGTGGTGGTGCACATCTGCAAATCCCACATTAGCGGGTGCGTGATAAAGGGGGGGGGGTCACTAAGCCCGGGTCCCACACAGAAACACCATGTCAAAAAAGAAATAAAACAGAATAAAGTTAATGTTAATCTTAATAGATAAGCCAACATGGGGGGAAAAAAGAAAAAAAAACAAACAAAACTCAGCAGCCACTCATGAACTTGGCTTAAAAATTCCAACAAACTACAAGTGATAAGAAACTTGCCCAACCTGATAATAATATATATGAAACAGCTTACAAATACCTTCATATTTACTGGTAGAAGACCATGCCATTCTCTGTAAGATCAAGAAGACTACAATGATAACCAGTGTTCTATTTATGTAGAGCAAATCTTAATCTATAGAATCTTAACCAAGTATCTCAGTGTGCTTCTCTGTTGCTATGATAAACTTTATGACTAAAAGCAATTTGGAAAAGAAAGGATTTTTTGGTATATATTTCTGTATACAAGCCATGACTGAGGGAAGTTGAGGCAGGAACTCAAGCCAGGATCCCAGAAAAAATAGCCAAGGCAGGGACCATTGTGGAGCACTGCTTACTGTTTGGTGCCCATTACATAAAATACTTAGCTCTCTTTCTTATACAACTCAGGACCACTCTCTCCGATGTGGTACTGCCTATAGTAGACTGGCCCTCATACAACAATAAGCAGTCAAGAAAATAATCTACAAACATGACCACAGGCCAGTTTAATGGAGGCTATTCCTCTGTCAAGAGTCACTCTTCCCACATACATTATTTGTGTCAAGTGGACAGAACCTATGACACCGAGCCTTCATGTTTATAGGATACAAGGTTAACACAAAGCATTCTATTTCTGCATACAAGCAACAAGTAACCGGAAATTAAAATGTAAAGTGATTCACAAGAACAGAACTAACACAAAATGCTTCGTAAGTTTGGTAAAAATATGTGTAAAACATGCACACTGAAAATGTTGAACTTTACTGAAAGAATATAAATATATGAGTAGATTTTTTATGTATGGGGAGATGCAGGAGATCAAAGTCAGGCCTTCAATACCACCCGATTTCAAGGAACCACATCAGGAGCCAAGATAGAATAGATTCAGCATAAATCCAAAAATAGTTTTATATGCATAGAGATTTTGACAAAAATAGGAATAAGTCAGACACTAACTTTGACAACTCCTATTTCACTAAAATTATAAAGTTGTGCTCTTAAAAAGACACGGAAAAACCTGGGGGGGGGGGTTAGGTGGGGTGGTGCACGCCTTTAATCCCAGCACTTGGGAGGCAGAGGCAGGTGGATTTCTGAGTTCGAGGCCAGCCTGGTCTACAAAGTGAGTTCCAGGACAGCCAGGGCTATACAGAGAAACCCTGTCTTGAAAAAACAAACCAACCAACCAAACAAACAAACAAAAAAACCCCAAGGTACAGAATAAGAGAGTTTTGGAAAACATGCTGTTTGCAATTTCCAATAATAGAAGTGGATATGGGAAGTTATAGAAGAAAATCATGAATTAAGTGATTATGTTAATCTGGTACTTGCTGGTGAGGGTCTGGCTGCAAAGGAACACAGAACCCTTTCTGGGTGTGTTGCGTAGGAGAGAGATTTTAATTGCATGATTCTGTGAACTTTGTAACCATTCTTAAAACATACCAAACTGAGGTTTTCATTAACTAGGCTAAATTACATCTTCATGGAATTGATTTAAGCAAGCCAATGAAAAGCATTTTCATCATGTAAAGTATGTTTTGTGCGTTTGAAAGAAAAATAAAATAAAAATCAAAAGTAACTTTGCAGTTGTGATCTGATTTGCTGTTTATGATAGCTCACTGACTATTATGCAGGATATCCCATAAGCCTAACAGGATACAGTATATGTCTTATATGGCCCAGAGGTTAGCTCCATACTGACTGTTCAGAGATGGACCAATAATGTTTATTTTGTATTTTGTGCGTGTGTAATTTTAAAAATTTATACACATGTACACTCCTGTGTTTAGAACAAAATAAATACTACCCATAGAAACGTTCTTAATATTATCATTATAAGGGACTGAATAGCGAATGTTATTTTATTTTTATGACAATATCCATATCCATAGTATGTATTTCTTCAATATAAAAAAGTCTAATAAAATTTAGAAAAGAAAAATGAGCACTTAATTAACCTTTTCCTAAGGGTCTTCTCTTTTTAATGTTGCCATGACAGGTAGTGATTTTGTACCTGCAGTGTTCTTCAGATCCATTTATATTAACTGTTGCTTCACATGGCTGGTTCTTCATGATGACAGGCCCCTAGCTATTCGTCTCTGACTCTGGGACCATTTCTTTGTCAGACTTCTATCAAGCACCAGCCTAATATTAGTCACTGGCCAAGCTATGCTGGTTGTTTTTCAGTTTGTTTGGAGCCTTGGTGCCTCTTAATTGCTGATTGCGCTTGGATGCAGTTTTTCAGGTGGGCAGAAGAAGAGAGCCATGGAAGAGGTATGGCCTTCTTTCTCCTCTAACAAGTCTTAAAAAAAAAACCTTATAATATATGTTCACTCATAATCTGGTTTAAAGTAGGATTGGCTCTGAAATGTAAGTGTTAAAAAAGGATTTGAGAAATGAAAAATTACACTAAATGTCCAACTTAAATTGTTTTAAAAAGAAGCCATATGTTCTATATGTGCTCTCTACTGCTCTTCCCACATCCCTAGGTCTATAACCTAAAATGGCAAATCATAAGCCAAGTAAAAATTATGGCTACCTGCTTTGAGTAGGGTTCATATTTGTTAAGGTCGATGTGTATGAGTCTCTCAGTTCCTAGGTAGGGGAGGCCTAAGCCTCATTATCTGGTGTAAATATTAAAGGTTAATCCCTAGAGGGGCCGTCAACTCACAGTCCACAGGGCAAGCAACACAAAAATCCAGTCCCAGTAAAGTCCCAAGCCTCCACCTTCAGCTTCATAAACACAGTGCAGCCTCCTAGTGAGAAGTGGCATTCAGGTTGAGGTGATGGTCTGGTGGGTGATGCACTTGTACACGACTGTGAGAATCCGAGTTTATGTCTGCAGAAGCATTTTTAAAGTTTGGGGTAGTTTCTAATATGTCTCTGAGTTGTGAGATTGAGAGCTGAGAATTCCCAGAAGTTCACAGGACAGGTACCCCGCTATATTGTAGCATTTAAGAAGAAAGCCTGTCTCAAGTGAGGTGGAAGGTAGGGATGGAACCTAAAGTTGTTGTTGACTTGCATTTACATTTGGGCTTGAAAGCATGCACACACACACACACACACACACACACACACACACTCATCATCAACAATAGCAACAACAAAAGCACTCCCTCTGTAAAGAAACAGCAGCACACCAGTTTAAGCCTAGGTTTGAGACCTCTCCGAGTTGTGTAGCACAAATTTCACCACTGCTGTCTTATACCCAACCTTCTCTACATTCAGCTCTATGTATCTAACTTTCCATATCTATAAATCAACCCTAAGTGTCAACCTGATAGAATTCTGTAAGGGTTAGCGAATTAACATTCATGAATTCCCTTAAAGTAGTCTTGGACCAGAGTAGTAGCTGAAGGAGAAAAATGTACCACCTGGCCTGGCCTGGAAGGCCCTCCCTCTCCCCCTCCCCCTCTATCTTTCCTTCTCCCTCTCTCTCTCTCTCTCTCTCTCTCTCTCTCTCTCTCTCTCTCTCTCTCTCTCTCTCTCTCTCTCTCTCCCTCTCTTCCTCCCTCGCTCCCTCGCTCCCTCCCTCCCTCCCTCCCTCCCTCCCTCAGATTCCCCTCTCTCTCTGTTAGTGAGAGCATCTTGGAAAGCCTGGCACATGGGAGGGGCTCGGAGCCAAGTGAGCTTCTGCCCTACTTCATATTTTTACTTCCTCGCTTGTAATCAGAGGTGCCTATACCAGAAACACAGAGTTTATGTCTGCAGAGATAACACAGAGAAACTTCTAAATGAAAATGTTCACAAGAAAATGTAAATGTGTCTACCCCATGCCAAATTTCTTCATTCTAGGATTCTGGGGCTGGGACTCTGTCACAGATTTGAGCAATGGTGTTATAAAACAGACTGACAAGGCTGTGAATTGCAACACTACATCAAACTGGGGTCCTAAGCTGTTAGAGTTTTTTACTTCTACTTTTTTATTTTTTTTTCTTTGGGTTTTTACCCCATATGCTTAGTATTTCTGGAACCCTACTTACAAGGAATCGGGATGTCTGTTTCCCAGGGAAACAGAGTTACCAGGGTTTAAATCAGTCAGGATGTTGCTGTGTAAGGGTAGGGAATGATGACATTTGAGAATTAGTAAGGAGAGAGCCCTGAGAGGAAAATGTACCTTTCTCTGTGCTTTGTTTCCCTCAGAATCCGTCTGTGGTGGCATCATTCATGTCTGTCCTGTCTCAGCTTTCCCATTATGTTGTGAACATCCCGAGATAAGAACTATGCCTGTGTATTTTCCAGCAATAAATGGCAACGGCAGTAAGGACAGCAGATAATCTTTACAGCATGCCAGCTGTCGAGCTGAGTCCTTTATAGGCCTTGTTTTAATACTCTCAGCGATACCAGATGTTACTTATATGCTGAGGTTGCCTCAGAATATCACTTGGCTAAGTGACACAGTCAGGTTTGGGGGGAGAAGTTGACCAACTTCAAAATTAGTGCCTTTGGTGGGTAGATTGCCCACGACTCTTTCCTGAAATAAGATTTAGTGTCAGTAACCAAGTGGGCTGTAGTGTCATGAATCACCCCTCCTAGGAGGCAGGTGGATATAGAAAAGGTGTTGAACTCATTACTTTCGCATAATGGTGACAGAAATATCTAACAAAGCTTAAAGAGTGGAATTCTCTATTTAGGCTCCTGGTTTCATGAACTTCAATCCACCATGGATGAGAGTTCACTTATGGACAACTAGGACTGAGAAATGGGGTGGTGCCTGTACTATGCTGAGTCAATCTATGCCTTCTCTTCATCCTACAGCCCAGGGCATGATGCTGTCTACATCCAGAGTGAGTCTTCTTCACTCTGGTAAACCTACGCCCTCCACACCTACCTGTGTGCCTTACCAATCTACCAGGGGCTTTTAAATGTTATTAACTGGGCAGGATTAATTTCATTTGGTATGATTGGAAGACATGTATTTTCTACACTTTAAAAATACCTATAGATAGGCATTTTTCATCATCTTCAGAGGTTCAAGGATACTGCACTGTGTACCATTTTAGAGGAATGTTCCTCTTCCTCACTATTGTGGATATCAGGTATTCTTTTCATCTTTCCCCTTTGGATCTCCAAAGACAAAATTCCACATTGTTCCCAATATCTTAGAACCTGGAAACAAGGGGAAGGGGTGATTCGCTCTTAAATTTACCAGGGTTATGTTGAAAAATCATCACAGGATAAGGGGCCACAGAAACATTATTGAACAATAATTGGAAATATTGTAAAGAAAAAATTGATAATATGCTGGGCAGAACTTTGAGACCTAATGACATTCTATGACGGATAACTGTGATGTCATAAGGGCCATAAGGCAGGTCCCAAGGGTTGATCCACTATCTGCTGCTTACATTTTATTCCATTCTGTTCCATACTCTCTGACTCACTGGATTTGATCTTAACTTTCTTATCTCTGAAATAGAGGTAACACATAACAGTTGCTTCTGAACGTGAGGAGCAATTTGGGGAGATAGGGATTGCCACCTGATCCCCAGAACCCACATGGTGAAACAAGGGAGAACTGATTGCTGCAAGGTGTTTCTGACTATTACACATGTGATATGACATATGCAAACACAAACATACAGCACCCTCACACACAGAGAAAGAGAAAGGGAGAGAGAGAATAAATGGTTTAAAGAAGGTGACTATCACACCAGTTGGTATATAGGAAAGTTCTGCAAATCATAGGGCTCTTTATTTTAGTAACCAAAATCACATCACACCCCCTCCCTGATTTTTGAGTTTCTAAGGCATTAAAAACAATGTGGATTCTTGGCACTGATAAGCCAGAAAGGGAAGGCAAGAGAGATCCCAGACATGCACAGTGGTAAGGAGGAGACACACTTCCCTGAAATGGTACACAGTGCAGCAACAACACTCCTTCAAAGGCATACAATGTGCATTTCCTACTGGGCAAAGTGAGAACTGGTAGTTTGAGGGTATAAGGCAGAGGAAGTGAGGTCAATGTGCCTGGGAGTAGCCACAGGAGATTTGGCTCCTCTGGGGGGGTGGAGTTGGAGGGGGAAGCTCTAATCTTTGCTTAGGCATAGGTCTTACTGAATATGGTTTGTTCTTTATTTAAGCTGGGCTGAATGCTTTGTTCTTCAACATTCAAGCTGAAGTATGTGACCCAAGTGTAATGTCATGTGGAGATATAGCTTTTGGATAATCATTAGGTTTGAAGGAAGTCATGAGGGTAAACTTTCATATGGGGTTAGTAGTTTTATAGAAATTCATCAAATTCTCTCTCTCTCTCTCTCTCTCTCTCTCTCTCTCTCTCTCTCTCTCTCTCTCTCCCAAGAAAGCAAAGATCTATAAGCTAGGAAGAGAGACATTAATAGAAACTAACCACATCAAACCCTGATTTGAATTACAGCTTCCAGAATCATGGAGAAAAGAATTTCATGGCTTAATCCAGATACTGTAAGATACTTTGCTTGCTCATCCTGAGTAGATCAAGAGGCTATCAAAAAGTCAGAAAAATCTTGAGAAATAGTTGAACTAAACACAGGATTTATTCCCAAATATGGTAGCCATTCAGTGGAAGTCAAACTAATGCAAAAACTTGGCAAACACAGAATTATCTCCCTTGTATCTGCCTCATTGTCCAATTCCTTTTCTTGTGTTTTTTTTCTATTGCAGATATATTTCACTCTCTGGTGTTGCTAATATTGAATTTCCAGTAGGAAAGTGTTGATTTAGACACTAGCATCTACTAAGTCTAAATACCCAGTCCCTCTCAATCCTGACATGAAAATCATTTCTGGCCGGGCGTGGTGGCGCACGCCTTTAATCCCAGCACTCGGGAGGCAGAGGCAGGCGGATTTCTGAGTTCGAGGCCAGCCTGGTCTACAAAGTGAGCTCCAGGACAGCCAGAGCTATAAAGAGAAACCCTGTCTCGAAAAACCAAAAAAAAAAAAAAAAAAAAAAAAAGAAAGAAAATCATTTCTGCCCACCCCTAGGAATTAGATGTTGAAATGATGATAAAGAATAGAACCCATTTCATTTTGGGGAATAATAGTGGAAGACTCTTTTCCTACTTGGAAAACACAGTAATTAGTGAGATGTTCTGATGACCCTTTGCTTCCGAATAACAAAGATATGGGGAAGTGCTGGTGAGATGGGTATATGAGACATTAATAATGCTAGTTATGAAAAAGGCATATCATTATGTGGAGATCATAAATGTGCTTCCACTGTATCTTTCCTTTCATGACTTAGGAGAAAAAATGTGACTGGATGTCAGAATCTCTGGAGTGAGAAAAAGAGGGCTTCAGTGGTAACAGCCATTGTCGCCACTGTGATAAGTTACTTCTGGCAGGTTGACATGGCTGATTGATCATGGCTGTGGAACGACCTTCTTGTTGCCCGCAAACCTAACCTTCAGAGTTTGGTAGCAGCAAAGATTGACTTTGTGCTTCTCATAGTATAGTCTGAGTAATTCAGAGAGGAGAATTACAGATCTCACCCTATTGTGCTGGTAAGGAAACTGATTTAGAAACCTGCTTGCAGAAAGCCATTTTAACTGCATTATGGTCCAAAATTGGACACTCTTTTGGAGACAGGAAGAAATTTGATCCCTTTGTCAATGACAGGAGTGGGTTCATCACCCACATAATAGAAGCTTGTATGTGGTAGGTGATTCCTCAAAATTTCTCAGAAGTTATAAAGCAAACAAAATCAACTCTGGGGGTAATGTAATTGTGAGGAAACTCAAGACCATGTGCAATGCAGACCTGTGCCTTCAGCAAAGAGACTGACTTGACCATCACAGAAATACACCTTTCCTCAGATGGCTCTAATAAGACTGCTTCCAATATCGTGTAGGTCAAGTTCATGTCCCACCAAGGGGCTATAGAAAGCCTTCAGAGGCTGTCTAGTTGACCACACCAACTCTCAGTGGGGCTACCCATTTATCATCCCACAATTGAAGCCTGATTTCTTTTTCTTTTTGTGTATTCTCAGCGTGGAAGGCACACATAATCTTTTCTATATTATAAATCCCTTTGACCAGGAGGCAATACTGAAAGAATCTTCTTTGCTTTATCTTTTTTTTTCTTTTTATGCTGAGGACTCAAATTTTGCAGGCATTCTTCTTATGGGTCCTGCATTCTACCTCATAATTCACCATTATTCGCTAGATCCTCCCAATATCTTCCCACAGTTTTGGGTTGTGCTTAAGCAGAGACAATCATGATGAATGAGTCTCCACAATGAATATAAACATTGCTGGCTCACAAGGCTCTCTAAGTAGATTGTGTAGACCCGGAGCTCCCTAAACCATTAAACTTACTCATTATCCTTGTCTCCCAAAGCAACCCCCGTTGCCATGCATAAAGAAGCAGAATGGAAGGAAGCACGTGGTTCCTGAAGATCTGTGTTGCAGATGAACTTTCTTTTCACTGGTTAAGGGCATGTGGTTGGTTGAGAAATCCTGCTGCCTTTACAAAGCTAGAATGTTATAGGATTCATCATATGAATCGTGCCTGTCATAGTAAGATATGCACTGAAGTCTATCAACAATAGGCAGTTCTGTGTTCAGGAACGAGGCTGCGGTAGAGAAGAATTGTTGATATTAGGTTGTAGAGTGAAGACCTAAAACTAGAAGTTGAGGAATAGTAAAAAATGGGTTCTCCTTTTCCAGAGCTTCAACCAGAGTGGAATATGATCTCTGAGCCTTCCTGAGTTTCCTTGTATAAGCCCAGCTATGCTGAAACAGATCTCAATGATACTGGGGACACTCAGTGTTTACCTAATATATACCTTTGAGGACAATATTATTTGTCACAGGCAAAATCATCTCCTTCTCTAGAGTTGCCAAGATGATAAATTTCCTGCCTGTGAGGCTGATGATTCTCTGCTGAGGTCTACAGTAAACCCAAGAGACAGCCAGAATTTATCTTTCCTTTAATTTCCAAACATCTCACTCCAAAGGCATCTGCAACCATCAAGCTTTGACTTTGGTCTTTTAAGTCAGCAGCATGAAGAAGGGAAGGAGGAGCTGCAAATGAAATTGGCAAACAAAGAGTGCCCTTGAGCCTTAAACCCACAGAGTTTGAATCTCTTTAATAATCAATACAGCTTGAGGTGAGTAGCACATATTAGGGACTCTCCTGACATTGTATAGGAGCCAAGATTCACTCATTTAGTAGGTGCATGACCTTGAGCAGGCAGAAGCATTCCAGTTTCTGTTCTCTGTATCTTTCAAGTGAAGGGTATAATAAAATCTATCTCATATGGCTTCGATAGGTTAGATGATAAAAAGCTTTTATCCAGAGCCTAATGTCATCTAAAGAAACAACTGTCACTTCAAAGGAAAAGAAGACATGGTTTATTCTGAAGCCAGAATTATCAGTGGCCATGGCCTGGAAGCATATTCACACCTTCCCAAATACAATGTTCTAACAAGGAAGATCCATGGGATCTATACAGTAACAACAGAACAAAGGATCGTATACAGATAGACAGTTGAAGAACACAGTGTATCAGAATGTTTAGACAGAACTATTGTTCCTGTCCAAAAGCACTGCAGGAGTGAAACTGGAGAAGAGACTGAGGGAAAGGAGGTCCAGTGACCAGCTTATAACTTGTGATCAAGGGAAGGCTCCAAGGCCTGATACTATTACTGATGCTATGGTGTGCTCACAGACAGGTGCCTAGCATGGCTGTCCTCTGAGCGGCCCAACAAGCAGCTGACTGAGACAGAGACAGATACTCACACCCAACCATTCGACTGAAGTCAGGGGCCCCTGTGGTTAAATGAGGGAAAGGCTAGAAGAAGATGAGAAGGAGGTGACCCCATAGGAAGATCAGCACTCTCAACTACTCTGGACCCCTGAGATCTCTTAGTCACTGAAGCCACCAACCAGGCAGCATATAGGAGCTGTTCTATGGCCACTGAACATGTATATGGCAGAGGACTGCCAGGTCTGGCCTCATGGGAGAAGACATGCTTAACCTTCGAGAGACGTGAGGCCTCAGAGAGTGGGGAGGCCTGATTGGGGGGGGCATTCTCTTGGAGACAGGGGGAGGAGGAATATGATGAGGAACTTGGCGAGGGGGGACTTGAAGGAAGGTTATGACTAGACTGTAACAATACAAAAGTAAAAATAATAAAAAAGAAGACAATACATTTAAGAATACATGGGTGGACTACTAAAGAGAGGGCAAGTTACAAGATAGGCACTTGATGTCCCCTTATCTTTTGGGGGGTTGGTTGGAACTAATGGTCTGTTAGGTTAATGCATTCTTAAAGGTTTTTTTGTTTTTTTATTGTTTTTGCTTTTGTTTGTTTGATTTGTAGTTTCTGTTAATCAAGAGTGCTAGATCTGGCACAGAGGTGTGCAAGGGAGGGCTATTTAGGAGGCCAAACCTAGTCCAAGATTAAAGTATAATTAGACACCAGACCTGCAACATTCTAACCTTACTAAATTACTGCCATTCTAATCAGTCAGCTAGTCTCTCCCTACAGATCTTCTTTCTAGGAATTCTCATCCATACCAGAATATGAGAAGTACCCTAAATAATGACAGCAGTGTCACCAACACACGCAAAAAAACTGTCTCCCAGAAACAGTGCAGTTTTGCAGTAATGGTTCTCATTTTCAACCGTTGGACACGGCTCTTAAAAATAACCTAGGAGGTGGCAATATAATTCTCACAGAAACAGGGAGAAAATGGCTTGGAGCCGGATTGCTAAGCCAGGCCAGTGTCTGATATTAAACTTTCCCTGCAGTCATATTGAAGTCCTATTACTGTATATTGCTTCAAAAGCAGAAGCTGAGACCACTGTCCTCAAAGTACCACAGGCATAGATGATTGGTCCAAACAGCCTTCTTATTTTCTGATGGAATCATTCATCAAGTGACTTGAGACAAAGGGTTGATTCTTCTGTTAACTAATGCTCTGTTTCTCTTCATTTTTTTTCATAGATACCAATGAGGGAGGGACAAATTCCTATTTCACCATGTTTATGGATCTAATTCTCTGTAGATGAAGTTCTTACAATTACAAGTGATGGCAGAAAGAATAAGTAATATTACATTTAAGATGTACACGTCAGAAGTGTTTCCTGTAATGAAAGAGATGAATATGATGAAACAGTACATTGTTGAGTTGAAGATGAATACGTAAAAATTAAACATGGCTTTGCATGCCTACTATAAATCTTCTGTTAACTCAAAATTTATATTCGTATTTTTTTTTTTTTAAATTTTGTGTACTTAAACAAGTCCAAGCTGCAAAAATGACATCTGTGTTTGTATAAGACAACAGACATCATTTGAATTTATTAATATAAAGCATTTTGCACCTACCAGAGATTCAAATCACCATTGCAGTAAGCAGATGGGAAGTATAATAAATAATCTGTCTTTCAATGACATTTATATCCTTTTCTCACTCAGCAATGGAAACCTAAATAGGCAAATGGACTTTTTTTATAGTTATATTCCCAAGAAACCTTCTCAGAAATGGCTCTTATCAGAAACTTGTTTTAAGTGTGGTGGATTGGATATCGTCTAACCAAGTGATCTACATTTTATGAGGCAAAAGTTTTAAGCTATTTGAGAAAAAAAAATACATAATTTACAAGGGTGTTCAAATGTAAATAAAAACCTAAAATGTTTTTCTGAAATGGAAAACATTTTAGAAAGACTGCTTCAACTTAAAGGCATTTAAATGTGAATCTTTGCTTCCAAACACTTATTCTAATATACAAAGAAAATATCTAAGAAGAGAAAAATAAAGACACTTAAAGTCTCCAGCCTGAAGGAGAGAAAGATCTCTGGTTTTCAGGTCTATGACAAGGGATATTTTAAGGCCTATCCAGAGCTCATGCTCTATTGCCGGGAAGGATGACTTGAGAGAATCTCTCAAGGTCTGGGTTACTATGGTGAGACAGCATCCAACATTAGCTAGTTAACTCCACCACTCCCTCTCTAGTCCTGCTGACTTCTAAACTTAACTCCACTAAAATTGAGCCCATCTCCATAACAAAGGCACAACCATTCTGCCATTTCTGGAACATAAGCTTGATTCTTGTCACTTTTCGACCATTTCATCCTGATGACCAGAGTCCCAGCCATGGTTCCCTCCTTTTCCCTGGACAGAGTTTCAGAGGTGCAGAGGACAAGAGACAAAGTACCCTTTCCTTTCTACCTGGGCACTCAGCTATAAAAGTGAGGGGCTAAAAGGATCAAGGGTCCCCTCCTGAGGCCATGGACAACTTGCTGTGTCTTTGGGGCTGAGGTCTTCCAGAAGCTGCTGGGGCCACCTGCTAGTCATTCGTGCTGTTGTGGATGTGGTGGTATGTTTTGTGATGTAATCAGTTAGCTATTTGAGTCTTGAAACTTAGAACCATGCCACAGAGAATTGGCAATGTCTTAGTTAGGGTTTTACTGCTGTGAACAGACACCATGATCAAGGCAACTCTTATAAGGTCAACATTTAATTGGGGCTGGCTTACAGGTTTTGAGGTTTGGTCCATTATCATCATGACAACATACGGGCAGGCATGGCACTAAAGGAACTGAGAGTTCTTCATCTTGTTCTGAAGGCAGCTAGGAGAAGACTCTCTAAGCCCATCTCCACATTGTCACGTTTCTTCCAACAATTCCACACCTACTCCAACAAGGCCACACTTCCAAATACTGCCACTCCCTGGGCCAAGCATATTTAAACCACCACAGTCACAGTTTGTTGGGAAGAGAAAATGAACTAGAAGCAGTTTACTTTGAACTTCTTGCCCTGTATATCACTATACCATGTAGACAGCTGTATATGATTAACTTTTCAAATAATTGTTGGTCCTCAACAAATTAAGTCATTACTTTAGTCCCTTTTAAAAAATATCTAAATCTATTTATCTCATGAAGTCTGGAAGTGGGGTAGGATACATGCTCAAGTGAGTCACAATTTTGCTGTGTTGACAAATGCCACAGACCAAGAACTTACAGAACTTTTTTTGCTATGCCATAGAAGCAAGAGAGTAAATTGCTTTATAACTAAAAAAAATAAAATAAAAAAATAAAAAAAAGATTGGTTTGAGGAGGTGGCTCAAGCAGTTAAGAGCACTTGCTTTTCTTGCAGAGGACCTGAGCTCATATTCCAGCACCCAAGGCAGATGGCTTATAACCACCTCTGACTCAAAGCCTTGGGGAATCTTACAATCTTTTCTGGTCTCTACAGGTATCAGGCATCAGGCAAGAAAGTGGCTCACAAACATACATGTGGGCCAAACACAAAAATAAAATTTAAAAAAAAAAAGAGAAAAAATATTTGTAGAGTTCTGCCCCAAAGGATAGATTTTTGTGTCTTTGTTTTAAAAATATACACGTTAAAATGTGAAAATATAAAGAATTTATGAAGCTAAGGAAGTTACACATTGGTAACTTTAGCACTTGAGATGCAGGCATGAGAATCAGGAATTCAAAGTCATCCTTGCCTATCTATCAAACTGGAAGACAGCCTGGGCTACATGAACCATCCTTTCTCTCTCAAAGAAACAAGGAAAAGTAAAGTTTCTCAAGTTATATGTAGCTGTTCATTATAGGTAATTCACCATTTAATACTGGTGAGATTTCTAGCATGGGTTAGAGAGTCTGCAAGAATTCGAAATCTTTCTGTGAGATCTTTCAAAATGTGACAAAATTTTTTTCCCAAGTGGGCGTGAGCTGCTCAAAGCTATTCCCACTCTCTTCTGATTTCTCTGGTTCAATCTGCTGTTTGACAAAGTATGCGAGTTTCTCCAAAAGTGGTTTTACTCTGTGCTTGGCAACAATTACTTAAAATGTAATTCTTTCTAATGCATATGTGTACAGTGCCCTAAGCAAAAGTTTGCTATCCTGCCTAGACCTTTAGAATCCTACTGAAGATCATGCCAATAAAAAGACATACTGGGAAAGGATTACCAGATAATTGGCATTGTTCAGATTTTGGAGGTAGAGCAATTCCAGGAAAACAGTTATTTTAGTGCTTTTAATGTCCCCACAACCCTGAGTCAATAGACAAACAGAAGTGAAAAATCCTTACCTAGAGCCCAAGGACAACATGTAGCCTGGAACCTTGTGTTGCAGATCCAGCGACTAAGCCAGAATATTTGGACAGTCAGGATCCACACAGCAGTCTTCCATTCATCTCTCAGTGTTGACAGCTGCATATGATTTTCAAGATATTGCTTAAGGTAGTAGGTTACATAGATCAGAGTGGGCTTACTTTTGTGATGAACAACGAAGTCACCAATTTTCCAGCTCAAATACTTGGTTTTTGTCTTCCCATATCCTTTCAAGTTAATCCCATGTACTTTGCAGAAATACCCTTGGGTTACAGAAATTATGAATATTTCATTTGGTGACTTTTGTTTATCAAATGGGAATGAAAGCAAAGTGATGTTTCTGTGTATGTGCAAGGAATTAGGAGGCATCTTGGTTTCATTTCCTGTAGCTGTGACAAAATACCCTGACCAAGGCAACTTAAAGAAGAAAAGCTTTATTTGGCTTGCAATTCCAACTAGAGTCTATCATTGTAAGGAAGTCAAGGCAGATAGAACATGAAGCAATAAGTCACTTTACATACATAGTCAAGAGCAGAGACCTTTGACCTGATGCATGCATGCTAATGTTCTGCCTGCTCTCTCTCATTCATAATCTTCTTCTTAAGGATCTGAACTGTTTTTGCCAGAGAGTGATGACTCAAGAGAATTGCCCAGGACTCTGGTGGAGCAGGGATTGGAGCTGGACTTGAGTCTAGTGAAAACTACTCTAAGTCTTCTAAAATGATCATGAAAAAGAGAGGAAAGAGTAAAAGGCTTCCACACCATAACTTCATTAGGCCTTTAGGGTTTTGAAATAAGACTTGAGTATTTACTTATCCAGTTATTTAACTTCTGCATGCTTCAGTGGTTTACAGGCAGAATGAAGAGCATGCTGGCATTTACTCATAAGTTTAGAGGAAGGATTGAAAGCCATAATCTACATAGACATTTCATATAACATGACAAACTGAGTAAAGTGATTATTCCAAAGAGATTTTGATGAAGAGGGCATTGCAGATAGAAAGCAAAGGCAGAGCATTTGTGAAGGCCCATAGAACATGCACAAAATACCATGATAATCTCCTCGAGGGGCCTTGTTCTCTTATTTTATTTTACTGAAGGTAATACAGTCCATTAGGATATCTGTGATCTGCCCTATGAGTTCACATAGGTTCACTTTTGGTGTTTGTCCATTAGTAGTATGCTGGTAGAACTACATATCATAATATTCAAATGTATAGAAGTATAAATGCTTTTTCAGATATCTGGGCTTATCATGTAGAACTTGGAGATTCTAAGCTTCATAGTTTGAGCAGCACTCACAATTTTTGGAGGATTTAACTGCACTCTATTTCAAATTTTCCCTTCAAGTCTGAAGATAGAGTTCAGTGGTCTGGTATTAGCGTGAGTTAGGTCCTAGCTTCAGCCCTCAGAGCTGAAAACAGTGAAAGAACAAGATAGTAAAACTCCACCTTCTGCAAAGGTTCTCTAAGACCCTTTCAAGTAAAATAAATAACTGATTATCAGTCATCCCTTATGTGTGTGTTTCTGTGTATATGCATGGATTTAGGAGGTGACTTGGTTTCATTCCCTGTCACTGTGATAAAATACCAAGACCAGTGCAACTTAAAGAAAAGCTCTATTTGGCTTATAAGGCCAATTACAGTCCATCATTGTGGGGAAGTCCCGGCAGATAAAACATGAAGCAAGAAGTCACATTACATATATAGTCAAGATCAGAGACCTTTGGCCTGATGTACACTTGCTAATGTTCTGCCTGCTCTCTGTCATTCATAATCCCCTTCTTAAAGAATAGTACCACCCACCGTACACAAAGTATTCTCATCCCAATTAATGTCATCAAGATAATTTCCCAAACATGTCTGTAAGGATAACCTGACCGAGACAATCCCTTGACTAGCTCACTTCCCAGGTGACTCTAATTGTGTCAAATTGATGTTTAAAACTAACCAGAAAGAGAATTTATACAGATGTACAGTATAACTGATATATTGGGGTCAAACTTAGAGCAGATGTGCTAACTATGATAACCATTATTTCATTATAACATATTCTCGATGGAATACAGTTAAAAGCTCTTCTACACACTTAATTATGTAATGGAAATTTTCATTTTGAATTTTTCTTCAGCATCAACTAAAAATATATTGAATTGCAAGTGAAGTCCAGCTCTACGGCACTCTTCTTTAAAAATATAGATCATTGCCTAACTTCTATGACAACCAACTTATGTTTCTTTTTATTTCCCATAAAGCCTGAAAAGACACTGACCCAAATATAACACTAAGTGAAGCTGTTCTGAGTCTCCTATGTAGTTTTGGTCTTAATCTATGGTTAAAAGCTAAAACTTCATAAACTGCGTGCAGTAAGTTGTACAGACCAAAAGCTTAGCAGGCAGATATTCGAATGTTATTAAGGAAGATATTTGAACATTATTGGACTGTATTCAAGGCTTTTTCCCCATGCTAATCTATGCCTCAGTTTCCCTTGAACTCTTGGTTTCAATCACTCAATTTTCACAGTGTCTATTTAAGTTGTGACATCAGTATTAATTCAAATCAACTCTACTTACTGAGTATTTAGTAATGGTTCCTGCCATTAAGCACTTCAGTGATGAACACTGATGAAGGGGTTGTGTTATCATGAGAAATTGTCCTGACAGGTACATTATAGTTTCATCGCAGAGCCACTGATAAAGTAGCATCAGATGTCTGTGTATAGAGACCCCTTCTCCCAAAACAAAACAAAACAAAACCCAGCATGAAGACACAAGACACATTCAATCAAACATTTTATCCTCTTACTATGATCTCAGGAACAGCGTGATAATCTTAGGTGTGGAGAGAGTGGGTGACTCACAGAGGGCTGGACTATTTCAGGAAGCCATCATGTTCTCTACAAAGATGACTGTACCACATATCAAAGAAAAGAAGGTGTCATTTAAAAAAGACCTGCTCATAGACACCTGTTTGGATTACGCATCTGGAGAAGAAAAAAACTAAGTCTGGCTCAACCTCATATACCAATAATAAAGTTATCCAAAGCCTATATATAACACTTAGATACTAAAGGGAACCAGAAAAAATGAATCTCAATCTCCCCCACACTCTCAAAAATTCACAAATGAAACTGGAAATCTACTGATGGTTCCACTTGAAAAGAGTTCCATATGGCTGGGGACACATCTCAGCAGAGCATTTGCTTAACATGTCCAAGGCCTTGTGTTCAATCCTAGCACTGAAATAAAACACTGTGTGAGCACACATATGTGATAAGTAAACAACACATCTAATATGCTGTAGGATCTGGAAAAAGATACCTTCAACAAGCTAGACTCAAGAGGGTGTAAGGGACTTCTGGTCAACTTTTGGGGAAAGTACATCAATTCACAAACTTTTGATTTCTTGGCCTTGCAGCTCTCCTGAGCTGTCTTCACTTCTTTATCTCTGTTCAGATTACACAGACCTTTGTGACTACGTACATACCTACAGCTCTGTCTTAGTCAGGGTTTCTATTCCTGCACAAACATCATGAACAAGAAGCAAGTTGGGGAGGAAAGGGTTTATTTGGCTTACACTTTCACACTGCTGTTCATCACCAAGGAAGTCAGGACTGGAACTCAAGAAGGTCAAGAAGCAGGAGCTGATGCAGAGACCATGGAGGGATGTTCCTTACTGGCTTGCTCCCCTGGCTTGCTCAGCCTGCTCTCTTATAGAACCCAAGACTACCAGCCCAGAGATGGTTCCACCCACAAGGGGCCTTTCGCCCTTGATCACTAATTGAGAAAATGCCTTACAGCTGGATGTCATGGAGGCATTTCCTCAACTGAAGCCCTTTTCTCTGTGATAACTCCAACTGTGTCAAGTTGACACAAAACTAGCCAGTACAAGCTCCCTCATTTGTATCTATGTCTGTGGAAAACCAGTAAGAAGAACCTCTCAGCCTAACACAATACTTCTGATACACCTGGTAGAACACAATCCCAAAAGGCTTTGTCTTCATGCAACAGTTAACGACTTCATGTTCTAGTGTAAGTATCACCTTTTTTTGATCAAGTGTGGAGAAAAATCTAAGATAACAACTCTTTGTTTTTCTTACCGGGCTTTTGTCATTCAAACTCCCAAGTTCCATGTTTCCCATCCCATCCTTCACAGTTTTCATGTTGTCTTACGTTTTTAATTTTAGTATGGTAAGCAGTGCATAAGATTGGTATGGTGTCATTTATCAAGGACCCTAACAGCAGATGCTGCTGGTTACACACAACTTTATACTCTTCTCCCATGTTTTAGCCAGACATAGGATCGCTGGACATCAAGACAACATCCCTGTATTCCGTTCAGATTTTTCTACATCTGTGAAATTTGATTATGTTATTTAGAACTACAAACACTGTGAGTTTGATTATGTTATTTAGAACACTTTCTGAACCCCAAAAGCAATGATTCAAAGTCTTTTTCTAAAGAATAGGCTTGGGTATTAAAAGTTGGGTGGCCTGACAGGATCAAATAACTCTTGAGCATAATTAAGCAGATTAAGCCTGAGGGCAAAAGAGTGGCTATCCCACATGACACTGTCTCACAGTAGATGACAAACTGGATGTATTTCTTATTCAGGTTTTTCCTAATGCTCTTAAAATAGAATCCTTCACTCTCCCCACTGTATACTCCTGCATGCTTACAGGTCCTAGTAACCATACAATCATTCTTTGTGACTAGCATTGTGTCACCAAATGACATTACCCTTGGGACATCATCAGAGAGAAAGTTCTCCTCCCTCCATATCATGCCACAGATTCCTTCTAATTCAACTTGTTGGGAAATGCATGACCCTAAAGACCTCTAGTGTTGAAAAAATGAGCTCTAGGGTAGGATTTCAAATTTTGTATTTTTGATTTACTATGTTGGTGACCCAACATTCTGACTTATCATATTGGCTATGGTATAGTAGCCGAGATTCATTTACAAATCAGAACCCGGGAGTAAGGAGCATATGTCCTTGATTTTGTTTTCTTTTTCTTACTTTATTTATTAACATTACCATTCAGAAACAGGACATGCTTGCTGTTCATTTATACTTAACCATCATCTTTTTAAATTAGCTCCTGCTGCCCTACAGACCATAATGGTAAGCTCACTGCCCATACATTTTCTGCCTAATTCCTGAATTTTTTTTTATGTATTATTTCAAATACAGCTTACATGTGCCCTCTACTAGGCCCTTCTTTTATTAGCTTTATTACCTATAGTGAATTAAATGTCAAACCTCTCATATGTGTGGCCACACCCAGGAACCAGTGAGTACGATCTCACTTGGAAAGAGTACTTGCAGATGCAATCAATTCATGGATCTTGACATGCAAGCACCCTGAATTATCTTGGTGGATACTCATGATAAGGTATTAAACACACACACAGAGAGGACAAATGGAGACAAGGGAAAGGTCATATGTAGGAGAAGTCAGACGTTAGACTGATACCACCAGAAGCCAGGAAATGCTAGAGTCACCAGAACCTGGGAAGGAATGTCTCCTCAAGACCTAAGGGAAAATAAATTTATGTTGCTCCAAGACAGCAAAGATGTGGTTTATTTGTCATAGAACTGGAGGAGACTTTAAGAATTACCTAAGAAGTACTGTCTTCCAATCCAATCATTTGTTTATAACTGTTCTGGTCTAGCCATACTGCTGAAACAAAATTATGTAATCTAGGTGGATTATAACAACAGAAACAAATTCCTCATGGCTACAGAGGCAGGGAAGTCCAAACTGAAGGTGTGGATGGATTCAGTTTCTAGTAATGGCTTTCCAGAGTGTAGATGGTATTTTACAGGGAGTCTTCACGTGGCAAGAGGGAAAGGGCAGCTCTCTGCAGCCTCTTTGATGGGGGCACGGGTCAATGTACAAGGACTTCACCTTCTTGGTCCAATCACCATCAAGGCTACATCTTCTAAAACTATCACTTTGCAAGACTGGATTTTAACATAGGGATGCAGGGAATCAGACATCCGGAGACTGCTGCTTTTCTGCTTTAACATTAGATACTAGCTTCCCTGGAAGTTACATTTCGGTAACTTTCTTTTACATCTATCCATTACCTAGTCTGGCACATAGGATGTGGTGTTCATTGTGAAGTCAATAAAAGAATGGGTAAATAAAAACAAAATATTTCAAAGTCTTGACTACAAAGTGTTAAAGGAAAAAGATTTACCAGTGTTCGCTTTGTACACCCCTCACATACACACCCTGCCCCCACGCTGTCACTAGAGTCTTGAGTTCTCAGGGCTCTTGCTGAGTTTTATTTAGCATCATATCAAATCAAAGGAAATTAGATGTTCATGCCTTTCCTTGCTTCCTGGGGTTCAACCTTCCTTTTGCCTGAGTCCTTCCTGGCTCTCACAGCAAGGCAGCCCCTGCATGTACCCTAAAAGTGCTGTATTCTCACCATGGGAGACCAACATTCACACAGCTATTCTGGACCCCTCTTTTTCTTCCTCTGCTTCCTTTGCCTTTTTATTTTATTATTTTATTTTAAAAAGCTGAATGTAAATATTCAGGTCTGCTCAAACTCAGCATGGAGATGAGTGTGTGCTCATTCTATTGTGATTTTTCTGGTAGGGTGACATTTGCACTGGATGAGGAAAGGGACCACGAATCCATTCCTCATAATTCTTGCCACTGAGGCTTGGAACTTAGACCCATCACCTGTCTATTCATATTGACTCAAACTGACTATGTGACCAAAATGTTGGCTTAGGGCTAATGTTCTCTGAAACTTCATTTTCACTGATTCTAAAGGCCAGACACAAAAATGTGGGGGCAAATAAGCTATGTGAAAGAAGGGGTACATTGATTATCTGGAGAACTCATAGGAACTATGAGTTGGGGTGTCAATGATGTATGCCAGCTCTCACCTGGGCTACCTCTGGCTAGTTATGTTGCTGTAGGCTATGATCTGACTTTTTCTCAGCTTTGTCACAATCTGAGCAGACGGAGAGGTCTTTGAGAGCAATGGAAACTTTCTTACCTCAGGTGTTTAATCTTGGAGAGCTAAAGTGCTGTGCTAGACAAAGGTCACCAAAGCTTCCCCAAGCCAGTGGCTTCTGGGTCTTTTGACCCCTGAACCTGAAGAATGAGTTCTGCAAACAACGGGGAGGGTGAGTTTTAGAAAGTCATTCATTGAGTTCAGAGGTTTGTGCTTAAGAGTTAGAAGGCAGAGGTTTGTGGAGCAGTAGTGGTCCCCCAAAATGGGGTATCATCAAACTGTTAGGCTAGGGTCTTTTGACAAGACTCGAAGCAGAAGCTGGGGTGAGATGCCACCTCTTAAGAGGATGTATGTGTGCTCACTTAGAGGGTAGAGAGATAACAAAAAGACAATCCTTCCTCCTGGCATCTCTGGCCTCTGGCCAGGTCAGAATCAAAGAACCTAAACACCATTGACATCTGTGGCAAAGCTCAAACAGGGCCAAAGGCATTTCTGGGTTTTAGCTAAGGCAAAATTGTTCACTTTGTGTGTTTCCTACCTTAAAATTGCTTGGCCAGTTTCTGTCTTCCTGTCTTCATCAGTAGGTCAACTGGGAAGAGCATCTGTGGTGGCCATCATTTGGTCAAGCATTGACTCGACATCTGCCAGATGACTGGGCCACATGTAGACTGAGCACAGTTGCTATGGCAGCAAGCAAACCAAGCAGTTTCTGTTTTTATAGAGTTTACTCCTAGTTCAAGGGTGTGGAAAGCACAGTACATGCTCTGAGTGGACACATAACCACGCCCCCATCTTCCCAATTGCAGCTTTGCTGTCAGGGGATGTGTGTAGAGTTACTTTGTGAAGTGTGGTAATATTCTGACAGACAGTGACTATGTTCTCACCCAGTTTGGCACTGGAAGTGTACTGAGGTGTCTTGGTTGCTGTTGGTGAAACGGATTGTCCAGTGGCTTCTACTGTGCCACAAAGAGCAGAGGACAGAAGCCTAAAATGCAACACCTGTTTTTCCTCCCAGGCAATTTGACTTGGGCTTTCTGGCCCTGCTGTTTCTAATAGCAGGGTGTATTTGGCATCCAAGGGTTTGATGGCTGAGACCCTGTAATAACGACCTGTATCCTTGGCTCACTTTCTATCTGCTTACCTTAGTCACAGCATGACACAGTATGAGACACAGGATTAGCGGTGTCACTGGGAGCTTTTCTGTTTGTTTTTGGTACTGTGTACTTGTGCTAAACTTAGTTAAAAAAAACTTAGTAGGCAAACTCTGGCAGCTCCTTACTTATTGATGATAGGAAAGTGGAGAGAGATGGTGCAGGTTAAATTCTTCCATTTGTAACAGTGGTGGGAAAGATGTTGACTGGTGGTTATTTTGAGAGTATGTGTTTAAGGGATAATTGACCACACACGAAATAAGCAGAAAGTCAAAGAAAAAGCAGAACAATGGTTAGGAGCTCGTTAGGAATTTTATCAGGCTTGGGGCAGTTGAGGATGGATCCCTCCCTTGAAATTAGCTTCCGGTATCACCTTCTTTGTTCTACAACATCCATGTGTATGTGTGTTTTATGTATGCATGTGTAAATGTATATACATGGGTGCTGGTACATGGGTGTGTAAAGAGCAGAGGTCTTACTCTGTTGTTTCCCACCTTACTTACCATGACAGGGCCTTACTCACTGAACCTAGAGCTCACAGACCCGCAAGTCTACCTGTCCCAAGGGTCAGGGAAACCCACGTCTCTGCCAGGTTTAGAAGGCCTGCTGCTACCTTGTTGGATTTTCCACACAAGTGCCGAGAATCCCTAATCAGGTCAAGTGAACCATCTTCTCAGCTCAGAAGACAAAGTTTTTAAGAAGGGAGGGCATTGCCAGCACCCCTCCCTAGAATTAGAAAAATCTTGTAAACAAAGAGGAAGAAAAGACCAGGACTTTGCCTTCCTAAAGTGCTAGAATGCTATTTGAAAGGAGAGCTACAGGATACATGGAAGGGAAGAAGGTGGAGATGACAGGGCTTTGTTGAGGTCCGTTAAGTGAAAGCTGTTTCTTCTTGATAAAGTCTGACTATTTTTAGACTTATTTTTGCTTTTGTTTTTCTCTATCATTTGTTTTGTTAATTTGTTTTATAAAGCATGGCCCAGAATTCTGAGTCGTCTTGTCTGAGATAGAGGCTTAGACTTCTGAACTACCAGGAAGATTCTAAATTGAGGCGTCCAACCTGCAGCTCACAGGCTATGTAAGTGTGGCATGAGATAGCTTGTTGTGACATCACTCAAAATAAACATATGCATGTCTCACAGCCAGCAGGTTGTGGTCAGGGCATCTCTGATTTAATGTGTAGTCCAAGACAATTCTTCTCTCATAGAGGCTCAGAGAAGCCAAAAGACTGGGCATTCCAATAAAAGAGGCTTTCTGGTAAAGAGCAGAGACACATGGTTGTCCCTTCCCTTAAGATCCAAATGGATCTGTCAATCACTTAGACAGGGGAATGCCCCTTAGGAGAACAGTCTGTTCTAGCACTTTAACATACGGCAAAGCATCCTATGGCTAAGAAAAGATACAGAGAGCCTCTGTGAAAGCACAGCGCTGGCATTGTGGGAATAGTATTAACACTCTAAAAAAACAGAGCTCTTCCTACCTCCCTCCTGCTGCTTTCAACATGCAAGATGCTTGGCTTGGGGACCTGATGCACTGGATACTAAATCAGCTATACTTCCACCACATAGCAGCCATGACTATTAGACAAGACAAAAGGAGTGAAAAAACTAGACCCCCTCTGCGCTCTCTCTCTCTTTCTCTTTTGATCTTTCTCTCCCTTATGCTATATAATACAACTCTTTTAAAAACTCACTTTTTGCTGTCTGTGAATTTGTGAATTTCATCGTTCTGATTTATTAGACAAGAACCTGAAAGCTACATGTTCAGGGCCATAGAGTTCCTAAACCCTAGTTCCCTAAAAAGGCCTCCATCCTTTTCAAAGACACACCTATATTCCCATATAGGCTACAGTCTTGTAGCCAACAAAATTCCAATGGAGTATAATAGAGGCAGAGGCTCAGTTATTTAGCCAGTGAAACTACTGCTCAGAAGGAAGTGCACTGGCTGTTGGTGTCTGGAAAGAAATAAGGGTATAGCCGGATTCCTGATACAGACAATTAAAAGGGCAAAGCTGTGAAGGTCTACGTTTTCTTAAGTCTTCATCTCAGAAAAATAAATCTCGGTGAGCTTTGGAGACACTGGGGAAGCCAAAACTCAGAGAGCGCAGGAAGAGTTGCTCTCTGGGATAGCAGTGAGATGTCACTCAAAAGGCTAATAATCTGCTTTATCCCTTCTTACAGGACTGGTGGGCAGCATATCAAAGAGAGAGTTCTGAGGAAGAGGTTCTAGCTGGGATAAATGAAAAAAAAAACTGTAATTTGGAAGAGGTTTAAAGAAGCCCTATTAATCGTACACAGGGTGTAATCATAGGTCAGCAATGTAAATACTTGACATGGGAACACTGTGATTTGGAGGGGCAGTATTTAGTGCTTCAGTTTGGCTGGGGAAAAGGCATAATAAGTCCTTGACAGTTAGTAATGAAGCTTAATGTACTAAAGGAAATAATGCTTATTCCACCTTTGAATCTGTGAAAATGAAAATAAAATGACAGATGCCATCCATACATGTAACAGGATACAGAATATGGTCTACCACACATAAGCCCCACATTATGAGACCAAGGGTTCTTCTCTTAGACATGTTTTAGACAGCGATTGTCCTGGAACTCAGAGAGAGGTCTGCAAGACTCGTGGAGCTCATGAAACCTTGAAGAGTCTCCTTCCTAAGGTTATACACACAGTAAACAGTATCAGGAGTGGAGGACTTTTTTGTGGAGTTGTCTGGAGGTTCTGACAGGGAGCTCTAGGGAGGGATACAGTTTTGAAGAGTCAGTATCCATGTAGGAGTGGACTTTCTGGTAATGCTGCTGCCAGAGTCCTTCGTGTATCTGTAAGCAGTCTGAACTTGTGCTCTGGTATGAGCCTGAAACTCACCGATTCACTCATGGATCACTTAGAAAGACTTGGTTTGATTTGTCATTGCTCCTCTATGAGGGGTAAACCTTGGTGTTCTCAGGAAAATTTTTAACATAACCACTTCAGAAAACAGCTCCCCAGGGACCATGTGTGCACATGTGGCCTCCCTTGCTGCTCTCTCTGATGACTTGATTATGATTCCTTACTCCCACTTGTGGAATGAGAATTAACTCTGCAAATTGTCCCCTGACCTTGAATATTCACCTTGGCATGCACTCAAGATCCCCCCCCCCCCAATAAACACAATTAAAACTTTAATTTAATTTTTTTTTTTTTTTTTTTGGCAAGACAGATAGTGTGTATACATTTTTTCCGAGTTAAATACTTAAGATTACTGGCCTTTTATATTTTTTTAATTGGATATTTTTTTATTTACATTTCAAATGTTATCCCCTTTCCCGCCCCACCTCCCCACCCTCGGAAACCTCATATCCCTAGGTGGGAAATCACCCAAGGTCAGTCCCTGGCAGAAAAGCAGTCCAGGTTCAACGATTTATTCCATACATATCTCCATAAACAACACTTAAAATTTCTACACTAGATATAGAGCTATTTAAAGGCAGGCCAAAATCCAAAATTAAAAACAAATTTGTTGGGTCTTTATAGAAAATTACCTATGAATGTAAACTCCCAAGTAATTCTGAATATGCATGCTGGAAACACGATTGTAATTTAAAAGCCATCATACATTCCCATTAATACGTAATGGGTTTATAATCTGTATTAATTGCAGCATCATGGTGTAATGAAATGAGATTGTTCTCTACCGGTTACTAATTGGGCCATCGCTCTCTGAAAGCGTTTGTTTCATGTTACATACTTATTCTTCAAAAATATTCATTTTAGATTGTTTTTTCTATACCACTTAATACCTTCTAGGGTAGCATGTAATTTCCTTATTTATTATGTTTATTGTTTGTTATCTGTCTCTGACTAAAATTTAAACTCTGAAAACTGCTGCTTCCTGGTTATTTGTGCTAATCAGTGCTCATGTGGCATACCTGATCTGTATTCATAGTTCATAAAACTAACACTGAAGGTTGATTCATATGCACAAGTTGTCTGACACATACTCTGAAAATATTTGTCCAATTTAATAAGCAAAGGAGATTTCTTCTTAGGAAAATATTTTAAGTGGGAGATAATGCCAGCTTTTTGGGAGTTCTTGGCACTGTGTGGCTGTATTGGGGTTTGTGTGAACAGTGAGTGTAGATACACCCCTCCTTGGAGGAAATCTCTGGCTCTATTACAGACAGCAGGGGCCAGTTATCCTCTGTGGCCTGGGAAGAGAGACAAGAGAAAGGAAGTAGCTCTAAACAGGAAGGAATAGGATACAGCCAGAGAAAAGTTGGGAACTGTGATTCTTCATTTAAATGGTGAGATCTTACTTGAAATGTTAATCTACCTTTATGCTCTCTCATACTGACTGGTGGGTAAATCATGAAAGAGATGAAGTATGTGTTCAACTGCTGCAAAGGATGTTAAAGACTTGGTTCCAGCCTGTGATGCTGTTGAGAAATGATAGAACATTGTGCCTACTGGGGCACGGGGACATGTCCTTGAAGAGGTTATGGATTACTGATCTTCTCCTGTCTCTGTTTACTTCCCAGCTCGAATGAGGAAAATAGCCCTCCCCTGCCATGTACTGGCCTTGTGAACTCGGTTGGCGGTTCGCGGCAGCAGAGCCACATGACCATAGCCCATCGGACCCTAGAGCTGAAAAACCTCCCTTTCAGTTTTAGCTGAAAATCTCATACCCAGAGAAAGCTGCCTATCACCCAGAATCCAAGCAGCTGTAGTACATGAGAGACATAAGGCAGGAAGGAAAAGCAAGTAGAAGACATTTTAAGATCTGTGCCTTTTAGTTTCAAAGAACAGCTTCTAATTTTCTTTTATACAGGGTAGACTGGAATTTCTAATTATTTGGGGTAATTCCCCCCCCCTTGCAAGTTGGCTGTCATAACAGGAAGACAGCTATGAGGGCTAAAGTCTTCTTCCTGCTCTTTCCAACTACTGCACTTCACTAGGACTATTAACTTTTGTTGGTGTATGAAATGGGTCCTCAACTGGATGTTGGTCATGTACACAGGATGACAATGACAATTAGTGCTTGTGACTGTGAGCTCTTTGCAGGTAGTGCTATCCCTTCTCTGGTTTCGTGCCTTCAGTGTCAAGCCCACAGTCTGATTCATCCCTTGTACCCAGTCCATGCTTGGTCAGTGAGTGAATGAACGCAATGACAGGTACTTACACCCTCAATGACATTAAAGCCAAATCCTACTGTATTGTTTTCCTAACACTTCTATAGTATCCTAGTTCACTTAATTTAATTGAAATAAATACTATTACCGGATAATTACTGAGGGCCCACTCTGGTTATCTTTATGATAGATGTCAAAGGTACAATGTTAAAAACAAGGCTTGCTGGCTCCAAGAGCCTCATGTTCCCAGATTGACAATCATCTCTTGGTGAGGTGAATCAGGGAAGAATCAGGGAAAACATCTCCAAGGAGACAGTCTTGGAGAGCATTGAAGATGAAGTCAGAGTTTGATATATGTGCAGGAGAGAAATTCCTAGGGTGAAAGCAATGAATCAAACACATAGAGGCAGAGACAACTAGAACATTACGGAGTTGGGAAAAATGAATGGAGCTGTGGAGTTCAAGGTCTAAAGAACGTTGTCCAAAGTCAGTGTGGATGGGCAAAAGTGAGATCATGGAAAGTCTTGTGTTAATATAAAAAGTTTCCATTTATTCCAAAGGCAGCATAGGGTCCCATCAGAGAAGACCAGATTTGTGTATTTGAAGATCATCCTAACAATGAAAAGTTGGACTGAAAAGTATCAATGAGATTAGGGGAAATTTGAGTAAGGTTACTATCTCAGTAGCCTGTCTAGGCTTGAAATACACAGCTTTGTGATATTTAGGGAAACAACATTTCAAAAGACCGAGTAGAGAATTATATTCTGGAAAGTGCAATACAGGACTTGATGCCATGAATTTGAAATCCAAATGATATTTTAGTTCCTTGCTTTCTTAGCAGCCTATCATACTGAATGACTCAAACAGCAAAATAAATAAATAAATAAATAAATAAATAAATAAATAAATATTTAAAAATTCTTAGCAGCCTATCATATTGAGTGACTCAAACATCAAAATAAATAGATAGATAGATAGATAGATAGATAGATAGATAGATAGATAGATAGATAGATAAATAAATAATAAATTATCCCACTGTGGAGTCTAGAGGTTCAAATCCAGGTGTCAGCTGGGACTTGTTCTGTCTTGAACTCACAGACTTGTCTCTTGTTTGTCTTACTTTGGCTCTTATGCTAGCTGTCAATCATTAGCATTCCTTGTCTTGATTCGGAGTCATTCCAGTTTTAACCTATATTGCCATGTGGTACTTTCTTATAATGTTTGTCTCTTCACGTGGCTGGCTGCCTTACCTCGTCTTATAAAGACCCATTCAAGTTGAATAAACCCTTCCCGCTTCATCTGTGATGGATTGCTGGAGGGGGATGTTCAGTAGCAGGTTAATACGCTAAGATTGGTAGAAAAAAAGATGCTGTGATGGTGGTCAATATAAGTCGTTTGTGAAGTCAACTGACTACACAATGGGATGAGAGATTAAAAACAAGAAATTGCAGGGATATTGGGCAATGAAGAAGGGAATTATTTATGTATTAAAACCATAAGAGACACTTGAGTTTGTGTATCACCTGATGCATCAAGTCAACGTATGAGGAAGGGAAAAATTTGTGATGAGAGTCAATATGGAGGGCTGAATAATATCTTCCAAAGATGAGCCTTTTCCCATCCCTGGAACCTGGTTATGTGCTACCTTCAGGATAAAGAGTCTTTGTCAATGTTATTAAACTGTGGGTCCTGGTTGGGATATGAGTTTATCTTAGAGAACCCGTGAGTCATCTAAGGATATTGTCAGAGTTATTACCAAAGGGAGGCTGAAGAGCAAAGAAGCATAAAGCTGCTGCATCTCTGAATTTGAGAGAAAATGAGCCACTAGCCAAACAACATAGGTATCCCTGGCACTAGGTGAGGCAAGGAAAGGGATTCTCCATGAGTCCTCGAGTCTTCAAGGGAAGTCATTTTTAGGCTTTGGATCTTTATAACTGCAATACAATAGACAGATGTTTGTTGTTAAACTATTAAGGTCATGACAGTTCTGGTCGCCACTAAGAATAAATTAGCTAAAGAAATGAATTAATTTAGCTTAAGAAATTAATGAATTTCTGATATTCATAGATTTCACTTTGACACATATATTTTAAATACAAAGGATGGCCTGTTATCTTAGCATCTCAAGATTTTTCCAAATATTTCTAGGGGAAATAAAAGGCAAACATGATACATGGATACATGATATATACATATGTTCTTTAGAGTGGTATATTCAAATATATAGTGCACCCCGTGAGTCACTAAATAATTGACAAGTGTTGCCCTTTCCAATTTTCTAAATTTAAATGAAGTTCCAGTACACTGCTAGAATATTATAGCACTCAGCAGATTCCTGTATTTTTTATACATAGACAGGCTAAGAATAGTTAGATATTTCTGAAATGGTAAATAAAATCCAGGGCTGGGAGATACAGCTCAGTGATAAAACACTTGCCAGTATGTGTGACACCTGAGTTTGCTCCCCAGCACCATAAAACAAACAGACCAAACCAGCGTGGTGTTTACATTATAAATTATGTATAAAGTTCAGAAAATCCAATTGATTTAATTTTTTTAAGATTACTGGTCATTGTAGACACATTTCTACAGCGGGAGCTTCTCTTTGTGAGGCTGGAACGAGATTGTCTTGTTGCCTATTTATTCTTAGAGCTCGAATGGTCCTGTAATATTTTCTTATTTCCAGGGTGACTTTTCAGCATGAGAGCACAGCTACATGTCAGCCCTCCTTCTTGGGGAATACAAAAATCTCACAGCTTCCTTACTATATTTCAATTTCATAATAAAACAATTTCAAGCTGACCCAGGCTGTATGATTCACTAATGTCCAAACCATCATCGGCAACATAGATGTTAATATTCCGAATCAGTCTTTCTTTCAGCTGGAAAATTTGCAGACCAATGTTGATTTTATGTGAATGCTTCCTCATCCCCATTGAGCTTACAGCAGGCAACTAATCCTGGCTGAATGGCTGGACTAAAGGCAATATCCAGAAATGACTCACATTTCCTGATCTCATGATTATCTGAGGACACACGCATCATGTTATTTATTTGCTTGCCAGTCTTTCACAGATAATGGCAGCATTGTAAATTCCTGAGCCACTGACTAGCTATACATTTAAACTATTCCAATCTTGTCTCCCACCATAGAAGAGTCTACTTGCAGGGCCAGCAGATCCAGGAACTGCTGGGAAATAAACTCAAAAATGTTTCCCTTTCAGATGAAAAGCTAGGACAACAGCACCATTATTGCTCCGATAACCCGCACAAGCACAAGAGACCTTCCTTGCTCCAGGGGCTCTCAGTGTTTATTATCTGATTTTGCAACATTTGTTTACAATGTATTTAATTTTTTTCCTGTAAACTCCTACATTTAGTGATGATGTTGGGAAATACCTCTAATCTCTCAGTAATAATAGGCATTATTGCCAATGTCTACTAATGAAGGGTCCATGTTTCAAATGCATGCTGTGTTTTACTTTCTGCATACATGCTCATTATTTGTCACTCCTGTGCAATAATGTGAAGCCGATAGCATCAAGCCCATTTTACAGATATGGATTGGAGGCTTGTGGGAAGCCAGCATTTTTCTGGTAGCTATAAAATCAACACATTTAAGGAGTAGAATTCAAGCCAGAGCTTTTTCCTGTCTCAATGTTGCAGTCATAGCCTTAGCACAGACTAAATAATAGATGGCTAACTTAAAAAAATTGCCTGTACAACTTTTAAAACGGCAATAAATGTTGCATATAAAAAGCGGAGGACTGAATCCATGTTGAAACTCTTTCATTAATATTTCCTTAACCTGTAAAAATTGAGAGAATCCACAGCTTACAGAAGACCAATATTTCTATAATTGTTACACAAGTCTAATTTAGTTTCTTTTTAGTAAAAAAAAAAAAAAAGGAGCTGCAGAAAAAAGAGGACCTAGTTATAGAGAGGGTCCCAGTTGTCTAGAGTAGAAAGAAAGTAGTAGTCAATAATGCAGAGGGTTCCAGTCTTGACTCCTATATGATTCGATTCTTCCTATGTCCCCAAAAGTGGAGGTTTCTAGGCTCCTCTCATGCAGAAAGGGATCAGACTGAAAGGAAAGCAGGGTGGCTTCAAGGACGAGTCCACCCTCAAGCCACTGTTCTGGGCTCAGCATCTTGAATTTCCTCATAACTTTATCTTTGAATGTCCCCTTTACCTGTGAATTCTGAAGATAATAGAACCTATTCTGGGAACTGTGCCTGAATCACAGACAGACTCATCTGCCTCAGAGGTGATCTTACCCCAGCCCTGCTACCTGGAGAATAATGGTTATGTGGGGCAGCTCTGATACAGATGTTGGGACTGTCAAGAGTACAGATTACACTTCACATGATGGATTTCTCTAGGATATCAGTGAATTGTGCACTTTTATTATGAGCATTCCCATAATGGGAAATGAAGGAAACTAGCAAAAGGAAGAAGAGACCAACACAGGTTGAGAAAAGGAGTCTAGGAAGGATACAAAACCTCATGTATGCGTGCGTATACATATATATATATATATATATATATATATATATATATATGTATATATGGAGAGAAAGAGAAGAAAAGAGAAGAGAGAAGAGAAGAGGAGAGGAGAGGAGAGGAGAGGAGAGGAGAGGAGAGGAGAGGAGAGGAGAGGAGAGGAGAGGAGAGGAGAGGAGAGGAGAGGAGAGGAGAGGAGAGGAGAGGAGAGGAGAGGAGAGGAGAGGAGAGGAGAGGAGAGGAGAGGAGAGGAGGGAAGAGAGCACTCATGTAGCCCAGATTGACTTCAGATTTTCTGGAGAGTTGAGGGTGACCTTGTGCCTCTGACTTCTTGTCTCTGCCTCTTGAGTGCTAGGATGGCAGGTGTGGGCTTCCAAGCCCTTTTCCCCTCTATTTTTTTTAAAAGAGAATTTGTCCTTTAATTTCATACTGGCTTTAAGAAATAATATAGCTCTCCCTGAGGATAATTTAGATCTTTGGGTGGAAAGAGATGACTAGTGAGATTAGATGAATATTCAGTTTTAAACTTGACAGTCTGTCGTTAGGTTAAAATTGTCTATACGTCCATCAATTCTCATTAGGTTACTAGGAACTTTGACAATTGCTCAACCTCTCTGTGCTTATATCTGGTCAGTAAAATGTGGATTCATGTATGGCCTGGCTAGAAGTCTCATGCTCTTCTTCAGCTTCTGTTTTCACTCAAAGATTTCCTGGGGTCAACGAATCTATCAAAGACCACACACACACATACACACATACACGCACACACATACAATCTAGAAGAGAAAATCAATACGAGACAGAAGGATATATTTTAACTGCATTGTCACTTTTTATACATTGTGTTAAGTAACACAAGTAATGTTTTCAACAGTAGGCCTCTTTCTTATAAAGGGTCTTCAGACTACAAGTCTATAGCCAGATTTCGGTGGACACATGCTTTTTAAATAAAGTTTTATTAAGACAATAGTCTTGTACATTTGTTTATGAATTATCCATGGCTGTCCTTACAATACGAAGGCAGAGTTGAATAGTCATGCAGACAGTAAGCCTCATAAACCTTGCTGCTTTTCTCTTTATAAAAGTATTTCATGCATGCCTTACATGTGACTGAAGACGGGAATGCATTGACTTTCCTAAAACGGTTCCATGGAGGCTAAAATTGTTAGGTAGCAAGCCATGTAGTAATAAACTCGAAGAACATTGAGAATAGACCCTGCTTCTTAAGCATCAGTTTATAAAACCAGAAGCCGATAGCGTGTGACTTTGATTACTGGTCAAAAGGATGCAATCTGGCCCTGGGTGAAATTCTGCTATTCTAATTCTTAATATTTATAATAAGGTTCACATCATTGTCATCCAGTTGGAGGGTTTCTAGTAAAGAACAAATACATATAATTGTCAGTCTCTCTTAAGAGTTAACACAAATGGGCCTATCAATCACTTGGATAAGAAAACCACATAAGAAGGCTGTCCGCTTAAGAGTCTTGGAAAGGTAGTATAAAGCGAAGCTGGAGAGATTGCTAAGTGGTTAAGAGCATCCCCTGTTCTTGTGGAGGAGTGGATTTGGTTTTCCAGAATCTACATGGTGGCTCACAACTGCATGTAACTCCAGTTCCAGGGGATCTGATGCTGCTTTCTGTCTTTTGCTGGCCCCAAACATACGTGTCTTGCACATACACACATGCAGACCCAATGTTCATACACAAAAACAAAAACAAATCTAAAATAAAACAGTGTAAGGTGTCTCTAAAATTGTAGGGTGACAATGTTTTCTTTGTCCAGTGTCCACTTTTACCACAGGAGAGCACTCCCTCTTTATCCCTTAATAAATTCTGTCTTCCACACGATGTTCGTATCTGAATTCTTTCATGAATTCACAGGGGCACAGGGGTAGTAGGGAGTCCTGAATGAGATCCCAAATGTAGGGTCTGAGTGAGTAAAATCTGAAACAGAACTTTTGCTATTTTATGAAATTACGGGAAGCTAAAAATATTAAGTGCTGAAGTTCTGTGTCCACAAAGAGGAAGTATTTTTTTAAAGCAAAACAAAACAATTACTAATACTATTACATCCAGACTGAAGCTTCCCCTCCCTCTCTTGTTCCCAGTGCCTCTGCACCTCTTCCAATCCACTCCTCCTCTCTCCTCTCTCCTCAGAAAAGGGCAGGCCACCCACGGATGTCAACCAACCTTGGTCTATCAAGTTGCAGTAAAACTAGGCACCTAGTATGTATACCTCCCTTTGTATTAAGGCTGGATAAGGCAACCCAGTATGAGGAAAAGGATCCTAAAAGTGGCAAAAGAGTTAGATAGCTCACACTCCCACTCTTAGGAATCCCTCAAAAAGACCAAGCTACACAACTGGAACATATATTCAGACTGCTGAACACTCAAGATTCCTGGGTGGAGGTCCAGTCTTTGTGAACCCGTATGAGAATCCAGGTTAGTTGATTCTATAAGTTTTTTTTTTCTTTTTTGGTGACCTTGACTCCTCTGGCTCTCATAATCCTTCCTCCCCTCTTCCACGGGATTCCCAAGATCTGCATAATGTTTGGCTGTGGGTCTCAGTTATAGGATGAAGCCTGTCTGATGACCACTGGGCTAGGCACCAATCTGTGAGTATAGGGGAATATCGCTATACTCATTTCATTGACTTTTTTTTTTCTGGTTGTGTTTGGCTTTATCCCAGGTCTCTAGGCTATCCAGCTTCTGGGTTCTAGCCCTCCATGCAGTGTCAGGGCTAGGCTCTCCCTTGTGACATGGGTCTCAAACTGAACCAGTCATTGGTTGGCCACCCCCACAAATTCTGTGCCACTCTTACCTCAGTCCATCTTGTAGGTCTTTGGTTACGTGGCTGGGTTGGTGTCCCAATTCCTCCACTGGAAGTCTTGCCTGGTTACAGGAGATAGCCAGTTACAGCCTCTGTATTTATGATTGATAGGAGTCTTACTTAGCTAGAGTCACCTTCATAGATTTCCTGAAAGTTTCCATAGTACTAAGTTTCTAGTTCATCTTGGAGGTGCTCCCCAGTTCTAGTTGCTTCTCCCAGTACTCTCTATCTCTACCCCCTATTTGCTCTCTCTTGTGCCAGTCCTCCCCAACTCCTCCACCTGTGTTGTCTATTCTATTTCCCCTTCCTGGTGAGATTCATGTGTCTCTCTTTGAGCCCTCCATGTTACTTAGCTTCTCTGGGTTATGAATGGTAACGTGTTTATATTTAACTTTACAGCTAATATCCATTTGTAAGTGAGTACATTCCATGTTTGTTCTTCTGGACATGCATTATCTCACTCAGAATGTAGTTGATATATATATGTATACATATACATATATATATGTATATCCATTGGCCTGCGAAATTTTTATTAATTATTTTTTTACACTCCATATTTTATATCCCCCCTCTCATATTACCCTCCGACTGTTCTGCATCCCATACCTCCTCCTCACCCACCTGTCTACAGGTGGATCCCCTGACCTTTCACACCACCTGACCTCTAAACTCCCTGGGGCTTTCTGTCTCTTGAAGATTCTTAGATGCATCATCTCTAAATGAACACAGAACCAGCAGTCTTCTACTGTATGTATATTGGGGGCCTCACATCAGCTGGTGTATGTGGCCTGGTTGGTGTTCCAGTATCTGAGAGATCTTGGGGGGGTCCAGATTAATTGAGACTGCTCCAGGACTCATAGGGAGGGACCTTTGATGAAATGCCTGACAGTAGGGAGTAGGATTCTTTCCTTCTACTGGGTTGCCTTGTCTAGCCACAATAGAAGAGGAGGTGCCTCCTCTTACTGCAACTGGGAATGGTATGGCTGGTTGATATCCATTAAGGCTGGCCCTTTTCTAAAGGGAAAAGGAGGACAAGTGGATCAGAGAGGGGCAGAGGGGAGGTGGGAGGAAGGGGAGAAACTGGGAGGAGAGGATGGGGGAGGAACTTCAGGATGTAAAACAAAGCAAAATGCAAAATAAACAGAGCTACAGCTCTAGACTTTTTTGTTTTCTTTAAATTTGGTTGGGAGACTTATAATGATTGCTTCTATTTTCTTAGGAGTTACAGGTCTATGTAAATTGTTTATCTGATCTTGACTTAACTTTGGTAATTGATATCTGTCCAGAAACTTGTCTATTTCTTTTAGATTTTCCAATTTCGTGGAATACACAGTTTTGAGGTAAGACCTAATGATTCTTTGGATTTCTTTGGTATCTGTTGTTAAGCACACCTTTTTGATTCTGATTTGGTTAGTTTGCACATTCTCTCTGCCTTCTAGTTAGTTTGGATAAGTGTTTGTCTACCTTGTTGATTTTGTCAAAGAACCAACTCTGTGTTTCATTGATTCTTTTGTATTGTTCTCTTTGTTTCTATTTTATTGATTTCATCCCTGAGTTTGATTATTTCCTGCCATCTACTCCTCTTGGGTGTGCTTGCTTCTTTGTGTGTGCTAGTAAGTCGATAGTATGATACTTCCTTAATTTCTTTATGGAGGCACTTAGTACTACGAACTTACCTCTTAGCACAGCTTTCATTGTGTCTTATAAGTTTGGATATGTTGTGCCTTCATTTTCATTGATTCTAAAATGTTTTTACTTTCTTTATTTCTTCCTTGACCCAGTGATAATTGAGGAGAGAGTTGTTCAGTTTCTATGAGTTTGTAGGCTTTCTGTTGTTGCTGTTGTTTTTGAAGTCCAGCTTTAATCCATGGTGGTCTGATAATGAACAGGAGGTTATTTCAATTTTCTTGTATTTGTTTAGATTTGCTTTGTAACTGGATGCATGAACAACTTTGTATAAAGTTCCATAAAGTATAAGAAAGAAAGAACGAAATTCTTTTGTGTTTGGGTGAAATGCCCTATAGATATCTGTAGATCCTGATAGTATATCCATTCTGTTAGCCTGTGTCTTTTTATTGTGTAACTGAGTCCATTAATACTGAGAGATATTAATGACCAATGATTTTTTTTGTTTCATTTATTTACATTCCAAATCTTCCACTTGCAAGTCCCCCTTCCAAGAGTTCTTCACCTCATCCCTCTCCCCTTTCCTTTGAAAGGGTGGTCCCCACCCCAACTCCCACCTGCCCACCCCTCTCACTTAACCACTCATTCCCTCTCCACATTCCCCTTCCCTAGGGCATCAAGTCTCTAGAAAATTAGGTGCATCCTCTCCCGCTGAGGCCAGACAAGGCAATCCTCTCCTACATATGTGTCAGGGTCCACAGACCAGCTCTTGTATGGTCTTTTGTTGGTGGCTTAGTCTCTGGGAGCTTCCAAGAGTCAAGGTTAATTGATGCTGTTGGTCTTCCTATGAGGTTGCAACCTTTTTCTGCTCCTTCAATCCTTCCTGTAACTCTTTCATGGGTGTCCCTGACATCAGTAAAATGGTTGTCAGTAAGTATTTACATCTGTCTCCATTATCTGATGGTAGAGGTTCTAAGAGAACAGCCATGCTAGGCTCCTGTCTGCACGCGTAACATAACATCAGTAACAGTGTCAGGATTTGGTGCTACCCATGGGATAAATCCCAAGTTGGGTCAGTCACTGGGTGGCCTTTCCTTCAATCTCAGCTCCATTTTTATTCCTGTGTCCCTGTTAGTCAGAAACAATTCTGGGTCAAAACTTTCGAAGGTAGGTTGGTGACCTTCTCCCTCTACTGGGAACTCTATCTACTGGAGGTGGTCTCTTCAGGTTCCATTGCCCAATTGTTGGATATTTCAGCTAAGGTCATCTCCATAGAGTCCTGGAAGCTTCTCACATTCCAGTTCTCTGGGACTTTCTAGAGGTTTTTGGTCCAGTCCCACCCTACACTGCTGTATATTTCTACCCATTCTCCTGATTCCTCTGAACTTCTCTCCTTTCTTTCACCTCATATCTGATCCTGTTCCCTTTTCCTCCTCCTCCTCCCCTCTCCTACCTAAATCCCCCCATTCCTCTGCCTCCTGTGATTATTTCACCCTTCTAAGTGGGATTAAAGTATCCTTACTTTGGCCTTCCTTTTTGTTAAACTTTAAATAGTCTGTGGATTGTATCATGGGTATTTTGTTCTTTATGGCCAATATATACTTATAAGTGAATATATACCATCCATGTCCACTTGGGTCTGGTTTATCTCACTCAAGATGATATTTTCTAGATCCATCCATTTGCCTGCAGAATTGATGGTTTCTTCATTTTAGCTGAGTAGTATTATATTGCATAAATGAACCACATTTCCCATATCTATTCTTTGGTTGAGGGGCATCCAGGTTGTTTCCAGCTTCTGGCTATAATAAGTAAGGCTGCTTTGAACATAGTGGAGCATTATTCCTTGTGGTATGGTAGAGAATCTTTTGGGTAGGCCAAGGAGCAGTATAGTTGGTTCTTCGGGTAAATTATTTCCAATTTTCTGAGGAACTGCTAGATTGATTTCCAGAGTGGTTGTACCAGTTTGCAATCCTACCAGTAATGGAGGAGTGTTCCTTTTTCCACATCCTCACCAGCATCTGCTGTCACTTGAAGATTTGATCTTTGGCATTCTGATTGGTGTAAGGTGGAATTTCAGGGTTGTTTTGATTTGCATTTTCCGGATGAGTGAGGATATTGAACATTTCTTCAAGTGCTTCTTGGCCTTTCGAGGAATTCCTCTGCTGAGAATTCTCTGTTTAGCTCTGTACCCCATTTTAAATGGGTTATTTGGATTTTGAGGGTCTAACTTCTTGAGTTCTTTATATATTTTGGATGTTAGCCCTCTATTGGATGCAGGATTAATGAGGATCTTTTCTCAATTTGTAGGTTGCTGTCTTGTCCTATTGGCAGTGTCCTTTGTCTTACAGAAGTTTTGCAGTTTCATGAGATCTCATTTGTTAACTTTTAATCTTAACTCCTGAGCCATTGGTGATATGCTTAGGAAATTTTACTCTGTACAAATGCTTTCAATACTATTTCCCAATTTCTCTTCTAATAGATTCAGTGTATCTGGTTTTATGTGAGGTATTTGGTTCACTTGGACTTGAGCTTCATACAAGGTGATATTTATGAATCAATTTGCATTCTTCTATAAGTGGGCAGCCAGTTAGACCAGCCCGTTTTGTTGAAGGTGATTTCTTTTTTACACAGTATGGTTTTGGCTTCTTTGTCAAAGGTCAAGTGTCCATAGGTATATGGGCTTGTTTCTGGCTCTTCATTTCTATTCCACTTACCAAGTTGTCTGCCTCTGTATCAATACTATGCAATTTTTTTAAACACTATTGCTCTGTAGTACATCTTGAGGTCAGGGATGATGATTCCCCCAGGCATTCTTTTATTGTTGAGAATTGTTTTTGCTGTCCTGGATTTTTTGTTTTTCCATATAAAGTTGAGAATTGCTCTTTTCATGTCTGTGAAGAATTGTGTGGGAATTTTGATGGGGATTGCACTGAATCTGTAGATTGCTTTTGGTAAGATGGCCATTTTTACTATGTAAGTCCTACCAATCCATGATCATGGGATATCTTTCCATCTTCTGAGGTCTTTGATTTCTTTCTTCAGGGACTTGAATTTCTTGTCATACAGATCTTTCATTTGCTTGGCTAAAGTTAAACCAAGATATTTTATATTATTTCTGGCCTTTGTGAAGGAAGTCGTTGCCCTAATTTCTTTCTCAGCCCATTTATCATTTGTGTAAAGGGAGTCTACAAATTGGTTTGAGTTAATTTTATATCCAGTTACTTTGCTGAAGTTGTTTATCAGCTATGGAAATTTTCTGGAAGCATTTTGGTGGTTGCTTATATATATTATCATATTGTCTGCAAATCATATCTTGACTTCTTCCTTTCCAATTTGTATCCATTTGACCTCCTTGTTGTCTAATTTCTCTAGCTAGAAAACCAAGTACAATATTGAATAGATATGGAGAACATGAACAGCCTTCAATTGTCCCTGATTTTAATGAGATTGCTTCAAGTTTCTCTCCATTTAATTTGATGTTGGGCTGTTGGTTTGCTGTATATTGCTTGTATGTTTCGGTATATGCCATGAATTCCTGATCTCTCCAAGACTTTTAAAATGAAGGGGTGTTGTATTTTGTCAAAGGCTTTTTTTACAAGATGACTATGTGATCATTTTGAATTTGTTTCTATAATGGATTACATTGATAGATTTTTGTATATTAAACCAATCATATCTGTATCTCTGGGAAGAAGCCAGCTTAGTCATGGTGAATGATGGTTTTGATGTATTCCTGAATTGGGTTTGGGAGAGTTTTATTAAGTATTTTTGCCAGAGGCAGGCGGATTTCTGAGTTCGAGGCCAGCCTGGTCTACAAAGTGAGCTCCAGGACAGCCAGAGCTATAAAGAGAAACCCTGTCTCGAAAAACCAAAAAAAAAAAAAATATTTTTGCATCAATATTCATAAGTGAAATTGTTCTGAAGTAATCTTTCTTTGTTGGGGTCTTTGTGTGGTTTAGGTATCAAAGTAACTTTGGCTTCAATAAAATGAATTTGGTAGTGTTCCTTCTGTTTCTATTTTTGTGAAATAGATTGAGGAATATTGCTATTAGCTTTTCTTTGAAGAATTCTGGCAGAATTTTGCACTAAAACCATCTGACTTAAGGCGTTTTTTTCCTTGGGATTTTTTAATGACTGCTTCTACTTCCTTAGGGGTTATGGGACAGTTTAGAAAATTTACCTGAACTTGATTTAACCTTAGTACATGGTCTCTGTCTAGAAAATAATCTATTTCATTTAGATTTTCCAGTTTTGTTGAGTATAGGCTTTTGTTGTAAGACCTAAAGATATTTTGAATTTCCTCAGTTTCTGCTGTTATGTCTCACTTTTCATTTTGATTTTGCTAATTTGCATACTGTCTCTGTGCCCTTTAATTAGTTTGGCTAAGGGCCTAT